>NC_087551.1:53596640-55996640 GCF_036250125.1 Pseudopipra pipra
TCAGCAAATAGCCAGAAGTAGCCATTTCTTCTCAAGTTACTTACATGGCAGTAATCAACTTTTGTTAACAAATTTCAGCCATGAAGGAAATCCAGAAGAAACTGACTTCTAACCCTGGACTTCACCTTCACGAGAAGAACTGGGGAAGAGACATAGTGAATCGCAGGGCTCCTGCTATTTATTATCCAGAGGCAAGTGGAAAATGGAATCATTTTCACAGCATTTTGAAAGGCTGTTTACAAACTGTTGGCCTGGAAGGAAAATTCTGGAAATCATTCACTGTAGATGTCTTATGTAACCACCTGTCTGACATTCAACAAGCCTATCCCGCAGGGATAGGAGCAAGGTGCTAATGTTCTCCAAAGTCCCACACAAACCAGAGTTAATGGCTGGGTGGATAGCTCCCAGTGAATAACTTAGTCAATTAAAATGTCCTTTTTTGATCTGCAGACATTGTTGTGAGTTTCTCAGTTATTCATTTGAAATTATTATCTGAGTTATTTGTTGTCCACAGCAATTCATTGCAGAACTAGTCAAAATAATGTTGAAACTCAGAATACCAGACAGAGAGCAGACATTTCTTTTCCTTGATTAGCTAAATGAGACATTTTGCATCAAGTTTCTGCTTCAATATTTAGATTTTTGAAAGAGAAAATAGCCTTGTGAAAACACAGTTTAATATTTACTTAAATGCTGCTGTTTCAATAGCTGGTACTAAATTCATTCAAAAGATTATTTGTGAAAGTCGGCAGAAAAAACATGAATAATCAAACAAACTATTTAAATCATTTAAACACAGCATTATCTGAGGGTTAAGTAATGTTTGCCTACTTGCAAACACAGTTGCCAGTTGTCTGCAGCACATTGTATAGGACATACTGTCAAATTCAAACTAAGAGAGTAGTTTACAGATACAAGCTAAAAATAATTCTGCTAGTTCTTTCATAGACATTAAAAAAATAAAAAAATTTAAAAAGAAATTTTGAACAGAACAACTTCAGTTACCTTAATCATTTTGGTTTGTAAAAAACAGAGGCCCAGCTACACATACAAATCAGAAATGGTATAGTATCGAATGCCTTGGCCACACTCATCAGGAACAGATCTCTGCTCCCAGCTCCCCTAATGGGCTGAGTTGCTTGTTAATCCTTTATAAATGTTCCCTAGAAAAAAATTCAGTTGTGCCAAGCTACTAAGAATCCTGTCAGCACGTAACAACAAGAACAAAATCTTATGCATAATAAAAGAATATTGAAAATACATGTATAGTCTTTGGCTGCTCTATACTGGCTGTTCAGTGGTTCAGTTGGTGTATTAAAATGTATTTTAAAACATTATTTTGGTTAAATCCAATCCCTACTTGACACTTATAAACAATTTAAGAGAATTAAGGTATTTCATATACTAGTTGTTATTCTTCCTGCTGAATGGATGAACACATTCCACAGAAGGGAAATTACAAAGATGTAAGTTATGCTGGGTGACAGGGATATGGAGTTAGGCAACATTCATGCTTCATTTTGCTAATGGATTGGATTACAACCCTTCTCCTTAGTGAGAAGCACAGGGATAAAGAAGATGCACACAGTCTTTGCTTTTTTGCTGTAGTCCAACAGGATGCTTTGTAAGTTATTCTTACCAAGTGTCAAAATGAGTTTAAGTGACAGATTATGTATTTGCTTACCTACATTTAACATTGGCATCTCTCCATTCACTCACACTAGGGTAAATAAACCGAGGCTCTGGCTCCATATTCCCCCTTGTTTGATCTCACTCTAGATCAGTGATGCCAAACCACCAGCACTGGCAAACAGAGATCTGGGCTGGCACCAATGACAATGAGCAAACAACACTTTCAAAACATGTTTGATGCCAGATAGCAAAGAGCACCCTCCCTACTTCAGGAGCTCATTGACAGAAAGGCTTTCTGCTCTGAAATCCACAACTCTCTCCTGCATGTGGCTGGAAGGGCCAATACGCCATTTTTTTTCTGCAGCCCCCAAAAAAGAAATCCACTGTATTTATCCCAAACAGTGACACATAGGTGGTTCCTGTTAATCCAGTTAATCCAAAACTCTGTTTAAGCATGAACAAACCTAGCTCAGCAAGACACAAGAAGCACAAATGAAACAGCTAAAATTTGCATGTCAACTGTAAAACCTTTCAGCTTTTACTAGACATCTTCAGGTTTAGTGGTGGACTTGGCAGTGCTGGGTTAATGGTTGGACTTGATGATCTTAGAGGCCTTTTCCAACCTAAACGAGTCCATGTTTCTATCCCACTCTGATGCAGTGTTACACTCCAGCACGTGCTACGACTACACCTCTAGTGCCTGATGCACCTGTATCATGTGCCTGGTGTTCCTGGAGGGAATGGTCCAGTCCGGCTGCCCTTACTGAGCACAGCCACGGGCCACGTTACACTGGTTGGGGACAGGGTCAGCCAAGTCGTTTCTTCTTAAATTACACCAGTCCCCACTTCCCACCCGAAGGGCTTCAATAGGCAGTGGGGGCCGAGAGCGACGGGGACACTGGATTACCCGCAGGGTCAAAACACAGCATGGGCTTCATCCACCTCAGCACCGTAACGCAGCCGGCACGACCGGGAGGTGAGCGTTTGCTCACCGCTACTCGCAGCCACACGCGAGCCAGCACGAACGCCCAAACCTCTGCCCGTACCCACACCAACACAACCACCTCCTGCTCCACGCACACCCTTTCCAGGCCGCCCCCAGCCCGGCACGGGCACCGCACCCCGCCCTCTCCCCGGCCCCCGCCCGCCCGGCCGCGCCGCGTCGGCCCCACCAGAGGGCGGCACGACCCCGCGTTCGGGCGGGCGGGCGGCGCGGCCCTGCCGCCGCCGTGCCCCGGCCCCTCCGAGACTGCCCACACACACTGGCCTGGCTCCCGCCCCGCCGCCGCGGCCGAGGAACCTCCTACCGATCCGGCCCCCGCGGCCTCGCCCCCTGCAGCCCTCCCCGCCCGTCGCCTCCCTCCCGCTCCCAAAGAGCCCCCAGCGGCCCTCGGAGGGGGGGCGGATGGCCCTGCGCAGCGTTTTGGGGCAGAACTGGGGCTGTGCGGTGCTGGGCTGTACGCGCTACAGGGGCGGCGTGCACTGTGCTGGACAGCGTGTGCCCATCCCGCCGCCGCAGTTCGGGCTGTGCAGAGCGCTGCTCCCTGTTAAACTGCAGATTAAGAAGAGTTTAGTGGCCGGGAGGTGACCTCCGCTTCCCTTGAGGGAACTCCCGTACCAGAGAGTTTTCTGCGTGGTAGCCCACCCCTCTGCTTTTTGGGCAATGCTGTCATCTTACTGTATATGGCAGTTAGTGACTGCTGTCGGGGTGCACTGCCGGAAAAAAATAGCTGTAAATGTGGATAATCTGAGTTGATCCTTTCGAAGTTCACATCGCATGAAGCTGCAGAGCAAAGCCAGGCAGATGGGAGAGGGATGTTTCCTAAGAATCAATTGGCTGTTGCAGAACAAGAAGGGGGGAAAGTGATCTCCTCAAGACAGATGTCACTGCCAGACCATATTGGTAAAATTGCAAGTTACAAATTCAACTGAAGCCAGAGAATTTGAAAAAGAAAAAAAAAAAAAAAAAAAAAAAGGAAGAAAAGAAAAGAAAACGGACAGAAAACAGATGCAAAACAGCAACGAAATGCCAGAATAAAATGAGTCAGGCCAGCACTGGAACACACCGCAATCCCTCAGCATTCAGGACGATTTAAATGGATGGAAAAGGGATTAAGGTCTAATCCAGCAGTTGCTCTGTTTGAATTAATCTCATAGGAGTCAGTCAGGATATATATATTTAGAGAGGGGGAGAAAGAGAAGAAAGCAAGCAAGAAATTGCCCAATCAGGCCCCAAATATAGTCTCAGGAGATCAGGAGACTTGGAATAGTTCCTTGTGCCACACTGGTTTTAAAAGCTGATTATCTGATCCAAACCCTCACAGGTATTTCAAAGAGAAAATGTAGCATTGCTAAATATGCAGTTCTTTATGCATTACTGAACCCCAAGTCTCCCTGCCAGATGTTGGCTACAGCACAGGCAGTAGCCATTTCACTCACACTAGCTGAGGCCCTCTCCATCACTACAGTGCCTTCCTTCCTTGGCTGTGATCTTGCTTTCAAATGCCACTGATTTTCTGGGACAGTGTCAACTGAGAGGAGACTGTCCCACTGGGTCTTGGGTTTCCTGAGAGCCTAAGTGATTAAAGAGGTTCTTCCTTTTGAACTCAAACATTTTCCAGAGCTGCCTTCTCTTCTCTGAGTAACACTATCAATCTGAGGCAGGGCACTGAAATATCTACACCATCACTGCCAAAAACAGCCTTGCATATTTCCAAGCGGTTATGCAGCCTTTAGTAAATCACCTAAGCGTGAGCAAACTGTGCTTCAGGCAGTGCACAAAAAGACAAATCCAAATGCTAGGGACTGTGTGTACCCGGGAAGGCTTGTGTAGACGCACTGGAAGACAAAATATTAAGTGCTAGCCACAGTCCCTAACACACAATATCATAGAGAAATACAAAATATTAAGTCCCCAGTCCACAACACACAGCTTGTTTCTGCATGTGTGGATGTCCTTTATGTGTGCAGGTGGGTGGGTGTATCTGAGGCAGGTATCAGCTTCCAAAAAGGGAATCTTATAAACCACAGCCCAGAGCTCCAGTCCAACAACTATGGTACTCATTTTAGCAGTTCTGCCTATGAATAGTGCTGGGTTTATAGTTCTCCAGCAGCCCTCAGCATCTCCAGAGGGACCAGCAGTTCCTTTCAGAATGGAGACTACTTTCAAGGATATTGCAATATTTAAAGAACTCCATACCAACATAGCACCAGAGAGAGATTAATTTAGTCCCTCATCTTTTTCCAAGTAACAATGTAACCCCCTTTGTGGTATCTCACTCTTAAGGGGAAGGGAGCACCCAAAATTCCCAGGTGCTCATAGTTTAAAAGGAAAAAAAGTCAGAAAGTCCACAAAAGAAACTTCCAGAGTTAATTAGTAAATTATACACCTGGCATGGAAGTTGGTATAAATTAGTCCCCTATCTTCTAGCATAAGCCTATGGTGGTGGGTGCTTTTTACCTTTACCTTGGAAAAATGCCATAGACCGCAAACTCTAAGAGAAGGGAGCCTTTTGAGTAGTTAGAGAATTTCAGATTATAGTACTTACCTGTTTGCTGGGAGCTGAGAGCAGGGAGAGAATGGGATCAGTCAGGGAAAAAAAAAAAAGACAAGATGAGAGTAGCTAGGAATATGAGTCTTTCCCATATCAGAAGCAAATCAACAAATATATTTTCCTACCTTTGTGGAGGTAAAAAAAGAGATGAATGCTGAATGACAAAGTCACCTTTTTGAAGACTTTTAGCTCAGGCAAAATGAATGAAAAATTCCAGTGGTCCCCAAAAGTAAATACTTAATCTGAGCTGGGCGTATGCAGTATGCCCACCAGCAGTACAGCACAGTTAGGTGTTGGGACCTTGGGATACAGTCAACCAGCAATAAGAAGCAAGTACACTGGTAATGCTGCTTTGCAGACAACAGGGGTCACAGCTGGGATCCCAGACCTCCAGCGCCTGCCAAACACTGAGGCCTAGGTTTGCTCTTCAGTGCTGTTTTGAACATAAAAATACATGTACCGTCAAACATCACTGTCTTCATTCTCATTTTTCCAGGAAAATATTGGCAATTATATTACCCTACCAGTATCAATTGTGCATTTGTGTCTGTTTCTGTGCAGCTTGTGTACTGGAAATGTGTTTTGGCTTTAGTTCAAATCCACTTCAGTGCCCCCAAAGAGTTCTTCATTGTTACAAAGGCTTGCTGAGATTGTTTCCAGTTTATACACAACTGTTTCTAAACCCTGGGACCTGTGCTTTTGGTTGTCTATCAGGACAGAGTGGCAAAGATTAAAGAAGTGCATGCCTTATGCTGCATACTTTAATATAAAACAGCCATGGTTTTCAGAAACCTCTTTTAAGGTGTAATAAATCCAACTTTCTAAATGCCCAAGGCTGTGTTTATCTAGAAGTATCTTGGGGGAGATTGCAATGTCTATTAATCTGTTTTCCTGTTTCCTTACCTCAGGGCCTAAAGGCTGCATAAACCAAACAGATAGAAGGCTGTAAGGAAAAGTCTCCACAGACAAGTATCTCCCTCTGCTTTCTGTTCTTAAGCAGCACACTCCTAGTACAGGGGAGTCATTTAAAGTTCTTATAAAGCAGGAGCACTAGATGGAGGGTGATATAGTAGGGACAAATCAGCATGACCTCTGTCTTAGAAGAAACCTCAAACCTGTTCAAGACCTTTAAAAGAGTTAACAAAACAGTGGATAAAGGATAACCAGTGTCTATTTTATTTAGACTTTCAAAAGGCTTTTGATAAATTCCTGAGAAGAGGCTATAAAGGAAACTTAGTAACCACAAGGTGAAGGGTAAAGTCCTGTATGGATAGAGAGAGAAAAAAAAGCCCACAGTTGAGAGAACAGAAACAAAGAGGAGGAACAAATGGTCCATCTCAGCATGGAAAGGGCTTACACATAGGGTGCTCCAGAGATTAAAAATATGACATGTGCTTGGGATATTTATTAGTGATTTGAAGACCATGGTGAAGAGCAAAGGTGACAGAGTATGTGTCATGCAAAATTAGGTAGGTGGGTCAAATGGAGAAGCATGAGAAGGATGAAAAAATTAAGAAAACTGCGATAGTGATGAAATTCAACACACATGGGAGAAGAATGATGCGTAGAGAACACTACAAACTACTTATTCATATGGGTAGGTTTTGAATTTCTTGTAAACATCCCCAAACACATCAGGCACCTGTACAGACAACTTGAGGAAACTGACCATGCAGTGGTGGTTGAGAAAAAAGCGTCAGTCTTTATGAAAGATTTATGAAAAAGTTAAAAAGAAAAAGAAAGCCAATAAAGGAAATACTACAGTCCTGTGATTTCATATTAGCAGATGGCATGACCTGTTTTTGCTTTGGCCATCACATTCAGATTCTGCTCACCATGCTCAGAGGAGAAACAAGGAAAAGTGCTGCCAAAGGTCTGATAAGGCTGGGTTTCTTCTGGCTCTGCTCCTTGTGTTTAGGTTCTCTGGGGGCTGGAAAGGCAAAGGCTCCAGCCAAATCTTTTCTGAGCCAAAGGTAGCCAGGACAAACCTCTTATATGTGGATTTGCTGTAGTCTAGAGGAGATGAGCTTATAACGCAGTGTTTCCTGTCAGCAGGCCACTAACAGCTGCCTGGTTTGATTAAATTTGTGTGAAATTAGTGTATATGAGACATTTTTTCTTGCAAATAGGTTAGAAATGACCCACTAGTTCAAAGGCCACAGTGAAGACAGAAAGGCACACACTTGCACATGTGGACTCAATGATCCTTGTGGGTCCCTTCCAGCTCAGCAGATTCTGTGATTCTGTGATTCTGTGTAGGGACAGCCACTTCAAAGCCAAGATGAAGAAAACAGCACTTAAAGTTCATTAAAACAGACAGTAAAGTGAAGAGTGAAGTAAGTTATGGCAGAAGTACAACACACTGGGCTATCTATATTGGTACAATATATATATGATAAATTTAATAAATATCTCTCTGGTTATATTTTATCAAGAAGGCCATGTGGATTCTCTGTCTTTCCATGTTACACTATAGAAGCTGTGGCACATACTTAAACTAGAGTTATGAAATATATTTTATTGCACTATAATTGGGTTTGTTGGGCTTTGACATCTATCTTTAGTAAGAATTTACACTTTAAAATCAATATTTATTTGGGGCTGACAGTTATCGCAGTTTAGAGCTTTTTCTCAGTCTCAGGCTTTTGTTCACTTTTAGCAGGCAGAGATACTGTGCTCTGCATTTAAGAAGGTAGGATCCATGGCCAGGAAGCATCCGCAATCAAGGCTTACTCAGTAAAAATGCACACTACTTGAACAAAGTATACATTGTTAACTTCTGGGACTCAGCACTGAGGAGAAATATGAGAAAGGGAGATTTAAAATTACTTTTAGTTACTATATTTAAAGGTAAAATTATAAGCTACATGAAACCTCTTATGGAACAGATAACAACCACATTGACAGGTATAGCATAACAACCAATAGAGAGAGAACAGCAGAAAGTCTCATGATTGATCACTGAAGAATAAAGGTCATCTCAATTCACTTCAGCTATATAAAATTTGGTACTGAAATGCCTCTCTAATGAAAGGAGAGAGACAAACCCACATCCAAGGTACCATTCTCTTGAGGTGTCTATGAATCCTATATTCCCTGTATAATCCACTGTGTTTCTTCTGAGACATTTACACACTTCTCTGAAGCAGGGTATTTTAAACAAGATGCCTGTGCTTATCCTAGCTAGGATGGAGTTAACTTTCTTCATAGCAGTCCCTATGGTTCTGTGCTTTGGGTTTGCATCTAAAACAGCATTTATAGCACACCAATATTTGCTGAACAGTGCCTGCACTGCATCACAGATTTCTCTTTTCTCCATTCTGTCCCCAGTTCCTGGAGCAAATAGGTAAGAGGTGAAAAAGCAGTTGGGAGGAGACAGCTGCCCTGAACTGGCCAAAGAGATACTGACTGCCACATACTGTCAATGACAACAGGGATAGAGAAAGAACAGGGAGCTTTTGGGCTTCCAAGGTGTCCAGTGCTTGGAGACTGGCTGTTATGCTTGTGGGAGATAGTGACTGACTGCTTGTGGTTTTCCTTTACTCTTCCCTTCACCAATTAAACATGTCTCCACACTTTATTTTTTTTCCTCTTCTATCCCCCATCCTGATGTGGGGGCAAGGGTGAGTAAGCAACTGTGTGGGAGCTTGGCTGCTGGACAGGATCAGTCCACTACAGTTACAAATTTCCTATGTTCCTAATGAAACAGCTGCACATAGGAAAGGCAAACTGAGGCAAACGTTCATTTTGTAAAATGGGAGTAAAACAACACCGAAACACATACTTTTCAGCAAATCATAGAGAAATGAGGCTTGTATTACCTATGTTGAGTGGAGATTTCTGCAGAATGCCTCAACAATATTTTGTGGATTCTAACAATCTCTGTGTCAGACAATGCTTTGCCTATCCATCCCACAAGCATAAAACAGATTCCTGTCCAAAGTTGTATCTATGAAGCAGTATTTAATGTGTTCCTGAACAATCCGAGTCCTATGCCTGTGGCAATATCACAGGAAATGCCAACACACAGCACATAAAATTTCAGCTTTCCACAAAGCAAGAAAAGAAATGGTTATTCCTTTATGCTATAATATGATGCCTCATGCGGCTTTCTTGAAGGTAGGTGTTTCTTGGTTTGTATTTGGCTTTCAGAAGTTTTTGAAGCAGAAGCATACACTAACCTATTCCATAGGGCCATGACACTTTATGGGATCAGTGTAGTGAGGGAGACAGATGTCCCAGCTTTGATCTGCTATGTGGCCACAAGTAAGTCACCCCATCTCTCTGTGCTTTATTTTCCTTCACTGGTCTGGATTATTAATTTGAATGTAACCCCTTTAGAGATAGACCATTTCAGGATTTTTATGCATGATGGCAGAGATGGCTGATCTCTGATATATTAGGAAATGAGTGGTGGCTGAGACACACACAGGCAGTGTACTTCAGTGATCTGTGATGGCTGGAGATCTAAGAGCTGTTGACCTCCTCATGGTCCTCTATGGCTAGAGGAATCTGGGTATACTGTTGATTTGCTTCCACAGATGCTCCTGGTTTTACTTTCACTCGCAGTCTGGGATTAGGATTACCTTCACATCATCACAGTCTTGTTACTACTGATTTTTTCACAAGCCTCCTAAGCCTCAGAAAAAGCAGACTGGCAACCTGCTAGGGAGCTCTCAGTCCCATCAGATGTATTGCATAATTGTTGCTAGCCATTAATGGGGATGACTGTCAGATACACTTTCCATTTCTGCTTCTGTAAAGTCTGGAGATAAACAGAGAGGAGGGTCTAGGGATTGGCAATCTGTTTTTAGCAGAAGACTCTTAAATAAACGTGAAAAAATAACTTTTGTTGATTTCAGACCAAAAGTCCAAAGAGAAGAGGAGAATTCCAGCCCTGGGAGCAGCCAAGCAAAGCAGCGTGTCCCTGGCACAGGAGGAGCAGAGGACATGCCTTCTGCAGGGATTATGCAGAGCTGCTGGAAGTGAAGCCTGCAAACCAGCAGAATGGAAGCTTGGAAACAGTGCCCTGGGCTGAAGCGGGTAATTTACCTTATTCGAAATAAAAGCAGCTTAAGTTGAAGCCAGCCGGAAATTCAGCTGACTTGAAGCTGCAAGCAAAATTAACATAACACTCTGCAGGTTGAAACACAGGGAAAGCAAAGTGAGGGATTGAGCCTTGATGTCTGGCAGTGTAAGGAAGCTGCTGCTGCTTCTACAGTGCTGTTCAAAATTATCCCTTAAAGCTAAAATCCTTTCAACACCAAGCTAGAAGACCATAATAGTGTCTGTTGGCCTTAACTGCAACAAGCAAAAGATAACTGCAGCAGAATCATCGTTAAAAGGAGTAAGAAGAGTATGACTAGCCTCCCAAATTGGTAGAACATGGTTAATACAATTGACAGACTGAAACATCTTGGCCGGGAATCTCTCGATGTAAATCAGTGTAGCTATGCCACTGACTTCCACAGTGAAGCTGAGCCAGTTTACTCCATTAATCCAGATGCATTAAGAATCCAGGTCTTGAATGCAAGTAGGTATATCCCATGTGCTGCAAAGTGCTCTGTGCTGGGGTGGGGCTGGGGGAGGAGAGGGCCATGGTCCACCCTATCACATTGAAAGACCCAAGACAGCTTTCATGACTTAGCTTTCACGATAAGAAGCCATCTAGTCATAATGGTAGCCAGACAGGCTAACTCAGCCATGCGAGCTAATGTATCCTGCTGCTGCTGTTACACTAATTCCAGTCCCTGAGCTAATCCTTGTAGAGCTAGCTTGTACAGTTAGCCTGTATAATTCAACACTACATTGCATTGGCAAACCCTTAAGGAATGTGGCTGTGTATGTGTGCAAGAGAGCACAGTTAAATGATGCTGTACTCCCAGGCTCATGTATATCTGAGAATTTTATTTGCCCGTGTACTGACAACCAAAGATCCAGTTCTTTTCCTAATGTTCACAAGCTAGCTCCTGTATCAGTAAGTGGCTTAATTTGAAAGACATAGTGATTAATGTAGCCAGCTATAACAGAGCACCAACAATTCTGCTTCTGAGTATTTCCCCTGAATTTACACTCACAGCAATAAAGGTAATCTCTTCTTAATATTTCAAAGCAGTTCTTTCTCAAGTATGGAGATTTTGCACCAGTGTGCCAGGATGCAAACCAATGTCATTGAATGCAGAATAAGATAGTGTTGTGTCTGAACAGCATCATGTTCTCACCGCAAGGTAATATTTTTGCAAGATCGGGAGTGGTTTTCCTTGACTACAAATACCACAGGAATCTTACAGAAAGGATCCTTCAAAAAAGGATCTGTAATGTGCATTTTTATACAGAATGTGCAGAGTAGTCACTGTGTCATTAGCATGCCATTTACCACCATTTTATTGAGTTAATCTGAGTTTTGTTACAATATCCCAGCATCTCAGGATCTCTATTTTCTCTACCAGAACAAGCATCTGGTTGGAACCTGTGATCAGAGAGTTCACCAGTGAAGCATAAACATGAATGAGCCTAGACATGCTTGGAAGGCCAAGAAAGTATTAATAAAACTTGCTCAGTGTTTTTAATTAAGGTGCTTGGAACTGTAAGATCACAGAAGTCATTTCCAACCTGAGGAATATGCACACATCCATGTCAGCTGAAGAGAGCAGTGACAGCAAATGCACATTTTCTAAAGGAGACATTTCTACATGGTTATCTTCTGCCTATAAAAAAGAAGTCCTAGCTGAAATTTTGAGACAAATGAACTTCTGTATAACATGGATTCCACAGATATAAAAGGAGCAAAAAATACACAGTGGGCTTTTTTTTAAATCTATTTTTCCAGAAAGAAATATGGTTGCAGACTTAAAAGTTTTTCCAGGCTTGCCCTGGGCACTCCTTGAAATATGCTGTATGGGCAATTCGCACTCAAACCTCTGGCTGTCTCTATGAGATATTCGTCCTGTATCTCCTTGGCAGGCTGGGTTTCCTATCCAGCCCCAAAGGATTTATTGCCTCATTGTGGTGGAAAAAAATCAGGGCTAGTGACAGACCATATATGGTTATGAAACAACTGAAATGAACTGGGAGGATAAAAAAAAAAAGTGGGTATAATTACAAGTTAATTAAATATAAATGATTATAGGGATAAGAGAAAAGGAGCAGCATGCAGAATCCTGCAAGAAATACAGGTGTTCTCTGACCTTCTTCCTTCATTTGTGGATTATCAGGGCTGAGGAGCAGTGCCCATACTGGCACCATGAACAATCTTCACATCATCTGGATGGGATTTCCAGCCGTCAGTGAGTGCAAAGTAGATTAATGATGCAGCAGCACCATTAAAGAAAGCAGTGGGATGAGGCTGAGATCTTTTGGCCAGGTTGGTTTGTCCTTCCATTACTGCCTAGTAACACATAATTCTTTATGAGGGCATAAAATTGCTCTTTACTAATGTTTTTCTCATTCAAAGGTCAGCAAAGCCACAATGAGGAGTGCATGACTCTTAACAGGACAGCTGAGAGCAACCAGCCACTTTCAGAGAAGAGGGACTTCATCTGCTATCTCATAAAGGGGCAACCAGTGCCAGAAGTCACCACCACAGGCTGTGAGCACATGTAGCAGACAGGATGGCAGCTGAGGAGCTGCTTTTGCCACTGTGCAGATTTACCCAGCTCATGCAAGGCTAGTAAAAGCCACAGGCCTTTCTTTATTCAGAATGGAGTACAGACCAAAAAGATGACAGCCAGAGTCAAAGCAAAGCAGGCCAAGATAACCTTGTCCCATCAGGAGTGGAAAATGGCCTCGACTCATTCAAAAGAGTCACAAACCCAAAGAGTGTTTTTTTCAGAGGTACTGTTCCAGTTCTGACTCAAAGGCACAGGTAGCATAAAGCAGCATGGCTCCACAGATGGTTCACACCAAATGAGCTGCTGGCCAGTGTGTTAAAAAAACCCCTCAAATTGTCAGTCTGTGCTTCATTATTTGCTTCTTAACCATTTCTAGTGAATCTATACCAGCTCCAATAGGCGACAGTGCCATTGAGAATCTGCTGATTCAAATCCCTCCCTCCTCAGCAGAAAGCCAGTGGGAGGAAGGAAGAAAGAAACCCAACTCGACATTCTATTTTTCCCCCTTCAAATAAACCCTAAATTGCTTCTTTAATGCACTCGAGGTTTTGAGCAGGGTAGGAAGCTCTGATACAGAATGGGGCTACAATTTTGCTAAAGACAGGCTCTGCAGTAAGCCTGTGAACTCCAATAAATTTGTAACTCTGTTCCCAGTCAGAAACAGAACAATAGCCTCTCCTGTTTAATTGTGGATTGCAGCAAGTGGTTTTGTGCTCAAACCCTCTTGTAATGTAGTCCTCTCCTTTTAATCATCAAAGGTGATCTCTGCCAAAGCAGCTGACAGTTGCATTTGATCAAGTGTAATGGGAACAGTCAGATCTTCCAGGATCCTTGTAGTTAACCATTTTCCATGTGTAATTCCAGTCTATTTCATACAAGTTTAATATGACAACTGTATTACAAAATTAGAGGGAGGATTTGGGGTGATATGACTCACTGTTTTGGGGGTTTTTTTTATTAGAAAATCTGATCTCAGAACAAAAGCCATTTTCTATTTCCAGCCCTGCTACTGACCCCCTGTATGACCTTGAACAACCTTTGATATCTAGATCCCTTCTTCCGCTTTGCCTGTCATTGCTGTTTAGAGACTGCATTCAGCAGAGCAGTGACTGCCTGGTTTTGGGGTGTCAGTGTAACAGTACACACAGATAAGTGTGCACTTAAGAGTTGGTGACATCTGGACTTTAACATTATTTGCATTAGTGGCTATATAAATATTTATGTTACCACAATATATATGTGTGTATATATAGTGTATATATATGTGTGCAAATGTGCTCCATGCTGGTTTTAAATTTGAGAATGAGTACTTAAGCAGTGAGGAATCCCAGTTTTAGATCCAAGAAGGAAGACCCATCCTCCATCCTTCAATACAACTAGATTTCAAATAGATTTGGCAGCAGAACTTCCTTTGGACTTTGCCCTGTTCACAGTTCAGTTCACCTTGGCCCTGGAAGAGGAAAGCAAAGCAAAATATCTGTTTCTTGTGCCCACTGCTATCTAGACCCACCAATGATGCTCAGAGGCGTCCGCTGCCTGGGTGTAGATCACATCCGCTATGCAAAGAGTCCATTCTTTATTTTATTGCATCACAGCAATAAGTGCCAGCAGCACCAAATCCCTCTCCCTTGTGTCAGATGTCAGCATTTGGGAAGGTGGTTGGTGGTGGGGAGGGGAGGACAGAAGACAGTCAAAATGAAAATGGCTTGGTTAATTAATTGCAAGCACTGCTTGAAGGACCAGCACGTATATTTAATCAGTTGCCTAGTAACAAACGGTGTATGATGTGAATGCTATCAGCCCGCAGCGTGAGCAAAGGATGGTCCCTTTCTGTTTTTATCAGCCACCAGCACGCATACTCTGGGTGTTGCATGTCCTTGTGCTCAGAAGGGCTGCTCTACCACCTCACAAAAGCTGTGTGGTGGCAAAGAGTCCCCACCATTTTGGCTCTGCCATTTCTGCTCCTCCCCCAGACATCTCAGAGAGAAGACTGTCTCTTCTTACAGGGAATGACCTTTTCAATGGTGAATCAAATGACAAGAAAAATTATCCAGATCTCCCCTCCCCTCCACCTACCTTTTTTTCTTTATGAAGTTATCTACACTCTGGGAATAGAGCACAGGCATTGCTGCTGCTCACGTTCTATTACTGACACCAGTGTCACCATTAACAGTATATATCTTCCATAAAAACTTGCACAGAGAAAACCAGAAAATCATTGGCGCTGGGACAGAGGCAGAATTAATAACAAAGTGGGTTTGTTGTTTGTTGGGGATTTTTTTGTGTCTTTTTTTTCCAGTGACCTTAAAGAAGGAAGGGCAATGGATGGATAGATGCTGGATTGCAGCACATAAAACCAGCCCAAGACAAACTGTACAGTTCTGTTTCCTGTAGGTGAAAAAATAACTCATGACCTGACAGGCAACTGAACATTGAGTACTCCTTTGGTGCTAGTTTTAAGAGTGAATTTGACAACAAGAATTTGCTTGTAGTTTTCCACCACCCATATGCCATTATGTTAGCTGGGCCTGATAATGCAAGGACACAAAAATCACTCACACCGCCTATCCGTATTGCGAACGAGAAATAAAAAGGGAACATCCATAAAATAAAAGCTCCCATTTATGTTTAACATGCCATGACAATGTTTGTGTGTCCTTATCAGGGCTTTCTCTCCTCCCTCTCCCCCTCTCCATTTGTAAATCCCACTGGATAAAAGACTACATCTTCCATAAAGAATTCCCACCAGAAATCTTTATAATTCCTCCATCAGTGAAATACTCTGCTGTCATGCTGAGCAGAAGCTAATCTAATTAAGACGGGATCTGCTAAATTTAATAGCCTGCTATGAATTTTTACGGACATCTGGTAACTGGAAGGTTGGAACGACTCTGACACATCAAATACACATTGTCCAAATGACCAGTATCAGGCCGATTATTTTCCCTTTCTCGGTCACTTGTAGCTGATGTAGGATGCAATCACCCCCTCAGGATACACACATATGACTCCAGCTCAGATTAATGGGGATGAAGGTAAGTATATGTTGGAAAGCAGAACTGGGCCCCTGATGCTTCCTCTAATGTTGTTTTTTGCTGATTAATGAAAGATGAGGATATACCTGCATTGTATTTCATTGTTTGCAAATACTGTAAACGATACAGCAGGAGCTGGAGTATCTGTTAGCATGCATGTCTTCGATATCTGCAAGTTATGAACCCAGACTTGACTGGCAGCTTTCCTCAGTCAAAGTCCTATGTGATGCCCTCTGGCTAAGCACAGTATTTCCAGTGGGGGACCAGAGGACCTCCACAATTGCAATCATTTCTTCCTGGCCCAACACTAAGCTGTTAGGAGGAGAGGGCAGAAGATGGAGGGTAGGGTTGTTGGAGTTTTTATCCCTTAAACTTTCAGTATGAAAATGAGTTGAAATCCTCTAGTGGTCCCCACAAAATGGTGAACCGAGCTGTTACAAGGCTGGTCCCATTCCATGAGCCATAATTTTGAGAAGGGACCACGTTTACAGAAGTGCACATCTTCCTCCCTGCCTTCATGAACCACAGTCTGAGAATGCCACATTAATGAGCTCCTGGAACTTTTGTTTACGAACACATCAACAAGAAAGTGCATAAACATTATTTCCACCTGGCAGATTCCACGGGTGTTCAGCTCTCCTAGGCATCACTCTGAGCTTCTTATAATAAAACCCCAAATACACACACAGATACATAGTTTACACTCATAGTTACGTAATTTTCAAGACAGGGCAGATATCACGCAAGGCACAATGCCAAACCTTTCAGAATAGAGAGTTTTCGCTTTAAAATATGTATTTCCTTATTTGCTGTCTTAGTAAAGAAACCATTTTTCTCATACTCCCCTCAACCATCTCTCCCCACCTCCACGATAAAGGACTCAAGTAAATTCAGCAACACAGTGGGAGTTGTGTCAACCTGATGTGATGAGTTGGCGCTTGAGAATTTAATCTCTTTACCATCCACCAGCATTAAATCTGTGTAGCGTGACTTTTAAACGCATGCCAAAGAGCAGGGAAGTTACATTTCTGGCTTACAAATTACTTAGGCACTGGCTTCATGAAATGGGAACAAACACATGTGGGGCCAAGTGGAAAAAACTGGGCTCCATATAAATAAAAAAACCCACCTGTAGATCACAGCTGGAACATCTGTAGCAAGAAGAGACAGGAAATTCAGCTGAAAGGGTTGGGTTCGCAACTGGTACAGCCCTATGCGCAGGCTGGTTTGTCTGACAGTCAGTGCAAATCAGTGTCGTGCCAGAGATGCTGCATTGAGTTACTCCAGGAAGAACTTTTGCAGTCAGTTCCGTCTCCCCCAACAGCACGGTGGGCACTGCTTCACTCTCTAAGGAAAACTTCAAAATAGGAGGTCTCTGTCCCCACAGATTACCAGAGTGGCCATTCCTGGGCACCCATCTCCTGGCATTGTAAAAGCTGGGGGACCTCACAGTCACAAATTTGCTAGCCATGCCCCAGCTTCCCTTCCTCCTGTTGCACAACACTACTTCCTTCCAAATGTGGACCTCTGCACTCACTAAGGAACAACTTTACTCCACAGTTAGGACATTTCGTAAGTTCTTGTAAAGTCACCATCTTGACCTGCTATGGATTAACTATCTGAATGAACAGAAACAGATACAGTCTGCAGAAGGATGTCTATGATTTTGTTACAGAGTGACACAGAATTGATTCTGTGGACCACGCTAATGTTGCTTATTCTTTCTAGGCAAAATGCAAAATTAACTTATAGTGGTGTAATGTGATTCCAGAAACGAAGTACGCATCTTGCTTGTAATGGCTTTTGATTATCAACATACATGTTTGTTTTTCAGAAAGAAATGAGAATACAAGAAGGACAGTAAAGTTGTACAAATGTTGTTCATTTTGTTAATGATTTATAAAATGGAATTTTAAGTAGTATGATGAAAGCATTATCTAAAAAGAATGTATAGTTATTATAGTTGGAGATAATTTACACACTTTCTAAAGGCATGTTAAAGGACCTGAATAATATGAGAAGTAAAAAAGTCATGTGCATGGCATGTAGTTTATTCCCTTTCTTAAAATTTAAAAAGAGATTATGATTATCTCCTTTGTCTATGATAGAAGATACAGTAATAGCATTTTGTTGTGTTTCAAAAAAACCAAATTTGAGTTAGCATTTATAGACATTTTCAGAAGTTCTTGTGTGTGCCTTTAAAAACAAAACAGGAAGGGAAGAAAGGAAGGGAAGGAAGGAGGAGAAGAAGGAAAGGAAGAAAGGAAAGGAAGGACAAAAGGAAGGAGGGAAGGAAGGAAAGGAAAGACAGAAGGAAGGAGGGAAGGAAGGAAGAAAGGAAGCAAGGAGAAAATTTATACAAATATCTAGACAATTTAGGGACCAGTTCCCACCTATGTTTCATAAAGATGCAGTGAAAATTGGAATTTTAAGTCTGTAGGTACCTGTGTTTACCTTTTCTTCTTTAGACTCTCCACTCTGTTTCTTAAAAATCAAACCTGCTACTTCGTGGCCACATAATTTAAAAGAAATGCATATTTCTGAAAGTAGACATGTACCACTATGCTGAGGCAGTGACACAATTCTTTACAGGTGCTTCCCAGAGTGACAGGAACTGAAAATGATGGCTAATGGAAAGCAGAATTGAATACTCATATACCTAGGGAGTACCTTAGCCACCAATAAGTGCCTGTTTTGTGTTATTTATCTGCTTCTCTCAAAATCTGGCAGCAAGTCAGTCTGGGTTTAACAAAATAGTTTTCAGGGTGTAGTCACCTCCAGGAGAAGTTCGTGACAGTGAGACGCACAAAAAGTGAACCGCCTGCTTAGGAGCCCACCTCTTATCAGGCACACCATCTTGTGTATCAAAGTGTTGCCTGTGTCAATTCTGTTTTGCTTCCAGCTAGTTCAGGTGGTTTCTCAGGTAGTTGTATTCTTTGAAGATTTTTCTCTGTCGGGACCATATTTCCGGCAGCCAGTTTATGGAGACACTTTGGAGTCCATCAGGATGTTTTATGCCCTACCTAGGTACATGGAAGCTGGGTGCCATGCCTGCTGTCATGGCAATGTCACAGTGCTGTAGGATTTTGAATCCTTCATACAACTTTACCTACTTGTTGATTTTGTGAGAATCTCAAATTGCTTAGTAGTTTTATACTTCAAAGCTAATCTGCTCAGAAGGCAAGTAACAGCCACCCAAGAGCTATTCCCACCTGACACAATCAGCCAAGCTCCTCATGCTTAACTCTCCCCAGCACAAGCCCTGCCTCCACACTAGAAAAGCTCAGGATCTTCTATGCTGAGTGTAGAGACAATATTTGCATGTGTTCTCCACTCTAAACGTCCACATGAAAACTGGTAAAGATCTATTGACCACGAAAATGCAAACTAACAAGCATCGCTAATTTAATGACGTAGTGGCCAACATCCTTAATAGGTGTGACTAGAAAATCTAACACATAAATAAAGTTTTATTTATAAAACGTCCAAGTAAGTCAGATACAAGAGAGAATCTCTAGATGTAGTGCCTTCAAAAATTTTATCTCAGTGGACTAAAACGTTCTTTCCACTGAGGATGACTAAAACAATCCCCTAAAATATACTGTTTTGACTAGCTACTAAAACTCAAAATGAATTTTTTTATGTTAAATTTAGTTAGCATGCTTGTGCAGCAAAAAGTATGGACAGTATGGACTTTTCCAGAGGATACACATCCAGGATATCAGACCTGCTACTTTAGTAATACCAATGCAGTTATTTTCTCCAACCTGAGAGCTGGCAGCTTACATAGGCATTTATCATGACACCACCTAAATAGGACAATGCTGCCCAATTGAGGAGCTCCACAAGATCACTCTTTCCACCCCACCAGTGGTTTAGAAAGCAAAGTAGGGATCAAAGGAACATTAAAAACTGTGTTTGGGAGCCACAGCTTCTTCAAATAACATGTGAAACTTCTCTCACCCCAGGGAGTAGGAGCTCATTTCATCACCTTGGTGCCACCCCAAACTGAAAAAAAAATGATTTATCAACACTCTCCCTGCCTGCCCCATCCGAACTCACAGGACATGCAGATCTGTAAAGACAAAACCTGCCTAGCTCCACGCTGTGCATAAAAGCCTCTTTGCGCACACACACTCTTCTTTTTTTTTACCTGCCAGATTTATTTGTGAGCATGTGTACATCCGGGTGGCCCTGTATGTCCCCCTGGAGCCCCTAATGATGGAGCCTAGTTGCCATGAGCAGTGTTTCACCAGAGGGCTGAAAAGCCCCACAGATACAGCTGTGTTGCTCCTGGAGCAGCTGACATGGCTCTGCCCTGGGCTGGGTGAGCATGCCCTCAGCAGATTGCAATGGGACTTTGGCCCTAAATCAATAAATTGTTTTCTTGGCTTTACAAACAGATTCTCTTTAGAAATCTGTATTCTCTTGGCTCTTCTCTGAGCTATTTTCTGTCACAAAAGGAATGCCTTCTCACAGCAGTTCAATAATATGTATGTACAGCAAGGTACGTATACATTAGTACAGTACAACTGTGGAAAATTCACAGCTGCCACTCTGTGCCCACAGAAGAAGCGACCTACAGCTATTGGAGGAATTGTGTCACAGGCCAGCAGCTCTGAGATCAGAAATAATCACCATCAAATATAGACAGGCCAATGTGAAGTGCTCCAGCCAGAATTTGCACCTGCGCGCTGGTTAGTGCAATGGTGTGCATTAAACAGTCACTTTCATCTCCATAGGAGCTGGCAGATGTGTTGGCTGCAGTGTCCCCAAGTGGAGTCAAAACCCTTTGAAGTTCCTTTGTGTTGAAGTGCAGCTGCAGCAAAGCACAGCTTAAAGCCTAAGCCTCCCTAAACTAGTCAGGGCTTACACCTGACAATGCCAGTTCCAGGTGGCCCACAGTGGGGATTTTAGGTTTTGCCCTCCTTGCACAGCAAGGAAGGTGGTGGAGCTGGCATGGGATACATGTAGCAGGTACAGCAGCATAACTAACCCATCATAAACAATCCATGTTTAAAAACTCACTGAAGACTAAAAGATATTGTAGGTTTTACTGAGAAAGAATGAAACACAGTGGCCAACTCAAATCAGAGATTCTGGGTCCGCCCTGTCACTAGTTGGGGTTTCTCAGTACATTCATGTCCTACATGAAATAATCACGGCATCACAGCAGTAATGGCAATTCCAGTCTTAGGAAGAGAGATTGCATCCAGGGTTAATCAATACATGTGATCACAGTCATGAAGAGGAACCCAAGGGCAATCGCAAAGAGCTAAATCCAAACAAGAAAGGAGATCCTGCTTCCCGGTGCAAAAATGTCCAACAATAGGTGAGGAAGAGCCAGCCCCAGCCTCATATTGATTGTGCCCCCTAATCTGGACAAACCTCTGAGTGTTTCCTTTCAAGTCATCCTCTTTACTCCCTCAGGACTCAGTTTTTGGTTTTATATCTGCTATATTCTACATCAGATATAAAATGCATATGCATGGGAAGGCACAAGAGAGTTTGACTGAGAAGGAGGCTAGAAAAATAGAGAACTCCTTGTGTCTGTCTGATGAAAGGGAAAGGAATGTTGAATGTAGGCTTAGTAGATAAACACCGTATTAAATAAGCATATCCATTCTTAGCACCTAAGCTAGCAGAGCACAGAAGCACATGCAAAATCAGAAATGTTTGAGTAGTCCTGTTTATTTCAATGGAATTACTCCCATGTTTAAAGTTATGTGCGTTTAAATGCTCTGTTGTACTCCAGTCTTAAAAAGCAGACATTTTTTCATGCCCTGTGAATTGTCTGTAATTTTAGCACCCAAGGATATTCCAGGGATAAGTATTAATTTTGTGATTATTACAAAAAAGAAACTGAATAGGGAGAAGATGGCTTACCCATTGCATGAAGTAATAGCACTGAGACTGTAATTCCCGAACTATACAGTGTAGACTCTTTGAGTTTGCTTTACTTGATTAACATAAATACTCCTTTCTACTCATAATGTGAAAAAATAGTTGCACCATGAATAATTTTATTTGCATTTCCTTAATATACTTCTACCAATAACTAACAGCTAAACCCACAAAGCAGTTCTCCCAACACACTAGGAAATGAGATCCACATTCTTTCCTAAAAGCCAGTAGAGGCTATGGCACTCTAGAAGTGCTGTCTGCAGTTTCAAGTGGGCACAACAATTCCCATCCAAAGCCTTGTCAGCCGTTGTATATTTAGTCATCACCTATGTGGTGTGCAGGACTTATCCTTGTTTCATGTGTGTGCCTGATACCTCTACTAAAAATAATGATATTTTAATTGGTTGATATCTTGCAACAGAAAATGCACAAGATTTGTTGTAACCACTCAGACTTCTTTTATATTTATTTACAAAGCCTTTATAATCTGGGGTGGTGCAATGCAAAAAATGCTGGCAAGTTTTAATGTTAGTTTGCTAGAGGCTGAATAGAAGCTGTGAACATCAGCACAAGAAAACCAGAAGTTTATAACAGACTGCTGCAAGGCAAAACACTTGATGGTGTGACTTTTGGGGACAGTCCTGTGCAGGGCTGGGAGCTGGACTTGTTCATCCTTGTGGGTCCCTTCCAAATCAGAATATTCTGTGATTCTGTGATTCTGTGATGAGTTCCCTAGCCACACTGCTTGAAAATCCTATGACGTACAGAGCACAAAGAGCCAAATCTCCTTTCCTCTTTGGAGGTTCTCTCCAGGATTTACCCTGACACTTGCTGAACAGACTGCATGAAAGAGATGTCTTGTCTTGTTCTGCTGGTTATCATTCTTGCTTTTTTTCCCTCAGAACGATTTCAGCAAAGACCATAAGCCTGTGACAGAGTGAATTTGTGATCTTATCCAATCATCTGGGCTGTTTGCAAAACTTCAGTAGGTGGCAGCGTTTTGTTGATAAATGTTTTGTTATCCAAGTGATCTCATTTAGTGCAACTGTTGCAATATTAATAAACTGAACTTATGATTGCATTTGCCAGGACTGAAAATATTTGCCATCCTATCTGGCATTTACTCTTATCTGAACTGACAACAACATCCATTGTATTTATAAAAGGGGAAAGGCTCTATATTTGTATGTGTTAGGGGTAAAGGGGAAAGAGAAACCAAGTGGAGAAGCAAAGGCAGATTAAGATTAAAACACTAAAGTTGTTGGCCATCTGATTTGTGATTGTAATAGATGAGCTTTTTAGCAATTCTGTTATACTGTCACTGCTGGAGGATATATGGCACATAAGAATGTGTAAGTTATTCCCTCACTTCTAGCTCACCAGTTCATATCAAGACAATCTTGACAGGATCTGTAAGTTGTTACCACTTGGTAACTGTTTGATGATCTGTAGTCAATTCCTCCTGGATAGAAGAGCATATCAGGGAAAAATTCCATCACAACTGCTATTTGAGAAGCTCAGATTATAAAAGACATCAAGATTCAGCCCAGAAAAGAGTACAGTAAGGATGAAGAGGGCAAGTGCTGCTTTAAATCATTAAACTTAATTTATTAACAAATAGGTAATTATTTTTATAGTTAAGTTTCTATGTAATGCATCCCAAGTTACCTGTGATGGATATAACTTCCTTCTTAGTCCAAAGTCTTATGCACTGTTCTAAACATAAAGAACAACTTGTGCAGAAGAGGACTGTCCTCACAGTCACCTGCCTAACATGCAGTTACTTGAGGTAAAAAAAGAAAAATTGAAGTCTCTGACTCAGTTGAACTCCCAGAAAAGAAGATCAAAGTCATTGGTTTTATTACAGGCCCTTCAGATTAAAACTGATTTAAATATCCCAGGCTTTGGGCTGAATCCCATGACCATTAAGATCAATCACGGAAGTGCCATTGACTTAAACAGAAATTGGATCAGGTCTGTAAAGAACACATTTGGACTAATATAAATCCTCTATAAATTAGATATAATAAATAGAGCCAAGGTACCGAAAGAGACCTTATGACCATGTTTGCATATATGGACATATTTTTATTATTCAGGAAATTCCCTAAGATTGAGCAATCAAGAAGGGAAAGACAGAATCAATGTTGCCAAATATCAAGGTGATTTAGACTTTGCAGAGAAAATTACATGAAGATTAAAAGGTCTTTCAGCCCTATGAATGAAAGAGAATTGGAAAGAAGAAAGAGACAGCTATGCTGTGATAAGGGCATTGAGATCAAACATCATTTAGGTATGGCTCAAAGCCTACATAAATACCTGCTCTCAACTTTCAATACAGATGCCAGTGTTGATCCTAGGGGCAAAAGTACAAATGACGACATGGGACTAAGATGTCAGAATAAAATTACACATATAAGGTGGAAGTGCAACTCTGATGGCATTAGCAACAGATGTTTTTGACAGCTTTCTTTCCTGCCATGAATTCAGTCCTTACTCATCCCAGACCATAGTGATCAGACCTACTCCACAACTGGCACTCAAAAAGCTACCAAGGTTTTAAATACTCACACCAGATCCGGAGTGATTGTGAATGGCAGCACCTCTGGTTAGGAAAAAAAAATTTAATCTGGGCAACTGAAAAGACTGCAAGGAGTTTAACAGTCACATTCAACAGCTGCTAAGAGTCTGAAATCAGACAGACTCATCCTTCCCATCTGTGAGGGAAGGGAAATGCCAGACCACCACTGGAATTGAGATGCCTGTCTAGGTGAAAAGGTGAACATGTTTAGAATCAAATCATTGGATCTTGAGGTCACTGGAACCAAAGGTGAACTAGACTTACAAAGCGGTCAGAATTTCACCCCAAGTGTTTCACTGCAAGATGATGAATTTGTTGCTTGTAATAGGCACCTGAGAAAGGATGCCAGTGTGAACTCATGTCTTTAAACCAATGGAGATTAAGCCTAAGAAAAGCAGAGACTTCCAAGAGATGTCTGACAGCACCTAACCAAAGGAGGGTTGGAAATATGCCTGAGATGGAGGCCTAATCCCTTACAGCCACTCCATATCCTGCCTCAGATAGCTGTAGTGATGCCAGCCTCCATCAGCCTCTCACTACACTTCTCAACACCTATTTCTGTGATTTCACTTATACTCCCTGCCACAGTCACAAAACCACATTCTTCTCTGTCTCCAAATCTGACCTTAAAAATGCTTCCCTTCAAATGAAGCTTGGCAGCCCTTTGGTACTGTTTACCTGGAGTCATGTCCATCATGAGGTGGGAGGTGGGAGGTGAGAGTGGGGGAAAGGCAACATTCACACCACTTAATTTTAAGCATCCAACTTTAATTCACCCTGTTAGAAGTTTGATTTCTCTGTTTAATCCATAAAGACAGACGGGATCCTTTGAGAGATGATTAGGAATTCTCTGAACTGCCCCCACAGGAACCTGATGGCGAGGTCTATTGATGCAATGCTACTTAGTACATTGGCACTCCGTATATAGTACACTTAGCTCTCTAAAGTTAAACTCAATTAACGTTCCTCCCTTAACCCCTTGCATCCCTCATCTGTCAGCATTTACTTTTACTACAAGGATAAGTGCTGCGGGACAAGCAGTATCTTTTTGTCCTGTATTTGTTTAGCATCCCTTTCTCTTGGGTTGTTTAGCCTGGAGAAAAGAAGACTCTACAACTACTTGAAAGGAAGGTGTATCAACGTGGGGATCGGCCTCTTCTCCCAGGTAACAAGTGACAGGACAAGAGAAAATAGCTTGCAGTTGTCCCAGAGTGGGTTTAGAATGGATATTAGGAAAAGTTTCTTCATGAAATGGGTTGTCAAGCGTTGGAACAGGCTGCCCAAGGAAGTAAGTTGAGTCACCATCCCTGGATGTATTTAAAAGACATGTAGCTGTGGTGCTTAGGGGCATGGTTTAGTGGTGGACTTGGCAGTGCTGAGTTAATGGTTGGACTTGATCTCTAAAAGTCTTTTCCAACCTAAACGATTCTATGATTCTATTGCATGTTAGACCATGCCAAGAGGTAAGGAGGTGTCTGCCTGCTTCCAAACTACCTCACACCTAACCGTGAGAGTGCATCCTCTCACCAGGCACAGGGCACGTAAGTTCACTGCCACCAGTAACTGAATTGTTCTGTTACCCTGACTGCTACTGAAGCCTCAGCATTGTGACACTATAAATGATAATAAATAACAGTAAGCTAGGATAGAAGTAGGACTTTTCTAACTGTTGGCACAACTATGTTGTATGGCTGGCTTAACAAGCTTCAGCTTTCTACTGCTGTGAGACCCATAGTCTATAAGGAAAGATTGGCTGTAGCACTAAGTGTAAAGGAATACATACAGGGGAAAAATTATAATCTAAGATAAGGTATAATCTAAGATAAGAAAGGACTTTGTAGCTGCACACACATAAGCATAGAGTCAAGAAAAGTAAAAGATACAGAAGTGAAACTCAAATCAAAATAATTGAAATATATGATGGAAGCATACATTGTATTCAAAGGAATAAAACCAGAAGTTTTCAGCCCACCGATGAAAAAAAAACAGTGATGTTAATAATGATGGAATATGCAATAACAGGTTTGTATGCTCAATCTGCAAGACATTTAGGAGTGTGATCATTTCTGTTGAAATCCATAGAAAAGTTTTTGTTCAAGTGCCTTGTTTCTATTAAAATGTCTCATCTTCTTGATATAAGGATGAAGGTGATCAGTTGAAGTTAGTTGAGTAGACAGATTGTTAACCAGCCTAGTTCAAGAGATCCTTATTGCACAAACTATAGATACTATGAAAAGGGGCTTCTTCATGAAGGCATTTGGATGACTATTGGTATTTATCTGCCTTTGTTAGCTGGAGAGTAAATATGCAGCATCAGCACTTTGAGATTGAAGTATTTTCTATCTGCAATATGTAGTGTGTGAATACAGATGTTAGTGCGTACAAAGGCTTTGCAGATGAACACAATACATAAATGGGAAAACTACCCTGAGTGAGGAAGAACACAGTATCCATAGATGCCCACTAAAAATGTTCCAGACAGGTCAGATCTCGTCAAGATGGATGAACTTGCACCTCTTACTATGCTTTAGAGTAAAAATAAAGTGTAGTCTGATTCAGGGCTTTTGCCAACCACTGCTTTAATCATAGCTGGGTGAGAATAATAGTACTCACTATACCATGTCTGCTGGAGTCTGAGCAGAGGCCTGTACCTCTGTCAGCTGTCTTTCCTATGATCATCCTGAGAGCCTTGGAGATTTCCCACTGTATTGCTTACACAACGAGGAAAAGGTTGCTTCTATTTTATTTCACCTGCACTGTAACAGTAAGCAGAGCATACAACAGGTGAAGTTGAGGCAGTGCCTAGCTACTCTATTCAGTGTAAAAAGACAGCCACTTGGAAGAAACCAACATATACCTTAGAAATAGAGGGCTAGACCTCAGCTACAGTAGCATAAAATCAGATTAACTCCACAGAAGCCTGAGTTATCATCATCTCACAGCCGTTTTGCAGTTCTGAGTCTAGCCCATGATGCTATAAGTACTCAAGCTAAGTTCTCTCTCTGTATCAATGTATGAATACAAAAAAGATTTTACAAAGCTTCAAAATAGCAGAAGGGCAAAGAGTGCTCAGTAGATAAGCAAAAAAAAAAAAAAAAAAAAAGAGTTTGCCACTTAGTCTTCATTTTGAAATATCTAATCCAGGTCATGAAGGACCAGGCTAAAACTCACACACACACATGTTAAGTATGCAATGCCCTAAGGTGTGTGTCAACAATACATACCCAACTAATCTCTTGAAAAGGAATGGAGGTTGAGGAAAGCTGTGTGGCTCAGAGAGAGAAATGCAAATGCAGATCGACCCTGTAATGAAAAACCTCCTTATTAAACTGTGTTTTATCTTGAAGCAGTCCTTTTCAGAACACATCCAAGCAGAGATAAAGGCATCTTACCATACTCATTAAACTGTGCATGGTTTGATTCAATCAGACTCAGATCATTTGCATATGGATCAGTTTAATCTAGTTCTTCCTGTCTCACACCTATTGTTAATCATGCCTAGACTCCCTCCCTGCTTACTAATACTCATTCCCCCTCCTTCTCCATTCCTTTGATTCAAGTAGATACATGAATAGGCATAAGGACATCAACATCTTTCTGAGTGATCATCTGCCTTGTGTGCTCAGAATGTCCCATGTTTTGACAATTATGTCCTGGTTGGCATCCCATATGTTCTTGATAGTCCCTGTCTTTGCTGATTTAGGAAGACTGGGAAGACAGAGGAAGAATATTGACTCAGGTTCTAAACCCCAGCTTAGGTTTACCTCTAGCCACAAATTAAGTGAGATTTGTGTTCTCAGCTTATTCAGCATCATTAGAAAATATCTCACCAAGTGGCATGTTAAACTTAAAGCGAATCTTTTTCTTTCAGGAGCTGAGTATTATTTCTGCATTTAGCCAGCAGCATTGATAGCTACTTTTACATAATCAATCTACAGCCATGGGGTAACCTGTTTTCTGTACAAGTAGATATTTTTGTGTCTCAAAGGCAATACTGTTTGGCTCTTGTACTAGCAATGCTAGAACTCTGAAAGGCTTTCCCTCTGGATGACTGAGTTTGTGCTGCTTTTTCAGAGGATAATTACAACTACAGGTGGAATGACTTTGCCCCAGATATATTGTCATGAATCCCAAATCTTAGCTTTGTTTTTTACTGTAGGGTTTTCATTTTGTTGTTCAGGATATTCTGCCCGGCCGCATCACAGTTATGGCCTTGGGGAGGTAACAGGCTTTATGATTGTGTGAAGAATGTGAAAGCAACAGACTGGACAGTTAACACAAAATCTCTGGCATGGTGACTTTTCCACTCCTGGCTGATGCTGTGCAAGTCTGTGGAGGAGGTATTCATAGACCCATATTAAAAACAGGATCTTTATTTTCAGTTGTTGTGTTGTATTCTGTTCATAGCTTTTATATAAATCAAACTTTTCACACAACCAAAGTAAACAAGTCATGTTTGACTCTCTTTCTGCAGCTAGAATAATATGTCCTCTAAAAAATGAAGGTTGGGCTCCCAGGAGGAGCTGCCTTTCAGCAGCATAGGGGTTTTTTGGCATAAGGACAGTGATGTAAGCACAGTTGGACCCATCATTCATTCAGCCAACATCACACAAAGTGACTCTGATCTTTCCTTTGTAGTGATGGTGACCTTGGTGAATTCCCTCAATCTGGAAGGGATTTTGTTATGGACACAGAATGTGTGTAAACAGTGCAGGTGCTGAGGGACAGGATGGAGGATAGTACCCAGATTCAATGTTCTCCAGTATAACTCCTCAGGTGTTGTGTATCTAATGTAAGATCAATTTGACCACAGTAATACAACCCTCATGGTCCTTCCATTCTGTGTTGCAAGGGAATGTATGGGCCAGTGAGATCTCAGCAAAATTGGATAGCTGTAGACAGCTAATAGACATGAACATACACATCTCATGCATTAATATTCAAATTAATTTCTGCTGATTATATTTCAGTATAGGATGATGCATTATTTATATTAGAAATCCTTTACAGTATCTTGTGAGTAAGGAAGTCTCAGCTCATGAGGTGGAGAAGATGAGCTCTCCTTAGCAAGGGGCAGTCTCTGTTGTGTCTTCACAGCATTTAGCACATTGGGCTGTGAGATCACTGAGTACTTGTAATTCCAGACAATAAAAAATAAAACCCAAGACTTAATCTCTGACAGTATTTTCCACAGGACATGGAGAAATTCACTAACTCTGCCTGCTTTTCTGAAAACCGGAAGGAATTAAAAATTCGTGCTAAAAATGTTAACTGAATAATTTTTTTACCTTGGGGAGAGGTGGGAAGGTTGTATTCAGTCTTATTTACTGGGAAGAACTAAGGACTAGGTCAGCAGGATTTTAACAAATTTTATGCAGTTCCCTCTGTTAAAATATTATGCCTGAAACTACAACAGCCTGACATTTTTTCCCTTGTCTGAAGCACAAGAACGATTCCTTTTACAGAACTTGGGGATTTCATCTGGCTGAATGCAATGATTCACTGTCAGCAAGAATGTAAAGATGACTCTGGCTTCACTAAGCCCTTTTCTGCTGCTAAGGAGGCAGTTTTAGATTCCTTGTCATGACATAAGTGAAAACAGCTTTGCAAAGCATGCATAGAAAGAGACTGATCTAAGGTCTAAGTACCTTCAGAACCATATTTGCTAATTTGGAGTCATTGATTTTTCTCAGTCTTCATGTTCCTTTTAATTTATTTTCAGTGTGCAGTTTTTTAGAGAGAAGTAAGAGGAGGAGAGGAAGTGAATTTCCATCCTCTGGCACCATATTAACAAAGCAGCATCCCTACACTAACCTCTATCCCTAGATAGAGTGGATTTCCTGGGAGCAGTAGGACACTGTCCCTCTGTGAGGGTGGCATGGGATAGAAAAATGTCATATATGGGTGTCAGTGAGCTTCATAGGTATTTGCTAAAAAGAGAGGAAGGTCAAGAATGCAGTGCTGTAAGTTTGCTTCAGATGGGTGGAGACTCCCTTCTGCAACTTTCTCTTCTGGTCTTTCCCAAGCCTGCTCTCTGATACCAGGGCCTTGTTCCTCTGCTTCCCAGACAGCCAAAGCTCTCACCCAGCTCCATTAAACAGTGTTAATTTCTTCCTCCCATGTGATGTCAGGACACTAGCAACAGGCACAGCAGTGGGATTAGTTGCTGTTTGTCCTCCATCCTTGTGTCCAGGGTCACATCAGCTGCTGGGACTAGGCAAACCACTGCTCTGAGATCCTGGGACACAGCCTTCTCAGGGTAAATAGCATCTCAGGACAACCACTGTACACGGGGTGAGCTAAACAAGACAGTTCCAAAACCCTCCTGTTTAGCTAAATTGGACTGTAGTTTTACAATTCAGTCAAAAGAAAATGCCTCTGGTACCCCTTCATACCCCATCAAATTCATAGGTTTCCTTCAGAGAGGGGAGGACCATTTGATAAGCTGCAGCCTGTGTACTGCAGACACAGGCTAAAGAAGAGCAAGAGAGTGGAGCTGGAGTTGAGAAAGTGAAGCAATATTAATATCATCTTTATATCTAACAGCTGTCATCTGCACATGAATAATAGCTATGAGCATGGAGTACTCTCAACCACCTTCGCTTTTGTGTGTGCTAAATTCATCATTCATATGTGTAGGGAGAGAAAAAGTAAGCATAAACATTCAGCCTGCAAATAAGCAAGGATTACATAAGAAACTCTTCTGTTATTCTTTCCTTTTTTTGTTTTGTTTTTTTTGTTTGTTTGTTTTTTGTTTTGTTTTTGGGGGGGTTTTTTGTTTGTTTGTTTGTTTGGGTTTTTTTGGGGGTTTTCTGGTTTGGTTTGGTTTGGTTTGGTTTGGTTTTTTGTCTGTTGTTGTTATTGTTAGTTGATGGGTTGGTTCGGTTTTTTACTCCTGCCACATGCTCCATGTTCTTAGAAAGTCTGATAATTAATTCTTCCCAAAGCAGTTCCTTCTAGAACTAATATATGGTAAGAATGGTGTTTTTTTCTGCCAGGAGAACATAACATCACAGTAGGTCATGATATAAAGATTTACAGGCATGTGTCTCAAAAAAACTCCACCATTTCCAACAAACCTTGCAAGCCCAGTTTCCCCTCCATTGAAAATTTAAAAGAAAATTCAAACAAACTAATTTTTTTACTGCATATGAATGCTCAGACAAAATTTTATTTAACTTAGTACAACTATAGTATAAAGCATTGAACTGAAGTAGATGTCTTTCAATGTTATCTGCTATATATCAATTAACTGAGGGAATCTGAATCTCATTACTGAATGGGCAGCCTTTATAATCATTGTTCACTAAATATAGATTAAATGGTTTGAAGATAATAATCATCCTTCCTACTCTTACCTTTACAGGGGTACTACTGTGCTTTGCATTTAACATGTCATGCATAATACCCACTATTCAAGGATAGGTATCTATTTGGCCTGTCTTAATTCTTAGGTCATCGCTGCTGTATAACAGCATTTCATAGTTTAATGATAATGCTTTCCTTTTTCTTCTTCTTCCTTCAGTATACAGGTGCTGGACAGTGGTTTTAGTGCAGGCTCTCTGAGTTTAGTATAGGAAGAATACGTCATTAGCACTGTATTTGTCATTTGCGCTGAGACTTGCTCTCATTCCAGTTATGTTAGAGACTTGGTCCTGGAGATGAAGGGTTGTGACAGAGCAACCTGAGTTTCTCAAAGCCAAGAGGCTGTCTGCTGAGCTGTGCTTGGCTGGGTACAGGGCAGCGGAGAGAGCCCCACTGCACTGGAAGGAATGAGGACCAGCCAGGGCAGCCTGTGGGAGGGAGTGGTCTGGACACAGGGCAGCAGACTTCCAAGTCACAGAATCAGAGAGGAAGACTCCACAACCTCTCTGGGCAATTTATGTCAGTGCATGGTCACCCGCACAGTAAAGAAATTCTTCCTCATGTTCAGGCAGTACTTCCTGTGCATCAGTTTCTGCCCATTGCCTCTTGTCCTATTGCTTGTCACCACTGACAAGAGCCAGGCTTCATCTCCTTGACACCCTGCCTTCAGTTACTAGTAGACATTGATGAGGTCCCCTCTCAGCCAGCTTTTCCCAAGACTGAACTGTCCAAGCTTTCTCAGCCTTTCCTCATAAAACAAATGCTCCAATCCCTTAAATCATCTTTGTAGCCCTCTGTTGAACCCGCTGCAGGAGCTCCTTGTCTCTCATTTACTAAGGAGCCCAGAACTGGAGACAGCACACCAAAAGTGGCCTCACTAGGGCTGAGTAGAGAGGTAGGATCACCTTTCTTGTCCTGCTGGCCACACTCTTTCTGAGGCACCCCAGGATACTATTGGCCCTCTTGACCCCTGCTGTCTCATGAACAGCTTGTTTTCCACAAGGACCCCCAGGTCTTTCTCTACAGAGCTGCTTTCCAGCAGGTCAGTCCCCAGCTTGTACTGGTGCAGGGGGTTATTCTTCCCCAGGTGCTGGATGCTGCATTTACCTTTGTTGAACTTCAAACGGTTCTTCTCTGCCCATCTCTCCAACCTGTCAAAGTCCTTCTAACAGGCTGCACAGCCCTCTGGGGTATCAGCTGCTCCTCCCAGCTTTGTGTCATCAGTCCCTTCATCCAAATCATTGATGAATAAGTTATACAATACTGGGCTCAGTATTGAACCTCAGTGGGAATCTCTAGTGATAGGCCTACAACTAGACTGTGTGCCACTGATTACAAAGTCCATCTCAGGTTGTGAAAAGTATGCAGCTATATCTGCAGAAATAGTAGTTTTGCCACAGCTGGTATAATCAAATACTATTAGTTTATTTAAAAGGATATCCCAGCCAATCAATAAATTAAGAACCTAGCCAAGACCTCTGATTAAACATGAGGCCAGTACTGTTAAAGAAAAATGGTGCAGAAAGGGTCTCTTTCCTCACTGAGTTCATTTCTTGAAGTAATGGGCAGGAGCATTATGTAAAGCACTTCACAAATTGATCCAGTACATACCCAGCTTGGTTACCTTACAAGCTAGTCTTTACAAATTTGGTTTAGACTCATATTCATGCAAAGCAGACACAATGTGTTTGATAGCTTTCACTTTCTTATCAGAAATACTCTGTGAAGACATCCTATACAACATTTGCCTCTCCATAGCTATATCATATCACATACAGTAACTGTGCACAGTTAGCCTCTAGTGCACAGAGGTTTTTCTTCCCCTGTTATTTGTAACCAGTAAACTCCTATGTAATAAATTTACTCAGTTTTTTGCACTCTAAATGGCACCCTGCTTCTTTTTGCCAGACACCAATGTCTTCAGCTTTTTTTATGTTATCATCTAAACCTTATCTGTGTTCACAATGCCCCTCAGCTTCATACCAGCAACAAAATACATTAGCACACCTTTACTTTTTTGCCAAGGTCATTACTGAAAATAAGATTGGTTCCCAAACCTCATTCCTCCTCCAATCAAAAGTCACGGACTATGGTCCTTAAAAAAGGGAAAAAGTTACGATGCCTTTGGTGAGGGAGATTGACCCATCCTGTATGTGACCAGATATCATCTTCCAGGCCAGTTAAATGAGAAGCCAGGTTTCTGTATGTAAGTTCCAACTATAAAATCTATTCTTTGTCTTTCTCTGTGTCTTGATGTGCTGAACTCATAAAGAAAAGAGGAGACTGGTCAAAGCATACCAGGCAAATCTTGTAAACCTCAGAGAGCCTTCTTGTCCCAAAGCTGTAAGTGAATCTAATAGTGCTTATTCATGTGCATAAATGTGGTCGAAATAAATAAGGGAAGCCTTCTGGACTACACAGGGTACATTTCACTGGCCAATGATTTTCAGTATGTATATCTGAAATTGCGGTGAATAATGAACAGTTTGTTCTTCTAGCATCCACACTTTCTTCTCAAGCTTTTTGAAGAGGAGGCTTTTGTTTGAAAATCATAGATAGAGCCCCATGCCCTTGTGCAGCTTAAAGTTTCTTCTTGCAAATTGTTATTTTGCAGATTACATCTGTAACTGCACTATCCTGTAGGCACATAATACAAGCAGAAAAAAAATCGCATGTTATGTAGAGTCAAGATTAATAATATACACCCATACTCAGCCAACATTAATACACAAAGACACTCATTAACAAATTGATTTGGAATCTAAAGGAATTATTTCAAATTATGAGTGTCAAGAGGTTTTGTTTAACAGAGACAATAAATACCGCAGGCATGTTATGAGTTCTTTCCAACCAAGGAAGCAGTATGTCACAGGTGTTATGTCACCAGGAATACCTACATTCCATGCAGCACCTGGCATATATTTAAAGAATATTTAAAGAGTATCCTGGCTTCAGTATATAATAAAGTCTGATTTTTAATTTTTTTTTTTTAATTCACAGCCTTTCTTCTACAAACTCAAAAATATGTCTCAAATCAAATCAGGGGCTATCCATATGTCTGGGCTGGAGTTTTTGTACAGAGGGTGTAAATATCTCCCAATTTTTTCTGAAAAGCTGTTTCCTATTGAATTCTGTGCGCACTTTCATGCAATTCTATCCTAGCACAAGCTAGTCAAGATCAGACAAGGTCAACTGTTGAAGGAACAGCCTTTAAGGTAAACTTACCTAATAAAGGAAGTAGTACTGGTACTTCTAGGTGTGATAGACCTTTTTTGACTTGGTACTGATGGAGCAAGTGAATCAGGGCAGCCTGAAAAGTCAGTGAACTCAGGAGGACTCAGAATATTTGGAAAACAAGGGAACTTGATCACTTGTGGTAATAAAAAAGCCCTGGGTGTGTCGAGGGGGCAGTGATGATTTAGTGTGAGCAATTACATTCTTCCTGCCCCATGATCCTAGCAGTGCTGCACAGCTCATAACTACTCATGAGTCACTATCTCCATTCTAGTACATTTGCTTTTCCAGTAAAAATCCCAGGTCTATCTTGAAATTGCTGTGTAGCAATGCAGAGCACTATTAGCACAGTTGCCTCATTATACCACATTTGCAGCTATGCCCCAGCAACTGATAACATGATCTCTGCATGTTCCCTTCAGTCTGTCAGCACTCAAATATCATTTCTGCTGGTATGGGGTGAAAAGCAATAACAAAATGTGGGATGTTACGAGAAATATATTAGCCCTTTTATGTTGAAAGTCTAATACAATATGTATTTTAAATTATAAAACTATCCCATCATATATATGCAGTCTCTCTCTCTTTCTTGTTTGTCTGCTGCTGCTATTCAGTTTAGTCTAAATCATGAAAATCTGAAATCATATTCTTGTTTACTGCCACCTTCTCCTCCCCTCTCCCCATTTTTTTCTCTAAGCTGCTTGAAAACATTCAGTTACCCAGCCCTGGAGGTGAAACTACTCAGAGAACTTCAAGGTTATGAAATGCAAAAGCTTGGCTTTTATTTGTTTCACAGTCAGTGAAAGCAGTGCACAGGATGAAAACCTCTGTCGTGCAGCTCTGCTAACAGATAAAGGAAGCTTTAATTGAGTTTAAAAAGCAAGAGTATTTTTACATAATTAGGAAAAAAAAACCCTCACAACAATGTTGAACAAATAGTGGTATTGTTTATATAAATTTAATGAAAAGTTTAGGGGAAAAAAAAGATAAAGAAATCACCAAATGGCCAAAGCAGATAAACAACATTCAGGGTGCTACTGCTATGTTTGATAGAAAAGCAAAACCATTGGTGAGAATTAAGTACTCACTGCAGAGAGGGAGAAACATTTGAAGTTATCAAAGAGAGAAGTCTTGATGTCAAAAAGAAAGAGGAATCCTGGTATAAAGGACAGTTAAATCTTTTACTGTGGAATGATCTGAATTTTGAGAAGTCACCCAAAAGAAGTAGAGAACAAACCAGGGAGTTCAAGAGCTAGTAGCTGTTAAGAAAGAAAGAAAGGGAAAAAAAAAAAAAGGAATAATTGGTATGATCTGAGCAATAGATAGCAATGTTTTAGGGAGCTGAACAGATCTGAGGTGCTTTGTCTTGAATTGCTGGTTAAATCATTAGGAGTCCCACTTTTCTTTATAATCTTGTAGCAGTTAGCTCAGATATTGCAAAAAAGATTAAAATAAAAACTTTGTTTTTCTCTTTGCCTGGGTGGTGCCTGAAAAAAAATACATATTTATGTGTGCAGAGTTGTCAACACGTTACACAGCACTTGTAAGCTCTATCCATATTCAGTGATATGGTTGCACAATTATAAAGCACACATGCTTGCATCTCTCTTGGAGATGTACAATAGGAAGCTGTTTGAAATACTGCCACAGCTATTGCACCCAAGTGCCTTTTTACGCAGCCCTCTGTCAGCAATTTGTCCTTGTGCTCTAATAGTGACAACAATTAGATGCATTGGGGTGTGCCAGAAGTTATACACTTCCAGACAAACTGTAGATGGAGTCAGAGCCTGTCGGGCCTGATCCCCACAGCACACGTCCTACAAGGTGACCTTGGCTTCTGTGAGGAGGACTGGGGACACTTCAGCCCTCTGAGGGCTGGAGAAACTTTAAGCAGTTTCAATGCCCACAAGCAATCCTGTTACAAACTTATTGCTGGTAATTGCCACCTTACACCCCAACTTCCCCAAGTGCTGCTGCTGTTGGTCCCCAGGTGTGGGCTGCCTTTGCTTTTGCTGCACAAGCTGCTGGCAGCATAAGCTACTCCTGGGGAGCACAGCCGTCCTCCAGAGGCAGCTGCCAGGGACTGCCACGGCACAGGTAGTAAATGATAAATACCTGTTTGAGGCAGATGTTCCAGCTGCTGCCCTCAGACCTGGGTCCAGACCCCAAACTGCTCCAGACAGCTGAGTTTGGTTCCCGGTATAATAAAAACCTATGCATAAACTTGTGTGACAGTGGAACTTATGATAGGTATGATATAAAATGACTGCCAGCAATTGCAGAGGATTGAGCTGGAGCCAAGATACATTAAAGTATTTGTAGTAGCCCCAGAAAAAAAAAAGCAAACTGACTTTCAGAGGGTGGAAAGAGGCTGCGTATTTGTGTTTGTGTATGTTGTGGTATACGTGTGGGTTCATTTTTAGTGAAATCATGTACTTCCATCATTTCCTTGACGGTTTGATTTTGGGAGGATTTCCTGATAATTTGTGCCAAATGAAACTTCCTTTAGTTATCTTCCTTCTGTATCTTCTGATAACTTGCCCTGTTTTCTAGCTCCAGTCATGCCTGATGAAACTAGATTAAGCTTCCAAAATTACTCTGCAATGAATCAAAGCTAGAGAGAATAGCAAGGAAGAATTAAATATTGTCCCTGTGCTGTGCTTCAACCAAGCTGAATCCAAATCACTGCAAAGGCAGAGTACTCTGAAAGCCATTCTTAGGTTGGGTGGGGGAAATGCCACCTTCCCAACCAGCAGTGGTTTTGGGCAGAGTGAAAAGTAGAAGTCTATTTTGAGGCAGTCTGTTTTCCTTACAGTCTCAACTAGGTGGAAGAGAGAAGCTTTACAAAGCATAGGAAAGTCTCTTGAATGACTGCCAGCCCAGAAATGCCCGGGAGAGGAACCGCACTTAATTCGCTCTAGGGGAAATATAGGAAAATGCCACGGAGGTGAAGAAAGGAGCTGTGACTTCACCTATTTAATTCTAATCAAATTTGGGTTTTGTTTGTGTCTAGCAAGGAAATTATTTTGCTTAGATTAAACCACTGCCTTGGTTGCTGATTCAGAAAACATTGACGTGGCTAAAACTCCCCATCCACATAGTCATACACAATGCCTTGTGAAGATATACTAGTGAGCTCTAGGTGATTTAATTCAATCACCAGAAGCAATATTCCCACCTCAGGACACCTGGTCTTTCCCTTCTGATGTTTGATGCAGGGCTCAGAATATGCCCAAGTCATCCCTTTATCATTGCCTTGGACTGCAATACAATTGGACACTTCATGTGTGGACTGCTGTGAGGAAATAACTTTTTTTGTCTATGCTCTCACCCAACAAGCTTCTAGGCAAACATAGGAGTGATGGGAAGCTGTACTTTGAAAAGCCATGGCATAACTTTACCTACAGGTTGCTGCTTGGTACCAGCCCAGACTGGTGTGGCCATCAAACAGTTGTATACAGACTATCTAGAGCTTAAGTTTTCTGAACTGGTATTAACACCCATTGTCAGTGCTATTTTTGGATCTTCTCCTTGTGGCTATTATTGGCTTAAGGATTTAGATTAAGCATTTTAAAATACCTTAGGGAACCAGTAGAGAGAGATTAGCAGAGAAATCAATTGCTGAAGGGGATGTGAAATCTTCACTTCTGGTGGCTCTTAAGATCAGGCTGCACAAATGTCTTTCAAGGGTAGTTTAGGTGTAGTGGTTTCAGTCTAGATGACCTATTGAGATGCCACAGGTGCAACTGGTATAAAAGTTCACATCATTTTTATCTGTGGCCACATGGCTCATCAGCAACTTAGTCATAGCACCAGTGAATACATTTCTTTGGAAGAACTGCAGCTAACTTGGGCTAAGCTAACACACATAGTCTGGGTTCCAAGCAGCAATTTAGCTAGTTACATCTATCAATCTGAAAACTCATCACAGGTACATGGAGAGGTACATACGGGGCATTCTCACCTCCTCCTGGCAAACCACCTCCCCTCAGGGCACCGGTGGAGGCACAAGGAAATGGCACAGTCAAGGGCTCTGGGGAAGATTATCTCAACTTTGCTTCAGGTCCCTAGACAGCTTTGGCTGAGCAGGAAAGTCCTGCCACATATTCTGAAAGGTTTAAAAATGGACTTTCTCCCTCTGATGAAAGTTCATTGTTGTGCAGTGGTATCGCGTGAGTGATGTCTGGGATGTCTCTGCCTATCTGGGCTATCTTTGGTGTGCAGTTAAGTTTAGACAGGATGATGCCCAGCAACTGTCTGAAGCCTTAAACTCCATTTTCTTTAAATTTTACACTCCTGTCAGGAAATAAATCCCACTTTGATTGGGGGTAGAATTGAAAAGCTGGGAGGTCACCAGCTTCATTGTTGTACCTGCGGATACAAATCACTCAGTTACTGTGTAACTGTGAGTGACACAGAGGGCATCATAGGCCAGAGCCCAGTTCAAAAGTGAAAGAATCACATAACTCATGGAAAGAGTGACAATAGGCATGATCTCACTGGTGATATGCTCAGAGAAGATAGAGGGGATAGAGTGGCAAGTAGTTACTTTATCCTGACTACAATACTGATAAGGCCTTCCTATAGCTCCTTTCCTACATAACTGCACCATTCATTTACTACTGACCCCCATTTAGTTAACACCACTCTTTCTTCTTTTTCTAATGAAGGAAAATATTTTTACTTTCATTATGTTATGTCCAACAGAGTTAACAAGCCCATTAGGCTGTAGTAAATTCTCTTTCTGTTTTGTGGGGCATCTACTACAGCTTTGGCAGTGACAGTAACAGCAATGTTTCTCCATATGGCCAAGCCTTTCCTGCCACCTGTATTCTAGGAGTGCATTTGTCTGATATAGCATCCTAGAGAGCTTTCAGTGAAAATAGTCATGTCACACCAGCAAGCCCACAGTGCCCAGGTTTGGTTTGGCTCACTAACAAGCAGCTGTTTCCAAACAGTTTCTGTTCATCCAGAGCCAGACTGGACTTTATAAAAGTGTTCCTGGTAAAAGAAATTTAAAAATACCTAGTAAAATGTTTTGTGCATATCTCACTCCTAGTTGACTACCAGGTAAGAGGATCCTGAGAAGTTTTCAATTACAGCTTGCTACAGTCCCATGACAGAAGCTACAGATGGCTTATGTGCATTTGTTGTTTCATTGAGTGGATTTGATATATTTCTAGAAAAGAGTAGATAAAAAAGTCTTGATTTATATTTGGTCTTTCCCACAATTAAAGATTATTCACAATTGGAATTCTGGTCCATACTTAGCTTGAGGCTCTTCAACTATGAAATGTACTTAGAACAGTTGGGCACCTTAGCAATTGTTATTCACTAATTTCTTCTTTTCCAGTCCATTCCACTTCTATCAATGTACTGAGTCAATTTCTACTCCAGTCCACTAACTTCACAAGAGAAATAACACTCATGAACAAGATTAGCTTGTTCCAAAATTGGGAGCAAAGTGGGACAATAGGATAACACTGCACTTGCATGGGATGGATGGCAGGAGACAAGCTGACTGTGAAGAGGTAAATTTAGACAGGCATCGTTCTTTGCAGTCACATTAGGAAATAAAACTCCACTCGTTTTAATGCATTTTTTAAAGAAATTGAGAGAAACGTGCAGTAGTAAACGAGCGATATGAGGACAGGAGAGAGTGTCAGGACTGAAGGTAATTCAAGAGGCCAAGGAAAATGGAGGAAAGTAGTGTAAGTGGTGACCAATTATATACATAATTCTTTCTGTATGACAACACATCCTGGTGGATCACAGCACTTCAGAAGCTTAAAATGCCAAGAAGTTTCAGATGTTTCCCACGACCTAGCTCACAGTGGATCTGAAACTAATGTTCCTCATGCCAACACACTACACTGAGGTTTAGCACTATGAGACACTATTACAAATGAAAGCAGCAGTTGCTGAAGTGTAACAGCTGCTCAGATGCTCTACTTCAAGATTCATGATGAACTCTTCCACATTAAAGAGATCAGTGAAGTTGGAGAGTTTTATTACTGTATGTCTTGCATCTTTTCAAATCCAGCAAGTCCAGAGACTGGAGAGATTGAGGAGTGCAATATGCCTCTACAAAATTAGAACCCATTTCTCCTCCAGGTTTTCCCTCCCTCAAGTTTGTGCTGTGTTTTACCTCATCAAAAGAAGAGGACAATGATCATTATCCAGTTCCTTCTCATCAGGCCATGTCGATGTTGGATGTCAATTCACATTTTTGTGGCAAAAAACTCATGTAAAATCTCTTAAAATCTTTTACTCTGATTCAGATGCAAAACTAAAGAAGAATCAACTTACAGGAAGAGAGGAAATTAGGTGCACTCTTCATGTCCATCCTGTAGCACATAGATGTGTCGTTCATCTTTGGAGGAATGTTTACAGGTGTTTGGGGGGGTTTTTGTTACCCATTTGCTTATTTGAATATTAGTTTTAATATTCAATGGTTTTATGTTTTCTTGTAGTGATTTGGTCTTGAAGTTATCTCAGAAAGTCTCATATGCAGGAAGCACCTCAGAAAATGTCCCACTTATGTATGGTGTATTAACAAATATGTTACAAACTTCACTATGTGAGGGCCTTAATCAGGCAGAACTCGTACACCTCTAACTTCCTCCTCATTCCTGATACAAATGAAATAGTTCTTCTCAGTTAGCCTCGCAATACTTCTTACTCCCACCAAGCTTTTACTGTCATTCTTGTCTCTCCAACATGATACACGCTTGGTAGCATTTCTATCGGATTGAGAAAAGTCTGACAGCATCTTTGGCTTTCCTAATTAAGCAAAAGAAACCCAGTATGCCAGGTGCTTCTCAGAGTAGAGGATTTGCTCTGCTTCCAGGATTGGACCACACCAATCTCAGCAGCCACAAAGAGCATCTGCAATTGGTACGAAAAAATCTATCATGTAAATCTGCATGCTGGAGTAGTTTGTGTCTCCACGTACCATATGTTTAAGTGAAAGAGTCTGACAATCACAGCAGCACACTGTCCAGAAGTCATAAACAGTTAACAAAATGCAACGTGATTGTTGGCAGGCCTGCTGATCTGGGTCATGCAGCCAAAGCTGAATTTATAAAATGCGGTAAACAGGATGGTAAGACAGGAAAGGAAATTGGTGTGTGAAACCATGCACCAGCCTGACAGGAATGCTCTGAAACTACTCTCAGTTTTGCATTACTGTTTGTTTCTGCCTGTCTGGCCCAGATGAGGACTCATCTACCTGCCCTTACACCAGAGCATAGCTCTTAAAGAGTGAGTCAAGTTTAGATGGGGTACTCCAAATTTTCACTTGGGAGAAGTCCCTACATCTGAGGGACATAGAGGATGTTCTAGTTAAACTTCAGTGCTAGAGGTAAGCCCATATGTTTCACAGTAGAGAGAAAAAGTGTTTTACAGGAAAGCTGGAGTCCCTTTCCAAATAGGAGTGCTGGGCCACATTTTCATGTGGTAGCACATGGTGGCACAGACATATAGCTGCACTGTCCCCCATCCAGTACATGCTGTTGTCCCTGCAGAAGACAAGGTCTATCTTCCTCTGCTGGGCAAAAAGTGCATTTGATGGGGCTCCAATCTCTGCCAAAGAAAGGAGTGGATTGGCTGTTTTATGCAGGAAGGAGGGAGATGTTTGTGCTCAGGCAGCAATTATACCCTGAAATCCAGAGGCTGACAGTTGCTGCTCCAGGGCAGCCGACTGCTTCCTGCAGCTGGCTGCTTAATACTGCAGAGGTGATGAAACCTGAAGGGAGCCACTGAATAGGTAGTAATTATGACTGACACAATGACGGCTTGTGCAGACATGTAACCATGGAACAAAACACTGCAGTTAGTTAACAAGAGATCGGTATAAGTTTTTCACCAGCACCATGTCTCCTGACTGACACTTCCAAAACGAGAGGAAAAAAAGCATTGTGAACTTCAGCATTCAGAAACACAATAGGCCAAATGAGCTGAGGGTGGAACAGCAACATCTGTCCTGTCCAGGATGATTATAGCAGGTTCTGTTTCTATGTTGCTTTCTCCAAAACTGCTTTTCATACTTGCATTTTTTCCTTCAAAAATATGTATTCTGGGTTGTCTCCCTGTGATATGGTTGACTACACTACATCTCCATCTCTCTCAAGCACACAATCTTCTGAAGAGTTTCAAATAAGTAAGGGGGCATTTGTGTATCCAAACCCTTGTTATCTAATTATTCTCTTCCTTTGTCTAGGGGGACAGAGAGGCTTTCTTGGGTTATAAAATTACGCTTTTATACAGAGGGCTTAGGAAAGGACACTGGGACATCCTGTTCAATCAGCACATCTTTGGAACTTCTTCAAGTGTTAATGGACAAAAAAAAAATCCTTTTCCTGCAGAGTGAAAATATCTGAGATAAATCAGAAATCTTCTAGGTTTCTATAATAATAGTAGTAGCTAGGAAACAGGAGAATAAGGACTCAAAATCTGTACTAACTGCATAAGCGCTGATCTACAGTCCTCCTTTCTTCCCTCCTCTTTGAAGAGGAACATATAATTGCCCCGGCAGAAGACCTGCTTTTAATCCCATATGAAACTAGTGACCAAAGTTCACAGCTGAGATGGGAATTAGGCAGAGTAGGAACCTGTACCAGATGAGAGCCCACATGCTGAGGAGGGCAGGAGACATTATTTCTATCACCCCAGTGTAAAACTGTTGTTGAAAATCTTATGCAGTGGAAGTTTTATCAGAAGTGGTACAATTCCACAGAAGATGTCCATCTCAATCTGTCTACACTTTTTAGTTAAAAACTTTTTTTCTGAAATGTTCCAACTGTTTGCTGATTCTGCCAACAGTGCATGTACTTTCCATGAAAATTCAATGGAAACTTCCCTAATGCACTCTGCTGGAATTACCCAATTGATACATCTCTTACATCTCCTTTTCATCTTTGGACTTTTTCCCATATAGAAAAGTGGAAAGTCTTTGCTTCACCTGGCAACCATGCCATTCTTTGGAAAGAACCTCCTAATCTCCAGACCACCAGTCAGAGTTCAAGCAAAAATCTGTAAATCTTGAACACTCTATGAAACATAACAAACATATAAAAATCATCCATTTTACTCCAGTCTTTGCAGAATGATTTTATCTCTTCTGTCTCACTCATGAAATTTTTCTATGGTTGTCTAAACGACTAACGGTACAGCTCAATGATCATACCTTTTAATCTGTGTATAAAGGGGATGTGATGCAAAGTTAGTGTAATGTAACTTACACAAAAATTAATGGAAAATACTTCATTTTTATACAACTATAGATTATTGTTGAATGACCACTTCTTTTGTCTATGCAATTTGTCTCTCATTCAGGAGATGTATATATGTTCCAGATTTGGGTCTAATAACTATAGGGATAAGCTGTTTAAAGAAAACCTGTAATCCAATTTATATTTTTTTCAGTTATTTTACTGTGTTGAAACAATATGATTCATCCACCGTTGGTTCTGAGGCCAGAGAGTGGCCTGTGGAAAGCAGTTGCCGTATAAATAAACATATAGAATTGTGTTTGTGTCCTTCTGTGGCACATACCAGCTTCAGTTACCACACATTTATTTCTCCTGATGTGCAAAACATTGAACACTGAGAATTAACTAAAAGTGGGGTTTCCTTTTCTGGATTTTAGTAGAGAAAAAAATAGCGAGTGTGCCTTTAGGGCTGCTTTCTAAATTCTACTTTGGATTCAGTTCTTATCTAGACCTTGTTTAAATGCATTAGGCTGTCACTCTGTCTACTCTAGGACACTGTCTTGGGCAGTGGCCAGTGCTTCCCCGGAGGAGCTTTACATGCCTGAGGGAGAAAGGGATAGTAGGAAAATAGTAAGGTATATGATCAGTAAGAGGAAAGGACACACAGCTAAAGTTATTTCTTCTTACTCACAGCTCTCCTTACACCACCTGGAGCAAACAATATAATAGCAGGTTCATGTAATGTAAAGCCATGGCACACAGACCACTGGAAATGCAACGCCATGCAGGAGATGTTGGAATATGTTTGCATAATAGTATCAGAACCATGGAGTAAGCCTGCACATTTAAAAAGGCAGAAAAATCTGCTGTTCTAGGTTGTCTCCACCATGATTAAGAGGAAAAAGGAATTGTAATATAGGAACTTTAGCTCTGGTTCAGAGAATCTCAGTCTGCTGCCTACTTCCTGTCATCCATTGTTGATTGATAGCCATAGGCAGAGCATCAATACTCACTATCATGCCACAGTTCAAATAATGAGAGATTTATAGAATAATTGAGGCATGAAAGGCCCTCCAGAGGTACTTAGTTCAATCTTCTGCTCAAAGCAGGGCCAAATTCAAATGGTAGAGGTAACATTAAAAATTAGGCAATCAGTTGCATGCTGTCTCACCCAATGAACACAGTACTTGAAATCAACCTTACCATGTTTGGGGAGAGGTAAGAGGATCAACATGGAACACCTTGAGGACCACAGGTCTACAGTGATAGACAACACAGATTGGACACGAAAGTATGAAACAACTTCATAAGCTTGAATATCATTCATAGTGGCATTGCATCTGTAAATGGGAAGGACAGGAAACATGGCTGTCATGGAAGTTGAACAGAAAACATTAAAAGCAACAAAGGTGGATTTTCCTTTTTTCTCTTTTTTAAAATTTCTGTACATGTTAGATGGATGTTGGTGGCATTATCAAATCATTCATTATAATCAACAGGGCTTGAATTTCTCTTTCCCTCTTTTTAATAAATATAAAATGGGATTGTTACATAATCCTAAAATTCCAGAGTAGATGGGTTTATATGTATAATCTCCATAGATAAAGTATCAAAGCTCACAAATTAATCAGCAGAAGTTAGTGACATCTGAAATTGGGCGGGGAATCCTAACAGGCCCCCCAGAGACTCTCTAAGGAGACACTTTGACAGAAAACTGTGCTGACTTTCTATAAAAAGAGTGCAGTGCAGTTAATTTTAACCACATAATATGCCTAATTAACTCATTATGCAAATATGTACATAATAAGCCACTATCATCCAATGGTCCAAAAATCCAACAACCATTTCTAAAAGGTCACATCCTAAACCTTTAATACAGAGAGTGAAAGGAAAAAAAGAGTCAGAAGAATGAAAAAAAAAAAAAGACTCAAATAAAAGGATTTACTGCTGGAAAGAACAACAGCAGGAGCTTTTCAAAATGTAACCACTTACCTTTTTAAAGAAAATAAACATGTAGTCTGTTCTGACTCTTCATCTCTGCTTGTTCCATCTCTTTTTCTCACACCTACTCATCCTTCATTTATCTTCTCTAGTCCTCTCTTTCAATGTTTTTGGCATGCTTTTTTTGTTCCCCTTTCTTTCTGGGCCAGCTGAAGCCCTGAAGACCTTGAAAGAAGTATGACAGAGCTGAAGACCAAAGAGGGATCAGAGAGTTGCAGAAAGCAGAGGTGGGCTGCCAGCACATTGGGGTAAAGTATGGATGGCAGTGGGGAGGGCTTGTTTGGGGTTTCTACCTGACAAGAATTTATTAAAAATCAAGGGCCTACTGGAAAAAAAAAAAAAAAAAAAAAGCATTCTGACTTCCACCGCATTCATTCTAGCAAGAAAGTACTAGAGCACTGAAAGAGTCGATCACAAGAATGCCAGCTAATCAGTCCAGGGAACGCACTGGAAAATCATATCCAACAAAGATTATTTTCCTAAAGGGGCACACGAGCACATCTCCCGCTCACTTTTAACAAGGAAGGTCTCACTTTTTTTTTTTTTACAGATGTAGGCCACTGTGACCCCTACTTTGTTTCCCTAGGGTTAGACTACCAGCTAACAACATTCAACCCTTTCTACTTGTCTTTTCTTCCTCTTGCTTTGAGGAATAAGAACCAGGATAGTCTGCCCAGATTTGTCAAATCTATAAATTCTTAAGTGGGCACATAACCCTGCCACTAGCCTCCTTTTGCTGCCACAGACCTCAGCAAGCAGCCCTTCAAGTCCTTTATCCCACATCCCCCTCTAACTTGGCACTGTTCAGTAAGTGGTTTTTGTACAATATTTCCAGTTACCTTACACATTTTGCCCCAAACCTCTCAAGCCTATAATATATGTTGAATATCCTACTTACTCTGCAGTCCTATCAGAATAATGGTGATAATGTTTTATCTGTCCAATGAAGCTTGTCTGGCACTATATACCATCCAAACAGGATTTTGAATTGTATTTCCATTGGAGATGATACCATCATACTTTTGACCTACTTACAGATACATCCCAAGTCTTATCTACCAGATCCATCTGTGATTCCCGCTCCTGTTTCTCTGTATATTTATGTTCATGTGCTCCCTCCACATTCCTCAGAGCACAATAAATCCTGTCTGCCAACCCCTTTGTCACCTCTGCCTCAAAAAGGATTGCTTCAAGGTCAAGCAGTTCCCTTGTAATGTACAGTTTAACCTGATTTGTGGAGGCAAAGCTTTGAAATTTTTAAAATAAAGCTAAGGTAAAGTAAAGCTTGCAAATGAAACTCTGATGGTAAGCTGGAGTATTTCCCTCTCGAAAGAGTTCGAGCAGAGGGCACTGTACCATCTGAAGCCATAAGAGCTGGAATTATGTTATTTATTACTCTACACATAAGATGTGCATCAAGTATAAAAGAAAACAAATGCTGACAACAGTAAGTGATCAAACTCCCATCCATGTACATTAGCAGGAGACAGACTGAGGGACAAATTCTCTCCCAGTCTGCCTGCAAGTTCACACCAGTGAATACCAGTATTCGACCAGGAAGCTTCTGAACCCTTCATTAAAAAAAAACCTAACAAGACAAATATAAGGTGGAAACCTTAAAAGTATCAAGTGACAAATAATTACGGGGTATAAAAATGTTCTATAATATTTTGCCAGTTTTCATCTGGATTTGGCTGCCATGTGAATGGTGTTTCTCTGGTGAGATGTTGGCTATTCTTTCAAGACAGCAGCAGTGAAGATGTGAGACAAAATAAAAATATGAGGATTTAAGATGTGAAGGTAAAACACAAATGCAATTACATAGGTGGCCTATGCACATTGACCTTATGTACCTTCATTGCCAGGAGTTTTATGCTCAAAATAACAGTGTGGTAAACATGCTGAAGTGATGTAGCCCCTATGGTAAAGAACTAATAATGTGCAATCCTACAGCATGAGTCAGTAAGATTTCAACAGTACTGCAGATATAAACAACAGTATATTATTAAATTGTTAATCCAAATATTCAAAGTCCACTGTCCAAACCCCTTGAAGTCATGAGAATAGCTTAAAAAACATGTCTTTATTTTTTTAAAAATTAATTTTTTTGTATTCTGCTTACGCTCCTTTTGAACCTTAAGAGAGTCTCTTTTCAGCTTTCTTCTGTAAAATGAAAATCTTTGTTTTTTAATAAATGCTGCAATTTTCATGTACTCACCTGATGCCAGGAGTCAATCTTTAAAAAACAAATAGATTTCCAAGGATCATGAGAAAGGGCATAAGAACACATCAGGACTGAAAAGACTTCTTGAAAAGGCTGATATTTCAGCAAGTTCCGCTTAGCATTAGCTAAATGGATTAAAAACTGTCAGTCAACTAAAAATCGAGGAACAGATGTCCATACTGTATATATATTTTTTTTTAATGAATAGTTCCAATGATAAATAACAGATTTCCCTATTTATAGAAAACTGATACAACAAGAATATCAGATTGTGCTATTACACCTCCACATGCATACCAGTTTTCTACATGGAAATTTGATAATGACAAGAATTGTTGCTTACAGAGATTTTGAAATAACAAAAAGACATAGATTTTTGTTATTGCTAAAAGGAAAAAAAAAAAAAAAAAAAAAAAAAGCCAAAACTATAAAACAAAACACACAAACAAAAAACCAAAACCACAACAAAACCAAAAAAGCAACCTATCTATTTGATTTTTTCTTTTTTAATTAATCTGGAACATAAGGATATTTGTTTAAAAAGAAGCGGAATTTAAAGGCTAAGAAATCAAATACTCTTTTTTCAAGTTTGCTAGCCTTCCTCACACATTTCACAAAATGTGTACCAGTATTTACCAATATGATAAAAAAAGCCCTAAAAACATCACACTGTGTTAGGAAAACTGCCCAAAAGAGCTAGTATCAAAATATCATGTAAAATTCATGTGCTAAGAAAAATTCCATTCAGACTGAGTCACAGAGACTCATGCTGTATTTGTAAAATTCTCAAACATGATATGAGAGCATTATTGCCTTCAGGCTTGTTATTTCATCCCCTGGACACACACAGAAGCATATCATCCTTTCATAGGATTGATCAGCAAATATCCTCCAGAGCAGTTAGATAAGAAGGCATTCCCTTCTGCTATCTGTAGGTTTTTGCTGTGTTGCATTTATTACTGTGGTGTGAAAATCTCCCACTGAGTGCAATACCTTTAAACACTTCTCCAGGTTTTTTTGTTGTTGTGAGGCATTTTGCCAAGTGGTGTGTTGTGTTATTTACCTTGGAAAAGAATTGTTGCAGCATAATTTATATTGGTCTGGGCAGGCATTAGCTATGGAAGAAGTTCTGAGACCTGTTTTCTCATTACCAGCAGGCCTTCCATCTGCTTAATTAGAAGTGCAAATATTTGGAAATCTGAAATCCTGCAGCAGCGTCTCAGATACCATTTCTTTGTTGCAAGATCTGAAAAGTGATCACTGATAATTGTTGATTGTGCTCTGTGTGACTGTAATTACATGGCATTGATCTGATGTTCAGACACCACAGTGATGAGATTAATGTAAGAACCTAAATAGACTAGATACAATTACACCAATAATCACCGAGAAGAGGTAGTTTAAAAGGGCAGAGAAACCACAAACAAATGTGAATGACTGAAAGGAAAAAAAGAAAAATACCAAGCAAACAAACAAAAAAACCAAAACAAAACAAAAAAAAACCCTGAATGCTGAATATTTTATCCAGCAAAGTCTGTTCAGTCATTTAAGCTGCTGATCAAATACCAAACACTTAACTCTTTTTGTGTTCAAAAAAAGACTATTTAATTCCTTTCCTGCCCGGAAAAATAAAGAGACTGCAGTAAACCTGCTCTGACCTAAGCAGGTAAAGCATCAGGCTGTCTGCAGGCATGGGCAGCAGCTGGCCAGTATGCTCAAGGATTGTCCCGAAATACCAGGGGAATATCTGATCAGCCAGATAGGGAGGTGAGAAAGCAAGAGACAAATGTGAGAAGGGAGAATTCATTTCCACAAGGATGTCTGCTTGGCACTGTATAAAGTACTTTCACATTAGCATTTAGCACACCAGCCACACAGCTGTGAAAGGGTAGAAACCTGAGAAGGAAATGAGATAAAAGGGGAATATTGCTTTTTAAGTGGGCTGTGAACTTTCTTGCTCTAATTGATCTCTTACCATCCCACGCAAAGGAAAGCAACTGGCACATTCTGCAGATGGATCATTATTAGCACATACACAGGAAAACCTTTCTACTCACCCCACCCCCCCTCCGCAAATGCTGAAAAACGGGTTCACCCCCAGGCCAGCATGGGCACTGTTCTTGTTTTTAGGGAAAGGGGACCGATGCTGATGGCATGGTGACAAAATAGCCACCTGGCGTGAGGGCCAGCCACATGGCTAATGCCTCTCCTACCGAATCTTCTCCTCATATTGTACCATAAGGAAAGGAACAACTTTAATTCAGTTGATGAGGAGGAAAAGTTTTTTATTCAAATGCTTTCTCCAGGATCATCAAATCAGTATGTTCAAAACCACCACATTCAACTTAAACCAGTATCTGGTCCCCAAGGGTCTCAGAAACCTCCCAAAACAATTATTCATAGTAAGGGTAAAGGGTTGATGAAGGACACCAGAGTGAACAGGGAAGGAGTTTGGAAAAGCAAAGTTGGGGAAAGGGAGGTTACACTTCTGTCAGAGCAGATGAAATGGCTGGAAAAATAAACAACCTTTCAGCCGGGAGGCTCTTTGGGTTACTCTCATGAAATGTTAAAAGAGCATTTTTCCCCTGTGTTGGCAAAACATTAAGAAACAGCATGGTCAGGAATTTGGACTTGATGCCAAAAATGCTGATTTAGCTTCCTTCTGAGAAGCTGCCCCACCAGAGAAGGACCCAAACCTTCATGGAGCTATGTGGAGGCAGATGGGGGCCAGGAGGTCAGCATCCCTCCAGTCAGCTCACAAAAGCATGTTCTGTGAAGTTTTTTTGTCAAATCAAAAGCATACTCACTTTCTACAATTTAAATTCACAAACAACTTAAAAGAATTGTTCAGTAAATAATTTCACATAACAAGTGAATCTGAGAAAAGAGCAATCTGTTTTAGAATAATTTGTGAAGAGATAAGAGGAAAATTTTGTTGAATAAATTATCCATTATAAATTATTCTCCCACCTGCACTTCCAACCATCCTACTTCAGTTTCTGCTGTTACTTTCTCCCTGTTCTAAAGCACAAGGAATATTCAACTTTCATGTGCTCGGCAGTAGGCAAAATACAAAACTGTATAAATAATACAAATGCAGCTCGTATTTTGTTCAGTGCTCAGTGGCTTTTTGCTTCCACCTCCAATGTTTTTCTATTTTTATTTTTTGTGGCAGGTTGAAATTCATGACCTCTGTCTCAGCATATATATTATATAGCAAGGAAAAGAATATAATAAAGAATAAGAATGAAAAGATATCTTAACACTGACAACATGCAGCACTTTTCATTTGTAGATTTTCAGTGATTTGCAAAGGCAGATGCATTTCATTATGCCCAGCTTCACAGATGGAGGATCTAAGGCATTGCACATATGTATATAACAAAATCTTCCACTCACTTCAAATCCACCTCAGTTTTGCCCGAAGAGGTTAACAGTGCTTCCCAGTATGAGAAAGGTGACAGCTCTGCCATTGTGCAGAGCTCAGGGCAGAGGCAGCCAGGTAGCTCTGAAAAGGCAGCACCAGAGCCACCTCAACCTGCTGCTGCACCTGTGCTTGTTAGAAGCACCACTAATTAGCTTGACACAGCAACATGCTGCCATACCTACATTGCTTCCAGGACCCAATTAGTATCTCTGCAAGGTACAGCATTAGATGATATAGACACACAGCCAGTTCAGAGCTGCTCTGATACCGCCTGCCAGGATCAGCATTCACAGCTAGACACGCCCAAGACTGGTCACTGTAGATCCTAAAACTCCAACATTTGTTCTTGAGTTCAATTTACTTGATTATGAAGTTTTCTCCACCCCAAAGGAAGGATAGAGCAATTTAAAAGCACTTTTTTTTAAACTGAAACAATAATCATAATCTCTGAAAATACACTCCACAAGGCAACGTGTTTGCTGTGGATGGGTTTATACACTTCAGTTCAGTCACTTAATTTATCCCAAGCATACCTTAGTAATCTGCAGTGAGCTGATATGGAGATATGTCAGCTGAAGCCAGAAAGCATAAAATCGCCTTTTTCTGCCACCTTTTCATTGTGCAGTGAAACAACAGGTTTGCATCTGCCTGGGGAGAAGGATTCTGCAAGATGTGAGTATTCACCTGAGTGAATAATAGTCATCTGCTTTCTGATAAGAAACATTACACCAACATTACCTGAAGAGCCATGGATGTTCACCAAGTATGAATTGGAAATGGTCTTGAGATTTTATTGGTGGGTTTACCTGCCCTCACTTCTTGCTTTCCATGTGGTATCCTTGTAACAAACTCTCTCATGACCAGTACAGGTCCCAGCCTTCACAAGAACATGGACAGCAGTCACTATGACTTCTTCAGCGGTAAAGTCAGTAATACTCCAGCTTGCATATTACTAAAGCTGGCTTTTTTTCAGGCCAGGCACCCCACACAGACTCCATGGACCACTAAACCCAAGTCTGAGAAGAGAAATTTGCCAAGACAGAGTCACGGAAATCCATTTGCTCTTTTTTTCCTAACTGCTCTGGTACCCAGACAAACGTGAGGGCCAGCTTTTGATTCCCTAAGCTGCTACCACAGGCTAGAAAGAACTGGTGGAACAATCCAAGGCTTACACCAGACAGAGCTTTGGGGCCTTTGTTGCACAAATGACAGTGGGCATTTCAGCTTCAGTGTCCTCCGTGGTCTTCTTTCCACTTCAGGGGAAATTGCAGGGAGGAGAGGCCCTGCATTACCCGTGTAACAAGTTCTCATGCAAAACCAGATCTTGAGCTGCTCAGGAGCTGTGGCTTGCCCTTACATCTCTCCATTACCTCTCAATTTAGATTTTCAGAGTGAGCTGGTGTTCTGGGTAGCTGTTGTCTGAGGAGCTATATATGTAATACTTAATTACAAATCATAGAATGGCCTGGGTTTGGTGAGACATTGAAGATCATCTTGTTCCTTGATGTGGGCAGGGACACCTTCCACTAGACCAGGTTGCTCAGACCCCCATCCAACCTGTCTTGAACCTCTGCCAGTGCCTCACCACCCTTACAGTAAAGCATTTCTTCCTAATATCTAATTGGATATGTTTTCTTTTCTTTAAATTGTCTTTATGGGAAAAAATAGGACTTAAGAGAGAGTTTCATTGAGTGTTCTAGTCTTGCCAATGTTCATATTCAAATCAGCGAAGTCAGAGAGGGAATGCACACATGGAACTGAGCACATCTGCAGTATTGGTTGGATCAGACCACTCCAGGGTTGAAAGACCTTTTCCATTTTCTCATGACGAGTGTGGAATCTTACAAGCCATTTCTGAGAGTGCTGTAAAACTGAAATAAATTTTGAAGTAATTAGATTTAAAACACACTTCTCTATCATTTTCAGGCTAAAAATTACAAGTAAACTCACATCAATATTGTGTTTTCGATTTGGCTTCTTAACATGTTTTTACTATTTACAAAAGCCTTTTCTCTTCACCTTTTAGAAACTTTCTCTAGATTCCATTTCCTTTTCTAATTACAATCCCATTTCCATAGTAAGTCCTTGAAAAAGCTTCCCTCATGCCTCTAATCATCTCTCCAGTTATAATCTTCAAAATTGTGTTCCATTCAGTTTTCAATTTGGCAGTGTCCAAAGACAGATCTCCATGTGGTTAACAATCTCTTATTTGGTGACAGTAAGGGCTGAGGTTTTTACTTCTTCTCTTTTGGGGCATCACTGATGTACATGATGCTGTTTAACACATACTTCTTCAGCACACTTTTGTTAGGCAGTTGTTTGCTTTATTATGGACTCCTGGGTTTTCATTTTTTGCTGGGTGCAAATTTATCCTTCACAGAATCCTATAATCTAGCCTTTTCTCTTTATTTCCTTCATACTTCTTCAAGGCCTGATTTGAGGTAGAAAACATATTTTATTTTTGTCTTGACACAAATACAAGAAAATACTTTCCAAAACTAGAATTTCTGCTGAAAATTAGGGTAGCAACACTAAAATTATCTAAAGTGTGCTAACTTAATCTGCAAAGGGCTCTGGTCCTGTTAATGTCATATGGACACACTCAGCTTCCTGCTACATTTAAAAGGAGAGTTCCTGTCCAGTCTCCCCCTAGGATGTCATGGGATCAGTGCTAGCGCTGTCTCCTGAACAGTTCTCCTCACTGGACCGCTCTCTTCAAGTTCATGAATAGAACCAGGAGCCTATGGCAGATATCCTCATTCCCCATGGTGGCAGGGTACCTACCAGGTAGGTGTGACACAAAAAGCATTGTGTCCTAGTGAGTCCTTCTACAGAACTTGACGGTAGCTTTAGAGAGATATGCCGGGTTATACTGGAAATAGGAAGGGGCAAAACTTTTTCAAGTACCAAGGAACGGAATTTCTCCCTTTCTTCCACCTCATCAAATTGTAATTTTAAGTAGTGTTTCTTTGCCCTGACAGTTTCTAAGTACATTACGTCAGTTTCACAGGAAATAAAAAAAAATAAAGATGGACAGAAAATTAACTGTCTGCTTTCTCTGGTCACTTAAAAACAAAATGCAAAGATGATTTTTTTTCATTTTTTTTCCCCCAGAAAATTGCTATGCCAGCTTCCTGGGAGTCACAGAATCCAGAGCAGGGTACAGACACGCCCTAAACGCCTCATACCATAACATCGGTGGGGCAGTTCAGCTCTTTGGCTGCTGGCCATGAAGTTGTAACTCTAAGTCCATCCTGTCACAGGTGGACTAACCTGCTTGGGTCCAGTGTTAGATAGACATGCCTGCTGTTGTCATGTAACACTTAAGCTTATGCAGTGCCTAAAGCCCCGTTGGCAATATGCAGATGATCTTGTCCCAGGGGACGAAAGGCACTATCAAACATTTGCTATTTTATATGTATAAATACATTTGACAACTTTAGAACTGTGTGAGCAAGTAAGTGTCTGAAGTAGAGGGCAAATTCAGAGCAATTTTCTCTCCTTGAGTATCTTCCCATGGGAGGGAACTTTTTGAGAGGCTGTGTTCATTTTCCTGTGACTACAGAGAACAATAGAAACCAGAGTGATCTTAACAGAGCCCCCACCTCCTTCGTGGTGTTAGTTAGCATGCAGAGAGCTGCTCTGTGGACAGGAGAAAGACATACATAACGAGTCCAAGGAGAGCTCCTGCTTTGCTCTTACAAAATTACTCTTAAGAGCCCACAAGGTACATTACAGTAGGCATGAAGATGCCAAATACAGCCCTTTCATGTATCGTTTAGCAGCAAGGACACAGATGTTCTTCTGCTCCCCTCAATCACTGGTTTATGATTCTTTAATTTTCAGGTGGGGGCTAGAATATCTCCTTTTTGAACTGTAGATAAGAGTTGCAAAATTTTTTTGCCCCATTCAGAAGAAAAGAGAATGGAGGTGTATGTTTCCATCTTCTCTTTGTTTTGTGGTACCTTTGTAACTTATTTGGGCACACAAATGAAGAAAGGAACTATATTATCACTACACTATCTATCACAGTGAGAGTTGCTTTTCAGAGAGATCCCAGCATCAGAGCAAGAAATACTAGTATTGTTTCGTGTGAGGAAAAGATGTGTCCACTTCCCTCTTCTGGAAAAGGGCATACAAACTATTTCACTGTGATGAGGAGATCCACTTTGGTTAAAGCAGCATGACTGCAAGCACTAAGGGTTAATCTAGTTTCTCATGTAGGTGAAATTATTTTTAAAGGGTAGAATGTCATTAAAACACATGAAGGAACTTAAAACTATGACAGAAAGAAATGGAAATTAACCCATATAGCCTTGAAATTTGCCCACCATTTTTTGTAGCCATTATCAGAAAATACCACGAAGTGTGCTATTTTTATTTAATTATACAGACCAGAAGAGTAATATGGGTAAAGCAAAATAAACAGGTACACAGACAGACATCTATATATGTATATGCACGCACAGACTATAGGACTCATATGCAAAAATTCCATGCACAACAACAGACTAGGATTCCTGTTAAGTTCCTGAATGTTTCCCAGCACTGCTACATTATCTCCATAGGAAAAGTTTGCTTAGCTCCAACAAGTACTTCATAATAAGTTCACTTTTTCCTTTCTCTGATTAGAAATTACAAATTGCACCCCAGGGTAAAAAAAATCTACTTTTTTAAAAGTGTGGAATACCTATACGAAAAGCTGTAGCCATTCTTATCTGCCGTAATTTAAAGAAAAAGTAATGTTATTAAAAAATTATTCTTCTGTTTGGTGGCCATGATATAGAGTGCTTTTCTACATTATCAATCAGGAGCAAGTCAGGAAAGTGCTTCCTGTGTCTTCCTACATCTCCGTAAATCAGAAGCAATGCCACTAAAACTGGGAGGTTAAAACCTGCCTGACAAAAGAGCAAAATGCATTGATTTGAACACAAAACAGCAATGACTACAGTTGTTTCATGGCTTAAAGAGACAGTCATAGATACTGGGAAAATTTTGTGCTCTTTTCCACCCACAAAATGCAGGTGCTTTCCTTTCTGTTTATTTTTCCCCACTATTTTACCTAAGCTGTTGCTTCTGTTAAACTGTTCATTGTGAAAGTTAAGCTGTCTCTAGAGATGCATCCAGACTGCTGCCTTCTACAAGTTTCCCAAAGATAAAAAGAAAGCTATGGGTACGGATTACTAATGCCTTCCAACCTCACAACAGTTGCTCCAAAACACAGAGGGCCACCTGAGTTGCTTTTAGTCATGTCCTTGTCATTTCTCAAGGACTTGGAGTTTAACTTTGCTGGATTTAAGCCCAGCACAGATCGACAGTAAAATCCCCACCATTTCTCTCAAAATTTCCCCCAAAATTGACCTTTCTTGAAATATATTTTGATTTCTTTGTCATACTCCCTCTCTCCTTTTCTCTCAGAACATGAAGTCTACTTCTGCAAATCTGTTAGCTCCATATTTCCTGATCATACATCAGCTGAAGTCCAGGGAAGCTTTTCATCTTCTACCAACAAGAAAATCACTGTTGTTTTGACACCTTTATGTCCAGTGTAAACCTGAAAAATACATTACTAATGTTAATTCTTCCTACTATTAATATTCTCATTGCAGATTAACAGGCATAATTATATCCATATGTGCATAGCTGCTCTGTGTCAGAGCTTATAATGTGATGGGTCTTTTCTAAGACTACTAAAATGTATCTGCCTCTGCCTCTTTCACTTTCTCTCTCTCGTCTGTAGGCAGAACTTCAATCAGAGCCCTCCAGAGCATGTTTCACTCCAAACTGATCGAGAATCAGTTACCTTCATTTTTATTATCATTTGCAAAGAAGAAAAAAAAAAAGAAAGTGATTACTTAAAGTACAACACATAGATCTACAATTATCAATCAGTATCTGAGCTGGCCTCCTTTAGTTCATGCTTCTTTGAGACATCCCATGCTTTCAACCTCTCTGTGTCTCTGTTGGGTCCATTCTAATGATGTTGTCTGGCTCACAGGCCCCTTTTTACTTGCTTTTAAGATTTGGTGTCCATTTCTTCCCACCAAGGGAAGGAGAAATGTCTCTTTTTTCAACAGATCCATGTTTGCTCAGTAGTTACCTCATCAGAAAGAGGAGAACTCCTCATGACAGAGTCTTTTGTGCCATTAAATATGGCACATTAAATAACTTTAAATGCTGTCTAGCTGTCTTTTTTGTTGTTGTTGTTGTTCCTGCCATTCACTAATACAGTACATTGTCTATTTGATTTTTTTCACAGCAGTTAGACATCCTTCGGTTTAACATCACTGACTACACTATTGGATAGTCTTAATCTAAGTTTGCTGCTGAACATGTTTCAGTATCCAGAGCACTGAATTAAATAATTCTTAAATGGGATATGAGTGGAACTTAACAGATTATTAAGCCATCTTCCCACACTACCATCAGATGGTGGGTATTCTGAATCAGAATTAATGTGTTTAAAACTGTGTTGTAAAATGTTTAAATTCCCAACAACCTAATCATGACCAGTTATCTGACATAACCATGGGATGTGTGCTCTGACAGACAAATACTGGCTTTGTAGCTGAGATCACACGTTTAACAGATGACTTCTACAGCAATGTTATTTCCAGATACCAGGGATAATGATCTGGAAATAATGTAAATTTTTTTTACAGCAAACATAAATAAATTTCTTTCAGCTGTGGAGCATGAATCTTAAGTTTCAAGAACTACCATCATTGCTAGTTTTTTAAAATTTACCAATATTTCTGAAATTAACTTTTTTTTTTTTAATTCTTTGCTATTTCACCAACACCTAACCGTAGTTAATATTTATAAAAGTAAAATAATACATTTTGCATTTTCTGCATTGTCATGGGTTTACTGTTCTAAAAAACCAAATGGGAATTTTCTTTCCCTTGCTGCAGTGTGGGGGAGGGATGTTGAATGGGGAGGACAATTTTCTGCACTGGGTGATTGACCTACACAGAGGAGCTGGCTGGCAGAACTACATTCCAGGCTGATAGCCCTCTCTAAGGCTGGGGAGCGGAGGTGGGTGAGGAGGTTTTTTTCTCCCCTCCTCTCCTTGGAAAGTGGCACTTCATTTTTTGCCTTAACGGGGGCAAGGTGTGTGCTGGAAAAGCACTGAGGCCATTTTGCTCTCGACCTGGTCATCTGGCTGTTCTCCAGCCTCGGCTTGCCTGCGGTCTGCTCTGTCCCCAGCCGGACCTGCTCAGATTTCATCGGAGAGTTTGTGCTCGGTGAGGAAAGGGGGGAGTCCCGACCACAGCCAGCTGCTGAGTTTCATGGGAAAGAAACCGCCCTCCTTTCCCCCTTTTTCCCCTTCCTTTCCTTGGTGGGGGTGGGAAATCTCCATATAGCTTGTACTTCTGCAATGTTTGATCTAGTATTTTGGCTTTCTGCAGTGACGGGTCTCCACAGTGACATCCTGTTTGAGAAGAAAAGAATTTCTTAACAATTTGTGCATGCACATAAGATTCTGTGTATGTACTACTTCAGTACTATTGAAAGCTTTGGACAGAATGCCTGTTCTATGTAAGTCTTTTCCAGATTTCTGTTTGAGTTGTTAATCACACCATATTTTGCAATCAAGGAGACCTGCCTCCAAAACCCTTTCAGCAATTGTCACTAATGACTTGTGATAAGTTCCTGCTAGCACTGATATTCCATATAAAAACAATGAATGTTTTTTGCATGCATGGACTACAGACAGAGCCTCCAATTCTTTTTGTGCATGCTGACATGCTGTTCCAGTTAGGCATCCAGAAGCATATGCCATGGGTCTCCAGTGATCACCACTCCTTGTTAAAAGTGTTGCCCCAAGGCCTTGCTTAGAAGCATCAACCACCAGCTTTGTTTGGTGCTTATTATCATACACTCTGAGGACAGGTTCCTTCTTTATCAACTATTTGAGATTCAGGAAGTCCCTGTTGTGATTACCAGTCCATGCCCATCATGCATTTTTACACACTAAAGACCTTCAGACAGCAGTTTAAATGGTTTAAAGCTGTTTGAAAATAAAGTCCCCAACAAAATTTACTTTTTGTTTAAGTCTCTTTTATGTATGTATAAGGACATATTAGTAATCAGACCTATTTGCATCCTGTGCTAAGCTTTTTTTTTTCCCTGCTACAGTTTACTAAATTGGTTATTTCTTTAACCTTGAACTCACATTTTTTCTTCTGCATTTCAGCCTCCTAATTTGAATCCCTTCCAGAAGCCTATCAGAGCATCCGGTTGCACTATTTTTCTATTAGTTTTCTCCTCATCTTGTCCCATGGTTTCATGTCACTTATTATGTATTTGTGGGAAATATTTGAGATTTTAAAAAACATTTTCTAAATATTGTGGTAAACTAAGGCCTTCTTAATGGTGCATTAAAATTGCACAGATGTGAGATGTGCAATTTTCTTTCTTTTTCTAGAAGACCCTGTCAGAACAGAGCTGAAACATCCAGTGGTCCCCAGAAACGATTCCCCAGTTAGGGATTTGTGGGATTTGTTTCCCCTTTTACATGCTTTTTTCCTCAGACTGCCAGCCATAGGGAAGTACTCATTTTTCTTTTCCATAATTATTGTGGAATAAATTAATTTTGGAAGCTCTCTGTTAGTTTCCATTATATCCAGCTTGGCCAGAATAATTCTTCCAAGTTTTCATTTCAGCTCCAGAGAGAGATTTCTAGGAAATCTATGTCAGGACAACTGATTCAGTCACTCTCACTTTATGTTTTTGTTGGCTTTCTTTGGCAACATTTAAAACATCTGGAAAACAATCTGCCAACTTATGAGCTGCTGTTCTTCCAAGGAATGTACTCCCTGAACCGTCAGTAGGTCAGAGATGTTTGCAGCACAAGAGTAGGTACTCCATTTGTGACAGCAGTTATACAGTATGTCTGCTAAGGCTGCTGCTTACAAAAAGCTCACAGTGAAAAAGCACAATTTCCTCATCTATGGAATAGAAGTTATATGTGTGTGCTTAAGATAACTAACATTTATTTTCACTTTCTTTTCTTTCACATCATTTGCACTTATTTGTATGACTTCTCCCAAAGTCGCCATTAGAATTTTGTGGAGTATTCTTCCTGCTTTATTTTTCTCCAGATCTGCATGTTGCTGTAGACTCACAGTTTGCAAAACTATTTTGCTTATTTTCATATTTTGAAGTCTGGTCTAGTTCTTTTCTGCAGTTAGGTAAAATACAAACAATTTTTCCAGCTTCATGTTGAGATCTTCTAGCCTGAGGCCTCTGATACTCACTGTAATCTTGTCCCAAGGCAAGGATAGCACACACCTCCAAAACAGTATTTCTGACTCAGTCTTAACTCTGTTGCAAACACTTTAGGAGTATTACTCTTTTTATTTACATGCTGCTAATCTCAGAAGGTTCATGCTTCCTAAGGTTTAAACTTCTTCATCAGGTTGCTATTCCTAAATCAGCTGTGGGCTTTTAAAGAAATCTCAGCTCTCCTACTTTGCTGTATTGAACACATAACAACCTTTTGCTCACCGTTCTCTTCCACTTGCTATCATGAATTAGATTTATCTTTTTTTTATCATTTCATTTTTGAGAGCATAAGCTGTTTTGGAGTTCTTAGTTTCATATTAGCCTTTTGCTACTTGTCTCCTCTTACTTCTTCTGCTTTTCCTTCTCCTTCTGCTCCTCTTTTTCCTCCTTCCATTTTTTTCTTCCAAATTCTGTTCTGAGATGATGATAAATAAGGGACTCCGGGAGAGAACTTATACCAGCCATTCATATGGTAGGTGAGCAGCCGTTATACAGAAGGGCTTGAAAATGAAAAAGAGAGAGCTCTGCATTTTTCTTTGGCTGCTAATCAATGAACAACAGATGTGACATTTCAGCCTTTCATGCAGAAGCAACTTCAGTGTTTGCTCTTTTAACAAAATAGTTGCCTGGAGATTCTTTTGCACTGCTCTGAATTTCCGAGAAGACACAGCTAGTTGTAGCATTTTTTATCTTCTTATGAGTTTGCATTGTCTGAGTTTTGGAGAGGAACTGGCAAAAAAAAGTTTCTCTCCTTTATTCCAAGACAATGATACATGTACATAATAACCTAATGAAAAATAATTTTAATATTGAAATAGATAATGAAGTTTTTAACTGCAATATAGCTCCAGGAGATAAAAAATAATTATTTGTTGAGTCAAGGAACATCCCTATAAATAAATGGTGCTCTTTTTCTGGGTTATGACCTTTTTTGATTGCCGCTCTATAGTGAAACATGACCTTATTGATTTGAATTTGTAAAACACCTCTGTAACTACCATGACTCACTGGAGACCATGAAATCACTCTGTGACCTTCCAAGTCTCTCACAAGTATGAAGAACAATAATTTCAAAATAGGCAGTGCAATAATTTTAAAGTACCATTTTCCAACATTAAGAATGAAAAACTGTGGGTGAAAATAGATACAAAAGGCTGTGGAAGATACAAAACTACGCAGCAAATCTGTCAGCTTTTGTTGCTGGATGATGAATTATTCTTCAACCTGTGTCTGTCAGTTCCTTCTGGGTTTTGTTCCATGCCTCTACTCTACCTGCTGCAGGTTGCTTTTACTTTTCATTTGAAGTATATGTTACTGGGCAGTAAACAATGAACTGTAAGTCCATATATTTAGCTTTTTATTTTGAAACTTCAGCTGGTCAAAAATGTTGGCTGAAAAATAATTTTCTCTAAAGAATGAGGTTTTGTCGAAAAATGCTTTTTCATGGGAAAATAGAACTTAATCACTTTTTTCTTTCATTTTTCAGTGGCAAGGTCTGTGAGGAAAGTAAGTAACATTCCAATTTCTATTTCTTGTTTTGCTTCAACTTCAAATTCAAACTGTGTTTGTTTACTTTTAAATGTCATGCAAAATAGTTTGTATAAAATTTCTCAACCAGTTTTATCTAAAAGGTAGGAGGTGCTGTGAGGATGGCAGTGGCACAGCATTTTTAATTCTGTTCAGACTCTGCTCCAGTTGGATGATTTCTTTAGCTCCATTGAATGGTGGCTTTAAATGAGAACCCTGAGATAGGGTAGGGGACTGCTGTATGCCCAGGAGAAGGCATTGGCTCCTAAAGAAAGGCAGACAGCAACCCTCAGGTACACAAAATCTCTGTGACAATAGCAGTTCCGTAAGCTGTGTTCATGGCACAGAGCTGTCATGGGTGTTCTCCAGCACAGACAGGCCAGCACCAAAGGCAGCACTGCTGGTACCATGGGACCACAGAAGGTCTGCTGAGACATCATGTGGCTGAAGTTGCTCTGGTTGGCTAAGTTGGTATACTTAATGCAGACAAAAGAACTGATACTGTGAAACTGGATAATGATCACTATTAAAAATTTACATTCATCCCTCCTTCTTCAAAGTAAAGCTGACATTCAAGTCTCCTTGTCTGTCCTGTTCCTACAACATGAGGTGACTAATTTACCAATACACGGCATCCTTCCTCTGGTCAGAGTGCCTTTCCTTCTTTCTCCCATCTTACTAGAATCCTCAAGCCCAGTCAATCTTATGGTATTTTACTGCTCAAGTGTCTTAAAAGCAGTGAGAAGGTTCTTCTACTGCTGGACACACATTTACAGTCTCCATTTGACCACCACCTTCTCCTCTCCCCCTAAAAGGCATAGCTCTCATTCGTGTTAATGTGAGACACACTTCAATGCTAATTAAAGAGAGCATTAACCAGTGTCTATATTTGACAGTACTAATCACATCCATCATGTACAGATGTGACAGTGCTATCAGTATCAGGAATCAGATACTCTCTTCAGTGTATCTTTTATATCTTTTTAGTAAAATAAGGGTTCTTTTCACTGACAGCTTCCAGCTCTGATAGCATACTCTCCTAGATCCTAGAAGAGGAGTAATCTCTTCTATTCCAACTTTTAGAACTCACAATTTTGGCTTTAATAAGCATGTTGTATTTCTAACTATAGAAACTCAACTGCAATGAAATGAAGTCATTGCTCTGCTTGTTCTATTACTTGCTAGCCCTTTAAACAACTTTTTTTTATTTAGCACAGACCAACAACAGTTACTGGATAGATATATTTGGGCCGGTGTTTAGTCTCAGTTAAAATACAAAGAGGCACTCACCAAGCAGAGAAAACAAGGCTCTATTTGATGGCCTTGTAAATTATTTTATTTTACAAATTTTCCACAGATTTTTGCCATATAGAAACACATGATTTGGCCATTTCAGCACAAAATATCAGAAAGAATGATTAGGAGGAAAAACACAAATTTTTGGACACCCCAGGTATATAGCCCTAAGTCCTCTGTGACTTCATCAGGATTTCTGGATCCTGGCAAAACACCAGTAAGACCTACTAAATACCAATAGGAGAAACAAGTAATGCTCTTATGCAGCCCAAAGTCTTAGTCAATCCAGAGCAACAGAGGCTTAAACCCTCAGGCTGTTTGGCTGCCTATCTGCCCACCTTTCTGTGAGAAAAAGAAATAGGACCTGTGTGATTCCAGCCAAAATTGACAAAAAGGCTACAACAAATGCCACTAAATTCTTACAACTTGGGAAAATTCAGAAGCTGAGGAAAGATAAAAGTCTTTTCCACCCTTCTGCTGATGGAGAGTGAGCAGAGCTTCTCCATTATTTGTCTTGTTTGGCAGCCAGTTTGTCCACTTGTGCCCTGCAGGCAATCCCTGTGCATCCCGCTGTAGTCCAACTAACGGACCTGTCAAATCCTGCACAGTCCCGAGGTGGTGGGAGTAAATACGGGATAGAAATGCAGACAGTGTGGAAAGACTGGGTGGGAGAGATTGCTTAAGTCCATGGGTGTGAGGAAAGAGGACAAAGGACATTTAGAATATTCTGAGAGGACCTAAAGCACTGATTGCAGTTAATAGTGGCAGAAGGGGCATGGGAAGGACAACCAGGGTTGTTGAAAAGAGAAAGTGAGCGTGAGTTGTTGAGAACAAATCCACAAGGACCCTCATCTTGATTAGCACCACAATCACAGAGTCACTTGTTTTAATGTGATAAGGAAAGGAGGTGAGATAGGCAGCTACATGCTCTGAAAGGATGGCTCAGTGAGAGTCCCTGTGTTAAGCAAATGTTCAGAAGAGTACAGCTATCTTCATTCGGCCTCAGTCAAAGGGAAATCATACGCCTGTCCTGCTAGAACCAAGAGTATTAAGACTCTAAAGTCCTCCTCCATGCTACAGGCAGGTATTCAAACTTGTAAGCAAGAATACGTGAAGGAATCCAGAAAACCTTCCGTGCCAAGGAAAAGGCAGTAGGTTAGCCAGATGTGAAATACAAGTACAAGAAAACTCTGGAACTTCAGTGTCCTCCAAATCCATGCCATACCAGTGCTCTCTGAAGTACTGGTACCCAGTACCTATCAGATAGCTTTTCATTAAAGATTTGACTTCGTGTAGGAATAAAAGTCACCTTCAAAAATCTCTACTCATAGGATGATCATTTCCATTTTCTTCCAGAGGCACAAGAAGTTCCCAGGAAAATTAAAATATACAGTCACCGAGTGGCATTTCCTCTGTGCAGCAGGCTGACACAGACAATAAGACAACCAGTAAACTACTGCCAGAACTGAATTTAGAGCTCAAGGTTGCCCCACTGGCCTGACAACTCTGATTCATCTGTGGGGATACCTAATCCAGCTACTGCACTGTATCTTCTGCCTTCACCCATCTGCCCTGCCTCTGTCTTCAGTGTTTTTGCTGCCATAGCATAGGTGACTTCTGTGCTCATGAAGCAGTATCTGAAGTGGAGCAGCACAGCTGGCATCTGATTTGGTTTTTCTCTAAATACTGTGTTTAAATGTGCAGGAGTTCAGCTGATCCTGCTGGAGCACCTGAGCCATCCTTGCAAGAAGAATGGGGCAGACACGCCGAGATGAAAGCAGCTATGTTGCGCTGGGGTGAATAATTTCACACATCTTTTGTGACAGTTTTAAATCAAACTGTCATAACTTATATGACACTTTACCAAACTTGATCAACCTTTATTTACATCATCTCCAAATATTCTCTCTGATACAGAGGTCTGAATTCCCATTAAGAAGTAGTTGCTTTAACATTGTTTTCCAATGGTTTTGTAAAATGGAAGGGAAGCACCACAGCTCAGCACAGCAGAATTTCTGCAGGTAAAGTCCATCATATTTATTTATACTGCAACCTTCTAGGCATTTATCCAGAAAGAAACTCTACAGAAGAAGGCATGACTTAAAGACTCAGTAAAGGTGTTTCCTTCCATCTTGACTCATCAGCTGACATATTCCATATGCTCTGTTTTGCTTATTATTAATGTAACTAACAATAGAAAGTGTATTTAATGAATTATGATCCTGTGAAAACAAATTAGCTAGACTAGTATGTAGAAAGGTCTCTCTTTAAACTTAAATTAGTTTAACAATGATGTGCCTGCTGCCTGTGTTTGTGTTTCAAGAAAACATGCAGCAGCTTAGAAGCGTGATGCTTTGTATTTAACATAGAAAGTGTCTCTCAGTCCAGGCTTATTTATAAAGCAATTTTCAAATAATGATCTAGATTCAGTGGAGTTCAATCAGGGATGGAGTTACCCTGGCATACATAGAATGAATATATTAAACCACCTATCAAGCACCTGACTGCACATATAAACATAAAGAAGTGGGGGGGAAGGGAGAAGAAGAGAGGTGACTCTTGAATTAGATCTCTTTTTCCTGAAAACCCTCTCCTCTCCCTGCCCCAAAGCTGGAGAAGATGTTAGGCTGCACCACTACAACACGTGCTCATACGGCCTTCCCTTGAGCACCCTGCGGGTTGTACACTTTGCTGCTTCCATAGGTCTGAGTGCAGGAGGCACTGCTCATCACGCATCATGCAACAAGTTCTCTGGTCTCCCAGCCCTCCCTTTGCCTCAGGGATTACCAACACCTCCTCCTCCTCCTGCCTCCTCTCTCAGCCCTGTATCTCTGTGTAGTACCCCATCCTGTAGCACATGCATGCCTTCCCCTCATAGCATACTCCTTCCCTTGAGGACAAGGGGAGAAGGATGTACCACTCCTCTGTCCTACTCTCCCTTTCCATATGGCAGTTTCCCCCTATTTAACATTGGCTCTTGGGACCCTTTTCCTCTCATTTTCCCATGCCACCCATCTCTGTTTCCCAGCTCACGTCCTTGCACCCCTCATGCTTCCTCTCTCCATCTGCCACCTTTGTTCTGGGAGGACATGACCCAGGTCTGTCCCTAGGAAGACAGGGCATTGTTGTGAGAGTCCAGGACAAGCCAAAGCACCCCCCCTTTCTGGGCAAGTCCCTCTGCCACAAGCAGGAGGTGCCTGGGTACTACTGCAGAACAGCTGCTGTTTCTGGTGATACAAACTATGGCCTCTCTCTCCACCATGTCCTTTTATACAGCTTTCAAACATGCATCTCTTTCTCCTACGAGAAAACTTGTGTCAAATAATTTTTGCAGAAGTTCGGCAGCTCTGTTTTGTCCATGGCCTAAGAAGAGCTTTGTTGTCCCAAAAAACACAGGCTGGACCTTCAATGCTTGCAGTGACCTGAATCCGAGGCATTAAATGTTTTATATGTTTTTATGTTTAAATGGTTCTATGTGTTTAAATGGTTTATATGTCTGAAAAGGTGATTGGAAGGAAACTCTGAAAGTCGAGTCCAGCCTCCTCTGAAATCAGGACCATTGCCAACATTAGATGAAGGATCTTCAGATTTGTACTGCTAATTCAAAAGAAGAGGTTTGAAAAATTTATGAAAGACACACACGAGGTACAAGGTGAATCTGTTATCTGTTGAAAGACCAGCCTGTGTTCTCTGTCTGTAGCTGGTGGCCACTGCTTACACTTCACGTGACCTCATAACAAAGACAGAAGTTTAGTTCTTGTTCACTGTAAAATATCATAAGCAATTTTTCTTTAGTTTAAGTTCTCTGATTACAGCCTAACATTTCAGAGTCATCAAAGCTTCCTTTTTATTAATCCTCCAAAACAGCAAAGAGTACCAGCTGCTGTTTAATTAACCACACACCAAATCAATAATTTTCTTACCATCATTTAAAAAGTCTCACACATTTTTCAGGGCTTGTTCAAGGGTGTGATTCATCTGACTGAAATAGCTGCACAGTACTGTTTCAGAAGTTTTATCTGCTCCTTTCTTGTCTCATAGAACTTCAAAAGCTTGAGAGGCATCTTTGCTCACCAGGCAATTTCACTTGAATGACCAGATCCAGAGGGACAATCTATATTGTCCCTCTTGTTGCTGTATGGGAAAGATTAGTTATCTAGGTATTTTTGTGATTTTTTTTCTTGTCATTGGTTCCATTTTCACCATCTCCATGGTGGGATCATGACTGCAGTAGCTGAGCACCTTCAGGAAACAAAACACTACCCCCAGCACACTTTTCCAATGTCTAACTGCTAGGTAACAGCAGAAGGAAGGAGGGATAGCTTCAAGTCAAATCAGTTTAGTGTGGCAATGGAATAAATTAGATGAGCACTGGAGAGAGATAGAGGTAGGGCTCAGGAGGTATAATTAGGGATACTATGCGTAATGGGTGCTTGAGATCAATAGAATAGACTATTTCAATTCGAAGTGACCTAGAACAATCACCTAGTCCAACTGCCAGACCGCTTCAGGGCTGATCAAAAATGAAAGCATGTTATTAAGGGCATTGTCCAAACTCCTCTTAAACAGAGAAAGCCTTGGGGCATCGGCCATCTCTCTAAGAAGCCTGTTCCAGTGTTTGACCACCCTCTCGGTGAAAAAATGCTTCCTAATGTTCAGTCTAAACCTCCCCTGGCACAGCTTTGAACCAGTCCCACTCATCACTGAATCCCAGAAAGGAATGCTCAGCACCTCCCTCTCTATTTCCCCTTCTCAGGAACCTGAAGAGAGCAATACTCATACTCCTCTACAAATCAGACAAGCCCAAAGTCCTCAGCTGCTCCTCATCAGACATTCCTTCCAGGCCTTTCACCAGTTTCATTGCCCTCTTCTGGGCGCATTCAAGGACCTTCACATTCTTCTTAAATTGTGGGGTCCAGAACTGCACACAGTGCTCAAGGTGAGATTGCACCAATGCTGAATACAGTGGGATAATCACCAGCTGATTGATACTAAGTTTGCGGCACACCAGAAGAGTTAACACATAGTCCAGGCATGGGAACAGGAAAGTACAGTGAAGAAATGGAACGAAAGAAGATAAATGCAGGTTAGGAAAATTTGGGAACAGAAACATTCATCTCTATGTGTGCTGTCTCCATACTGTGGAGAAAGGAGTAGGAAGGCACTACCTAGACACCACACCACACCAAGACTAGCAGTCCACAGTTCAGGTCTCTTCCTCACCAGTGAAGCAATCAGGGCAAAATTTAGCCCCCATGTCAAAATTTGGGATAGCATCTAGGACAGGAACATCCTTCCACATGCTGCCAGTGTCACCATGATCTAGGTATGTGTGAGGATCTTGACACCTGGGAAGAGCCAGTATAGTGCTTACCCTGAAGAAGTTCGTCAGAATCACTGGAAAATAAAAAGAACAATTCATGCACTTTACCTTTGGCCTGGGGTCCAGAATTGAACTATGCATAGTTTCTGCTTGAAAGCTCATTTCCCCAAAATTAATAACATCTTCTTTAATACTAGTCTTAAAGCTGTGCAGAAACAACAAAGCAAAACACAGCCCATGAATGTCACAGGTAAAGGCTCCAATTTGTGGGCCACAGTCCCATTTTGTGGACATAAAATCTACAAAAAGTCCTATGCTCCAAGTGTGGCAGAGAGCATAACCAAATTAAAAAGGAGCTTACTGCTTAACACAGCAGATAGAGGAGAGGCACCTCAGAAAGGTGAATGAGAGGCCAGACTCTGGTATTTTCAGGCCATTTTAGGTGCACTGTATCTCACCTAACCACTTGCCCAACCACTTATAGTAGCAGGTTTCTCCCAGGGAAGGCACCAGGGACACTGAGAGAAGTGGAAGTGCAGGCATCTACTCTGAGGATAGTAACTAATCTAATTTTGTCCTGAATGAATCTCACCCAAAATCACTAGATGAATTCCCTAAGCCCTGGCAACCTAAAAATGCTACAGTAAGATATTGTATAAGTGCTTAGTGGCCCCTAAAAGTATGAGAAAGGACTGTTTTGCTTGGTTTAGGTGGCTGGGAGTTTATATGAAGGCTGGGAGCTCAGTTTAAATGCTAATTGGCTCATAAACAAGCCTGAGTTAAATAAAAGAATCAACTAGCATCAGCTAAGCTAGATCAATTTAAAAATGCAGGCTTTTGTTAATCAGAGGGAGTTTGTACTGGGATAGGCTAGGCATTGCTCCAAAAGCAGCATCAGATTAAACCTCCTACTCGAAAAACACTCATTAAAAAGCAACTTCCATTGAAAAAGATCCCACTTGTCGCTACCAACCATTGTTAGGCAGTGAAACAGTGACAGATATTTTTGAAGACTATTATGGGGAAATAAATATTTATTTAGCTGTCTAAAGTAATTAATCCCTGCTGTTTCCTTTTTATGTAAGCACATAGAAGGCAAGACTGTCTTTGTACTTGAATTTTAGGAGACAAGTCTGTGTAGAGGCTCCCATGGTTTTTGAAGGCAGTAACAAATTCATGCCTAATACTTTCTATGCAACTCGAGAATGCCAGCCATCAAGCAGCAATAATAGACTTTTCCTATCCTCATTTAGTGGCAGCAGGAAGGAGATATACTAAAGGGGAAGAACAGAGAGAGGAAAGGTGAGAAAATAGAGTGACATGGAAGGCTGCAAGAAGCTGGCACACTGCTGGTGTGGGATCTGATAAAGGAAATCACTTTCACAGAGTATCAATTTGAGAATCAGAAAAAAAAAGGAGGGGAAATGAAGGAAGATCAAGCTGTAAAAGCACAAGAAAAAGGATCAATAACCATTTTGGATGTATTTTCTGGGAAGCTGGCGTGGATAGCACAAAGACGTTTCTTAGAGAATATGTTGGCACCCCTCCCATTTACAAGTTATACAGCCAAAGTGCAATTAGCACATTCAGAGGAACAATAATTAAACAATACCAAACAGGCAGTCCATAGGCTGATTAAAGCATACAGTAAAAATAGAGATATAGACCCCAGCTCAGTTCTTGTACAAGAGCCTCTCTGCCCTAAGAATCACTTGAACAAGGTATACCTACACTGTGGCATATGAGCTACAGATGATAACTACATATGAGCTTGATAACATGCAGATTGTTTTTGCTTTTTAAATTTAAGCAGGTAAATGTCATTGCTACACATTTAAAATCAGAAGCAATTTTTTAAAAAGTAGCTCAAGTGCTAAGTTCCATATTTCTTTTTCCCCAGAAGTATTTTATTGCAGAGTAAAATGACAGATGCAATTAGATAATGTTGAGCATATTATAGTTTGAGAATGTTATGCTGTGTTACATATTCAGGAGTGAACAATAGCAAGGGGAAAAAAAGAAAGATGGGTATCTTAGTACCTATTTTTAAAGTTGGACTAATAAATGTGTCTTTTCTAGGTAGGAAAATATTACTGGGCTCTATGAATTCAGTTGTGTTATCTCTTCTCAGCTACATGAGGAAGCTCTTCTGACGCAGTTTATCTTTAGAAATCACTCTGGTATTACTAGAAAAATTTCAAAATGACCAAGAGCTGGATTTGTGGCCACATGACCATTGGGTTCAGACTCACTGAGCATGTTTTCTATTGAAACAACGTTGTGCCTGCAAGCCTATGCACTTTACTTTGTTGACCTCTGTCTCAACTTACCTATCAATAGGAAAGATATATTCCTTAGACTGTGGACCTGTCAACAAAAAGTACAGGATACAAAAGATCATTCCATTAAACTGAGCCCTTCTGGATATCTCTACCTTCCATAATAATGAAACAGGGCAAGAACTGATCCTTATTCCTGGTCTATAATTCATCTAACTTTTATTTTTAGAATATAGTTATCTAGAGTCACTCTAGTCTATATACCAATGGAAAGAAGGACTCAGCTTCACAGGGTGATTGGTTTTGCCCATCTTAGGTAACCTGTAAAGATAATATGCTTCATCTAAAAGAGAAAAGCAGCCTCTAATTTCTTTCCATTGACTATAAAAGGAGCTCAGGATAACTTTCAGATCTGAGTAGACATCACTTTGAGATACCTAAGAGAGGTGTAATAAGTCTGATTCTGTGGGAAGAGCACAGAGAAAGCACATTATGCCTTTGCTTCTCGTTGTACCCACACAAGAGCCAGGCACAATCAGACTCCTTCTTTAAAAATTATTTTAGCCGGACGTGCAGTTTTGCCCATTTTTAACCTGTAGTCTGAAAGATCATACAAAGATAAAGGATCCCTCCCCATCCTTTACAAAGGAGAGTGTGGGCTCCCCTGAAGCTCATCTTTTCCAGGCTCACACAGACACCCTGCGTGATTAGGCAGAATGAGCAGCCCATTGCTTTCACCACCCCTAAGAAAACTATTATTTCCCTTGCAAAGCATCCACTGTGACATCACTTTATGCTAGAACTGCCCTGGCAAGTTGGAGTGAGATATTTGTGTTGATGGACATACCTGAGAGCAGACCAGAGAACCAGCTCCGTTGGAGATGGTTTTAATCTCACTCACAGTGAAAGTGCTCTGATTACAGTCAGAACACAAGGACTGCATCTCTACCAGCAATGTACAACTAGTCACAAGGCCATGATACTCACCTATCCAAGAAACAAATGGAATGGTCTTTACTGACTAAATATGGCAGCACTCTATCCCTTCCTTGCACCAGTCAAAGAATCGCTTTGCTCAGAGATTCAGAAACCCGGGTTCTGAGTCACTGAACAAAAACAGGAATACATTTCAACAATTTCTGTACCTTTAGGTTCACTCTTTTATTCCCAAAATAATATACATTTTAAGTAGCCTGTTCCCCACATTTGCTGCTGTCCCATTTCATTTTGCCTGTAAACCCATGTTATTTCCATTAGCTGACCAGTCACTCACTCTGCCACCTGAATTAACATGGCAGCCATTCAAATCTGTCACGTTCTATGGAGTCATTTGATGTTGCCCTTGTATTAGTAAACAGATCTTATCAATATTCCATAACAGGCAGAGTGTGCAAGGCATCTCATTTAGAACAAAGAATGATTCAAATAAATCTTACAGAAATTTTAAGGAATGCTGTGAATATGCCCAATCTTGAATTCATTTCAGTGTGGGAATGAAATACTTTGAATATGTCTAAAGAAAAATTACCTTCTATATTTACAGTGGATTTTATTCCTTATGTAATAGAATTTAACTTTAAAATTATGACCAAAAAGAATTTCATTGCCATCACAGATTTTACATAAACACTTTATAAGCTCCACTCCACTCAGAATCTGTAAGGGATGAACTTAGCCTTCAAGAAGAAAATTCAGTTCTCTTTCAGTCTGTACAGCAAACCTGTGGCAAGTCCCTTTCTCCTCTTTAAATTTCAGTGTCCCCAGCTGCAAAATGCCTACAACATTACTTGCTTATTGTTTAATTTCATCCTCTAATTAATTTGATTAAGCCCCTCAAAATAAGTAAAATTTATTCAGAATAACACAGCCTTTATTTTGATCAGTTTTGATCTCTTTCAGCAGGTAATCCTTGATAATGTAATCACTGGGTATAGGAGGTTTCATTTAATAATGAAAGACAAAAATTTTAAAAGAGAGAGACAGGAGGAAGCTACTGGAAGACTGGAGTGATAATAAAAGATGACTACAACCCAAAGTTGCATTACTTAGAGGTTATTATTGATATTGCAAGAACTACCATATGCTTTGCAAGCTGTGACAGTCACCCTTGTAGTCACATGGATGAAATGATCAACTGCTTTTTGCATTCAAAGTGATAGGAGCAAACTTGATCCAAGTAAGAGAAGCTGCTGCGTAACAAACAGCACAGGGGCATTGTGTGACTTAATTACTGTTTGTGGGGGAAAGGTCCCTTGCTTTGGTTGGGATCCTCAGTTGAAGGTTCATGCAGTAAGTACAACATCTGTTTACTAATGTATAGCAGAGGAAAAAGCTAAATGAGTTCAGGAAGTTACCATTTAATTATTTCATGCAATCACGCTTATGCATCACATCACGTTTGACACCATTAAAGCCAGTGATGCACTGTCATGCCCCTAGGACAAAATTTATGAGCCTGGTCTGAGTGGCAGACAGAAATAAAGTAAATTGCCCAGGCTTTCTCAGAGATATTTAAGATAGAGACTGGATGATTATATAAACGTCTCTGTGTTTTTATAGCCTGATACAACCTTTCTGCTGCATCCTCTGCACCCTGTATAATTTTGGGGATGAGGTGGCAAGACTGCTTCCATATGGGATATTTAATACCATCGCAGTGGTCCTTCCTTGGCGATGGCATAACTATTTCAGGAGGCACCAGAGTGCATCAAACCTTGGCACACCTGAATGCACCCTCGACAGACCTTGAAGCATGGATCGAAGGGTTTGCCTCAGAAATCTCCCACTGACCTCATTTTGGATTCAGACCTGACAGGATTTTAATCCTCCCTGCAGTCACAATGGCTGTGTTCTCAGCAGAAGTAATACGCTCTCATTACTGGTGGACCTTCAGCTTCACAGACCATAACAGCATCAATCCTGTCACTGCACAGGCAAAATGTCCATGCTGGGGAATCTCTGCATAGACAGTAACTCGTGCTCAGTGTCAGTCCCGGGAAAACATGATGTAAATATTGTTTGCTATAGGACTTCTGATCCAGTTTCTCCTCCCTAAAAGGAAGAATTATTTTGGGTTGGGCACAGGGAAAAGAGATTGAAAGTGGGGATATGCACATCCCCATAGTCTGACTCCATATGTAATGGCATGTGCAGCAAACATGCTTCTCCGAGAGCAGATGAAGTGCTGGGCATCAGTCATTCCTTCCTCACCTACTGGACCTTGTCATAACTGAAAACAATGGCAGTTCAGAGGGACTCTCCCTTTCATCTGTACCACAAAGCATGGGGGCTCGGGTAACTGGATATTTCTCCACTAAATCTGATTTCATACTTGCAATAGGAATGGGTCAGTACCATTCAAAAGAACACATCATATCTATTTTGGGAACATAAAGCACGTAAAGACTTTAACAGTGCAACACACGGGCTTGTCTTCTATTTACTCCTTTTTATATTTATTTACTTCAATGAGGTCATTGAAGCTAGCAAGAACTTTACAAATACTTTCATATTTCTCCATTTCTTATTAATCATTAAATAACAGCTGGAACTTCACATAAATAGACCTACATATCAACTGGAGTTGAAATAGGATTACATCAACACAGGAAAAGTTTTAGCTTCCATCAATTCAATCAGAGAAAGCAGCATCAAGAGTTTAATTTTGTTTATACAAAATTTTCCTATATGATTCCCATGCACCATCACTATTTTGCAGCACAGAAAAGCATTTTAAGGTTTTTTTTATTTTTATTAAAAAAGAAAAATTTTCACTAAATTTAGGGAGTTTTTTTCTTAAATGTTTGGTCGACTCTTGAACATAATCTGAACTGGGGGACAAACCAGACCTGACAAAGTACCTTTACATCACCTGCGTCTTGAAAGAACCTACCAAAAAGCAGTCCAACTCTTTTTCTTAAAGTATAAATGTTCTTTTTTGTCAAGCTTGGTCCCGTGTGGAAGCTTCATTTAAATGTGACCTGCAAAGCAAAAATGAAAAGTGAGCACAAATTTCTACACTGAATATCACCAGGCTGTGGGGTGCAAGAAAACCCAGTACAGAAATAGCTGTAGTATTTTAGGGCATGGGCTTTTAGGGGAGATTCCTGACAGAAAGCTTCTCAACACACTGCAAAGATCCAAGAATTCATCCTACGTTGTTTCCAGCTTGACTGTGTTGGTTAAAATAAGAATTTGTGGCGTCATTTTCTGAATGTCCACAGTGTCACATGCTGGAACTTTTTCAGTAATCTATGCACAAGGAAATTTCACCAAGAAAAAGGAATTCAAAGTTATTTAAAAACATCTGTGATGAATGTCTTTTCCACTTTATCTAACACATGGTCTGAGAAGCCCTGGGAGACCATGGACTACATGTGTGTGAGGGAAAAGTAAGTAAAGCAAAACTACTGTCAGTATATTCAAATTCAGTGTCCAAAGTCTGCACCTCAACCAGGGAATGTATAGAAGCTGCTTGGTAGAAAAAGATCATAAAAGTGTTGGTACAGTTCCTGCAGGTGCCAGCACTCACTCAACGATGCTGAAGATGGAGCAGAACTTTTCATATCAGAGGGGAGCAACTTTTCCAGTTCCTGGTGAAAAAAAAAATGCAAGTAGAATGGAGTAGCAGATGCTGTAGATAAAAGAAGAGAAATCCATAGAAATTGACTGGTATTGTCAGTTTTAAAGAAGGTGAGCGTACTGATAAGAAGCAGAAAAAATCCTGCTCATTTATGGCTTTGAGGTAGTGTTTTAAAACATTTGGGGCAAAACTGACAAAAAAAAGTAATGATTATTTAGCTATTTAAATTTCTTTAAACAAATAATTTAGCTATTCCCCTATACTCAACAGTGGTGATGCTGCAGATCGAGTACTGCATCCAGTTCTGGGCCCCTCAGTTCAAGAAAGACACTGAAATGATGCAGTGAATCCAGAGAAGGGCAACAAAGCTGGTGAATGGTATAAAGGGTAAGTCCCATGAGGAGCAGCTGAGGGAGCTGGGGTTATTTAGCCTGAAGAACAGGAGGCTCAAGGGTGACCTTATCACTCTCTACAACAACCTGAATGGTGGTTGTAGCAAGGTGGGCATTGGCTTCTTCTCAAAGGCAATTAGAGGTAAGACGAGAGGATATAGCCTCAAGCTGAGCTGGGGAGGTTTGGGCTGGACATCAAGAGGAATTTCTTCATGGAAAGGGCTGTCAAACATTGGAACAAACCGCCCAGGGAGGTGGTAGAGTCATGATCCCTGGAGGTGTTCAAGAAATGACTGGATGCAACACAGTGCTATGGTGTACTTGACGTAGTGATGATCAGTCAAAGGTTGGACTCGATGATCTTTGAGGTATTTTCCAATCTATGTGATTCTGTGATTCTGTGATTTGGTTATTAAATGGATTGACACTCTGTGTAAATGCACCCTACTCTGTCATTCAGTGCTTTCCAGGAGACCACTTGCACAAGTGTGATGTGGGAAAGGGAATTAACATCCGTGTCCTTGCAAGCATTTATATGAAGAGTAGTCCCTCCCTTTTTTCCCCACTGAAACTTGGCTCTCCCCTCCCCCATCTCAAAATCAGCATCTGCAATGTACCTCCACTGAACATGCCTGTAGTATTCCCACCTGTGTGTCATTTGCTGACACTAATTGCAAACAGAGACCTTGACAAAATGGTCTACATTGGGAGAAAGAAAACATTAGTGTCATTGTGATGCTAATAGAGGATGCTATAGTTAGACTGGGAGGAAAGCGGGGGGAGAGGTTATGTGTATGCACCTCTTTCGATTTATCCATGGCACTTCCATACATTTTTCATTTATGGGAAAGAAAAATGGTCTTTTTTTTCAAATTACCTTGATAATGCCAAAAAAGAAGAATCAGGCAAATGTTTCAGGCTTTCCACAGTTAAAAGAAAGCTGAATTTAAACTAAGGAAAAGTACAGGTTTTCTTATTTCAGCCTGTCCTTGAATCATTCTTTTAAAACACCAGCTCATTATAGTCAAAAGTCCTAATTTTAAGAATGTCTCCATGGGGGATTCATCATCTCTTTGCTATTCATTTCATGAATGGTCTGGATCTTTTTTTTGATCAGCCAGGGTCTTCTGGGAATGAACCTTGAGGTGAAGGTGGATATACATTGTTTTTCTGCTATCGAGTTAGATTCCAAGCTGTCATAGTACATAAGAAGAAATTCCTGGAACAATCTGCCTCAGATATCCATAGGGAATACACATATGTGATTAACCCAACTGGCCACTGGGTGTGACCATTGCACCACACAAAAGCATCTGAGACTTTTCCAAAGACAGGTCTGGAAGGATTGGAGCCAGAAAAAAACATAACCTCTCGAGGTATGAGTAGACAACAGCAATGTCAAATAACTTTCTGTGCTCAGTTTTCATATGCTTTGTTGCATAATGTGGAGCCTCTCTCAAAAGTCAGACATATAGCATTTAAAATAACAGTGTAAATAAATTCCATGAAAATCACATTAGTGACATTACCGGAGTCCCTTTTTCTTCTCCAAAGGAAAACTAATAAGTTTCTTAAAGATGCAGGTTTGTTTGACTCTGCTCACTGTAGCCACATTAATCAAATAAGCACATTCACAGGCAGAATGGCTTAACTAGACAATATCCAAAATATTAGTTCTCAATTACCTAGTTTGCAGCCAAAAAGGAAATATCCACTGAGAAGAACAGGAAAAATAAAATCTGCAATAAATTATTGATAATTATTTTTCTTCAAATCTGAGTTCCGTAAATATGAGACAAAAGAATTTTATGCAGAGGAACGCAGCCAGATCTGTAGTTTGTGTCAGTCCCTTTCAAAGTGTTTCCCAATTTTATGTGCTATTTTATAGCATTTCTACTATTGAAAATTCCTCAAGTTTATCTATTAGATCATATATACTCTTTTATATTCTCAGTACAGATATAGTTAGATATACACACCAATTTGCAAGATCTGTTTTCCTGACCATACTCAGATTCAGTAGTGAAACGTTTGCATATTCCCTTGAGTTAGGCTGAAGTTCAGCAGTATCAGACCCTGATCAAAGAGTCAATGGTAGAATAACATCACCTTGATCTCTGAAAAACCTGTCAGTCCTGAGATTGCTCAAGCTTAGATTGGTTACAACTGCCTCGACAGGCAATAACTGAACAAAAAAAAAATCACCAAGAATACGACTGCTCTTTGTCTTTCTTTCATCCCTGGGTTAATACCCGGTGTGATGGTGAGTGGGTATCAACCATGATGAATGTTACAGGGTCATTTTTATCAACACATGGGTTTTCCCATGCAAGAGGAATCTGAAACTATACTTGTACAAAATATAAAGAGCAAGGGTCTGAATTCAGATCTGCCTTTCAGATCATGTATGAATGGGAATGCTACTTCCCAGAAGCACAAAGTACATCACTGACTTCTGAAGGGATCTAACAATCACTGTGTGCTGGTTTTAAAGGGGAAAATACCAGTAGAGGAAGATAACCTCAGTTTCAGGCTTCTCTCTGTACCTTTATTTCTGATTTTTAAAGGTATGCTTTAATAAAAAAAAATAAATCATAACCAACTGATAGTACTACTAGTAGTAATAATAATAATATCAATAATATCAACAATATCACCTCAGTACCTAACAACTCATGCTGGAAATTATCCATACTTCTCAGACTGACTGTGTTTTTACACTAAGTGAGACATCTGGCATCTTACTGAATTTGTGATGAGCTGCCAATATTTTAACAATGGGCATTCAGCAAATACCACTTTGTCTATACATTTGCACTAAACCTTAAACTAGGATACCATGAGTTCAGGGCTACAGAAACTACTTATTTGTCTCCCCATTTAAACAAAAATATTTTCTCATAACCCTAGGCTAGGAAGGGGCAATTCTACTTGAAAAATAAACAAAATGTTCTTGATGGAAAGCTATACTTTCTACCTGAAAGCAAATCTACAATGGCTATATTGCTAGCATAACGCACAGTTCAATCACTGCGTAATCTGAATGTAAAAAGAGAGAAGGTCTTTAGAAAATTCCTCATCCTTGGTGAAATGTACTACGTTGAAAAGGAGGGGGGGAAGCACTCCCTTCTGAAGTATCTTTATAGTCTCAAGGGAGAATGTTCTTTATAAGACAGGAAGATTTAGCAGGATTCAGGAAGGAGAGCAAGCACCCTCAGAAGCAGAGAAAACATCTTCCCATCTTTCAGCTTGGCTGTAAGGGACTCCTGACAACCCCACAGCTGCTTCCTCAAGCACATGCTTACTGAATAGCATGTGTGTGTGTAAAATAAATTCAAGATTTTTTTTTTGTCACCAGAGCAAACAAGCAACAGAACCTCCCTTTGTCAACCAGTAGCATTTTATATACTGGGCTGAGTCTCAGGTTGGGGACCAGCTGCTCTCTTCATGAGTGGCAGCACCGCACAGTGTGACCACAGCCTAGGGAGGATCTCACCTACACAAGGGCATTCCTCCTGCAGCACACAGCTACCCAGCTACAACTGCAGCTTCACAAAATATAGTAAGAGGGAAGTATGGACAGGATAAAATAACCGCTACCATATATTTTATGTGACTGAGAGAGAAAAATGGAACCCAGAGAGTGGCATCTGAGGTGCATCCTCTTGTCTGGTTTCTCCATCACCCTCTCCTTGACCATGCCATCACAAGGCTCTTTATGGACAGGGTGCAGAAGGCTTCTCCGCTCATCCAGAGGCTAGTTTAGTAGTTTTCAAGGAAATTACATGCATGAATCCCATTTAATGGGTTTTGTACCTTCCATATACCACTACTTGTTTAGTAGCTTATAAGAAAACTTCTACAATAGGCTGAATTTCAACAGAAAATAAAAGATTGTGTGCCTGACTGACAGCCCTCAGGAGGTGCTCAGACTCCAGATTTTCTTTACCTGTATGTTTCAACCATTTCAACTAGCTCATAGGATACCAGAGTCAAAAGCTTGGAAAAAGGGTGCAAAAAGTTGTGCTCACTGCATTTTCTCTCATCAGTTTCCATGGCACAATATATAACCGACACTGGCAGGATTAATGTGCTAGTGATAAAGCAGTAGCCTAGAGACACAGTGATTCTGTAGTTGTGCCATATAAAATCAGAGTGTATAAAAAGATATCATCTACCAGAGACCTATTTTTGAGAACTGTTCAATATTAGAATGGCTCGTGCACAAGAAGTTCTTCTATCTTTGTGTTCCGTAAACTGATTTTATCTTGCCAAATATGTGCCCAAAATGGAAGGTAAAAAAATCCCAAACAAACTAAAACCGCCCAAAAACAATCAAACAAACAACACACAAACACATACAAAAAAATCCAAACAAATCTTTAAAATCAAAACACCCAAATCCCACACAAATCCCAAACAAACAAAAAACCTCTTACATTCTGGTTCTTCCCATTCTTTTCATGTCTGTTCTATTTTGAATTGAGCTATCTTAATTTACACCCTTCACCAGGATGTGATGGTTTTGAACATATTAAGGGTGAGTGTTGGGAGAGAGAACAATAATTCCAAAATAAACCTTTCAAAAAACTTTTACTCTCTAAATGATCATTCCAAATAAATTTTGAATAGCTGCTTGGTAGAGTCTATTCCGATTCTAATTTTGAGGATATTCACAATCTATTCATAATCTATTCACTTCCTAATTTTGGGGAGATAAGATTTCATGTCACTAGAAAGACATCCTTCAAATACAGAACCTTCATATTTCATGTTGAAAATTCTGAAATATCTCCAGGTGCACTGCTATGTCAGGTCCTTATAGCAAGAGTCTTTAATTTCAGGCAGGAACAAAGGTGGCAGAAAATTCTACACATCAACTCTATTTCATATTAGTACATAGTATTACCCATGAATTAACATTTCAGTGCTTCAGAAGTTATTGTCTTGCCTATAAAATGTTGTAGATATTAAGGTTAGTATGTTAGCCATGAGATGAATAAACACACAAACCACTACAGTTAATTTCCATACAGAAAGAAAATTAGTTACCTAATGCAACGCTAAATTGCACATAAAAATCCTATAGCCCTTTACCTTCAGAAAAAAAAGGGGGCAAACACCAAGCTGATGAGTTCACTGATTTGGAGTTAAATTTTCTGCTAATATAGATCCCATATAATTCTGTGAAGTTCTGTCATTAGAGAATTTCACATTGATGGAAAAGTTTTATTCAACAGAAAAAATTTATTCCTATTTCAGTCGTCTGCAAGCACATAACCACAATCAGTTGAAGTGGAATCAAGTCCAAGGATAAGTGGAGAGAAACAAAATTTCACGATCCTCTATTGTCAAAGGAAGATATTTCATCCACTAATTTTTCTGACATCTGCACATAAGGCATGAGGGATAGTGGGAGACTTTTGGAAAATGTTCTTCATTGGGTTTCCATCAGTTTGAAGGGGAAAGAGTACATCTTGCTATGGTTGTGCCCAACCTCCAGCAAACTGAACGCTACAGTGTTTCAAGAGAACCGTCTCCTGTAAAACACATAGAGGAAAAGAGCAAGACAATTATATTTTCAGTAGAGGCCCTTTATTATGTGTCATCTTGGTTTTGTTTTGTAAAGAAAAAACACAGGCTTCATCAATACCTGAGGACTGGTAGCAGTCCTCAAGCTCACACTTGACAAAGCATTTAGCCATTCAGAAAACCCAGTTTGCAACCAGTGCCATTGTCAGCTGGCTGATCAGCCATTTGGTTTCTTTTAACACGTGCTTCATTCCAAAAGTATCCTCGCAAGGTGTAGTTTCGAAGATTGCGTTCCTTTTAAAACCTTTTTGTATTTTCATCTTTTCTGTTAGTTTGTTAATGTGTTATAAATTTCCTTTGCCTATATTCCATGTGTCTCAGCTGCTTCTGTTATCTTTCTTACGTGGAATGACAATAAACGAATGTAATAGCCTAGCTGAGAACATGCCATTGATATATACAATAGTTTTACATTTCTCTGTATTGCTCTAATGTTTTACCTGCATTTCCAGCTATCACATCATGCTAAGCACATATTTTACTGGGCTGTCTACGATGATTCCCCACTCTTTCATCCAAGTGATGCTCATGAATGCAGCACTTCTATAAGCATTTTGAATGTGCACTATCTTGCATTTATCAATCCTGAAATTCAGCTGTTTCTCTTCTGATTACCTGCATATTTGTAAGGTCTCTGAAACATTCTCCTTTAATACAAACAGACATTAATATCTGCAGTATCTCTCAATTTGATCACCTCACCATTGTTTCAGGTCAATTGCTTCAAATAAGTCTCTAAGAAAAGAAAAATACCTGAAAATTGTGTGTGCAACTATTTTTTTTTTATCCTCTCCACTAGTTCTTTTTTCTTTCACCTTTACTTTTTTTTCACCTTTGCCCATTTAGGTTTAAAAAAGTTTTCCCAAATGTTTCACTGCTCCCCTTCAAAAGAGTCAAGGAAGAGATGATTCAAGATGACAGAATAGGAAACACTTGTCTCTGTATTAAATAAATCCAGCACATTTCAACGATTTAAAATTTTTTCCTCTTTCAACTTATATGTCTGAGGTATTTGTGATGTTCAGGGCTATGAGTCCTGAAGGTGCTCAGTACTTTGAATCTGATTTTTTTAAATAAAAAACTAATAATATGGTTAAATTTACATAAAAGGATGTTCAGTTACTTTGCATTTCCTACTCATCTATAACAGGGAAAACTACTGAAGACTATGAGCAAAATCTTTCTCTTGTTTGGGTTGAAAACTACACGATATAATGGTGTTAAAATAAGTTATATAGTAAGTTTCAGGACAGAATAAACAAAAGTCTTGTAACCTACTTTATGTTGTAGACAATGAAACAAAACATCTCAAAAAAGTAAGTCTTGAGGTATATGATGTTTGGAAATATTGTTCACTGAACTTGCCAAATTGTATTTGCACTGTCACCAATTTTGGAGAAACTTAGGGGCCTTACGAAAAGAACAAGAAAACAATTGCCTCCAGAAGGCCAGACACTTATTCCCAGACTCCGAACAACTTAGACTTTATCTCAAAGTGCACAGACCAGACCACATGACACTCAATTCATCTACAGCCCCACTGCCCTACTTGTTCAAATGTCATTATATTTTACTCCAAATGAAAATAGGGTTTGATTTAGAATCATAAAAATGACCATTTATACAGCATTTTTCAACTAAGGATGGCAGAACACAGGACAAACTCAAAACTATTTATAGAGGAATTGCTTTACCAGTATGTAATACCATCAAAATGAAAGGCGATAGCCTTCGAACAACAGCTGGACAAATATTATCCAACATATACATTTTCTTAATTAATTTTTACCTTTTTTCTCAACTAATTTATTAGAGTAATTTTTCTTTTTGTAGCAATCAGCCAGCTGCATAGCTCTGCAAATACTGCTCATGGAGTAAATCACTTGATGGATAATGATGATTTTCATAAAAACATTTACTTGGCAAATATTTTTTCTGATAATTGAGAAGCTCAGCTTTAAAAATCATGCAATGACATTGCATAGTCATTTTAGACAGGCATAAAAAAAACCTTTAAGTGAAATTATAGGAAGAATTTTACACAGCAGGAAGTAATTAGCCAAATGGAAATATGGCTAAAATGGTGAGATTAAGACTTTTAACTGGTGAAAAGTTTTTCATGTTCTTTAATTGTTAAATATGCTCTAAGATCTTGCCTTATATCTCATCAAAAGAATCTTTAACCAGGTCTATCTGTACTTCTGAAGAAATTCTCTCTTTTTAAAAGGCTTGGCTTGCACAAGACTTTAGCTGAACAAATCCCATTAACAGCAACGAGAGTCACTCTGCTAAATCCCCCATGCCCCGAACAGAAACAACTCCATAAGTAATGTGCAAGTTTGTACTCCTCTGAAAATGGATAGATGTGAGATAGAAGGGAAACAGCTTCTTTTGTCACAGATACCTGATAATTTTTAAGTGTAATGCACCCTCCTGGAGGAGGGGGGAGGGAAGGGAAAGGAAGGCAAGGCAAGGCAAGACAAGGCAAGGCAAGGGAAGGGAAAACTGAAAAGAGAAGGGAAGAAGGGCAAGAAAAAGGGACAAAACAGGGAAGCTGGATAAACAGGAAAAATAAAGTTATAACAAAACAAAGGTCACCGACAATACCTTCCTTCAAATACACCTGCATTTTGTTTTCCAAAGGAATTCTCCAGGCTGCCTAGCCTCATCTTTCTTTTGAAGTTCCTTCTGGAATTGACTCTTATCTAAGCCATTCACGCATCTCTATTGAAATACTCAGAAACGGAGCAAGGTGTGAAGAGGAACAGAAGATTAAGCAAGGCTGCAGAAAATACTCACTTATTCATCTTTCAAAGGCGATAGAAAGGGAGTCGAGCACATCTTTATTCTTCTGTGAGAGGATGCTATTGTTCATCTTGTTCTAATTATGAAATTTGAACTTAAAAGGAAGAAAGAGAACACCCCTGTGACAGTGCACAGTACATATTCCCGGAAATAATTCTTATAGAGGTATATGTCAACCCTATGTATCCAAGAATGACCCAACAGTCACAAAGCAACACACAGAAATATTTGATACAATCTACAAAGCTGCACTTCTTGATCTATTTTTGTTCCAAACAGATTAGAGAACTGCATGGCAGAAGAAGAAAACATAGCTAATCTTTCATGACTGCTAGACAGTGCTGCAGAAATGTAATTGCAGAACCAGAAAATTCATGAAAAGAATGCCATGCCATTTACCACAATTCAAAATTAATCTAATTATTCCTTAATCATACAAAAGAGAATGTTTCTCAAGCACAAATAAAAAGAAATTAAGCATTGGGTCTCCACTAAAAATCCATGCAATTTATAGAGTGGATCTTTTCTTAAAAAATAAAATATAATAAGAAGTCACTAATATTTTTCCACTCTGACAATCCATCGGTCTGCTAATATTGTCATCTCCTCCTTCCATCCCTATCCAAAGAAACCCCACTTTTAGAAAATGTGAACATTCCTATAGGTCTAAAGCCTAAATGATGGAGAAAGAAAGGCCAATGTTGTATGAACATCTTGAGTAAGATTCAGATATAAGTGGCACTTTCATCACTAGGTGAAGCCCTTCAAATGAGGAGAAATACAAAGGGGCTGAGGATGTTAGCTCAGAATAAGGTACTTCTGTCTAGTAACTGAGTGTGACATTGACAGTTTTGCTGTAGACGTTTGAATTGGAAACAACAACATCTGTATATTTTAAAAGCCATGAAATAAAGTTTTCATTAGCTATTGCACATCCAGCAATATCTCAGGACAACATGCTTGTCTGCTCAGGCATTTCCAAAGTTTCCACAGAGGCTAGATAGGTAGGGGTTTTTTCCTTTCTCTTTCTCTTCCCACCCTTGCACCCAACCAGACTGGACTAAAAACTTTGACATCAACTGGGATACATAAGGAGGTCACAGATGTTATCATTTGCAGTTGAATGAAAATTAGTTTCTTATTTCTGTTCACTAATTTCTAGAAGATTCTCAGATGCATAGTGGTGTCCAAGATTAGATCTGTCCTGTTTCTCCACTGGGCTGCAACCCTTTCTATTTGCTCCTTCATTCAGAGATGTTACATCATGCCCATGAAGTGTGAGATGCACAGAGGTGTATCCTGCTTCAGTCTGGGGCCATGTGCCTTGCACCTGTGAGCATTGCACCCTCTTTTCCACAAGAATTCAGTTCACATTAACAGGGAAGAATACAACCCTGGCTTTTAGTTTCCTACAGTCAAAACATCTGTAGAGGAAGAGTCTTCTCCAATGACTCTTCACCTGAAGGTTAGTAACATTCATTACCTCCATTGATCATGTATGTCACAAGAGGAACAGTGGATAATAAACACCTCAGTTCTTCTCTGTCTCTGATTCTGAATATCCTCCTCCAGAAAACCTGACTTGCAAGCTTGTTCCATCAGTCTTAGTTCAGAATCAATTTGTCTTCTACTGGATTCATGTGATCCATATATTCTTCTTCCATAATCATCTTCTACAGCCCCACTGAATTAGGACTTTGCCTATCAATTGACTGGAGAATACATTTTTACTCCCACGGAATAAATTGAGATAAGCTAATTTGTTTTTCAAAAATGTGAGGCTTTATTATACCAGCTTTAGACAAAAGGTGCCTGGTAGAGTTGGAGTCACTTTAGAGTAGGAACAATTTACATTTTATTGTTTAAATAAAGAAAACAACAGCACTACAAAACTGAAAAAGAGGTTCTAATTCACTCAGTAGAATCCAAATGTGGAAGATTTTATCTACCTACAGGCAGACAATGGTGCAACATAACTGGCTCCCTTCTATGATACGTGGGTGAAAAATTTTGCATTTTAATTGCTGCACAGCCCTTCTCACCTGTGTTTGTGCAGGACTGTAACCCTCTTCATAGCAGCCAATCCTAGTTTTCCAAGTGACTGCCCTGCATGGGATGTGTTGCAATATTGGGGTATGTTTAGGCTTTCAGGTCTCAGAAGAACTACTAACACAAAAAGCACCTTAGCCAAGTTACAGAGTATTTGGTGTATCACCATTGTGACTGTTCAGGGAGAGTACTTGATCCCTACTGTTCTATGAAAACAATCACAAGCCGCTGATGTTAGGTAGCTTTTGTATCTGCTAATAAAGACTCTTTTTGGCCTTACAGATTTGCCCCACACTAGCAGGACCATGGTCCTTTCCGAAGTTCAGATTCCATTTTACTCTGGAGTAGAGAAGCTTTTTACAGGAAGATGGTTTGTTGACAGATAGTGCATCTGTAATAGGTATCACTGGAGTTTCAGTTACATCCCTGCCCATGCAGCATAGCTGACCTTGTATCAAAATCTCATACTTTAAAATGAAAGTTCCCTATTTACTTTACAAATCACTGTTTCTTTTAGATGCTCATAAGAAGCTAATATAAAACATCTTAATGAGCTTTGTGTCACCAACATAACCCCCTGTCTTCTGCAGGAATAATATCAAGTGTACTTATAAGCAATTATTATTCCACACAGCCTGAATTCAAAACAAAATTCTTGAACACAAAATTTTATTGGAAACAATTTAAAAAAACATGAGCTATGTTTAATTATCTAGAATATCATAATGCTCAGAGGCCCTAGCTGAAATAGGCATCTTGTTGTGATATACTATATAGAATGACATGGTAGGAGATAGTTGCCTCAGATTACAGTCTAGCTGAATAGGGTGGCAGAAACTGAAAACGTGAACAGACTAAATGATTTGACCCTGTTCAACAGCTCTGCAGTAAACAGGACCCAGCTCCCTTGATTCCTCTGTCAGCTGCTACTATTTGGCTCCCATTGCCTTTGCACTGCAAGAAGAGGCCGATTGTCAGTATGGGTACCTCCACAAGTGTCTATACATGACCAAATTAGCCATGAATGTTATGTGAGTGAATCTGTATACACTTACAGTTCTGAAACATGCACATACAATCTCAAAAATATTTGCTTGGACTACAGACGAATTCAACATTTCTTTTACTGTGGTAGTCTATTCGAATATCTTAAAAGGTGAAGGCTAATCAGGTTAGAAATAAATTGAAGAAAATATTACCAAAATCATATACAAACACAGAACATCTGGGGGAATTTTCAAGCCCAAGGTCTTAAACAGAATGTGACATCAACATAGAAAATGAACTTTTCCAAATTTCATCACTAAGTTCCTAGCCAAGGAATCCTATCCTATTCCATTTCTAGACAGCTAAACCTTTCCATTCTCAAACATGTGATTAGCCCAAATTCTGAAAGCAAGCATGTCTCAGAATGATATAAATAAAGCAATACAACAGTTACTGGCCCACATAGCAGCTGGACCAGATGGCATCTCTATACATTTTTAAACAATGCAGTGTAATGCTGTATTAACACATCTACTTGCATAAGTATATGTAGACATACAAGACAATAACAATACTTGACACTAATCCTGAGTACATCAGCATGGAAAATAACTAGCCTTCTAGAGGCTAGCAAGAGTGCTTAACAGTGATGGTAAAATATTATTATATTTATATGATAAAAAATTTCTACCTCTTTGGCTGACATTATTCTCATTAACTTGCTAAGTATTGCTTACCAGTATGTCACCAACATCAATATTAATTAAGGTGTTGTTAAATATTCTACATTATTTATAGTATGAAAATAGGAATAGCTTTTCAGTCTTGAATCCACTAAGGTCTATAGAGTCTACTTGAAGCATTTACATTACGCCTCAGGAGAGATAATACTTTGGTTTGGAGGTTGAACTCAGCTTTTTTCCCAGGACTTCAAAACTCCAACCTCTAGCTTGCTACCTCCTCACGTCTGATTTACTGGAGAAAGATGTCCAGCATCTCTACCCTCCATGACATTGCCTTTGGAGCCAACTTCACAGATCCTGCCTCCAGCAGATCATCCTCTTGCAGGTCATCCTAAGTGATGTTTTTTGGACATTTCTTCACCATTCTTCAGAAGAGACAGCTGACAGGAATCTTCCTTGCACCAAGGGCATGCAGTTGTCTCTTGAGCACGCAACATTTTTTGACAAATTAAGTAAGTAAACACAGTGAGGGAATTAGGAAAGAGAGCTACACAATTTGCTTGCCTTTCTAAAGCCAGAGAAGGAGAAAAGTACCTTTCATTATGCTACGGTAGCCCAGTCAAATCAACCACCCATAGTACTTTTTTCTGAATATATGTCAATATCCAGCTGAACTCATAAATCTCTGTCTTGTCTAATGAAGATTTCTGACATGCCAAACTTGGCAACTGGCTCAAAATATCTCACAAGGCGATCAAATCCTATAGATTTATAATTTTAAATTATTTACAGCAGCTCCTCCACAAGCTGTCCTCCCCTCCTTCCAAGAGCCAACTTCTCTCTAATGCCATAAAACCCTCTCCTGCCTTTGTCATATACCCCCTACCCTGCCTCTGAAGAACAGGACTTACAGAACTTAGCAGTGGCCATAATTCAGTTGAAAGCTTGAGCTTGTAAATAAAACTTTTTAAGACAGTAAATAAAAATAATAGAAATAAGTCAAAAACCTGAATCATCAAAATCTCATCTGGTTTGCAGATTTAAGGTGTCAGGCCCTTCCTTCATCACATGTTTCAGGAGAACCCGGGGAACACCACTCACGCTCAGTCTAATAAAAAGCTGGAAACATAAACAAAATTAATTTCCCCAAATCCCCAAACACTTTGGTTCTCAGTTCAAAGGTTTGTTTGTTTGCTTGTTTAAATTGTGAGAAAATCTGAGTAAAAAGTGTTGGGTTTGAGAGGTTTGGATTTTTTTTTCAGCATTCTCTGTTGAAAATAATTTCTTTTTTTCCAACCAATTCTGCCTGCCAACTAGGTGTGCCATCAATTCAATGGCAAATTTGTGACAGACCATCTTGTTGAAATCTTGGCAGCACACTGCTACATGTGAGCATTCACAGAACACCAGCGTTTTCTAGGCTCCCTGCCAAATGAATGCTTTGGAGAATGTATGTATGTACTGTATTCCTACAGTCTTCAAAGGATTAGCTTTGAATTACGTGAATTGTTTTGAGTTTGAGACATCATTAGGTTATATTAAATTACAAAATATGTAAAAATAAGAGCCTGTGCTTGCTTGAACTAGCAACTCTGTCACTTTTACCTTTGTGACTTCATCTGTGATGACATTTGCTTTTTTGGTGCTCCTCTATTTAACAATTCTTCCAGGAGTTGCTTTTCTTTTTTCTCAGACTTGATTTTCAGCTCCACTGGTTTGCATTTTGCTTGGCTGCATAAAAGGTGCATACATCCCTTACACTCTTTGTGAATGGGATTTTTCCCAAACATTATTTATATTAAATCTTCATGGCACTTTTTTAAGGCTTCTTTATCTTCCTTCTTTTTTAATCCAATTTATTTGCTCCCACCCAAGGATGTCACCTCAGCCTCCTGCTCCTCTCCTTTCCATTTTTAGCCCTTTCCACCTATTCCCTCCATTTTCCCATTTATATTATCACCACCCTTCTCTAACACCAGCTTCTTGGAGTATCCAATCAACTTTACCTCCAGATATCTGAAATAAAACTACCAACAAATCGGTTTGAATTTTCTTAAATAGAGGTTGAGCCTACACAAGTATTTTGAAATGTTATCAAGCTGAAAACAGCATCAAACCAGAGTGGTTTCTGTTGCCACACAATCCAAACTGAAACTGAATTAAAAGATGCACTGGTTTAATTGCCTGCCCACAGACCCATTCACAGTGTTTGCCTACTCTCACTCCCCACTCTTGCATGCGATCACTACTATTATTTTTTGCAGTTCTGTCATCTCTCAACTCATATCTGTTACTCTTCTCTCTCATCACCCCCAGCCACTGCTGTTCCTGGAGTGCATCTCCTCTTTATTCTCCAAATTTCAGTTCCTCTAATCATGACTCTCACACAGATAGGGATGTCTCTAAGTCTAATGCTGCTTTGCCAACAGCCTCTCCTACTTCAATCCTTGTGGGGATCCTATCTGTTTCCATTTCTAGCTGTCCCTCTTTTCCCACTCTTCCTCCTTTGAATGGGGCTGCCAATGAGTTATTTTTGCTTCTGTTCCTCTCTTTTTCTATCATCTACATCAATTTTCCCTCTCTGCCCAAGATTCCCCAAGCTCTGGTCTTGTTCTCTATCATTTCCAGGTCTCTTTCAACATCATCCACCAGTCCCTCAGAAATGCACCACTTTTTCCAGGGCTTCCAATTCTTTTTCAGCCATTGAGAAAAACTGTCAGCTGTGACATACCTCTGAGCTCTTCCTCTCTTTTACTCAGACAGTACATTAACTCTGGCAGGGTTGTACCCAGCAATCATCTTACCTGCTTTTGCTTTTCATTAGAAAAACAGAGCAGGTTTGTGATCTGAACTAGCTGTGTCACAAGAAACACTGGGCTGCTTGGGTGATACCATCTGTCAGTCCACAAAGCAGTTCTCCCTGGTTTTTGACCAGTACGTCCTATGACACCTTCCCTTTCTTTCCCTTTTCTTTTAGTATTTCCAAAAAGTACATCTTCTTTTTCTTTAGACCTCACACATAACATTTTCTTCCCTCATATCTATCCAGACTGATGCTTTAAAGGTCATAACTTTCATTTTTATAGGAATATTCTTCATGAATTATCGCCAGGTCTTCTACCATCTCTTCTTACCTGAGACCAAGAGTAAGCCTCTTAAAAGGCTCCCATCCATAAACTCTTCCACTAGGCAGCTTGAAAGGTTCTCAGAATAAATTTTCAAACACATTCATGCTTTGCTTTCTACTCTCCCAGATGCTCAGGAGCCACTCTCTATAAATTTCTACGAAACAATTCATTGTTTCCCTTTCACATTCTCTTTAAAGCCCTCCATTTCTGGGCTGCCTACAAAAGACTTGACAACATTTAGACTTCTGGTATGCTGAGGTCACTGCCTATGATGCTGACTAATATTTTCTGTGTTTCCTGGTGTTCCTCCATCTGCCTGTCTCCATCTGTTGTTTCCTTGCTCATCCTGGTAAGCTGCTCGGAGGCGGGACTGACTTGCTGTTCCCCACAGGTGCAGCTGCTGCAGCCTGCAGTCCCTGGCCAAGGCTTGTGCCCATAGGAGCTCTGCTCCCATAGACCACATGGATAACCAGGCCCATGCCTCGCTGAGGATCTGCCTGCCTGCTGGACTGGGAGCTTCGACCAGGCTGCTCTCAGGCTGACTGCTGGCTTAGGTGATCTTTTAGCTCTGGTGCCTTTTGTTCAAACATTGCTTACCGTCACCAGTGGAAGTTATTTCATTGACCTCACTTAGTCAATATCACAAAACACCAAACAATTTTGCAGAGCAAGGTTCCCTCTGTGGGGCAGCTTCCCCACAGCATGTGTCTGTCTCAGGGTCAGCTTTGCTAGTCCATCCATTTAATTCACTCAGGAAATCACATTGAGACGGTAGGACATAAAGAGACCCATTTGCCCATTGCACTAATCTAAGCCTTTTTATTTGCTGCAGTATAAGTAGGGACCAGTGAAGAAAGATGTTTTAGTATTAAAACCTGCCCAGCATGCTGATATGAGAACTATGAATAGATCAGTGTTAGAGGCACAGGACAGGTCATGATGGTGTAATGGCTGTCAGAGAGGAGGCTGCAAATGCCTCAGCTGAACTAAATGAATTCTCCCCAGGTCTCTCTCTGAAAAGTTAAAGACACAAATTAGAATTCTAGCAACAAATACAAAATTTGACCAGCTCACTCCAGAGTGGATGGTGCAGGAGGGTGGTAGCATGGATGCAAGTGGGAAAAGCACTAGGATGCACTAGTGAAAGAGGGCAGAAACACACAGCTGGTGCTCTTTCTTCAGGATGGCAAAGGCTAATTAAGTTTTGACATCCTAAGTTGAATTATCGGAAATCCAAACATGAGCATATTGTATTAGTCTCCTAGCTTCTGCTGCTTTCAATGAAGGGGGAAATGTTATTTAATTTTTTTGACCACTGGACTCCAGAAAACCTTATAAAGACAAGTACTATTCTGTTCTCCTTATGAATTCAAATCCTCCTTATGAATTCACTCCTTTGAGGCTTACACATTTAACAGGTGAAAAATTACAAGAAAGAGAAAACAAAAGGGCTCACGAAACTCCTTTCTCTGAGTTTCTCATGTCATGTCAGAGAATACCAGAAAATAAGATTCCAAAGGTCCTTGAGGGGACAGAAAATCCTTTGGCCCAATTCAGCTGCATATTAAACTTCCTTCTTAAAATTTCCTCTTTGCAGTGCTTAGTTCTCAAGATACCAGAAAAAAATGTTCTGCCTTCTTCTTGCAGTGTTAAGGCTTTTTTCATTTTTATAGAGGGCAGAGTATAATTTCAGCCCATGAAAATAGAGCTATCATCAGTAGATTCTCTAAGTATCTGTGCTTCCCAAGTGCTTCCTTTCCATTAGACTTCTTTCAATTTCATCATGATTTTTCTTCAACATTAACTAATGCTTAGGTAGATACTAACACTTTTATCCCTTGAATTTGTTAAGACAGGCTTTTAGTCCTTCATCCATATTATTTTCAACCAGTATACAAAAGTTTTCCAAATTTAGAAACATTTGGAAATACAATTAATGCTGTTTGTCCTTACTTCTAAATAGAGAAGACAAATGCTAAATAAGACCTAGATAAAACAGAAGCCTTAATTCTCAGTTATTCTGTAGGTAATTCATAAATTTCTTAAAGCTACAGTTGAAGAATTTTGAAATATTGAGGGGCTTAAAATATTTCTATTCTAAAGCTTCCCATTGCATAAATTTTACAAGAGTACAGAGCTTATCTATAAAATCAAGACTCTTCTAAATGTTTCAGGTTAGATGCCCCAAAATGGGGATACTAGAACAGGCTCCCCAGGGAAGTGGTCACAGCACCAAACCTGTTGGAGTTCAAGAAGCATTTGGACAATGCTCTCAGGCACATGGTGTGATTCTTGAGGTGTCCTGTGCAGGACCAGGGGTTGTAGTCAATGATCCTGATGGGTCCCTTCCAACTCAGCGTATTCCATGATTGTATGAAGTGACTACTTGTCACCACTGCTATATTTTTGGGACCTTATGCCTTTAAATTATGTTAATGTAGTTTTATTTAGACTTCATCAAAAGCTTCTGCTAAGGGGCAGCAGTTCTAGCAATTTAGGACAGAAGGTTTTTAAGGCACTCTGCAAGGAACCATTCAGGTGCTAAGACTAGGAGAAAACAAATAAAAGAATGAGAAAAAGTGTCCAGTTGAACTCCTTCCTCTGGGTATCTTGTGGCATCCTGTACAGTTGAAGAAAATAATGCCATGTGTAGTCTTGTGAGGAAAGTTGGTCTAATGTCCCCCTAGGAACTGCAGGACACAGGAAAGTTGATCTGTTATATTGTTGAAGTACAGTCGGGATCAGGATGCAAAACTGAATTCCTGATCTTTGCATAGTTTGGTGGGGGATTTTTGTGTCTCTTCATCACACTGATTTTACATTATTTTCAATGTACATTACTTCGACATTAGCCCACACTGTTTGCTAACATTCACAATCCTAGCAGTTCCCTTCCTGGATTCTTGGTTTTCTCTCCCTTTTTACCTTCTACCTCTTTCTTGGTGGCCAGAGAAACCTGAGCTTTTCTCCCCAGTTTCACTGGGGAGATGTCCGTGCTCCTAGAGCTCAGGGAATACCCATTCAAACCCATGGTCTCAGTTCCTTTTCCAGTTTTTCCAAGGAGGTTGGTGATTTAAGCATCACTTCTGGCATTAGGAAAAGGGAATTTTAAGTGGCCTGAAAGGAAAGAAGGCAGCACTTCACTGAGACCAGCGAGCAAACCCGTGCTTCCTGGAAGGCCTCCAGCCACCACTTACCCCAGAGCTGTTCCAAGAAGAGTGATGTCAGAACTCAGATCCAGAGTTCAAACTGTATCTAATTATAATCAAGCAACATTATTGTGGAAAGCTTCTTCCAACTACATTTGGAAGACTTGTGAGGTAGCCAATGCCTCCCTGAAAGTCTTCAGAGAATTTTGGCTCAACAAGGGGGTCAAAAAACAAAACATTGTATAACAGCTCCCCATCTGTTCTGCACTTTTAAATTCTGCCTCAGTACAGAGAGGGAAGTGACATAAAGAGATGAAGATTTGAACTCAGTCTCAGAGTACACCAGCATTTTTTTCTTGCTTGATTGTGTACTAAAACTGCCTGTAAAGTCAATAACTTCCTATGGCTTCACAGCAAAGCTGAAAGATTAAAAAAGAGCCATGGTCCTTTGAAGATGTAGAAGGCAGTAAGTGAGCAGGCTGAATCCTCTTTGGATTTGAAAGCCTATGCAGTGCTAACAGTTCTGCTTTAAGGTGTCAAAATTGCCTTAAATCTTTACTTTTGTTATATCCTGCTGCTACAGACATGTAATAGAATAGGCCTGAGTATTCCAAGCCATTTAGACAGCATCATTTTTCTTCCTGCATTTTTCTGAAACACAGCTGATTAGCACCTTTTTTTTTTTTAATTTTTTTTTGGTTGTTCAATGCACAAACACTTTTCATTACTTTAACTAGAACAGCATGGCAATGTAATGTACATCATGTAACCCCACTAGATTTTACTATGGTTAGTAGCAACTCACAAACATGAAGTTCCAAACCAAATACTTAGACGTCTGTCCCTTTGTTAGGCTATGAACTTCCCACTAAACTCAGTGCAAAGTCAGGAGTCTAAGAAAGAGTTAGGAGCAGGAATGTTTTGCTGCTCTCTGTTTGGAAAACCAGGTTAGTGTATTTTAAAGGAATGAGGGAAAAACAGGAGGGAGGAGAAGGAGGCATGGCATGGGGTGAGATATGTCCCATGTCACCTTTGGCGGTGACCTGGCCAAGGCTTGCACACTAACTCAGTTACCACCACACTGAAACTCCTCGTCTGGGAGTTGGTGTTCTGTCCCCACTGTTGCAGCTCTTGGAGCTCCCAGGAACACAGGGCAAAGCTGAAGCCCTGATGCAGCATAAGCGAAGGGCCCAGGGCAGTCTGAGAGCTGAGCAGAAAGCACCTTCTGAAATAGTTCCTCCCCTTCACCAGACTGGCTGCAAAGTCCAGTAGCTTAGTTAGACCATAATGAAGGACCTAAACCAGCCTTTTAGATATCAGTCCGAATAACAGGGGGTGTGAGATGGTAACTGATAGCTGAGGGGTGGCTTAAGGAGCCATTCCATACTGCCTCCTTGCTGAGGAGGTGACTGCGCTTCAGCCTGGACCAGAGGCCAGACAAGCAGTTAGTCAAGTCAGTTTCTGGGCTCAGTACCAAGCCAAACATGCACTATAGACACCATAGGCTTTTGTTCCCTTGAGCATAATTTCTGCAGTGACAGCATCATCACCTTTTTCTCCTCCCTGTCTACTTCTTCGTTAGAGTTTTTCACAGAGCCGGTGAGCAAGTTTTTAAACTACAGTAAGATAGTTGCTCTTAGCATTAATAAGAAGGATTACTACACACTCATTTATTACTCTCCAACAACAAAATGCGTGGCCCCTTTCACTAAACCAGTCTTTTTCCATCACAGACATCCCTGACCTAGTGCTATGAATTTTTCAGCCTCCTACTGTGGCACCATAAAGAGCTATTCTGGGCTGCACAGACAGACACATTTTTAGCATCAGGTATCTTCCTCAAGAAACCCCTGCTGTCTCATGGGGACTGTCGAATTAGTTTGAGGTATAGCTTGAGTGTTGCCCCTGAGAAGACTCTCGTATGTTTCTATCACAGATTAAACTGTGCTTTAAGCTCCAGGCAGCTAACTTAATGGAGGGCAGGGAATGGCAGATTGAAGCTCAAGTGTAGGCGACCTTCCAGCTCGTAAAACAGCAAAGACTTGACTATCCCGTGCGAATACAAACACTCCTGTTGGCAGCACACGATCAGAGCTTCTGGCATACAGCTGCAGAGGGAGGGGGTGACTTGGCTTGGGGTGCTGACAGGGTCCCTGTCTCTGGCTGACCCTGCCAGTCACAGTGCACAGCCATCTGAGCCGCACAGCCATCAGTTCCTGGACCACCATGGGTAAAGATGCCCTTTCTGGGCTAAATCATCATCAGTTTTAATTTGTCTTAAAACATGAAGTTGTTAGTTATTTATATTAAGCCTTTCTTATTTGTTGGGCTAAAATGTCCTGAAATGGTAGGGCTTCAGTTTGGCTACTTGAGTTATCACTGCAATGAAAATGTCTTGCACAGATACAGAGAATGTAACAGCTGTCATATAAATGTAACTATGTAACAGTTACCACATAATTTTTTCTTCTTTTAAGAGTTTTTTAAAGAAATACGACTTACACAAGTCACTGTATCTCTTCATCCTCCTGTCTGTCTGTCAGTCTGTTTTCCTTCCTCAGTAACCTTTAAACATACTGAGTAACTTCAAACAAATCTGAAAATTGCTTAAGTGTCCTTGGTATTCTTCAGACAAGTTAAGAGAGACCTTCTTGAAGTTCTAACTGAGGACAAGACTGAACTAAGAGTTCCATTTTAAATAAAAATCAGCAGAATCATGTGCAAATATCAGTGGGAATTCAAACTTCATAACTTCTGCTTTTTATGAAATTACTTGCTAGCATTACAAGTGACACGCACTGGGATATGTAAGGAATGATAAAAAAGAGTTAAGCATCCACTTAAGCATATGGAGCTTGACAAAGCAGTGATCGGGGGCAGGATGTGATAACCATATGCGAGTATCTAAAGCATTCAAATAACAGTGCAGGAGAGAAATCATAGAAGTAAAGAATTATTTGGATTGGAAAGGACCTTAAACATTATCTAATTACAACTCCCCTACCATGGGCAGAGATACCTCCCACTAGGCCAGGTTGCTTAAAACCCCATCCAAACTGGCCTTAAACATTTCCAGGGATAGGGCATCCACATCTTCTCTGGGCAACTTCTTCCAGTGCCTCACCACTTCCACTGTGAAAATTTCTTCCTAACATCTAATCTAAACCTACTCTCTTTCAGTTTAAAGCCGTTACCCCTTGTCCTATCACTATATTCACTTGCAAAAAGTCCCTCTTTATCTTTCTTGTAGGTACTGGAAGGTGCTATGGAGTATCCCTGGAGACTTCTCCAGACTGAACAACCCCAACTCTCTCCGCCTGTCTTTAAAACCAATGTGGCTTCAGAGCTGGCCAAGTTTGAACTCTTAATGGCAATCTACATAAACTTCTGCACCCCTCTGTGAAGCTGTCGATCTCAGTAGGGAAGCACGCTCATTTCACACAAGCAGGAGAGGAGCCCAGCATAACAGCTAATGCCGGTGCTAAAATTCACATCTGAAAGAGATCAGAATGACCAGAAACTGCACATTCTGGTCTAAAATCTGCTCACTCAGTAAGACATCCCTCCTTCACCCTAAAAATCTCACTTACAAAACAAAATTAATTTGATTCCTGAGACTGCTAGGAAAACCCAAGTAGTCAAATGCCACACACAAATGTGGTATAAAACCCTGAAAACATAGAAAGTGATGGCTTTGACCTTCCTAGTGTGTGGTGCCAACTTCCCTGAGCTTTGTGACTTACTCCCGAGATGTAAAGTCAAGCCTCTCAGTGCCTTCCTGAGGACTAGTTTTGATTCATAATACACCTTCAATCCCAAAAAACAACATATTGCACATACAGCAACTTCCCCTCCTCACCAGATTTATTCTCTTTGAATAGTTCTGCCTAAATTCCACTTCAGGCTTCTGCACACTGGTTCTGTTTTGTCTGCCTGAGGTTAACTTTCTTAGTACTCTCTAGTATTCCTTCAGTCCAGGAGTATAATCCCCAAGGATTTAAAGATCTCTTTGGTATAGTGGCATTTCCAGTTTCTGACTGTGGAAGAAATATTGATGTGAGTTCCTTGAAACCCTTTCCCTATGAAGTGTCAATAATTACCATCTTGGCATACAAAAAGGAGACTTTGGCAGGTTGCCCAGTAACATCAAACAGGTCTGGAACAGTCACAAGAGCTCAGCTTTCTGTAACAGTACCTGACATGATTGTAAGAAATCACACAATTGACTTCTAGGAATTTGAAGAAAAGATACATTCCTTGATTAATTTTGATCAGCAACATAAGACCTATCCTTTTGATACTGGGTTAACAGAACTCAAACATAAACTAGGACTTCTTTCACTATGTATTTAAATTGCTTCTTCAGTTACAAAAGCATGTTTTTCCTATTGGTTATGTTCACTAAAAAATGTCCTGACCAGAGCAGTCTTGATTTAATTTGGTAGTTCTGTGTGTTATGAGGTTTTAACTAAAGTTGTACAAAACTTTTCTTCAACTCAAATTTTTTTTGGTATTATGAGATTAAAAAAAAAAAAAAAAAAAGGCAAGAATTACAAATTTAGGGGGGAAAAAAAAGAAACAAAGAAAAAGAAATATGCAACTACCAGAATTAAATATGGTTATAAACCACAGGAATCATTATATCCAAGCCATACCCAAATGGTGTAGGTCAGTGTACACCATTTGGCCCAAAGTTCCTTTGAGAAGCACAAAAATTTGAGTTAACCTGACCTTGTTGGAAGGGCCAAACAGATTTACATTCAGCAAACCTCACTTTTTATCTATGCACCCACTGAGGCCTGAATTGCGTCTTTATTAGAAGTTCTTTAAACACCACCATATTCACCATCCCAAGGGAAAGCAGTTTATCCCTCTTATTTCAGCACCAATTCAGAGTAATCAGACAAAAAAAATCCTCTGTTCAATCAATCCATGTTAAAATCAAACTATTAAATATACTCCAAGAGCTATATTCCTCAGTGTCAAAATGTCTTTGCTTTTCCTTTTGGTTTTGCCTTTACTTTCCCAATACATTTTTTCATTTCTATTTCGACATTCCCAGTATATCTCTTTCTAAGACCATAACATAATCACTGAATTCATAAAAATTATTTGAAACTCCAATACATGTCTGCATGTATTAGAAATGTGTTAGAAAGGAGACCATATAACACGCCAGTAACACATACAGACAGGAGATGAAGTAAGAGGAGTCAACCAGGAATAGCTAACAATAAACATAATTATGTATGACACTGAAATACTCAATGAGAAAGAAATCTGGCCATAACCCACTGGTCAGCTGGAAGGACTTTTTTTCCACCTTAAGACCTTCCTAGCAGCAGCTAGAGAAACTGATGGGAAAAAAAAATCATATTTTATAATACATATATATATATATATATATCCCTATATATCCATGAGCTGTTCTGACTAGATTATTTCTTATATTTCTTCTTTATGGCCATTTCAGTAATTCTTAACGAAATCTCCAAATTCAAACGCCACGAGCACACAAAAATTCCTGTTAATAGTACTTAATCAGCCCTAAAATAGACATTATAAACCTACAGCTCAACTAGAGAAATCAGCAAGGAGGCAAAGAACTGCAAGAGAAAATTCTGTGAGAAAATGTAAGCAGAGCCAAAAACTGCTCTGTGACCCTCTGTGATGCCCCCTCCCATGGCCCTTATCAAGTGACTTCTCTACTTTTTTTCCCAGTTTACACATTCTCCCGTGTTCAGTAAACACAAAAAAGCCAAATATGTAAATGCAGAACTGAAAACAAAGGGCTACCAGGAAGTAAGAAATCACCATCTGGCACAAGTCACCATTGCTTGGCAGAAGTCACTTTGCGCTGGTGGATGAGCCAACTCTATGTTTCTGCTCTGGCAGTCAAGTGACCCTAGGATCCCACAACATTCTTTCTTATTTCTACTCATTTCATTGCTATCATATCTTTGTCAAATCCTTAAAAAAATCTGTTATTGTAAAACACTATTTAAAAACAGTATTTAAATAAAAATACCATAACAAAAGGACATTCAGGATATTCACTTTGTCACCAATTACTTTGTATGGAGTGGTAGGATGGATACACACTCGTCATGCTGACTGCCACCTTTATCAGCCCGCCATGAATGCTGTGTTACATGGCTCATACAGACTCATTAGCTAAATGGTTGTCAGTGAATCCTAGAGATCAAAACAGAATATGCAAGAAATCTGTTTATATAAATAAACTAGAGATCAGACACACAGGACACTACAAGAAAACTGGTTTCCATTTAGTAGAGATGGATTTGAAGTTGTTTGTGTTACAGAAAAGTTACAGAGATCTAAGAAAAGTATTACAGTACATATGACAACCAGCAAACAACTCTTCTCTTCAAAATATTTTTTAGAGTGCTACAATCTTGCTCACCCTCCTGTGTGCCCTCTCAGTTTCTACAATACTCTATCCCAGCCAATAGGGAAATGTTTTGAATTAGTGATTAGATATTTTCCCTTAAAGCAGTGAGAGTTAGCACAATTGATTGTTCATATATCAGAATTGCTCAGCAGGAAGCTAAACTCTAAAAGCTTTCTGGTCAGAAGAAAGTCTCAGACTTTGATCTTTGTATTTCCCAGTCTATCTGAGACAACTCATATAATACGAAGCAAAAGGGATGTGCCAAACACCAGTTACTGTGATGAAGAATCAGAGACAAATCAAACAGCTATGCCAGGGCATATGGAGCCTGTGCATTTCTCCAGTTTTTATCTGGAGCTGGGACAAAACTTGCAGAGTGTGGTACAGCTGATTCCCATCCTTTCTGGGCAGTAGTTCCTAGTCTCATTCCTAGAGACTTTTGTTTTCAGACTCCAGAGTCATTATTTCCATCTTTAAAGTACATTTTTAGTAATGTTCTGGGCTGAAAGGGGGCTGGAAACTCAGAGGGATGAAGTTTGTGTGATTCGTGACATGGAATTACCATCTCTCAGGGTAAAGAAATCTTTCTGAACAGGCTCATTTCTGTCTCTCTCTCTCTGAGGAGAGAATCTGCAAGGGAGGCAATGTAAGTGGCCTATTCACAAGCCTAGAAGCATCCTTTAAAACATTCACATTCAGAGAAAGGCTTATTAATTGATTAATTGAAGATTTGGTATTAGAAATGGAGGCACTCTGCAGGATTTGGGTGCACTGTGGAACAATACAAAGTTATAGCATGGCAGAAACACATGCACATGTAGTCTAAATGGACCACATCAACTCCAACTGGGAGGTCCCAAAATGAGAACATTTCTAGAGATAGACCCTGCCATCAAAGAGTTCTCTGTCAAAAAGTAAGCTCCACCAAGACTCCCCAGCCAATTTCTACCCAAGTCACCCACATCAGGCCTCATTTTATCTGTCCAGCCATCACCCATTAGCAGTGTTCCCGTCTCTCCTCAGAGCTGTCCCTGCATTCTGTCCCTCTCTCTGACGTGGTCTAGAAACTCACCAGCATTTCAGTGTTGACTTCCAGTTTCTTCTGTCATTTTTGTCATGAAGTGACTTCCGTTCTTAGGACTGATCTATTCACATGAGCTATGTCTAAACTTTTATTTCTGTATCCGTTCATTTTTTATAGTTTATTTCTACACAGTCCAACAACCTAGTCTTCATAAAATTCTACAGGATAAAAAGTGCTTATGTGGATTTTAGCTTATTCACATATCTTTATCTGCAGCTCTATTGTTATGCAAAACATGAATGGATGAATCCTTACTGCTGCAGGTATATTTTCTCCCACAATATGGTCCTTTTTTAAAAAATTTCTTTCATTCATTTCTTAAAAAAAAAACCTTTCTTGATATTAACTTCAGGGCACATCTGTTAATCCCGTGTCAACTCCATTATTGTCAATTACCTTACAAAAACTAGATTTTAAGATGAAAAATAGAAATATTAATCATGTCATTTTATAACTCACCATGTGCTTATTCAGACCAAAGCACTGATTTCAAAATCACAGCAAGCAACTAAGACATAATTAAACTTTTATCCCTGCAGATTTTGAGAGATATATATTTCCTGTTAAAAAAAAATAAAAGGAAACAAAATAATTTTCTGTAGTGGGAAGTTTTAGTTCTATTGGATGTAAGAGCAGGAAGAAGTATTTTCTTACAAGTACGAGACATGACAAAGAAGAAATTTAAGAAGACAAGCAAGTTTTCGTCTAGGATTTTCACAATCAATACTTTATTTTGCATAATGCTTTGAGATTTTCCCATACTTTGCTTCACTTTTCCACTAACTTGTATGTTAGAATAAGAACAGAACTGATCTGCTTCAGTGTTAAAGAAAAGTTTTCCATCTGGGATAAACTTAGCTAAATACATCTACCCTTTTTCCAGCACAGTGGTCAGCTGCATAAATACCATATTTTTATTTCTGAGCCACCTGTGACCCTTTCCATGCTGCAAACAACACCAGCTGGTGAAATAAGCACCTTGGATAATCACTTGAGACAATCATTTTGCCCATATTTATAAGTGGACTTTTCTTGTTAAGATCCCTTAGCCTAGATCTCATGGAAAATGGGAACAGAAGCCAGGTACCAAGAAACTTCTTCAAGGCTGTCTATAAGGAGTATATTACTAACTACATAAGTCAAAGGCTTCCAAAGCCAGTACTTCCATTCTACCCATCACAGCTTCAACTCCACTGATAATCTGCCCTGGGTCATCTCCCAGACAAAAATGCATGTGATTTTTTTCTTGATGCCAAGGCCTTGATACCTTACTGCAGCCTTTAAATGCAGAGCCCATGCAAACAAAATCAGTGGTGGCCTCTACAAGTCCAAGCACCACTTGTGGGAGGACAAACAGGATCTTTAAGTATAAACTAAATATTACTATTCAACAGAAACTAATCATACTTAAACAGTGCTTATCCAGGATTCTACCTATATAAAGTGCTTTCAGCTCATATGTACCAATACGTGAAATCTCACAACTCAGAATCAGTGCTTGACTCCTCACTCTGCAGGAATCCCAGGAGATAGCAAAGACCAGTGTCCTGGCACCCTGGCACTGCATATTCTGCTTCTGCAGGAGATAAAGAGACAGGTCTTCTCAAGTCCAAAGTAGTATCATCCCTGATAAAGCTTTTTTCATGTGAAAGTCATACCTATACTTTGCTGCAGTTGTGCTCCCCACAGGCAAGGAACTAATTCACATGAAAAGTAAGTGTCCCTCTGATTGAGGGTTGCAATTGCCAACTGGTTGCAAACAGCATAGTTTAACTCAGCCCACTCCAAGCTGTTCAGACCTGTGTGTGTATATTGTCTCACCTACTTTTAAAAGACCATGGAGAAGACTCCTCTGGAACCGACTGCAGAGATGGACCATAAAGGAAAATAATTAGGTCAAGACAAGGCTATCAACTGCTGTGAGGACAGGCTGAACACACAGCAAAATGTAAGGCTTGGAGGAAACCTTATGCACTTCATTCCAGGGTGCAAGCTCCATCCTTTATAGCAGACGCTGCCACTGAGAAGTGAATCAAACCCAAACCAGCCTGTGTTTATCCTCTTTCTTCCTAAGTCTTTGTGTACTGTTGTGTCTCATCGCTTCCCTCCTTCACTACCTAGCATGTCCTATTGTTCTTATTTGTCAAGCTATCTAATTAGTTTGGGGCCAGATATTACTCATGATAGGAGGCTAAGCAAATCACCCATGAATAAGTGTTTACTGGATCAATCCCTTAGACTGTCGCCTCTTCTGAGCAAAGACTGTGCTTTATTATTCACATGCAGAGTAGTCTGTACACCAAGTGTGTTATATACATAATTCATTTAAAAATAATAATGGTGCACTAAGAATGAATAACATGCCAGCAGGAAAGTTCACTGACTGCACTACCATCAGGAACTCAGAACTGTTCACACACAGCTGAGGCTCAGAAAACCAAATGGATGATAAGGCAAAGGTTTAAGGCAAAGAACCAAGAGGAAGAAGAGCTGCAGTGCTACTCCCAGCACTGCCATAAAAAAAATTGTCAGGACAAATCTTCAGGACTCTTTGTGCCCCAAATTCTCATTCTGAATGAATAATAATAATACCAAAAGGGTAAGTATTCTCCTACTCTTACTTGATATACTCAAGGGTAAGCAAGAATTTGGAAATAGGAGGAGAACATAATGTATATTAAATATATGTAATTGCATAATAGCACACTTTTCAATGTAAGACACCATATTGGGTTTATTATTTATAGATGATATGTCAAAATCTACCACATAGCATATACTTAAAGGAAATAGACACTTCTGCGTACCAGTGCGTGCGATGTGTGTAACTGTCGTGTGAGCTACACATTGACACAGACAATTTACAGAACACAGACAGTACACTAGAAGAGAAAATGTTTTATGTTAAAGTATAAATCTATGACATTGACCTTTCTGGTTCACCATGTAATCCGGCCCTGACCCTCCAGCAAATATTCATGACTAGCATGACCTCCAGGCTTTTCTCTCACACCCAGTTGTACCTAAGAGTCAGAGAATTAACCCTTTCACAAGCCAATGTTTTGAGGGAGTTGTCTCTTCCTCTAACTATTATGCCAGTGTCTTTTTGTTTTTCATTTTGCCATCTACAATAGCCTGGCTATTCTTCTTCCATATTTAAAAACCTTTATGCAAATCAAGCTGGTAGCACGGCAACCTAAAGTTCTTGCATTAATGCAGAATATTATTCACATATAAAAATTCCATTTAAATCCCATTAAGGTTATGACATAAATCCAAACAAACTAGAAAATGCACAGTTAAGGTGGAAAACTGACATATGTCTTCCAGTCTCTTAGCAGAAGAAAGCAGAATAAGAAACCTATTAGTGTGTCACCCAGTTGGAGCAAGGCAGAGAAGCACATATGTTACCTCCCTGCCTTTTAACTGTTCATTCTATTGCATCTGGGATTCCTTTGTTTTATTTTTGCTTAATGGCCATGTCCCAATGTCAGGGGTTCTGGAAGACAGTTTTTGTCTGTAAATACTTCTGGACAATATTCATTCTGAGGGACAAGCGAGGCAGCCTACTATAAACCAGTTGTAAACTGGGGAAAATCAGATTAGCATTTTATATCTTTCTAGGGGTGTTTCTGGCAGACAGTAAAAACCAATGACACATATGACCCTGTTTTGCAAGTGTCCCAATTAGCAGCACTACTACTGCAATCTGTAGGCACCTGCTTTTGTTCTCACATGTTCCTCTCTTTGAATTCTTGACACTTCATAGTAATGAACTACACTGCAAGGTCTTGAAAAAGACCAGAATTATCTTTCTGCAATACTTAAAACACTCTCAGTATGGCTGAGCTGAAGGAATGGGTGTAGGCACCACTGTCTTTTGGATAATCCGCTACAGCTGCTGAGGATCTGGATTACAACAGTAGCTCGTGCTCTGTATACCTGCATAAGCACATGGATCTCTCTGCCTATTATACATAAATAAAGCTTGACCCTGTAGCCCTGTAACAAGGATAAGGGGAAAGGGGAAAGGTTGATTGGGGTTTTAGCTGCATTAGTTGAGCTACAGATGCTTTAGTTAGTTGTGAATTTTCAATCAGAATCAAGTCCAGAGTATGTGCTACTCCATATGTTTGTCATACAGGCAAGTACTGCATAGTGGGCTGTTATTGGAAAGTGTGGGGTTTATTCTTTTTTTTTAGAGTTGAATGAAACTTGATTGCAGTTTATCTTCTTTTTGGTAGTGATAAGTGTACAGAAACAAGCTGGCTCAGTCAGTGAAGCTGTTGTCTTGACTAGAATCCCAAGTTTGATTTGAATTAGCCATTCGTAAGACAGACATACATATGCACACACACAGGCACACACACAAAGCTTTGAAGAGGTTCCATCTGTTTTTGTGTAAGGCTGGGTGATAATTACAAAAAGTGGAAATATTTCATGTTCTGTGTTTGTGACCTGACATGTCTTCCTTCATGTTGTCATTGAACAGTTCCATCCTAAACAGAACTGGTATTAATTGGGGATTTAGTAGAATTGAGGATTAAGTTTTAGAGAGAGGGTGACTTTTTTTCAATTTAGAGTAGATTTTCTTTCTTCTCTGCCTTGAAGAAGTTATTTTTCCCTTCTTCTGTTCTAAGCAAACATTCTACAAATTATACTTTGAATAAGACACATCACACACTTCCATGGAAACAGCAGTCAGCATGAGGAAAGAGTGGAAAGTGCTCAAGGTGACAAGAATACATTCTGCAGCACCATCACAAGATACAAGCTGAACCGTAGCAAGTACAGAAGAAGTTGGCATGACAGTACAAAGCTCAACAAGATCACAACAATTGGAAGAGAAGAAACATATGTGCCCAAAGCCATCTTTTCCTGCCAATTATTGAATCCTTGACAAATGACAAATATTCAGGGTCTATTTTGGATGAACCTTCAGGGAAGGTTGAGAGAACAGCTTAAATTGCCAGTGTCTTCTTGGACACCTTACATTTCAAATTAATAAATATATGCAATTAGACAAATACCTGTGAAGAATGAGAGGTGCCTACAGGTACGTATTGTGCTAAAGTTCACAGGAGATGCTTTTAGCCTTTGTCGTCAGAGGCCTCTTTCAAATTGTGTTGAACTGTTGTAGAAGTCAGGTCTTCACCGGGTTGTGAAGAAAAATGGTTTACATGGCCAACACTGAAAAACAGAGAGATGAAGTATATAAGTAACTATCAACTTTGTGGATAGTTATGTTCTCAAGAAGACTTTTCCAGAGAAGCAAGATTTGTTTTTACTATTATAGTATTCTTACTCTCTTCAACATCCAAGTACTCATTCCTATTCCATCTTTCCTTTTCCCATTTATGCATTCTCACCCAGAGACTTCTACAGAGCTCTGACACTACAACGTACTCTTCCACCTAGGATTCCCAGCAGTACTTTTCCTCAGTTTCACCTTATTCACAGCTCAGGTCCTGCTCTATGGCTCATGTCTTCCCATCGTATATGTTCCTTCCTCATCAAATATAAGATTGTCGTTCACAATTGTCATTTCCACTGCTGCTCCTTCTAGGTGAGGATTTGCTGCTGAAACCAAATATTTATTGCATTTGCTCCTGATGTTTACAATCCGTCCTTCTGCACCCACAACTCTGCTCCTCACCTTTACCCAAATATCCTCTTTTCTTGAAATCTTTTTTAAAAACAACATAGTGACAGTGGCAACAGCCCAGTTTTGACCTTTCTTCTGGAAGAGTCAGTGTGTTTCAATTACACATCTCTCAAATTTTTAAGGGTATCAGTCTGCAGTGACAAGAACCAGTATCGTCTAGTTTTCAACACCAAGCCTGTACCTCAAAGTCCAGAAATAGAAGGATTAAGGCAGTATGTCTTAATAGATCTCTCTAGGTACAGGTAGGATGATTTCAAAGGTTTGCAGCTCACTCTGCTCCAACCTTGTTGACATCCATGCCATCTAATCAAATTTGTCACCCAGTCAGATGTGCTACTTGAACTCATCTTGTGCTTTCTCCCAAATCTGAATCAACTCAAAGAAACCAGGTAGCTTAAATACTGGGGTCCAGAGGTGGAGGGACTTTGAGGATGACTCATTTTGATATAAACGGAGGAAGAAGCTCTTACCCAAGGAGCTCAGTCAGAAGATAAAGCAGAATAGGCTCCTCAGGAAGGGGGTGTTGTTTGCATGGCCTAAGGTTTCAGTTCTACACACCTCCTCTGCATGTGTGAGTGGTTCTATTGAATTATAAAGCATTCAAGTGCAGGACTGATTTATTTTTTTAAGCAACTTAAAGGCTAAGTGATTTGATCAAGGCCACAAATCAGCATGCCAGAGGCAGGACTATTATAACATGCTAGTAAGCCAGTCAGATTGAAAGCTTAAACTCTGGAAACAGGAGTCACCTTTTGTATATTTGAAATGTGCCCAGCATAACAGAACTCAGTTAGTCCTCACTGATGTTTCTGAGTAGCAGCTTAATGCAGGTAGTAAATGTCATGTAGATCAGTGAGCATGGGGCCTTCTACAGTTTTTTTAAAAACTCTTGGGATCATAGAAACATCAAAGTTTGAACAGAATAAGGTGAGTATTCTCCTAAATGTCTCAAGCTACTTTCCTGGATCAATCAAATAAAAACATACCCTGCTAAGAAAGCTTTTCCATATCAAAATTTTTCTTTCAGATTGTACCCTTTATAACTGTCAGTGACACCATAGAATTTGAAGCATAAGGAGGAAGTTATGCAGAGTAGCTATTGTGAGAGGAAATATAGGTGGACAGAAGAAGAAGTTTATCACGAATAAACTTAAGAGGTGTATGAAATCTCTTCATCTGTATGGACCCCAGAATTGTGCTAATTATGAGGATTAACATGCTTCCTGAACATAACAATAGGTTATGTCAGCTGCTGGAGAGATATGGTGTACCCACTCAGACATTAAAGTGCAGCCTACAGATTGCTTACACGTGGAGTCTTGAAATAAATGCAGGTGTCTTATCTGGCACAGTGAAAACACTAGTCTATCAGGAGGGAAGAGGCATGAGGCAATATCTCATATCCAAGATTGTATCTAAAACCAAACACATATACTCTCGGTAAGCTATAAGAAGAGCTTCATTTCTGTCACATCTGATCATCTTCAAAAATAGCATCAGTTAACCTTATTAGTTTCTGGATCAGTTGTTCCCGTCCTCTCTACCACTTGCTTAACAGATATAATAATTTTGCAGAAAAATTGTGGGGGTTCAGTTCCTCACAGACTACCTTCTACTTTGTTTACCTCAGTGAAGGATTGATTGAGTGATAAAAAGGGTCACATAAATATGCATACATTTCCTGACAGAAAAAAGCTCACAAATAGGTGGGCAAACCCTGTGCAGCCTTATCCTGTTGCCAGCTGTCCAAACACCACTTCACTTCCGAAGGACTAAGTTTATGTATTGTTTGCTGAAACTTAGGCCCAAACATATCAGAAAAAAGTCTCAGGAAATGAAATTCAGTGCACATTCTCCTGTTCTGATATTCTTTTAAGTAACAGTGCCTCAGGATACATTAGTTTCATTATCTCTGTGTCTATAATAAGATCCTAGTGCATGACAACCAAAGATTGCCATTTATCCTTCCTCAATGACATGTTTCATTTTGGTTGGTGGAAAGGGTATGTTATGTGAGCCACAGCCCTGTAATTCCTACTCAGCATCATATCATGGACATGACATTTGGCCCTGAATCCTTCCCATGAGAGGAGGGCTATTGTACTGATTCAGAATAAATATTGCTGACTCCTTCAACAAATAGAAAGTTTCACTTTTAGCTGAACTGCTCTACACAGTACATTTCTTAGGGGGAAAAAAGCTTAAAGAATTATTTTGGAGAAAACTACATTTTTTAGTTTTCACTTTTGAGAAGCATGTTTCCATACAGATCAGGAATTCTTCTTGGATCTAAAATATATATTTTGCAATAAGAACAAATAATTGAGTATCAGCTTATTGCTGTGCACCAGTTCTGGCTTGTTTGAAACTTTAATCTTTATGATGAAGGCTTAAAAATCTAGACTCAGTTTCTCCATCATTGGTTTCCACAACATTTATGAAGAGTACTAAATGAAAAAGAGCGAGAACCAGAGTGCCTACTCAAGATGTTTGCATTAAACATTACAGCACCTTACCTTCAGCTTTAATTAATCCCAAATTAGCATCTCCACACAGTCAAGGAAGAGATATGGCCATCTCCAAAGAGACACTCAGAAGCCTAGTGCTGAGTGGAGGGCTCAATAAAGTGGTCAGTAAGAAATAGTGAGGAGTATCTGCTGTTTGGTTGAGGACATTTGATATATGATTTAAGGCTGCTTCAATTATATGCTTCCAGCTAGAATGTACCCAGACCTGAAAACTCCTCTAAGCACTCAGCAGTGGCGAAATTTAGGGATCACGAGCTAGAAGTGGGAAATCTTCTGAGTAACTAACTGCACTTGCTGATAACTCCCTTCAGGCACCTGCACCTTTTGTGTGCAAAAAAAAAAAAAAAAAATGGCAGAAGATCATACTTTTAAGATGGAGCTGGTTCTTTCTATAATGGAAAGATTATAGTATGTGTTTTTCTGAGATTTCAGAGGACTTCACTCAGTGATGCAGCAGACCACTTCCTATTTACTGGGGGCTTGGGCTTTCTGAGACACACTTAATATCAGCAACACATCACAGACAAATTTTAGTGTTTTGAAGTCTTTCCACCTTCTTATTCCAGAGCATCACACATATGTGAGCTATCTAGCTCAGCTTCACTGTTGAAGGGTTTGTCGCAGCTGTCTGTGTAGAGGCAGCTGCAGAAAAGATGGCGAGAACACAGTGAGATCCATATAAATTGCAAGTTATCACTGAAGTTATTCAGTGTACAGGACTGCTAGGGCCTTTGAATATCTACTCTGGTAGGTAGTCCGTGCTGAATTTCTTTCTGAAAGTAATGTCTGTGAGTTATCGTGTCTGTGGGAGGGGCAGGGCAGCCACTTTGGAATGGTACTACCAATCCCATTGACAGCACTGTCCCACCCCACAGTGCCTGATCTTGCACATGGATTCATAGGAGACACTGTGATAATGATCTTCCACTCTTCTTTCTACGTATCCCCTTAGTCTGTCTAGTGTAGTATCAAAATGAAAAACCAATGGTGTGCAACTGAGGAAAAATGTTTTAATTGGTATCAAACGTGGAAGAAAATTATGTAGAGGAGCATCCCGTGCACATTCCTCTCAAACGGATTTTTAAACACTCTGTGGAAAAATGCAGCATAACTTGCATATTTTCTGCCAGTCACCTGAGGCTGGTAGAACTTATAAAAAATAACAATCATTTACAGGTTGGAAAGGCCTGTAAAATCATCAAGTCCAACAGTTAACCTCGCACTGCCGTGTTCTCCACTAAACCGTATCCACAGGTATCATATCCATATGTTTTTTGAACACTTCCAGGGATGATGATTCCACTACTTCCCTAGGCAGCTTGTGGAGCTGACCAGAAAACAAACTATCTCCTGTGAGTTTATCTCAAAAATTTGAGTATCTTCATGCAGAACATATTGTGATGCAATAGTTGATGCAAGATACAATGAATAAAATGTTAACATCAGTGGTGAGGGAGAGGGAAATATTCTTTTGATTAAACATCCCCATTAGTGTAGTCACTTTTGCTGAACCTTATATTCATTGATGAGAATAATAATTATGAGGTCACAAATCATCTTATCCTACAGATGATGCCTAAAATCAGTAAAAGTAATCTCTCCCTAAAAATGTCTTTTTCTCTCTGTAGAGGATAAAGACATTCTGTGGTGACTATAATCCCTAAATGATTATAATATCAATGTCTAAAGCTAGGTGGAGAGAAACTCACCCTCTCTTTTAGCTCAGGTCAGCTAACCAGAATTTCAAGTAGCACTTTGACTCCCCTATATGGCTTCGTACAATGCTGTTCTCTTTCCACCAGTTCTTTGAGTGTCTGCAGAAATTTCCTTTAGTCAAGTCAAAAAACAGCCTCTCTACAGTCCTCGATGATTACATCTTTATAATGTTCATCATGAAGCAACATAAAGTATCATACTTTATTTGCTTGACCATTCATGAAATTGTGAAAGGACACAGCTGTGCTGGTATGTTATTATTATATTACCCCCCAGGAGCAGGATCAGTAGGGCTACCTTATACACAGTCCCTTCTGTCTATACTACTTCCAGTCACACGTAGTCTTTTCACAGTCAGACTGTTTCTTCTTAATGATTTACACTTCATATCAGCTTGTTAACATACTGCTGCAAAGCATTAGGTCAGAATCTATATAATAACAAATGCTTTGTTTCAGACACCTTGATTAAAATTTGTAAGATCATATTGATTACATTCCTAGTAAAAACTGACAGCATGGTTGAATTATATACAACATGTTGCGTCAGGTTGCCTGTGCATTGCAAATAAGAGAAAAAAAATCTGGACAACTTGCATTTTCCCCTATGTATTTTCTTAAATTTTGTTTGATACTCTTTAGAAGTATTTTGTCTAATCAGAACATTATACCTATCAGTCCTGAAATAAGCATTGCTGGTTGATCTATATTTTCTCTTTTTTAGAAATGCAGGAGGATGAAGCATACAAGCAGCGATCTAACAGTCTCCAGGCAGCTATTCTGCCCCCAGGAGAACAGCAGCAGCATCTGTCCCTCGGAGGACTGACACCCCCATGCTCAGCTCTGCTATGGCCCTCACCAAGTCCACTAGGTGGGAGCTAAGCTCTGGGCCACATGCAGGCATAAGGGTTGTATTATCCAGCTCTGCTCCCCAGTATCACAGCTATCCCTGCTCACATCCTTTTCTTATTACCTTCTTATTATTTTCTTATATTACCTCTATATTTCCCATAATTTGCCAGACTGTTTCATGGCTATATGCAGCTCCATTTCCCTTTCCCACCTTCCAGCAACTCACTGCTTTCTAGGTCCAGGCTTCCTCAGCCTCTTAGTCACCCTCAGCCACCCGGTGGTAGTCCCTGTCTCCTCTCCTTGATGCTTTTGTCCAACCAGCAGAAAATCATGTCAGTTTACTCATCCAGCAATAAGTAATTCTGCTTGTCCTGGACAAGAAGATTTTTCCCATCTTTCTCTCCTCTCCTCATATAGTAAATATTTGCATAATATGTTAAGTATGTGGGGAAACCTCGAGATTTGGTTCAATGCCTTTTGGATAAGCACCTGAAAAGCTCAACTGTTTGTGCAAACCTTAATCCAAACAATCTGATTCTTGAGTTAATGGGCTGGAAATCTTGTGAGAACAGGTTGCCTCACAGTACATGATTTCTCGTAAATTTTGCTTCTGCTATTGAATGGTAGTAGAGTGAAAATAACTTCTTGCACTATTTCAACACTTCTTTTTAGGGATTCAGGACAAGAGGGGAAGAAAGTTACCCAGACTTTTCTAAAACTTACAGAAGTATCAGTCATCTTAAACTGATGTTTCAGATGAGAACTCAGAATGGGAGATTACAACATCCAACCCAATTCAGCTATTCTTTTATAGCAGTGTTCACCCACTTTATTGATATGCATCAGGTATTGGTAAAATAATACACTACATACTCTGACTGACTGCCTAATAGGAATCTGTCAAACTATGAATGCTATAACAGTCACATAATAATAACACAGCACTACAGAAGGTAATAAATTACATACTTGCCACCATCCCTCATGTATTCTATACGGATCATGGAGTTATGGTTATTGGTTGCAGTGTGTATTACCAGGTCCCAGGGTCACCAGAACAGAGTTAAATGATGTAAGGGAGTAAGCGAAATAATGATCTATGTTCAAAACCAGCACTAGCCTTGGTACCTATTTACCTCATGCAATATGTTTATATACTAAGCGTGAATATCAGGTTCCCTGAAAAGGAAGAGAAAATTGACAATGCCAGGGGCAGAATAGCACTTTCCATTTATCAATAATTTTGGATCGAAAACCTTATTTATTTTTGTAGGTGCTGCAGGTTGTGGAGGATCACTTAGAGTTGGCAAGGTTTCTCACACAAATCTGTAAGACTTCCTACCCAGTAGGGTATTTATTTTCCTCACCAAAGTTCATCTGTGACCATCATGTGGAAAGAAAGTATTCCAGTAGCTCCGTGTGCCACTCTCAGGTAACAGCTGAGCCCCAGACCAAAGGCCACAATAATCCTAGCTTTTTGTTACTGCTATTGCTCCTACTTGAGCAAAAGGAGTGATTTCTTTTGATTTAGACAATGTAGTATTTGTGCTTTAGTTTGAAGTATCATCCACTTATATTTTACTCATAAATCCTTTCAACTTCACTCCATCTCCACACTTCAGCATACTGCACATCCACAGATTTGGTAAACCTCAAAGACAATGCTGAGATATCATAACTTATACTCTAGGGAAGACCGAGAATGGAATACACAGTGGCTCTGTACAATCAGAGACTGTTTCTAGATTCACCAGGGAAGATTGTTCTGGATAGGGAAAAACAAACATAACATTGTATTGTTACATAAAATTGTATTGTAAAAATTCCCAATTACATAAATGAATGATATTTTACACCGTACATGGATTTATAGACTACTTAGGATTGACTGATACAGCTATCAGCCACATACTGTCAGCAAGTTATGTATCTCTTGGTGTCAGCAAAAAAAAAAAAAAGAGGGTGTTACTTTTACATCTGAGATGAAATTGTGTTGTATTTTCAAAGCAGATGTCGTCTCAGGAAAAATTATGCTTAGGTAGAAGTTTTCATGTAAATAATTTTCTGCTGGGCAATCTATCGTTTGGATTTTTTTTAAGTATTTATATATACCTGAGGATTTCTAAGACCAGCTATAATGCTGGGGGAAAAAACAGGAAAATAGAAACAGCCTAGAGCCCAAGTACCCCACCTTAAAGGATCCCTAACTCCAGATCTCATTTGCTCTTTTACCTGTTTAGGTAACAGGTAAACACATTAAACAAGTTATGTTCTCTGTCCCCTCTGCCCCCAACATATACATTGTGTACAATCACACCTCTGGAAAGCATCAGCAAGGCTTCGTGAGAATAACTGGACAAACTGGGCAATAATATCAATTCTCTTTTTAGGCATTCAATCTGTCTCATATTTATTGCACTGTGTGCCTTTAATGCTTTCTGTTTCTGCCCTGCTGTGTGTAAGGCCAGACACATCTCCGTACCAAATGCTGACCCAAGTCATTTGTGCCCTCCATCTGAAAACAATGAGGTGCTCAGGTGTAATTGTACGGAATTTGAACAATAATCCTGGCTTTCTCCTGAAAATGAACAGTAGTGCATGAAAGGTAATATACCCCTATTCTGCTGAGTGCAGGGCTCTGAAAGGTCACACTGGGATAGAGACTGTGAATTGTTTGGAAAATAGCCAATTTGATTACAATGGGCAATTCTGAGCTTACAGTTTGCTTGTGTCTATCCTGCCTAAAGTGGTATCATTTGTAATAAAAACTGTATTGTAGAAGTGCTGTGGAAGAGACTGCAAGCTCAATTGCTATTCTACTGAAGAATCAGAATGGGGACTTAAATATCAAAACCGAGATACAACCTGTTCAACATTGTCTACAGCAGGGACATTCAGAGCAAGTTCAGAAGCATTACACTGATATTAACACATACCTGCTAAACAGTCACAATTAACAGCAGTTTGGGGATGAAATGAACATTAAAAGCTACTGTCAAATTTCGAAGTATCATTTCCATTTTTACAAATACAAAATTCAAAACAGACAGAATGCAAGGCATTTCTTTGCTCTCACTGTCTAGGTGTAGGACCCATCACTCTCCTGGAACTTGCCATGTGCTTTCCTGTTAACGCAGTGGCTAACATGACCAATTCAAATTCACACACAACAACAGTACCTCGGGTGATTCAAGTCCTCCTCGCCTCCTTGCAAGAAATGGTGGGATTCAAAAATCTCACCTTCTCATAGTTAGACCCAGCTATTTGGTCAGTCTTGTACGTAGACTGAAATTCCATATCTTTTTATGACAATACTACTGGTTTTTCCTGTAATTCCCCAATGTGAGGCATTGTTGTTAGGGCCACTATAAATAAATGAGTTTTCGCAGACATGCTCTGTTTGTTCTGGACATGTTTCAAGATTATGCTATATTTGCCTAGGGTTTGCAATCATTTGGTAAGTCTAACACACATCCACTGGGGTGCACATGCTCAGCAGGTCTGACACCTTTAGAAATACGGCAGCCCTAATTATAGGTTCTTGCAGATGGTTGCTTACAGACTGAAGCTCCCTCTCAATTCCTTGCATATTTATAAGTATCTGATTAATGAGTAACCATAGGTAGTGGACTGCAATTGGAACTGCAAAGGATTTTCAAATGACCCTAGTAATTTTAGAGGAGGCCACATCAACCTGTTCTGAGTCCCCTTGATTAATTTAGTCATATTGGTAAGCTACAGTGTGATCAGAGCTGCTCCCCACAATGGCCTGGTGTGATGGCTGCATAATGCACTAATAAAGTATTAGCATGTGATTCCCTGATGGAAATTAAATTTTTCTGGCTAAATAACAGGGTTGAATGTACCAACTTAATAGCAAGGGAAAAAGAAAAACCAAACCAAACCAAACCAAACAAAAAATCCCCCACCCAATTATTTACTATCTCTAGAAATTAATTTAGGTTTCTACTCCCTGAGGAGCTTTCTTCAAGTTTTTGAGATGGTGATCAACCAGAAGTTCATTCAATTTCAACTAGAAATAGCCAAAATCTCTTCACACAGCTTGGATACGTGTGAAGGACTAACCGGAGACAAAAAAACCTGCTGTTACAGTCTGTTCCTTCAGAAAAAAAATAAAAATCTCAGTACCTGATTTATATTGGAAGTCTCACCCAAACCCCAGACTCTGATAAAGATCACTCATCATTACAGCTTTCTAGTACTCAAGTATCTTTTCTTAATTTTGTTTTCTTCTACTATGTCTGTCTTTGATGCTTTTCATGAAAGATTCTCCAACTTAATTTCCAAAGACACTAAGACAATAAAAAGTAATGCTAAGAATTTTCACCCAATATTAAGGATTAATGGCATTGTTTTCAATTTTCAGCTCATAAAGAACTCCTCCCAAAATGACCAATTTTGTGATGGTCTGGAGGCTTTGGTCTAGCAAAAGACAAGGGATTTAAAGAAGACCTTTCATGTAACAATTTAAAAACTGTCATAAATAGACGAAAAGAAAAAATAATATACAACATAGTCACAAATGGAAAGCAGATTGGGCCAGAGGTTTTCAGTCTCTATTTCAGCTACCATGGAGAGTTTTAATGCACATTTCCAGCATTTGTTCTTTCTTTTTTTTTTTTTTTTTGCTACTGAAAACTCTAAGTTAAACATCATGCTACAGTTCTCTACAAAGGAGCCCAGGGGCGGGGGAAAATCCAACAAACAAATTATAAATCCTTAGTAAGTTACCAAATTTCTCTCCATCACAAAGAAATGCAGAGAAATTTGTTTATTTGTAAGCTTTCTGAGAGAGATACCAAGACATTATTAGAAAGAATGACTAGGCAGCAAATAATTTTCATATGCATAAAGATTTAATATTTAAATTATTTTTCCAGTCTCAAAAATAAAATCTTATGGAATCAGAGAATAGTGTAAATGGCAAAGTACCTTTTTCTGCAAAAAGAAATAGCAAAAAATAGTCACGTTCAATTGAAATGTTTCATTTGACCTAGTTTATCATCGCTACACAAAAGAAAAAGTTGTTTCTGACTGAAAAAAATCAATGCTTATAATTTTTGCAAATGGTAAAGTAGATATTTCTTATTATTCCTGTGATTTTTAACAAATAATTCCCTTAAATGAAACGGCTCATTTTCTGAAATTCTTACAGCGAATCAGCATTTTTCATTTAAAGAGATAATGAAGAATTTCCATTCAACTATACTGAAGAATGTTCCTCTGCAGACGAGTTTTATCACCTACAATTTATCTTCAGGCGTGGCTTGAGAAGCATTGCCTTTTTACCTGTCTATTGAGGCTTATGAATCTCTCTCTTGACTTTATTTCAAATAGTTAGAATCATCCAAACACATCAGGAGAGTATTATTTCTCACAAATCACCTTTTTGAAATATTACAAGAAAAAAATAGGGAATCTCCTAATCACAGGAGTGCCATCTTATCCTCTGTATGTATGAACTGAAGTTGTACAAAAACAAGAACTCCAAATTCCACCATCCCCTAACTAAAGCCATTATCCTTGCTGGATTGTTCCCATATAAGCGTCAAGTGGTATCACAGTTCATCTGTTCTCTCGGTCACCTTCAGTACATAGTATTTCTAATGCCAAAAACTTCCTGTTTTCTATATTAAATAAAGAAAAGAAGGGCAGAAGAAAAGAAACAGCTTCTTTTTCTCCTTTCTTTGTGAGCAACCTTGAATGACAAGTTTGCAGTTTACATCTGTGTATCTCATCAAGAATATGTGTCATTTCTCTAAATAGGCATCATATATCTCAATAGTAGGGTCAGTTACCCACCCCTAGCCCCTCACACTAGCTGATCTATCAAGTTAAATCACAGGCTTTTTGATTTAAGCATCAATGTAGATCTGACATTATAAAAATAACTCACAATGGGGCAGAAAAAGAGTAAACAATGCAGAAAAAAAAATTTAACTCCTTAAGCTCTCAAGTTAGTAAAATCCGGAGAGGCTGGTGCACAGTTTATGCTCTAGTGCAGAGTATATTTTAATTCAACTATTTTGAATGCATAGACAGTTTTTCATGAACTTACCTTTCCTTTCTTTTTCAGACCACTTGAACTACATGTTACCTTTCTCTTCTTGTTCTTCTGTGAGAATTGTACTGCTTCAGCTTCCAGATAACCTCTTCCTCTATGATGGACACCATTCCCTGCCGTAGTCATCTTTTTCTCTAAATTGAAGAAGTTCAAAATACATTGTTCCCAGAGGCATTTAAAAACCCCATATCTGCTAAAACAGAGAAGGCTTGTAGAATTAATAAGACCTAAACCAATATTTGACTTGATCAGAAGTTTTTCTGGTAGAATTTTTTTCCACAAATTCAATGTTACAATACTTAATGGGAACAAATGTCCAAGTTTCAAGTAGCACAAGATGTTTAGTCAAAGCAAGATAATAGGAGAGCAAGGCTTCTTCCTCAGAAAAGCCACCAGCCACCATCAAGGGGATTCATTCAAGCAGTGGCTCCAGCCCTGCTCCAGTAACTCAGGACCCATTCAGAATGCAAGAGTTCCTTCAGAAAAAGCTGAGACTCAGTATGAGATGCAGTAGGGTACAGCCAACACCATGACTTATTGGGTGCTCCCCTGGGACTTCTCCAGCCCTGAGGAGGCAAGAGAAGTAGCACAGCATGATTGGTTCCCACTGGTCTCCATCCTCTTGTTCCCTCTCCCTGAGTTTTACATAGCCTTATCTGTATGCCTATGGATACAGATCTTCGCTGGTTCCATCCTCCAAACCTCATCTGGGTGTAACTTAAGAGCAGTAGCTAACACAGGCCTAAAGAGGGCTGGGAGCACATTCATAATCCACCAGTGTGGGCAACTCAGCCAGCTGAGTGGCCAGCTCAGACCTTGGCCTCTCCTATCAGCCAATGAGTCTGAGGCCCTTTTTCTGATGCAGGCATCCTGCTCCTTACATGCTGCATGGTCAGTCACCCCAAACAGGAAGGATACATCTTTCTTAAGTGCTTTCTATTGGAGCATCTCAAAGACCAGATGTTATTTCCAAAGACTGTGTCTGTGTGTAGCATCCCAATTTTTGTTTCAAAATCTCAATACAAAAGAAGGAGGGGGAGAAGTACATACTCTCTAAAACTTCGAAGATATATTTTCTTGATCATATTTAATAAGGTATCCCCAGTCTGGCTTACTTCAAAGTCAGCACCTTGCTCCTGACAGCACCTACAGAAGACCGCTGCACTGCAAAGCTGTGCCAACCATCAGTCCTGCTTCAATACGTGGCATATAAAATGCTACTGGCTTGGCAATAGAGATGACAACATGCACTTCGTCTCTCAGTTACAGGATATCTCCCTACTCAGGAAGATAACAAAAGATACACGTTTTGTTCTATTCAACGTACTTGAATAGAACAAAAGCAAGATTATTTATTTCAGCTTAAAAAGACCTAGTCTATAAAAACTACATTTTCCTCTAAAACAACATTGAGTTTGCAGCTGCCGCAGTGAAACCTCTGTACCATGAGCTCTAGTGTTGCTCTGCTTACTTTATTCACCAGCTTGTAAGGGAAGTGGGATGTGATGGACAGTACAGCCACAAAGAGTACTGTCATAGGGGAACATGGAAACAAAGGACCCTGAGAACAAGTACAGTGAAGGGGCACATGTTAGGCCTCCTGGACCTGTTCCTTTGGTTTACCAATAAGTGTTTCACTATTCTCAACACTGCTTATGTCCCAAGCATTAACTATCTCCCTACAAATAACACATCAGTAAGTCATGCAGTACACAGAGACTCATGAGAGGAAATGCATTAGCTTTAGATGCCAGACCTTTAATGGATGGTGGATTTTCCAGCTCTGACCCCATATTTCAGTGGTCTGCAAGGATGGCTTTGGAGAATACCTTCTGATCTTGCTGTCCTGCTCATTCTCCCTGGAGGATCCTCCATTTCAGGAAGATGCTCTTTGGGAAGCATTCACAGCATGCTTGTTTCCAATTTATTAATTAGAACCAAATAATTGGGCGAAAGTGCAATATGCATATAAGCAAACACAATTAGAATAAAGTGTGGAAGTAGTAAATTCGTCTAATGATCAGGTTGATTAAATTACTTCACATAAACCAACAATTCCTTATAAGCACTGTGTCATGGTTTAGGAAGGCTACAGTCTTGTTTAGCTCTCAGCCTGGAAAATAACAGGGCTTTTATCGACTCTCAGTGCCAAGTGACATATTCAAGTTCCAGCCAAATAGCTGGTACAGGAAGTGTCAATCGCTCCCAGGCTGAAACTAGTGTTGAGACTGCAGCTCCGCTGCCAGCTCTGAGAGTTTGCCCAGATTATTGGTTATCTAACAGCAGCCAACCTTTTCTCTCACTGTCCTGTCCCCCTCAAAACTCCCAGCAATGGATTACTGTGGATTACATTGGAGATATTTCAATATTTCAACATGACACAGCTTTTTAAATTTAATATTCAGAAGATAAATTCAATGAAATAGTATGATCTATCATGATTCAGCTGTAGCTAGTTATAGCAAAAATCATTCTTTACTCAGTGTGCTCTGGGAATTCTTGCTCTCCATGTATGCTAGCCAAGACCTTGCATTTAAAAAATGCAAGAATATTGAAGTAGAGGTGTTCCTTAACTTACAAAGGTGGGAAAATAAGCAGGTGCAAAAGCAGACACAAAAAATCTGAGAGAAAGGTTATGCCAGAAAAAAAATGGCAACCTTTTTTACTTAAAAAATGCATTTTGGGAACTCCCTTTTTTATCTGCAGGAATACCTGTCTCATGAAAGAAATGGCCATGGGATATTTGTTTTCTGTTTGGGTTCTTTGGCCACTAGCTTCTTTTTAGATTAGTAACACTTCATTATTATCCTTCCCCTACTGGAACTTAGATTTCAGCCACTGTGCAAGGTGCAATTTCTGAAAGCATAAACCACACAGAAGAGTCAGCACAGCCATACATTAGAGAGCAGGATCCAGTGCTATCCTCCAGATACTCCTGAAAAATGTTCCGTTAAACTCTCCAGTAGCTGAAAGATGAGTTTATATGAAAAAAATTAATGATAACCCTTTTAACATGAACCTAGGAATCCCAAAGACTGTTGCGGAATCTTGGCAAATCAAACTACAGTAATGTATTTGAATCAGTGCCTAAAATGTTCAGATCAATGGCTTTGGGTTTTTGGTCGGCAGCTTTTTCCCCTTCAAATTGACAGAGGCCACAGTACATGCAGTTCATCATTTCAAGGCATAAGAATTAGGCTTTGACTAATTGGAAGATTTGCCTGTTATTTAAATGAAAGTTGTTTGCAGTTTCATCATCCGTGTGGAATCCAGAAAAGCATCAGACTACCCCATCAATTTAGTTAGCAAAGAATAAATGAATAAATAGGCTGACAATTTTCTCCCTTGAGACTTACACTGTCACTACATTGTTTCTCCATTATTAATTACCTATGTAAAAATAATTCACTGTACAGCAGTATATACTCTATGCTGTAAATTACTGGATCAGGTGCCTTTCTGCTTGTCTTTCTCTCTGTATTCAGTTCTCTCCGTGTCAGCAAGTGATGCTTGACAGTGCATGCACTGAGGGAAGAAAGGGAAAATCAAGTTGCAGACATCAAAGAGTTACAGCCTACATTTTTTTGGATGTGTACAGTAATAGGGTTAGTTCTTTTCTATTTTGTATGAAAGACTCATTTACAGCTGCTGCTCTGCTTCAAAGGTTTGGATTCAGACTGTCTCACAAGCAGCTTGTGCGCAAGGCTGAGATGTAATATACTAGCAGATGTCACTGACAGGTCAAGGAGTCCTTCAAATGCTGGAAGCCCACAGAGCCCTTAATGAAAAGGGGCAGAAGAGAAGCCAAACACATTTCTTTGAGTGAGAGACTTTTTACAAATATTTACAAGTGTTTGCTTTGCATAAAATATTCTTGACACACTTTAGTGGAGTAAAAAGTTAAGAATTCGTTTATTTTCAGTAAGCCAATACTCTGCAGATTTATTTCACTTAACTAGTAGGAGAGAGAGGGAAGGAAAAGGGCAGATGGAGAAACTCAGGACTTTCCTGTTATTAAAGTTCAGATTTTCATCCACCCTTCGCCTGAGTGCCAGATGAACAGGTAAATTCAACTGCATCCATTGCACAACCAGGTCTATCCCCAATAAATATTTTTCTTGGACATCGTCTGAGTAACTTTTTTAGAGTCATTCAAATAATGCCACGTTTCATTTCATGACTTTGTCATGTGCCTTTTATCCCCTCTGCTACAATACTATTAATCCTTTCAAACTTGCAAGAACTAAGTCAAAGCAGAAATTCAGTCTTCTCAGTCCTACATCCCTGAGGAGTCCCATAATTTCAGCTCAGTCCTGTGTAATTTCAAAGTTATTTCACTGACTCTTCCAGGAAACAATTCCTTCACAGTTGAAATTTTCAAAAGGATTCAGTCATCCAGCCTCTCCAAAAGTGCTACCAATAATCCAGGAGAAACACTCTGAGTATTCTCATGAGGATGAGATAGGTTATTTTTTCTTATAGCCCTCTCTTGTATTCTGTAGAAGAATGGTGCTGTCTTTAAAGCACTCTTCAGACAAAGATGTGGCTTTGGGGAACATAGCAGTAAAAATTTGTGTTCCCATTGGGCTTTTTGTATAGCAGAGTGCACTTTTCAGCATCTTGTATATTATCTGCTCCTTGCATGAAGGAATTCTAAACTAAATTCCTTGCGGGACCTCCCTCCACATAATGCAAAACTTTAATTTGTGCCCTCTGCTTCTTGCATTTGACACAAATTCAAATTGTCTTGCATCAGCCGTTCTTCCTATTCCCTCAAGAACTTCGCGGCGGAAAATGATCTCACCTCTCAGTCTTCTCTTTCAACAGAGTACAGCCCTAATTTCTTTGGTTTATTTGGGACAACTGTTTTCCCCCAATCCTTGTATTATTCTGCTTTCTCTTGATATATTTTGTCTATAACTATAATAATTCTTTAAAATCAGGTGATCAGAAATGAGGATGATAGTACAAGTACAGTCTGTGCAGTACTAAAGGGGAGTAATTTCTAGAAATTTAACTCCACTATGTAATATTTGCAAAGATCTCTGTAAATTTCTACATGTTTACACACCAGTTTTAATCCTTCTGCTTCAAATTTCTTCTGCTACCCATGAACTAAATTTTCCTGAACTGTATTTCTGCATAGTATGATCTTTCAGAGCCTAGTCCTCTGTTTTGTCCAGCTCCTCGTTACTTTATTTTTATCTAGGTCATTCATCCTCCCATACACACATGTAGCCTCTTTGAACTGGCAGCACTCCCTATTTCTGCATTGTCTGCAAATATTTTTGCTTTATAGTATTTTCATCTTCCTCAAGCCTCAGATAAATAGTATGAATAAGAGGAACAAGTATAGTCCAGTTCTCATCCATGTAATTCTCCATTCAGGTCACACCAAAGCAGTATGATCTCTCTGTAGTCTATATTGAGACCACTCCTTAATCCACTCAAACACATCACTCCCTCTGCCTATTGCTGACCTCACACATTAGTCTTTTTGCATTTGTTGCTGTTGCAAATGCATCATGAAACCTGTATAAATTATATCTCCAGCTTCCTCTTGACAGTTCTTTGCAATCTTGCCCTAAAATAAAAAATTTATCCATTTATTAAGACAGGATCATCTCTCTGTTAATCTATGTCCATTCCAATTGATCAAATAATATCGCAGTAAGGGCCCCTTGATCCTGATTCTGATGAGTTTTAATAGTATTTTCTCCACCAGTGACAGCCATATTGTCATCTGCTTCTTTCTGTCATCTCTGACATGGGAAAGCAGTGGCTCAGCACTAAGCAATCTATGGTACATGAATACCTCTTCTCAAAACAACACAGCATGAGGATTTCAGAAATATTCAGAACAATGGCTTGACGATAAGAGATCCAGGGTACACATTACATGAATACCACTTTTAAAAATGACACAGCAGGAGGATTTCAGAAACACTTAGCTCCTTCTGCTCCTTGAGGATCAGTACAACATACCCTGTTGATAGAGCAAATCAGCCAAGAAGAGCTTCGTTTAAAGGAACTCTGATTTTTTGACAGGTCTTTTTGCACATCCACACCACAGAAACTTCCAGCCTACCAGAAAAATTTGCCACTCATAAATCCCTATTCATAATCCCTATAAGAAACCTCTTTCAAAGTTTGCTACTTTTTCTCTTCTCCAAGCTGGGAGCATGATCTCAAAGCACTTCTTACATGAGGATACTTTGAAATGGTGAGGGATATGATACACATTCCCATACAGCACATGAGAAGTTTTATAGCATGCAAAACAGGACAAAACCCACAAACCTCCCATTTCCATTCCAGAGCAAAACTGGGGTGACAAAGAAAAGCTCTGGCAGTAATGCTGCTTGGCCTTATGATATTGCTCATCCACTATGTCAGCAGTCTGTCCCAGGAGAGCCCTTACAGTCCCAGGCAGAATGGAGTTTGCTATAAGTTGTGGCAGGGTGCATGGAAGCAGGCGTGGTTTATGCTGTGCCCTTCTGCCCCAGCTGCACAGGAAACCTGTGCACATTTCTGAATACATAGAGCTGCCATCTGTAAAGGTGAGGGATGATGACTCATTGTTGATCCTCGCATAACTGTAGGGGCAGTAAATTCCACCTCTGAGTTTAGCCTGTTTGCTTTAACCCCTGAGAAGAGGAGTTTGAGCCATCTGAAAAACACAAAAAGGCTTAGACTTGTTGGAAGAAACATTACTGACAGGGAGTTTCTATTCTCAGTTGCAACGTCCACATTCTCTTTATATGACCAGTGTTTGGGAGCTGGTCCTCCAATCTGTTGAAAAATGTATGTGGCTTTCAGTAGCTTGTAGTCAACTTGCTTCAAGCACGTTTCTTATTCAGCACAATACTGCTTTGATTGGCCCGCTCTTGCTTGGTATCTTCTCTTCTTTTGCTGTACTGTTCTCCAGGAGAGAGGAGTACCAAAAAAAAAAAAAAAAGCACACCTGGGTAGGGTGAGTTCCCCAGGCTAAAGCTATTCAGTATGAGCCCCTGCACAATATGGTCTGACTAAAACTCCCCTAAGAATATTGTGTGAAGTGACTAATTTAGAGAGTTTCACAATGTTTATGAGGCTGGGGCCCCATATCTGAAAAATACCCCTACTTTAATCTCTCATAGGGGCTTTTTGACTCTGACTATAGCTTTATCTGTGTAGGTTTTATATTTTCCTAGCACTAATGGCAGTAATGTCTGCACAGTTGTATTTAAAGTTGTATCAAAGATATCCAATAATGAGAGCACACTTACAGGGAATTTCAAAGTCATCTGTAAAATATAATTTGGGGCTGAAACTCAGCAAGCAGAATCATCCCAGAAGCAAATTCTTTTGTAGCATTAACTTGATTGGGGGTGAAGGGGGAGAAGGAAGAGAGAAAATTGCTGTGAAGGTGAACAAAAAAGTGCTTTGTGGGGAAGTGAAGAGACTACCTTCAAAGAGCTTAGAATCCCAAATATTGAAGAGAATATGTGTGTAGACTTAAATCTGACAGACATTTTTCCCTTTGAAAGTCAGTTCCTGCTTAAGTTCACATTGAGTGTCAAGTGTTTGCCCTTCAAATGAGGCTGAGTACTTATTTTCGAAGGCCTGCTCTTCACCCCAAGCACTAACTTTTGTTCATAATTAGTTAATTGTGTGCAAACTCCATCTATTAAATAAAGCCATGAGTGAGCTCCAAGCAGAAAGTCATATCTTAGTCTTCTCACTTCCCACTCGTTTGTAGCACCCCTGCATAAGGCTAGAGTATCTGATTTATTAGGGGGTTCTGATCAAGAAGCTCATGCTGGACCAGTGCAGACAATTAAGAAATGTGAATCTCTTATCACTGTATCAGTTCTGTGGGGAAAACAATTAAAAGCACTGCAATTCTTCTCCCTAGATTCTTTCTGATATTTCAAAGACTGATGACACAGTATTTACACGCACCAAAATATGACCCCAACAAAACCATAGTGATTACCAGGAGCCTGTGAGTCCCTTCCCTTACTTTTAAAACTACAGTTTGTTTGAGATAAAGAAACCAAAGCGAGTGTAAACAGAATAACCATAAGCAGAAATGAAAATGTTAAGCAGAAGCACCCAGCAAAGCCACATCAGGATAAAATCAACAGATCACTACTGGGGACCTTTATAACTTTCTTTCTGGATTGTCTGAGAAAAGAGAAGGTAGAAAAGCTGGATCAGTCAATGACAGCAGCAGATGGCCAAATGGTGTTGGCCAAGAAGTCAACAAGACTACATTTCCCACATAGAGTGGTGTGTGGGAGCAGGCCTTCACCAGAAAGTACTCTCCTGGGAGAGGCATAGGTAGCTGGAAGGCAGGCAGGTGTGCACAGAAGTGTCCATGGCAGGAGCATAGCAGCAGCCTTACCTGTGTTGACCTGAGAGCAGCACTTGCTGTAATTTAGCGGAGCAGTGATTTCACTGCCCTTTGCTCCCTGCAAAGTGCCAGCCATATTGTTACAGCTGTTCCACACACAGAAGCAAAACAGGGAAATGGTTGTTTTCCCAAAGAGGACCATTTTCTCCCAAAGAGGACCATTTTTCCCCATCCAAAAAAACCCACTTTCATCTATATTGACAGAGAGCAAACTCTTGGTTAGGACCATGCCAACCATCTCAAATGCACTTCCATGCACTTTCAGTTCAGGATTAGAACAAGGTACCATTTTTGTGACGGATGGCAGCACCTATGACTTCTGACAGAGATTGCTCTGCAAGGAGATGAATCAGGCAGCAGGCAAGCCCTGCCCCTTCCCCACAGAGCTGCACTCTCTCACAGCTGCCAAGACCCTTTCCGCATGCAGGGAAGTAAGTTTCACAGACGCCTGTGAGTTCAGTATTGCATCTATTCTGAGAAATTGATTATATCCAGGCCAAGGAGAGCAAGGCAAAAACACGCCTGGAGATCTGCCCAAGGTCACATCACTAATCTATTGGAGAGCTTGAAATGGAGGAGAAATAGATCTGCTGGCTCCTACTCCTTTGATTAATAAGCAAACAGACATGTCCCCTCTTATGCCCTGGTCTAAGTCCAAGTTAATTAAACCAACTTTGGGTGTGAACATTATTAAATCAATTGAAACCTGGCTAATATCAGATTAACTTGCACCTGCAAATTAGAGCCACCAGTCAAACTGGCATAACCCGTTTTGAAACAGAAATACACAAATCTGCGCAGTAGTCCCACCAGCCGGTCTGGTTTGGTGTTGTATCACACCACTGTAGATCAACACTTTTGCAGTACTGGGAAAAGCCGTGCGTGGCACAAGAAAGGGAAGAAAAGAAAAGTCAGGCTATGCGTAGCAATGTGGGACTAATACAAGGTGATGTAACTGGCAGCTCTAAATTTTCAGTTGAAAGAGTTATCTCTCTAAAATATATAATATTGTAGCTGTAATCATTAGGAATTGGGATTATCTGTTCAAACAGTTGAGTTGCCTGGGGAAGTAAGCCATGGAGGGACTCACAGAATCTCTAATTAAACCAGCTGACCTAGTTGGGAAAATAAACTATGGCTCTCATCAGCCCTTCTTTGGATGAAAGCCACAGACTTTGAGCTAAGAGCAGGCTAGAAACAATTGCTGTGAGTGTTCAACCTTCTGTAAAGCTACTCAGCAGAGTCCTGCCTCGCATGTGATACAGAGTGTGTAAAGACAGATACCTGAATCTTACTGTACCTCTGTGTTTGCTTCATTTTACATTGCATAAAGAACAAAAAATGCAACAAAGCCCCTTCTTACTGGTGTAGAACATTGCCACCTCATGGTAGCTGCTTGGTCTTGACCATCACCACTTAATACCTTTTGGGTCAATATTTCCTGGCCACGCTGATAGGCTTTGTGGCTTAATTACAAAGGCACCAGTGCTTAAAAGAGAAGTTTCTTTGAGGAATTCAGTAGTGAAAGGAGTCTGGCTTACAGGAGCACTTGAAAGGAAATAACAGGTGCCAAGTGCTTTGGTCTAGAGGCTCTGTTTTCCTGGCTGTGGGCAAAACACAGGCGTGAAAGCCAAGAGAAGAGTCACATCAGTCCTCATTCTTTGCTCACTCCTTTACACTGAAGATCCTTGTGGGTGGAAATTAGGTTCCCATCAGAGATAGATATTGCCAGAATTAGCAGCAAAAAAGTCTAGTCTTGCCATCAGAGGCTCATTAGCATACAAAATGTCTCTATAAGTGAGAATTGTGTCAATCGCTGATGCTGTGCTCCATTGTCTTCAGTGTTGCTGTGCACAGGCAGAACAGTTCACCCACCCTTACTCCGAGATAATTCGCACTCAGCTCATTGCAATGTTATGGAAAGAAAGACTGGAGAGTGAGGGGTTGTGTGGGAAGAAAGTGCTAAAACTTCATGCAAATTATACTTTACAAGCGTGAAAAACAACTAGATGGGAGCAAAAATCAAGATAAATAGGGGGAGGAGAATGTTAATTACCTTGCACTTTGCAAGGACTGTGTTAGCCTCAGATAGGCTCTCCTCAGTGTGGGATTGATAATTCCCAACAATATCACCACAGTGCTCTCAGAAAGATAATGCTGAAAAGGGAAACCAATTTTAAGGAAAACAATGTTATTTAAAAAGACAGAGATTTCACTGTATGGCCATTTTGAAGTGGGCAAATTAACAATTAAAAAGACTCTCATGTGCCATAATCTCTGATTGTTTTATTTTAATAGCTATCTCAGTTCAGAAGATTCTCTTCAGTAACTTGAGATCTCATTTCTGTTAATTTTGCACAACTCTAACGGAACCACTGATGTTCGTTTGTAACTTGCCACACACATCCTCCCCCACCATTGCTTCTTTTAGGACCGTGTCTCTTGAAAGGACAGTGATCATCAGCAGAATTTCTCTAACTACAAGCTTTTGCAGTCCAAACCAAAACTGCTAACCCGTTAAAAAGGGGCCAGGCAAACGCAAAACAAACATGACTCCTTCTCCCACCTATGCTCCACACCATTTCACCACCTGGAATCACTAAGACAAAAATGTTCGCACAAAACTGCACCCAAACATCCACACTTAGAAGGATAAATTTCAGCTTCTCTGACTCTCCAACACAGCATTATCTGAAGGCCTTGATGTATTTTAATAAAAAAATCCTTTATGTGCTTACACACTGCTTAGGCTAAAAGGAACCAAGAGATGAAGACAGACCTTTACAGGTGTTGGCTGCTTCAGTAGACTCATGTGAGTATAGACCAAAGTGTTTACTCATGTTCACACATGAAATCTGTGGCAGAATGAGAAATGGAGCATCTCTTGCCAGCAGAGCACACTAAAAGGTTAACATTAAAACATCCTTCTTTTCTAATGGTGATACCAGTTACCACAAACCTCCTCCATCAGAGTGTTACAGCAGCAGAGAGACATTAGGAACAAGCCCTTGCTTTGCAGCAAAAGCAGCCTATCTAAAAAGATATGTATTTCTTAAGAGTTAAAAGAGAGGGAAAACCCACAGTATCTTAAAATAAACCCAGAAATCTACAGATACATATACATACACAGAATACAGTACTGTTCATTTATGAATTTGACCACTAGTGGCAGAGCCAACACAGCATCCATTTTGAAACCAGCAGAAACGGGAAAGGTGGGTATGTGTTACATTCTGTTCAGAAATAGTCACTTTACCTCTGCAATGAGCTAAATACATTAGTCAGTAAAGGGTTAAAGGAATAACATGACCATACAGTTTGCTAGGCTGGTTACAGCTAACCCATATACACAATTTCGGGGGACCTACCTACCCTTGCTTCCCACTTTGAAACCTGACCTCACTGCTCTGGCTTCTGTTATGCAGAATGCTAATTATCCTGCAGAAATGATATTGCAAGGGCCTGGGTATGCCTGTGCTGTGACTTGGGGGCATGGATTTCAGTGCTATAGACATCATTAGGGCAAGCCAAAGTTTTATCTGAAACTTTTCAACATGAAAAATTACTCTTTCACCAGAAATAAATTATTTCTTGTACATTTTTCATTTTATAATTTTTTGGGTTTGTCAAGTAAAATAATTTTTCACTTTCCCAGTTTTTGGATTTCTCTATTTCTTTTTCCTCTCCACTTTTAATCCATAGGAGCAAGGGAAATGGACAGATAAAATTAACATTTAAAAATACTGAAAAGGTGGTGAGAAAAATAACTAATGAATACCCAAAAACTAAAGCAAACCAGCTTTAATTTTCTTTGTACATAAGAAGTTGACTTTTTTCTTTAATATTTATGTTTTATACATTGCCCTTTTTTTTGGCAGCTCTGATCATTGTATGCACTCTTCAGGATACAAAAGCATTAAATCAGTGTTTTACTACAAAGCCTGCAACTGAAGACAGAGTTTCCCAGCAAACCCACTGAAAGAGACAGTTTCCTAGAAGTCCCATTGAAAGAAATTTTTTCTCCATTCTGATGAAAAGGATGGAGTCCATATGTCCACTGAAAATGCATATATCTTTATGTACTCAAGGAAAATAAATCCATATATATATGCTCATTTCATTTCCTTTTCACAATTTATTGTCAGAGGATTAAGAACAGCAGAAAAATAAAACATAAAATGCACCTAAGGACCTCAAAATACTTTACAGAGGTGGATCAGAATAATTTTATCACCTTCTACAGATGAAGCTGTTGAAGCAGAGAGAAGGAAAGCAGTGCACTGGAGTCAGTGACTATCCATGTTTATTAATTCCTGACACTAATTGCTATCCATTAAAGCTCATGCACAGACAGAGTGTTCAAGATTGGGTGAAAGAATCATGCTTTGGCATTCTCCCTACTAGGACAGATATGAAAACAAGTTATGTCTCCTGGGAAACTGCTTCCACTGGAAGAAGTCTTTCCAAGTTGGAAGGAACAGAAATATGATTGGGATTTTCACCAAGAACAAGAATTGTCAGCAAATCTGACACTGTTGCGGTCCTGGTTATTCTTTTGCTGGCCTTGGAACACATGACAAGACCCAGCTAGTAAGACCTCAATTCTGTAGTCAGATCCCCCAATAAGAAGAGACACGGTTTTGCCCAAGAGCTAGAGAACTGGCTGGCCTATGATCCAAAATTATTTTCCAGGGAGACTTTGGCACACTAATTCGTAACTTGAAGCTCCCATTCTGCATCAAAAAGCTGTGGACAATAATAATTCTCCTATTAGTGAGAAATACTTTGCAATTTCCCCAGACTCAGCCCAGCAGGAGAGCCAGGTATTACTAGCACCACCTGGCAGGCGAAGTTTATGTGCCTGCAAGTCCAAGATCAAGCACTGATGCCAAGACGCTACTATTTTTCCAAAGTACGTGGCTCTGCAGCTCTACTAAGCTCCTCTGCCTGGAGGGAAATAACTTGGTGAAATAAGTATTCCAGCAAACAGGTGAGCATGCCCCAATTCATCACATCCTGGTATCTAAGACAGTTCCTCATATCCAGTCTGTTTATATTGCTTTCAGATACCCAAACTCACAGCATTACAGAATCACCTGTTAGCAGCGGACCTACCTATTACCCTCAATGGGAGAAGTCAGACTTGATGGTCAGGTCATACAAAGGTTTTAAAGCACTTCTTTCACCTCATTCAGAAGTCCAGATACAACAGCCAGTTCTCAAGGACATTGCTTCGCTTTGAGATATGCCCTGGAGGGCTACAGGAGGTCCAGAAATCAATTAATAGCTTCAACTGTGTCATAAACATGCTACAGACTTTTTTCACCTGTGACAGCTATATCGATGATAATTTCGTATTACTTAAGTGCTTCAGACGATCATGCATGAGAGGATGCAATAATGTGAGAATTGTTTATAGAAAACAAAGGAGCAGATTTCAGCATTGTACGATACGTGGCAGGTTTTTCTCTTCATTGATGAGTAATGTTGCAAGCCAAGCAAAGCTGAAGTTCCTACAGCTATATTGTGTATATGTATGTCAACTAAATGGCACTGCTGGGAGTGATGGGTGGTTCCCGGAATGCATAGCAATCCCTGCCTTGCAGGGGCAGGAGGTAATTTTGTGTCATTCAGAAGAGAGAAGGAAAATGGGACAGAGTGAAGAACCGAGCGAGGAGACAAACTGTACCTTTCTCTGGTGCTCCCACCTCTCAAGTTGAACAGGGATTTTCCCTCTCTCCCTGTGTGTGGGGGCCCTGGGAACCCACAGTACAGCAGGCCACTTCAAGGTATGGCCATTGGAAAGCATCAGCCCTCTTGGAAAAGCCAGCAGAATCTGATTAACTGAGCGAGAAAGGTGAAAGTGTGTGTGTCACTGGTGTTAACCTTGCTCTTGTATTCATATCTCCTACATTCACCTATCATCAGCAAAAAGCTCTTGCTACTGTACAAGAGAAATTTCACTCTGCTTTGTGGTATGTACAGCTTATAGCACGATGATCCTTCCTCAGACAATGACAAAAACTATATTGCTGTGTAGGATTCAAGGAACACTATTGTGGAGGCATGTGTATGTTTGTGATGTCAGATAGGAAGAGATATGTATTTTTATATTTGTGGGATTTATAGGGCACAATTTGAGAAGGACCTGTTCTATCCCTTTTTACCCATCAGCATCCTAAACACATAGATAGTAAAAGCTGAACAGGGTTCCAGTAAGGCCTACAGCCCACTCAAGGAATAGGTTTGCAAACAATACAGTTTCAAATTTTACTTTAAAAATCCTATTAATTTCTTTTTTATAAATAAATTTATTGCTACTCTAAGCTATAGTTCTAAGGTTTTGCTTGAGAATTTAAAATTAAAGAGAGAATAACAAAATAAGGTGTTGAAAGTCATCAAATCACTCATTCAAAATGTTTCTGTGGTGAAATGCTGCATCCAGCTGCTCCTCAATCCAGCATCGCACACGAACCTGACAAGTATATGGTGCACACAGCAGTCCCTTGTTGCTCAATTTCATTTCCTTGTGGTTTCTGGTTAGCAAGCAATAGCCAGGAGATGCCATCCCCCTTAACTCACTATAAGTAGTAAAGCAAATTCTCCTCCCTTTATGCCTTGTTTTAAAGGCAAACTCCTTCAACTCCAATCAAACTAACTGTTCACAAGACACATTGATCCCCAGTATGTACTCCCAACATGTGCTGAATAATGCCAGGTTTTGCTTTCACAAACATATCCCAACAAATGCCACTTCAGTGTCTCCAGTCTTGTCTGACAGTCAGCCCAGGCAGAATCTGAGAGAGTTGTTTCACTTCACACGCAGCTCTTAGTAAATGCCACCATCTGCTTTTAGGTGGTTAAACAACCTCTACATCGGATCTGAAAATATCCATCAAATCCTGCAGCTTCTGACACAGCATAATTTCAGCTTTCTGCTACGCCAGCCTTGGCCGACTGTGATAGACTTGCTCTAGACTTCCATGAGTGGGAAAGGGAAGAGTCTTGATCCATGATATTTTCCTTCAGAAGGCCACAATGCACTCCTGGCCCGATGAACAGACCCTCATTCCACAAATTGCACTGACAGTGTGAGGGAGCACATGGTGACCTGGGATGTTCAGCTCACCTAAGTTTGCAAAACACGCAAAGAACAAGGCAGGGAAGGAAATGTTTTTAACCCACATCAGCTTTGTCTCGCCATTCGGCCCATGGAGAAACTGATATAGAACAGCAAAGACATCCAAATGCTCTTTGTGGACTTCATACTAAATAATTTGCCTTCACTCTCCCAAGAGAGAGAAGACCTGGCTTTAGTCACCTCCTTGGACTCCTTCCTGTCAAGCTGTTAAGTAGGGCAGAGCTCCACCTTGTTCCTGCAGCCTTTCTTTCTGCTAGATCAAGAGAAACACATGGTGAAGTGGCTACCATAGCAGTCTTGTTAAACCACTCCCTGGACTCAGAGTCCCACAGGGAGATCTAAGCAATTCACCACTCCTGAGCCAGCATCCACACAAACACTGATGTTGTTATGCTTATCTATTAATTAATTGATCCTTATTAATTTCTTATATATCTACAAATACAATACTGGTGACAGTTGGTTATCATACACAAGAGCAAGAGGTGATACATACACAGTAGTTCTGGTATCATTCTCCGGAATTGCAAAAGAGTGAATTAGGAAAAAGGTGTCTGTGTGCTAACATTTTCCAGGTGAAGAAATCACATATGTCCAAAACTTGGTTACTGCAACAAGCTCTAGACTTTTCAGATCAGACTGGTGTTCTAAATATGCTTATTTTCTAACTTTTTGCTACAGATGGGTGACAATAATTGCATGATCATAGTTACAACCCAGATGTGGTTGCTTGCGGTACTTTTCAGCAGATGCAAGGATAGTTAGATGCACCAGCTTCACCCCAGCAGAACTGCAGAAATTAGGACTGGTCCCTTTGCAAGAATTTAGAGGGTATAAATATCTGCAGGCAACAGGTATTTATTTCTATGCCTGCAGGTAAAAACAAGTGGTAATAGTAATTGCGAAGCAATATATTTCTAATTGCAATAGATCACACCCTTCAAGGCTAGACTTTGAGATTAGTTTCTGAGTCTTTAAGCATACTAAACAGTTTTTCTAGCAAGATACAATATGCTTTCAGCAACACAAAAGAAGGAAGTATAGAATACCTGGTTAAACACACACACACACACACACACACACACACACACACGAACATGAGTTTAACACTTCCACATACAAACTAGCTATAGAAGCTCCCTCAGATAAAATCCATATGAAAGAAAAAAGGTGTCATTTGTTTAAAATTTTGCTGACTGTAAGGCATTGCCCAGTGTACCTCACCAAAACCAGACATGGGACAGAACTGACCTCCTGACACAACGGTACACAGAGAGGCAGCCACAGCACGGGTGCTACCATGGTCAGTCACTATCAGGAGGCTTGAAGTACACAGACTTTGCTGACAGCTGCACAAGGGACGAAGCCTGCTGCCAGCTAGAGCTCAGACCAGAGCACAAGTGCTCACTTGCTAAGCCAGGGCCACTTGTACTCTCCATGGACCACTCCCAGAAAAAAACAGACCTGAAGCATAATTATTAACTTGTACAAGCTGCTTTTGTGTTTTTGTAAAGGTTATGAAATTAAGCAGTCCTTTTTTGAAATCCAGAAGAAAGACTCTTTGAGAAGCTATTTATTTATTCAGTTTTATCCTACAACTGTATGCCTTATGTACCATAGCAAGACTTTCACCAAGGCTATCATTTGAGACTTTCATTTGAGTATTTCTCAAAATCAAAAAACAAAATCCTCCTTCTCTTGCGTTTATATCCTCCCAATTTGTCCTTCATACTAGTGCTTATTTAACCAGCTTAGCTGAAATATTTTTGTCCACTTTTGGTTTTTTGCTGTACTCCTTCAAACTTTATTCTGGAGTACCCATTTTCTAGAAAACCGGGATCTTGTAGCAACAATTAACTTTAAAAGAACCATGACTCAAATCCAAAATACTTTAATTTAGAGCACAAGCCTAATACCATACTGTCTCCTTGCCTTCCGTAACATCAGATTGTGCCTTGCATGTGGGATATTTCTGAGGTGCTGAGCTTTTTCCAAGAGACTTAATGGTGAATCACAGCAACTTTAGGCAGAGCCAGGACACAATTTAGCTGACAGGAGAAAAAAAAATCAACTGACCTGTAACTCCCAGGGAGCACTGTCAGATGGGGACTTACAGGAGGAGACAAACACAGTAATAGAGGCCAAAGGGGTTTTACTGCCCTACTGACTTCTATCTCTGCCCTCCTGCCCTTCCCCTGATGCCTCCTGCTCCAACCTCACACTGGCAGCTGTTGCACGGCACTGCAGCCCCTTACTGGCTCCTCTGGCTCTAAAGAGAAGTTGGGCCCAATGCAACAGATCTTCAAAAGAACTTGTGTCAATGTGTGCACACGCACACATATATATGTCTGATATACCCCATCTTCTCACCTTAGATGCCTGTGACACAGGGCCATTCCCTATTGCATGACTTAAGACAAAAGGCATGTCCCTGCAGAGAGGAGCAAACAAGGCTAAGAAATCCTGGTCCCTTCGGACTACATGAACAGGGCAGAGTATCTCCATCAAAAATGTTTCTACATTCAAGCATACACTTCTCAGAGGAAACACTGTTTTCTATGGAAAACGCAAAGAATAAAGAGGTACTTTAGTAAAAATCCATTTCTCTATAACATGGCAAATTTTTACTCAGACCTGCTCAGATCTTGTTGACAACTCTCAGACTAGGCTTTCAACAAATTCCTTCAGGCTGTATATGCAAGGACTCTGTTTACCCTGTGGAGTCAGAGTGTCAGTACACCATTACTCAATGATATTGCCTTTCTCTGGACCTGGCCCAGGCGTGTGCTCCAGCTGATGTGCATGTAGAGGCTTCTCTGCAGATTCCAGACATCCCAGGGGACATGTGATGGGGAAATTAGGGCTCTTCAGCTCACTGATGACATCCAGAGAAATGAAAGGGGAAAAACTGAAGGAAAAGGAGACACCAAATCCTTCAGCATGTTGGGTTGGCCCAGAGCAAACAAGAGCCTCCCTTCCCTCTGATTACTTCCATAAAAAGTGGCAGCAGATCCCAGCATGGGCAGCATCCATCATCACCATGGGGCATGCATGTACTCCCTCCTGCTTCTCCTCCACATCCACTTGGGCAGCGGGCATTACTTTTTCCTCACTCACCATGGCAATTTACAGATGTTACATTATACCCAGGAGGGCCCATAAAATACAAGAGAAGCCAAATAAGAAACATAGCTCAGAAATTAGTCTTAAAAAAAAAAAAAAAAAAAAAAAAAAGAAAGGAAGAAACAAGCCACTATAAAGGCTACGGAATTAAAACAATGTCTTTTCCCAGGTTCATGCTGAGCTCTAGGTACATGCAACATTTCATGCAAATCAGATGTAATTTACTATGTGATTTGTTTCTTCAATAAAAAAGTGAGAATATGGAGAACAATAATTTTCCTACATTTTAGCTACACATTTCTCCATAAATAGCATAACTATTATAATGACTTCTTGTATGTGCTTGTAGAGTGATTGCCTCTGTGTGAAATACAGGCAAATCATTTCTGTATTATGCCCAGGATGCTCACAGAGTTCAGTCATGAGTGTAAATGTTTATGTGCACAAATATACATGCACGTGTAGTGGATAGTACTGTAAACAAGTATATGTATAGTATATGACACATGCTATATGGTCTGCATATGTGTTTGTGTGTATGCGTGCACCTGTGTGCTTGTATGTATAAACCATTTTGTTCCCATTGCTCCTTTTCTCCAGTACCATCATATTCCCTCAGACAATATAGCAATGAACATGACAAAAGTAGGGCTATATGGCTGCCATGGACTTCCCAAAAGTAAAGACTTTTTCATTTCAAATGAGAAACATTTCATCAGTTGCTATATTGGCATGTAGAGTTGCCAGATCCAAAATGCACCCATAATTAGCAAGACCTGGCAAGCAAATATAACCGTGTCGATATAACATGCTGTTTCTAAGCAAAGTCAGTGCAAGGCATAATTCTTTTCCCATACCTCCTAATATCTCACAACATGAGGAGTAACACAATGGTCAGCACGATGAGTCCTTCAGTTGAAAAAGGTCTGATAAACAATTACTCGAGGTATAAAAGGGGACTGTATTAGCAGATAAGGCATTGTCATAATGTCACTTCCAAGGGGAAAAGCAAAGCATTAATTTTTTTTTCTTAACTGCATTTTACTCAAATTACTGGTTTTTAATAAAAAAAAAAGTTAAATTTGGAAAAGTCAAACTGAGGCTTGGGATAAGGCGATTTTTGGGGAGACGCACTTGTGTGAATATTTCCTAGAAGAAACCTTACCTGCAATGTTGGGGAAAAAAGGCATAAAACAGAACAAGATGCAAGATTCTGAAATGTAGAAGTTGCTTTTTCCATCTATAAAATGGACCCATACGTTTAGAGACACACACACATGTACACAATGTATATGAGTGATAATAAATTTTTATAATAAGCCTATATGGAATATGGTAGTGAGAAAAATAGGTGGATAAATTAAAGTGAACTTCTGATATTATTATATATTAAAGTATTTTATTACAAATACTTCTGTGGCATTTACTTAGAAAACCTAGGTTGGATGTAAGGTTTGAGAGGGGGAAGTTATTCTGGTAAAGCACAGCAGCTATTTTCCCAGATGAATAGTAATGGGAGAATAATAAATTCTTGATTGCATTTTCTTGCTTTCTGACATTGTGTTTTAGATTTTTCATTTGTATATATTAATACATAATCAGCTTTGCAATAAATTCTGTTTGTGAAACCATTTCCTGATGGTCTTGATAGATTTGTACATAGAAACAGAAATGCAGACATCAATAAGAGAGGCTTATTCAAGATGTAAAAATGAAAAACTTAATCAGAAATACTGAGTTTATTTGTAAGTTTAGCAAAAAAAAGGAGGAATTTGGAGTTAAACAAGGGACACGAAACATAAAACTCCCAACCAACATTTGCTCTGAACCCAGTATTACAGTTCGAAAAAAAAGACAACATGCTCAGGCAATGCAGGAATATGGATAATGACATGTTCCATCTGGGAGAAGGAGGATAATGTCAAAGAGTCAGTGTTGTGCCAGCTCTGCTACAACCTGATGCATCCCACTCACATGTATGAGGCACACAGAAACAGTGCTTGAGTCCTTTCAGTGATGAACTTGGCTTTTCCACTTCTTCATTCATCATCATAGTTCCAACAAATGCTACAAGTTTGCCCTCTTACCCAAGGATGCCCACTCTGCCTGAAATATTAATGATTTCAGACTTGCAGACATCTGGTCTTCTCCACATCCCCACAAAATCACATTTCTTTATTGGGATCTTGAGAAAACCCACCCAGACAAAGTTAAGGTTTCAAATCAAGGCTTAAGAAGGTGCTGTCTGCAGGAAGACTAAGTAGCATCAAATAGACATGTAACTTTTGGTTGGCTAAATTAAAGCTGAATCTCATCCTAAATGCTCAGTCCAGCACCAGGAAGAATCCTGCAGCCCCTGGATCTATTAAGGTGCTAGGAGGTCCACGAAACCTGGTCACTTAGCATCTTCCCTGAGGAGTTCATGGCTCCATGTGCTCATGGATAAGAAACTTGTCCGCCACTCCTCTACACCGAACAGGTCAGGACTCATCCTCTTTGCCTTCTTACTCCCCCAAACTGTTTTGAGCTCAAAAGCAGAGCAGGGGATATGACTCTGGTTTGTGTCTGGGGTGAGCCATTTTCCCCTTTGCAGCATTGCTCCAACTACTTGGCATAATACCACTCAGAGCCGGCCAAGACTTTCACAGCCCAGAGCTGAGTCAGCTTTTCTATCATTCACATATTTTGCAAACAGATGAGGATTTTCTTTAGTATCTTTTCCATTTAAAATTTTTCACAAAATCACTTTATATATGCAGTGCCTTGTGCAAAGATTAACATGTGTTAAAAAGTTGGAATTCCAGCTCTTGCAATGGTATATCCTGAACACTGCATTTTTATAGCTTGATTGGAGCAGTATGACTGTGAACTGTACTAACCTTGACAACGGCCAAGTCAAAATTTGCTTGCTACCAATAATTGAAAGTGTGAACTGAAAATTCACTACCTTGTTGGAGCATTTATGCCAGCAAATTGGTTTTCAGGTGTATTGCTGGTTTTCAAACGCTCCAGTAATGAGGAACATATTAAACATCTAGACTGATTTATAGGAAACGAACCCAGAACAGGTGCTGCTATCTCAGCCCAGGTTTATTTGCTAACAGAATATGAACAGAAATGTTTTATACCAAACTTGAACATCGTATGTGACAGGATATCTCAGTCCATCTCTCTCCACACAGACGGTTTTCTTATGAAGCAATTTCTAGGTATCGGGCTGAACTCTTTGTTTTCTGGAAAGAAAAAAATTTCAATCTGGGGCCTCCAAACATTTTAATGATAGCTACAATGCAAGTATATATTCAGAGAGATTTTCCAGCATTACTGGAGTAGTAGTAAACAACTTCTTTATTTCCTGATAATGCAGAGATGCTTACTTCAATCAAAATAAATCTTGAACAGATTTTAGTACTCATCTGAAATGAGAGGTTCAGGGACTGGGATAGGAAGACCTTGGAAAGGAATGATTATTGATTTACTTAGGTAACTATTTTCTTGGCAGTACTTAGCATGGGTGCAAAACACCTCTTATGTGATGACTGTAATTTTTTATAGCCTTCATTTAAAATTATGAAATGGTTATTCCATGCTTGGTAGGACTTCATGTGTTTTGTAACACAAGCCTGCTTTCAAAGTCTGCACAGGCTCTTTGAGCTTTCAACTACAGACTTTCTGCTCACAGACTGTGTCGTGTTTGAGGTTTTATCTTGACACACCTCAAAAAGAACCTTCGTCATTTGTGTCCCCATGAAAAGGTGTCCCCATTCCACTCACTACGTTGACAATTAGGAGTATTAATATATCCTCTATATTATATTCAGTACAAAATAAATTCCTCCATTTTCCTTCACACAGTTGATACAGGTTCTACTTACTCTCCTTACAAATCACAACAAATCACAACAAAGGGATTTGGGAAGTGGCCTGTTTACAGCAGACTTCAAAAAGCCCTTTTCACCTTACTTTTTGTCAAGGAATTATCCAGAAGGAAAAACTAGCATACATCCGAGGGGAAAAAATCTTGGAAATCACCAATTTTAATTCTGCAGAAGATCTGTCAAAGCTTATTTAAATAATTAATTCCCCTGCCCCAAATGTCAATGTCATTATCATTAACTGAAAAAGAGTATGCACATATAGACCTTTCAGACACATATCTCTCTCTGTGGTGCTCCCCCTGCCTCCCCAAGCTTAGAAAGGAACAGGGCCACCAAGGGAGCAAATTGTTAACCTATTGTAAAGTTAACATCCCAACCCATATTACATGATAAGCTGAATCCACTCCCTGCGAACCCTTTCCATTGGCACAAAAGGAGTATCATTTGATGGAACCATGTGTTGTCACCTCCTGCAGCTCAGGGCAGTCTCAGACAGTGCCACAGGGACAAGAGGCAACCAGAAGACATTTTTCATTTCCCAGGATTTTGAAATCTTCCCCTGCATTCATAAGAAGGATGATGCTGTATAGGGGAAGGAAACAAATCCAAGGGACACAAAGATCCCTCCCTTTTAAAAAAAGGGCCCATCACACCACCTCTGGGGTCCATCTAAAGTCCAGGTTCAACATGCAAAGCTTAAAATCATTCCTTATTGGTACCAGCCAAAGGAGTTAGGTCGATGTACATCAGCACAAGGACATCATCCTTGTCCCCTCATCACTGGTGAGAGAGGTACCCAGCAGGCATTGGCTGCTCCAGGTATTGGCTCTTTGTTTGGAACTGACCAAACTTCAGCTAAGGTCAGTCAGGACTGGGATTATTTTGCACCCCCTCTCTTTGACCACCAATTCCACCATGAAGCTGAGAAAGCTTTTGAACAAACCTGCTGCATCTCCACTAAAGAAGCTTTTGAAGAAGTCATCGATTATCTCTGACCGTCATCACTGTTTGCTCTATGAGTGAATACACTGGTTTTTTGCTTTCCTGAAAATAGAAGAAAAAGGTGACTAAGTGAAGAAATCAACATATGTGTTAATCATTTGGGTGGAAAATAGCAGTAAGGTTAGATTTTACTCTCTGGTTTGCCCTATAGCTAACCAAAGTCCACTTATGGTGAGATCAGTGAAAATACAAAGCATCTAGTAACAGGTCAGGTGAGATGTTACTCAGTAAGCATAGTACATTACAAATGTTGCACAGAAAGATTAAACACTTGATTAACTGATTCTGGCAACCTGGCACACTGCAAAAGAAAAATTAACATATATCCTACAATCCCCAGCAACTACAGTGTACTTAATCCAGATTTTTTGTTGTAATATAATTGTAAAAAATAATTTGAGAGTGGAATCATTACCAACAAAATAACAGAATTATTAGCAAGCCAGTGAAAAGAGAATTAGTTGGTAGATACTGTCATTACACACTCAGATGCTAGTAGTGGCTTCTTGAAATTACAGCTGATGGCACAAGGTTGAAGCTGGTGCTCTGCATAAGCATAAGTACTAATGCACAGAGAAGTTTTCCCACAGACTCACTTTGTACTTCTGTTAAACCATGACAGTCTGCTACCAAAAGTGCCCAGCTTTGGGCCACAGGAGCTGCCCAGTGAAGTTGCCTCAGGTCAGTCAGCTCCCCACCCTTGCTACCTGGGAACAAGGAATACCCACAGGGATGCATTTTGTGGCACTGCAGAGGTAACAGGAGATATGTCCAAAGCACAGGTTTGGGGCTCACATGCTGTCTGAACGTGCTCAGCTATGTGAAGTGTCTGAAACCTTTCCCTCCTGCTCATTTGTGAGAGATGACAGAGAGCCAAACTCCTGCCATTCCCTGGGGTGATGGGACTCAGCACGACACCTTCAGATCTGGAAGTCATCTATTCCTCTTGCAGAAATCATCTGCCCTCATGTAGTTAAGGAGTTAATACTAACCATATGGTTGATTACAGCAATTATTACAAACACAATGTCTAATGAAGGAAAAAGTATGGTAAAATAATTAGAGTTAATTATGACATTCAGATTTGAAATTATGTGTCACTTACCCTGCATGAAAGATGAAAAATTCCTCCTGAAATGAAGCAAATTTAAACTTCCTCTGCATTCCCCAAAGCCAGGGTTCCTGCAACATTGGAGGAAACAGGGCAATGTGTTTATGAGGCCCCAAAAAGGTGAGACTGCATAAGGCCCACAGGCTTTTTTTTGGTCCATCCACAGCCTTTTGTTTTTGTGGGTAACTTTCCATCCTCCCCCAGTGTTCTCACAACTGGGCTGGAAGCTGTTGTGAGGCAATAAGGACCCTGGAAAAATTCCCCAGCTCCTCCAGCATCCATGTTATTTTGCACATTTGAAAGTAGTTCTTCACCCTCAGGAGGCTCTCCTTGGGCTTTCTTCTAATGGCAAGCATGACCTGGAATTTCCAAGGACGGTCCCATCTTCTACTACTTGAAGAGCTCCTCCTTCTCCTTTGCTTCCCCGTGACCTGAGTCAATTTTAATTTACAAATAGCAGTCTCATTTTAGAAGTTTGTAACACATACTTGCACATAAAATACCGGAGGCAGTGGGAGAGGGGAATTTCGGGTTGGTGCATTTGTCATAGTGCTCAAAATTCCAGCTGTATTGCTTTGCTCAATTCATTTTACAGTGCTATTTTCATTAGCTAATCCTGGGGAGTTTGCTGCCCTGTATCTATTAAGTACACACACACACACACACACACACACACACACACATTCAGAGTGGGGGAGGACAGATTTCATTAAAGTGCACTACAGATGGGAAGGTATCCAAGTCACTTCCAATACATTATATTAGCTCAACTAGAGGTTTTCCTTAGAGTTCACACAGTTCATGGTTAAAGCTTTTCTTTTGATGGCCTGAGTCACTCCAGTATGTGCTTCACAATCACTGCCTGCTAGCTGGGAAATATTTATGCTATGTGGCTTAAACTTCAGCATGAAAACTATTTTGCAAAATACAAGAGCACTTGGTCTGCTCTACGTCATGTCAATATGAAAGTGCTTTTCATGTGGCCTCCTACTTTATTCACTGCAACAGCTCAACGAGAACCTGCAAGGTTAATCAAGAACCTGTGCATGAATGGATGCCCTTCACATAACCCGAAGCCATTTTTTCTGCGTAAGGTCTCCAATCATAACCTAGGAATGGCTGATGTAGCGTTTTATCATCTCTGGGAACATTTGCAGGCACATGGAATGTAGGAATGAGAATAAACCAGTTTGAAACCAAAATTGATTGGTACGTACCTAGCAGGCTCCAGAGCCCATTTCTGCAGTGCATACCCAGCACTCTCCCCTACCACAGTCAACACTGACACCTTGCAAAGCACCTGGTTTCCTACAGCAGCAGCAGCAACAGCAGAACTGGACGGTAGCAGCAGCCACCTCCAGTACACAGACTCTCTGGTCAGTAGCAGTTTGTTTCCCCTGTGTCCTGCCCCACTCTGGTTTCCTCCTTGCCTGACCCCAGCCAGTGAAGTACAGCCATGGCACCACTCCAGGGCTGTTGGTGCGTCTCATTCCCCTCTCATTGGGCAAAAAAGCAGGCAAGATTGGAAATTACAGCAATATACATACACAAATGGGAGACATCCTCCATTGCAAACTAAATTCCAGGCAGCAGTCAGTGCTGCTGGTGAATAATATAATGACAGTATCCAGAGGAAAACCTGCCAGGTCATTAATTGTTCCATGTAACAAATCACACTCCTTTGAAACTCCCTGCATGTCATAGCAGGGCACAATATAAACTGTGGAAATCCCAGCAAGGCCCCGGGGACATAAGGATGGAGAGGTCAGCCATGCAAATATTTTTCTTTTTCAACATCCTCAGTGCCACATGTGAGTTTCATTATCATTCTCTTTCTGCACAGGTTCCTTCTCCTGCATCCATTGCCCACCTCCAGACTTACCTGATCTGCTGCCACACACCATCCCTCCTGTGTTACTCACACCACCCTCCACAGTACCCTAAACACCAGGGAGAGGCTCCTAACAGAGAGCAGTCCTGAGATCTCAACCCCACAGTACTTGAAGATGCTCATCCAAATTTTCCAGTGAGGAATTCCACGCACCCTTTAAGTAAAGCATGTGATGAAATTGTTTTCATTATTCATGCAGTTCTGCCTAGCCATGACTGGCCCCATGAATTTACCTTGTTGTGCAGGATACTTACAGGAGGCAGTAGTACATACTGCAGGATGCTCTCCAGGATGGGAAGATGAGCAGAGAGGGAGAGTTGGATGGTGGGGCCTTGGAGCAAGCATATTTTTCCCGAAAGGTGAATCAGTTTTTCTTTTTCTAGGTGACCTTGCTTAAAAGATCATTAATTTAAGAAAGGTGCAAAGACAAACCATGAGATTTTCAAGTGCTGCTCAGGCACCTAAAGTACAGAAAGTCCTGTGCTTATCCTGCTTATAGCATCTATGGATGGGGTCAGTGTACATAGTTGTCACCCTAAAAGGGCAATATTTTCCAACAACTCACAGGGAAGAGTTTTTGGGGATTTGGTTCAGGGGTGCTTTGTTTTGAGTTATGTTTACTCCATGTGTAGAAAAAACAAGGTACAGTCAACTCATAATACTCACTGAGAAACACAGACTTTTTATTCTTTCATAGTATTTGGAAAGATTCTTCATTCTTACAAAGTCCACATTCACCTGGAGTAGTTTTCAGACCATTCAGAGTTATCTGAGTTTTAAGCCTTGGAAAATTGCTACAGGGCAGAAAAGGAATGAAGATGCATAGGCTCCCTAACAGCCAAGATTCTGAATTACCTCACTGTTCCATAAATACACTCATTTTATTCATGTTCATTCCTGAAAGAATTTACTGCACCAAGGATGTCATCTTGACTATGTATCTTAGAATTGATCATTTCCCCAATTAAGCTGTTCAGGCCTCAGACTTAAAGAGCTGTCATAGCTGCTGGAAGATGATTTATCTCCTGATGACGGGCAGAGCTCCTGACCAAAAATTATTAATGACAGAGATTCTTTTTTTGAAATAACCTTAACCCAAGCATATATCTTTTTAGTCACATTAATATCTGAACACATACCCCCAATACTCAGCCAGATATTAAATGGATGTAAAATCCTAAACCTTAGTCTTTTAATATGGAGCCTTTCAAATGAAGAATAAGAGATTAATCCAGCCCTATTCTGTGCCAGGCTGCACAGTAGCTGCTGCTGTTTCATGAGAAACACAGGCTCTGAACAGGGCTTTGTTTTACATCGCTCTGCTAACTTCCATAACATAACTTTCTCAGGCTGGTTGGGGAAAGGATTCCTCTCAACAGAAGAAGACAAAAAGATGAAACATGACAACTGTCTGTTCACCAATTCAGGACAGTTACTTTTGTTTAAGTCTCCTCTAGGGTTTAACAGCACTCCCACTGAAGTCAACAAAGAGTTCTGCCATCGGCATTCACGAGGCAAGAAACAGGCCCTTCATCAGCATGATTTTGTGATCACCACTACAGCAGCTGGGGCCCATCGCACAGCCCTGGCCAAGAGGAATTTATTGCATTTAATAGCTTAGCAAATTTTAACATAAAATAAATTGAAGGAACATTGTTTATGAGGTTTGTCGCATAACACTATGGCTTGGGTCTGTACAAAAGCTTGAACAGCAAGGTCCTGACCCAGTTGAGATCTCCTGTACCACAAAAAGCATACAGGTACAAACTCAAACCATATTTTCTCTAATTTTAATGGCCATAAAATCTTTTGCACCTTAAACCCCCCCCTCACAAATGCCAGTGAGTGTGAGATAATTCACACATTTGGCTGAGCAGTTCTACCATATTCCAGACATATGCCAAAACTTCCATTTAAACTTTTCTTTGAATTAGTTCAAGAATTCATTCAAATGTTTAAAAGTTTTAAACAGCTATGTGTCTTTCTTATTATTCAGTTCTCTTATTATTAATTTTCAAAGGGCCCTCTGACACCTATCAAATCTGATAGACAGAGCAGTGATTTCTTACAGGCAAGTGTAAATCTTACACCACTTCCCACATGATATTACTTGCCACATGTCTGATGGCTCTGGAAACAAGTAATCAAATTAATAGGACTATTTAACTTTCATTCATATCTTAGCTGCCACCATAAATTTTCAACAGTCAGAAGACGGTAAAATGTTAGTTTTGCTTTATTTGGAGGAGATACTCATTTTCACAACTTCTGCCTTATTAAATCCAGCAGCTTATTTCTTGGGTAAAATGGTATGATTCACACTGACAGAAATTTCAATAACCACTCCAAACCTTCGCTATTTACATTTGGGTTTTTGAACAGGTAATATTCCCAGCATTAAAAGTTTATGATGATTTAATAGGGAGATTGTAAATATAATCTACCTGGGTCTGAAGACTTCAGTGGTTAAAAAAATACAGTGGGAACCAAATGCAGCAACACAGTTCCTCAGCTGATCCACTGAGTACCTCCTTGGCAATATTCATTCCTGGGAACATATCAAAACTGTCCTTTGCTTACTGTGCTGGCTTCTCACTGCCTACTGCACCAGCTTCAACATGATGCCCAGTAGTCTCAGCCCAGAATATGTAAGGGGTCATGTTACTTTTCAGGAACAAGTTTTGCTGTCTTCTGCTCTGCTGTAGCTCAATGGAAATATCACAGACAGCTGCTGGTCCAGGGCCAAGGAACTGAGGGTATAATGAGGGCAATGCAAAAGTCTTCAACTACTAAAAATTTATGAGTTTTTGTTTCTCAGACAAGGTGTAGTAATAGCCTGCTTGTGTGCTCTTAGCCCAACTCAACTGCAGAATGAAACTTTTTAATTTAAACAACCATAAAGTCTACCACTTGTTCCCCACTTCCAGTAAAGGGTAGATTTTCAACCCATCCATTGCCAGTGTCAGCTCTTTGCACATTTCAGTAAAATAATAGCCAAGCATCCTCCCCTGCTTTCTCCTTCAGCCTCCAACCATACACGCAAACCTTTCCCTTAAGAGGAAGAGCAAAAGAAAGTATGTGATAGTTGCTATCAACATTGCTTCACACAGTTGAGTGGACAGCAGCTGAAGACCGTGCTGGGTCTGTGTGACAGACATGGTAGTATGGATAAAATAGAATCTCACCAGTTTTAGAAAATATCTTGAAACATTTAAAATGGATATTAATTTTAGCGAGGACACTGCACAGTGACTTAAAGATCAAAACTCACTTCTCAGAGTTAAAAACTGCTTGAAGTGTTCTGCATTCAGTTGCAATAAACTGTTTGCTAAAAAGATTATCAGTCTTGTGACATGATAGTTTGGCATTTGCAACTGAAAATTACATTGGACATTTTGCAGCTTTATGATATTGCAAATTCAGGCTTGGTTGGCTAATCATTATCATCTTACTTCTTTCAGAATTACTGCTTCCCAGGTTCCTTCTTCCTCTTGGAGATACATGTTTCAAATTATTTTCCCTCAGATTTATTATCCTGCAGTTTTCCGGGATTAATCTTAGTTTCTATAAAAACCCCCACCTACCTTTATAATCTCTTTAGGTCTCTTTTTATTATCTCATTTTCTCTCTAGTCCTCCTAATTCAATATCCTCTGAATTTTGTAATCATGTTCTTCTCACTTTTTTCTTTTAGATCATTAATGATGGTATTTAATACAACCTCTCTTACACCACTCCTAAAGTACTGCATGATGATTATAATGCTTAGCTTTTAGAAAGCACAATCTCTCCATAACTCAAAAAGCATTTCATATGTCAGGAAATTGCTGTTAGCCCATATTACAACCAAATATGCAAACCGTGCAGGTGCTCACAAGAGCTGGTTTCCTTTCTCTGTGTTTTATCTACAGACAAAGAACAGAGAGATACAAATTTCTCTAGAGCCCATTATGGAGTGGCTAAATGAACTTTCTACTTTGAACACCCCTTCAGAGGACCTCAACGCCTCTATGGGGAGTCAGGACGATTCTGGCAAATATCACTAGGGAAGTGACCTTGACAAAGGAGAGCTGGGACCCAGATGAATCTTGCTCAATGATTTGCCAAGTGGAGCATGCTGCAGGTCTCCATCCATGCTTAGCACATTGGCAATTCTCTCTGTTGGGAAATTTATATATCAGCAAGAAGGAATTAATTCTCCAGTTACATTTTAAGTAAATCCTCAATATTTTTGCCAAATGAAAAACTGAAACTTTTACTTTTCAGTTTGCAATAAAAAGCTATATAATAATGATGTGAAAGACCCTGTTCAATATGTCCAGAGCACTGTCTGTGGCTTCCTAGACAAATTTGTGGTTCATTGGCCACAGCCTGAAAAGCACTGACAGAAGCTGATGTGTTTTGTCATCTACACAGTCGGGGAGGGGGTCAGAGAAACCCCATGCCCACCCACTAGTCTAAAGGCTGATGTCATCTAGTACAGAGGTACTCCAAACTACTGAACCCTTCCAGTCTCCTTCTTCCATACCACCTCCTGTTAAGCCTCTGCAGTGAATCAGTCACTCAAGCAATATCTGCCCCTGCACAGTGAGTTTATATGTTACATGGTGTGGATGAAGAATGGGCAGGTAGGAGGAAAAAGGCACCAAAACTGATGCTACCCAGCCTGTCCAGGCAGGTGCTCCCTCACATCCACAGGGATCAGGACATCACAGATGCAAAAAGATGGCTTTAACTCCAGTCCCTTTCACTGGAAATTGAGGAGAAGAGGTAAAAGCAAGTAAAAAGTCAAGGGATCCAAACAAATATGGTTACTTTTGGCTGCTATTTCACAGTTTGGCCATACCCTTTGGATTAATGACTGTCCAGTGCTAGGGGCATTCTGATTAACAGCAGTGATATATTAGTGGTATTTTTCAAAGGTATAAGGAGGTTTTTCTCACTTTTTTGGCCAATTTTATCTTTGAATAATTAGATTCTGAATGCCTAAAGTGTCAAAGGCTTTATTTGGGTAAGATGTTAGCTTCTTGTGACAAAATTACAATGTAATTTTTTTGCACTGTTAAGCAACTGCCATAATCCACATGAAAGCTCTATGTCGCTGATCAATGAAATAAATTATTACCTCATACCCCTATCACCACATTTATAGAGATGATGTCCATGCAACTGATTGCAAGCCCATAGGATAATTTTGCCATTTACTTCATTTAATATGACCCATGCCTATAGTCCCCTGTCAGGAAGTTACTCTGGCACCCCAAGCCTACGGGGAGTTGCAAATGTACAGGAACTCCTGTGCGTTTAGCAGAACACCCTGTGAAAACACATTAAGATTAGATGGAGGAGTTTTCATTCCCTGCTATGTTTTAATGAGGTAAAAATCTGCAGGGAACGAAGTTGAGCAGAAACCTCTTACGGCAGAGCCGTGGCTAGAGCACAGGCTCCATACACCTCTTTCATTCTGTAGAAACCTAGACAACCAGTTCCCACTTGCAAGAGTGTAACATGGGACCAGAGGATTATCCGTCACAATTCAAACACAATTCTCTGATAATGGTAACTGTGTTCCACTGTTAGAAGTGATAGACTTACATAATTAGCTGCAAGTGCTATTTCTGTATGTGTAAAATCTTTTAATTATTTCCTTTTTAATTATTTTAAATTACCTAATAACTCTCTGGCAAAGAGGGATATATGGGAGGGAGGTAGTGCAAGCCTGCCATCATTATAAAAGCTTTTCAAGAGCTCCATTATGTGCTGTGAGCATCTGACTTTCTGTAGCATGAGTCACTCACAAAGTCTTGAGCCATCAAGTAATTAAGGTTCCTTAATACAGAGTGGGAGGGGAGGAAGTAATACCATTTGTCGTTATGATCAGTCACATTCCTACAAGTATATATCATAACGGTTTTATAAATGGATTATTAGCAAATCAGATTACAGCACTAATTATTTCTCCCAGCATTTCCTTTACCCATGTGCTTTGGACTCATCCACTCTCCAGTTGCTACTACTCTTCCATCTGCTTCTTCCCCCTTTGCTATCTCACACACATACACAATCCCTTATGTAAACTCACTCAGGACAGGAAGAACCCAACAATAGCTGTTATCAACACTTCAAAGGAAAAAATATTGCTGGTTCTCACTGGAAATCTTTCTGAATGGATAGCTGCACGGCAACCTTGGTACAATATGGTGGTCATGACCCAGTTCTGAGCAGAACGATGAAAGAGGAATTCACAGCACAAAGCCATCTCCACGCTGGTGAGCAATCTCAGAAGAAAAGACAAGAATTGGCAGGCCTGAAAAGAAAATCACCCTACTCACCTTTACTGGAGAAAACAGGGCTGTTAGGTAAGACACGTTAGATAACTTTTTTTCGTTTTTAATGAAGACTGAGCCCAAGAGACCTAGATTATTCCAGGAAAAATCAAGGGCAGGACAAAGTTAAAAAGAGTTGATGAAAGGAGCAAAGTGGAGGGGTAGGAATTAAAAAAAAAAACTAGAGGAAAACATAGTTGGAATCATGGGTCATATTTGCTACACACAGTCATTACAATTTTCAAGAGCTCCCACAGGATTTAATAGCCCTAAGGAACTGTAATCATTGTGCCAGTTGTAAGTTTTCACAAAAAGAACAGAGATTTAGATGTTTCTGTTTTGCTGTTTTGCCTACCCTACAAATTCATTACAGTCATCAAGTCAAAGCCTGAAATGGTACACAATGTGAAAGGTAAGGCAAAGCCACTTCCCTAGAGTGTAAAACATAACTCCTGCTCCAGATTTAACAGAGTAAAGGAAAAATTTCAGGGTAAAAAATAACGGGTTGTGAGACCACAGTTCTTCTGCCAATTCTCCAATCTTGCTTTTGCCACTTTCAGAAGAAAAAAACAATCTTGTGTGCGGTCTTTGCACAGATTCCTTTGCCAGCTAGTAAGGTGCGATTAACATTACCCCAAGTGTTTTCTACGGATGCACAAAGAATGTTAAAAATGTCAGGTTTAGGCTCAGCAGTACTGAAGAATTTGCAACAGACTTCTGCTTAATATCTGCTTAATCTCTCGTGATCAGGGTTTGCACAACCAGTTCCTTTGTTGAAGTTGTCCCCTGACCAATGCATCTCCTGTCCCTATCACTCCTAAAGCATTGCTAGTGTTGGATCTGCTCTCCTACAGCTCCACTACATTATATGCACATCAAGGCAAAAATACAACTTTCTACCCTGTGCTGGTTTTGGCTGGGATAGAGTTAATTTTCTTCACAGTGGCCACTATGGGCCGTGGCTGTGGTTTGGGTTTGTGATGAATACAAGGTTGATAATACAGAGATATTTTGGTTATTGCTGAGCAGGGCTTACACAGCGCCAAGGTCTTTTCTGCTTTTACCGCCACAGTGGTAAGGAGACAGGGGTTGGATGGGAAGTTGGGTGTCTAAATTTTACTTGGCTCCCCTCCAAGTCCCCAGACCCAGCACAAAAACCTCCGGCAAAGAGCAAAGAAAAAAAACTATGACAAATCCAGACTAGCCAAACTATATTAAAATAAATGTATTTACTTATATTACAGTTATATACAGTTGAAATACTATATACAATCCCAAAAGGGAAAGGGAAAGGAAGGGGGAGGGAAAAAAAAAACCAAACAAAACAAAAAGAAAAACAGACATACACAATCAAAAAAAAAAACCCTCAGGATCTAGCAAACTAAAGAATTAGCAAAAGAATATCTTACTACTTTCCTTGGGATAGCACAATCGCCCAAACACCGCCACCATGCTACCGGACTCCGGATCAGCAGGAACAATAGGACCCGTAGGCCCAGCCAGGCTCCAGCTCCCCCACAGAAGCGAGACTGGTTGTGGGGAATCTGCTGTCTCCAAACCTCGCCAGAAGGGAAGAGAGGAAAAGGCTTCTCTCTCCGTCTATTTATATGTTTGGATTACATAAAGGAATAGGATGGAATACTTCCTTCCTTCCTTCCTGGCGACCAGGAAGGAAGGCCTAAACTCAAAACCATTACACTGGGAGAAGACACATCATGGACAGCTGACCAAACTGACCAAAGGGATATTCCATACCATATGACATCAGGCTCAGTACATAAAGTAACGGGAAAAAGGAGAAAAACCAGGATGTCTGGAGTTATGGCATTTGTCTTCCAAGAAATCATTATGCATGACGGAGCCCTGCATTCCTGGAGGGGACTGAACCTTGTTTTGCTTTGCTTCCATGAATGGCTTTTGCTTGACCTATTAAACTGATTTTATCTCATCCACGAGTCGTCTGGCTTTTAGTCTTTCAATTCCCTCCCCAGTCCAACTGCTGCGGAAGTGAGCAAGCAGCTGCATGGGCCTTGGTTGCTGGCCAGGGTTAAACCATAACACACCCTTAACTAGAGCTACCGCTCATATTTCAAGGCATGGTGATATAACAGCAACAAAAAGGAGGTACCAAAGGGAAACGTACACCCATATCCAAAGGGACTATTCGTACATCACTCTCTCCAGGATGGATGAAATTGTCCCATGTTCAGCTCCACCACTTGCACTGCAGATGAGAAGCACAAAAGTCCGGCACAGCTTGATGCACCAACCCCAGCCACAAGGAAAGACCCCTGGATCCCACCAAGATGGCAATTCCTTGGCGCGTGTCCCTGCAGCTTGCAGGGCTCCCTGTAAGAGGCACACTGCAGGAGGGTGCCTGAATTTGCTTTCATATATGTTTTGCTTATGTTTTTGATAAGAGGAGTCTCTGGCCAGATGGATGCACAAGTGTCAGCATCCCACATTCATCTGTCTGGGACAGTGTGGCTCAAAAGTGTAATTATGTTTCCTTTTCTCCACTCCCAGTTAACCTGAAGATGAGGACTGAATTTCTGCTGGCGGAGAAGCATCCAAAAATACTTCCCACAACACTAACTCTATCCCTCAGTAGACTGGGCTTGATTCTCTTTAAATGTTGCTATGGTACCATTTTAATCAGTAATTACAGGCAAAGCAGAATCATAAACTCCCTCTAAAGTGAGTTCCCCTCACTGGTATTGAAACAATAGCATATGCCTATGGTATGGGCAAATGTCTCAACTCTACTCTCTCTAAGGTGCTACTTCACAACGTTAAACCTATAAAACTCAATCATACTCTAGCCTGGGAGAAAAATTCAGTGAAAACTGCGGAGGAGTCCATTTATTTGGAAGTTAACCAGACATATTTCAATCTCGATTGGACATCTAGAGACACAACATAAATTTTTATATAGGTTATTTGATTCTCACACCTCATAAATTAAATAGAATGATCTCTGATATATCTAATGCCTGGTGGTAAAACTGTGGAAGGATGGATTTCTGGTACATTTGTTTCCAGTGCCCTGCAGTTAGGTCCTTCTGGGCATCAGTTAAGGTTAATGTGAAATGAGGGGCAGTGGCAGGAGATAGTTTTAAGTCCTGACCAATTTGCAAAGGAAAGTCATCTTACCGGGACCAGCCTACCAGCCATTTTGGACAGGACAAAGCTAACACTGAGTTAGGTATTGTTGCCAGGCTCTGCTCGAAATTGCTGCAAAACCATACAAAGCTGAAGCACTGCTTAGCAAGTTGAAAGCAAACATTCCAGAAAAAAATTGTTTTCATAACACAGCTGGATGACTAATTTATAAGGTTCATTTATCCCATCCAAAGTCACTCAGAACTTTCCACGTATTTGCCATTTGAGTGAGCCAATAATGAAGTTTGATTTTAAGCTCCAACCAGTATGAAAATCCAATTAAATTGTATCTTGCAAATATCTCAATTGAATATAGAGTAGGGTACACATCTAAATCCCATGGTGAGTTTTTTTGTGGCTTTGACTGAACAACACAGAGATGAAGTAGTGCAGCATGGTACAATTCAGAGCTTGACCCATAATGACTAGCTGCATAATTCATCCAGTCAGGAAGAGAAATAATGCCTCTTATGGGCTTGTGGTTGTACAAGTTTCGAGCTGGCTTCCTGCCAAGTCCCCCGAAACTTGACAACAAGGACCCGCCTCCCAGAGAGGGAAAAGAAGAAAAACCAAGCAGCCAAAGCTATAGCAAAAAATATGTATATATATATATATGTATATTTATATATAAGACAGATACACGAAAGGGGAATACCACACACCGGGGGGGGGAAGGGGGGGGGGGGGGGAAGGAAAAAAAAGGAGAAGGACAAAAAGGGGCAAGGACCGAACAAGTCAAACAGCCAGTCGAAGGCAAACTAGCAAGAATCTCACCACTTCCCTTCGAACAGGCAGGATGGCCAGACACGGTCCTTGGCTCTCCCCTCACACGTGGCAGATAACGGCAGTCACTGTAGGCCTCGGCTCCAGATAAGCCCAACCGAAACAGGGACCCACCGTTCTCGAACCTCGCCGGAGAGGAAAGAGAGCGAACTCTCTTATCAATGCCTTATTTATACCCTGGGTTACGTAAAGGAATAGCATGGAATACTTCCTTGGTCACCTTCCTAGTTCCTTCCTGGTTACAAGCTGGTTTCCAGGAAGGCCTAGACTGAAACCATCACATTCTCCACCCCTTATTCCATACTATTTCTTTACGTAACACCTGTATATTGTGTTTGTCTCTATCCCGTACATATACACATATATATATATAGTCCATGTTTATTTTTTCTCGAAGGTTGTTGTCTGTCATTGAAGATCAGCACCACCAGCAACTCGATTTGTGTTCTTGGCCCTTTCGTCATAATCACAGTTCCGGTTTAGGGCTGGCTCATTGGTTTGGGCTGTGTCATCATCGGCCATCCTTAGATTCTCGTATCAGCTTTGTTTGGGTCTCTCTTCTTTTTTCCGTCTGGTGTCTGGTCTCCTGTAAAATACAACTCAAGGCACAGAATTAGTTTTTTCCCAGGCTTAGGTTTCCTTGAGGCACACATTGGACCTCTCCATCCTTCCTCATAACCCACCAAGTATATCCAGGCCCTTGAGCAAAGACAATCCCACGAATGGGTTTGTCTTGGCCTGAGGGAGGAGTGATCCAAACGGCCTTACCTAACATACCTTTTAGATGGATCGCTGGAACTTTGTCTCCATCTACAGTGTGGAGGGACTCTGCTTGGGCAGGACCAGCTCGGTTGACAGAGCCTCGGGTGTTGACTAGCCAGGTGGCCTTGGCTAAATTCTTGTCCCAATTTTTGTAAGTTCCCCCACCTAGTGCCTTTAGAGTCGTCTTCAACAGTCCATTACACCTTTCTACTTTTCCTGCAGCAGGTGCATGATATGGAATGTGATATACCCATTCAATACCATGCTCCTGTGCCCAAGTGGCCACTAGACTGTTTTTGAAATGAGTCCCGTTGTCTGACTCAATTCGCTCTGGAGTGCCATGTCTCCACAGGACCTGCTTCTCAAGGCCTAGGATGGTGTTTCGGGCTGTTGCATGCGGTACCGAATATGTTTCTAACCATCCGGTGGTTGCTTCCACCATGGTAAGCACATAGCGTTTACCTTGGTGGGTCTGTGGCAATGTGATGTAATCAATCTGCCAGGCCTCTCCATACTTATACTTCTCCCAACGTCCACCATACCACAGGGGCTTCAGTCTTTTCGCCTGCTTAATAGCGGCACAGGTCTCGCAATCATGGATAACTTCAGAAATGATATCCATGGTTAAATCCACCCCTCGGTCTCGTGCCCATCTGTGAGTGGCATCTCGGCCTTGATGACCGGAAGCATCATGGGCCCATCGAGCCAGAAACAGCTCTCCCTTCTGCTGCCAGTCTAGGTCTACTTGTGACACCCCTATCTGTGCAGCTCGGTCCGCTTCTCTGTTGTTATTATGTTCTTCATTAGCTTGCTTCTTGGACACATGGGCATCTACATGGTGGACTCTCACATTCAGACTCTTCGCTCTGGCAGCGATGTCCTGCCACAAGTCAGCAGCCCAGATGGGTTTTCCTCCACGCCTCCAGTTCATCTTCTTCCATCGGTCTAACCATCCCCATAGAGCATTGGCTATCATCCACGAGTCTGTGTAGAGGTAGAGTCTCGGCCATCCTTCTCGTTCGGCGATGTCCAGGGCCAATTGGACGGCTTTGAGCTCTGCAAATTGACTCGACCCGCCTTGACCCTCAGTAGCTTCTGCCACTCGTCGGGTGGGACTCCAAACGGCTGCTTTCCACTTCCGGTTCCTTCCTACAATACGGCAAGAACCATCAGTGAAAAGGGCATAACACCTTTCTTCATCTGGCAGCTGATCAAATGGCGGAGCTTCTTCAGCTCGGCTCACTGGCTCTTCTTCTTCTTCTGCCAGACTGAAGTTCCCACCTTCAGGCCAATTTGTGATAACCTCCAGAATTCCAGGGCGATTTGAGCTTCCCAATCGTACACGCTGCGTAATCAAGGCTATCCACTTGCTCCATGTGGCATCAGTGGCATGATGCGTAGGGGGTACCTTCCCTTTGAACATCCAGCTCAAGACTGGTAATCGGGGTGCCAGGAAGAGCTGTGCTTCAGTACCAATTACCTCTGTAGCTGCTCGTATACCTTCATACGCCGCTAAGATTTCCTTTTCCACAGGGGTGTAATTAGCCTCAGAACCTCTGTAGCTTCGGCTCCAGAAACCCAGTGGTCGCCCTCGTGTCTCGCCAGGCACCTTTTGCCAGAGGCTCCAGGAGGGACCTTTATCTCCAGCTGCAGAGTAGAGTACATTCTTTACATCTGGTCCCGTTCTAACTGGTCCAAGAGCCACGGCATGTGCAATTTCTTGCTTGATCTGCCTGAAAGCTTGTTGTTGCTCAGGACCCCACTGGAAGTTGTTCTTTTTACGGGTCACAAAGTAAAGAGGGCTCACAATCTGACTGTATTCTGGGATATGCATCCTCCAGAAACCTATTGCTCCCAGAAAAGCTTGGGTTTCTTTCTTGTTTGTGGGGGGAGCCATTGCTACAATCTTGTTGATTATGTCTGTTGGTATCTGGCGTCGTCCATCTTGCCATTTCACCCCTAGGAATTGGATCTCTCGGGCAGGTCCCTTGACTTTGCTCTTCTTGATAGCGAAACCGGCCTCGAGGAGAATCTGGATGATCGTCTGTCCTTTTTTGAAAACTTCTTCTGCTGTATCCCCCCATACAATGATGTCATCGATGTACTGGATGTGTTCGGGAGCCTTACCCTTCTCTAGTGTGGCCTGGATCAGTCCATGGCAGATGGTTGGACTGTGTTTCCACCCCTGGGGCAGTCGATTCCAGGTGTATTGAATGCCCCTCCAGGTGAAAGCAAACTGTGGCCTGCACTCTGCCGCTAAGGGAATGGAGAAAAACGCGTTGGCTATGTCGATGGTGGCGTACCACTTTGCTGTCTTGGACTCCAACTCGTATTGGAGCTCCAACATATCTGGCACGGCAGCACTCAACGGTGGCGTAACTTCATTTAAGCCACGATAGTCCACAGTCAGTCTCCACTCTCCATCGGATTTACGCACAGGCCAGATGGGGCTGTTGAAGGGTGAATGGGTTCTGCTGACCACCCCTTGGCTCTCCAACTTACGGATCATTTTGTGGATAGGGATCACAGCATCTCGGTTTGTCCGATACTGTCGTCTGTGCACAGTTGTTGTGGCTATTGGCACTTCTTGATCTTTAACTTGCAGTAATCCTACAATGGAAGGGTCTTCTGAGAGGCCAGGAAGGGCAGACAATTGCTTGGACTCCTCTTCAATCACCGAGGCTATACCAAAAGCCCACCGGTACCCTTTCGGGTCCTTGAAGTATCCTCTCCTTAAGTAGTCCATACCAAGGATGCTAGGGGCTTCTGGCCCCGTCACAATGGGACGCTTTTCCCATTGGTCTCCCGTCAAGCTCATGTCTGCCTCTACCACTGACAATTCTTGAGACCCTCCGGTCACTCCAGAAATAGTAACAGTCTCGGTACTCTTATACTCCGAAGGCATTACAGTACACTGGGCTCCAGTATCTATCAAGGCCTGGTATCTCTGAGGATCCGATGTGCCAGGCCATCGAACCCACACAGCCCAGTAAACTCGGTTATCTTCTTGGTCCCTCTCCTTCTCCTGGCAGAAGGCAGGGCCCCTCTACTGGTCTTGATCAGAGCATTCGTCGTCAGAGTTTGACTTTGACTTCTTAGACTTTTTACCGTTGTCGAAGCGGACCTCCATCTTCTTGTGTTTCGGCGATCGCAGTTTCTTTTCTAAGAAATCTCCGTCTACTACATAGACAACTTTCTTGTCAGTCTTCTTTCGCTTCAGCTCCCTCACTCTAGCTTCAAGCTTAAAAGTGGGTTCACCATCCCACTTCTTCATGTTTTCTCCTTTACTACGAAGGTATGCCCATAGTTGGTTACGTGGCCAACGCTTAGAGTTCTCTTTCCTTTGACTTGTGAATGACAGGGACCGTGAGCGAGATCGAGACCAGGATCGAGGTCTAGGCCGAGGTCGTCTTTGTCGGTCCCGCCATGATCTTCCCATTGGCCTTTCCTGGTAATCTCTATACCTTCTGTCCTCTCTTTCTCTAAGGTCGTCCTCATATCTGGAATATTCATAATCTCTCTCCATTCTTTCCCTATCATAGGGGTGTCGGTATAGAGGGTCGAAGGGGTCTTCCAGATTTTCCTCTATGCTCCTCATCCAAGCACACATGGTGTCCACACTTGGTTCATCCATCTTTGGATGATATGCGGTTATCAAGCAATACCTATATGGTTTAGGGGCACCTTGAATTACCTTCTTCCACATTGGTTGTGTGCAAGGAACATTCTCGGGAACTTGGATGTCATAATATTCTGGATCAGAGTAGACAATTTCCTGCATGGCCAATTCCCGCAGGTATTGGATGCCTTCTTCCGCAGTCCTCCACCTTCTCGAAGAACTCTTGAGGGACTCCTTAAACGGGTATTTCGCCCTCACAGCATGAAGAATTCGGAGCCAAAGACTGGATGCCGTTTTCTCCCTTCCCATTTCTTGTTCTATCTTAGGGTCTCGGGCAATGGATCCCAGTTGTCGTGCTTCATCACCTTCAATTATGTGACTATCAGCTCCCTTGTCCCAGCATCGCACCAGCCAGGCGAGGATTTGTTCACCAGGCAAGCGCATATAATCTCTCCGTAAATCTCTAAGCTCTCTTGTGGTCAGTGATTGTATAATTTCGCTTTCTCGCATTATTTCTTGTCCATCTCTCCCACGTAGAATCTTTTCTACCTCCCTCTTTACTCTTCCGCTCTTACGTGGAACCGCTCCTGCCTCCTCCCTGTATCTCTCACGTGGAGATGGAGACTGGGCATGCCATGGGGATAAGCTTCTATGTTGTTCATGGCGTGGAGATGGACTTCTACGCCGTTCATACCGTGGGGACGGACTCCTACGTCGTTCACGCCGCGGAGATGAACTTCTACGTCGTTCACGCCGTGGAGATGGACTTCTACGTCGTTCACGCCGTGGAGATGGACTTCTACGTCGTTCACGCCGTGGAGATGGACTTCTACGTCGTTCACGATACCCAGCCGGTGGAGGTAGCGAGTAGTCTCTCGGGTGCCAAGATAAGGGCTTCTTCCAATCATCCACACCTCCAAGAGAAGGTTGGGTCTGGAGGGGTAGAGATAATTCCCCCTCCAATTGAGGGGGATGCTTTGGCTCCTTCTTTGCGTCCTTTGTAACACTGAATTTGTAGTCAGGATATAAATCATCAAGCGACAATATACCACCGGCCATTTGTGCTGTTGCTTTCTTTTCTCTTGGTGCTGTTCTGTATTCCTTTGGGCGTGCCCCTAGTTCTTTTGGACGTGCTCCTTCCCGTGTAGCCGTTTCTTCCTCTCTGGTAGCTGCTTCTTCTCTTCCAATCGCTCCTTCCTCAGTCACAACCACTTCTTCCTCTCTCGCAGTCGCGCCTTCATCACTTGCTGTTGCTCCTTCTCCCATTGCTGCCGCTCCTTCGTTCACTACATCCTCTGTTCCTTCTTCTTCTTCTTCTCTTTCTTCTGTGCGTTCTGGTTGCGGAGATGGGTCCGTAAGTTCCTCGATCTCCCTTACCCACGTCTTCTTCTTCTTTATAGGGGCAATGATGATCTTCCGGTTCTTAGCTTGAGTCCCGGTTCTAGTGGACTTAGTAGAAATGTCATTGACTTCAAGTTGTGTTTGGACCCCAACTTCTGTGGACCTAATAGGGACATCACTGGTTTCAAGTGGCGTGGTTTGGGTCTCTGTGTCGACCTTAGCCCTCTGAAGGTGGTCTATGGCAGCTCGATAAGCATTAGCCAGGCCCCAGCACAAAGCGGAGAATTGCATATTCGGATCTTTGTAGGAAAAACACCCTTCTGCCAAACAGTGGGCCATCTCACCAGAATCAAACATTTGTTCTGGTGTGAACTCCCAATTAATGGGGGGTGACACACGTCCTACTAATCTACCGAAATCTCCCCAAGCTCCATGCCACCCGGGGACTGGTCTGTCTGCAGCCCTTTCCAAAGTTCCAGCGAATCCCTTTGAGGTGTGATCTTTCCTACAAGAGGGAGAGCAACGGAACCCCATTCTTCCAAGTTTAAGGAGCACTTCCAGTACCTTTATCAATGACAGTACTGTTGCAATAAGATTTATATAGTAATTAGAGCCGATTTTAACCATGGGGATCTCCTTTACCAAACCTTCGATGTCAAAATTAAAGGATGGAAGCAATTCGTTCCATCCATCCTCAAGGTCTGGACGTCTCCCTATAGAGTAGCCTAACACAGGTGTAAAGACGGCTAGAATTATAAGACAAATTAATGAAATAGCCATTGCTTTTTGTTATTATTTCTTCTTGATCCCAAAACAAACTTTTGTTTTATATAAACAAAGTTTCCTTGGCTGTTTTCTCAGACTCTGGCAGTGTTCCCAGACCTGTTCCCAAAACAATAGATTGGCTTGCAAAACAACACCGAGCTTAGCTGTCTTCCTGGAAAATGTTTATCAAAACAAGCCAAACTTAACCAAAATATCCCACTTCTGACACCAAAAATGTTGTACAAGTTTCGAGCTGGCTTCCTGCCAAGTCCCCCGAAACTTGACAACAAGGACCCGCCTCCCAGAGAGGGAAAAGAAGAAAAACCAAGCAGCCAAAGCTATAGCAAAAAATATGTATATATATATATATGTATATTTATATATAAGACAGATACACGAAAGGGGAATACCACACACCAGGGGGGGGGAAGGGGGGGGGGGGGGAAGGAAAAAAAAGGAGAAGGACAAAAAGGGGCAAGGACCGAACAAGTCAAACAGCCAGTCGAAGGCAAACTAGCAAGAATCTCACCACTTCCCTTCGAACAGGCAGGATGGCCAGACACGGTCCTTGGCTCTCCCCTCACACGTGGCAGATAACGGCAGTCACTGTAGGCCTCGGCTCCAGATAAGCCCAACCGAAACAGGGACCCACCGTTCTCGAACCTCGCCGGAGAGGAAAGAGAGCGAACTCTCTTATCAATGCCTTATTTATACCCTGGGTTACGTAAAGGAATAGCATGGAATACTTCCTTGGTCACCTTCCTAGTTCCTTCCTGGTTACAAGCTGGTTTCCAGGAAGGCCTAGACTGAAACCATCACAGTGGTCCATAACTAGACACAGCCTGCATGTGTTGCACTAACTGTGCAAATACACTATTTGTGTTTCCAAATGTACAGGTAAAAATTGATTTCAGTAAAACTCAAGATAAAACACCACTTTTTTGTAACTCCCCAAGTAAAACTCAAGTGTTCCCAGGAAGCGAACTTCATCAAATGAAAATTTATTACCTGTTACACAACAGCAGTGACATTATGGAGGAAGTTATACTACAATCAGCACTGGCATATGTCTCATATGCAATAACAAGGCTCATAGCTGTCATCAGCAGCCATTCAAGTCATACTGATCTCCATCAGCAAGAAAATATGCCTCAGAAGTATTTTGGCTATTTTTTCTCCTTTTTTTTTTGTTTTGTTTTGTTAGCCTCTTACTTTCTCCCCATATTTCTCTATTTAGTTTTTTTTTACTTTTTTCTTCCCCTTTCCATTTCCCTTTCCCTTACTTGTTTCTTTCTTTCAGCCCTAACTTTCTAGCTTCTGAGTTTCCTTCCCATCAGCAAGTCCCCCTTTTTTCTTCAGCAGTTTTATTTTTTTCTCAACTCAAACTAGGCTTGACTGGTCATATTGTAATAAGGTTACTACCAGTGACAGTATGCAACTGCATTTGTTGATTCAGAAAGTCTCTTCCAGCCTTATGTTTCTTTCTTCTTTCCTAGTTCATTTGACAAAAACTGGTCATTTTGACAGAGATTTATATCATTATTACACTTCAGAGTGAGCATCCCAATGCAGTGCAGTGCAAAGGAGGAAAGTGTAGGAAGGAATTAATTTTTCCCAGAGCTCCCATTTCACATAAGGAAGAGAACTCTTTATCTGTTATGCTTATCTTGCTTTTAGAGGTTTAGCTTTGTAGCCAGGTGGGTGAGCAGCATTTTATTACTAAGGTAAGCATGTTTCCAAGCTTCATGTGCCATATGGCCCACAAAGAAATAAAACTCCAGCCTATGGGCAGGGCGTTCAAGACCTCTGCTCTAGGCAGCTGCATGCAGTGCCGAATTCATAGTATGTTTTTCGGAAATTTTATGTGTTCTAATTTGATTAAGTTCCTTCTCTTGGCAACTGGTCATTGTCAAATCCCTTTCTGATCAGCAGGGGACTAATACAACCTGGGAGCTCCAGCCCCGGCAATGGAAAACATTACAGGCGCAATGGAGGACGTATTTGCAAAGAATATCTTCTGCACCTGGACCCCATTTATTACGTTTGCAGAAAGGACAGCTCCTGCCAAGAAGCCAGACACTTTGACCTTGTTTGAACCTGCCTGCTGCCTGTGGAACGGGATCTGTAGTGAGCAGGAGTAAAGGAGGGGCATGGGGCACGCTGTTGCTCCTCAGGGACTCGCTCCAACATATGGGGAGTTTATGTTCGCAAAGTGGTTTACTTTTAAAGCCTGTATTCTTTCATCTCATCACATGATATAACTTTTCGATTGAACTACATTGCTGTGTCTAGTCAGGGCGTGTGTTTGTATGCTGGTGTCAATCATTTCTTTCTGTACCCTTCATCAGCTGCAGCTCACAGAGTAGCAAGTTGTTCTTGCTCTCCAATCTACTGCTTGGGTTTATTATATAATTTTTCCCCCCACCTCAAGCTTTATAACCTATCAAGATCTAAAGTCTCTAACAAACAGAAAGTTAAAAGGGGGGGGGGGGGGAAATCCCAGCACACAAAGTTAATACAGCTTGGATTCAACACCTCGCTCATCTTCAGCAAGACTGTGGTTTTCCCACTATGACATGAAATTGAACTTATCCCGTAATGCAGTTCTCATTTAGAATTTCAACATGCTAGCATTTCCCTTAATGATCATGCTTGGCTCTCAGACACTGCAGAGATAAGTGTCCTGCAAATAGCTAAGCTGGATAGATACAGATACTGTTTTTCTTAATATAAGCAAGATCCTTCAAAACAACAGATTACCTAACCAGAGTATTACCTTTCCAAACAAATAAGATATTTACTTACTCCTTTTACAAAAGGGAGAAAAACCCCACAAGAACAACAAAAAAATTTCCTTCCCTGCACAACCTGAGATGTCTACTTCTTAAAACTGATCCTCCCAGGCTGAAAGCAGCACAGTACTAAAGAGCAAGATCCATTTGATGTCTGCTGGACAACTTTATTGAAAACCAGGCATACCCTTAGGCATCGTGCTGATTGTGGACTTCATTCAGTGCATTCAACATCCCAGTGTGGTGCATTTTGGCTCCCTGCAAAATCACTTCTGGGGCTGCAGTCCACACAGCAAAAGCTTCTCATAACCTAGGATTCAGTCACAGGGCTACAGGGGAGTGATAGTGATCAGTCTGGAGAGGGGAAGGGGAGATCAGGAGAGTTGCCATCCCTCATGCCTTGGCTGAGGGTGCCAGCAGGTGACGGCGGTGAGGGTGTTTGTATGAACATCTGTCCATTAGGAGGAACAGGGGCAAGGATCAGCCCACTAATTTTACACTCCATGACACTGGCCAGTTGCCATGCCAGGCTCTTTGTTACCACTGATCGGGGCTGGATTTCAGCAAGTTAAATGGAACTGAAACACTCTGTCCTATAATTAGTCCAAAGAGGCTCTCAGCTCCTAATTGTGTCTACTTTAGCCATTTAGTACTATCTCATAAAATTTGTACACTCTTTTTCCATTATTTGGAAAAGAAAATGAAAAACTGACACATCATTCAGACATATAAAGGTAAAAGACAATTAATTAGGTTTATTTATATTGGACTTGCGGTAAATTAATAACAATGTCATTAAAAGCATAAGTAGTAAAATACATATGCTGTTTATGATCTAGACCTGAAAATGTGCTGGAGAAAAAGCCTTGAGACCAGAGCAGTGGATGGTGGAGCCAGAGGAGCCCCCACACTGGTGGACTGCAGCTGCCCCCTTTACCAGGGCATGGGCAGTGTTGCAGACAAAGGGCAGCAATTTTTCATCTGCTGGAGGTTGTCAGCAAAGTGGTGCTACTGCCTCCTGGGAGTGCTGGGTATGTGGGTGGGCTGCGAAAGGGGCAAGGTGCAGGAGAACTTGGTGAACTGGAAAGAACAGATGGGAGATCCCACAACAAGATAACATAAATTTTGCCACATTTGTATTTTGCCACGGTGGATTAGTTATTACAACCAACCTCCAAAAACCCACTGTTATCTAAACAACTTATAGCAAGATATACCCTTGAGTTTTGTTGAAGCCAAATACTTAGCTCAGGGCAAGTGGTTTGTTTGTGTGGAACAGTTGTAGTTTCAGTCCCTACTGTTCGTGGAAAGAAGGGGGGGGGGGGGGGGGGAGGGGAAGGTTGCAATGATAGCCCAGCTTCTCACTGCACTGCTTCCAAGGAAGTGAGGCAAGATCCAGTCAGTCTGAACACATTTTAGTGCCTAGAATACTATTTGATAAAATCAAAAAAACCCTCTCAGTCTTGTTTAAAAAATTCAGTTTGTATTCTGGAACACTATTTCAGTGACCAAAAGATAAATAAGTATATTAATATACTGCATAGACCAGGCACAAGAAATCGTGAGTCAAAACAGTCCAGCAGAACTGTTTGCACATGTTAAGTGATCCACTCATTTGAAAGCATTCATTAATAAAAGAAAGTCAATTTTACTGGTTTTCTAGACCACTTAAAAATATTAAAATTTTGCTCTGCTGCAACACAAATATTGCTTTTCTTCATTACAACTGAGTTCCACTTATTAGCATAAGTAAGAAAAGGGTATTATTGTTTGTTCAAGGAAAATTATGAAAGGAATTAAAAATTTATGAGAAAATGTTTTCCTAAGCAAACCTGAAAGATGAGTGTGGGAAAATTTGGTAAAATGAAATATTATCAATCTTTGTTTTCTAAAAACAAAAAAACAGAAAAGGCTCCTTTCTTGCTGGAAACATGCTTTCTGAGGCATTAAAAATAGCAAAAGGTCTATGTTCAATATGTTTTAACTTGAAATAGTTAATTCAGCTCTTCCTAATACTCTGTGACTGCCAGCCTCAGGCCAAACAGGACAAAAACCTACTAGGCCTATGCAGCTGTATTAAAATAGTGAAAGTTTCCACCCATAAATAATAGAACTCCTAGAACTATGGGCAACACTCAACCCTACCTTTATTGTCTCTGTTTCTTTGATGACTAGTATCTTCTCGAAAGTGATTTGCTTTCACAAAAAGCAGAGAAAAGAAACTTTTTCAAATGCAATCCAAGCCCAGTGGCTTGTTTCACTCGTGTCCCTGCAGTTTGGCACAATGGTGAGAGCTATGGGATTAGTAATGGAAAGTAAAAATCTCATAAATATTGGTTAGAACAAGCATCTATAACATTATTAGCACTGCAACTGATTATTTTTTTCTCAAGTAGTAACAAATATCTCTGAATGCCCAGAACAGGGCAGAGACCACTGCATATAAACTGCAGACTGTCCAGTTATGGAGCAGGGACAGTATCACCAGAGTTCAGAGACTATTCCTATGCCTCAAATATATGCCATCACCTTACCATAGCAGCTAATTATTTCATTAACAGTTTATTTCTGCCCACAAAAATGTTAACAAATCTAAACAAATCTCAAAGCCAATTGTGAATAAGCTGTAAGCAGAAAAAAGTACTTGAGATCATCAAACAAAACCAGTCCTGGCACGTCATTCAGGCAGCTCTGCTCAGGGGTCAGATTTACGAAAAAAGATGATGCAGCACTGTAGATATCCCAGATCAGAGGCAGCCTGTGCCTTTGAATACTCCTGACCTGCTCAGATTTAATATGTCCTAGCACAGGCCCACCAGTCCAATCAGTGTCATTGGGTCAGTCACTGTCTTACCTAACTTCCTACCTACTCCTCTATCAAGTCTTTATAAGAGAAGGAATGGAGATTTTATCTGACTTCGTCATAATGACCAATTACAGCTTTCAGAATTGACTAAGGTTTGTATAATATTATATAATTTTTGTTAATGTTGGCTTCACTGCAGTTAGACTGATATTTGTTTCTTTTGGGTAACGGAAATAATAACTGCAAAATTTATCTTTCTTTAAGTTCATTTTCCTTATTAATAGGGGAGGGGGGAGTTCCTCTCTTGTTGTGGCTTTGCACATATTCTAAAGAGTTCAAAAACTGTTGAGCACTGAAATTATCTGGAATTATTTACAGTATGCTTTGCTTGAATTCGAAGGGAAGGTTAGAATAATTTTTTGTTTACTTGAATTATTCCTTGTATAACAGTAGATGCACAGGACCTGGACAATCTCAAACAAAGATTTGCCTCAAAAACACTCAAAAACATAATAAAGAACTTTGAGGGGAAATAAGGAACAGAAACAGTGACAGAAAAGACAATGATTTCTGGCAAGTTCCCAGATCAATTATGTCCCTGCTTTAGCCCTAGTTTCAGAAGGTAATTTTAAAATTCTGTTCAAAACACCTTAGTGTCAATACTGGGAAGAAATCACCTGAATCTGTGTAGTTTCATACTGTTTCAGTCTGGCAGTAGAACAGAACCAGTAGAAAAGATTTCCAGCCGGGCAGGTCAAACAGCTGTTAGTCTAAATCTTTCTCAAAATATGTCTCTGTGTGGTTTCAGAAAGAAAAAACAGCTCTGAAGAAAATAAGCAGTAGACAAGACTCAGAAAAAAATAGCACCCGTAAATCTAGTAGACAGGTTAAGCTTGTACATGCTATATTAGAAAATGAGCATGTTATTGACTAATAATAGACCTCAGTGAGAACTGACTAATGTGAGTATTAACAAATTATCTGTTCTGATAAAAACAGAGTGATACCTTATTTTGAAGGGCAATGTGATATCTATAGACATTTGCTCTAACTAGTTTTTGTGGCAGAGGATGCTGCTGACTTATAAGAATTTACCTTTCTAATGTAAAACCAGTAAGTTTCAAGTAGCACCTACAGGTAATTAAGCACACAGCTCATTAACACTAGTCCAAGTGCTCTCCTCTGTGAAGACAAAGGAGAGCACCACTGTGGGTTCAGGCTAGTGAGCACAAAGTGACCAGGAGCCTAGCAGAGCACCTTTGCTTCTACTTGGAAGGAGGGAAGATACAAGCCTGAAAACAGCAGGACTCTCCCTGCTCTCCCACCATGCGGACCAGGCACAGGCAGAACACTTTCCTGAGTATGGGATGGCTCAAGGAGCTCAGCATGCCTCAAAAGCACTCAAAAACATAATAAAGAACTTTGAGGGGAAATAAGGAACGGAAACAGTGACAGAAAAGACAATGATTTCTGACAAGTTCCCAGATCAATTATGTCCCTGCTTTAGCCCTAGTTTCAGAAGGTAAATATAAAATTCTGTTCAAAACACCTTAGTGTCAATACTCAGAAGAAATCACACCTGCACACCGCAGTGCAGTCGTGCCACAGAAGATTCAGGTCCAGATTAAAAAAAAAAAAAAAAAAAAAACAAAAACAGAAAAACAACCAACTTAATTTAGGAATTTAGGTGTGTACAGGCACACCAGACAAAATTAAGTTGCCTAAACATATGTGTCTGGCTGCATGAGCTGTCCTAAAGTATTTGAGACATATATACAGGGCTGTCAGAGATGACACCTCCCTGCAGACATCCCGCACATTTCTCAAGCGGAATATCCCACAAAACCTTAAGTTACCTTTGACACTCTCTGCAGCAAAGGGATCTCATCAGCACTGCCTTGGCTTCCAACATTGCTGATAGAAAGCCAGTCAAGATATTCAAGGGGACCTGAGAGACCTAACATGCATGTAAAACCCTTGCACAAGGTGCCTCAAGCAGCAGGTTGGTCTCCTACACCCTTCTACCATTAGTGACATCCAGTTTCTTGTATGACACCGTCATCAGCCTCGCTGCACCTGCAGGGAACACTGACATATTCAGCCTGGTATGCAAGTGGGATGCCTGCAGCAAACCTTACTAGTTGGTGTCCATGCCTGGAGAAAGCCAACCACTTTCCAGGGCTAAAATACACTATAACTAATTAAGTGAGTTTGAGATGTATTTCAAAACCTATTATGAAGAAAGCCATGCTACTAGAAAATTTAAAGGGCTGACTTAATTCCCCCAAGGCAACACTTTCAGCTTTGAAAGAATATAGCTTTTTAGTCAATAGGTTCTGAAATACAACTCAAAGTTGTTTAATTAATTAGTTACTGCTGAATTTAGCTTAAAAAGGGGGATATGGGGGCAGTCATTGAACTATGATAGGCATGACTATGGAAGAGTGATGCTATAGTGCTGATATGGGAGGACCTCTGGCTAGTTCGAGTGTTAATTCTTTGAGCCTATTTTTAAAGAGCTAGATATTTTCAGACACCTAAGAAGAGCTCAGGTTATATTTGCACCTGAGTACTTAAATAAAAGCCTTATATTTTGTCTGTTGAAAATCTAAATTCCAAAAACCTGTCAAATGCTATGTGCCAGATTCTCATGTGGTGTAATCTAAAGCAGCTCCTTAGCTTTCCAAGAGTTTTCCCGGTTTACATCACCAAAAAGACCTGGCCAAATGCCAAGATGTTTAGCAAAGCAGTTCCTTTTCTTCTTCAGTTTCATATTCATATACCTCTGTACTTCCTTTGCTCAGTTACAGACTAGAAACAGAAGAAACAAATTATTCAGAATTAAAATGTGCACTTGTCCTATTTTCCTTAGCAAAGCAGCAGAAATTTTGTGAGACAGCCAGTCCACTGAGATTTACAGCCCTGTTTGGCAAATTCTTGAGGTTTGGATAATAAAATTATGAGACAATTCCCACAGGTATATTTTTCACCTTTTTAATATCTTTTATATGATGTATTACTTTCATGTGATGTTTCCCACAGTTCTGCTCTGATGAAACACAGAAAATTCATTGAGAAACAGTCTCCTTACAAAAGTCAGCACTGGCAGTGTACATCTGCTGAGGATGAATCTGAGATTTCATCTAGTAAAGCACAGTACAGAAGCACGAGGCGTCATTTTTGGACTCTGTGACTTAAGATTTGAAATTCTACACCTTGCCTGCTGGAAATTACTCTGTTGTGCTCTGTCTTGCAAACAAGCCTTGAAAATCCCCAGGCCCCATTCACCAGGTATTTACATCAGCATGCACTGGGAATGTCTCAGTTGCATTCCCCAACTCTAACACATGGGCTCAGCCGAAGGCCAATCTGAAAAGCTTGATGTTTCCAAAAGACCAAAGGTTTGATGACTGATACAAATTCTTCTATCTCTTTCAGAGGTATGCAATAGACTATCAGGAAGAAAGAAGACACAAATATTTCTCGAAACACCCACACAACCTTGCTGTCCACACTCTGCATGATGCCCCATCCTGGAAGCAGACTGCTGGGTTGACATTGATCTAAGCTCTACACAAGAACATGGGCAACACACACAAGAAAGGGAAACACCCCAGATTGTGTTGTTGTAAAACTAGGCAGAAATGTGAGCGGAGATGCAGCTGGCTAACTGAAACGCAAAAAAACCATAGCTCTTTCTACCTCCAGCCATTTAGTGCAGTTCAGACAGTTTTCTAGCCAAACCATCTTCTGGAAAAAGTAAAAGAAGAAAAGGAGAGTACCACAAAGCTTACTGTTACGCCCTGTGAATAGCCTGGAGATTCTCAATCTTCCTCTTATCTTTTCCTCTTCCTGTAAAAGTGAATTTGGGGGTGTCAACCTCTACAGCCACTAGAGGAAGAATAGAGCAGGCAAGAAAACGTGGGTCACTTGTGGAGGTCTTGCAGTGGGGCTGCCTAGTTGTGAGGCACTAGAAGAGCAACAACAGTCTTGGAGGGCTTTTGTGGCTTAACCCCAGCCAGCCACCAAGCCCCACACAGCCACTCACTCACTCACTCCCCCACCAGCAGGATCACAGAGAGAATCAGAAGGGTAAAAGCTAGAAAACTCGTGTGTTGACATGAAGACAGTTTAATAGGGAAAGCAAAAGCCATGCACACAAAGCAAAACAAAACAAGAAATTAATTCACTGTTTCTCGTGGGCAGGCAGGTGTTCAGCCATCTCCAGGGGAGCAGGGTCCCATCACACATAATGGTTACTTGGAAAGACAAACATCATCACTCCAAACATCCCCCCATTGTGGCTGCATGGTGCTTGGTTAGTGTCTGGGTTTATGACGGAGTCACTTAAGGAGAGGACACATTTCTGAGAAATGGTAGAGTGAAGCAGATCAGAAAATGAGTGGCCTGATAAATGAGCTAAAAACAAAGGAACTTCAGTCCAGATTTTGTGAATTTTCTGCATCTGCCACTAAATAGCATGTCCAAATATGTGTAATGCCACATTACAATTCAACTGACCAATCTACATTCTTCATCTTTGCACAAGCAATGTCATTGTTTCTTCCTTTTCAAGGTATCCTTAAACAGTTAAGCAAAATGAAGAACATTTTGCAACCTCCCATGTATAAATACCTTTTTGTGTTAAATTATACTGCCATAATTTATTAAATGAAGATTGTCATTAAATACTACAATGAAGAATATTATCAATATTGCATCTGTCACAGATGAAAAAACTAGATAGATGGATGGATATCATCTGTTCTTTGGTTTATGAACTCAGAGTTCCCTAGACAGTGTCACTGATGACACAATATTCCCAAATGCTGGATATTGTATGTGATATATCTGAAAGATGTGCAAAAACAGATGTAACCAGACAGCTCCTTTTGGTTACATACATGAGGAAGCTTCACAGAGCAAGTTATTTTAGCTAAGGCTGGCAATAATTTATTCTGAATAAATTGCCTCTATATCTGTTTCAGGCAGGAATGACATAGGAAGAATGTGAACTTTTTTGTTATATCAACTCATTTTGAGCCAAATTATGCTTCTTTTTGAGTATTCACCATTGCAAACATAGAAGACATGTGGATCTAGATATTAGCACCTTCTAAAAGTTGGCTCAATAAAAGCTGTTTAGCACTTAAACATGGAAGCTGTTGTCAGCTTCACAGATGAGTAACTCCTTCCAAATTTTGGAAATGGAAATTCTGATCTGATGTATATTTCAGGCTTATTAAGCAACTATATTTTCTAGGCCATAATTCAGTTAAAATTAACTCCAGCTCCCACACTGTGACAATCCATACATGATTATGGAAGTTATAAAAAATGAACTTGATGTGGGTTCTTCTACTCTAAGTGGAGGAAAATGTCCTCTGGAGCTGAGATTCGTGATTCCAGGGAGCCATGGGACAAAGAGAATACCTGATCACACTGCCTTATCTTGGAAATACAATTAAAAAGAAGAATGTGTTAGATTTTATCCTAAGAAACACCTTTCCTTTTTTTCCTGTAATTCCATCAAACACTGGTAGAGAGACCAATAAAAAGACATCGTTGTATGTTTATTGATCCTGCATTTTCCTCTGTCCTTTAGACTTTAAAAAGGAAGTTGTAAGAAGGGAAAAAATAAACACCCCAGTGGACAAAGATCAAATCAGATTTGAGGTGCTTATTTCTGGGATATTAAACTTGAGAGTCTTTTCAATATATCTTCTTTTCAATTTTTTTCTTGTCTCCTGAAAATAAGGTCTGCTGAAGATCTCCTGGTTGTTTTGAAAATGTGAGAATTACTTGTGCCGTTCCTCTCTCCATGTCTTCTATTGGTCCAAAACTCATTTTTCTTTCTGTTTTCATGTGGTCTCATTACTACTGACACTAGGTCTTTTTCCCAGTCATACCAACTGGAACAATTTTGGTCTGTTTCTCTGCCTTCAAACCTACCACTCTGAAATCCTATCTGCAGAAACATCTCTCCTTTTAACTTTTCTTAAGTTACGTTTAACCCCACTTCTTATTTTTAACTTAAACCTAATACAATCCGAATGAATTCAATGAGAAGTCTTTCATTTGACTTGAGCCGGACCACGTAAACTTGCACCAAAAAGTTTAGAGAAGATTATTCAAGTCTTCCAGACCATGGTCTCAATGAGTGAAAGTCAGTAACTTCAGAGCTGAGGTGTCAGCCAAGAGATTTCTTGTCCTCAGCAAGTCACAGTCGCAGAGTCCCAGTCACCACCTCTCTTAGACAGGATACTTTTTTGTCACAGCTACAAAAAGATGAGGTAAGGACTTTTATTTTAGAATATACCTGAGCAGCTGTCTGAAAACCTAGGGTGTTTTAGTGTTAATAAAAACGTTTTTCATGCTATCAATAATTTATTGACAGTTGGCTGCCAGTCCCGCACTTGTTCTGCTAATTTACTCCAGATCCTTGCACATTTTGGTGGACCAGGGCCAGGACAGAAAACAGAAAAAGAGCAAAACAAACCCATCCCTCTTGAACCCTCTGCCCTCTCCACTTCGAACATGATCATTCTCCTCTCTTTGCTGGGAACTGATGCTCACAGTGTGACTAAGAAAATGATTCAGTCCTGAAAGCCACCATGTGATTTAGCAAAACAAAGAGCTGACCTCTCCAGCATCAGCAGCAGCACCAGCCGCTCTTGAAATATCTAAAAGGCAAATGCATTAGTATGTTCAGTCAGCATGCTGGCTAATGACTAGACATTTTTGAACATATGGGATCATTATTCCAGCATTTCATCAGTGAACTTTCCAGAAAAACTAATTAAGGGGCCCTTTAAATGCTTACCACAAAGTTGGGTTTTATCACAACTCCTCTCTTGCATTTGAAGGATTAGCAGTTTTCATTTCCCCTACTTTCACCACCTTTCCATTTCCAGTGATCACTAAAGATGAGTAAAGCTAATTAAACAGATCTTTAATTTTTTAATCATAACTTACCTTTACTTTTATTTCACATGCAGAAAGATTTCATTTCCCACTGACACAAAAAGAATGCACCGTGGCCAATATCTACTGATGCTTTGTTTTCTGAGCTGCCTTCCTTCATATACATCTCTCCCATAACTGCTTCTGTTCTTTAATGGTTATTACAAATGACATCAGAAGGTAAGTTATAGATTGCAGGAAAGGAAGGTCATTTTCCTCGTCAATAGCTCCTAACAAGGGGTAAATTCCCTGGGCAACTCTTCCTGCTGATCAGAATAATTTCCTAGGAAATGTGTAGATGACCAAAACCTCCTGCAAGACTGAATGTAGAAACAATAGAAGCAAGACTTTTCACTTCCTCAGGAGAAAAGAGCAGAGAAAGAGTTTAACTATCTTGCAGCAAGGTTTCTCTCATTGCATTTTTAAGTGGTAATAACTTTTAATAGGTATCTTGGAATAACAACCATTAAAATATGTAAATCTAAATGTTTGAACAAAGAAGTCAGATAGTCATTTATGTAACAAAATATCTCTGATTTTTTTTTTATAAAAGTAATAATTTGAAAAAATCCTGATCCTCCAAACTGATATATACTTAGAGTCAGAAAAAAATCACTTGTTTCTGTAGTAATGCAATTTATATGTGGAGACCCATGCAGACACTGAAGCATTTATGGGGCTGGGAACTAAGTAACAGCTAAAAAGAAAATTAAAAGAATCTGAAATGGTGGCACACTTGCACCAGAAGAGCTCGTATGTATTTCATCCTGTGGAATAAACATCCCTGTGTCGAGCTGCATAGCAGAAAGCTGTGCTGGGCAGATGGCAATTGGACTGGAACATAATTCCCCCCACTGTCACCCACACACACTGCCTGGTAAAACAACAATGCCACTGTCCTGCCTACTTCCACTTCAGATGAATGTGATCACCCAGTATAAATGCCAGCAACTTTGCCCCTCAAAAGATCCAGCTGTAGATCAGAAAATGTTTTGACAGAAAGTCAAAATAGGTTTAGTTCCAGTCAGAAAGTAAACACTGGGAAACAAAATCCTTTCTTCCTTGTGTTGCTGCTTTGTCTGATTTACCTCTCTCCCATTCTCAGTCCTGTCTTCTTTGGCTTGATTTGTCTCCTCCTCCCAGGACAGGAAGAATCCAGGAGGTCTTCTCCTCTGGAGCAGGTAAGATTGCTCTGATGTTCAGGCTTGTCCAATGACCTTCGCAGTACCACAACATCAGTCACTTGTGCATGTATGTTGCTAAAGATGTATAGAAGATCAAAATGTCTTGCATCTTATAACTATAAAAGTATTACCTATTCATGACAGTTCATCTAACGAATTAATGAGCCAGAGCAACATTATGCAATACTAATATAGATCACATGACAAAAATAAAAAATAAAAAGAAAAATACAAAATTTATCAAATCTGTACCTGAATATAGATAGGCAGTATAAACTCACAGATTGAGCAGCCAGAAAAGACGTAATCAAGGGAAATTATTTACCTTGTGGATTGTCACACATTTTTCTTACCTGTCAAATATCAAATTCCTGCTGTTTTCTGATAAGTAGTGAGTGTGCATCCTGATAGGAAGCAATGTTAAAATCTCTATTACTTTGCAATGATCTGTGTACAACATGACTTTGACTCCCAGACCAGAAGATTTGCTCCCATGTGGAAATGGAAACATGGTCATTCACAACTACCCAGCCCAATTTCAACATGCCAGTATGCTATGGTATGGATAGCTCAGAATTTTCATAGTTTTCAGAGCAGACTTCATACAAGCTAGTAAAATGCAAAGTATCTTCAACTTTCCATACCAATAACAAGGTTCTAAAATGCAAATAAACATAAATATGAATAAAAACTAATGAATACTGCCAAATAACCTGATAGCTCAGCTTACAGGTCAGGCTGATCCCCGTGTGCCATCCTAGTTTCTGCTTTCATGGACCTAGCCTTATATACCATCCATTCAAAGGCAAACTCCAGACTGTAAGGAGAGTAGTTACCTCTAAACCTGAATCCTCAATACACCTGCCATATGCCTTAAAAACCAGAAGCATTATCCTGCTGCCTACACTGCCTTTGGTGAAGGGACTACTAAAACATTCACAGTAGGACTAAAGAAGAAAAAAACCCTGTTGCTTTAAGTTGTGTGTGTTTGGCAAAAATATCATCCAGTTATGAGAACTAGTAAGCTGAGTGCCCTCTTTCCCATTTGGGATTGCATTTGAGAAAGAAATAGAGAAGGTGGAAGAAAGTTCGAGGTCTTCTACCTTTTGGGAGATAGGGGTTTGTAACCAGGATACCATTTCTTAAAATATATCTATTTAACTGAAAGAATATGAATAGATGAACTTGCAGGGAAAAAAACTAGTTCGACTCATGTCCTACTTATTTGAAGAATATTAAGGACATTGTCCTTTGTCTCTAGTAACCAGATATAATCAATAATTTCTTTTGCTTAGAAATTTTTACATGGTTGCAGGACAGAAAAGAGATAGAGGCCCTCACTAGGATTTATATGCTGATGAAAGTCTTAGATGTCTGAGACATCAACACAAACCTGGTAGATATGATACACAGCCTATGAGAGATTGCAAAATGAGGATGACATGGATGGTTAAATCATGGTTGTACTGATTTCAGTGCCAGCTCTCACTGACCGCTGGTCAGAATTTCACTCAAAGAGCTTTAAATGAAGAAAATTAGCATGGTTAAGGAGCTTGACCAGTAGTAATTTCTGTCATACTTTTCCTCTTTAAAACGAAAGATCTTTCAGCTAACTTTTCCTGAGTCCTTCAGCAAGAATTCCAAGCACCTACAGACAGAAATCACAGTCAGAGGATCAAATGTTACCATCACCATTCACTGATGCCCTGGAAACTTTGCAGGGGAGAGGAGGACACATGGGACAAAGGGTCTTGGATGTACAGCACCTCCTAAGAACTACCAAATTACTCTGTGTATTCATATATGTAAACTCACATACTGGTTTAAATAATACACAGTTCAGCGAGTATTTTGAGCAGAATGTTTTGTTACGCAGGGATTCCAACGTTCATTTAAGTCTACAACATAAGAAAAAATGGATAATCAGTGAGGAAATCTTTAAATCAAATACTTTTTTCTGTCTAAGAATCTCTATGGATAAATAAAGCTCCATCTTTAGATAAGGAAGTGTGAGAGGTAGGAAACTATGTGTTAGAAGCAGATACTGTATGAAGGCCCTCGTCAGCTGGCAGGAACTGAGATACTCCGTGAGTCACCTGGTGAGGACTTTTCTTCAGTTTTCATTCAGATTTCTAAGGAGTTCATTCAAAGGGGAAAATGAGGAACAATGATGCTCAGAATTACAGAATCACAGAATATGCTGAGTTGGAAGGGACCCAGAAGGATCATTAAGTCCAACTCTTAGCCCTGCACAGGACCCTCCCCAAGAGTCACACCATGTGCCTGAGAGTATTGTCCAAATGCTTCTTGAACTCTGTCAGCCTTGGTGCTGTGACCACTGCCCTGGGGAGCCTGTTCCAGCACCCAACTACCCCCTGGGTGAAGAATCTAATTAAGTACACAAAGAACACAAATGTTTTTTCAACAGCACAGATGAAGCACTGAATGCAATCATCTAGAAAGAATTGTGCAGCTTACATGGAGCACAGTACCCCAATTGAGTTCTTCCACATGGATTTCAGGGAGAAATTGTCCTCATAAACACATCCAAACAACACAATGTCTCTCATTCTTCTGCCAATTTCCTTCTAGTCTATACCCAGAGTTTCCAATGAGGCTCTTTCTTTCCCATTTTGTTCAATTGTAGCCAACATAAAATCAGAGAGAGGTGAAACTTATTGTTAATGATGTGGAGGCCAAATTATTATTTAACTTTTAAATATGAACAATGCTTGGCTCTAAATCTCATTTAATCTTCATGGATATCAATTATATTTTGTCATTTCTAGACCTCTGAAAATTTCATTTCTCCAAATGAGCTCAGTAACTAACCCTCAGCCACTTTAAAAAAAAAACCTTCTATTCTCGGATTTTTTCAATATAGATTATGAAAACATTAATTCAATGGAATTTATATGGCCTATTTGACATTCTTTTTTCTTTAGTTGGATTTGAGATGATATTCAAAGCTGGAGCTCTTTCCAAATGCTAAAATATTTGTTCTCTGAATAAATCGCCATATGTGCAAAAAGATCAGACATCGGTACATCTTTTATGTAGAGACCGTTAGTTTACAATTTATTAGTCTTGTGTTATATTTTTTTTTTCACAGTACACATTTCATTGCTGTGGATGACACTGCAATGTTTCAACAGAAATGGACCCCTAGGAAAAGAATGCAAACACTTCTAAAGCTTGTACATTCACCACCAAACACTTGGGAATGGGAACAGTGGAGAACAGTGAGCAGATCAAAGTCTTTTGGGAGGGAGCTTACCTCTTGGATGAGGTGCTCCATAGGAAGCTCTTTATCAGCCAGGCTCCGTTTTCAAGGTATATGAAGGAAAATGATGCTTTAGGTGTCTGTATTCCTGCTTAAAGACTGGCACAAAGTCTCATGATGGTGGTAGACAGAAGACCTACAGCACAGGGATTGCACTCTACCCTGGTGCAGCCTCTGGCCCCAACTGAAGCAGCAAAAGACCAACAGCCCTAACAAACCCAGGGCAGGTCTTATTTCTCACCAGTCCACCCTGCCTTGCTCTGAGCATTAAAAGAAATAGCCATCAAACACTACACAATAGCACCAGCCTCTGCAGTCTCAGTCCTTGCTGGTTCCTGGCCCTGGGTTTGCCTCCTGATGTTTGACTGGGATCTACTTCCCAGTGCAGCTGTAGAGCTGAATTCCCAGCCTTGAGTCCTGACACACACAGCCTACTTTTAGGACTTTGCAGTGGCCCCAGCTGGTGCAGAGGAGTGGTGACTGGTTTTTTCCATCCATGGTCTGGTTGAGCAGTTCTGAGTGAATAGCCTGTGCAGCAGCTGTGCAGCGTGGGCCATCTCTTGGGATGGATTTTAATTTCCCTAGTCCATCTTCATTCCACCCTCTTGGGTTTTATGTGGGTGGAGTTTTATTTAAGCTTAAATATCTAAATCTGTTGCCTGAGAAATAGGTGCGATATAAGTCCCTTCCTGTATTACGTGTTCAAATTGCTGACCACAAACACAATAGGTTTCACGGTGTTAAGGGCCACCTGTTGAAAGTGTTCAAAGGCACCCCCACCCATTTGCATTCCCCACTGCCTGTTTTCCTGTCTGTGACTCAAGCATCTCTCTCCGAGCCACTCGCCCAGTGTGTCAGGCTGCAATCATTGCAGCGCTGAACCAATTCAACATCTTGAAAAGCTAATTAACTTCATAAAAAATTCATATAGGCATGCAAATACTGTGGCCCAGATAAATAATTAACTGAACTCTTCCACACCAGCGCCAGCATGCTCCAAGGCTGCCCTCTCTTGCCAGGCCTGCTCAACAATTATTCAAGACATGCATTTGATGATTTTCTTCAAGGTGTAAACCTACACGGCAGCTTAATAAACAACATACATTGCACAGTCAACATTGATTTACACATCTTCTGAAGAGATGATGCATGAAATGATCAGAAAAGTCAATAATGCAAGCAAAATGTATGGGCTTGAGATAAGTAACAGAAAACAAAATCAATGCCTTCCAGCTATTATCATCATGAAGTTGAGTTCATAATAGATAACATTAAGTTTGAACAAGTTGCATCATTCCAATACCTGCAATCAATTGTCACTTCTGACAATAATTGCCAGAATTATATGCGTATTCATATGCGTATATGCTAACTCTACCTCTCGTGGTAAATGCATTTAGCTGAACAATCAGGATAAACAATCTGATGAGCCAGATATTTTATTCTTCTGACGTTAAAAAAAGGAGACTGCAGAGCCCATTAATCATGACCTGTATTGCCACATACAAGTATTGGACTGAAGAAAACCAAAAAGCTTGCTACAGGCCTTCTGGAAGAAGTACCAGAGGAAGATTATATGGTAGATGGGATCACCCTATCACTAGCTATGAGGGATAAAATTCAGCAGAAAGAGGCAGCTGACATTATTGGAGCACCTGAGTAGCAATGACTCAATCACACAGCACAGGCGACGATACACCTCAGCTTCGTATCCAGAGCTTTACATGGGACTTATCATATGGCTTTATATCAAGGATTTCTGATAGCCTCAGGATGCAATCAATATGAAAGCAACATAAGAGAAAGCTCTGACCACCGAGGGCTTGTCAACACTGGAAGCTATTGTGAAACATGGGAAGGTGTGAATGCAGAGTACAATGACTCTGGCCGTTTTGGAAGCTGGTAGTCTATCATGCAGTAAACACACACAAGGCTGTCCGAGGGTGGAAGACGTTTCTATATGGAGAAATCTATATATCTGTATCCCAACAGCCCTCAAATCTCCCTTTGAAAACACCTCTCACGGTATTTAAGTAGCAGTGCGTGTAACCTATGCCACTAAGTAAAACCCGGAGGAGTTACTGTTAGAGCATAACAGAGGCTGCCAAACATGGCTTGAGCTATTTGTGGAAGCAATCACCCTGTCTGCTGCACTGAGGGCTGGTAATGACAAACAGAGTAGCTTCCCTCCAGCCAGGAGCATGAATTTGGCTTCAAGTATTCATGATCCGGCTTTGACCAATTGATAATTATTCAATAGCAATAAAAAATGCATTGGCAATTTCAATCCAGCTCCTAGCAGAGCTGTAAAATCTCACAAAACCACAATAAACAGTGATTGTGCCCTTCTGTGAGCAGCAGAAGCACAAAGAGCTTCCTCCTCCTTCATTCAAGGCAGAAGCAAAGGTAGAGCCTCACCAGGAGGTGGTGGTGTGGGGAGTCTGTATCAATGTAGCCATAACTATATTTCTTTCCCTAACATTGAAGGGAGAAAAGGAGAATAAGGATGAAGGGAGCTTTGGGGAAACTGTACCCTGAGTTACAGTGTCACAGCTGAATGCCTATCCCAACAAATTAATTTTATAATGCTTTTGATTTGACCCACAGATGAGAAGATGGTTTCAGCTGAGTTCTGTTTTAAGGGACTCATTCATCTCCTGAAACTAAAAGCCAAGCTCATAAAGCACAAACCCACACAAGCTAAAACCAATCAGTAGCTTCCCCGAATCCCTGCAAAGCCAAAGCATTCAGTGCCACGCTGCTCTGTCAATAATAGTAACAAGTAACACTACACTCGGGCTGTAATTTTTCATATCCAGTGTGCTGTTGTCATATGATTTACTGTGCTAGCACTGAGAGCCGTTGCCCAAGCCTTGTCTCTGCCCTCCTCCTGATTTACTTAAATCTTTTTACTTTTATCAGCCACAGGGAATGGGGACACTTACATGTAACAACTGACAATTTGAACAGAAAATACAGAGAAAAGCTGTGTAAAGCAAGTGGCTGAGATTATAGCTGTTGACTTCTAATATTATTTGACAGATGAGACTGCTGCAATTATCCTCTGCTCATGGGTTCCATTACTGGAACAAGAAGCGCACAAAATAAGGGCAATTTTCCAAACAATATATGGGTCCACTTAACTTTGTCAAGAGCCATTTCTGCAAGTGAAGTCCTCCCTGGTTAAAGATACAAGAATAATGTGCTGGCAACTTCACATGAACATTTAGTGAATTCCACATTAACTGCATTTACAGTTGTTCTTTTCCTGCTCTGTTTGAACCAAATAGGATATTATTTCTAAAGATATTTGTTTAAAGAACAAGATTGTGCTTACTGCTATTCCTTCTCTCAGGAACCCTTTTTTTTTTTTTTTTTAAGAAGGCATTTCAGAAAGTTTGCAGCTCACAAGAGCACTCTGGATTTTTGCAGAGTCTTGCATCCTCCTTCTGCATCCTGTCTCTGTTCCCCCACCATCTCCCTGTACCAGGAAGAAAGGCACCAACCCCTCACAACGCTGTCTCCTTCTCCCTCCCTCGCTCCCTCCCTCCCTCTTTAGACAGGCTGGTCCAGAGACTGTCCCCAAGTCCCACACACCACCCTGCAACTCTCACCCTCCCCCTCTTCTTCCCCAGCCCACTGCCACCTTTCTTCTCTGCTCCACTGGGCCCCAGTCCCAGCTGGCACAGCTGGTGAAGGGGAATACTGGCGGGGGAAAGCAACGAACATGGCCAAGCAATTCCTCAATAGCAAAAGATTGTCATTCTGGGGAAGAGGAATCTCTTTTACAAGCCCCTCTGCTTGCCCAAAAGTGAGCAAATAATATCCCACACAGACAGGTTGGTGCATAAACAGATCTCAGAGGAAGAGTGGAGGTTCAAGGTTTCCCTAAAGTAATACATGGCAAAGGCAGTCATCCTCTGAAGTCTTCCTGTGCCAAATCCAACCACTGTATCTAATCACGGGAGTGTGAGAGAAGGAATATTAGTCCTGCTTTAAGTTCAAACTTCAACACAACCTCAGCAACAGAGTCACTAGTGACGTATACATAATATATTTTTAAGGTTGCCCCATCGCTTTGACTTGTGGAGCTATTTATAGATCAAAAGGAGCTTCTTTCTCTAGGAGGAAAAAAAAAAAGAATGAATTTTCTGAAAGCAAAGGTGGAAAAAAAATGAGAATGAAAAAAGAGGGAATAACCTGTGCCCTAGGTGGTAGTTATTAATTCTTCCCTCCAATGCAATCTGTGCTGAACCATAGTGGGAGTGAATATTTTTCAGCAGCGTTCCCCAACCTCTCACACATACTTCAATATCTTCTTTCAGATGTGCCTTGGACCTAGTGCTGCAGACCCCAGTGGGAGAAACCCCACCAGGAATCACTGCAAAACCACTTCAGGCTAAGCTCAAGTTCCTGATCCAGCTCAGCTGGATCAGTGATTCCCTTCCTTGGAGGTTGAAGGTGTTCATCAGTTTGGGAGAGATATTTTTTTGTCCTAGTCAATGTCATTCAGAAAACTGTCATCCAGGAAACAGGCCTGGCTCTTCCTGAAGTACTCAACACTTGGTTTCCACACTACCTTGTGGCAGTGAGTTTCATGGCTCAGTCAAGAGCAGAGTCAGAGATAACGTGAGGAAAACCAGACCTTGACCACAGACACTAACACACAGTTTTTCTCCCTGTCCAACAGTGTGACCACTAAAGGAAGAGATCTGCTAAGGGGGAAAATACCATCACTTTCTGAGCCCACCCTGGAGGAAGGCTCTCTGACCCACCTCCCTTCCCCTAAACGTATCTCCTAACCTAAACTAAGACACCCTACCTGAAAGCATTCTTCAGGCTGTACATGTAAAATGCCCACAGATGTCTGGGACTAAGGATAGAGTAACTTTTTACACATTTCTATGAGGCAAACAAGATTTATATCAATTCTAGAGAAGAGAAAATTTATCTCAGAAGTCAATGGGAAAGAGAAGACAAGCTGAGAGCATTCAAATGTCAAATTCACAGACCCCAATATCCTCCAGATTATACCATTTTCTTGTTAGAATTACTGCCTCATGGCATCCAGAATGCAAGGAGAAAAATATGTGCTATTTATGAGATTGTTACCTTTTGCTTTCCTCCTTCATTACACTACTAGGTTTTTCCAACAGGAGAGCTGGCCCTTTTCTGGAAACTGACCTTTGCTGGAGGGCAGGCAGATGGCTGCAGCCACAGACAAGCCCAGTTCTCCTCCTTGACCATGTGTCACTCAAAACCCTTGAAGATCTCTGTGCTGGAGACCCCAGATCTCCTCCTGAATCTGGGTCACTGGCAGCACAAAGCTCTGCTAAAGGCACCCACATGTGACACAGACCCGTCAAGGACCATTCCTCATCCCAGGGACACAGCGATGGCCAAATCTGAAATGTGCGATTGCAACAATTTGGGCTTCAGGGATTTTTTTTGTTAATATTTCTTGTTCAGCCCTTGCAGTCTTGGTCTCTTTAGCACAGGTCTCTTCACAAAGACAATCCTTGTACCAGAAAGCCTCAGATTTGCCCTCAGCTCTTCCATAGGCATTGATTAGGTGCCTTTTTGCTTTTTTCCTTTTAAAAAAATCAAAAAAGAAAAGGGACATGATTTAAAACTAAAATAGAATGAAGTGCATTGTACAAAGGATTATTTCAAGTAATTCTCCTTGAAACTGTAACAAAGGAATGTTTCCCGGGGATTAAATGGACTGTCAGGTAATCAGAAAAGTTGTTTTAGGTTTTCCTCAGGAAGAAAAGAAGCATTTTGGATGGATTTTGTTTCTGGTGCTTTGTGACACTTTACAGCTTATTCCCTCATGTCACACCAGTTTATTTCATTATTCATAAACATGCTGAATGCCAAAATGATCTCAGAAACTATGGGGCTCTTACACTCTCAACCACTAAGCCCTTTTCTCTCTGTCCCATTGCAAATGCAAGGATCCAGCCTTCTTGATGTCCTTCCACATGGATTTTCCTTTAACCACTGTTCATCCTGCTATCTTTCTTGTTATGGGGGTGGGATTTCTGGTATTTTACACACTATGCAGGACTCTGAGATGATCCTGAAGGAGAAATCTCATTCAAGAGAGAATGCATTTGTCCCTAGCATTGAAGTGCAGAGAGCCAGCACACAGGGAACCTTGCACACAGGTTGGATGCAGTCCTTACTCCTCTGTGGAGCACTTGGGGCGCTAGCACTAAAGCCTGCTCCCATCACCAATCCCAGAACACCTCCTAGACCTGGTCTGGAGTCTCTCACCACACTTGTACCTTGCTTGGTGCTGCAGAGGACAGGCTGCCCCTTCTCAGAGCCAAGGTACAAGCACCCATTTCCAGCAGTGAGTCTCTCCCCCCCTCAACAGCTGCACACTCCCACCTAACATGCTATCTAATGCATAGGGATGCCTTAAATGGCACAGGTCTTTCCTCCAGGTCCAGCATCAAAAGTAGCTACCTACAAGTAGCTACTTATCAGCTGTTCCAGCCCACATCCACACCTGTGAGCTCAGCCCTCTTCTCTCACCCTTCCCAAAGCCTTCAAGGGAGCAGCTAAGACAACTTGGAGCACAGACATCCCCCACACCACATACAGCTCCACAGCTATTATATACCAAATGGAAAGAGTCCCCCTCCCTCTGCTTGGCCAGGAGCATCTGTCAGTGAAGGCAAGCAGTTGCCACAAAGCAAGGCAGCCTGGACTGAGGGGAAGAGGTGTCAGAGATGCCCACTGCCTCTGTGAGGAGGGATCCCCACAAGCTGGGTCATCTGGCCCCAGTATCTAGGTTGGCCCACAGCACATCCTTTTGGACTACTTGATACTACTGGGTGCCCAAGCAGAAAAAGACACCCACATCCATCTGTGCCTAAGCAGTCAGCTTCTGCTGTAGCAGTCAGTCTTTGCTCTCGAAAAAGAGTGTGGGAAATGGGGATTTAAAACCCACTACAACTGTGTCTGGAATGGGAGCAGGGATGGTGGCTAGTCCCACACTGGCTTTTCACCTGGCAGCATTGCCGTGTGTGACAAAGCACACACAGCCTTGTTCAGTGGTGCCAACCCAAGAGTCAAGCGCTGGTCCCTACTCCACAAAGAGGCTCCACTTCCCATAGGCTCACAGAGAATGGCTTCCTCATCACATGCTTTGCTGATCCTGCTCCCATCTGGAACAATTGCTTCTTCATGTCTGACTTAATTTTATCTCTATGTAAGAGAAAGGAAGATTTGAAACTGCTATTAGCCATGGAAAATTATGATTTTTTTTTTACTTTTTTAAATCTAAGAGCAGGGTTTTCTTTTCCATGAGCTGCTTCCTTCTAAAAGAATTTTTATTCCAATTATTCAGACACCTGCTGGTGTCCCAGCAGCCCCCTGGCAGCAGGGAACCCTCTCGGGTTGAGCAGCCGAAAGAAACAAAGCCCAGAACAATGTTGTACAGGGAAACAGTACACACACCAGCAAGCCAGAGAGCACAGCAGCAAATGTGTTATTAGTCTGACATCACAAGGGTCTGCTTGTTTGTTTGCTTTACGCTTTTAAATCCCAATGCTCTCTCTTGCCATGCCACATGTTGAATTTTTCTTGATTAAGTTGAGACTTTTATTATGCAGTGTCCCCAGAAGAATTACAGAGGGGAAGGAGAAAACCCAACTGCATATGGCAAAGGCAGTGAGGTAGATACTGAATTCTTCCAGCTTGAGAAGACAGGCAGTACAAATAAAGTTCTTTTGTACCTGCTTTAAGACACAGCATGTACCAGCCCATCTCAGCAAATATACCTCGGGAAAAGCCAAAAGCAGGATCAGAGATGCACAGCAAGGAAAATTTTAGAGCTGCCAGTGCAAGTTTCTTCAGATGCAATGTGTTTGTACAATTCCGAGCACCAGGAAATGTCAATTCTGACTGTTTAGTAGAAATAATAATAATAATTTCTTCATTGTTAATTACTGATGTTATTATTACAGGCCTCTCCAAGTCTGTAGCTGTAAAAACAATACCGGCCACCAAAACCATCCAACTCCCCCCTACTCATTGTGCAATGAATGGGACTGACCCTCTTGGCCAGATCATTTGGGCTACATCTTTCAGCCTCATTTCCCTCCTTCCAGGAAGTACTGTGTTTTGCAAGAGATAGACCAGCATCAAAGCCACTATGGCAGGATTTCCTCACTTGGAAACAGGCTTCAAGCAGACCTGTAAACTCTGTTGAATTTTGCTTTCTAGTGCCAGAGCAGCACAAAACAGCTCTAGCATCTGGCCTCAGGGGCTCAATCAGTTCTGTATGAATACTCATATGATGCAGTTATCACCAGCAAAGTCAGAGCTAAGCGCCTTGCTACCAAGTCTCATGGCTTTGATTTAAGGAGCTCCCAGTAATCTGGGACGCTACAATTAACATATTTAATAGAGCGACTAATGGGAAAGAAAAAGAGGAGAAACCTGCAAACTGCAGTTTATAGTGATGGTAGGGTGAGAAAGGAACAAAATCAAAAAGTTTCAAACTATAAAAAAGGGCACATGGAAGCTGATTAGTTTCTCCCTTTTATTCTGCACAACATAAGGAAGAAAAAAAAGAATCATGGGATTTAATTAATAGTAATCTCAGACAGATAAATTTATCTTTTCAGAGCTAACGTATGAGATTTAAACATTTACTTTAGGACACTTTGACAAATCTGCTCATCAAAAGGCAGATGATCTGTACTTTCTAGACACCAAATCTTACCAAAATGTCTCACACAGTGGCACACAAATAATACAGACTTATTTTAAATACACACCTCTGTTCCCTCCCTGCAGGAGATTACAAACCATGCAGCTGGGTTATTAAAAGAGTTAGACAGCAACTAAGGGTTCAATAACGGCATCTGCAGTTGTTCCAGGTAAGAAAATAGCAATGAAATTAATCTAGTTTATAAACAGGATATAAAGAAAAGTAGAAACCCCTAGTTAAGAACAGAAAATGTTATTGTAATTATGATGAATAAAACAAAGCTCTTCTGGTCAGCTGGGGATTTACTGCATTGATCTAAAACCAAGATCAGCTTCAGCTGGCTTGGAGATGGAGCCAACAGTTCATCTGATCAATGGCCAGGTAATAATAATGTATTACATACCATAATGCTGAGTTACAGTTATACACTGCTGTAACAATTGCCAGACCAAAACTCTAGCGAGATAGCTGTGTGACTAAATACATATTTATCTTTTACAGTGCCTTTTACATGGTTGTTTAATTATCTCCAAACCAAGTACTCTAAACCCAAGAAATAGTTTCAAATTATATTCAAATGGGTATCTAAACAACCTCAGTTCTGCCTCAGGTTTAGTGTATGCAGTATACCATATAGCACATTCATTTCATATTTTATTATAGCCAGTAAACATAAAATTATTTCAAAGTCACTGTAGCAATAATGGTGCCATATTAGATAAAATTACTCTTTGAACAAGGTCTTCCAGCTTTCCAATATCATGTCTCATTTTATCTCCCATTGGAGAGTGAAGGCAAGCTGTCCTTAGAGAAGAGGTTAAGCCACGTTCAAATGACAAAGAGAAGCAGTGGTCGTTTTTGCTTAAAGCACTCTGGTGTTTTATTCCTTCTAGAAACAAAAGAGAAGGGAAGTGATGTTGAGAGATGGCAAGCCTTTAAGGAATTTCCTCCAGCAGAACATGATTTTTCAGTGTTGGCAAGAAACTATATTTAGCAAATAATGACCCAAAATGGAAGATGATCATATTTCTTTAACAATGTAACCTACAGACAAGAGCTTTATTCCATCATTAAAATAGGTCCAACTTTAGGTGCTTAGAGAATCTGTTTATAATCAAAGTAGTTAATGGATTTACTTGTAAACTTGGGCAATACATGAACTATTTAAAGGGTATGGGTAGCACTCATCTGAGCTCACTGTAGCACTCTAAGACTTAGGCACTTGGATCAGCTGGGCATCTGGACTCCCTCATGGAGGACAGAAAAAGCAGCTCAACAGCAGAGAGGTGATTTATTGGACTGGGTAGGGCTCTCACTCTCCAAACATGACCAGTGTCCATATGCACACCTGTTTTTTAGCAACATTAGAGAATCCCATCCCTATTAAGAGTGGATTATGCTGTTTCCAATCCCTTGGCAGTAGTGTTGGCCAAGAACTTTTCAGCCCCAACCCCACCACTCTCGCTCGTCTCTGCCACCTCACTTTCCTTTGCACCAACTCAGCTACCAAAGAGCTACAAAATTATCTGGTTCTAAAGAAGCACTTTTTTCTTATTATCAACCTGTTTTTCTATTGACTTCCTGTGATACTTTTTTTCCTTAGTCATCTCATTTTCACCAGTCCTTGACACACCAGCAGTGGAACAGGCACAGCAGTGGAAGCAGAAGATCCTTGTGTAGGGGCAGAGGGAGGTGGGAGAGGGTATATTGGATCCATTGATGAAGGATTGATAACATGGAGCTGCACCCTAATTTTCAAGAGGACATTTACACAAAACAGAGGCTATGTGCAGTACTCAACACTGCCTAGATTAGAGAGCCACAGCATTGTCTTCACAGTGGGAGTAATTTAATCAGCCTCCTTTTTCAGTGTCCCCTTATCCCTCATCTTCAACTACTATATGCCTGAAAGGCGGAGCACAAAGATTCCTTGTCCAATTGACCAGCAGTGAGATGAGCTGCCACAATACTCTGACATCCTGTGCACAGTTCGTGTCTTCCACCTGCTCTTTTTCACTTTTAAAGGCACACCATCCCTGGGCATCTCCCACAAGCCTTCATCAGATTGCCCCTAAAAGTCTAGGGGCCAGGATATCCACCTTCTTTAGCATTTCTGCATTGCTGCCTTGCTCTATTGCACATTACTCAGCTTGGATCACGCTGTCTGCCAGGCCAGAGAAGCAGACCTTCCTCCACCCCTTATCAGTCCCCTACCTGGATCAGACAGCTCTCCTGCAGCTGTGTGTGGTCTTGTCCCATAAATTTTTATCCTAAAAATTTAGTAGAAAAGCAAAATACCTCCTTGATACCCCATTGTTAACTTCAATAGAGTGACTCCAGGGATGAGCTGAGTACACTTGAAGAGGAAAAATTTAAGCAAAATAGAAAATAAATAAATAATTTCTCTACAGATATTTAGACACACACATACACATACGGTGAAATTTTACAACTTAATTTGCTTGTGAATGGCACTGAACTGATTCAGTGTGGTTGCTACAGTACAACTGTCCCCTAAGCAGTAACTCAGTGCACAGAGAATTACACTCATTCGTGCATCGACATTTCTGAGTTAAGATACTTCTTTATTCCAAAGATTGTTGATTAGCCCCCTTTCAAACTCAGTATCCGCTGTCTGTGCCTTACATGAATCATGTTCAGCACAGGACATTGCTGACACTCTATCACAAACAACCTAGGAATAAAAAGATCGGCATTTCAGTTTATTTTTCCTGCATCTTGTTAAAAAACATATTAGGAATTTTGAAGAAACCTAATGCATAAATACATATTTTGTCTGATTCAATAACATATACAATTCAAATGACACTGCATTAGAAAATCAAGGGGCTGCTGTTATTCACCCACACATTAAGTATGAGCAAATTATTTCTTTACCTTGACATTATTCAGAGGGCCAAATCAGAAAACGATGCCACATCACTTAACTGCCTGCCCCATCTTCTCCCCAACAAGCAACCAGAAAACTACTCACCACTCAAACACAAAATGCTATTTCTTTAATCTTATCAATCATCACCTCTTCCGAGTCGTGAGGACAATTGGTATTAGCAATCTCAGCCCTTCTCAGACAGTTGGAAGTTTGCATATCTTAACTGATGTGCCTAATTAGATACAGCAGTGATTCAGCCTTCAGCTGCGGTTCTGTGGTGTTGCTTCCAGTGAGCATCAGCATGCTTCCCATCATCCTGTGACTGAGGTCTTTACTCTTCATCACAATCGCTGTTATCTGTCAGAAGTGATACCAGACTGGTTTCCAAAGAATACCGATCCTTCCTTTATTTCTATGGAAGTACTTTTACTGGAAGAAGCAAACTGTCTTTGACTGAATGTTATTCCGGTGAAACATAATAACCAGGAAATCTTGGCATCTTCCAGCCCCGGATAGAAAAGTCTGCTGAGCTTTCCAGGGGTGTCACAGAGAAGCACTTTGGCACATCATTCAGCCTCCATGCTGGCTCACTCTGCTTAGTGAAATGGAAAGCTCTGTCTCAGTGGTTGCAGGTTTGTGAATTCTTACCTGTCATGAATTGGATGATACCTATTTTTTTTATTAGGTGGAATGACTTTCAGTATGTAGCACTGTGAACTAGAGATGAACTGCTGTTCTGGAGGGGAAAGATCTGTATGTCATTAACCTCATCAACCTCTGTTGACATAATAGAGAACGTAAGCAAAGAAACGTATCCCAAAGAATGAAAAAAAGTCAGTGTTTTCTTAGGTTTTATCCTTAGCAGATTAGAACAGCCAGAATATCCGTCAAGGCTTCAAAAGTGTGAAAGCTATGGTAGATAACACGTATTTCCAGATTTAAAATTACAACAGTCCACAGCTAAAAATCTAGGTGCCTCATCTTCAGCTGGGGTAAAAAAGCACAGTTCTGTTGAAATTAGATGACACCTACTTATATCAGCCAATGATATTGCTCCTAAATATTAAAGCCTACGATCACTTCTGCTTACTTGCCAATTGCTACATTTAGTGCTCTGTTTTCCATTGCAACAGTAGACCCTGAAGGGAGCTAGAAAATCCAACTCTTTATCAGTGATGTTTTCAACTCTAATAGGAGATGTACAAGGCCCTGAACTCAGCTCTTTGTGAATAAAAAGGCTTTTAATTCATCTTTAAGGAAACAATTAGAGATCATCCAGAGCATATAAATTAATCTGATTTTCCTTTTCCTCTACCAAGGCTATTACATATCTCTTTTCTTTTTCTTCCAGGTTGGCTTCTATTTTCTCTCAGGTACAACTGAAGTTTCCTAAGGCAATGAACTGAAAAAGAATCTGCAACATCTGAAGTTATCAGCACTTCTGCCAAATAAAACGAACGCATCTGAAGAGGGACATTTCTCAGAATAAAAATGGAAGTGATGACTAATAAGGAAATGCAATTTACCAAAAATATCTCATTTAGCCTTTTCTTAAATATATCAGTCTTATAAATCTTCTTGACCACCTAAAAGTCTTGCGTGGATCATTCAACAGTAAAATTTGTCAAGAAAGAACACATGTTTGGCAGCTCTGTATGTTGTTTGGAGGTGAATGCAAGTTTACAGATCATTTGATAGTATCTTATAAACCAGAGGCTTTACACTTGAGTTAACTTCCATCAACTCCTTTTTACTCAACAGAGAGAAACTGGCAAAATAGGATTCATCACACATTTAAACAGCTCAGCTGAACTGCACTCTAAAGGCAGCAGATGCTCTCCTTCACCTGAAAAAGAAGCTCAGGACAACTAGCTCAGCCATGACATCTATATCTGTAAATGTCTAAGGTTAAGAACTACGAGGGTCATCTCCCAAAACTGTCTTGCAGAATCATTCCCCCTTGCATTCCTCCTTATCTTAGCTTCTCCTTCTTGTAACTGTCACCCTCTGGGAAAGGAGGGGACAATCATCAATGGACAAGAGAGGTTTTCTCTTCTTTTTTAAGAACTTTTCTTAAGGGTCCTCAATGAAGAGGTGATATGAGAATAAGCATTTATCTGTTACTTAGCTTTATTCACCTTAGCGTTCTTGTCCCTTACTCTTCGTCCTTGTCCCTTACTCCAAGCCCTTACTGTTAGTCCTCCTTCCCATGCTGTTTCTTCTTGTCCCACCTTAAATCTCATTGTCTAGGAGCCCTCCTTATTCAAATCCCTCCAAAAAATCATTCCTGCCCACTTGGCTACATTAATCCTGACCTAATGTGCTCACAGCTCTGCCAAATAGTTACTAGAACCAACCTAGTGCATACCTTCCTTAAACAGCAGCTATGGAATCTTATCATGTACAAATGGTCTTGTCCAGAGTTTCACTTACAGGCTAACCATAAGTACCTGGGTGAGACACCTAGGGTAGGTTTGTAGTCACTTGAGTCAATGAAGCAATAGTCCCCTCCAGAGGGACTCTCAGATCCTACACACTTTTACACATCCCATGAAGACACCCATTTCTTTCACTAGTCATATAGAAGTAGACCTGAGTGGCAATATTCCTTATTTTAGGTTATCCATGAAGTGCTAAAAGATTGGTAGGGTGAATCTGAGCTTATATCATTTCCTTTTATAGGATTACATCTTAACATTTCTTTTAATACTTGGAAATAATGAATACAAGCAACTACCAAGGCACAGAACTTTTAGTTGCCTCAGGGCATCCTATCTTCTCTGAAGCTTATTCTCACCCTAAGTTTAGTGATTCTTCAGCTGCTATTGATGTTAAGACGAGTGCTGCATCTGACAAAATAAGGCCTGTTAACACTTCTGATGGACCTCACTGATGAACAATGCAAAGAAAGAAAAAAATGTAACAATGGAAGGAAAATGGAAATAAAAACAGGCTGCATACCTTTACTAAAAGCCTCTAATATTCTACTTCTACTACAAAGCCAAGGGATGTTGCAAATCTGGATACACTCCCTGGAGTGCAATTTTCTTCTCTTTGTTGCTGCTGATGAAAACAACAGGTCTGTCCTCCCTTGGCCTTCAATACAAACAGGAAAGGGATTCAACACAGCATGAAACTGAGAGCAGTGCCTGAGATGGCCCTCTCCTGCTAACAGGGTGCTTTGGGAAAGGTCATTCCCAGAGGCACAAGGGGTTCAGAGTGAGGTGGCAGGTCTTGGGGACAAGCCAAGGTCACTCTCTGGCAGCACAGCCCTGCATGAGCAATGCAGAGCACACGTCGGGAGCTGCCCTATCCCATAGCAAATCTCTAATCAGAAAGAAGACAAGCTTGACAACTTTCCCCTTTGATTTTTTGTCATCTGAGGAATGCATGAGGAAATCACATGAGCCGTTCAGCCTTACTTGCATAAACTTAGAGAAGAATGTGGCTTGAATTCTATAGCCTTTTCTTATCATTAGTATTTTTCCTTCAAATCTCTTCATTTTATTGGGCTCACAGAACAACAGCAAGGGCTGTCCTGCAGCTAATTTGAGGCCTGCCAATTCCCTGTGACTGCAAACAAAATCTGCAGCTTACTGGATAAAGTGTCTTCTTTGTATTTCAAAAATAGTCAGCACAAATCCAATTAAAAATGTTTCTTTTCTTTCAAATATTTTATTGTTCTGAGCATTTCTGTGTAAGCAGGGAACTCTGGATTACAGTCCTCTCCAGGGGATCCTAAATGTTTATACAAATCACAGTAGGCAGCATTACAACACTTCCAACTTTTGCCACATGCACTTTGTCTAAACTCGAACTTGGTCAGAAATCTGTCACACTGCAAACTGCAAAAAAGAGAAATGAAAGGAAACTGTCTTATTTTTGTTCCTTTTGAGGATGTAATTCTATTAACAGTTCTGTACGTCTTTTCCCCATCAATTTAATTACAGATTAATTAATTCTTAGCAGTTTTCTAAAGCCCAGCAAAATATCATCTGACCCAAAACATTTCACAGCAGGGAAAAAAGCCAAGTTAGATAAAGAGAAAATCCATCCTTTGGAAAAAAACAGTGTTTAGAAGAACAGGCAAGAGTAGAAAAAGTTCAGCTCTCCCTTTTCCGCAGCAAACACATGTCGCTGAATGTCTCGCTCATTTACATTTCACTTCTTTCCATTTCTGCACATCATGCCCCTGACTGAGCTTTACTACAGACTGCTGATGCTATATCCAAGGTCTTCTTGTTTTACACTTTCAGTGTTTGAGGATGCCCTCATCAAAATGGTTGAGATACAGCCACAGCCATGGCTTTGCTGTTGGTGTTGTCCCACAGCCATGGACCTCTTTTCAAACAGGCACACAGAGTCTGAACGTGCTTGGAGCTGCAACCCTGATGATTTAGTTTGTCTCAGAGGCCAAGTCAATGTGGTGAGAAATAAAGGGGTCTACATTACAAATGCTCAAGCTCTGGAAAAGGTTCCAATTATTGTTGCCTGAGATAATTCCAGGAAGGGGTTGAATTTGCACCCTCTTCTGTGAGCCTGTGTTTTGCTTCTGCCAGAGGGTTGTGACTGCCATCTGCTTACATTTATGTTTTTATAGTGCCTTTTATCACAGGGCTCCCAAAGCACTTTACACACTTACACCTTGATTCTCTGTTGTAACAGGAGGTGAGTTTAAATTAAAATAATGTGCAGGTCGTAAGCCAGGAATTGGGCTTTAGAGCCTCCTTTTTCACCTCTCAAGTGGGGTTATTACAAAGTAAGTACAAAAAGCCAGAGACAGGCATTTCAAGCCACAGTCTGAAAATCAAGATATTTTTGAGATTGGAGAAAACAGAAAGACTTAGAAAAAAAGAAGCTATGTTTTGCATGCATAGCTGATAAATCTCACAGTGTAAAGGAGAAGCATATCTATGCCTTTGGTAATTGATGTGCTTGCCATGAAGAAAACAAAGCACAACTCAAAAAAGCACTCATCTCTTTGTCCTTAAATACAGTTATGGATGGATGACTACTGCATGTAACAGGGAAGCCCAAAGAAAGGAGAAGTCTCCTTTCTGCAAAGGAGCTGCCCCATTTCAGAGAGGGGGAGCTGATGTTCTCAGCTATTGCAGAAGGTCACAGTGGCAGGCCAGGAAAGGCATAAGATGTGACATGTCCCTTCTGTACATACAGCAGGGCATGAGTGACATTGCCATGATGACCCCCGGGGAAGGGGACAGGGGCCGAGGCAGCGCAGGAAGCTGAATGCAGGAAGCACAAGAGCAGAGGACAGGAGTTTGTCTTTGGAAGTGCTTCCACAGGGTTAGCAAGTTAATTAGTTGCACAGCACGGGCCCAGCCACTGTGCCATGAAGCTTTTTTTATTAAATCTGCTTATTTCTGGACCCTCTGTTGCTAGTTCAACTGCCACTGGCCAGGCCAATCAGAGAGAGCACGTTGCTCCTCTGGGCACAGGTGGACACCCACACAGCCAACACTTGCAGCTGAGCCAGCCACCTTGGGCTCCTTTACTGATAATGCAGAGAAAGGTTTTCCTTAGGGAAACACCTCTTCCTGAGAAAAATAGGACAAATTATTTGCACCCAAGAAGTGTTTGTTTCACTACACTCTGAAGTCAGGAGAAAGGAGATTTCTCGCACCCTTTGCCCTGCAGAATAGGCCGGTGAATCCTCTCTAGCAGAGCAATTGCAAAAAAAACCATTTTTTTCAACACAAAGATTTAAAAACAGAAAATTAATTTAAAACCCTGTGAAAATTAGAACTGGTCACATACAACTGGGTCTTCAAGACACACAGCCATACATGCAGATGCTCACCACTAAGAAGTGTAAGTAATTGGTTTACACCATGGCACACTAACTTGACTTCCCAGATCAAAGCACTTGATCCAGAGGGAAAGACTGAGAGGTTAAAAAAGGGATGAGAATAAGGTGAGAAGACATGGGGTAAAGGACCAGGAGAGGCAGGGAGAGCAGTGGAAAAATAGCATCAGAGACTGAAGGAAAAAAAGCAGAAGCTGCAACACTAGAGACCTGGTTCATTCATGACCCTTTCTCTTTCCTCTCCAAGTTAAATCTTTTCCCCATCCTCCCTTACCCTCACTTCTCCCATGGCTCACTTTTTGCACCCATTGCAGCTCAGCTCACTCTTTCACCTGCACAGACTCATCACCACCCACAGAAAAATCCTCCAAATATCAACCTGGGGTGCATTCTGGAGCAAAGGGGGAGCCTGAAATAGCTCCTGCTGACACCCTGTTGTTGTAGATAAATAACTCGGCACTCATTGGAGCTGGAACTGGAGTCCAAGTCCTCTGGCAGTTTTATGAAACTCTAGCTATTCCTTGCCTCTGCTTTTCAAAAAGTACACAAAATGCAGTGGCTTGTTCTGGGGCAAATGACACAATGGTGCTAAACTGCATGATTTGTTTGTTTGTTTCATCCCAGGAGGGGAGGAGGAGGAGGGAAGGAATGTATATTTGATCTGATCCAAACCATTTTTTGTTGCTGTTGTTTCTGCTAAACTCTTAAAAAAAAAAAATCAATGGTTTGAACTGCCCTACACAAAAGAATTTTGAGGGAAAAGAGAGATACTATACTCCATTTTTCTCTCAAGACTCGTTTGACCCTCTGACACCTCAGCCTGGGAGGAACTTGCTTATGAAACCCAGCGTTCAGAAATAAATTTAAAAAATAGCCCAAGCTGCCCCACATTCAGGAGGAAAGCTGTTTATTTACTGTCTTCTCCTGCAGTGCCTGTGTGCTTGTGTCAGAGCATGCTCTGAATTGCCCACTGACCTACATTCCCTGGGACATGAAGCCATGCCTCCCTGCTCCAGGGCTCACCAGCACCCCTTGCCCTGGCCCTGCACTCCCTCTCCAGTGTTGCACCAGCTCTACCAGCAACACTATGCATAAGTGGATAATGTCTCAGCCCACAGAAGCATGCTTTTAAATGGATAGCCGGCCAAGTGTATATTAATTAAACTTAAAAGTTCTATTTATTGCCAAACACAGGGGGATTACACGGGCAACAAGTGGTGGAAAGTACTCCAAAATGTTCTCACCCCTTTAATTACTGTGCTATAGTTAGCCCAGAGAGCTGATGTATAATCAGCGCTTCTGTACGCACTGTTTACAGCAAGCACTCAGGAGAAGCAAACTTACTTCGTGGCCTCTGACCAGCTGCCACATTTGGAGGGGCAGGAGGAACACAGAAGGCACTGAAGGTACTGAAGGGCCCTTTACTTTATCTCCTCCCCACAGGGCTGCTCGCCTCCAGCCTCTGCTGTGCTCACCAGTCCTGGGGGTGCCGCTGCCAGCCTGTGCCCTCCCCTCAGCAGTGCTTTCAGTCCACAGACCAAATCTCCCACAGCACCCAATGTGTAGCTCTCCCAAAGCTGCCATCATGGAAGTTAATTACCATTGCACCACGCTTTGCTGCTGGCAGTTTTTAGAGCTGGGCATCTTAGGAATTTGAATTTATTTTATGCCGTGGTGTTTCACGTGCTTACAGCTCATGCATTTCACAGGTGAGATGAGCAGCCAAGCAAAGAAGTCAGGAAGTTCTGGACTCCCAAGAGGCTGATCCTGTTCCCCTGAGTCTGTCACTGGAACCAACCTCTTGAATTCAGAGAGATTAGTGCTAGACCCAGCAATGTAATGCCACTGAGTTCCTCTCAGAGCAGCTTACAAGCCCTCACCAAAAGTATATCTTCTTTCTTTAAAATGAAGATGAAAAATCAGCAAAATATGGTAAAAAATTAATAGCCCAGTTTGAAATAGCCCTACTCTCACTCACACATAGAACTCCACAGAGTTAATAGCACTGACCTCCGTGCTCCTCTGTTTCCCTATCTCCCAGCAGTGCCTCACAAGCAGTAGCATATTGCTGTCTGCTACTCGACTGCCTTCAGCACTGGCAGCTCATTTTGCTTTCCTGAATCCTCAAACCCCCAGTTCATTTCCAGGTGTTTTCATTGCAATAGCATAAAAAAGAAGACATATGCACTGATTAGCAAGCGAGCAAAAGGAAAACCTTTAATCCTCTTGCATTTTCACAACTGATTGCAATCCAAACAACAACATGCATTTTCCATGTGACCCTGGTCTATGTTTCAAGAGTCATATCCACATCCAAGTGTAAAAATTTCCCCATCTGGACAACCTGAACAATACAAGCAACAGTGGAAAAATAGTCACGGTGTATGGGAAACAGTGGAGTAAATCACATTTTAGCACCACAGAAAGAAGAGATTCAGCAGCTTTCCCATTCCACAAATAGAATAACACCAAAGCCTTTTGAAGATAATCTGGTTAGAAATTTTCTGATCAAAAAATAGCAATTCATTCCTTCCCAAATTGTTGCTGCTTTCCCAAACTCAGACAACATCTCAACTCTCTGGGAACCTCACTCAAGTTTTTGGAGGTGAGCCTTAGAATCTGGGATTCCTGTTCAGCACTTAGGGTCTCCTTCCCTGCAGAGCTGCCCTGAAGCCAGGAGTCTCAGGAGCTGCCAGCAAAGGCTCACTGTCAGGGCTTAATTCCACTGTCCTCTCTGTTCCACTGAGAAGGTGCAGAGCCTGTGGAGCTGCCAGAAATTTCTTCAGTCTTTCCTTGGATTACTTGCTTTAAAATACATCACATTTCAAAACAATGGCATTTCTTTCAAACTGAAATCCCAAATTTTAGCCAGCTTTGCAATTAGTGTCTGTATTGATAATCTCTGGGTCAAAAGGCAATGTTTGTAAGCATCCAAATTATTTTGGGACATATCAAAAGTTCCCTAAACTTAATAGGTGGCAGATCAGCAAACTGAACAAAACCAAATTAAACTGATGTTCATATGTATGCATGCATGTGCATGTACTGCCTCACAAACTGACAGCAAATGTTCCCTGTCATAGGACCAACATTGCATAAGTGGTATTAACGTGTAGAACTACTTTGTGTCTGCATCTGGCACAGCTTTTCCTGGGCAGATGACTCACATTCATTCTGCCCTTAACTGCTGAGTCTTTCAAAGCAAATTCTTGTACTAGTCTTTCTTTCTGTAATGAGCAAAAAATTATTTTCATTGTATATGGCAGTGTGCTTCTACATATCCCGCTGCCAGGTGTTGCTGTGAACCAGGTGGCAGTCCATCCTGCTCTGAGTCTTGACTATTTCACAGGCTTGCTAGGACTGTGTCATGAAGGCACTTTGAGAAGTGAAGGAAGAAAGGTATTTTGTTTTTTCCTTAGAGACCAGCAAACACAAGTGCTGGCCCAAAGAGTTGCTATATATGTGAGTGGTGATATACTAAATGTACTCACTTGTCTCAGAATTGTCTGCTGGTGGTAATAGTAGATGTTACCAGCCTCAGGGTGTGAAGATACAGATAGCCCTAGAAGACCTTCTTCAGACACTTATCAAGATTTTCGCTCCCTGGGCTATATGCCTGGCCAATATGCCAAAAACACCAGAGGGGCTCTTTATACCACATGCAAGCCTTTTCCCAGGCACAGTCCTGAGACGTGCAGACCCCCATGCTGAGCTCAGCTCTTCTGTCCATCGCTGTGGTCTTGCTCAGGCATATGCACATGGCCTTTAGGTCTGCAGGCCTCCTGTTTCCCCAGTAATCACTGCTCCTCCTGGTGTCTGGTTCCTACACACCCATTCCTGGAGTTTTGTGTCATTTCCGTGCTACTGCATCAGCAATGGCACAGGAGCCAGCTCCTTGCAGAGCCAACCCCAGACCCGGGATGCTCATCAGGGATGCTCATCAGGCCATTACAGCAGTGTCACCAACTGGACACTGAGTAGGGCAACTCGTGAGGCACATAGCACCCGGAGGTGATCCAGGAGTTCCTGTGTGAGTGGTGTGCACTCTACAACCCAAATAAATAAAAATTCTTGTATAAATGTAACACACTTATGCTAACACTGATTTGCAGGTAAAATAGCAAAAGCACAGCTCTGCTTCTTTTATAAGATTGAGGGTTGGCTTGAGATACAAATAAGTAGCTGTTTTATTTCTTGGTTCACCCTTAGGACCAATGCTCACTGATATTGATATTTAAAGAAGCACTTTCTTCAGCATGGCTACAATCCAGGGTGTGTGGTGGTCTTTTTTTTCCCTATGCTGGTTTCAAACGAGATGTAGGTGTCTAGGTGGGTGGGTTGAGTGACATATTAGTGAGGAAGCTTCCTCCCCATTCAGAGCTACATGGAGAAGTCAGAAAGGCATCGTTTGAAAAAGTGACAGGCAGATCATGTTGGACTATTGCTGATGAAAAAGAGTTTAAATCCATCAAGAATTTTGAATTTGGAAGTGCATTGCTACAGAGAGCGGGGTGAAGTGAACTTCACTAACCTCTATAAATATTATCTGTCTTTTAATTTCAGATTTGTTCCTCGAAAAGCCTTTCAAAATGCACGCTGCCTAATTTCAGCTCCTGGCATCCAATCAAACTAGCTATCTAACAACAAGGAGCAGAGGAAGTCTGTCCTTCATCTCCATTTAGAAGTAAAAGATTCCCCCTTCTCCCCTGCCCAACCCCCCAGCCTGGCTCTGAAGGTCTTCCAATTATCTCCTTTACCTGCCACATTAAAAAGTAAAACATATGAGTTTCCAGAGATACAGAGTCTGAGGACAAGCCACTGTGGCAAAGCCATGACATTAGAACAGATGGAAAACTTCTCGGGAACAAAATGTGCACAAAAAAATGGGTTCTGGCTTTGAAGTGTATATTCACGGTGGGTGCTTTCATGTCTTTTGAAAAGCCCTAGCTCAAATATGACCTACTTAGGCAACATTCTTATTTATGTCTCCAACTAAGGAGCTGTATATTTAGCAAATGAGAGGAAATCATCCCCCTGTCATGTTTATAGATTGGAGCAAACTTTGCTGTTTAATTCTTCAACAGATTTGTCTCCATAAAAGTGGATGTAATTTAAACACTGTTAAAAAAATCAATAAATTCCAGAAACTTGGGATAAATGGAATCATAATTTTAAATATATATATATATTATATATGTACAGACATACATACAGAGAAAGAAAAAGAGAACATTTATTCAGTAGACTGCAGTTAAACCATATTTATTTAACTGGTTCCAGAGTAATGGATAAGGCTGAGCAAAGGTGGAGAGAGAATCATAAGACTTTGCCATTTTAATTGATGCTAAATGCTAACTATTGTGTAAGATAATGAGGAACACAGGAAATCTTAACTCTTCATGGACTAGGTAGGTTTATCTGGACTAAAATGAAAAGAGATTAAAACAGATTCTTCTGTTCAAGAAATTGAAGCTGAAAGGCATCTCAGAAGGACATCTAGTTGAATGAGACTAGGCAAAGGCAAGATGAATGAGACCCATGTTATTCTGGACTGAAATCTGTCTAACCCCCAAGGATGGTCATTTGGTAAGCTACCAAGCAGGTTATTTTCTGTTTTTGCAGTTATCACTAGTAGAAGGATCTTGGCTAAGAGACATCCAAGCTATGTTTCTCACTGAGGTTACAGTCCATTACCCCCAGTCCCAGTAGACAAAGAGGACAGATTATTTCTTTCTGCTTTTCAGTAACCTTTCAAGATTTATCATGTTCCTTCTTTCTTCTTTAGATTTGGCAACCCCAGTTTGTTCAGTCTTCTCTCACGGATCATGTTCCTAGTTGATCAAAAGTGCATCACCCTACTGAGTCACATCTCACCCATAACCTCCTCTGAGATGATCCAGTCCAGAACCCAGATCCTTCTCTTCAAGACAGCTGCTTTGCCAGTCATTTACTCTCCTCACATTAATGTCATTGAGTGTTCCCACTACAACAGAAGAGAGTCTTGCAAGTGTCCACACCACAGTCTGTACAGGACAGTCATCCAACTTCTCCAGGTTACTTTGCATTCCGAACCTGTTTTCTACCTGGCCAACATCCCATCCCAGCCTGCAAAGCAAAGAAGAACCCTCTGTTTTCCACCTTCACACCTCACACTCTGGCCCAGCACAGATCCCAAAGAATGCCTTTCAAAACCTCCTTGCAGTTCCACAGGTAACCATTGGTAACTGCTCTCTGACTACAGCTTGCCAGGCAGCTGTAGGACAGGACAGTTCCTTCTTGTCCTGGTTTCTCCATGTCTTATGACTGTGTCTTGTAAAACAGTATCAAAAACCTTATTAAAATAAAGACTTGTGCTTTTTTCCTTTCTACAAGGTCTGTTGCTTTGTCTCACAAGGAAAAGAGATTGGTTATAGGTGATTTACTCCTGACAAACACCTGATAGATGTCCTGCTCATACCCTCATTCCCTTCAAGGTGTTTGTGATCTGTTGCTTGATTGTTCATTCCATGTATTGGCAAGTCTCACTTGACTAGAAATCCCCAGATTCAGCTTTTTTTCCTTGTTATGGATAGACACTATCTCTGCTCTTCTTCCACCCTCCAGAACATCTCTTGTCCTTCATGACATCTGGGGATAAGCACTAAACTTCCTGGAATTGTTTCAGCCAGTTCTCTGGTTCTCTCTACCCCAGGTTGAATTTCATGGGACCCAATAAATTTAAAAAAAATTGTTTATCTCAGTATTTTCTAATCTCATTTTTCCTCACTGTAGCCTGAACTACTATCTCCTAGTCACTGGCTGTATTAAGCCTCCAATCATAGCTGAGCTTCTTAACCGAACACTGATTCAGAAGTTGATAATATGATTTATTTCAGATAACACTTTATTTTGGGGGAATATTCTAGTCTTTCACAACCTTCAAGTTATTTCTTAGCTACCTGATGCTCAATGGCCCTCTTAATCTCCTAAATGGGAAGAAGTGCTTGGCATCTTACAAAACCGAGCCCCTAGCTGAGGTTCAGACTTCGACAGAAATGAGGCATTTGAAAACAACTGTGATTTTTCCTGATCAAAGCTGATTTGAAAATACTCTAAGAATACTTATCTTCTTGATGTTCCAGCTAAATGTAGAAGGGTTGTGGTGTGCAGAAATGGAAGTACAGCTTCAAAACCCTGTCCACATTGTCAGTGAGAGTTCCAAACCTTTATTCTGCAACTCAACAGTCTGGCCTACCTTAAACTGCTTAATTCTCCCACCTCACCTTCCCAAGTCATATTTATATGTGTCTCTTTAACACTTGTTTAGAGAACACCTACAAATCCACTGATGAAATTTAAAAATCCAAAAGGAACACTTTCCCTCAAAATGGATTAAAACAGTGTCAGCTCCCTTGAAGTTAATGAATGAATACTATTCCTTAGAGCTGTTTTTATTCCTTCTGATATCCTAAATGATGCTGAATCAGAAAGGGTGAAGTAACTGAAATCCAGATATGTTAGTTTCTGCTCCATTAGGAAAAGGAAAAATCAATTTGGCAAAACATAAAAAAAGAAAATCAATAGGAAAAGAAATTTTATTTTCACTTGAGAACTAAAAATATATTACAAACAATGGTGAGTGAAAATTATTCATTGATTTGTATAACACCTTTTACAAGCCCAAAAAGTGCTCCAAAGAATTATAGATTATTTAAATCTAAGGATCACTTACCACCAAAATGCACCTATCTCTAGGGTGGAATGCACCTGCTACAAAATCGTACTAGCAAACACTACACCACAGCTTTAGGGCACAAATGCTTTATCAAAAGATGCATCAAGGGAAGTTGAAAATGCAGAATTGGAATATCAAATGCAGGCTGGAATATGACCACACTGCAACTATATTGATTTCAGTTTAAACTTAAACTCACAGAAGATAGGTCTATCAGCCCATTAAACAAACTCTGGCTCACAAAGTCCCTAAAATGCTCTATGTCACAAGCTGGGATAATATGCCAGAGGATGGGTCAGTTTGTGTTTGCCCTATTCCTTCTGCTCTTTCCCTGGTCACTATCAGAAACCCGATGGCACCAGTCTAGATGGACCTTAGCTCTGACCTAGCATAGCTGTTCTCAGGTCCTGAGCTCACATGCGGGGCCATGAGGCACCGCTGCACTGCAGCCAGCGCACCCTCGCATCTGTTGGCTCAGCAGCAGGGCAGCCATCTCTGGCAGAAGGGCAGGTGGTGCAGCCGACAAGGCAGCCTTTTGTACTCTCCGGCATGAATCACCATACTCATCCGGAGGCACTCTAAATCCTCAATGTTAAGCACACATTAAGTTGTTTCAGGATATGGGCCGCATTTATAGCACTGTCATTAGTAGCAAGGGCTTGCACTGCATAAAATTACACAAAGTACCTTTTGTACCTCGAGATGTACTTAGCAAGCAAACTCCTAGGGGCAGGGAATGTGCAGTCTTCTGTTTCTCTAAAGCACCTTATTCAATTACGGCAATATAAAAATGATTTATAACAATCTATTAAAAATACAACTCAAGTGACTTATCACTCCTGGGGTCCTGGGAATATACTGTAGGATTTGCCCTTTAATTGTAAATCAAATCTAGTGGCCAGTACCTCATGTTTTAGAGAAAGATGAAAACTATTGATACACCTCACCACTTGCAAGTGCAGCATGTCTTAGGTGATACAATCTTGGGTCATCAGCCAAAACATGACGAGGGGGAAGCAGAAATATAGAAGAAAGTGGCAGAAATTTCTGCTCCCTACAGTCTGTAACCCAATCAGTTCTTCCACTGATCAGGAAGCCTCCATCAGTCCAAGGGCTGCTGCAGGGCAGGTGGGCAGGCACAACGAAAACACTTGCCATCACTGCCATGGTGTTCCTTTCTGCCCAGGGTGTTTCTTTCTCCCTCAGCTTTCTCTGGAAAAGCTTTTTGGGAAGATGAAAGTCCAAAATAGCAGCAAGACAGAGTAAACAGCTTGCCTAAAAGGCCACAAGCTGGGCTGGAAAGAGATTCACAAAGCATCTTGCACCCACAGTCCTAGGCAATCTGCATTACACCGGGTGACCCAGAGCCCTGGGGACAGCTGAAGCTATGTGTGGGCTAGAAGCACAGCACCTATTTCGTCGCACCCAGCCCAATAACCCAAGTCTATCCATTCCTGTGTTGAGGAAGACTAAGGATATGTAATAAGAAAATCTCGAATTAGAAACCTGACCACTCTCTTCTGTCCTCTGAATAGCCAAAAGTCTATTGTGCAAAATAGTCTGCATCAACATCAAAATAGATATAATGTGCACCAGAGGCATGTGCCACATCTGATAAAACACTTCTAATTCTGACCATTAGCAGACATGGATGGAAACTATTTGCACTCTGGAACTGCCTGTTATTGGCAAAGTGTGTTGATAAAGCTGTATTCATAGGAAAGCCCAGGTCAGGAACTGACCTATTTGGTCAATAAACTCTTTCCTCTGCTTTTTCTGACAGTGATATCTAGCAGCTCTTTTTATAAGTTGATATAGCTGTACCTTGAAAACAATATCGGAGCACATGAGGGAGGTTTACTCTTTCCTACAAAGCCACTGGAGTTATCATACAGCATGAGGTAGAAATCCATAATGCACAGCTAATCAGAGATGCCCTCACCTGCTAAAACTAGCCAAGAACTTGATACTTAAGAAAAAAAATTTAATTTTAATGTAATATTGAATAGAATTGATATATATATCCACATATGGAAAATGGCAGAGGCTGTAGGAATACTAAATTCTTCTTTGCTTTCACACTTTCTACCAATACAATTCTACCAACCCTCAGCTTCTCCCTCTCCCACTGCTCCTTCCCCCACTTGGGGTTTGTCCCCATAATTGGAAGAACTCTTAAAATCTTCCATTCTTAAGGAAGATTCAAACATAAAGGCCACTACTAGTACAGAATAATTTTCTTTTGCTGTAAAATCATCAATACATTGCTTCCTATTGGTTTCCTTGCCCAATTCCCTAAGGATTAGCAGAACACCAGTGACACGTGATGCTCTTCCCCTACTTGGATTTCTGCGTAAGATTCCTTTGTAGACACTCTAGCACCTAATACTGGCTCACGCTATACTTTTCCCCAGTAACGTCACTCTCTCTTCCAAAAAGCTGTATTTTTTCAAAGAGCTTTGTCTCTTGAAAAAAACCTATTCTTTGGTTATATTTGGCTGAAGCCAGCCAACCAGTTCAAAAGTCACTGAAAAGACAGCTACAGACCTCACCTCACCCACAGTGCAACACAGAAGCCTCATTTTCTAAGGAAATGAGGCTAAAAAACAGTGAACCCAGAATCTTCTGTTCTCTCATTCTCTCATCTAACGTTCATCTTTGTTACAACCTCCTTCTGACAGGAATTGCCTTTATCTGTATTTTGTAAAGCTTTGAGCATACTGCCAGCACTTTAGTAGTAAAATACCATAGAAAACCATATATCTGAATATTATTATGCAGAAAATATGTGCATGTTCACACAGACAGCAGATATATAAAAATATTGAATATGTAATTTAAGGCTGTGTTTGTGTTTAAGTATGTAGGTCAAACATAGGGCAAGGTTTTTTCTATTACCCACAAAACCTACATGTACACTGGACCAAAAGAAAGCACATAAACTTCTTTAATTCTGGATGCTAAAAGATGCAAGTTCTAACTAGCGTTTGGATGGGTGATTTCCCCAGGGAACCCCAGGTGTTCTGGGCACGAGCCAAGCAGTTATTGCTGAGCACTGGGGTTGAGGTTCACCTCACCTAACCTCAGCCATCTGTCTCCCTGCAGAGACTCGGGCACCTCCAGAGGGTGATACCTGGGAGGATGGAATGAATCAACCTGCCTGAGTCTCACCGCTGACCTCAGAGGTGGCCCAAACTACTCACTCAGATAACCGTGTAATTTTTGAATAACTACAGTTAAGTGAGATGAATGCCAAACTTGGTGAATATTAGCCTGCAAAAAACAAGTGAGCAGGAAGATTCCATATCACAGCTGAATGGAAACAAGAAAGAGCAAACCATAAACCCTAAATTCTCAGTTTCTACACAGAACCAAGAACAGGTTTATAATACCTGGAAACTTCTGCAACTGCATGAAGAGGTCTTCATAAGAAATAAATAAATACTTCTAAGGCAACTTACAGTAGCATTTTAAATATATTTATTGACAACGAAACTTTGAAGTATTCTCCTTATAGCTTTTAGTTACTGGAAAATGGTGATTGTTGACAGCAAATGGCAGAAGGGCAATTTCTACTTTGGTTCTGATTTGGGTAACTTCTCTTTAACCACCACAAAAATCAGAATGAAGATGTAGAGGGGAAAAGAAACCAAACAGATCCGCATAACCTGAGCTGGACTCTGCAGAAGAAGGTTCTAATTGCTCTACTTTCCCTGCATTTCAGGCACAAAGGGTAACACGCACGACCCACTGGGCAGTGGGTTTAAAAATTGCTAGTTGTCCACTCATTTCTGCAGTTGAATTTGTTGGCCTTACAGTAATTCTATTGGCTTTGAAGTTCTACTTCCCATTAGTGCTATCAACCATGAGATATTGTTAGAGGGTTTTTTCGGGCTTTTCTTTCTGCCTTCACTGGATGGAACACAGCTTATCCCCATGTCCATTAAATATACATTTGAACAGCATTTCCACCTGCACTTTGTCACCTCGGGTTCTCAAGAGGTGTACCTCCACTTGGCTCTGAGCTCAAGGGCGCCCTTGATATCAGTCTGAGAGTGCCAACAGGCATGCTAATGCCCATTTGAAATAGCTTTTCCTTTGCCTCAGATGTTTTCATGCACTCAACAAATAAAAAGTCTGCTTCACTCTGTCTGCAGTGCTGTAGGACGACCTCACCTCATTCTGTCAGTGAGCTGCAGTTGCTTTCAGGCACCTTCTAGACTTTGCTTTCCTTCCTGGAGTGTGTTGTGTCCCCCCCCCCCCCCCCCCACTTAAAGATCCAAGTTAGCAAAAGGCTCTGAGTGTATTGATTTAAGCTTACCTTCTTGAAGGCACTCACCCCACTGCTGTTAATATTGTATTTCTTTTCAAAATGTCCACATTCCCTGGAAAATTAGAAACACCCTGTAATTATGAGCTGCTTCTGAACACGAAAGAACACAACTGCAAAGAGGGAACAAAAAGCTGAATTTTCTGCAAATAAAACTTTGGCAGTGAAGATAATTTGTTCTTCTGCTGTCAGTAAGAGGTGTCTATATGGGTCACTGAAGAGGTTCTTTACTGGGAATAAGTTAAATTCAGCATCTACCATCTTGTCCTGTGGGTGAAGCATGCTATCTCAAATACGCAATACAGCCCAAACTGGGTGTAATCTTTTTTAAACTTTCTTTTTTTATGAATCACTTCCAAGTCTTAGGGGTAGGACATCATGACAGCCAGTTCCTCAACAAAGAACTGACATGAGAACAAAAGCTATTCCTGAAGAGTTCTCAAAATAAAAGTGAGACAGATGAGTGAGGAAAAGTTGCATGGGTGTTTCTTCAAACAAGAACATGGTCAGGAAAGAAGTAGCAGAAAATATAGATTCATTAAAGCTGAACTGCCTCACAAAATTCTCAGTTCTGCAGAAATGTGCATTAGGGAAAAAACACTGTGAATATGTCAGGTTTGGACACCTTCAGAGCTAACAGTCTCAGTGTTTCATCTGAAAATGACTTCACATTTTTAATATATTTCTATATTTTACATTCTAGTACTGTATTGAATAACAAAATCAGCACAGTTGATTCGGAGTGAATCCTTCCTAGAACCTTCCTCTTGCAGGAAGAATTTTAAACTTTGGGACTTTCATTCTAAATTGAAGCCAAAGTAAATTTCAAAATCTTGAAATTCTTTGGAAAATGTAATTTCCATTCATTGCCCAATACTGCTTTAAACCTCAAACCTTTGTCAACAGCTAAGTTGAGCTTTGGGAGAAGATGCTCATGTCTTTCTGAAAAATGGTTCCTGCCCGGCTTCCCTTTCCAATGGCATCTGGTAAGGGCTGCCTTGTTGTAAATCTAGACAAAACCTGCTAAGCAGTTGTCCTGAAAAACTACAAATAGTTAAGTACTTGGCCATATTCTGGACCCTGGGCAATTTCTTTCCATATAATTATTTCTGCTGTTGTCATTAGCTCTGGCACTCTCACTATTTATTACCATAGGTATTTCGAGACTCATAAAAATGTGATCTTACTCAAGGCTTAAGCAACACATGAAATAAATCAGCAGCACTGAACATTGGCTGACACTGGATGAAACCTGGCTGGGAACAGCTGGATTGCTCTCTTGACTAAATATTTACAAAAGCCATGATTATATCACTGAGTGACACCAGTGTGAATATAACAATTTATCAATCATCATGTTTAACTGAAATCCCTGCAGGAGGGGACGCATTCTCACTTAACAATAAATATCTACTGTATGCTAATTAAGTGACTTATTTTGCAGCTAACATTACTTCAGGGATATTTGGGCTTTTTAACTACCCATTTCCTAAGCACTGATTACTTCAGAGGCACAGAAAACACAGAGTTCAGCTGGGCTGTCCCTTGCACCAGTACCCACCCAGTAACACCACTGGAATTACTCGGGGCACACATCGGAGCAAGAGCAAGGCCGAACCAACACACAGAATTTGCTTTCCATGCTCCCTCCACAGTTCCCCTGCCTGCTACAGGGTGCCCATGGGCAGCAAGTACCACAACAGCCACCCTGCCATGCCCCCCACTGCCACAGAACCTGCTTCCCACCAGCCCCAGCCACTTTGGTCTCCTGCCCTTGCACATCCTCTCCCAAGTAGCTGGCACATGCTCACAGTGCTGGCTGGCAGCTGTGTGTTCAAGCTGAAATGCCCATGTCTCTAGGAAAGGCTTCCTGAATTTTCTCACCCCATGTTGACCAGGTTGGGCACAACTGAGGTTTTGTTCACCCTGAAACTGCCTCAAGTTTCACCTCATAATGTGGGGCTCTACAGCACCAAATCCAGCCTTCCTGACAGCATCCACGAGTCTGTCCGATCAGAGTGTGCAGGAAAACCTGCCTCCCGGCCAGCAGGGACATGGCACTGTATCCATCAGACCTGGTTAGCACTGACTGGGTAACCTCCTGAAAAGGTCACTGGCCACTGAATACAAGCCTACCTGCTGCAAGGAGAGAAGGGCTGGGACATGAAGAGCTCTACCAAACTGTGGCATTGCCAGGGAACATAAGGATCAGGTTCATACAGATGGGAGCAGCAAGTAAACCTGCTCAGGGCATCGGGAGGAGAAGGTTTTTGTGAAGATAAAGCCAGCACATGTCACACTGATATGAAATGCGTGTTTGGGCACCAGAAACCACAACCACATGGCAGGAGCTTTTTATAAAATCTTCCACCTTCTGCTTCATGCCAGATTAACTCTCTTGTACCAGCAATGGCATGAGCAGTTCAGCTACCTTCCTGTCTCCTTCAGATTACAGGTTTTAGTGCAATGCAAGAGAAAATACAAATCTCCTATTTTCCAGGCCCACTGCACAGACACTTTAAAAAGCTTTTCTTCAAAATGCCTCTCAGATACATGGATAACACAGCCTGTTTGTGTGGATCTCAAGCTAACATTCAAAAGGAACAGGTAGCATCCATGGCTCACCTCTGGAAACTGCTTTTGAACCTTGTCTTTCTTTTCAGGAATCGTCGTTCGAAAAGACGAAAAAGTTTGGGATGTTGAAGTCTCTGCTCCCTTGAGAGCCCGAGAAGAAAGTTTCCCTCATATGGATCTCAGAGATAGATTTTTTAATTCCCATTTTGTACATGTTGAGAGTCTGCATAATAATTGTATTTTAGCCTTTGGAGCCCATCTGCCACTAAAAGGGAAATTTCACCTTCTTCTTTCTACCTACAGAGAGGTCTATAAATCAGTAAGCACGCAGACATGGGAGCACAGGACTTGGTTGCCCTTCCAGGAGCCCTTAATGGCTCAGACAATCACAGCAAGTGCTCTTTTCAGAAACACAGGGAAGGAGGAGAGAAGTCACGATAAATTTAGTTTTCTTTTGAAGTTAATAACCTCCTACAAAGGCTTTTGGTAAAACACAGACACCTTAACATTTTTTTCCTTTCAAACCATTTTTTCTCTATTTTTCCCTCAGATGGTAAAATCTGAGGAAACCTGTCTCTTCAGAAGTAACTGCTTTGTGTGAATGACATCAGCAGACCACGAGGTTACCACTGGTAAGTTGGCACCCTGAGGGGAATGAAATGAAATCTCTTATCAGCCTACTTGCTCCTCTTCTTTTTTACATTTGGTGCCTTTTGTAATATGCAAAGCGAAGGAAATGTTTTGCTCCCCTTGATTTTTTTCACCTTTTTTTTCCCCTCAGGAGAAGGAACAATATATTTAACTGGTTTCTCCAAGGTCTCAGCTGCAGCTTCAGGTCTGTTTGGTACCTCAGTCAGAGGTGAATGATTTATACTCCCTCCTCTTTCTGCCTCACATCAGACCTTCTCTCACCTACCACTGGGTTCTCCAGAGACTTGTTTCAGGCAGTTTGAAAACGCAGGGCCTTCCCAGGGGAAGGAGACTGCCATAAATGTGGCTAATGTTAACTTCTACAGACTCCTCCACCACAGCAAAGGCTCTGCTGTCTTAACTTCAAAACCACAGCAGATATAACCTCTTATCAATTTCCCAGGGCGGCTATCCTGTTGTAACTCTCCTCCTCTGGGGCCTCTCTCAGGTCAGAAGGTTTCAGAGGCAGATACTGTTGGCTAAAGGGAGATGATGATGAGGAGACAATGGGTGAATGTATGGGAAAGTGGCTACAGCACAAGAGGATTCCCTTCCCTGTATAAAGGATTTCCAACAGGTGGAGCCAGTATTGCAGCTACCTACAAAAATAGGGAACTAACTCCAAAGGTGAAAGCTCCAAGGGAAGATTCCAAGAGAGAGAGGTTCGTTGCAGGAGAACATCTGAAATAATAAACCTATCACAATGCACTTGGCCACAGAGGTGTCTCCTGGTTTATCAACCATTAGCCTCAGGAAAGGAGATGGGACTTTATGCGTATGTTTTGAATAAGCCTTATGCATCCAGTAAGTACACGTTCTCCTGCCTCAATGCATCCCACAAAGTCAACCACCTTGTTAAAAGCAGCAACCAGGAAGGGCTAAAGAGTAACAAACATGAGAGACCCTGGGAGAAAAAAAGAAAAAAGCCTTTTCTGGAGATTGGCTGTCTTCATGCAACCAACAGTTTAATCTTCCCCAAACTGAGCTTCGAAACAAAGATGCTAAATCACTCCAGGATTCCAAGTCTGGAGTACAGCACGAGAGCCTGGATGTCATCAGGAGAATTGCTCACATACTGTCACATATAGCTCCTCACCAGGTGAGGGAATATGTGGAAGCAGGAAGAGAATGCTAGCCCAAGGTGGGGTGGAGGAGAACTTCCAAAAACCTGCAAGGGAAAATGAAAGGTTAAGGAACGGAACTGTACACACCGATCTCTATTGCTTTTACAAACAACATGCTTTTACAAACTGTGTTAAAATAAAAAAAATGTATCTTCCTTTTTAAATAAAATAAAAAGAAGAATGCATATTTTCTTTCTGAAGAAGCTATGTCACTATACCCACCTGACACTACTAAACACTTGCAAAGCAGAAGATGCCTGTATCCCCATGCATACTTTGAGAATACTCGGCCAGTTCCCCCCCAGGGAGAGGTGCAGGAAGCCAGGCCTGGTTTAGGAGCTATCAGTCAGCAAAGGACAAGAAAAGATGCCAGCCACCTTGCAAGTGTGACAAGGGTAGGAAAGTGGACTGAGAGGCGAATGGGTAACTTCAGCACATGACACAGACATGATGGAAAGGGATGAGGGATGAGACAGTGAAGACACTATTTTTTGAAGGATGACACAACTTAAAACAGAACAAGTTTGGTCAAATGTTTATCATAGTCTCTACAGGAACCTCCACTGTTCCCGTTTATTAATTTTAATGATATGGTATCTGCAGTTCCTGGTTAGAACCAAGGCTGCCCTGACAAATGCATCACAACAGGATGGGGCCCAGCTACGCACAGTATAAAGAGAAGGAAGATAAATAGCGCACCAAGAATAAAACAATCCTCATGGGTTTTGAAGCCTTTGAGAGTCCAAATTGTCTTTTTCAGGAAATTATTCTCTGCCAAAAGACTTGTCTTCATTCCAGACAAAGCTAATACCACATCTGAAATTTCCCAAGCAGGAAAAAAACAGCAAACACTATAGCATTAGCTACAAATAGAGCATCAAAACAAACACATCTCAAATGGCTTTCTAAACAGCATAGGTTTCAATTAATCCATGCATCCTAACTTGCCTGAGCAGTTCTATGTACACATATATACACATCTGCAGTTTTTAAAAACATAAATAGACATTTGTACCTGTCTCTCCATTCTGTTGCAGCTGTGTCCTCTTTATGTTTCTCCAAGAAATCATGTTTTGACACAAAAAAATATTTCTCTCTCAGCAGCCTGTCTTGAGGCTGTAAAGAAAGCTATGGACTCAACAGGAATGAAGCCAGAAGCGTTCCAGTGACACTTGGGAGAGGGACACAGGACATACTCCTAAAACTTGGAGTGTGCAAGGCTCACAAGCACTCTGGCAGGTTTCACCCTTTCTGATGGCAACATGAAGGAAAACATGAACATGTGGGACTGATCTCCCCTACTTGTAATTCCCTAGAAGTCCAGGCAGCTAGAGGAGAGCACTAGTCATCCAGGCTCCCTTTGTACTCAGTGGAGAGCGAGTGATCCCTTCAGAGAGAGATTCATCCCTTCCTAGATGGATACTTGAGGCAGACAGGATGAATCACCCTCTGAAGGCGTTCTCTTTCTGCAGAGAGTCCTCCTGCCACTGCAGAGGAGCCTCAGACCACCACCATAGATTTGATGCCTGTTACAAGCCAGATGAGAAGAATCCCTCCCAAAGCAACTCTTTCAAAGCAGTATCAGTGTCATCTAAGGATGACCCAGCTGAGTCCTCTATTCCACCATGTGCTGTGTCTCTCTGCCTTATTAGTTTATGGCATGTTCTCTGGTCTGGCAGAGAACGTGTTAATTTACAGCATTGGGCAGTACAGTGCCTCTGTTGAAAAACTGCCTGTGCTAAAACTATGCTCCATTTTTAATTATTGAGCTTTTTATTCTAACTACTATATCACAAGAAGTCATCATATTCTGCCCCACAACACTTCTCCACTGTTTACATCTACAAGACAGCTTCCTTGTTTTAACTCCAAAGTTGTTCCCAACTGGCTGAGTTTTGAGTGTAGTTTCACCATTTATTACTACATATCAAGCACAGGAAAACCTTTTGTGGTAAGAAGTAAAATCATTCCCATTTTTCTCCTGTCCTTCACTATAAGTCTGTCATGCATTAGGAAACACTGGCAAGGGAACCTGGGTTACTGTATTTCTTTGCAGAGGTACAAGCTTCTAGGAATACATTAAAGAACCTTAAAGAACCCAACTTAATTTTACAAGTGCTGATTGTATTCTTTGATATTTTCCACTTCAAGGACTGTCAGGTTTCCTCAAGTCCAGCAAAGTAAATTTTTTAAATATTTGTGAATGCCAAAGGATTAAAGGATGAATTCAGAGATTTAGAGGCAGGTAACTGTTGTGGAAATAGCACCAGAAACCCTGTTTTTCACAGTGAGCCCTACCAGTGAGCTGCTCTGTGGCCTTGAACAAATCACTTCACCTCTCTTATACTTCTGCTTTCTTGTCAATATTTTTGTCTGCTTAAGTGTGTGGCTTCTGGGGCAACTCCTGTGGGTTTGTAGAGTGCCTGCCAGTATAGGATCCCAGCATCAAACAGAATGACGCTGTAGTACAAAAATAAGGAAAGAAATTTGGGAAGTACAGGGATTTGAAAGGAAATGCAATGTTTTTTTTCAAACCTCTGATGCTACTGGGGTCTTCAGATCTCCAGGCTCTGAAGGTATAGCAGCTTTTTAAAGGACTAAGTGCTTGTTGTAGATCATAAGAGGGAAAAATGTAGTCATCCATGTTTTTATGACTGGCCTCTATTCTACTTGGCTTGGTTATGTTTAATACCTGTGGAGCAGGTAATTTTAATAAATAAAAAGAGAAAGAAAGGAAGAAAGTGTCAGCATGAGGCCGGGTATGAAGTTATTGAGAACAGGAGTGTAAATGTGTCAAGGAAATCCCCTGTGATCCAAAAGGGAATGCAAGTAGCTTTACAAGAAGCAGAAGCAAGCTGGGACAAAAAAAAATGTATGGAGGTCTTAGCTTTGCAGAAAGATTTTCATTTTTCAAACTGTGAATCAAACCAAATTAAATCAAAACTACATTTCTATAGCACCTTTCATACTGGGCTCCCATGGCACTTCACAGTGAAGCCAAAAGGCAATTTGTGTCTCCTCTGTTCCTTACGCATGGGGTCCAGAGTCAGTGCAAGAGAAGGATGCCCTAAAATTCCACCAGCATTCACAGACCAGTGACTGCAGTCAGAGCTCCTGGGCAGCAGCCAGGTTTTGGGGCACACAGTCTTCGCAGGCTGCCTACCCCTACAGCCCACTTAGCAGCAACAGCAAACCCGCTGGCCCTTCCCCGGCATTGCCGCAGGAAAGACAGCAGGCTGATCTGTCCCCTCAGCCACACTCAGACATCTGGCCACCCCCTGGACCAGATTGGGTGGAAGTACAGCATGACCTGGACAGCAAAACCTTCAGTTGCCACAAAACAGCTCTCTTTGTACCAAGATAAGGAACAGAAAGGGCTCCTGTGTGCAAAAACTGCAAAAGCACTGAAATCCTTTCACAAGTGACTGTATTCAGGCTCACCTTTTTAAGGTAAATTTCATCTCTGCTAATTCTATCACTTAATATTGAAATCAAATATAATATGGTATTTGATATGACAGTCTCCTTCTTATGAAGTCAGCTGCAGCATTTTTTATTTGCATACGATTTAATTACATTTTCATTCCAGGTCTTCCATTCCGTGTATTGTGGGTAAAAGCACATGAATTCTGTATGACTGCAATGGCAGGAGAGATTATAAAGCTTAGAATAACACTGCAATGTTAAGAAATATGGAAGAAAAGTACTGCTATTTTAGGTAAAATGAATAAACGCCACAGTCCCATTACGGACAGATACAGAGCAACATTTCAGCTGCCCATATAATTTTTAAGATAGCCACAGCCTTTTGTTTGTGAGATACTACACCTTCTCCACAGGTTTAAACTAACCCAATACTTAAGGAGAAAAAGTTCAAAAGAAGCAGAACAGCAGGTCACCTCAATTCCAAGGCAGCATGTAACTATGGCATTGCTGGACTTCCTTTCTGTTTCCAAGAGGTGGGCTGTGGGTATGGGGGGATCTCTGCACCAACATGTGTGTTTTCTATGTAACACTTCTGCTCCCAGATTAACAAGGAGCAGTGGAAATCATAAAAATATTCTGCATAGTCAGAAAGGAAAATACTATGTTCATAATAAAAGGAAACAACCAAGCAAACCGTTGGATTCTGTGCATCAGTGACTATTATTTACGGTCACCGGTAGTGAAAACCAGTAAGACCTGTCAGAGCCAAACACTTGTTTATTAACTGCAAACACACACACAACATTCAAGTGCAAGGTGACATCCCTAGTCACCTGCACATAGTAGCACATAATGTAGAATAACTTTACTCTTATCACACCAATTGTAGCCATCAAGTAGGAGCTTAATGGAACAGCTGCAAGGCAGTAGTGATAAGAAGAAGCCCTCAGTTGTTCTGCACACATGGGGAAGGTTTTGTGAGAACTTGGGATTCAAAATAGATTCCTAGACCCAGATGCTTTTGTCCTAAAGCCTAACATGAAGAGTTAGTACTCAACTACATTTTTATTTTAAAAAAATCTGAATTTGTTTTATGATAGATATGTTACTCATTTGTCTACCACATCAGAAATTGTTAAGGGAAGGAAAACACTGTATTTTTATATATTCAACTGATACACTGGAATGGGAAATAGGAAACATTTCTGGCCTTTTAAGTGCAGAAGATTTTTTCTTGTTCCTGGATTTTGTTCCTTTGAACTTAGCAGAGTTCATGATTTCACAGCATTTACTGCCTTAGTTTACCCATCAGTAGTCTGAGTGTAATGATAGTGATGCTTCTTAATTCAGGGTTTATGTTTTCACAGTGAGCTGAGACAAACAGAAGGTGCTTTACGAATGTAAAATATTGATTTTTTTTCCCTCATTTGCACAAGGTCTAGAACATTATACAGTAGCTAACATGCTCCTTGAACACAGCATAAACTTCCCTCTTTCCTGTAGCAAAAGGATATTGAGAAAGAAATTTGGAGACAAAACCAATTCAAATAGGGCTGCCTGCCAATGAGGAATAGCGATGAAAAGCCAATTTTCGGGATTTTAGCATTAAAATGTTCCAGTCATAAAAATCCTTGATTTACTGGTCATTGGGCAGCACCTGTTTGATGGTATAGCATAATTAAGTTTTCTGTCTTCCTATTTCATCACAAGGAATATTTGTCTCTAACATCCTAGATAACAACCAGGTAAATTCATAATATGAACTCACAAGTATTTATACTTAAAAACAACTTTTATTCAGACCAGAGCTTAAAGTTATTTGTAGTCAGTGCAAAGTTTTCAGTGTTAATGTTTCACTAGTTCTATGTGCATTTCCTCCAGTGTTGAAACTGTGAATACATGGAAACAGAAAACCAGTCAACAGTTTTCTCTGGATTAGCCGTTTCTATAATGCATGTGAAGGTCTTAAAAAGTTCAGACTCAAATTTTGAAAACTGGAAAAATTTGGAAAAATTTGCTGTTTTCTCTGTGGAGAAGGAAAAAACTGATTAAGATATAAATATGGAAGAATTTCAACTAATGATATAATTAAAAGATGTGAATAGCAGATTTGTAAGTGCCAACTGACTTTCTTCTTTGGAAGAAAATTCACAGTCTTGTATTTTTTCAATATAGATCCATTTTTCTTGTCATCTTGAACACTTCACATTCCTTTTCTGGAACTATAATTTTAGCCTTCTGTAGAGACAATATCAAGAAACTCCTCTTTTCATGCAAACAGGCATTTCAACTGAGATATATTCACCAAGAGGATACGTGCTAAACATAGGCAAGGCAGCACAATCCTCTCATGCAAACACATACATACACATACACACAGCGAAAATTGTTTTAATAAAAAAGATAATGGAAATACTGATTTTACACAATAAGTTGATAGGCCAAACAGTTCATGCTCGCTAATACTGGTCAGCTGGTTTTGTACCATAACTGGAGGGAGGGTGATAGTAAAGGGAGAAGTAACTAGTTTTGGTAGGAGGAGAAGTGACTTTTCAACTGCACAAGAGGGTCGTGCAAGTCCATCACAGTCCTTATACGCAGATTTGCATGGTTGAAACCCAGGCTCCAGGAGGCTTCACAGCTCTTGCTACCCAAACCAGCCAGAGAAATACTACAAATGTTTCAGATAAAGGAGATAAATTCTCACATGTGTGGAGAACAAGATCAGCAAGCTACATTCTTGTGCTTCATAAATAAACCACTGTAAATAATAAAGTGACCTCCACTATGTAATTATCTCAATCGCTTTTTCCATGCAATGGTTTTGCCAGATGAAAGCAAATCAGAGGAACTGGATTTTCCCATAGATGTCTCAGTCTTATAAGAAGGAATGATTAGTCCCATCTTTCCCTCCCCCTGCTTCTCACACCCCAGGACAGCTCTGTTTTTCACTCTACTGTTGGAGTGGGGTACGAGTAGTTCTTGTAATTCAATCGTCAAGCTTTAAGAGTGCTTCCCAAGGCTAAATGGAAGCCAAATCTCAAAGCTGCATGCATCCTTTGGCCTACTGGGATGGAAATACAACTAATTTCTGCTGGCTGAACTGTAATAATGAAGACTGTGAGTGCTCAGTGATAAAATTGGGGAGGCTGTATTTAAGGCAATGGAAGTTATACCATGTGCGAAATTCTATTCCCCAGACCGAGATGCAAATGCTGTTGTTGAATGTTGCACGGATAAGACAGAAGAATAGTATAATTTATGCATTATAATTGAAATCAAGGAAGCATTTCCTGCTAATGCTGTCATGCCTGCTTTGCAAGGCTAACCCTAATGACCAACAATTGTACTTTTTAATACAATTTCCGAAGCAAGTGGTGGCTAGGGAATAGTCCCATTGGAACACACACCACACATGCCTCCTCTATATTTCTTCACGTACAATTCACAGATGATTGCTTTGCAAGACTGTGAATGCATGACTTATTCACTCTGGAAGAGTGAAGAGTCCCATAAAAGTGTTTACTAATAGACTCTCTGGCAGGAAAATCCACCTCTGTGCAGTTCCAAGCCAGTTTAAACTTTTTTTAATCACCTAATGAACAGTGATTCTCTTTCACTGTTGGGAATGGACAGGCAGGTTTGCAGAAAAAATAAGAACCAATCTAAATCACTGTCCATAAATGTGACTGGACTGTTTTTCATGAAAAAGTAAAATGCCTGTGTCCTTCTAGTTTAAGCAGGAAGCAGGGAAAAATGAATTATTTCTTTGTATTTCTGACCCAGCAAAAAGCCATATTAAGAAATGCCCTAAGAAAACCATGATGTCAAGATTTTCAGATCAAGGTTTACAGGTGCTTTAGCTCAAGGCTGAAGATGTTCAGGTAGCACATTTTCTTTGGGGATAATCACATGAAGCACCAAACCCATCACTATTTGCTGGAGGGATAAGAATGGTCACTTCTAACAAGCACTAGGCAGGGCAGCTTTAATGGAGAAAAAAATCATGGAGAACAGACTTCCCACTCACCTTTCTAACACTTCGAGGATACTATCAACAAGACATTTTACCTACTGTCTGATGCTGGCTGCATTCACCTGTGCTCAGATAAGCTCTCCTCTCCAGTACAAGAGGCAATATAAGAAGATACCTTTAGGCACAAGGACCATCAGTGGTAAGAGCCACATCCTCACATTTCTTTCCTTCTTATCGTTTCAGTTTAGCCCTTTCTTGTTTCTCCAGCATAACTACTTACAACAAGAGTATTAGCAAAGGATGTAGCAAATCAGTGATAAAAGCCACTGGTCATTAAAATGAGAAGGCATCCTGGGTTTAGGAACTAATAAGATGGCATTAACGCTATAATTACTGCCATATTAGGCCACATTAGTGCCACATCCATATCTGTGCCAGCCAACTCTTGGAAAACCAGATCTTTTTTGTTAATTGTTTTTCACGATGCTTTTGTCTCCCATGATTCTCCTGACTGCAAGCCTGGCTAGTCAAGCTCTCCCTTTTCTCTCAGATTTTATACAGAGAAGTCTGTTGGCTCCCAGCAAAGACAATGCACTAAACCCACATACAGAAAAAAAAATTCCTAAATCTTCCCTAGTTCTTATCTACCTGAAAAACACACACAAATGATTCATGGATACATCCACAGTAGTGTTCCATACTAGTGCTGACATATCATAGAAAGCAATAGGACAGCTATGAGAAACAAGCTTTTATGTAGATGAGTCTGCCAAGACAAAGATCTTTTCCACCTTCAGTCACTAAGGGTCTTCCTAGAGTAAAATCCTTTTTGGATCCTAAACTAGACTGCTTTTGATTTTATTCAGTCAAGATCCTCCTTGCTTCTGAATGTAAAGATAGAGGATCAATAATTTCATCACAGCAATAATTTCTACTCTATGTCAGATAGGAATTGTTGACAGATGACGCTCCATCTGTCACAGTATTTTACAGTAACAAGCCAAAATACAGCAAAAAAAAAAAATTGTAAACTGTACTGTTAGGAACTGTCGCAACAGAGCATCTTGGCTTTTTGGAAATACAAGTTGTTATAACAAAAAGCTTCAATTCAAAGCTTGGATCCTGGGACAGGTATAGCTATTTAGCATCTTTACATAATGGGTTTTAAATCTAATACTGCCCGATAAGGCAGTATTTAAAGTAGATTTACATGAGCAGACAACCACATGCCTGCTGTCCTCACACTTGGAACTGGACAGTGAAGTTAGATCCCATACAGAAGCCATGCTACCCCCCTTGCATGGTCTCAATCCCCAGCTACCACTCAAGTTATATATTCGTATTCCCCTGATTCGGTGTTCAAATAGAGCAGTCACATAATGGTCTGTGTCTACTCATTCCAGCATGTGCAGGGACAGATGTGTTTAACGGGGTTAAGCCAACAAGTATGGGGGGTAGGGATGGCAGATGGTATGGAAACAGAGTAAACTTGGGGAGAGCCAGAGATGTGGGATCCCTGCTGGCACCCACTAGCACCCACTGGTGAGGAGATACTATGGTTCTCACCTTATCCCTTTCTCCTTCTTTTCCCATTAGGGTCGTGATAGCCACAACAGATTCAGCACCTGGTTCCTCTGCAAGGGTACACTCTTTAAAATCTATGCCTCTGTCTAACCTGAAAGTGTGTCATTCAAATTTCTAACCCCCATGTGCTTCCTTTCCATTCCTAGAACATCAGAAGGGTGAATGCAGCAAAGACGGATGGTCCTGCCCTTGAACTGGCACTCATTTTCCGAGTCGGCTTTCTATCACAGACTCCCTGCTAAAGCTGTTTCCCAGTAAAACAAAACAGAGCCCCTGATGCAGTAGAACATACTGGAATATAATGCACAAATCAATGATCATTTCAAATTTAAAACTTCATGCAAGACACACAAAAAAGAACCACTCAGCTTTGCAGTAGCTGTACAAAAAGAAACAGAACAAGACAAAAAAGGGGAGAAAAAAAAACTCTGCATAGAAAAATAAAAAAATTACACCAAACTTGATTTATTTTCTGGTTTTGCCAGTGTATTCTGGGCTTAATTCTTCTTGTATCACAGCTGTTTTTCTCCTTTCCACCAAGCCCAGTCCAATGGCACAGCTTCTTCAATGTTTTCTCTGTCTTTGCTGGGTGAGCAAAGCCTTTTCATTTCACACATCATTTACAGCTCGCTGCTGTGATTTCAGAAAGTCAGTGGGCTTTTACCAAGCTAACAAGTGAGATAAACATTTTATGTGTCTGCTAATTCTGAAAATTCTGCAGATTTTGTGACAGTAGGTACCCTAAGCAGTCAGGGAAATTCAGCGGTTTCAATTCAATTTGCACCACATGGCAAACAAGTTTGCCTGGGAGTCAGTAAATAAATCAGGAAGAAAGAGAGAAATAAAGAACAGACTCTTCAAAGCCGCATCCTATTTCTATAATGCAAACCTAAATTCTCTCAACTTTCAATGTATTCTACGTGCCTCCCTAAATTTATTCACTCACTCCTGATTTGAACTGAGAGACAAAAGGTAAAGATTTCTGTCTTTGTTTCTTTACTGTCATTGAGCCAGATCAAGACACTTTCTGCTGGAGTAAGAGAATGACTGCTCACTCAGGGACAAATACTGGATAATGCATCCAGCTGCCCAGTGTGTCCAAGTTGAGTTTGTATTTTAGAGATCACTGGACATGAAAGACATGAGAATTGGATGTCTAATCTGTACATACAGGATTTTATCTGATACTCCCCAAATTCAATAGCAAGACTCCTGTCTATTTTAGAGGTACAGAACAAGAGCTCTATATGTGCATATGTGAATTGGGCAACTACATGTGCAAATGACAATATGACAATAGATAAATTACAGATGCAAGTCAGGTGTGGTTTTTATGCAGGTCCAGCTTATGTCCAAAGCTTTTAAAATTGTGGTTCTGTTTGAACAAAGAGACACAGGAAAAGTGAAACTAAACAGAAAAAGTGTAAATTTTTCCAGAGATTCTTTTTCTTGCGAGAACACCTGAGTCCATTCTTCTGTGTAGCCAGAGATATGATCACTTACAGTCAATATATCATCTTACATTAAAACAACATCAAAAAAAAGGCATTTAAAAAAAGCCATAAAAATTTTGCTGCCTAGTTAGTTGTCGATTTCTTATTTTCACATCACTAGTAGCACCCTCCTATGTGCAGTGAGCTTTGGCACTGCAAAATGACTAATTCCTTCTGGATTCGTAGAATGTTGACACCATAAAACCTCAAGATCAAAAAATAATTAAATGAAAGAATTACACATCTTATTTATTAACAGCAAGAGAAGAAAGGGAATGGTGAACCATTTCAATCTGCACACCAGCAACTGGCAAGCAAAGGGCCTGATTCTCCTACTTTCATTAACCTTCATTTAATAGTGTAATAAGACATAATCGTAGTTAACAGAATTGGCAATAAAATGGCTATTCAAATTCAATCAGTATGAGAGAGTAAGGACTAAAAAAAGGATGAGGGAAAAAAATGGATGGATGCCTTCTATCTGGCATCACAGTCCAGAGACTGGAAAGTGATGATTGTTGCATGTTCCCTATTTCACACAGCAATATGTTGTAAGGAGGATGGAACCAGTCACATATGTTCTGGGCCTGGCTGGGATGCATCTGTTTTTTACGAGCATGAAAAGAATGTTTCTCCACATTAATCAGGACTTAAGGAAATACATAGCTACATCTTCCAAACCAAACAAGAGAAAGCCAGAGTGAAGAAGATGCAACCTTCTGAAGCAAAGTTACGCTTAAGAAAAAGCCTCAAGAAATTGGAAGTCAAAGGGCCCCCCATAAACTTTAGACTCACATTCCCTTTACCCTGACAGTGCTCAGAGAAATACCCATGTTGCTGAGGGAAATCCCTTGTATATATACCTCTAGCAAAACAAAGATCTAATTCAGGGAAATACTAAAAATCTCAGACCTTACATGTATGACCAAATTTAAGCATGTGCTTAAATGAATTCCCGAAAGAAGCTCCAGTTGTTTAATTGGTTTATTTCAGCTATCATCAACCCTGAGTAGCTAAAAATTGAACCATCAGCATTTTAGTTATATCACATCAGAGCTAATTTTTAAGTTTGCCTTTTGAAGGATGCGGAGTTCTGTATCTGAAACATCCAAGGTCTTTTTCTTTTGGAGAGAGGTAATGTAGCAGATCAGGCAAAAATGCACAGGGGTCTCTGAATATTTTTGCTGAATAGATTGCTGTGCAAAACCAATTATTTCATAAATTTAAAAAAAAAATGCAAAGTAGGATATTTCAAACAGGAAACAACATAAGTAGCACTGGTTTTGAGAGAAATAATCATGTTACTATGGAATACTAATCCAAGTAAGCTTCTTTATATTCCAAAATATTGTTTTATATGTGGCATTTCATATTCTTTTTGGTGCGTTTTTTAAAAGGATGTAATATTTAGGAATTGAACTATTAGACCTCAGTAAGGCTGTTATCTCAGGAATAGAAGGACTTATTGCAAGTGCTTGAAAAAGACAACAAAACAGTGAAGGGAAAAATGCCTCCAGTGCTGAAGATATTTTTAAGATATCATTGAACAATGTTAGCAAAATTAACACTTGTAAGAAAGTAGAAAAGGAGCAAGAAGCAGGGCTCAGGCAAATGCTAATTTGGGAGTTTTTCAAATTCCTATTCAGAGAGGCAAAACAGTCTCGGGCTAGAGCTCCTCTGGGATTTGGGAGGCAGGAGCTCTCTCCCCAGCCATCATTCCCTGAATCCCCAGGTGACCCTTCGCATTTAAAGCCAAGATGTTCCCTGATCTGCAGAACAGGAGCTGTGAACTTTGTGTAGCACTTTGAGATCCACCGTTGCAAAACTCTGGCTCAGGAAAAGGAATTCCAAAATCTGCAATTAGTTGTACATAAGGGTAAATGTATAAAGGGGGTCAGAAGTTTCTACCACTAGACTTTCTTTTGAAATCTGTTTAAAATTCAAGTCCACAATAGTAAGACAGCTGAGCTTTCTCTCCATTAAAGCCTGAAACCAGTGGAAAGCCCTAGTGGTGAATTACTGACTCTATTTTTTCATTTTAGTTTATACCAAATCCATCATATTTCAGTTGTTCTGGAGGTCAATATAATAATATATTTTTTAATGAAATTTATATGAAGCCTTTTGTCTCCAAATACTTGCCCAGGTATACACAAGTTGCACCTCATGCATCTTTGAGAGGCAAATAACAGCAATGTCCCTTAACAGGGGCTGCACAAATGCAAGGAAAGTAGCTTGCCCATAGCCCCCAAAATGGTGGCTGAGGCAAAATTTGCTTCCAAATCGCTGACATTTCCAATGAAAGAATTTATGCCGTAGTGCATGAAAAAGCTCTGTGTCTTAGGATTTTTTTCTAAGCAATTGTGGGTAAATTTGGGGTTGCAGCTGTTATTAGGAGGTAAGAAATAAATTAGACAGGCCTTCATTTGCACTGTGCAGCTGCAGCTCCTGTCAGTGGAATACCTCGAGGACAGACTGATGCAAAATATCACACCTTCAAAAGGAGGGGAGCTGTTACTGGGCTTCTGGCGTCCCAGCTGGGCACTTGTGAAAATGTTACCCATAACAGCATTTTTGCTGATGTAATCCCTTCCTGACTTTTTTTTTTTTTTTTGTACTGTGGGCCCTTCAAACTTCAAGCAAAATATACAGGTTACTTTTCCTTCCTTTTACTGGGATCTACAGTGGGTAATTTCTAAGAGTTCACAGCAGGACACAGAAAGAGAAATGGTAACTTTAATTTGCTAAGAAACTCTACATTTTATTTCTAAATGTGAAAGTGGCCTAAATGATGATTCTTAGCTTTAGTATAAAAGGTATTTTAAAGCTTGCCCACAAAAATACTCTGTCTCCCTTCCCTAAAGTAGTCTCTTTCTCCCTCATGTCTTTCTAGCTGCATGGAAGTTATGTGTATTAGAGCAAAGGTACCACATACTTCTGGACTGAAAAATTAATGTGGTCCTGCTCTTACACATTAATTGCCAGGAACGGGATCAGAAAGAAATACTGAGGTGAAGTCTAGGTATAAGAGCACCAACCATAAATATTCCTCAGCTTTTTTGGGACCCAGACATAAGATTAAATGTCCCTATAACTCTTGGCCTAATATTTCAGCCAAACCTATAGCAGTGTCATAGGCTTACAAGCTTCCTTTTTAGCTTCAATTCTTTTTCACCACTCCTTAGACTTTGAGACTCTAAAACAGTCTTGTTCCTGCCAGCAACATTCTCCCATCATGCAGATTATGGATTCATGCACTTTCTTTATTTTAATGTGACTTTTTATATCCAGTATAACCTTCTGACAATCATGAACACTTGCTGTAAAGAAGAAAAGATATTTTCCAAAGTCTCTGTTCAATTATTAGTGTCATCTGTAATGAACTATTCTAGTTTAATTGCAGAATTTGTATCTTTTGTACTATGGACAAAATAAAACACAATAGAAGATTAATTTAATAGGAAAACTAATGTTCATAGCAATTATTTCAAAGCTGAGGGTGCTTTTTCAATTTGCTCCATCTGATGAGGTGATTCTTTTGAGAAGACCATTAGACTCATAAACCTGAGGCACAGAGAGCTTAACACAGGAACACACATGAACACTTACACATTCATAAATAAATGGCACACCTCTGAATTACAACACAGCAAATAAATGCATATCGCAGGAAAATGTTTGAGGGACAGTATCATATGTTCAGTCATGGGTGGATCAGTGTTTATATCATGTGATTTGGTAAAATCAAAGTGGTGTCTGTCTTGGTGGTGGTACAATTTACATTTACATTTAGGGCAGCAGTGAGAAGAAGCTAAAACTGCTGTATTCTCTTTGACTGTACTGTGCTTGTCCTTCACCTTGAAGTGAAAAAGGCATCATTTATGCTACTTTTTTTTTTCTTTCCTCAAATGTAATTGCCACATTTGGGGACTAAATTTATTGTGACTTTAGCCTTATTTTTCAACACTAGTCGATTCAAGTCTCCTATGGCTTCGACAGTAGCTGTAGCAAATTTTAGCTTTCAGAGAACAAGAGGGTGGGACACACAATGCCAGTGCCAAATCCCATATTGTCCCACGTTGCCGATGTGCTTGGTATATAGTCTAGGCAATATTCTACTTCACAAACACTCATTATCCAGTCCTCTCCAAATAGCAAACCATTAAGACTCAAGATCATACTAAACTGAGCACAGAGAAAGGCTTTTGAAAACAGTGTCTTAACTCTTCAGTGCACCTTTTGTTTGTGAAATGGCCATAACCCTTGCATCATATTATCTAATTTTATGCCTCTCTCTACAATAGTCTATAAGATCCATGGATGACAGGGCCTATAAAACTATATCATTACCCATTTTTCCTGTTAATGGATCGATGTTTCTTCTGTTTGTTTCCCATCAGGAACTCCACTGTACAATGTCATGGATAATACATTTCTGTAGCATGTAGCTAAGCAGTTCTCTTTGACTGGATGAGTCTCAGTTTGGAAGGAACAGCTTGCCAGAAACCACTAAAACCTTCTATACAAACAACCAGAAATTAAGGCTCTGCAGGGGAGCATGTCACCGCCTTACAGCAAGGAAATAAGAAGCAGAGCTATGGCAGCCCAAGAACCAGCGACCTTTTATCACAATTTAGTCAGCTGTTCCTCACAGCAGCTTTCCTATGTTTCCTATTCTTTAGCTTCCATCCAGTAAAAGGGCTCCCACGGCTGAGGTACAAGGTTCGTGATGCTCACATCCTGTTAGCACTGTATCACAAACCTTCGGAAGCACCACCGAACATCTTATTTTTCCACTACTGCCAAGACAGTAATGGTGTCAATTGCACATGCATCACCAGCTAAGGTTAAGTGTTATATCTGTTTAATATCTCATGCGCTTTCTATCTAGGACTCTCCTCTGGTGTTGGGGGATGAACTAAGTACTCACTTGTATTTCCGGTGTGTAAATTAGCATTTACATGATATAATTCCCCATCTGCACACATATTAAAGTGATATGTATTTCAAAGTCGCTCGTCCAGGACATATATTGATTCACACCACACAAAGTCGTCACCTGTCAGGGCAAAGGCTTTGATTTACACATGACCCCATGATGCACAGGGAGAGGTCAAGCTGCTATGAGTTATGATCCTACCTGAAACATCGGCAGACCTGTAGGAATGGTGCTGACCACTTCCTATGAGCCCTGTGACCACAGCCTGCTGCCAGGGAGAAGTGCAGTCAAGGTCACAGCAACACATCCTTTTCAGGGCAATTCTTGCCATTGCCTTGAGGGAAATGTCTTTCTGCTCCTCCATCTAAGCAGTCTACCCCTTTCTGTAAGATGAGAAATTTCCTGAACTTTGCCTTTTCAACACTGCAACACAAGTTGCTGTATAGGTCAGTCAATGCATGTCCCCCTCCAAGCCGAGAGGCTTAATAGTCCTCTCTTGACATCTTCTTTAATAAGCAGCCTGACAGGTTATGTGGCTTCCCGTCATTTTATTGCTAGAAGCTGGGTGAAACCTAGTGTATGATGGTGGGCGTAACACTTCATCCTTTCATTCAGAATAAATTCAGAGAAGCCATTAAGGTTCTTTATGAAGCCAGATGTTTGAAACAATAATGGTCTCCACCCCAAACATAACTACGTGCCATCTCCCAAAACAAAGACACATGTGGACAGAGAGGTTTAACAGGCAATTATGTTGTGAGGGTTTGTGCGTGACAGAAACAGCAAGACTAGAAAAGCTGGGCGGAAAGACAAAAAAAAGACCTCGTCACTGTTCTGACAAAAGGGGAAAGAATAAGCATCTGGAAGAGCAGGAGCTAGGGCAGGGAGACCTGACCCTCTCCGTAAAGAGATTATCTTCTACCAGATCCCCCGCAGGTTCAAGAGAGCAGTTCCTTGTGCATTCTTTGTCATAATACAAGATTTCATCCAGACCACCTGATCTCTTCTAACAAAAAAGCAGCAGTACCCTGAACTTTGGCTAACTTCTCAGGTCAAATATGTGTAACACCTAACCTAAAGGACTTTTAGTGTCTGTGCTCACACACATCATCTAATGAGTGAATAAAACTCAGATTGTATTTTGGGGGCAGGGGTTTTTTTAACCGCTACACAAGCTGTGCAAACTTCCACTTTCTACCCAGCACTGAATACATAGTTCAGTGGAAAATTACCTGGCCCTGGAGGACACTGATGTCCAACATGGAAACTTTCAAAGCGTTTGGTGATACTGGATAACTTGCAGCCACAGCAGCATTTTGCATTTGCTTCCACAAAAACAGTACACACCTAATGGCTCCTCCGCTGTAATGGCCGTATTCCCTAGCCAGTAATAAGCAAAGGGTTACCATTTATTTAACAGATATCCATAATGGTCACATACAAGATTTTAAGGGGAAAATGTAGAGGAAAGGGGAAAAATGGGAACTGCCATTCTGCAACCATATGCTTCACACTCAAATTTATCGCTCTAATTTGCAGTACTTTTTTTAGCCATTGGATAGATGGACTGGAATTCAAAGTCTTCATATCACTGGCTTTATTCTTCCTTTTCTTACAGCTTGACTGAGTGCAGTCTTAAGAAAGCAATGCTTTGGACCGCCTGTACTGGTAAACAAAATGGAGAGCACATCCCAGCTTTTAAATGAACCATGTACATCAACTGTTGACCACGCTTCCCTCTGCCTCACTGTACTAGAGCAGTCAGCTTGCAAAACAGCTCATCTTCGGCTGCCCCAAAGCATCATGTCTTTCCCAGCCCCTCTCCTATACCACTGCCTCCTTCCCATCATGCTTTGCCTCTCTGCATCCCCTCCACTTTCTCCAAAGAGCTCTCAGGAAGAGACAGAAGACTGCTATTCTCCACTGATCGTGTCAGCAGTGTTCTAAGTCTCCAACTCCACTCAGGAATAAACCTATAACTCTTTGCTGTTTTCCTCAGCCCTTAACTAAAGCCTCTCCTTCCCAAACAGTGTTCCCTCCTGCACCCTGCAGTTGCCTGTGTGCTTCTCCTCATTCCGCGCACTGGCTGTCTTCCCCAGCTTCCCCAGCTGCAGCGGGTTAAAAAGGAAGTATAGGATGTTGCCTGCAATTGATTTTAATTCTTTCCCTCTTGCTGCCCCTGCAGGCACGAGTTGGCCAGCCCAGCTGTGGCACTGAGTGCAGCCAGCTCTCCCTCACGCACAGCCTTCCCTCAACAAGCTGTGACTGATCGTAGAGGGACAAATGCACACACACAGTCATATTCATTTCTTTGCATGCTCTGGGGTTTTCTTACAGTATGAGGCCTACCAGAAGAAAACATCTGCACTGTTTGTTTTTTAAGGTTATAGCTTCCTCCACAGACCTGGAAACGCAAACATGACAGTGATGGGCCTACTGCGGGAGAAGGAGAGAGGGGCTCCAAACTGAAATTGCTCACTGAGAGCAGCTGAAGTGTTCAAGTAAAATTAAAATACAGAAGGCTTCATAAAACAAAAAACAGTGGGGAAGCTAATGGACTTTTAAATACTCTTTTTTTTAATAAGGCCCTAATGTGCTGTTTTAAGGAGGTGAGTGAGAGGAAGAAATGTGAAATTTTCCTTTCCACCACAATCTTTCTAGAAGAGTCGAAATGATGCAAAGTGACTTTGGCTTGGACAGGCACCTCAGCTTTCTTCTCTCCTTATGCATAATATTCCACAAATCCTCTTGCTTAAGAAGTCATCTAATGGGTGAGAAAGCCATAGTGTTAGACCATAACTGGTAGAATGCCTAGAATGATTACCTGCAAGATTAGTCTCAGTCACCCTGTTTACCATCAGAGCCCCTCATTTTGTGATATCCCCCTTCTCCATGCCTTAAAGTTCTTGAAGACCCTTTCACCCACCAATAGCTCCCTGCAAGGCCCAGCATGAGGGGACAAATGGCAAGTTATGCACCACATCTTAAAGGAGTGAGCTATAGTGACACAACAAAATGTCATGGCACCCACCAGATCAGGTTGCTCAAAGCCCCATCTGGCCTAGCCTTGAGCACTTCAAGGGACAATGTATCCTCAACTTCTCTGGGCAACCTGTTCCAGTGCCTCACCACCTCCATAGTAAAGAATTTCTTCCTAATATCTAAATCTACCCTCTTTCAGTTTAAAGCCATTCCCCCTTGTCATATCATTACATACCCTTGTAAAAAGAACCTCACTCTCTCTCTTGTAGCCCCAGAAGATGAACTTCTGCTCTATTCCAGAGTGAGTGTAACTGTAGAGCCCTGGAGGACCTGTCAGTCCAGGACTAACTTATAAGAAAGCAAGAATGAGGAAAGGTGGTCAGAAAACGGGTCCTGCAGTCCTCCGTGATGCCAGAACTAAGATGAATGAACAGCAGGACAAAGCCTGCACAAAAACCCCATGTCCAAGCAGCCATCAAAAAGCTGTGGACAGATGGATGGATGTCCAGAACACCCTACATATACTAAAACCTGATGCATAGAGCTAAAGGAAGTCAAGTGCCTGATGATCCTGAAGACATGAGGCCTGAAAAATGAGTGGAATAGCATAGAATTTGCTTTTCAAAACCCGAATTGACCACCAGTGGAGTGGCGCTGAACCTGGTTTGTGAAGATTGCAGTATCTGTAGCTGCATGGGGTAATTCTCTAATGAAAGCCTGTGTTCTGTAGGAACTGATGGTCCTACCAGAAAATGTTGGTATGACAACCCATCATGTCCCAGACCAGTCCAATTTTTGGTCTTCTGGAATCGAATCAAGGTCATTGGTTAAGATTGGCTCTTACATTGACATCACACCTAGCTTTACAAGTTCCTAATTGTTCTTATTTATTATTGAAATACAGAAAGATCAAAGGAGATTATCGTGCTCAACATGGGGCACAATGGGGTATACACATCCTTTCAGTGCAAACGGTGACCTCTCCAAATAGTAAATATGAACAAGTAAATAATTTTGCTACTTCGTCTAGTGATCTCATCTTAAAAAGGGGATCTCATGGAGGGATCCTGCTGGACACTCACAGGTCACCATCATCAATGTGAGTCCAAAGACTCTCAAGAACCTTAAGAGCTTTAAAAAAAGGAAACAGATTTTAAGCCTTGTTATGTATCAACTGTAGCCATCTTGCTTTACTCCTTAGATCTTACTATTTGAGAGACAAAATAAGAGACACTTTTGGGGGAGGGACAGCAGAAATAATAATTTGCAAATCTTCTTGCTGAAATGTATTTAAATCACAAATGCTGACATTTTACTGAAATTACACTTTTCCAGTAGAGGGAATATAGAAGAAAGGAGGACTGACCCTTCCTGTCTTGGATGATAAATATTAAATCTACTTGAACCCTAGTAATTTACATAAATTAAAGCAACAAACAGAAAAGGGCTGGTTGAACCTAAAAGAACTGGAGCATTTCTCAGTGCTCTGGGAGCCCTTTCTCATTTCAGTGTGGCCCAGCATCCTTGACTATATTTTCTAGCTTTCTAAAGATGAAATTCTAAAGTTATTCAGCATTTTGCTACAGTTGCAGAAGAACCTGGGAAAGAGGCAAGTGAAATTACAGGAGCAGAGACTGCCTTCTGTTATTACACTTAAATTCTACTCTCATTCACTCCAGTTTCAAAGAGCAGCATTTGTAGCTAAAAGGAAAACTCACTCCGGCACTTAAAACCATTTAGAAATAAACAGAAAAAAACATTCTGGGGGAAATACACAATCTTTATCAGAGGAGCAATTGGCATCCTTAACTCCAAACAGGGAATACTGATAGCTGACCCCTCAGTAATGACTGCCTGAGTATGAATTAACTCTATTGCATGAAACTGAATTTCATGTTTACCACTTCATAAGAATGAAAAGAGAATGTGTCCTTATAGTGTTTATCTATGAAGAAACTTCTCTGTGAAGAACCACACAACAAGATTATAATTCTAAGGCAGGAGACCCAGTGAAATGTGGAACAGTTGTTATTCCCACAGCAGTAACTTACCATGGGACATTTAAGAGGGTCAAGGTGTCCCTCAGGATTGGTCTCTGAATTAGGACACTTACCATCCTGACATCTTCTCCTGAATGGTTCCCAGGAACATGGGAATATATAAGTTTGCTGGGGAGGCGGCCAGTATGGCAATACCAGTTTGGCGTCCTCGGTCGTGGACTGGAGGGACTGGAATAGCAGTCCATGGCTGGCAGGGTGAAGGAGTAACTGGTTATTCTGTCACAATCCAAACTCTTCATTATCATTCTACATTAACAGCTCTTGCCTTCTATGAACACCAATCTTATTTATGACACATCATACAGCCCCTGCACTAAGCGAGGAACTCTGGCCCTCAATGTTTCAAGAAAAACTGCCTCGCACTGCATTTGCATGCAAAATGAATGAGGCGGGAGACCAGCTCCAGCAGCTCCCCAAAATAATATGCGACAATCTAATTAAACTTTATTGTAACTATACAAGCAAGGAAACAGAATTAAGGCTGGGTAGGCAAGCTCAATTTTGTCATTTCCTTAGCCTTTGAGTGTTTGCAATTTGATAGTCTTGTCATGTAGGGTTTCTAATAGAATTTTGTGCATTTTTAGAAAATAAATTAAACTATGAACTTCTACATGGTTCAGCTTCTGCTAGGCCAGCAAACCAGACCAAGGGAAATGCTTGTGCAACCAACTGGGCAAATTCACTGCTTTCTTCCATGCTGGCTTTTCTGTTGTCACTGTCTAGCAGAGGAACTCATCTTTCTTCATCAGTGCCTTGTTGGTCAAAGAGAGAGATTTCCTAAGCTAGAAATTGGAGCATAGCTTGGTACCTAGAGAGCAGAGTCTGCATTCACAAGAAAACATCCTGTGACCACCAGCCAGTAACACTCAAAAGCACCAGAAGAGCCAAAATATAATGCAGAACCAAACACCAATCCATCCTGACATCTATGAGAACTGTTAAAATGACACAGCTGGAAGTGGTGTTTTTTAAAAGATCTTGGTTCTTGTACCTATCTCAGCTTACACTTTCCAATTAAAAAATTGCTTCTGGGCTTGATATCAAAGGCTTAAAATTGCAGCCAAAAACATAAGTAACTCAAAATAACCCCCTTAGAATGGAAACTCTTGTACATCCTCCATACTGCTATGCCTGGAGTACACTGCCAATAAGATGCTTAAAAAGAGGGAGAGAAACTCAGGGTGGGAGGGAAGCAAAGAGGAATTAGACCGAAAAGGGATGAAAGGGAATCCCATGAGGAGCCAGCAGAAAAGCTCCAGACATTCTGGCAGTTCTAAGAGTTTGTTCCAGGTGGCAAAATAGACACTCACTTGAGGGGGACTTTTGATGGAAAGGACTGGTGACTTCGGGGCATGGGCCTTAGGAGACCTGCAGTAACTCTGAATCTCTGCTGTATAGTCTGCCACGGCATATGATTAGCTTCCTGTGCTGTAGCGCATTGTAAAGCACTTTATAAAGCAATGAATTACACAGCTGAAGTGGAGTAACCACATGCAAGCAAATACGACAACCATTATGCTCTCAGCAACATCCCACACACAGCCACGAACATTTGCATTAGTGCCAATTAATCTGAGGTGGTACAAACTCAGCCAGGCATAGGGTTTGTTCTTTGGTGTGAAGGAGGAAGGGAGGGGAGAAAAATATCCTTTTGTCTTCAGAGAGGAAACATCTGTAGGAGTTTTCAAGGGCTCCGGTGACTTTGTTGAGCATGGAGCGGGGGAGCGTGCTATTGAGTGCTTTGATCTCACCAGCAGGTGACACTGCAGCAAGTGGGAGCAGCTATAAAAAGTTTGAAGCATTCTAGGGACAACTCGCACAACCAGCGCACAAATGTGTTTAACGTGTGTGACTCACAGTTGCCGAGAGGTGGGAACATGCAGCACTGAGCTTTTGGTTTCAGCTCGTCGTTGTGTATTAATGTCTTCCTTTTCCCCTCGCTGCTCCCCACCACTGCTTTCAAACACCAGGGTGAAGCAGTCAGGAAGGGCGATGAATCTCTTAACCCTGCTGCATGTGGAAATGCATATGACTAAAGCACAGCCAGGGAAAACTGTTCCAACAGCCCTACCTCTCGCTGAAGTCAGCAGGAAAGCCATATCCTTTAACGTCAGTGCCTGACAGAGGAGCCTACCAAGCACTAAAGGGGTGTTGTGTTTTTCCAGCTCCACATTTCAACCAGCCATTCTGCATGAGAAAATGATGATGGTATTTGTGAAACACGAGTTTTCCCGTGATGTATTCTTTTAATCCTACGGTTAACATAAAAGAAAGCAGATTAAATACTTGGGAATTAATAACAGATTTACCTCTCATACTTCTCTGTTCTGGTTGCAACTGCCAAGGAGGACTGACCCTACATAACCCTGGGCTCAAGGGGCCTCACAGGGGCTCAAGAAGATCAACCTACTCCTACATGATGATCCAATACCATAACGAAAAATATTCCTGCAGCTGGACATCCTATGCATAAAAATTCTCAAGTTCTAACTTACTGAGCAAGGCTTGCACTGCATATTCTGGTGAGGCCCATGGCTACTGTATCCTGCTAAAGGGCAGAGTGAAGGTTGTCTTACATTTTCACTCAGCAGTTCCTCAGGTGCAAAGGGAATATAGTCAAAGCTGCCAAGTTTTGTTCAGCTCCCTGTGTGATATATTGATTTTGTAAATGGGTGAACTGATTTACCACTTTCTAGACTATTTGCACAAAGCCTTCTATCATATTTCCCAGTCAAGACATCCTGCTCCAAACTGCAGAAAGAATTTGTTCCCAAATACTTGCTGCTGTGCATAGGGGAAGCCAGGAGTCCTTCTGAGAGAGTCTTCAGAGAGTCTGAACACTATTTGCAAGAGATGATGGGAGGCTGCAGGGCACTGGCAGGCATAGGCGGGTACCCACGTAGAGTTTAGTGCCAGAAGCATTTGTAACAGCTTGCACTCTCAGTTCTGCCAAAGCATGGCTGCTCTACTCCAGGTGTGTTTGGTACAAAGAGAGTGGGTACCTGGCGCTGGCACAGTGCAGCCAAAGTGAATATCTGTTGTCAGCCTGAAGTGCATGTGAACGTGATAAAAATCAGCTGGAACATGTCAGCCAATGACAAAGGTGCCAAAATCAGGGTGCTGGGCAAGAAGCACAGTCACAGGCAACTCCAAAAAGCTCCACAAAAGGTTGACAGAAATGCAAGAATTCAAGGCTCAAAAAGCATTTCTAAGTGCTTCTACTTCAGCCAGCAAAACAAGGGATCTGAATAGCTCTTCCATAATATTTTACACATCTTTGAGAATGGGGGAGATTTTTTTATTATTATCTGAACTAGAATGCTGTAGAGCATCAGAAGGATGCCCTCCTTGGAGAGACAAAAGCAGTTTTAAATCTAATCACTTAAACAGGATACATTTTCAGCACTACACCCCCTCCTGCAAGTCCTGCGGTTTTACTGGCCACTGCAAGTGCCTACGGTTTTACAACCGCACCTTCCCATTGATGCAGAGTTACACAGTCAGGCCAAAATGACAAGGATGAAGAAACTCAGAAGTAACTTTGCAAGGAAAGCAAACATGTAGCATAAACCAGTTGAGAACCCATTTATTTTGACTAGGAGCCCTTGGAGACATTGTTTGTGATGACCATATGTAAAAGACCATGTCTAAAGTGTGACTCTACAGAAGGTGTTCCCTCACTGACTGCAAGATACACTGATGGACTTCAGACTCTAGCTTCCACTGCTCAAATGTATCTTGCAATTTCTTATACGTGCACTGAAGTAGACAGGTGAGGTTATAGATGTGCCTGATATGTTACTTTATGTCCATTAAACTATCAGCATTACAAAACTGCAGTGGAGATTGCCTGTGGACCTTTCAAGACTCAGAGAGAGAAAGAAAAGGGCAAACTGCAAAAGGGCCAAGCACTTTATCTCTTCATCACTCCCACTTCCTACATGAAAGATTCACTGGCAAAATTTGCTCCTAAATTGAGGATTTTTTGGAACAACACTCCTCAGTCACATAAGCAACACTTTATTTTTCCAAGTGTAGTTATTTAATTTCTTCACATTTGAATTTTCATGTCACTTCTCTTCCTCTCTGTAGTTTTTGCTTTTTTAAACAGTGTGAACACATTCTGTAATTATTGCTGACAGCCCAATGTTTAATGGTGTTGAGTGTCTTTTATGGCACAGTCAGACATTCGTTTGGGAGACAGCTGTCTCTGCTTAAAAAGTTGCTGCCCCTTAACTCTTTATCTCTGCCCCCATGACTCAGACGTGGCAGCTGTCCATACCTGCAAACAGTTGAACCGAAGCCTGTTTCTCTCCACGCTGCAACAGTTTGGAAGAGCCCATGGATTCGGTTACTGCACCTCGGCAAAGGGGAGCAGGAGCAAATAGCTGATCAAGCAATAACTTGTTAAACCACCACAGCTGTTTCTCAAGCAAACATCCGACTGTGCCGTTGGAGCCAGCGTGGCGCATGTGGTGCTGGAAAGGAAGAGGTTTCCAAAGCTGGGAGATGCTGTGGGAACCGTCCCACATTCCTCCCCTGCCCCAGCTGAAAGCCAACTGCTGTGCTGTGACCGCGACTGCTCTACAGGCTCACCCACTCTGTCTCCCAGCCTCCTCCTGGCTCTCCGTCTTTTATCCCTGCAAGTGCCAGAAGTACCATCGCATACTCAAGGCAGGGCTGAACTTTTCTAGCCGCTTTTATCTGCTGTTTCGCATGAACACGGTTGATATGGCATGCTTCCCAGCTGTTTTCATAGAAGACTGGCCCAGGCAAGCACAGCTTTAGTTAGATATACTGGGTGTGACTGATTACTTGGTACACAAGTCAGGAGGTGATTTGATTGGCACCAGTCCCAAGTAATGTGAAGTAACACAAAACTCATCTATCACCATGCGGTACTTACCAGGTGAACCTTCATGAAGAGAACTTGCCTGACCTGATAATACAGTATTACCCCCAATAATTATGTGATTTAATACTAGTGCCGATTACCCACCAGGGAAGGGCCGGGGGGGAGAGCAATTGCAGCCATCTGTGTTTGTTTGCCTGAATGTTCCCATAAAAATTTTCTCAGCATACACTCTACTCACAAGCGGCAGTCTTGAAAGGGTGTCAGGACACCGTTCTGTGGGGCAGTGCTGTGCCACTACGTGTGTTGTCAAACTACACTGCTGACACTGCCAAACTGTTACATCTTGAGATTCTTGAACTATAGGAAGAGATGTGGAGTGTGTGAGAAACACAGTCCCCTCCTTTACTGAGCAGAAAAAAACTAATCCCTTGCCGCAGTCTTTTATATTGCTACAAAAGCAACTAATACATTTTTATGTTATCTGTTCCCTTGCTCTGCACTTCAGTGAAGTTAGTCTAGAGCAATTAGTGACTTTTCTGCACTGTCTGAAAGAGTAGGCACTTTCTAGTCCTCTTTCAGCTTACTTACCAGAATTATTTTTTTTAAAATTAATTCCTCTCTTGTATCAGCACAGTAGAAAACGGGCCTAATACTTTTGTCATTTGTAAGTCAGCATATGATTTTACACAATTTATACAACAGCCTAAGAAATTAAAGCATACTTGCTGACAGTGTTCTATGCAAATGATTTGCAGGATTTTCCTATACCATTAAGGTCAAAAAAGGACCACTGTGACCATCTTATCCAGTTTCACCTACAACATACAGATGTGGCCTGAGTAGAGCAAGTCTTGACCTAAACGGCTCTAATGACAGAGAATCCACTGCATCTATCTCCCTTAACGTTGAAAAGGTTTTTCTTCTACTCAACCTGTGGGAGTGGAGAGAGCTCAGGAAATACATTTTCCACTCCAGAAATGCTTTGTGCTGTGTGATACAACAGAAGAACACATGATTGCAACAGATTCCCCACCTCCCTCCACCTCCCATCACCCTTGCCTCCAGCCTTGATCTGGGCAGTGTTAAATCCAAAAGTATTATAATGAGGTTTTGACACTAGTAAAATTTTCATAGCGAAGACAATATTCAGTTTTTAAGAAATTGCTCTTGCAATACAGAGGTGTAAAATTATGCTAGTCTCTTCTCATCTGGCTTTGAATCATCCCAGACGGTTGTGTGGTGGAGATGGCATTTTCCTTTTAAATCTGCAGAATTTTTCCACTAAGCTCTATATAAGTTTTTCATTAGTTTGCTATAGCTAGAACCAAAGTGCACAACTTTCTCCCTTCCAAAGGAGGAAATTAATACTTTCATTTAATAAAATTGCCAAAGGAGATGCTGGGAAGTCCTCTTAAATATGATAAAATGCCATAATAACATATACATTTATAACTGATATTCCATTGTGAGAATTAACATTTGGAAAAAAAGATGATTTTAGAAATAAAATCCAGCAAGTAGAACTCTTCGACGAATCATCTTGAAAACCCTGACACCGGGAAGTGCTCAAGGCAAGGACCCTGTGCTTCCACCATACCAATTCTGTAGGTAGCATGCAGTGAATATTAGTACCCCTCTCAGCTGTACCTGGGCATTTAGGAGTAGTATCACAATTAAAATCACCATCACCATCACAAACCTTTCTAAAAGCCATGGGTTTCACAAAGGAGAAGCTAAAAAGCTCTGTGGGTATTCAGTTTACTCAGCAGAACAGCTAATAACTGATCCCACAGTCCTTATTCAGGAAAGAATCTTATTCCTAAAGGAAATTCAATTGAGCTCCATTAGCTCAAATGCTCTTCACCAAACAACCAGTAGCCTCAGAAGACTGGAGACAGATGAAAATGTTCCTTCCTAAACCTAGCTGCCAAATGGAGACAGCTGAAAATTTTCAAATGGAATTTCTGTGAGGGCTTAAAATCAAAGGTATTTTTGTCTGAGTAGGAAAGCAAAATCAGGTCTCTAGCAAAGTAAAGAGGCATAGCAACTTTAACAGTATCACTACTATCTTTGTCAAAAAACTTCAATATTGTTCAAGCCACTGTGCTTCTGCTCTATGGGACTGCCAGAAACTGTTTTGCAGGTCTTGGTGCCTGGTCCAGAAACCAAATACCAAGCCAGAAGCAAATAGGTTATAGACTAGGTTATATAGGCTTCTTACTGTGTTATACACAATATACCTCTGCAGTATACGGAAAGATGAAACCAACAGTGTTGCAGGACATTTAGCTTCATTAGTATGGTCAGCAATCAGGCAAAAGGCAGCTGGAGTTCAAACATGAAGATGGTATGGTTAAAGCAGCATGTTTCCCGTCTTGCTGCTGCACACACTCCTGCAATTCCCAGTCATGCAAGCACACTGCTGATTTCACTAGCACTAACTGAACAGGTAAAGAGCAGTCTTCCCAGAAAGTTGAAGGATTTAGCCAGAAAGCTGTTCTTCAGAGATTAAATTAGCTATTTCTTTTTTTTTTTTCCCAGTGCATCATCTTCGAAGTGCAAATTAGTAGCAAATAGTCATACAGGCCAGTCAGAGATGGGAAGACTTCTCCAGACCTTACAAGGGTGTCAAGTGCAGTTCACAGAGAGCAAAATTAATGCTACTAGAGACAGCCAAAGTTCACCTATGAGCAATTCTCTGATGGGTGATTGCTTCTTCCATTTTGCTTTTACAAGCTTTAAGGTGCATAGGTAAAATAAGATCACAGAGTGACTGAGATGTTTTTCTAAGTGTGGACAAAGAAGGTAATTTTAAATCTTTTCTGATGTGTATATAATTACAAGTGCCTTTCAGATGTTGTTAATATGTTTAGATGCTTAGGGAAAGCAATCTTAAATGAAAGATAGCCTTTTAATAGATTACTTTATTACAGCAGCACTCAGCTTCAACACTATATTCAGGGTGCAGTTAGCCTCCCATGTTTTCTTCAGGTTTATAACTTATCTCTAAAAAAATCTGATGAATTCATGCCAGCTTACAAAATCTTTATACTAATTGGCAAAGTAAAAAGCTGGTTAAAATTTTACAAATACAAATACCTACTGGCTAAGGAATTAAAGAAGATTCTTTTTTTCTTTTTTTTTTCCTTTTTTTGGCAGTCACCTAACTTCATAACCATTTCTCTGTAAGAAATATATTTAGCAAACGATTAGCATATATTGATTAGTTATTACACAGGAGAACTGTTATTGCAGAGAATTTTTTTTAACTTAATCAAAGCTTGCATTAGACAACAGATTGCAAAAGCTCCAAAGGAACCATTAATAAAAGCCTTTTAAAAAAATTAAGTGAATTTAGTGCTTATGAAAACAAGAGATCAGTGGAGTTGGCCAGAGCCAGTGATTCACAGACTTCCCATAAAGCTTTGCCAATACATTATGGTCCTGGACTAAGACTGTCTTGCTATTTCAGCCATGAGTTCTCTCTGAGCAGGCACTGTTGTTCACCACAAGCTGCATGGCATGCTCACAATATAGGACAGTTTCTAGAATTACATTCCTAGTCTGAGCACCAACATGGTGCACCTTAACCGTGCAGTAGTCTTGCATAATGCCAGTGGACCAACTTACATGACCACAATTTGGCTCTTAACTGTCAGCTATGACTTCAGCTAGAGCTTGAGGCCAGCTTTCCAGGACAGTTTGGCAAGCACGGATGCAGTACATCATGTGGATTCACAGTGGTGCAGTTACAATACTTGATAATTCAGTTCTGCACAAAATCCTGCTCACCTCCCTCTCCCAAACAGTCTGTTTAAAATCAAGTTGGGTTGCTGGCACAGGTAAAGTAACTAGGATTTTGTTTTTAAGTTCTCTATTTTCTGATGACATGACTGCTCTTCTGTACTGTGTGAGGAAAACAAACCTCTTAGGACTTTTATTGGAGCTCTTTAAAGCACTTTAGGTTTTTACTTTCTCTTTTCTATTTGCACTGTGCATCAAGTCTTTTAAAAAATAGGTCCCTGATGGTGATCTCAATTTTTGGCACCAGTGTTTTGAAGAGTTTAGTGAAGACCACCAAAGCACTACCCCTTAAACACTGGCGTCTGAACATACACACGTTTCCCCTGAGACAATGTCTTAAGTTTCCATAAAAATAGTGGGATTACCTGCCTACACTCAAGTAAATTGATATTCATCTGCTTGAGGGCAAGAGTGCAGGGTGGGATAGATCTTGACTCTCCTGTTGCACTTGTATGTCCTGAGTGTTCTGCATGGTCTGTCTCTCCACTTTTCCCCCACTTCTAAGGTGAGGATGAGATTGTTTCTCTGCCTTCCAAAGCCATTGCCATGACTGATGCTGTAGAACACTATTGTGTGGTGCTCAGATACAATGACAGATACCAGGTATGCATATAAACACTTTACACACACTTTTTCCCCAGCACCTCTTCAGCCAAGAAAACATATGGTAGGTGCTTCCTCTTGGAGCTTGTCTTTCAGCTCCTTGCAAGTGTTCAAAAGACTTACTGCTGAGTAACTTCTTGACTTCTTTACCTGAAGAAAAATATGCACACGTGTCAGTACACAGACCTACCATACAGCAGGTCACATTAAGGCTTTTAACATGTATCATTAGTGGCACTGTAAAGTAGTGTAATATTTTATATGGTACTCCAAAGGATCCATTACATTCCACCAGTACAAATTCACTTTTTACACAAAGGTTTGGCATGATTAATGATCTGTTATGGTCTATTGATTAAATATTACCTGTAACAGAATTGCTTAAATACATATTTACAAGATAAACTGGAACAGCTCACAGTCATTACAGTCTTTGTGGTAATTAATAGGAATGTTATGTAAATACACATTTAAGTGATTTATATAATAGGGCTCCAAATAAGCTGTTATAATCTATCATGCTGTAATGAATTAGCTCCTTTACTGTAGGTAGGTATCTGACCTCTACTGGAGTATGAAAGACCTGCTTATATATCTCACTGCTCTTGCCTACCTTCAACAGAAAACCATGACAGAAAAAGCTACTACTGGAGAACAAAAGGAGCAAAAATGTCCATTAGATATGGAGTAAAACAGGTCCTAAAAAGCTCTGTAGTCAGCTTGGCTAGGGAATGAATGAATACCTCTTTGACTGCCTCACCTGCACCATCAATAGGCCCAGGAAGGCTGCAGGAAAGATTAAGCTGCCAGGCAAAGAGCATGCTGCATATGGAGAGGCTGCCTCTCCCTTAAGTGCCTTCCCTCCCCTACTCCAGAGCAGAGCAGCCACATAGGAGCAGACACACAAGAATAAACTTGACCTAAATCATCTGAGGAAGTGTGAGGACCATCAGAACGGGCTGAACATGGGAACAGATCTGGACCCAGAAACCTGAGCTTGAAGTTGCTGGTATTTCATGGGGCATAGCTACGCTGCAGTCCTGATGCTCATAATGCCAAAGCGAGGGGTAGTCTGCACCATTCTCTCTTAGCTAGTGCCTAATCCAGACACAGGTACCTCACACAGTCCTTTTCAGGATGAATAGAGGAGAAACCATCTTTGGACAGGCATTAACATAGGGATTTTCAGTCCCCCCCCAAATAAAGAAATTTGAGGAAATCATGAGACATCACAGAACAGATGCTGGAATTCATTTTTAAGTATATGACTTGTCTTCAATTTGAAATTGTTACAGCTAATTATCATTGTCTAGATTTTCAATATGCCAGAAAAATATTAAGTTACTTATGCTACTTTTGGAGTGTCTTCTTCACTTCGGTTTGGGAACAGCCTAACATGCAATATGATTAAAACAGGCTCTAAATTACACTTATGGCTTCTTAGGACCATATTTTCCTTTGTTTTGTTCAGAAAAAGGAATACAATAATTGCTTATTCTAAAATTTCATATTATTAGTTTTAACACTTTCAAGTGTTCAAAGTATTCCTCCAACACGTGCTCCAGACAAAGCAGTCAAACTTCCTCTGACCTCACAAAGTGTAAACAAAGACTTGATTCAGCTATTACTTACCTTGATGAGGCTATTTTTCATATGTTATCCAACTTAACAGGCAGTGACTGGAACAAAATCATGACCATTATTTGCTAATAGAAAAGGGACTTACAGGGTCACCAGACATTCTATGCAGCTACAGGTCTCACAGGCACAGTGGACGAAGCATAAGCATGTTCTCACGTACCAGAGACACTCCTTCATTCCCCAAGACAGTGAACCAAGCCAGTTCACCTACACGACAATCTGGGAGGAGACCCTGAGAAGATCCACACATCTTTAGTGTATGATGGAGCCTTGGTGCCATTTCTGCCTAATGAGAAAGATGCACGACTACGTGCATCCACCAGCCATGTCCCACACTGTGCTGTCGATGTGGGGGCGCAGAAGATGCCTGCTCTTCTTTTGGGGCTCCAGATGCAGCTCTTGGAGCAGCTCTGACAGGATAAGGGTGGTCCTCCACACAGCCACTTTTAAACTCACATGAGCTGACCCTGGTGGGAGCAGGTTTGAGCCCTCAGCCAGTAGGCAGCCACTAATGAAATCCATTAAACTGTCAACATTTAGAGAACACTGTTTTACAAAACCACTTAAACATACCATGCAACAGACAGCTGAATTAGGCCTGTCTGCCTGTGTGGAGTCAGAAAGAGCCATGTTACTCTTCAGGGGATTGAAAACTACTTTGCAGAGCAGAGCCCTGATTTTTTTGATTTTATTTTTAGCAATTATTCAAATGTATCTAAAAAGGACAAGTGCCTTCTTTCAGAGTAAAAAAAATTAAAATCCTGCTATCAAAGACAACCATCACCATCCAAAAATGAACAAAAACCCAAGCCACTGATACCAAATGGACTTTGAAGAGGTGATTTGAAAGCAGGGGGAGACACACTAGCAAACAGGGAAAATGTCTGCGTGCCATTGGAGCCACACAGCAGGGTGTTTTAAGATGCACAGAAAGAGGTCAGAGCCTATTGCCAGTAAAAGACTGCGATGTAGCGAGCCAGTGTGCGAGAGAACTGAGCTCAGAGAAAAGATGAGGATCGTAGGCCCCCCCGGCCACTGGCAGCTGCTGTGCATGTGTGGTTATGTGCCACAGACTGACAGAAATGACAAACCGAGTTGTCGGAGAGAGGCCAGAACAACTCGAGTCGCTCTGTAAGAAGCCCCGTGGGGTGAGCAGTGGTGTGCTACCAGCATGGGCTGCTAAAGGAGCAACCCAGCCACCTCCTGCTTGCTGGAGGTGAGGGACTGCAACTTGACCAGTAAGTCACGTTCTGTAGGAGACTTGAGGTGTGGCAAATGATTTTGAGTATGAAGGGAAAAAAAGGCGAAAGGAGTGGTCACTGTCTTTTCAGTTTCTGCCCAGCAATGACTCAAACCAACAGATCCACTGTCTGAATATGTTAAAGGAAGCTGGTTTCACAAAGGCTGACTCTCTTCTGGTCCATCTACTGCTGGAGAAGACATGGGGTGCTTTTAAGGGGCTTCCTACAACTCCAGGAACATTTTGGAAAATGCAGTATATTTAGATAGATCTTTTTCTCTTGTGCTATGTTGTTTCTGTCACTTCTCATTCATATAAATCTACATATCAAAGGAAGGTTATTTTTTTCCTGTATTTTTAATCTCATAACTGCTTATTCCTTGACCTGGAGCCATAGCTTCCCACCCTGCCGAAACTGGACTAGAGGAGTTCAATTTTCCTGAAAGGCTTGGGATTTCAATTGAAAGAGACAGAGGTGACTATTTAGACAAAGAACAGTTATGACATAGAAAACACGAGGCAAACATCAGTGGAATCCTCCTCGCCAAATAAATCTGTGTCCTGAGTAAGAATGACAAGAAAACATGCTCTCCCATGATCAGGAACAGCTGGTTTTCTGCAGTGAAGTTTTCAGGAGAGTGGTCATTTTGTGGAACATACACATACACAGAGGTCCTGACCAGTACATGATGGCTTTTGACTCCACACAAGAATGACAGTCATCAACTAGCAAAAACTGGTGGCCCAAGAGAATTAAAGGTTTTATAGTCATTCCCAGCCTCAAAAAGCATTCAGTCTTACAAACCATCACTTCTCGGACATCGGTGTCATCTCTCCAGCAATGAACAGTGATGTCACAAGACAAGCATTAAAACTGCAGGTGCATATAAAATAAACAGTCAGAACAAGTAAACAGTTTCCATGCAAATTTCCCTAGTTATATCAAATGTAGGAAGGGGGAAAGCAGAGAAATAAATGATACATCCACACAATTGGTTCTAAATAAAATGTTTTTCAAAGCTCACCCAGAGACATCACTGACTCTTTAACATTTGCTTTTCCACTAATTTGTATTCTGCCAATTTATAAGCTATTTCAAACACCACCTTTATTTAATAAAAATGCAAAGTACAATGGGGAATTTATGCAAACATGGTTGGCAAAATATCTTTGCAGGACACTTTTGAAGCACTCAGGAAATTAATGAATTAATGAATGAACATTTTAATAGTTTGGTGTAACTGGGATACAGCCTAACCAAAACACTAGACTTGACACTTTATTACCATCTAAATATCCACAGAAGTGAACACTGACAGAGTAAAATAGTCTCAAATCGACTCTCTGGTGGTAAGTCACACGCCTCCTAGACCTCCTAAAATCCGTCACAACTAGTCACTACTAGTTATCATTATTCAACAAAATCATAAACAAAATACTTTTCACTCAAAAATCATTAACATCTAACAAAAAAAATGCATCATTATTCTTAGGGTATGAGTTTAGGATTACGGTCTAACTTTTGAAAAGCCTCTACTAACTTAAAATGTCTTATCCAAGTTAATGTTTAAAGCCAAAATGACCTAACTGGTCACAAGACTTCTTGGAGTACAATAGAAAAAGAAGGAAAATTGGATTTTCTCCATGATGGATGAGTTTAGGAAAGTCCCACAGGAATTATTGCCTAGTGTTTTTCAAAAGATTTGCTTTTTGATTTCACGATGGTGGACAAAGGAACATTATTCAAGGAACCTGCTTCCATTCTCTGCCTGGTTAAGCTGTCCACAAGACTACAGTACCACATTATTTGGGTTCCCAAACTAAGATTCTTGTGCTGCATTGAAGTCAGCAGCCATTTCAACCAAAGAATCCCTTCCACAAATCAGGGCCACACATGATGTTCTGGAGATTTCAAATTGACAAAAGAACTTTCACGTAACAGAGGTCGAAGGTACATTCAAAGTACATAAATGGGTATATTATAGGCAATTTTAAGCAGCATTAAAAAAAACTCCAAACAACTTGTTGGACTTTGTTGAAACTGATCAGTCATTTATGATTACCAGTCCTTTACTAGACTTTAGCAACTTTTTATGTGTAGAGTCCTAATATAAGCTGTAGTTTATGAAGCTTCAAATTTCAAAAAATGAACATCATAAATTCTGTTCCTAGCTCCATATTTAACAAGTAATAGGTCTCGTTTTCCAGATTGCTGAGTAGTCTGTAATTCTCTTCACTTCACTGGGAGCCATTGTAGACTCAGCACTTTTCAAAGCAGGATAATTATTTAGTTGCCCAAACATGATATAAGAAAACTAACTCACAGCTAACTACTACAAAAGTAACTGTCTTGCACAGAAGTGGCCAAGTTCTGGTTCTTCACAGAAGAAAGGAAACAAGAAACCTAGATCTCCACAGGCAGTGAGTATATTCTAGGGTATCATCAACACATGGGAGCTGGGTTGGCAAATAAATCAGCTGTTTTTATAGAGCTCTGCATTGCCACAACCAGACTACTCCTTGCACCCAAAATAACTGTTTGAAAGCTACTTCAGGTGTCTCCATTCTGTCACCGCCTGCCAGCTCGGCACACTTGGTAAGGGAGTGCAAGCACCCTGAAGGGCTGCTCTTCTCAAACGGAATAGAAATGGGAGATGACTTCACTCCCTCCCACATCAGCTGGTGCTGCTCACCCCATCAAGCCTGTAAGCTTCCTTTCTCCTTCACAGACAAAATACCTTCATATATAATCTCTGCTATGCATTTGTATGTCACTGATATTAAGAGGAAGAATTTGGCTCCTAAGCAGGAAACAAGGTATTTCCAAGGGAAACTTTTCATAGCAAAATTCTTGAAAACCATGAAGAAGCCAAGTCTTAAAAGTCCTTCTGGCTACTCTGAGACAGAGTCTCAAAAGAGCTCAAATCTCACACACTAAAATAAGAGACAGGTTTCCAATAAAGCTGAGTATGCTGAGATGATTTTAAAAAACCATTCATTTAATTCAGTGCCTAAATCAGAGTCCTTCTCATTCTGAGAGTTGATGCCTATTGTCCAAAGAATTCAGCATGTTAATTGCTTTGCAAGATTTTCCAAGAACCTAGTTTCCCTCCCTTGTGCTACCATTACTGGTTTTAATAACAAACAGGTCTTTTCTGGAGGAGGGAAATTCTTTAAAAGAACAGAAAGACTTTTTTTCCATCCAAATGTAGTTCCCGTCATAAAGGTAGAAGATATCTCAAGCTGTGTCCCGCATGGACCGTCTGCCCACACAGCACTGAAAAAGAAATCCAGGATGTGTTTTGTGGATGAGGAATACCCAATCAGCATTTGGGGGAAAGGAGGCAGGGAGAGTTGAAACTGAATTAAATAAATGATCACGTTATAGTGCTTTACCTTACACGTAAGTGTCTGCTGCCTAAGAAAATTCTGAAAATTCTTGCTAAAGCATACACAGAGTCAGTTTTAAAGCACCCTTTAAAGTGAGAGCCTTCGTTAATGGTCTTAAGGAAAACTAAGTAGAGCAGAGTTCCAGATGCTTTTCACAGGGACAGATACTTTGTTTCCTCGTTTGGTGTATATTTTAGCACTGGGAGGACCGATTAAAGAGCAACAGTACACTTCTAGCAACAACTTCCATGATATCCAGTTTCCTTTCAATATCTGAAACAGCATGGAGCACTCAGTCTGCACTGTTACTCTGTCCCATGGTATCTCAGAGACACAAAAGGAGTGCATAGAACAGAGCAGCTCAGATAACTGAGATTTTAGACACCTGTCAAAGCGGAGTACGGCTGACTGGGAGTGCTCAGGGCTAGAGACAGCTGGAAAACTGCATGGCAGGCTTTTCATAGAGATGCCCAGAAAAAGAGTGAGCCAGCACCATACAAGTCAAGTTCCACCTGCATTTACATATTTACCTGTAAATGAATGAACTCTGACACCACTGGGCCACAATGCCATCCAAAATTATAGTCAAGACCAACTAAAAATCAACCATCATCTACAACACAGACATATATTCTTATATAGGCATTGGCTCCCAAGCAAGCATTAATTTATTCTGCATTTTGTCTGGCTTTGTCTGATGTTTATTTTTATTAAAGTTAACCATGGTAGCTTTACAACAGTTTAAACTAATGGTTAACCAGACAGATGAAATCTCACTAAATGTTGTTTTTGAACTGACTCACTGAGACATGAGCAATTTCAGTGAAAGTACAGAGCCTTGAAGAACGCAGAGAAATGCCTTTCTGCCTAACCCTGATGATGGGAAGCCTTCCTTCCATGCTTTTCTCCCACTAGACCCATATTTGTTTTGCAAAGTTGACAAGGGTGACTGAGTATTAACAGAAAATCTCAGAAATGAGGTCATCTGAGCCCAAAGCCATGAAGTAAACTTTGCTTTTCTATATAGGAAAAACAGCAGCAAGCTCTGTATTCAGATCCAGACAACTGGATTAGCTAGGTGCATTAAGCAGACAAGTACTAACTCAGTGTAATCATGCCTTCGTCTGTTTTCCCTTTTAACTACTTGAAGTTCCACTCTTTTTTTCCTTTGAGAGGTAACTACTCCAATGAGGTTTGAAGCCTGAATCATTACTGACCCCATTCAGTGGGGTCACTCCTGTGTAAAACTGGAGAAAATAAAGAGGAAGACAGATTTTTGGATACTTGAGTGTTTACAAAAATTTTGGCTAGTTGGAGAAGACTGCCCATGAATGACTGGAGTAGGATTGCCATGATAACGCTTCTTCATGACTATAACTTCATATACAATATAAGACCATGCTGCATTACATTTTATACCTGACACAACACACAGAAATAAACTTTGGCAAGTATCCCTCTGGAATCTGATCCACAATTAAAACTGTAGCTAACATGTGAAGATAAACTAGACCTAAATTCCAATGCATTAAAAAGAAATTTCATAAACAGGTCTGAGAACTTCATAAAGTTTTGGGTTGATCAAGGAAGCAGAAGAGAAAGGAAAAACAAGGAAGCCTAAAATGCCAGCTAGTTCTGTAGCAATGAATAAAGAGAGAATGAAGCTCAGCTCATCCTCAGTGACTAACCCAGGGCTTGAATAAATGACAAAGATGATAGAAAAATAGGATATCAACTAAGTTCTAGCTACTCTGCCTTAATGTGGTCATTCTCTACCCACACACATCACTTTGAGCTACATCATACAAAAGCATTTTAATAGATGCTTACAGAATCATCAAGAAACTGAACAGAGTAGGTTGGACCTTGTAAATCCACACCTTAACACATGGCAATCATTCTTCAGGAGAGGTGCCCAGTATAACCTTGGATAAGTTACTTGGTTTGTAAGACTCAGCTTTCCACCCATATAATTGGGATGAGAGTATCATTTCCTTCATCTGATGAGTAGTTCTTTAACTGTAAGCACCTTGGGACAGAAACTATTGCTTTGTAACATTCTAGCAAAATGGGGGGTTGCCACACAAATGTCCATAGATACAAGTTTGAAAGAACTCATGTTTGTGATGACAGAATTGTCTGAATAGATAACTTGAGATGAATGTCCTTTGTATCCATGGCTATCAATTTGCAAAACCAAGTCTAAAAGATCTCACCTGTTCAAAACCAAATTCATTACTTTGTTAACCTAAATTTTTTTGTATCCTCACTGCCCTACAGGGCTCAAAATAAATTTTGTATTTTTTACTTAATTTGACTTTCAGTCTTTCAGGTTTTTTCTTTTAATTTTCATAGAATCATAGCATCATCAAGGTTGGGAGAGACCTTCAAGATCATCCAGTCCAACCACCAACCCAGCACTATTACTGTAACCCCTGAACTACTAAACCACATCACCCAGCACCAGATTCAGACACCTCTCGAACACTTCCAGGGATGATGACTCCACCACCTCCCTGGGCAACCCATTCCAATGCCTGACCACCCTAATAGTGAAAAAATTTTCTTCTAATATCTAATCTGAACCTCCCCTGTCTCAGCTTTAGGCCATTTCCTCTCACTGCAGGCACGGTGGAAGAGACCAGCCCCCACCTCAGTATAACCTCCTTTCAGGTGGTTGTAGAGACCAATGAGGTCCCCCCTGAGCCTCCTCTTCTCTAGACTAAACAAACCCAGCTCCCTCAGCCATTCCTCATAAGACAAAAAATTTTAATGTATTTCACCAGTTTGCTGTTGCTGCCAGATAACCATTTGCAACAAGTTGGGTTGGCTTAGGCTCTACTTGTTGGGTTGCAGTGTTCCTTGGGCTTTGACAGAGCAAAACATACATGCTGCCTTCTGACTGATATCAAATGGGGACCGTGGCACTAAGGTTTTGAAAAGTTACCTGCCCTTGCTCAAGCCCATTACCTCTGTAAGTACACAGCATTGGGACAACGAAGGCTCTTGCTTTCTTCCCCTGGGGAATCACCTGTACAATCAGAAGGAACATTTGTCATTACTGTTACTGTACCTTCCAGAGTGCTGACACCACTCTGAGAGAGAGAGAGAGAGAGAGAGAGAGAGAGAGAGAGAGAGAGAGAGAGAGAGAGAGAGAGAGAGAGAGAGAGAGAGAGAGAGAGAGAGAGAGAAAGAGAAAGAGAGAGAAAGAGAGAGAAAGAGAGAGAAAGAGAGAGAAAGAGAGAGAAAGAGAGAAAGAGAGAAAGAGAGAAAGAGAGAAAGAGAGAAAGAGAGAGAGAGAGAGAGAGAGAGAGAGAGAGAGAGAGAGAGAGAGAGAGAGAGAGAAGAGAAGAAGAGAAAGAAAGAAAGAAAGAAAGAAAGAAAGAAAGAAAGAAAGAAAGATCCCATCTACAGACAACATAAAAGCTTGATACCCAGTACCCAGAAACTGCTGAGCCATTAATTTCTCTGAAATATCTCTGCCTTACAAAAAAACTCATACTCCATACATATGTATAAGCAGAATACTCCCTACGAGCTTCCTAAAAAGGAAGGGTTGTTTTTCACTCACCTCAGCATGGTTGCTTTTGTAAAACCCACATTACACCTTGAATGAAAAAAAAAAAAAAAAACAAAAACAAAGAGGAAGAGAATGGCTATGTTATTAAAAAAATATACAAGTTGTTGTAAGCAAGAGAAAAAAAATGTTTGCATTCTTGACCTTTACAGAGGTAAGACAAAAAACAACTACTTTTTCATACTAATAGCATTCTGTGCCTGTCCCTTGTATATTTTCTTTTAAACTTGCCATTTTGCTGTTGCAGCTGGGCTTGTCAGTTTTCAGCACTAATGGGTTGTGATATGGTGTCAGGGGAAGTCAACAATCAATGCTGCAAAAAAGGGCTATCACTGCTGACACAGCCAAGGATGGAAACACAATGGCCTTTGCTTGCAAAGAAACAGAAGAAAAATCCTGAGTTATATCTTGCTTTGAAGATTAGTAGAGATTTAGCACTCACTGACCAAGCTATCACTTTCACCCCTTCCTGCCTCACCCTATCCTCCCACCAGCCTCTAACATGACTCCACATCTCACTCAAAATACAGATTTTTGAGTTAATGAAAAAAGCAAAATGTTTTATAACAAACATTTTAAAGGACCATAGTCATACAGTTATTAGCTTTTAAAAAACTGAGGAGAAAAAAAGTTGGGCTGCACGATATATGACTGTGGAGCAGAGAAAGCATTTTGGATGCCTTTCCACGACCTTGTTGTGAAACAGATCCATGCTGAGTCCCTCAGCTCCACCTGAACTCAACATAAGCAATGGACACTCAGCAGCTGTTAAATCAGGTGCCACTGACAGAATTATGAAAGACAGACAGTGTTCAAAGGCATTCAGCAAGAATAATGGCAATATTATTTATTTCCATAGCTTCATGTCAGAAAATCTGCTTAGCTCTAGGTCTCTTCATAGTCCTAGAGAGACAGAGAGACACTATGGTTATTTTAGTTTCCAGATGGGGAAACTGTAACAGGTAGATTCTTTTAAGATTAGACCAGGATCTTACACATACAGAAAAAAAAACAGAAATCAGCACACATGTGTTTTTCAGCACATATTATCCAACCAAAACTGCAGTTGTCCAGTGTCATTATGGATTTTTTCATATCAGTGCAATTACAGATTTTCCTCTTCTTTTAAGGAAAGTGACTGAGATTGATTTCAGAAAATTCAACATCTCCAAAATAATCTGGAGTAACTGAATCTTGCTTCTTCCAAGCTAAGAAATTAGCTTCTCAAAGATATTTATATATGCCTGACTCCACAGATAGCTCCAGAATATTTTTTTCCAAGTATAATTCATTTTTATATCAAGTTTTGGCCCTAAATGTGGACTCATATTTACTCTTCTGATAATTCAAATATAATTCTGGTATCACAGTCTACCTTCACTAAAAGAGAGTTGCAGAGGGGTTTCTTCTGATATAAGGGCAATGCAGGGCCATGATGATAAAAGCAAAGGGAGAAGAAAGAGTGGCTGGCTAAGAACAGAAAAGGAAGTAAAAGCAGCAGCTACAAGATACCTGGAATGACAGTAGAAGGAATTCGTAGAAACCTCAGGAGATGCTGGGGTTTTTAGGGTGCCTTGTCTCTATGTGAGGCGGTTTTTTTCTGTGGCTAATTTCTCCATCACTCATCAGACAAAATCCAGAGAACGATCCAGGGAAAGAAACAAGAGGGAAAACATTTTTCAAAGCATTTCTCCTCGTTCCTGCGTCTTGCACTTCTCTTCCCTCCACAAAACCTGTCTGACCATTAAATATTATTTACAGGCAATCACTAAGTGATAAATTCACAATGGCATTACTGAACCATGCAGCTCTTAGAATATTCCTACTACAGCACAGTTTTGACACCAATCCTTAAATAACAGCAAAAAGCTGCTTCTCTAAAACACTTGTTGGCAACACACATCTGTTTTGGCCAGCTGCCTCGGTGAAATAAGGAGCAGCACCTGAGAACACGGCTGCCACAGGAGATCATACTGGATGCAGTACACACTGAAAGTATCTCAGAAGTAATCATGAAGGCCTCCTCTCACTCTGGGTGTTCAAGTGCATCAGGAGAGTGAGGGCTTAAGGGCCTGACCCCCAACTCACTGAAGTGAATAAATCTCTTCCCACTCCAGTGGGCTTTCAGTCATGCTGCTTGAAGGAGAGGTGAGGCGAAAATTACGTTAGAGGCAGTTTCAAGAACACTTTGTACTGTGTGATCTTTCAGCATAAAAATAATGAAAATAAAAATTAACTGATTCACAGAGGTTTTTTTATCTACATAATGGAAACACAGTTTCTGATGTTCAAAGCTAGGTGAAGTTTGCAGAGAAAAGAGGAGCATATCATCATATAACAAAGTGCTTCATAGATAATCAGAGTAAATAAGGGAAATAACTGGTCATTTGCAAACAGAAGCCTCAGAAAAGCAACAAAGCTTCATCCATTAGGATACAACAAAAGGAAAATGATGACAACTTTAAAATGCATAAATAAAAAACAAAATATGAAGACTGGAGACAATAGTGCATTCCAGGTTAATCGGTCAAAAGTAGCCATTCATCTCCCCATATCACTGTCTAATTCATTATTGCTATCTATGGAAACAGGGAAGAAGCATCAGTCCCCACCTCTGCTATGAAGGAAAAGGAGAAAAGGGCATGAAGTTAAATCCTATAAAATACCTTAAAAACTTAAATTAGTGTCTTAGAAAAATCTAATTGAAATTGTCTCGAATCTGAGTCCTGTGACCTGGATGGGAAAGGCGGACAAAGGAGTGTAAGCAGCAGGTAATGATGGGAGGTGAGGTATTGAGCTGGTTTGCTGCAGGGGTGGTTTTGGTATGTTCTTATTTAATACCTCAATTAATGATCTGGAAAAGGAGGTAAATAGCACATTAATGAAATTCACAAATGACAATAAACCAGGAGGCTTGCAAATGTCAGAGAGGATAGCAATAATATAAATGGAAACTAACAAGGCTAGATATGTAGGCAGGCAATAAAATGAGATTCAACGTGGAAAAATGTGGACTAATACACTGAGGGAATATAATCAGAAACATGGATAGTCTGTGAGAAAGCAAAACCTGGAAAGCATCTGCACAGAAAGATATCTATGTGTGATAGTGAACAACAAATTGAATATGAGTTCTCAAGGAGATAAATCAGTTTAAAAGACCAATGCAATTTTGGGCTGTGTATGCATTGGAATAACGTCAGAAGAAGAAAATTATTGTCTATGCATCTGCAAAGACTTCTCTGGAATACTGAATCCACCTGTAGATACCTCCATAACAGAAGGATGCCAGTGTGCTGGAAAGTGCTTCAGAGAAGAGCAACAAAACTCATTAGACAAAGAGGGGGTTGATTTATTAATTTAGGTAACAAGTTGTCTTGGTCTTGGCTGGGATAGAGTCAATTTTCTTCCCAGTACCCGGTTTAGTGCTGTGTTTTGGACTTAGGATAATCATGTTGGTAACACACTGGTGTTTTAGTTGTTGCCAAGCAGTGGGCAAGGACTCTTCAGCTTCTCATGCTGCCCTGACAACAAGTAGGTAGGCTGTGGGGTACAAGAATTTGGGAGGGGATGCAGCCAGGGCAGTGGACCCCAACTGGACAGAGGGATATTCCATACCATATGCTGTCATGCTCAGAATATAAACCAGAGGGAAAGATGGCTGGGGGCCACTGCTTGGGAACTGGCTGGGCATCAGTCAGTGGGTGGTGAGCAATTACATTGTGCATCACCTGTATACTCTAATTCTATTAATATAAATACTAATATTACTTTCTGTCTTATTAAACCGCCTTTATCCAAACCCATGAATATTACTTTTTTTTCCAATTCTCTCCCCCATCCCACTGGGGGAAGGGGAGTGAGCAAACGACTGTGTTTAGCTGCCTGTCAGGTTAAACCATGACACAGGGGCAAGATGACCATTGTCTAGAAATATATGAAGGATGAAGGATGAAGAGAGAAAATGGAAAGGAATTTATTGGATGCTAACATGCAATGGTACAGCTAAATGTAATGGAATGAAACTAAAGAACAAAATTTGGACAAAGTATCAGAGTTTCTCAGAAACCACATGATTCAGTCTAGCAGGTAATTTTCAGATGGAGAATGAATGATGACATCCCATCAAGCAAAGCATTTGAAACTTGAGAGGGTAAAGCACTCAACGGCAAACAGTAGTGAATAATTGTGCACTCGCGGGAAGTTGAACTAACCTGGCCTAAGAGCTAATTTCCATATTTACACTCCCTGATTCTGGGACTGTCCCAACACACAGCCACACTTGTGGGTTTGCTCTATTACTGGGTTCCTACATATAGTGGTATTTTTCAAGGGAATGCATATCACATATGCTTCAGTCCTAGTCCAAAGTCTAATTGTAGAGTAAAAGCAAAGTGACTGAATACACTGACTTGTCAGAGACAAGCAGATGTGTGATCTGCTTTCAGATAAAAAACACTTCTTTTTCAGCAGGCATGGCTTTTTAATGATGTGATCCTCAGTGTATTTTGAATATTCAAAGGAAAATGTGATTAAGTTATTTATTTGCTTATTCATGTCTACTGCCTTTCTCTTTTCACATTTTCTGTAGGTTAACATCTTTATTCGCTCTCATGTAATACACTGGAACTTGCCAAGTTGCAGTAGAAATCCATTCATAGTGAAAAAGGAAGCTTTTAATGCTGAAGGGCATTGTAATGCTCCAAGACCCTGGTGTTAAAAGTAACAGGGTAAAAAGTACAGAAGACTGAAAGTAATATGTAAGCTAAGAAATATAGATATAATTTTCCTTTTACAGAAAGAAAAAAGTAAGATTATCAATTCAGTGGTCTCTGTGTGTGTGTATTTACATGTACCCACTTCACCGAAGTTTCCCATTTTTATGCCACCCAGGCATGTCTCCTTTTATGAATGTCTACCTTGGTTTTTACAAAAACTGTTCCCACACTCTTCCAAGGAGAAAAAAGAGGTGAAAGGTTTTTCAGAGTTTTCCTATCCTTCTCACTTCCCCTAGGGGTGATTGGAGAGCTGAGGAAGGAGCAAAGCTTATTGAGAAGAAAGCTCCTGTTTTTACTGTAATAAAAGGTGGCAATCTTATCATGTATAGATGCTCAAATGATGTATAGACAAAGGACGTTTGCAGTGAAGATTGCCATAGGCAAAACAGCAGATCTAATCAAAAGCTCTACACGCATGGATGTAGCCAGCCGGTGGGAAAGGAAAGCACTCACAGCACAGAATTTGGAATTGCTCTTCTGTCTCTCCACGGCTTCTCCATCAGAGCACAGGAGAAACCAGGAGCTTTGGTACTTTGCTTTTTTATGGAAGTACATGCTGCTAGCTACCTTCTATCCAAAGTCAGTAAAATGAAGCGGTGTTTGTATGCAAGTGCTGTATTCCATTGTACAAAATAAATGACAGATCAAATATACGTGTAAAAATACATGACTAACCTTTAGAACACTCACATTTTCAAAACTGTCAGATAGATGAATGCATACATGTCCACAAATTCTCAAAGATTACTGGAAGTCAGGACACAAAGCAGTAAAACACGCTCAGCTAAAGCTACTGCAGAGTTTCTCCTTCACCCCACTGAGAGTAACTATGCTAAACTAAGTGTCCCAGAATAGTCAGAGGTATTACACAATCTGTGTGCTCCATGATCCGAGAACAATGACTGAGAACAATGAAGCACAGTGAAATGTGTTAAGGTACCACGGCATAAGCACCTTGGCACTTTTCCTGTTAATTTTTGTTAATATGCCTGGGGGAGGAGGGTGTTTTTATCTAGTAACACAGGTATTTTAAACTGTACCCTTTCTGGAACTGTCAAAAACCAGACAGTCTGTAAGTTAACACAGATTTCTGTTTGGTAGTTGCTTGGGGTTTTTTCCTGTATGACTCTGTCTCATGCCCTTGTTGGCCTTGTCTATTCAGACTGTAAATTCCTCGGGTGGCAGGACACAGTACCACAGTTTACACAGTGCCAAGCACAGTGGGATCCAGTTTTTACTGGGCCATGTGAGCTGCCATGAAGCAATGAGCAAATAATAATAATAATAATAATAACTTACTACCCATCACTGTTGTGGAACCCTGCAGAAATCAAGGGCCAGAGACTCCAAGGGGACAAGCTGGCAGGGAGAAACCTGCACTGTGCTCTTTAACCTGACAAGTGATAGTATTTGATTACAGATACCTCTCTTCCTCCCAGTGTCCTCATTCTTCAGATGTAGCATAAAATGCATTCCTGGGCACAGAAATCACAAATAACCCACCAGATCTACTTCAACTCAACACAGCAATAACTCCCTCTCCTCCAGTCCTTCCAGCCCCTCCAGGTGTCAGCATGAAGAGCTGTGCTGTCTGTCCAGCACAAGACAGGCAACAGGATGTTTAATGGTCTACACTGCTGTCCAAGCCAGATACATGAGCTGAAACTCTGTCTCTCCACATGCAACTCGGATATCTGGCAAGTCTCAGTGAGACACATTTTCCTCTTGGCCTCCTTTCCTTATTTCTAGGCCCAGTGTTCATATGCAAGGGAGCAGAAGTAGGCAGGGGGGAGTAGAGGGGGGGCACACCAAACAAAGACTTTTAGCCTGCAGAGGCCCAAGGAAACCGGAGGGAAAAGAGGATACATTCTCAGAAAATGTAAAACCTGAGGAAATTTGCTTGTCTGCAGCATAAAAACAAATTTGGAAGGGGTGACAGGGACTGACTAGCGCTCAGTATCACATCATCGGAGGCAGGGAAGAGACATCAGGTAGGGGGCTGGGAAGCAGCAACCAGCTGCCCCATATGGTCAGCTCTTGGTAGGCAATTTGATTTTCATTTTCTCCACTGATTGTGTTCATCCCTGTGGTATCTGAATGGAAAAACAATGGTGGCGATAATAAAACAGGATTGCCCAGGGCATTTTTAAGAGCTTGAGAGCCATTCATTCATAGATCAAATCTAGGCCAGGATGGAAGCAGGTAATCTGCTGAAAGTTGGCTTATATGAAACGTTCCAGTGATATTTCAGAAGTATCCACATAAAAATTGAATAATTCACAACTTTCTTAGCATTCTCAGCAGATAGCTCAGCCTCCGCAGCCTCTCAGGTCTCCACAGCCTCTTAGTACTAATGACTTGGCTCTACAAATAAATTTAAGAACACAAGTCTATGCAGGTTCTGGGTGTAATTGTGGTCTATCCCAAAAATGGTTTTAGGCAGTGACGAGTAAGGTAAGGTGTGGGAAAGAACCCATGATTGTACCTGTTCTGACAATAAAAGAAGCCCTTCATTCTCCTAGGCTATTAATCTGGTACCTTCCATGAGCACAAACCTAGAAGAGCTAATTTAGATATATGACCTTCCACTGTCTTCCATGTGTTTGCAGGATAATACGTGACAATGGCACATATTATATTCCACATTGTACTGCACTTTATTTTGCAAAAAATAGTTTATTATTGTTGTCATCATAATTTTAAAATAAATTAATTACACTTAACAGGAGAATAAGTCCTCATATTATTATAAAATGGTCATCCTCAAGTTGTCATGTTGTCTAACACTGCCTTTGCACCAGTTTTCTCCAAAGACCACTGAAATAAGGATTGACTAAGACAGACATATATTGATATTACCTGCATATCTGTCAATGCCAAACTTGGTCTTGGTACCTATGCCTCACCATCATTCCTCTAAAGAAAAAAAAAAGATCTTAAAATGACCAGATCTCACAGTGGAGTAAACAAATGCTTAATTCAGTTGGAGGCAAATTATATAAGTATTTGCCAGAGCACCCAAAAATGAGCCCCAAAACACTTTTTGTTTAAACAAACATTGGGCAAAAACTATAAAGATAGAATGTTTCCTATTTCTTATTGAGAATGGAAATCATCACTGCAACTATAATTCAGCTATTGATAAGGATGTTAAAACACCACATGGTGAGACAACACGGCCTACGTTTACCTGGGAGTCAGGAAACCTCTTTGGCCTTACATCAGTGAGGTCTCTCCTCTCACTCTGTCTCCCCATTTGAAAAGCTGCCTGTTAATGAGCATCTGCCTGAATTCATGCTCTCCATGGGACTTGTACATACCACCGTAATGCGATTAACAGCAACAGTTTTGAATTGTACTGAAGTCTTTAACAGCAGCTAGGGAGAGCCATGTCAGAAGGCAAAACCAGAACAAATGATATCTCAACAAGAAACTTGAACTGATCAGAAGGTTTCCCATTTGGATAAAAACATGACCGCCATGGCTCAGCAATGCCCTCTTTCTATGATGACACACAGCATATACTCATGCCAGGAATGTTCAGCCTTCCGCCCACAGCTCTTCTCCCTGTTCTTCAACTGCAATCCCCATTTTTGTGTGTGCATGTGTGCACGAACACATGAATGGAACAGAGGCCCAATTTTATCGCAATGTGCAGAGCAGGTGATTCAAGTCTTTGTGTAGGAAGTTGACTCACCTCCTTCTGAGTGAAAAAATGTTCAACACAATCGTAATTCCCTCTTTTTCACGTAAAGTCAGGCAACATACACAGAACGTTCCAGCTCGGTATTTCCTAAACGGTGAAAACGTGCCTAGAAAGTTTAGCTATAAAACCCTGTGACCTCAACAAAACAGGTTTACCCCTTCGTGTCGGGTATCACGAATCCCTGTCGCTCAGCAGCAGGCAGGAAAGGAGGGGAGAGCGGGGAGGGGAGAAGAAACAAGTTGGCTTGGAGAGAGGGAGAGGAATGTTTTGGGTTTATTTCATAATGCACTAGTAAACAGCTCAGGCACAGAAATGCAGTGCAGTAAGAACCGGAGTTATCCTTTGGAGCCTACTGCTTTAAATTTGCGCGCTGTAGCTTGAAGCATTGCACAAACTCTCGGTCTGCTGACTGCCTCCCTGGAACACAAACACACGGGTGATTGGGAAAGCTGTTTTCCAGCCTGCCCTCTCTCGTTTCTGCCGGGCTGCTTTTGGTGTTTATTTATTTTTAAACAAGTCGTGTACACGGGGAAAAAAAAAAAAAAAGAAAAAAAAGAAAAAGCCAACAAAACCCACACAGCATCTTTAATCAACACCTATTTCCTTCCAGGACCCTATGATCCTCTATTGATTCCCATTAAAATGCTTTTCTTTTTCTTTGCCCCCTCTGCTGATCGAATTTCAGATCAGCCAGGATGTGCAACTAACCTTCCGGCACAACTGAACCCAACTGACTCACCCAGATCAAAGGCTCGGCGCATTCATTAGAGCCCAGCACAGCCCAGGCAGGATCCGTAATGCAACATCTCCCTTTGCATTGCAATTAACGTGGGGGAGAGGAGTTCTTATTATTTTTATTTTTTGCAAATGTTCTGGCTTTTGATTTTCAAGGCGAGAGGGGGGGCGGGGGGGCGGGGGAGGGTGGCAGAGGGGGGGAGAAGTGGTGGGAGGGAATGAGAACAAAAGAGAGATCTTTTTACCCGAGGATGACGTCAGTTTGATGTTACTGACAACTATTGATGCACGTGGAGCAACTGCGGACAGATCCCCCTTCCCACCCCCCGCCTCCCGGCACTTCTCAGGGAAACAATATGCGGGAATAGCCCGCGGGACCCGGGACCGGCTCCGGGTCGCTCCGCCAAGAGCCCGAGCGCCCGCGCCCCGCGGCCGCCAGCAGCGGCGGGAGGGGCGGAACAGCCCCGGGCACGGCGCGGCGAGCCGGCTCCAACTCGGAATGCTGCTCGCTCCCGGGGCGGACGCGGGCCGAGGACACCGTCCTCCCTCCCGGCTCCCGCTGGGAGCTCCCTGCCCCCTCCAGAGCGCGGCCCGGCGCAGGCACCACCGCGCCCCGGCCGCGATTGCTCTGCCGCGGGGAGCGCGGCTCCGCCGGCCGGGCCCGACCGCCCGCGAAACCCGGCCTGGATCGCCCCGGAGCGGCGGGGCGGGGGGCCGCACCTCCAGCTGCCTCGGTGGCGTCAGGGGAAGGCGGAGGTTCCAGCGGAGAACGCTCCTCCGTGGGTTTAGGGCCGGCACATATCCTCTCACCGCCGGCTGCAGCTTCGGAAAGTCACGGCTGGGTCGGGGCTGAGGCTTCTCCCGCCGAGCCCCTCACGGGGCTGCCGCGCCCCCTCGGCGGGCCTCGGCCCGCGGCTTCACCCCTCTTCAACATCTCTAAATTAGAAACGCTTTGTCGGTTTGGAACAAATGGCCGCGAAGGTGTAAAAAGGAACAGAAATCTAATTTTATGCTACGTAAAGGATCACAGAATGACAGTAAGGTTGGAAGGGACCACAGCGGGTCATCTGGTGTAACCTCCCTGCTCAAAAAGGGTCATCCCAGAGCACATGGCACAGGATTGTATCCAGACGTACTTGAATATCTCCACAGAGATTCACACATCTCCTCTCTCAGTGAGGGAGACTCCACAACCTCTCTGTGCAACCTGTTCCAGTGCGGGGTCACCGGCACAGTAAAGAAGTTTTTCCTCATGATCTGGTGGAACTTCCTGTGCATCAAGTTTCTGCCCGTTGCCTCTTGTCCTGGTGGTTGGCACCATCAAGAAGAGCCTAGCTCCATCTTGGCACCCTGCCTACAGATATATACACACATCAACGAGGTCCCCTCTCAGTGTCTTTTCTTAAGCCAAACAGGCTGGCCCTGGGCAGGGGCCATGCTGCTTTGGGGGTGCTGAGTACTGAGAGCCATGGTACCCCGTGGCCCCCACTTCTGATTACCCACAGACCTTCACTCAGGACCAGGGGTTGAGGCAGTGCCTGCCCTTTGAAGCCTTGAGCTCCTTTCTGAAAGTGCACACATGTGTTCCCCTAAGTGCCATGAAACTCGCCTGAGCCTGCTCAGGCTGGGATCCTACACAAGCTGGCCTGTTGGTTCGGCAGAGCTGAGACTGGTGTATGTTCTGCCCAACGTGATTTCAGGTGAGCCAGCCAAAAGCTCTCCATCGATGGCTATCACTCGCCATTACTTCTTTGGGGATTTCAGTGAAATGGGAGATGGTTTTTCTGTGTGGATGCTACCCTGCCCTGAGCCATCTCCTGCACTGTGCAGTGTTTATTTCTTTATATATTAAATTTCATCCACTAATTTACAAGTACACATCTTACTGGGAGTTCTACCCATTTTTGACATTGATCGTGTGGCTCTTTTTGAATAAGGTGTGGCTGTGATTTATGCTGGTGCACAATTTTTACTCGTTTCCTAAGTGTACTTTCCATAATACAGTATCGTCAGCTCTCATGATTGTTCTGTGATACTGATGTTCTGTGGTAGAAATTCTATAAAGCTCCAGTTCCATAACTCAAGTAAGAATTTTGGCTTTCACCTAAAAGGACAAAAGTCTGTTTCTGGTCCTCTTATTTGCAGCAGAAACTTATGTTGTGTGCTGTAGCAGCTCTGGAACCAAAAGGAAAAGAGACATAAATGTATTATTATGACCGTCATTGGTATTATTTTATTTTAGCTCTCTCGATACTTGTGTCCCTGATTCTTTATAGCCTGGTAATACTTAATATGAGACAGGGATAAAAAGACTTGTGCAGCTTACACAAGTACTTGTTTCTCTGTTCGGATCTCTCCAATATATTTTAAGGTGAGACAAAAAAGCGTTATTACTTGCTGCTTACACTGTTTACACTTACACAGAGTCATGGTAGTTTTCTCTGCAAAATCAAGGTGTGTATTTATTTTTGTGGTGCTTTGAGGAAGTGTAGTTTTGGTAGCTAAGTATATATTTCTGTCTGGATGATTTCTGTAAAAATAAGTAATTTATGATTTTTACAGGTTAGTATCTCACTCGAAGGCTGTGTTGTACTAGGAGAGAGGCCATTTTCTCTAGCTGTTTGTAGCATGCTGTAGCTTTTCGCAGTTTGCTATGGGAGAGATCTTCAGGAGTATTTCAGCCCCTTTTTTTCTCAGATATCTTCATACAGAATCTACCAAGTGGAAGAGATTATTGTTTACAGAGGTTTACTTTGATTTTTCTTAGTTCTCCATCATCAACAGTTCTCCGTCATACAACTTTTGTATAGTTCCATACCTATTAAGAAAATTTTCCTTTCCTACTTTTTACCATGAGAACATTCATCTGTCTCTTAAGTTTTGATTCCTGACCTTATCATGGTCAGGCTAACAGCCCCCACCTACACACACAGTCCTACAAGTACTTTTCACCTTTCAGAAGATATTTGCCATATGGTTTGAGAGGAGAGGTCATCCTTTCTCAAGGGGTTGCATTGCTAACATCACAGTTTGGGGCACCCATGCATTGACCTCCCAAATCTCTCTGCAGTTATATTCTTGTTTCCCACTCCTTGTGCCCCCTTGTTTGGCTGGTTATAACATCCACCTCATCAAGGGCTCCAAGTTCTGTGGCAGAACCAGAGGAAGGGGTAGGTCTGCTCCATTGCAACCATGGCAACACTTTTCAAAGATGCAGCCTACGGTCCTTGTGAATCTTCCAGTTTTCCATGGCAGCCTCATTTCTCAGTGGCTCCATCTACCCCAGGAATAAGCATGTTGCAAAACATGTAAGTCAATATCCAATAAAATACATTCTTAGCATGGACAAAATCATCTGAGCTTTAAACAAGAGTAGAGGACTACGTATAATGCTGTGAACTTAATTTAAAAGTTGAGCAAAAGGGAGAGGCAAAGAGGGTTCATTTTAGCTTCTGTTTCAGACAGGCCCTTTCCTATTAAATCAGCTAAGGTTTTATAAAGCCAAAATCTCGGTTGTGTTCTCACTTGTTAAAGCTGTTTGGTCTTTATGCTGCCTGTTTCCTGAAGATATGCAATTCTTATGAGGCCTCACCCTTGGACACCTGGGGACCTAGGGAATTCAGAGGCAAACATTTTGATTTGCTGTCCTGCAGTACCAAGCCAAATTCTCAAATTTAGGGAGCTCCCAAATTTTGAGAGTGCTCAGGAGTGACTTGAAAGTTGTCTTTGTATGCTTTAATAGGGCTTATTATGTCATGCATTCATATGTGAACTATCAAGAGTTTGAAATATTATTTTATGGGAGAAAGGGATGTAGAAGGAAACTTTTTATGGAACCTTATAGCCTATGGTTCATCTTTCATCATGGCTGGGCTTCACGAACGGAGATTTTTTGTTACAAGCGCGCTGGTGGCTAAAAAGGCCAATATGAGATAGGAACGTCTGGTTGCAAAAGGCACAGCAGAAAGACTCCTTAGGTGGTATATTCTTCAAGACACGATTCTTTCTGCGTTGTCTTTTCTCCTCAAGAGTGATCCTGCGTGCTTTCTCAAAGGAAGCAGCAGTGTTATAGATGGTGTGTCTGTAGCCTGTGGTATTAATCCCTTGAAGGCAGTGGATGTGGGCACTGATGTCTGTAATCAATCTGACACTGAATTCAGTGATAGTGTGTTTTTTACAATCCATATGTAGATACTCAGTTCCCAAATTTTAGGTCTTGACCCGTGTTTCTTTTCTAAGTTTCTTTTGAGTTGAGCAATGGAAAAACACTAGACAGCCTCTCTTTCTTCTAATATGCATCATGCCTGGCTTGTGCAGCAGCACTATGCCACAAGTTTGTTCCGCAGGTACTACTTCTGTCTTAAATTAAGTTGTTTCCATTGCAATATTTCTTAATGGAAACATTCTATCATGGTTAAGTCAATAACAAGTTATTTGACACAGAGCCTAACATTTGAGCTAAACATACCAGGAACCCTTTAAACTTACTTTATCTCACTTGTTTGCAACTCTTCAGTGGGAGAGATTTCCTTTTATCTCACTCACCAGTTTGCTCAAGAGCAGGAGATGTCTTTCCAGCTAGAGAAAACAGTGCAGTTGCTGTTGACTGGGAGGACAGTTGTTCTGTGTGCTCATACTGATTTTATGTGGGACATCTCATTGTACTTGGGGGCAGTTTTGTTATTTTAAATTATAAAGGAGTTTAGTTCTCTTAGAGTGTCCAGATTCAACTCCTTTGTCAATGTGATGTACTTCATTATTCTCATCAGCTCATTTACTTTTCCTGATGGAGAAAAAAGCTGAACCTCATTTCACTTTATAAAAGTCAGGATTCTTTCTAATAGAGCTTCTATTTAGCCAGTGCTGTGAAAGGTGTTCTTTCCGCTGTACATGTATGTGCTGAAGAACACATCTGCTCCTCCTGTAATTTTTTCAATAGTACCTTTTTTCTGAGATTAAAAGGATCCACCCCCAAGTCCCGGACTGACAGCCATGCTCCTGAAGGAGAAATTACCCTTTTAAGAGATCCCCAAGAGCTATAGCCAACCACAGCATACTGTAGATGTTACACTTTTTGTACATTGCATCCTTGCCAATATTTGAATACAAGCCATAATTCAGTGGGAGCATAAATAACTTCCATTCAGAGAGACGGATGCTGTGGTATCAGGCCAAATGGTAAGCCTTGTCAGTGCCTGCATTTTCACTTTATCGACCACACAGCATAATATGATGCTCCTTATTTAAATCCTTCATGCAGATGTCGTACTGGGTTGATTGACAAGCAACTGGATGTGATAATGTGTATAAGGCTGTAGCAACCATTGACTCTTGGGATAGTGTGGATGTGCGTGTAGTGATCATGGAGTTATGATTCTCAGTGGTGGGATATGAAAAGTCTGTGGGTCACAATGTAAATTTAAGCTGCTGAGGGGTGAACATTAATTTGCATGCCAGTTTAGATTGATATAATAATTCTTTATAGGGACAAAGCATGATTGGCTGTAAAAGAGTTGTCCTTGTACCTGAATTGTTTTAGAGCAGCAGACCTTTATGCTGAGTTAACAGCACGCTGTTAAGAATCAGTACCAATGTAAACACAGAGAATGATGGCTTTATGTTGGCCGTTATGTAATGCAGTATTTCACAGTTGTTGAAATAATTTCATTTTCAACCAGGTGGCTTTGTCAGTCTATCAGCAAAAACTGAGCAAAGTGCAGCACTGAAAATGAAATGAAACTTCCAGCTGTCCAGATACTTAAGTGACGGCACTTCTATTGAGCTGGAATTCTGTAACAGCGCTTACTAATTCCAGCTAATATAATACAAAGTAATTTGCTGCTTCACTTTTTTGTCTGAAGTTCATAGTTACATTGTTAAGCTTTTACATGAGCTTATGCCACTCTAAGTCAGAGGGAGCAAGGAAAGGAGGTAAATAAGAGGGAACAAGGAAAGGAGGTTAATAAGGCACAGAGATAGACTGTGAGATGAGAATTAGGAAGGAGAAATAGAGGACGTCAGAAGAGCAAAAGATGAAGGAAGAAAAGAAAAGGAAAGGAAGAAAAGGAACAGTGTATCACAAGAGTGGCAAAAACAGGGGACATGTTACGAGTGAAAAATAAAATAGGGGAAATGAATATAGGAGATGGAAAGAAAAGTAAGAAACATCTTTCATTTTTTGTAGGAATATTTTAGACTCATCGGTAGCAATTCTTGCTGGAGTTCACTGTGTTTGGCTCATACCTTAGAAACACACTTCTATATGAGTTTCCTTCTTTCTTTTTGGCACCTGGCTTGCTCTTGTATAGGAGTAGGCCTCTAGAGGTCTGAGGAGAATTGGTTTCTAATAAAGCTCCTCCATACCAGAGTTCAAAAGCTCTTCCACAATGTAGTGCACAATGAAAATTGACACCGCCAAACAGCTTTAGTTTCCCTCTTTTCTTTTTTTCTTTTTTTTTCTTAATTTTATGCACTTTTTTTGGCACCTGCATATCTGACTTTAATTTTTCTGCTGAATATTGAGCATATGGTATGAAGAAGTAAGTTATAACCAAATCTATATGTTTTTATATATCAAAAACTACAATGACATAGGTTTTCGTAAGTTTTTTTTCCTAATTCTGTGAGAATAAGCAGATGTGAGGCGCTTCCTCTATTATGAACATTTATATGGGCTATGTGGTCAGAGGTGCTTAGCAGTGAATTTGGCTCAGGGCAAGGGAACAACAGCAGTAATTTGAGGGGTGATTTACTCCTGTTAACACTTTTCAGAATTGGCAATAAAATCAGTTCAGTGCTCTTAAGATGGGAAGGGCAGGATTTTAAGCAAAATGTGGAAGATATATTATACATGTGAAAAGTGGTTGAGTGAAAAACTGTTTATTATTAATACTTTTAAAAAATCCATATATATATTTCCAACAAATAAAAGATAATGAGAGGGCTGCTCCCTTTTCCTAGAAATGATTACATTTTCTTTGCCCTTCTGGTTTGGCTGCTTTTAGGCTATTGCTTATGTAAAACAGAACACCTCCTAAGCCGTCGTTTACTAAACAGGATCTCTGGCTTCTGATCTCACGCTACACAAGGAGGCAAATTGTATTCTGTGTGAGAAGCTTTAAACGTGAACGTAATGGAAAGGGGATATTCAGCGAAACAAAGACACACCTCCAGAAACAACAAAGACAAGTCGGTAAGTTTGAGCTACTTAAATTTGAATTTCCATAGTTGAAAAGTAGAATTCAAACATGGAAAACTGACTTCAACTTTCATTAGTCTTACAGGTATTTACTTTAGCAGTTTGTATTTTGTTTTTCTCCTCTCTTAGCAAACCCATGTGGCAGAGTTTGTTGAACAGAGGAGAACAGTTCTGCTCTGAAACGATGGAATGCTTTTTTGAGAGATCAGCTTCCAAAGGTGACAATCTAGGGGCACAGCAGGGATGCTGACTGCTCAGTCCTGAGTGCTCTTAAACAAGAAGGGATTCTTATAGCTGTGAGCTGTCAGTGATGAAGTCATGACCACATCCAGCTGTGCTATCAATAAGATAGGTTGCTCAGCAGCAGAGCTGTACCTCTGGCATGTGAATGCACAGGACTTAAGGGATATCCAGACATTCAGGCACACTGGTAAATTTGTGCTTCATTACAGGTGTGAGAATCTCATCTTCAGTCTGCAGACCAACTCCATGCAAAAAGCAGCTCATTTATTAGATAGTGTTGTCCATCCACTGATGTGTCATAAAGTAGGCAAATGCCAAAGTTTCTGTCTATTGTGTATGGACAGAAAGAATCTTCTGTGATAGCCATCAGTTGAGAGGAGGAACCAGCTTGGTCCCAGGTTCCTCCTCCACAAAAGTGTAGGAGCTATTCTTGCTCCTATAGACACAGATAATTCATCTTGTCTGTCATGTTAGAGCTGCTGAGAATAGCTACAGGCAAAGTGTTGCAATACAGGAATCACTCAGAGGAGTTACTGCAGTGGAGTTTGACCCACACTGAGGCATTAGAGTTGGAAGTGCAAGGCCAAGTGAGAGAAAAAACATGGACAGTAGCATATGGAACTGTATATTCTGTTGAACTATTGAACAGTATTATTTGAAATATGGTAAATTATTCTACATAATCTGCATGTTCCTAAGAATAAGTGGAGGTAGAGATAAAATGAGGGCATAAATTGTGCAGTTCACTTTAGATCCTGTACTTTGGAGGTTGGCAAAGATCCCAGCTCATTCCATACAGGGTCATCACCAAAACCATGTACCAAGCACACTGAGTTGCTATGTGTTTATCTGACTGCCAGATGTGCAGAGCTCTCCCTACTGATAGAGGGCACAAGGACATCCATAACTTGCTCTGGGGAACTTGTAAGAGCCTCCCTCTGTTTCCAGGTGGTGAGGGTTGTATCAGACACTCTGAAGCTGCCCACCTGGCATTTGCCTGGCAGCTGTGTAGGTTGAGGTAGTGTGTCAAGGCAGAGAACTACCTCCTTCAAGAAGGAGTGTCTTTTCTGATATTAGTCATTGGGATGTGCCAGAAATTTGATTAGCTTAGTCAGAAGGACAGGGCAGAAGCAAAGGGAAAATCAGTAGCCTTTCTCAGAAATTACGATGTAATCGCCTTTTTTCTCTGGAATCAGGCATGGAAGTCCCTGGCAGAGAACAATACCTGAGAAAGCTTTACAGTGAAAAAGCATTCATATTCCTTCCTGAAAAAAAAAAAAAACAGCAGAAAAAAAAGGGATCAGCAAAAGATGTTTCTTCTAAGGAACTTTTTGTGCAAATTTGCTTCACAATTAGACACCCAGAAGGCACCTAACACGCTTGCCCAGAACCCATCCAAGAGAGGCACCGGGATCTGTGGCAGAGAAGGGAATCTGGGCTCTCTCATGGATAATTTACAAACACCCAAAAGAGATCCCTCCGGGTACTCTGGGGGCTGGAGCCCCAGTTAGTTAGAGAATAAACACGGTCAGCATTTTGCGTGGTGCCGCGTCACACACAATATATTCTTAGAGAGCAGTGCCTGGTACCTGCATTGTTTTCCTCATTCATCATACACCAGGCGCGCATTAGTGACAGCACCGTAGGAAATTGTATTCTTCATGCTAAAATGCATATATCTACCTGTCAGAAGCCCACATGTTGTCCCAGTAAGGGCCAAGGCTTAACTGCTTCTTAGTAGTCTGGTGCAGAAGCACACATTACACAACTACCCTCTGTGTTCAAACGAGCCAGTACCTCGGATAGTGGCTGTTGCAAACCAGGATGGCAGCTGTCTGCGGATATAATCACCACTGAAGATGTACTGCCAGGGCTTCTGTGTCCTGGTTGCACAGCTAGGGGCAGAGCACTCAAATATTTCTAAAGCTAGATATGCAAATGCCTCTGGAATGAAGCCTTTTACAGTTCTGTTCTCATTAACCTGATTTGCATATGTAAATGACCTCTTGCCACATGATAATGAGGTCTGCTCATACAGAGATGTTCAGCGTATAAGCAGAGGGTTTTCAGAGACAATTGGAGCATTTTGGCCAAAGTGGATGGTACAGGGACAGAACTAAGAAAGAGGCAGAGGCAGAATCCAGGGATAACAGGGCAAGGAAGCAGAAGGAAGCAAAAGAAAATCAAATGTTGCAGATGTCTCTTCCAAATGCCAAGGGCATCTGCAGTTCTACTGCCTTATTGGAGCAATTTCATAGAGGAGCCTGTGAAATGAGGGCAGCTGGAGAGCACTGACAATTGGGAAGTGACCTGTGGCATGGAGCTACCCAGAAAATAGCGGATGTCTGGCTATCCTGGAACAGCAAGCACATTGTTTAGCATTCACTGGCTGTTTTAAAGCAGCCTCTTCCAGTTACTCCTGTGAGCACTGTCACAGAGAATGGAGAGCTGGACACATGGTGGTGGGTCAGTCCTTCTTCAAGAGCAGTCTCCTCTTCAACCATTTCTCTCTGAATACCTCCTTGCCACTGTCACTCTCACCCAGAGGTGACATTTCGCACCACAGAATGCTGCTTAGCTTCTCATTGGGGATGTTTTATACCTACGCCTTGCTCAGTTTATGTGAAGGCATGACAAAATCCCTCCTAGGTTACCCCCCTTGGATACTGTGCCACTTTTAGAGAAGAAATGACTGCTCATCTCTTGAGATATCTGTCTTCCTACTTGCTATGTTTAACTCTTGGTTCCTGGTCCTGCTACAGAACACTCAGCTGCTGAGGATTTGCTGACTCAGAGCTCTACAAAACTTACTTGATCAAGCACCATCCTTACACAACACAGGAAAAAACAAGTGATCAGTTCCACTCAAGACTCACAGAGTTCTCTCAGGTAGGAATATGTCCATCCTTTCAAAGAAGGAAATGGCTCTGGAGGCCAGGTCTTCTCAAGGCCAGTTGGGAGCCAGTGTGACTGGCAGTCAATATCTGCTACTGCTGATGACAAAAATAAATAAATAAATTGTGATCTAACTCAGGATTTGCCTGCAAAAAAGCATATTCCTATATCCAGTCAATTGACTTCCAGTTTTACTGGTACTTGGGAAGTTGGATGTGGTTGTTCTCTTTTTGTCACTGGAAAAATAATAGTAGCCAGGATCAAATAACCAGGCCTCTATTCATAGCTGGTAAGCAACTAAACTGAGGTTAAAAGAAATAGAGTAGCTGTGCACGTCACAGTCAATTAAGAAGAAGCTGCGTTCCTATCTTCGTGAGCAAGCCAGAGTTAGCCAAATTAAGTTAAAGTAACAGTGAAGGCAAAGCAACTTGGATATTGGATTAATTTAGGAAGTTGAGTTCAAGCCTATAGAAGAAATTAGTTCATCTCATGACTACTTCTGGTTCACTCCCACTCACACCAAAGGGAAGATAATGCATATGGGAGGCAGAGAAACCCGACACGCTTGTATGTCATTACCTGTCCACTGCTGACAAAAATATATGCAGTGTGACTACAAGTAATGGTTAACTTCAAAGCACTAAAAACTGATTGTCAAACATGCCCCATCCCTTCTGCACATCAGTAGGCAGTTCCTGCAGCATCCACTGGCCCAAGCCCAACTCATCTGCAGTCCAGCCTTTACAATGTGGTCATTACATGCAGAAACTAAGATGTAATCCCTTCCCATCATGTCCACCAGCTTAAACAAGATATTCAATCCTATTGTATTTGCACAGTCAGTATAGTATTTCACAGTCAGCAATATCATCCAGACTCATGGCTGTCCCTTCCTTAAATGCTTTCTGATCTGAACCCTACTTTCCTAAGGTTACATCCCAAAGCCCTCAAACACTGAATGCTCGGCTTTTAAGAAAAGCAACAGTCTTGCATATCTATGCTAATATTATTATTATTTGTTTGGTGGTTGTAAGGAAAGAGTAATGTGCAGAACCACCTACAAATGAGTAGTGTCTAAAGAGCATAGTCTGGGCCTGGTGGCTTATTCATATATATAAATCAGAAGACCCTCAGCATGGAGGGTCTTCTGAGTGTTTCTCTGTAGCCCGTCTGAGCAGCAAGCCCTTAACCACATTACTCAAACAACCTCTGGGAGCACTCAGTGAATTTGGGCAACTAACAACCTGTCCTAAACCTGAACCTTCAAGTGTTCGCCATTTAGAAAAGGCTGTCAGCCCACTAAGCCAAAAGCTCATGGAATTCTCTCACTTGCAAGGTCCCATCTTTAAAACATCTTTGGTTTAACTTTATTTTTAGTGTTTTAGTAGGCAGGCTTTTTTTTCTTATTTGTAGGGACTTCAATCAGACAAAAGTTTTATGAGGCTATTCCAAGAGAAGACATTTAATTAATTCCAGACCTTTCTCTTCCCCCCTCTTTTTCAGCTTAGATATACTAACTACATACCTGTCTATAACAACTGAGGTAAAAATCCTATGAGACTTCTAAGAAGCTTGGTTCATCTTTCATTAGATCACAGCAGAACTGAACCATATCCTCTCACTGCTAGACAGTTTTGAACTAGGCTTTTCCCAGTCTCACTGGGGTATGTATGTGAGCTGAAAAGCTTCACAATGCATTAAGATTTCATGAGGGCCCAATTCTGTTCTCTCTTGCACTGCCTTGAATCTTCACTGCACAGCACTTCTGCTTCAACACCACATAACTGGGAATACAGTAAGACTCTGAGTATCCAAGCTCCAGTGAATGGACCATCTGAAAAACGGTGTTCTAGCCATGCAGTTTGTGATTTTTATCTTGAACAGACAAAAGTTCAGTGTCATTACTTCATTCCTGTTATATAAGTGTTTTGGACACAGGAAAGACATTTTGTCTTAGAGTGAAATCTTTTCTTCCAAATAGGTTTTTTCTTTGTTTTAGGGTTAAAAAAAAAAAAAAAGGCATTTTGAGAGATCTTATTTTGTATCAAATGGTCAATGTCTCTTCATTATTTTGGCAGGACTTGGTTGCATTTGGTGCTTCTGTATGAAATCATACAAGAAGGCACAGAATTCTTCCCTTCCTGGTCTGTTCTGTCAGGATATAATTGAGTACTTTGTGCTTTCGTGAAGAGGTAGCAGCTCAGAATAGGATCTGGACATCTTGTAGACCTGGGACCAACAAGGACTTTCACTCAACATAATATTATTAGAAGAGTACATGACAAAAAATTGTGTCATACAATCAGTTCCCTGCCCCCGCAAGGAGCTGTGGGCACCTCAGTTTCTCCTGTTCCTGTCTGTAGCATATAATTTAGTCACCAGAAAAAACAAGTGCTGTGGTTTTAAGTAAAGTAGCTGATGAGAAACTGAGTAGATGGAGGAGTTCTTAATTAAGTAATTAGACAAATAAGAGGGGAGAGGATAATACGATACAAAATGATGAATAGAATAGGAAAAGTAGGTCAGGAATTTCTGTTCTCCCCATATCGTGACGCAAGAACAAAATGACATGCAGCGAAGTTCAAAGGTGAGAAATTCAAAGCCAATGGGGGAATGGTGTCATGTAACCAGTAATTATCTAGTGGAAGCCTTTCACTTCTGGAAGTCTCTGATGCCAAGAATTTATCAGTTTAGCATTGAAACTAAACTATCCAGAATTATCACAGAGATCATAACAGCTTTACAGAGTGAGTTAGACCTCCATTCCTGTTTTAATCCAGTCTTAACTATGCAGTCCTTCAGCTTTTACACCTTCCTTTGAGCTATCTGGTAATGACCACCATCTGAGATGGGTCATTGGAGCAGAGAGATCTGAGTCAGCGTGGTGATTCTTGTACTCCTATGTCCATAAAAAAATCTCCTTTATAATTGGTTCAGGGTACAGGACAAAGTCCCTTCCCTGGGGTATTTACAGGCTACTCTTGCTCTAAAAGCTAAAGCCCCCTACAAATGAACATAGCAATGAATGTAGTTTCTCAGCAGCCTTAGGAGATATCTGGCTTGGGGAGGATTTGCCCCCTGAAATAAATATCAGCATACTCAAGTGAAATTTTCAGAGGCATGCATGTTACCTGTCTTGGAAAATGGGCCATCTGTCAGCTGATCTTTAAGCCCCTGGGATCCTTCTCATGCCACCAGGAGCTCAAAGATATGAGACCTCATTATTGCTGCTGTTCCATCAGAGCAGATTTGCTGCAAATGCACATTTTTTTCTACACCTTACATATTATTCCAGATATTCAAACCCAACTCTCTTAAACTGACCCAAGTGTGTTATGGTGCATTTAATCTGATGTAAATCATAAATTTGCTGAGGACAAGCTGCTTTATATTTTCAATAAACTTTTGATTCATGTTTTTTAAGTGTGCTTTAGAGTTTTGCACACTTTCATCAAAACCAGATGATTTGATTATTTTGTATATTCATTGTACACCATTGCTCTGCTTGCATGTTTACAGCAACTCTTAAAACAAACAAAAGTCATCACGTGCTTCAGACAGATCAGGCTAATTACATCCACCACTGAAACACATTAATTTTCACCCTTTTCCAGCAAGAGACACAAGAAAGAAATCCTCAAGAATGAAAACTGTTGGATACAGTTGTATTACCTGGAGCACAGGGATGGAGGTCCCCTGGAGCCTGGTGGCATTCCTTGTGACTGAGGTGATGACAGAAACTAATTTCTTGCCATAGTTGAATGAGACCTATCTGACGAAAATGACAGCACCAATGTCAGTTTAACTGGCACGTAAATAATAGAGATTATTTCTATGTTCCTAAATAAATATATTTTCTTTCCTCCTGGAGATATTCCCGGCTGTGCAGCTTTGGAATTTACTTACATGCACCTTCCTGACATGGGATGCCAAAATATAGTTACTCAGTAAAGGAATCTGCATTCTGTATTAATATGAAAACATAGCTCTAGATTAACAGAGGATAACACTAAAATCAGTTTGAAGGAAAACAACTCAAGGTAAACCACATCTCAGTAAAATACTTAAGTGTTGTTAAAAGACTATGCCTGACTGGGAAACAAACAGCAGCACAAGAGCTGAAGGACTGCCGCAGTTTAAAGAGAGAATCTTGGAAGAATGGCAAGTGTTGGAGCTATTCAGCCTGACACGGGCATCCATAGGCTTGTCCAAAAATGTTCATTGAGCCTGAAGGGTGTCAGACCCTGGTCTTACAGTGAAACAAATGTGTGCACTGATTGATTTATTGATACTTCTGCAACCAGTTATCTTCATTAAGTTTGTTCCTCCTGTGAAGCAAAAATGGTAGCTTTGGTTACTGTCTTCTCCAGTATCACAGACTTTCACAGGAAAGACCCATATTGAGTTGGGAAGGTATCTTGGCTACACACAACCAGTACACATGATGTGTCCCTGAATCCCGCCTGGAATATGCTAAATCCGCGAGGGCATTTTTTATCATAGAATCATTATGGAGACAAGATTTCAACCACTGCATATGCCAATTAGTTTTGATCTCCACAGGGACTTTTTTTTTGCAAAATCTTTGACGACTCGTGGTTTATGTAAGATGGTTTTCAGCAATTCATTTCATTTGCAGAGTTAAATATCAAGAGTGTAAAGTGACATCCTAAGAAAAATCCAGCCTGCTCTAGAAAAAAAAGTAAAGGAAACTTGGTGTAGAACAATAATCTGTACTTTCTGAGAGGTTATGGCAACAAACAGATAACAGACTGGTAAATAGAGTGCTATGACCATCTTCTGTAGCTCTTATGTGAACTTCTGCCTTTCTGTATCCTTGTGAGTACATATTTGGTGATAAGAACTCTGTAAAATATTTGTAATCTCTTTGCTTTGGATATCACTGATGTTATGAACATAGACAACATAAGTACCTTTTATTTCACAGCAGGCTCAAGAAAAGATACTTTCTCTGTTGTGAGCTGCATTATTGGTGAACAGAAGACTTCTCCAGCATTTCCATTTATGATTTCTAGACCACAGAGGATTAATTCATGCTTCCAGTATACTTTGGGACTAGCCCCAGAAATTACTTCAGATGTTCAAAATACAGTGTCACAAAATAGTTGCTTATCTATGTTTCTGTTAAGGAATAGGAAGCAATCAGAATGGTTAAGTGATATGCAAAAGACACTCTAACCTTCAGATTGTAGGACTTGGAAGATATCTTTGAAAGAGGATGCTTGGCAATGAGGAAAATGTATGTGCATCTCAAAAAATTGTTAACAATAAATTGAAAGACTTCACTAAAACATCCTTTTACAGTAGCTTTCTATTGCTGCCCGTCTGTACAAAAATACAAACACCCATGCACATATAGGGGAAGGGAGAAATCACAGTGCAATGTGGGGAGTTCAATTACTCATTCCAGTACATTGCATTCACAATTTTACCATAAAGTAATATGGTTTTGTAGAATTTTATTCCTCACCAGTGTTTCAATGTCTTCAAATGAGATTAATCTTTAAGAACGTATTTCTAGTTTCTCAGCATGTTTCAGGTAGATTTTTGAAGTGAAGTAAAAAGGTGAAAATGTATTTTCTTTTGTTAACATATATATGCAAAATCAGCTTTTTTCTCAAGCACTACAAATAATCATGAACAGCTCAAAATCTCATTGATGGGCATGGGTTGTACATTTCAAGAAAAGCTGAAATGAAGGAGAAATAAATCAGTGGGAGAGAAATGTTTTATGTTGGTTTAGTTTTTATTTTATTGCTAGAAACTGCTGTCTCTTTACATTTTCTTCTTCTGAAGAAGAGGCTGCGCTCAGTGACTAAATCTGTCCTCTCAAGGGAGCATGCATTACTACTGCAGCAGAAGAGGTGGAGGCAGCCCAAGCCCAGAGTTAGTCTCAGACAGTAATCAGATCTTTTCTTAATATCAAGAACTCAGTTCCAACTTCTTGTTTTATTGCTACCTTATAACAAGGAAAGGGAAAAAAAATAAATGAAGTTACAGCAACTGAATGATAAATTAAGCATATAAAGTCGAGACAGAGAGAATCAATTACTTATTTAAAAATTTGTTCAGCTCTAAGCAGCAGTGTTTATGCTTGCTTTTTATGGTGTTCTAACTTTTTTGCTCTGATTCTGGTCCTATAGCTTTAGAGTTTCTATAGAATTTTGGTTTTCATTAAGATAGGGTGACAACACCCATTCTTTCCTAGCACAGAAACTTCCACTTGTCTTAGTCCTTTAGTTTTGCCCTATTGTCTTTTCTTTTGCTCACCTTTCCTGCCACTGTAGAAGCTTGGCAGGGCACTGGGTAGGTGATTTATAGACAGCTCTGGATTCTTCCATACTTCCTTTATTAAATGGAGCAAGATATTTAATTAGTTCATCATAACTGGCCTGGATGCAGCCTTCATCATTAAAGTTTGTCAGCTGTCCACATCTGGAGAAGTACTCTAATGGTATTGCTCCCGGGGTCTGCCAGCCCACAAGCCCTGTCCTATTATTCAGGGGCCTTATGTCTCTGTGTGACTTCCTCTCACTCTGCTCCCATGAAGCTAGAATGCAAACGCATCCATATTTTCACTTGAACTTCCCTCAAAGGGGTATTTCCCAGTTGAGAAGAGTCCGAGCAACACAATACATCTAGAATTATATTATCTCCATGGAGCTCAAATGCACAGAATAAAAAGGAACTCTGTGCAGAATCTGAGCTGGCACACCAAAATAGAAAAGAAAATGTTAAGGTGTGTCACAGAGACAGACTCTCTTGGAAACAGGCAGGAAGCCAAACCATGTGAGGGACTAGTAAGTGAATGCAGCCCACCTCCCAGCCCCTAAGCATTTCATTTAGCTACAAAAGCTGTGGCACCCAAGCAGAGTATAAGTTGACACAAATAAAAGCCAACCTTTTGTCCAAAAATGAACAGATGTTATCATTAGCTTAGTGTCATATGTGCTTAGAGACACATAGTACATATGCATGAACACGGTCCCAGATCTGGAGACTTAAAAAATCTAGTCAAGTCTCGGACTTTTGGTTCAGGCATTTATGTAAGTGGCTTTGATTGAGAAGTCTTTCAGTCTTTTTGTTTTGGTTTAGTTTAGTTTGTTTGTTCTGTTTTGGTTTGTTTGTTGGGGGTTTTTTTGTGGTGCTGGAGGGATCAAAAATATCCTGCAATTCACTGTTCTTATTGTGGTTTAGTATTCAAACTTCCATGATTAGGTAGAATGTTTAATTGGAAGAGTGGCTGAAGCAACAAGACAAAAATCTGAATTAAAAAAAAAAAATCCCGCTAAGGACAGTGGGTAGAACGGGTGGTCAGGTCTAACAAACACTGACAGCCAGAATTCTGTATGCTGTCTCTTTTAGCATCCATATTCATCACTCTCATAAAATGAGTCTAGATAGCTGCGATGATAGCTGGGCAACCCATCCCACAATATAGAAGTCACAGCTATTTAACAACTGCATTTTCCAGGAGTCAGCACGGAGCTTGCATGGGTAAAGTGCAATCTGTGTCACACATTCCTGCTAATGACCTAAAGGACTATGCTCTCACAGCAGAAGAAGGGAAAATTAATCTTCACCACAATTGTTCCATTCCTCAAACTTCTTTTTAGCAAAGATATAAATCGTGCCAAATATCTATCAGTTTTATGATGACAAGACCATCAAACTTGTTTCATTAAACACCCTCCCCCCCTCTTACAACTGCCTAAACAAGATTTTTCCATTTAGTACCCTATCAATCCAGAGTTATGATTATTCAGTAACTGAGGGGATCTCTTGTATTTAAATATTAATGTTTGTGTAGTTATTAAAGTATTTGATGATTTGTCCAGGGGCACTGTAAAATTAAATATAGCATGTCATTTATGGTAATACAGAGGAGAATAATAAAAAATCTTTTTCATTCTGGTTTTGTGTCTGGCTCTGCATGTTACTTTTAGTGCTTATTTGATGGTTTGGGGTATTGTGTGTTTTTAAACCCTTTTAAATGTAGGATTTCAGAGCGTATTGTTAGGAACATATAAAAGATTATCTCCCAAGTAATGACTTCGTGTTGCTGTGTATGAAGTGTTGTCTGACAGTTATACTGCTAAAGGGAAAGGCAGTTTTCCAAAAACACTTATCATGTATCGGGTGTAGCAGTACAGTAAGCCCATAAATATTTTGGGAAGTTCATTTTTGACCATGCTGTATTTGCTTTCAGAAATCACCTCAGCCGACTGGAGCAGAAATGTGTATGTGTAATTAGTCTTTTCAAGCTATGTATATTTAAAGAACATTATTTAGGCACTCTGCTGTGACTCTTATGCTGTAAAGAACTAAGAGACAGCGTACAAGGGAGAAAGGCAGAACAGCTTATTTGAGGCAAACACTTGACTGGCATTTGTACGTGTACAGGTGTGTAGCTTCTTCATGGATAAGTTTTTGAGGTGGGATATGTTTGGCCCACTCTGCTAGGAAACCTCTTTCTGCACATTTAAAAACAATAGTAGATAAAAATAACTTTCATAAGGTCACTCAGAGCCAGAGCCAGGAATAGAAAGCAGGTCATATGAATCCAAGTCAGAGCACTCTCTATGAGACCAGACTGGTATTTCCTGCTAAAAAAAAAAAAAAAAAAAAGAGTTAAAATTTGAAAGACTGCTTTCACTGCACTACTGAGGGGGTATGATTGAGGTCTGCTTCAGTTTTTTCATATAGGTAAGTCTAAAATGATTCTGTGCCTAATGATGGACAGCTGCCACAGGATGCATCTCTTCGTGGTAAAAAGGTGTAGCAATCTATTATATTTTTTAAAATATGCCTGGCAAACTGAATGAATATAGTTATAGTAGAAGCAGTTGCTGCATTTAAGGTTGATTTATTATTTTCATTCTAAGCCTGTTTTTAAAGCTGATCATAACTTTCTGAGAGTGTGCATATTTATATATATATGTATGTGTGTAACGCAGCAAAATTACAGTAAAGCAGCTTTGTTTATAAATTGCAAGCATGCAAAAGTCAGGACATTCACTTAGTGTTCTCAGTGAACCAATAATTCACCTGTCTTAATACTCAGTACAGAGAATTGCTCTACTTCATGTTAACTGTGATGGCAAGACACCGAGTGCATTTTTTTTCACTGGCTTAACTGGAAATGCTTCACAGGAGGTTTGGGATACTCATTATGTAACAGTAATTTAGAAAATTTTAATTAAGGATGTATATGCATGTGAGACATCCGGATTATGGTTCCAATCCAAAGCCCACTGCAGGCAATGCGAAAGACTCCCATCAAGTACATTAATTGCTTGATCAAAACCCAAATGCTTACACTGGAAATAATACGCAAATTAGGGTTACTGCCTTTTTCAAAGGACAGATTAATTTGCACAGACCTCAGTGCTACCACAACAACGCTGTTTCCTGTTTAAAATGGTTTGTATATGTTTACATTACACCTTGGTATGCAGTGGGGATATGTGCAACTATCATACCAGGCTGTCTGAAAGGGCTGGTATGGCAATATGGTAAAGAATCTGTAGCCTCGGGAGTGATGCGTGGAGAGGGCTTTACCATGAGCAGTGAAGAATGGAGACCACATTGATCAGAGATTAATGTGGTATGTAAATCTTCACTCCTTCCCTGTGTTTCAACTGAGTCTTAAGGCACATATGCAAACACAGGGAGTGTTTGAGCTGAACAACAAGCAAAAGTGCAAGCCACTCTTGCACAGGACTGAAATAGCTGCAAAGCACAGTACTGGTGTCCGGGTCATGGAGGCCACAGAAAGTTAGTGTAGGAAGACTGTCCTCACAACCTCCTGTAGCACAGTCAAGAAACACAAGGCTTTCATTACAGAGTTTGAAACAGCCTCAGAACTGCAACAGCTTCTACCAAACAGCTCTATCAAAACACACCTGTCATCTTCTGTGTTGGCACTTCACTCTTGTCACCTCACTTCCCTGTCACTGCATGCCTTTACCTTGCATTTCACTTCAGACCCAAATTCACTTCAGTTTATCTCTTATCCCTGTCTCATCCATCATGATTTCATATAGTAAATCAGAATCCTTAACTCTCACCTTGTTTTTACCAAAGGTGAAATCCCATTTTCTTAAGAAGGTATTTTCCATATGTCTTTACATCTGCATGTGGAAACATTAAAAAAGTCTGCCTAGTCATTTTGTCATCTTCCTTCAAATAATACTCTTACTCTCACTGTTGCAATGACTAAAAAATTATCTGAGAATGGTTAAACAGCTGGTGTGCTATGACCACCACTTCTTATAGTAATTGTAATCCTCTTACTGTAACCTCGTGATGTCTCTTGTCTCTTTGTTGTATCCATCTGTTGTCTCTTATCATATTTTTGGACTGCAAAATACCTGAGATAGGAACTAGCCTTTTTCCCTCACCCACAAAAATGAGCTTAGTGTCTTGCACCTCAGTATCCCCACCAACATCACTGCTGGCTTTCCTGACTGTTACTTCAAGCACAACTAAATTATAATTTTTGAGAAAATGAATTGGAAGAGAATTATACACACATAAGTGATATGTCTACTTTGTTTTCATAGAAAGAATCACTTATTTTAGATACATATATGTCACTGTGTGATATTCCAGAAATATAAGGATACAGGTCATATATCAGACTTCAATGCATTGTTAAAAAGTTGCTGGAAATTGGTGCACTGCTGGAAATTGGTGCACCATCATATACCTCTAATATTTGGATAATTCTGCACCTCACAAGGCTGTTGCAAGGACTAGTTAACAAACTCGTATTTATAAAGTGCTTTGAAGATTACAAGAGCTATCTAAATATGCATTATTATTAATAACAATAAATCACATTTATTCAAATTTGTCAGAATCACTAAATATGCAAAATCTATTAGGGGGGAGGCTGTTATTATTTTTTAATGTACCAGTGGAGTTCTATGCTTGCCAAGAAAGACTGTGATGTTTTATCTGGCAAAAATATTTCCCCAGCAGTATGTGCCCCTCCTCCAGCTACTTACACATATCAGAAATTATTGGTACGTGTTATTCAAACTTTATATCTTTTTCCTTGTAGCCTCTAGAAATGTCACCATGACCAAAGGTTACCAAATAAGTACTGTCTTCGCTGTTGTAATTAGGGCTGTACTAATCCCAAGTTATGATTCAACAGGTACAGAAGAGACCTATTGTTTCAAGAACTCCTAGGAATGAGCAGACAAAAGCTCGTCATTCCACAGCCCATGCAAAACAGTCATGAACAGCCTGGATCTACAAAGTAACTTTCTCCACAGTAATTTCAAGTTTAACCACGGGGGAATGACAGGTAGCTGATATAAAGTTAAATGTCACAAGAAAACCAAAGCAAAACAATTTGTAGCAAAGCATGCCCCATCTCCAGAGGGAATGGCCCCCTTTTTAACCCTTTCCCACTTCTGTCTCCTGCACCCTCTACTGCCACGCCCCGGCAGCTCGACTGCCAGGAGGGTAACAGCAGGGCTCAAATGGATGTGTTCCCAAAGGGCAGTGACCCAAATAAGTTGCCCCTCTGTCTCTTCCATTCAGAAGTTCAGTGTACAGGCACAGTGAAGTTCTGTGTGGAGGACAAGCTTCTCCTCATCAACTGCATTTAAACTCTAAACCAAGTACCCGGTTAAGTGTCCTGGGTACTCCTGAAAACCTGCATTTGATCATGTATGTAGCTGGGTAGCAGTTGGCATTACCAGACCTAAGCTGTCTAGACTAAAGCTCGGTGATGAAAGAAGCTAATGGAAATAAAATATATTGATTAAAACTACACGTTTTGCCCTACCACCATATTATTATGACAGGAGCACTGTAGTAATTTCCATTCACAGAGAGGACACACACAGCCATAGAGGAAGTTACAACAAACATATTGGGTAGAAAGAAATGAGTTGATCAAACCAAATGTTGGAGTGAGGACAGATCAAATGATGCCACATGGAAAATTATGGTTTGAAATGAAAAAGTGGTCCATTTAACAGTACATAAAGTCTCTGTAATATGCATAAAATCAGCAGTTAGCAGATGTTTTCTGACACAGTGCATCTGCATGAGGCTGAGGCACATTCAGTTCCACTGTAGTAGCAATACACAGAGCAGATATAAGGGCAGACCCTACAGACAGATAAAGACAGCCTTGCCCTTACTTAATAATAACAGTAAATAATAACTTATATTAATTAGCAATCAGGAATTTAACCATGGACTCGGATGCAGTTGAGGGAGGTATCATACAGAAGATGAAAGGAAAACCTATCATCCATTGATAACAGATAAGATGAGGAAAAAAATTTCATTTCAGCCACCTGCTTGATAAGATTCTGCTGAAAATATTACCTTTGGGTTACAACTCTCTATTCACACTTCGTGGCCAAAGGCAACTTCTCTAAATCTCAGGAAAAATTCTTTAGCCATTTTATGTCTGCAGAAATGCAAATGAAAATAATGTTTCTTCATTTAAAAATAATACCTTGCATTTTATTTCATAGAAGTGTCTGAGTTTTGAGAAATTAGCTGTCCTGAGCAAGATGGCTGATTTCAAAAAACTGATACATCAAGGACATTTTCTTTCCTAAAGTTACTTGTTAGCTGGGAGCTAGTGGAGGAAAATATAGTATGGTTCTGTCTCAGGCTTCTCTGGAATCCTAAATAGCCATTCATGCCTGTCCATGGCAAAATATAGACTACTCACAGTAGGCAGTGCAGATCTTCACAATTTGGTCTTTGTTTTTCAGTGGTTTTACCAGAAGAAATAACACTTAATGACTGAGAGTCCTAAAATGTTAGAATGAATGCTCAACTGGTCATGATTACCATAACTGATAAAAATATGGAAGCTCTCAGGACTTTTAGAATTTATTTCAGGTCATCTGCACACTCAGTCAGGGGCCAATGTACCAGCATGGTGCAGGTTATCTTAGACTCACCAGCACTTGTGACAAATTAATTTATTTCAAATCAACATGTGAAGACTGGAGCCAATTGAACAAAGCACTGCAGTAACAGCCTGACTTGACCAAACCTAGTCAAGAAGCACCCACTCTTGGTCACAATGGCATCATGTCTTGGACACAGTATAGTCATGTGTTTGCAGCTTCCAAGGATCATGTGAATCAGGGAAAGAGACTTCAAAAGCTTCAGTCATGGAAAATACAGTTCTTATACTATAGACTAGAGATCGTGTATCTTCTTAAGCCCCTTTGTTTCATGATTTTTAAGATTCTCATCTGTTTTCAAAGCCCTTTATGGGACAGTTCAGAGACAGGAATCTCTTCAGCCTACACGAACCTGACTTCTCAAAGCACCTCTCTGAAACAACTGTCTGCAGTTGAGAATGAGAGATGTCATTACAGGAAGTAGAAAGCTAAATATGGAATTATCTCCCTTTTGAAAACATGGGAATTGCCACATGTCTTCCTGCCATGAAACCACTTTTTGTCCAACCAACACAACAGCAATAAAATATAATAAATAAACAAATGCAATGCTACCTGCAAGATATACATGTCAAGGGAAAAAAAATGTACCTCTGTGCGTAATTGCTAAGGTATATTAGATACCACGGAGGCAAGCTGGATATAATTGCCTTAACAGATACCATGGATTAAGTTTTACCCAACAGTTTCAGAGCAACAAAGGGAGAGAAACTTAAAAATGGGACACACGCACCCCAAAAAGGCTTTCAGAGCTAGCAGTGAAAAATGAGTATATAAGCTCAGTTTAACTGAGCTTCCTCAGTTTAACTGAGCTTCCTACTAACTTTTTCCGTTTCGGACAACAATCTCTTACTTCTCCAGCAGTGTCTGAAGTATTGCCATTGTGGCACTGGCTGCCGATTGCCAAGGACTTTGTTAATAGAAAATGGAATAATTTTTACTCAGAACTCTTTATTCTTATTGAGTGTGATTTACCATAGTGTCATTGAGAACGTCTCATTGTCACCTGATCCTATCTTTTCACAACCAATGCGATTACTGTGTGGGAGAAAGCTGCTCATTCCAAGCACCATTTTGTAATAAAATGATTACTGGCTGAATGCTGATACTTTATGAAAAGAGCAATCAATTAAATATCTGCTATTGCTCAAAGAGTCTTACATTAGAAAGGCACACAAAATAATCACTAAATGATTGCACATGGTGGCTTGGGCTGGACTGTGTGAAATCAACTTAGACACACACAGGAGTATAAAGTGTTTTTCACACACTTTGAAAATCACAGTGTAAAAAGCAGTGATTGTAGATGACCATGTATAATAACCAGGCTATGAAGAAGCGTCTTTCTCAACCTCATTCTAAGCATGGCATACTCAATAGTTTACACTCACAGAGCAATAGTTATTTTTAACAATCACTAATGAGCTGAAACATCCCAGCCCCCTATTTCACATTTAGTATTCTTTTTGAGATCTACTATTCCACTGCCTTCACAAATTTGGGAGGCCCCTGGGAGATCTCTTCCTTGCCTTGCAACCATGCCTGTGGGACATGCTTCTATTCCTCCCCTAACACTAATTCCACTGACATCAGGGGGATGTACACAGAAATGCACCAGCATACAAACTCCACATCGAGAGAAATAAAGATGGTGTGAATGGTCTCTTTCCTTACCTGTGCCTTCCCGTCTAAGACACGGAGAGCTTTGCTTCATCAGTGCCTTCACTCCTGAGTGTCAAACAGGCTGTGAGACTGTCTACCACCCACCTGAACCGAAGACTACAAGAAGGGTTCCTCAGTGAACATCCCAGGCACGGTTCCCACTGCTGAATTAGGACAGAAGAGGAAAGGCTTGTCTCTACCTGTGGCCATGAGGATTCACTTGTTCACAATTTTCTTCCCTTCCTGGAAGAAAGACTCCAGAAAAACTCCTTCTTTTTGGTCTCCCATTTACTCTGAAACTAGGTTGAGAATTTGGGTCTGACTGGTGTAAGATGAGGCCTTCCAGTTCTCAGCTGCTCCACTAGCACCAATTATCCAGGAGCAACAAAAATCTCAGCCATCATCTGCTGCCAAAAGAGGTGATTGCTGAATGAGCCTCATATATTACAGATTAAACATTGCTACTGTGGCCACAAAAGAGGTTCTATTCTGTATTCTTATTTTCAATTTATTACAGATCATTTCCTTCCTTTTTTTTCCCCAAAATGAAAAATTGAGGATGTTTAATTTTTTTTTATAAAGTGTCATTGCCCAGTTCTTGTGAGAAATTAAGCCCATAAATACCCCTCCTCCCTAGAAATGGCAAAATCTATGCTGACTCTGGTTCATCACTGTCCATTGTTTAACTCCCCAGTTTTAATACAATAGTGTAACTACCTTGAGTTTTATTTTTTTTTTTTACTATTTGGGAAAGTTAACAGGCCAACAGCAATGCAGTTGAACAGGAGAAACTGAATACTGGTGAGCCAGAGGGCTCACCAGTGAAAGTAGTAATGCAGAATGCTTTGGAAGTGACATGCAGGGAGTGAGGGAGCACCTGCAGATTGTAATGGTAATGGCTGCAGGAGAGGCAGGAAACTGAGGGAGGAAAGCTGAGAAGTTAGTTGCAGGTTTAGCAGGAGAGGATGGATTTGAACTGTCATAGAGTTGCAATGAGCACTCAAATACTAGGATGGGTCCTAGTAAAGGGTTTGAAGATAGTACATTCAGTTTGTATACACAGCTATTCCTAACATGCCTCCGAAAAGAGGCAAGAACAGGATCAAAAGGTTGATGTGGTTTTTCGTACAGTATAACTGTTTATTTTAGGCCCAGCTTCCAGAAGTGATTTAACACTCCATTTAAGCGGTAGTTTTCAAACTGTAAATGAAGATATGCCATCCTTCAGGGAAAGAAAAACATCAACAAGAAAGGAACTGATTAGCAAGAACAAGAATGAAGACAAGGACAATGAGTCCAGTTAAAAATTACCTGTAAAGACAGTAATGGCAGAGCTATACACATTCACAGTGAAGACAGATGTAGAGATGAAGAATGAGGTCTAGTCCAAGAGGTATTCTTGGAGAAATCTGGAATAATCTTCAAATGAGAGTCAATAATGTATTATTTACAGTGAATTCTGAAAGCACAATTGCAACTGCAATAGTCATTGTAATAGTAGTAGTACAGTGCCTTTTTTCCAAGTTTTTGTCTTCCAAACATCCATATTGTATATTATCCTGATACGCTAGTAGAAGCAGGACATGAAGAGGCCAAGTGATTAACCTGGCATCATGTACATCACTGATGGACCCAGACTTTGATCCTTGTGCACAGGACTCCCAGTGTCCTCTGTTTAGCTATAGTGCCACAACATGGTGAGAGGCACTGTCCCACAATCCGTTGAATATATGCCACTAGAAGCTGTATATTTAAAATTCTGTGAATTTTGAGTTTCTTCCATCTAGAAGAAAAGGTACCCAGTAAGATTTTACTTCTGTTGGTTAAGGATTTCTTAAAAGCATCTGCCCTGGATGCAGTGCATGATGAAGCAGTGTGTGGTATATTTCTCAGAAGAGCTGAAAGTGCTGCACAACTCTCAGTGGTTCCAGCACAGTGATACAAAAACCATGTGGCACTTCTAGCTACTTGATGACAGATATTCTCTTGTGTTTGGCCATACATTTACAACACATTTATTCTTAGGATTATGTCATTGAGCATGAGCTGCTTTCAGGCATTAGATCATACACCTGGTCCTTCCTCAAATGCCGTTTTAACCATTTGCTGAAAGCACCAGTTGAAAGGATGATTTGACTAAGTGACTAATCTGACTGAATGCCTGTAACACTTACAAACTATTTTTAAGCCATTAGATTTGGGCAAAAGCTGCATAAATTGTAGGTCAGCACAAAGCAGCAATTCACAGATGGGCCTCTAAAAAAATCACACTATTTTTGGAGGCATTTGCTCCTGTACCAATTCATACTAGTACTATATCCTTTCTTTGCTATCATGGATTAAATAGGCAAAACCTTCAAAAGTAAATACATACATAAATTAGGTAAGAATGGGAGGTTTCCAAAGGCACAAAAGATTTCAAAGGCACAAAAACTGGAGTTAGGTGCCTAAGAGACTACTGAGGGGACCTCACCAATGTCTATAAGTATCTAAAGGGATTGTGTCAGGAGGATGGACCCAGGCTTTTCTTGGTGGTGCCAAGCAATAGGACATGAGGCAATGGGCAGAAACTGATGCACAGGAAGTTCTACCTGTGCATGAGGAAGAACGTCTTTACTATGTGGGTGACTGAGCACTGGAACAGGTTGCCCAGAGAGGCTGTGGAGTCTCCCTCACTGGAGATATTCAAGAGCCATTTGGATGCAATTCTGTGCAATGTGCTCTAGGATGACCCTGCTTGAGCAGGGAGGTTGGACCAGATGATCCACTGTGGTCCCGTCCAACCTTACCCATTCTGGGATTCTGTGAAGTGGCCTTTATCCTTAATTCAGCGCTTGCATTTTCTGCTTGTTAACCACTATGCAAATCATAGAATCATAGAATGGTTTGAGTTGGAAGGAACGTTGAAGATCATCTAGTTCCAACCTCCTGCCATGGGCAGGGACACATTCCATTAGCTCAGGTTGCTCAGAGCCACATCCAGCCTGGCCTAAAAAAATTCCAAGGATGGGACATCCACAGCTTCTCTGGATAACCTGTTCCAGTGCCTCACCACCCTCACAGTAAAGATTTTTTTCCTAATAGCTAATCTAAACCTATTCTCTTTCAGTTTGAATCCATTCCTCAGTGTTCTGTCACAACATGCCCTTGTAAAAAGTCTCTCTCCAGCACTCTTGTAGCCCACTTTAAGTACTGGAAGCTGCTATAAGGTTTTCCCAAAGCCTTTTGTTCTCTGGGCTGAACAAACCCAACTCTCTCACCCTTGTCTTCATAGGAGAGGCACTCCAGCCTCCTCATCATATTTGTCCTCCTTTGGACTCACTCCAATAGGTCGATGTCCTTTCTGTGCTGGAGACCCTAGACATGAATGCAGTGCTCTGGGTGAGGTCTCACCAGAGCAGAGTAAAGAGGCAGAATCAACTCCCTTGACCTTTTGGGACTGCAAGTGTACATATACATAACATACATAATAATCTACACAGGCACCTAGATAAGAAAAGTTTGACTGGCTCCAAGTAACAGCAGTTTCCATGTACTCACTCATTACTGCTTTCCTTCACCCAAAATAAATTTCACCCCATTTTTAACTTGAGGTAGTCATATTCTGCTCTGCAAGGGGATATAAAATGCTACCAGTTCAGCATCTGCACTGATTTACATAGATGTTAATATCCAATAGCCATTTTCCATTGACTCTCTTTGGTTTACATAACTGCAGGAGATACCGAGTAACAAAGAATCCAGCACTTGGTTTAAAAACAGGCACTCCATTTCTGGCAGTGGGTAGGATAGCAAGAAAGCCTTTAATTTGAGCCTTTGAGTGTATCCATGCAACATAAAGTACAAGCGTGAGAGGAACATGCTGATAGTTCTGCATTATCGCTAACAGCACTGAGATGCAACAAGAAGAAAAATTTAAGTACACACTCATTTTATTAGAGAACCTTCCCATTAGAGCCAAATGAGGGTGCCATTTTGGGTAACTTGGGCCAGTGTGCCCTTTCTAGATGTTCGGTTTCCATAGCAAGTGAGAAACTTTACTGCTTATATTGTGTATTATTTATACCACAGTTGTGCACGGAAGAATTCAGAATGGCTTTATGTGCTTGTATACATAATAATACCAAGTGACTGAAACGCAGAAATTAATTGTATAACAGAAATATCAGAGAATAAAATTTTAAAAGTGTCTGTATTTAAGGGCTAGAAATGGAACAGGTTACAGGTGGATTTAGACAATACGGACTGTGACGTGATGGCAGAAAATTCCTATAAATTTATTGATATCATCTGCGGAAATAAACATCCCTGCTCAAACTGTGCAGAGAAGAATAAACAGATGTATTTAGCTGAGAGTGATATTTATTCTTTTTGAGGAGTCCTACGTATTCAAAGGTAGTGGATATATATTATATACCACAAAAGCAGCTGTGGGGCAGTTGCAGTTCCATGGTTTTGTTCTGTTGAATGCAAGCTACAGGGAGCCTTTCTTCTTCTATTATTTCTCATTTTCAAAAACAATCTAGATTGAAAACTGTAGATTTTGTTCTTTGTGCAAGGGAAACATGGTAAAATCCAGGAATAAGCAGACAGCTTAAAGAGCAGGGCTAGTTTCTGAAGTGACTGTTTTTCCCAAGCAAGAGATAGGAGAGAAAAAATTGGGTCTTGACAATACAGTAAGTAGATTTCTAAAAGGTTTTTCCTTCCAGCTCAAATATTTTATGGAACTTGAGAAACATTAGGCACCACTTCTAAAAGGAATAAAATAAAAGGACAATGGATAGAACAGTAAGATCACTTTGAGACAGTGTCAGAAGACTCAAAACAAGGAGAAGCATGCCAGGTTAACCCACCCACTATTCTCAAGATTCCATGAGCCCATGGGTTAGGCAGTTTCCCTGTACCAACAGTAAGTAGCAATATTAATTTACCAGCTTTATTGTTCACTCAAACCAATAATCATACCAACAGCCCTCAAAAATATGGAGGACAGAGAGAAGCAGCAAAGGACAGAGATTGAATATACAAATGATCGCTTCTTGTTTACCTGGCACCCCAGGTCCTTGTTGTACCAGTTGCCTCAGAGAGCAAGTGAGCTTGGATTCTTGATGCAGTTGTACAAATCAGATTTTGTTTTGGTATTGTTTCCAGCTGAAAGCCTTTTCTTTATTCTAATGGTAGGAGACTTTCTTCCTATTAAATGCTTCAATGGTGGATTTAAATATTTAGAGGATCCACATTACAGGAGAACTGTCTGAGAGCATCACAAAGAAACCATTAGTTAAATCCATTAAGGATCTACTTAAGTGGAATTTCCTGCTGTTATCTACATGATAGCCACATAAAAAAGACACTGGAAGAAGAAAATATTCCTCTTCACATACTGTATCTGTAAAACATCCAGTTTTACTGAAGGGTGCCTTTTTGATTGTCTCAAAATTTTAGCTAGAATTGATATTCTTTGAGCAGAATTAGAGTAGGGGAAACAAAATGGCTCAGTTTCAGTTCTGCTTTTGCCCCTCTTGAGTACACTCAGTTCAGACAAAACCTTGTGTTAGAGAAGAAGGTACAGAATCTCTTTTGTTTTGGACATGGCATAAACCATCAAAGTTGTATCCACTGTGCAAGAAGCATCAGGTATATACCGAGTCTCTGTGTTGTCTATTTTTAAATACACATAAGTGGTAGCAGTGTGGATAAGATGTTCCTTCCTCCAACTCCTAGAGTAAGGCACTTGAGCCATTTGAATTATAAAACTTACACTATCTTTCAAGTTGCTCTTGTTTTAACAAAAGAGAAATAGCTTGAACTCCACAAAGTAATTTTTTCCATTCTCTACAATCATGGGTTTGATACACATTCAAGAAGGCAGTTATATTAATCAGAATCTTTCTATTCTTTAGTTTCTATTCTTTAGTTATGTAAGAGTTCCTATTTTTGAATGCTCAGGAATCTCTGATGTGATTTAGGTTTGTGAACAAAATGAAGGTACTACACACAGTACAAACATAATGTACAAATATCCATATCGGTTGCAATATTGATATCCCTAATCTATCTGTAAATCAGCATATAGTGTCTCTGACCATTGATTTTTTTCCTCTGGCCCCATTTTGAGCATGTTTTATAAAACCCAAGAGAACCCCTGTTCTCTGGTCAGAAAAGCATAGACCCACTCTATGGACGTATAAAATTTCTTTCTAAGACCTTAAACAAAATATTTATTTTCTATTGGAAGGTGAAATACTCAGAAGTCTTGGTTCACTCATACATGTAGATGTATGTATAGAAGACCATGCAAAACCAGTTAGCCCACTTTCTCTTCTCAGTTAGAGTATACCTGAAAGGCTCAATGTAGAAGAGAAAAAACACCTCAGGAAATCTGCTGTCAGGGGTCAGTGTCCTACAGGAGGGAAGGAACAGCATGTGGGCAGTTTGTGAACAGCACAAAGCAAGCATAGAAGTGTGAGTCCTGGTGGTTTGAGAGAAGTGTTCATTACAGGCAATGGCTCCTGGCTTCTGATATCTGGACACTGAAGGGGCTGCTGCATCCTGCGAAGGAAGATACTGTCATTGAGTGGCCAGGAGCCCTCCGCCACTGTGAGCACGCATGACACTCCTGTCCACACATAGAGCTACTACACTAAGATACAGTCCAGGTACAGCATCAGGTAGTATTGCAAACCCAAGGAATGACAAAATCAGAAGTCTGACTCTTTCCCCAGTCAAAAATTACCCTCGTTATGGGACTGAAAAACAAACAATGACTGTCTGGATCTTCTGGTATTTCACCCATTGAGGGGTATACTTAGTAACATTTCTAACCTTGTCCCTACACTTATGGAAACTTACTTTCAGTAAAAAAAAATTAACATATTTAATTTCTCAAAAGACTGTAGAACACTGGGTTGCTATGAAAGCATTGCCTGTCAAGGCTGTCATCACAACTGTACAACTGACTTCATACAACACTGACAGCAAGCAACGCTGCCCTGTGGAGCAGCGGTATCATGACTTTTGCCTGCTCTCAAAACCTCCATCAGGTAACAACCTTAATGTCCACCAAACGGGGAATGGAGCAAAGATGCATGACAGCCCTTCCACGCCATTTTTTGCAAGGCCACACTATATTCGGAGGACTTTTATTAGAGATTAGTAAGGGTTTTGCTGTATATATACAGAATGAGCATTCAGGGTGTGATAAAACCAATACTCCTGTTTAATCCCTCCATTGCTTTTCCATTGGTCTTTGTAAGCCTTTGAAAATTTAACTTCGGTGCTCTTTGTACCCCAAATAAAAATTTTAAGTCCTTTCCTCTTTTCTTTTTTTCCATTTATGCTCCTTCAAGGTAACTGTGATTTAACATAACTCCTACTACCACAAGTGTTCTCTCCTCAGGCAATGGGTTTGCCAAGTCCCATCTAAGCATTATCGCTTAGAAGAACACTTCTGAGTAGAGCAAGAGGCGAACGCACAGGCATGGGGGGAAATGTTGCCCCAAAAAAAGCAGCCTAGGAAGCCAGTGTCACCAGCTCAGCAGGAGGCACCGGGCACCACAGCTCCAGTGGCACCACTGCGCAGATGATCTGGCACAACACACTCGGAATACTAAAAGAAGGTCAGCCCCTAGGCTCTTGTCTGATTACCGAGGTCCGTGTGAGGAGAGAACCAAGGGCCGACGGAACCTCCCCGCCCGCCCTGCCCACGGCCCGTGGAGCGCGACATGGCCGCCGCTCCCGGCAGGCACCGGGCGCCGGCGGGCCCGGCGGGCGGGCGGCCGCGAGGTGGCGCCGGGCAGAGGCGGCGGCCCGTGCCTGGCCCGCTGCCGGGAGTTGGCGGCGTTCGCAAACTGCTGCCGGGATCGTCCTAAGTAGCACCAGACCCGGGGCAGTCAGTTGCATTGCGCCGGATTGAATTAATTTAAAGATACATGCATTTATTTACCCACTCAATTTAGGATCCCATGGAAATACTACTTCATATATTAAGTGTTATTATGACGGCCTGGGATCTGTGTTGCCCACACTCCCAAAATCTTTGTGTTAAAATAACATTTTTTTGTGGAGCAAATTTGCAACACATTAGTATAAGTGATATTTGAATTCACTGCTTCAACCATTGTGGCTTTCTTTGTTTGTTTGTTTTGTTTGCTGTTTAAACCTCCCTCTTGTGCACCAGCAAAAGCAAACACAGCTCTCACCAAGCAGCACTTCCATCTCCAAAAGGGACCCTTGTGAGCTCCCCCAAACCTGTTCCCGGCCCCAGCGCCCCAGTGAGGGGCTGCACAGTGCTCAGAGTCCAAGCCGTAGGCCACTTGCCCAAGGAGTTGCCAAGCACAGCCCTGTCAGGCATCTCCCATGTTCACACCAAAGTTTTAGTCCTGCCTGAGCCCCACAGGAGTTTGTGCTGGGCCTTTGAAGCCCCTCCGGCTCAGGGCAGTGGTCGGTGCATGCCTCACTCTGCTCCTGGCTCCACTGGCAGAACCAAACCGAGCCGAGCAGCATCTCCCTTCCCCGGGCTTGGCACGGAAGGTTGGCAGCACCGAACACACCCAGCTCCAGGCCCCCATTTACCCTGTCACAGCTGGATCCACACCAGTCCCTCCATGGGAGCAAATTAGGATCTACACTGCTCCCACCTCTGCTGGCACCTGAGCCCTTCTCTATGGCCTGTGTGAGCCCAAACTCCCTGGAAATGGCAAAGAATGCACAGTAACTGCAGCAAAGAGCAGTTCACTATTCCACAGGCTCCTGTTCCCAGCTGTGTTCGTCTTTTTGTGCTGCTCATGTGTGTGTTTGAACACCTCATGGAGAGGAATGGGCCACTTCAGTCTTCTCTAGGCCTCCTGTGTGCCAGCACCTTTCTTTCTGAGGTGCAAGGCACAACCTCGGAGCAGAAGTTGCAATCTTTTCTCCATTCTTTTGCTTCTCCCAGCCTCTAGCCTGCCTTGAGGTGCGCCTGCACCCCTCCCAGATCCTTCACTTTCCCACTTCACTGCCAGCCTTCACTGCCAGCCCTTCATGTTTTCCCCGAGGAGGAGTGAAATAAAGCACCACACAGTCCTGCGTGGGATGTCTGCACACACGTGTGAGACTGGCAGCTGCTGCGATGGGGGACAGACAACGGGGGTATGGTGGGATGGTGTGGTAACGGAAGAGTCAGAGCTGCAATGCTGGAAATAAGGAGAAACAAAAGCCCTGTGGTGGGTGAGCACTGTGAAAGCACCATGAGACACAAATGGCACAACAGCACGAGAGAGAGAGAAGAAGCAGTCGGAGCAGCATCCCTAGCTCACCTTGCTTGAAAATGCATTCCCAACAATCACTTCCACAGTCACTTCCAAATTGTTTCTGAATGCCCTGAGGTTCAGCCTTTGAGTCCTGTTCCTCTGCCCTAAGGTTCAGCTTTGAGTCCTTTGAGTCCTGTTCCTCGGTGAGGAGAAGGGCTCAGGTGTGAGTTGTGCAGACACAGTGAAAGCTCTAGCATGTAACCAGTCACCATTTTGAGCAGGAGAATCATTGTTAAAGCTGCAGAAGCAGTGACAGAGAAAAAACTGTACCAGAGTACTGAAAGGCTTTAAGAAATTTGTTGGGATGGGGGGAGGAGGGGGAAAGTAAGGACATAGAATACTGAAAAACTTTATTAAGGTGGAGTAAAGGTTGATTAGTGGTCATGCCCTTCCAAATTACAGAGCGCCTAGATATGAACTGTGAAAACGAAGAATTGCACTTTTGAGCACCAGCTCAGTAGAGACTGAATCTGATAAGCTGGTCCTAAAGCTGTGCACACGCACCTCCTAGGAACTCTCTGGAAACGGAGGCCATGAGCACAGGTGAATAAAGAGTAATACACACACTTTGTATAGGCAAGGCTTGAGAGTGGGTCACAGTCTGATCAAGCTGGTGCATCTGGCCTACCCTTACAGACCAAAGTAGTGATGTTCCCTCCTCCTTCCCTGCTCCTGAATGAAGTGCTAACTGTTATCGCCCTTCACCCTTTCCCCTAGGGTCTTTTCTGAGAGCTAGTTTACACCACAAAGAATTTTCCAGTATAGTTGTAATTATGAAAACCATGAGGTCAGCACAATTTATTCCAGTATCGTTTTTGCCAGTATTGTTAAACCTTTTCTTCCAGTGACAGAAAGTATTTTTGAAAAAAAAAATTTTGTTAGTCATTGTTTACTCCAACTTCGTTCAGCCTGATCTTTTCACATGCCTGCCTGAAAAAACTATGTGGCCAACAGATGTAGCCTGGACTTCTCATGAAACTCTCTCTGCACTCTCCCCTTATTAAATACTGTCATGTATGGTACCACAAAGCTGACAGTTGCCAGGGCCAGTTGCATGGCCTTTCTCTGGCAGCACCAACAAAATTGATTGGTTTAGGAATCACTGAGGGGAGTGCTTTGCAGTGAATACTAAAATCCTAAGCAGTTTAGCATGGCTACATCTGTACTAGCAAAACACTACTGTCTGCTAGTAGAATAAAACCATCTCCCACCACTGTCATAAAATATTATTGGTAAAAATACCATTTTACTGATACAACCGTGTCTCTACCAGAGGCTTCTGTTGACACAGCTACGCCTGTCAGAGCTGGCATCTCTTTACAGCTATGCTAGTAGACATCAGTCCTGTGAATGTCATCTTGGTCTTTCAGGAAACATGTTCACCTCTTTTCAACTCACAGTGACAACTCCATCCCACAACTGCATACAGTACAGTTATTCTTAAGACAGTAAATGCAAATGAAGATGCAAATGCATTTTGTAATTCAAATCAGTGAAACAACATCATATTCTTCTGTTTCTTCCTTACTTTATGCAGATTCATAAAATTTAAGGTCAGAAGATACCTTTAGGTAACATTACCTGAGGTATAACACAGGTCAAGCAATTTTACGTAATTAACCCTCATGATTCATAGATGAGGAAGCATGTTCTAGAAATCATTTTTGAATCAAAGACACCAAGTGAAGTAGTCACCATTTTCCTTACTGGCTTATAACTTCTGCCTCACTTTTCTGAATCCAGAACCATAATAAGATGCTTTGACCTCTGTGATGCCATCTTCTGTGCAAGTGCCTCTCCTTGGAGTTTCTCCTCTCTCTGATCCTTTCTTTGATCATTCTTTGATTCCTTCTATCTTCATTCTTCTAGGTAACATTCTTATCCCTTTTCTGGCAGCAGACCTGTCATCACTCTTCCAGAGCAGCATAAACCATCAGGTTCACACACTAAGACGTATCCCCCCCACCTTCCAATGTCCTCTGCAGGAAACAGGAGAACACTCTTGTGACAGCACTGTCCTCAGTGACTACTGGTGGCTCTGTGAGTGGGGCTGAAATACCATCAGCGGGGTGGTATGTATTTTTATGTTATATTTTCCGGCTGCCATGCCAAGTGTTTATACTGCACTAATCTCCAAGCTCTGCAGAGGTAAAAACCATGGCTGGGCAATAACAACTCTGCATTTGTTAGGTCTGGGGATATTTCACATATATAAATCTTAGTAAATTTATTCCAAAATGCAGAAAGGAAGGATTTTGACTGATACATATTTGTAGGTACAAAAGTACAGTTCACATTAAATTCATATTAGTAAAGCCCTTACAGGAGAATCAGCCAAGCAAAAGATGACTAGCTTAAAAAGAGATACCATTGTGATTACAGAAAGACAAGAAAACCAAACAAAATTCCTTCTTACTTTCATTCTTTCTATCCCATAAAGTGTTTATGAGTAACTGGGTTTAACTATTCCTACTTGAACTGAAGTAATCAATAAAGGAACACTTTGTATAGAAATAATGCATTTTCTGCAGTTATAGCTAAACAGAACAGATTTGAACAAATTCCTAAGGATCTGCTTTCATTACTGAAGACGATTCTGAATTTTTAGCTCTGCATATAACCAGCTAAAGAGCCTGTAACTCGATTTTTATTAACATCCAGTTGTATGTCACATATCTCCAAGTCCAAGTCCCCCTCCATATAGTGTTCCTGAGTACTTGACATCAGATAGCTGGCAATTTTCTCAATATGATGTATAACAAGTGACTTTATTGGGGTAATTTAGGACAGACCCTGTAGAACATGTAAAAGAGTTCTTGGCTGGGAGCTGTTTCTCCAAATCTATCTGAGAAATGGCTTGCAATCTTGCTCATCTTCACAGGTGCTTGATGCCATTGATTTACAATTTTATATTGCAATTCTAACTGGTTAGCTGAAATAGAGCATATACGTATGAAGGACATTATTGAGTCCAATATCTCCAGCTCAAGAGAATGAGATAGTTCCCTTTCCCATTTAATCATAAATGTTTCTTTAGTGGGCAATAAAGAAAAAGCAATGGCTTTATACAATCACCCCACAATGTTCTGAGATTCATTGCTAAGGAATAAGATTTGCTCAGATAAAAAGGATTCCCTAATACAAGTAGATTTAACATCAGACTGAATAAAGAAACTCCTGAACTGGAAGTAAAGAAGCAAAAAGGGAAGTCTAGCATGTTCCACCTTTGTTGTATTTCTAAGTGAAATGTGAATTTGTTTTTACTGAAGGGTTGAGATAAATATTCCAAATAAATGAAATCAGTGTTTCTGCACTCTTTCAAGAGAATAGGAGCAAAACCATAATATATTTACAAAAAGAGGCAAATTACTTTTAAAGCTGGTACAGACTCCATCCCAGGAATGGAGAACTTGGTTCAGGTCTGGTCATAAAAACTGCAGTTTTCACACCTTCCGACTCATGATCTCTCTGTTTTCAAAACCTAGCAAGAAAGTCAATTCCCCTTAGCTGAGTAATAAGCTGGATTTATACATCTGTAACAGGACCCACCATACTCAAGAGGCTTGCATAGTGCTTTTAATGATTCCCTTTCCTGCCCAAGTAGAGTTAGCAATAAGTTTTTGAAACAGGATGGAGAATTGAATGGGGTTAAGTTCACAATAATGATCTTCAAAATAGACATAAAATAGAGATCACTCATTCATACCGAACCAACCTAATTAATCAGCAGTGCTCTTCAAATACATGACTGCATTGAGCTGTGCAAATAAGATCCCTGTATAAAAATTATATGTATTAAAATTAAATCAGCAAAGTGTTTAGTACTGGCCTCACTTTGCTCCTGCTGAACTGTGATTCTTGTCTTGCAAGGTACTTTGAAAATTCCCATTCAGTGAGACCAGCCCTTCAATGAAGAGCAAAAAAGACAAGGTGATTGTGATGACTTTACATTATGTGGCCTTTCCCAGAACGAGTGCAGTCCCTGATTTCTAGCTGGTGAGAATCACCATGGAGAACGGTTCCCAAACGAGGCTCCTTTCTTCTTGGACATATGCATAGTAAGTTTACATCCAGCACAGAATGGTGTGGCAATTTAAATTTAAATGTGGTCAAATGAAAACCACATTTGTCCAATCCTCTGGATGAGACGAAAACAGCTGTAACACAGCAAGAAGATATGCACACATTTCATTTTCTTATGAAGTCCGCTGAATAGATTAGAAAAATCTTAATAGTATTTGTATGTTATTTTTAAAGAAAGAGAGAGAACCCAGAATTTTTCTGTTCACTTAGAATCCACCAAGAGAGATAAAATATTAGGGATGGTCTGTTTGGAATGAAAAACAAATAGCAAAAAATTAATTAGCATACAAAGCAAGTCTATTGTCAGTCCCTGAATCTTTGCTGCCTCTGACTATAGCATCTGGATTTGTTAATGCAGATGACTCACATTGTTAAGTCTTTGTTAAATAACTAGATGATATTTTGGATTAATAGAATGGTCTTTCTAATTTTAATAACATTTCTTTTTAAATTTAGACAAGAAGAAACAGATGTTTTAAACAGTCCAGTCCTCACCACATGGTAGATGCTCAAGTCTGTCACTAAATTTCATGGCTTAATAGGAGGAAGGACTACAGGAATTAGTAAGCATTTCCAGGATCACGCCCTAGATTAGTAGCATATTGAGATTTTTCAGATCTGCATATCTTGAAGTAGTTTACATCCAGGAGATAGATAGATATATATATATAACCCTTCTCTTACCTTAGTTTAGCTCTTAGCTTAGTTGAAGCAGGGAGCCGGCTATAGGGGATGCTCTTCTTGAGAAATACTTTGCCCTCACAATGAGGATTTGATTGTGGCTTTGACAATCAGACATGTTGTGGCAGAAAGGATGTGAAAGTGAAGTACCCTAACGGCAGTTGGTGGTGACGTCCTGTTTGCTGAGGATAGGAGCAAGCTCCACATGTCCGTGGGGGCTGCGTGTGTAACTGACAGCTACTGCACCCCTCAGGAACTCAGCCTTCTCTTAGGCTGGCTCCCTGGAAACAAAGCCATGGCTGCCCCTTCTTCAGCTGGTGTGGAGCAACCTCATCCAAGCTAACCTCTCAATGTGAATCTAGAGATTGCAGCCATTTCAGCTGCCTCCTGTGCAAGGACCATTCCCACCTGAAACTCGGAGAAGAATCACAAGTTCGCTTTTGCAGCTTTCAGGCTCCGTGAGCAGGGATGATGGACCAGCAGTTATAATACAGACCTGGGACTCTGGGGATGTACAATGGTTCAGCATATGCTTCACAAGTGTACATTCCATTGATGCAGTAATAGAAAGATATAATAAGAAGTTAATAAAGAAATAAAAGATGGCAACCCCCACACCCTGAAGCTTTTACCGCTCCAGGCCTAACATGTAAAGAACAGATAAACTCTCTTTCCTGACATGTAACTGCCTCTACATCACCATGACCAACATTTAGGGCCTAAATGGATGGAGTGCCTCAGTACATCAGAAGTTGTGTTTATTGAAGAGGTTACTACCACCTGCCAGCTGTTTATTGCCCCTCTGCTGGAGTTCGCTGTCTCCTCAGATCTGTTGGCTCACTTCATCTTAATCTTATTTAGGCAAATGGGTCTGAGGTAATGCAGACAGTGTAAATATGTGAGTTTGGTAATTCTGCTTGTTTAATCTGAAAAGGGTTGGGGAATACTCATACTAGCAACTGTACTAACATATGTGAGGAGCACTAATATCTGATGGGGTGATGCCAACAAAAAATGGGGACAGTGACTTTTTTCACTGGATCAGCTGGGCTTTGGAAAAGAAGACCTGTTTATAATCTTAGGACATGCATTTCTTTTGGCAGTAGTACTGGCTTAACAGATCCTATTATCTCCCTCTGCCACCAAACCTTCTCTTTGGTCAAACAGTAAGAAGCGGGTAACAGCCTTGTGCACTCTGCCCCTTCTCTTCCCCCTTCCTGTTATGCCAGCACTACTGTTTGAGCCGTTGGGTGAGTCAGTGCAAGGATTTGGATAAAAATAGGCTTTCTTTCTCTCCGCTTGGGTTGCTGGCACACCATACAGCTGTGCAGACCATTGCATCAACGCCCCCAAGGTCCATGCCAGGTGATTGTGGCAGTCACCTGGAGCTGCTGGAGCTGGTGCTGCAGCTGAAAGAGATGTTCATGTAGCCATGGCATTCCTCCCTTGTGCCTCATTTCCTTAATGGCGAAGTGGGAGTAACTGGACTTCTCAGTTTACAGGAGTGCTTAAAGGGTAAATGTATCAAAGAAACAGCTCTCAAACCAGGAAGTTGCCCCCTTGCGAAAGCACAGGATGTACCAGGTTGGAATGGAGAAGGCTCAGGATAATTTCATCTGACCTCTCCCATCTCTCTCCTCCTTCATCCTCTTTCAGCCTTTGCAGCTTCTCCTTCTGGTCCCCAGGAGCATTCACTTTGTGTCCCATGTGCAGAGGGGCTTAAAAAAATTCACACTGTGGTGGACTTCCTTGGAACTTGGAAGACAGGATTGCAGTACGAGTGATATTTATGAGTGATACAGCATGACTATACTTCAGGAGTCTAAGGCAGCTGAAAGTTGGGCTGCAGGAATTTGGGATTTCACAGAGAGCAGACATGCATGCACGTGTAAAAGGGTGGGGAATGAAGATAAGGTGGGGGAAAAAGGGAATTACAGACTATTATAGCAAAGGAAGGTGAGAAAGGTGAGGCTCCCACTAAAAGAATTAGAGCTGCTGTATTCAAGATTGTAAATGCAAAATACTACAGAAATGGGTCAGAAATAGAGTGCATCAGGCAAAATCACAATTTTGTCACCCTTGTAAAAATTCAGAATTGCATATACACTACAGCCATAGAAAAGAAATTCAGTTTGCAAAAGAAAAATACTGTGCCATCTCCTATTAAAATTTCTGCATTTCTGGCTGTACATAAAAATATCCCACAGACAAATTATTTTACTTGGTTAAGACATGGAGGCCACATTATTCTGTGTCTAGAAACAGCAATTGATAAATACTGTGATATATAAAATGTACGACCATAGAGTGGAAAAAGTTTAGGAAAGAAAATGAAGGCTTTTTATTTTTCTTTGAACATCCAGTGTGTTTACAGCTAAGGTACCGATCTCATTTATTTTATGGGTGTGAAAGCTGTGTCCTGTCAGTTCGACTATTTCTTCCATGTATCAGTCAATCCTGCATGCTACAACTGATGACAGGAAGGACCTCCGACCAATGTGTAGCTAACAGCAAATATTTCTTTTGGTTTCCCATGTGTCTCTTGCACAGCAGAAAAGATTTGTAAAGGCAGAAGAATGGGAAAGAAACTTGGCAGAGAACTCTATGATTACTGTTATACCGATTCTCATTTAAGTTTTCTAATTTATAAATAAATGTGACCATAAATTATGAACTCAAAGGAAAGCTGGCCTTTTTCTAAATTTCTCCAAAATGCAATGATGTTCTCAAACAATGACATAGGATCCGGAAATATTAGTGTAATTCAGTTTAAAGTCTCAGATTTCACTGGTGGGTAAATCCCAAAATCAACAACCCCTCCTATTACTGCCAAGTGGGAGATTTTGATTTGATTTAGAAAACCGGTGGGGTTGCTATCTCACCAAAGTCCAGACTTAAGAGCTGTTTTTTCCTAGAGGCCTCAGTCCACAGAAGCACTTAATCAGGGCTTAACTTTAAGGAAGCAAGTGATCTTATTGACTTCAATAGATGATTCGCATTTGTAAAATTGAGGTATTTAAGCATTCTATTCAAGTAGTCTAAATTCAGCATGTTGCATTTCCATAATAAAATCATGTATGACATTCTGGAGATGGAGATGGTGATGTTTTGAAGTCCTTTTGTTTACACATTGCCAGAAGAAATTGATTAAATTGCCCAAGATTAGTGGTTGCTAAAGAATGGATTTTAATTAAATGGTAGAATGTGTCACTCTCTACATGTTTTAGGCCACAATCTGTTGGCATAAACCACATTTTTTTTCTAAGTTCATTCTGACCAGCTAAAATAAAATTATTACACTTACCTACAGCCTATACACCTAAGAGATTCTGTCTTATCACCTGGATATCTATGGTAATAGTTTACATGCTACATTTGTGACTGAAATGTAAATATTATGCAATAAAGAAAACACCACTATGTTATATGTTGACCTCGTAAGGGATCTTTAAAGTGAAATTCCATTACTATAGCTCCAAATACCAAGCTAAAGCAGCCCTGAGCTGGCTGCTTACTTTTCTGTGATGTGATTTATGCCTTATTGAAATAAATTAAAAGATTTACACTGACTTCGGAATGATTTCGATTGGATGTTTAACTAGTAAAAGAAATGATAATTTAATAAAAGCCCACATACTTCTCTCTTTTTTCCTCATTAAATCTAATGCAAATCTAAAAGAAGGAAACTGAGAATTACAGTGAATTTGACAACTGTTTCATCAAACTGTGCAGTGGATTTAAACATACAGCACAACAAGAACACAGCAAAAAAGCTTTTTTTTTTTTTTTTGTACACAGGGATTTTTCAGACTCTTGTGGGTATCCAGGTCAAATCCAACAGGCTCTTGAACCTCTGACTGGATTTTTACCTCGTCCCCCCCAAAAATTAAATATTTCTCCCAATACTTCTAGCATAACACCTTGGACCAATTACAATATTGGTTTGTCTTCCGTCTCTCTCTTCACTGTTACTCTTTGTATGATCTGGAAGGCGCTGCTCTGACCAAATGGAAGGATGGCTGCTGTGCTGCTGAGAAAGGCACCTAACTTCCATGGGGTTGACCTACAGATGGGTGGCCTAGGGGTTCTGTATGGATGTTGTAGCCAATGGAATAAAAAACTTACCAATAGTAAGTTTAGAAAATTATGTTGTTTATCTTGAAAAGGGATCTCAGAGCACCAGAGTTCATAATTTATCAGAAAAAAATCCAGAGAAAGAAACCGCACTTGGACAACATTGGTTTATAGAAAATAATTAAATTGAAGGAACAATGAAAATGGAACTAAAGTTGAAACTGCACACTTACGATATCAAATATCAATGCAATCACTTTGCAGCAGATAATGTGCATGGCAATTAGAGCTTTTTTACATTATATTATAATAAATTCATAATTCATGCATACAATGAGAGCTTTTGGAAAGGAGCATTTGAATTTAACAAACACTACCACTCATCATCTGAGCAAAGATGGCAAAAGGAATTTCAACATTATTTGCGATCTAGAAAATTGAACCATCGTTGTTGCTTTGTGTTGTGCTTCCCTTGCACAGACTGCAGTGCCTTCTGTCTGCTTTAGGGTGTGGCATCTGCCATTGGGGAGGAAAAACTGGCATGTGTTGCCTTTTATAGCAGACTGATTTCATTGTGCTGAGGGCCTCAATTTTATAGCCTCTTAGTTCCAATCTTGTAGCCGAGTTGCTGAAACAAATGGGAGGAAAAAGAGTTAGAGGTATGAACTCTTCAGTTTAAAGCCTCATCCTTTTTCTTCCCTTTCCGGGGGAAAACATTTCAAAGTAAATTTGCGTTAAACTTTTGCGGGTTATTTTCCGATGGGAAAGAGTTGCAGAGGATGTCAGGAAGTATTGCGATCTGCAGCCCAGGCACTATCAGTACATCTCAGAAGATCTTCAATATACGTATTTTTGCTCAAATATAAATGTCTCGAAGTAAAAAGTGTAATTGATTTTATATTTTATTTTAGAGTACACACGTAAATAAATACACACAAGGAGACATCTATATTTTTATTTGCATATGAAAGACTTCAAAAAATCAGCTTAGGTGGTTTAATGTGTATAATTAGGGTGCATTTGAATATAGAAAAGAAGAAAATCCAGGAGAAAATGTCAAAAAGGCTCACTAACAAAGATGTAGTATTCTCTTGGCAAAAGCTGATGAATGATTTGGCATGAGTTCATCTTACAGTTCTGTTATTCTCTCTCCTACAAAGATGATATACCCCTTTCTAGCAGTTTGCATAGAATTGCAATTTGTTGTTGTTACAGCCTGTAATGACCCTTGGGTATGCACCTGATTCCCCCCACTAGAATTACTCACCATTTTTTTTCCTACTCTACGTTTTTCTACTAGCCATATAACATTTTTGCACTTGAAAGAGTACAAAAAAAAAAGAGAAAAATACAATTGTAACAGAAGTATTAGCAAGATGTACTTGACAAGCACTGAGACTTTTCAGAACTAACTCCATAAAGGAAATCAGAATATATCTGACTCTTCAGACAGAACTAAAATTAATAGACACTGGAACCACACTGTTCATACATTTATCAATAATCTTTGCATGTAACTCAACGTTATAGCATGAAGCTTCTGCTCTTTAATGTTTTCACAGTGGATTCAAAAAAGCCTACCTATTCATGACAGCATCTTGATACGCTGCGTTCTTCTCCAGTATTATGATTGAATCTCCTGTTTATCCATTTTGAAATTTGAAAGTGTGCTTACCTTTAACAGAGCGCATAAATATATACATTTAAAACAGCGTGGTTTAGACCCTTGTTGTATTGAAAAGGTTTGTTAATATCCCAGTTTGCTCTGTTCATAGCCAAGTATTTGAACTCCCAAATGCTTTCATTAGCTGACCATAATGTCTGACTATTACCTTTTGTTATATTAAGGTATCATTTGTATTAAGGTAGTTATAAAAAAAACTTCAGACTGTTCTGGTTCAAAAATGTAGGTCAGCAGCAGCTTTCCATTTGGAGGAAGAGTTACTCATATTACATATTTTGGTTTTTGTGTTAGTACGTTTTCATGAGTGTCTTGTGTGTACTGGAAATTATATTGTTTGGGAAAACAATTATGAGACCGAAAACGCCTCTCTCTCCTTGATCAACTCCTGTTGATCTGCAAATAAGTACACAGAACATATTGAAAACGGCCCTATATATAAAAGCATCATCAGTGTAAATGACCGTTAGAATTTGGAGACATCTGGACAATGTGGACAACTGCAAAGATGCTACCGCTGCAGAATTTTAGGTTAAATTTTATAACCGTCTGCACACACAGTATAAATCTTCAGGGGGCGGGTGGCTGGAAGGTGGGGGGGAAAGAAAGAATCTAAAACAAGTCTTATTTCTCCGAGACAAGAGCAAACGCGTCCCTGTCCTCGGCATACGAGGCGGCTGCAGAGCCCGGCATAAGGGGCTGGAGGGGGGCAGCGTGCGGCCCCCGAAACTTTGACCGATCCCTCTGCTCGGGCACAGTTGGACGCGGGGCGCCGCGCGCATGGCGGGCCCCTCGCCGCCCTCCCGCCGGACCGGCCCGCGCGGGGCAGCGCCGCCGGCGGCACCCTCGGCCCGGCAGCACCGGGGACAGTCGCGCTGCCCCCCCGCCCCAGCGGCGCTGGGCGGCCCGGGGCGCCCCTCGGGGCCCGCCTCGACCCCTGGCCTCGGAGCGGCCCCCGCGCGGGTCCGGCGCTCCCCGCGGGCCGCGAGCCCCGGCGCGCACACGGGCGGGACCCCGGTGGGAAGGGGGGATCCGCGGGGGGCGCGCCCCCCCCATCCTGCAGCGCTGCCGGGAGAGCGGAGAGGGGAGCGGGCGCCGGAGCAAGTCCAGCGTGGAGTCCAGTCCGCGTTTTGCGGGTGCGCGGGAGCGATCGGGGCGGAGGGGGCGATGGCTGCCGGCGCTGGCTGGCTCGCTCGCTCGCTCATGCCATGCTGGGCCAGCGCGGCTCCGGCAGACGTGTGTTTACCCATATCCGGGTTAGGGAGGAAAGGAGGAGAAAAAAAAAAAGTTTCATTTAAACCTGAACAAAAAAACTTTCAACATGAAATCACACAGCGGGAACGGGCACGTACCGTAAGACGTTCTTACCATTTCTAACCTCAACCACGGACTCGGGGAGGGAAATCGCTGTAACTCGGTGCGTGCGGAGCGGTCCGCAGGGGATACTCTGGCTCAGTCAAGTCCCTGCCCCGGCCGTTCCTCCTTTTGCCCCTCTCTTCTTCCTCCCCCCACCTCTCTGCTCGCCCACCTTTTTTGAGAGTGGTGGTCGATTTTTTTTTATTTTTCAATTTTTTTAATTTTTTTTTTTTTTTAATAGTTATCAGCACCAATTTCTCCGGACTCGCAATGTTGCGATGATCATGGCCGCGCAAGTCGCAGCGGCTCCCGCGGGTGCGAACAACAGCAAGGGCAAAGCCCCGAGCCTGCCGGGCGGCCTGGGCCCGGAGCGGGGCCCGGGGGGGGCCGGGGCTCCCGGGCCGGGCCCCGCGCTGGGGGTCGGCGAGGGGAGTCTGGCCGGCGGCAGCAGCGTGAATAATTTAGATCACCATCTCCACCACCACCACCGCAGCGAGCCACCGAACATGGCCAATAACGCGGCTCCCGCCGCTGCCGCCGGTAACAACAACGCCAGCGGCGGCGGCGGCGGCGGCTCCTCCTCGGAGCCGGCTCTGAAGGAAGGTGGAAGCTCCTCGGCGTTATCTTCATCTTCTTCGTCTTCTTCTTCCTCCTCCTCCTCCTCCTCCTCCAACCCGGGCTCGGCTATGGAGACGGGGCTGCTCCCCAACCACAAGCTGAAGAGCGTCGGAGGCGATCACCCCGCCGCGCCGCCCCACCACCACCATGCCCACCACCCGCATCACCATGCCCACCACCACCATGCCCACCACCCGCACCACCACCACCATGCACTACAGCAGCAGCTAAATCAATTCCCGCCGCCGCCGCCGCCGCAGCAGCCGCCGCCTCAGCACCATCCCGTGCAGAATAACAACAGCAGCCTCGGCGGCGGCGGCAGCGGCAGCAACAACAACGGCGGTGGCGGTGGCGGCGCTGCTCAGCCCAGTGCAGACATGGAGCAGCAGCAACATGGAGGAAAAGACAGTGTTTTGGGCGCTCAGGCCGAGCCCCCCCAGCAGCCGCAGCAAATGCTGAATAAAAGCGCCGACGAGGAGGAGATGCCCAGCAAGATGGGCGAGCCCATCGGCGGCCGCTACGACCACCCCGGCTTGGGACCCCTGGGCGGACAGCAGCAGCCCCAGCAGCCGCCCCCGAGTGCTGGGAGCGGCGGCGGCGGCCTCGGCGGCGGCGGCGGCGGGAGCGGGGGAGGCGGCGGCGGCCCCTCCGCGGTGGGTGTCTCGGAGTTCAATAGCTATTATGGCAACCCTGCCCCTGCCCCTGCCAGCAGCGCTACGGCGAGCCGCGCCGGGCCTTGCTTTGATCAACATGGCGGACAACAAAGCCCCGGGATGGGGATAATGCACCCCACGGCGGCCCCCAACAGCATGGACCCCCTGCAGAACTCCCACGAAGGGTACCCCAACAGCCAGTACAACCACTACCCGGGCTACGGCCGCGGCCCCGGCGGCGGCGGCGCAGGCGGCGGCGGCAGCGCGGGAGCCGTAGCGGCGGCGGCGGCGGCGGCGGCCGCTGGGGCAGGCGGCGGCGGCGGCTACGGGGGCTCCGCGGCGGGCTACGGGGTGCTGAGCTCCCCGCGGCAGCCCGGCGGCGGCATGATGATGGGCCCCGGCGGCGGGGCCGGCCTCGGCAAGGCTGGTGCCGGCGCGGCGGCGGCCGGCGGCTTCGCGCGGTTCTCCGGGCAGAACCAGCACCCGTCCGGGGCCACCCCTACCTTGAACCAGCTGCTCACGTCCCCCAGCCCCATGATGCGGAGCTACGGCAGCAGCTACCCCGACTACAGCAGCCCTAGCGCCCCGCCGCAGCCCCAGCCCCAGGCAGCGGCGGCCGCCCCGGGAAGCCAGCAGGCAGCAGCGGGCATGGGCATGGGCAAGGACATGGGCGCCCAGTACGGAGCGGCAAACCCGGCCTGGGCAGCGGCACAACAAAGGAACCACCCGGCGATGAGTCCCGGGAACACCGGGCAGGCCATCAGCAGGACCCAGGTAACTCCCCGCGCTCGGTTAATGGACGGCTGGTGCCTCCGTGTCGCTCGTGTCGGGCTCTTAGTTTCTTTATAATTCACTTTTTCTCTCCCTTCCCCCCCTCGTCCCCCATCCCTCTCTTTTTTCCTTTATTTTTTTCTCTTCCCCCCAACCCCCCCCTTCTTCGGGCTAGTTCTGCCCATCGCTGCCTCCGTAGCGAGTGTGAGCAGCGCACAATGCGCGGCCCCGCTGGGGCTGGAGGCACCGGAGTGCGGTTTTCGCTACCGAAATTAGGTTGTTCTCAGACCCAATTAGTATTTGCCCCCACCACTTTGAAACAGCGTCGGGCGGACGCAGGGCCCGGAGGACAAGCAGCTCGGGACGGACGGGGGCGGGGGTTGGATTTTGTAACCGGAGTGTCGGACGCGGGGGGCTCCCGGGGGATAACGTCCATTATCTTTCACGGGGCCTTTTTTTTTTTTTTCTTTTTCTCCTCCTCCTTTTTTCTTCTCTCTTTACCCGGTATTTTTTTCTTTTTCCGAGCAGAACGAGTTGCGCCGTTGCGCGCTCTTAGCAAATTAGTTTGTCACTGATTGGAGTTACCGCAGTGAGATCCACGTAACGCGGCCGCGCTCCTTTCCCTGTGGGAAGAGCGCGCGCGTGTGTGTGCGCGCGTGTGCGCCCAGTCCGCGCGGGGCGCCCCGGCCCGGTGACCTGCCCGGGACTCTCCCGCCGCCAGGAGCGCGCTCCGGTGCGCGGGCGCGTAACAAACAGCGCTTCGCTCGTCCGCCAACACACGCGGAAATAAAAAAAAAAAAGAAAAAAAAAGAAAAAAAAAAAGAAAGAAGGAAAAGTCCTTGGCGTCAGCAAAGGGGCGCGGGCACAGGAGCGGGCCGCCGCGCCCCCCCTCCCCCCCGCACCCCTCTGCCCCAGCCCCGGTAACTCCGGCGATGGATCGATGGATCCGATCGATAGACAGGCGCGATGATCGCGGGGCGGCGGGTGCGGCGCAGCGCCTTTCCGGGGCGGCGCGGTGCGGGAGGAATGCCGGCTGCCGGGCGCGACCCTTGGAGGAGCGTCCGGGTCTCCTCCGCCCGCCAGGTTGGGAATTTGAATTGTGGAGGTAAACTGGCTGCAACCGTCTCCCGACAGCTGCCTCCGAGTTGACATCTAATCTGCCATCTGATTGGCTCCGCGCGCGCCATTGGGCACCTCGCGCCGCTGATGTAAATAGAGGCGCTGGAGCGGCGCAGGCACAGGAGCCCCCGCCGCAAACAACGCCGGCACCACCGGGGGCAGGGGGGCACCGGCACCGCCGCTCGGGCACCTTCCCCCCTTCCGTCCCCCCTTTCACTCTGGTTACACTGCGTGGTTTTCCTGGGCATTGACTTTATCCATCTATCTATCTATATCTATCTATCTATCTATCTATCTATCTATCTATCTATCTATCGATCTTATTTGTTTTAGATTTTTAATTCCGCGCTAATTGGTGGCGGTAGGGGAAGTATCTTGTAATAACAGTGCATTTGGACGAGGATTCGGGTTTTCGCATCACGCTGGTGCTTTCTTAAAAAAAAAAAAAAAAAAAAAAAAAAGAAAAACAACAAACCCCCCCAGCATTTTGTAGTGTTGCAGATTACGGATATTATGCAGGGGATTAGGTCTTTATTAAAAAAAAAAATAATCCCAGTACTAATTTCATCATGTGTCTGTTTGCTTGATGCCTAACCTGTGCATGCCTTTTAAAAATGCCGTGTTTGCATGTAAGCTGCTGTAGGTGAGAAAACGCCGTGTATTGTACAAAGAAGGGAAGAAGGAGCCTCTCTGCCAGAGGTTACGTTTATTTCAGCTCTGCGATGAATCCAGATACTCGGGGAAAAAGTGCTTTTGCGTTTGAATTGTGGTTAGAATACTTCAAGAAGCATCAGGAGTTGTTGATGTCATTTTTCTACACAAGTGTGAGATTAGGGTTGAATTCTCAGTAGGAAGGTGAATTGTGTTAAATGGAGTAGTGCGTTAGAGTTTTATGGGTTTCTTTTCCCTTCAACAAGATCTTCCTATTAAGAACTGTTAAATCTTTTAATAGCTTTTAACGGCAAGGTCTGGCAGGAACAAATGCAGGTGTATGCTTTTGGGGACTTCCAACAGCTGGATCTTTATGTTAAGTAATGAACAGAAGCTGGAGAAATCACCGCTTAATGTTACAAACGTTGTATTAATCCTGAAAATATAATAGAAACCCTGGATGGGCTGACTGGGTGTGTGTTTGTCTATTTCCAACAGATCGCTCCTGTCATGTTTTTAGTTTTTATTCCATTTTCTTTCTGTTTCTTCCAGGGAAATAAGATTTTTTTTGTGTGTTAGTTTTTACCTTTTTTAATTTGCAATGGTAAAAGGATCAGTGGAAGCCATAAGGTAATGAGGGCTTGCATGCTTAACCTTTCAGAATTACTTTAAAAATATTTGCATTTTCTCCTTTTAAACACAGGTAGTTCAGAATTTCTGGCTTTAAAAGCTAGGAAAACCATTGTCAGATGTAGTCCATGCTAGTTCAGAGTGCTGTTTCTTCACAGCAGAAATTGCTTAAAGTATTTATTTTTATTGCAGGAGTGAGAGTAAATTCATTACGTCCTCAGTGTGACCCTTAGAAATACTTCCTTATATTTATGGGTTTACATCCTCTCTTACAGATTTCTTTTTTCTTCTTTTTTTTTTTTTTATTTTTGTACCATAAGGATTGGTATGCAGCCTAGAAGGAACAGTCTGGCAAGACCACAATTTCTTTGATTATTTTTCAAGTAATTATTATTTTTTTCCTCGAAATAATTGTTATAAAGGCAAGACATCAGTGTTATTTATAATATGATTTTTCTATCTAACCAGTAAGTGATTAAGATAAGAAATTTCCTTAGTTCTAAAAATTAATATTTTTTAGTGTATAAAATGGGTTGTGTCAAATTAAAAATACTTACCATTAACTTACAGAACACAGGTTTATAAATAAATTGTTATTTATTTTTAATTCCCACGTGTCAATCACCCTGTGTGTTGTATAATTAAGTAGACAAATTGTTTGCTTTTTGAAAGAGAAAATTGGAATATTTGTCCAGAATTTGAATAGGAGGCTTCTCTTTTTTTTTTTTTTTTAAATAATTATCTGTGTGTGTACTCTCTATATGTGTATACACATATTAGAATATGCTCACTCGTCATGTGTCTTTGCAAAGCAGATGTTGATTGGCCCCTATGCCTATAAGGAACTATTGTGCTCTGAACAGAGAAAAAGAACCGACAGCAGGCTACAACATCTGAGGTGCTTGTTCAGAAAATTCTTGCCTCAGCATGGGTAATTTTTGTAATATGCGGAGCTGTGGCTCTAAACTGACTTCTGTGTTTGTCCAGCCTATTAAATTATTTAAGAAAATTTGGCTTCCATTTCATTTAATTACCTTCCCTAATTGTGAGACATGATGTAAGCTTGCAAAAGAGGCCTCTTTTTTCTAAAGAAATGCACATTTTCAAAGCAGGTGAATATTGCTCACACGGATACATTGATTTGATGGTAGGGAAGTTGTGTGATGCTAGTACAATAGTTTGTCGTTCAGGTCTTTTGATTATTGATTAATCCTTGGCAGTGTACAGATATTTAGAGTCCTGAGGCTCCTTTTATTTTTCATTTCTGATTTGCGCTGCAGTAGCTTAACACATTAGCTGGCCTCTCTGTGTGTGCTTTATATAAATCTTTCTTCTTTGTGCACATGTGTAAGATGTACATACACCTACACAGAGGGAGAGAACCTGTGTCTTTTCAGGAGTACCTGTATAGCATAAGGTATACAGCAAGTGTTAAAACCAAAAATCAGTTGAGCTGCTCTGAGTTTGTGTATAATTTGTTTTGCACAGGAGAAACTCTGAATATGCCTGATTCTGCAGCTCTTTTTATGCCAAATAGATTGTCCGTATTGGGAGTTCTGGCCAAGTCAGGGCTGCAGAATCATGTCCTGTGCCTGAAAGCCATTAAACGACTGTTAGTGTGGTAAATAGATTCTTGATGTCTCAATGGGAGAATAAAATATATTTTTCCCTGTGCATTTTCAAATAAACAGTTTAGTATTCACATAGCTTCTATTTAGAAGTAGCAAATAGCAATATTCACAGTTAGTAGCATCTATATATATATTACGACCATATATTTGACACTTTGTGGTTTGGTGTTCAGTTATTGGTTTCTGTAGTAGTGCTTATGCCTACATGTTGAACAGCAGGACCCTGTGTATGAGATACAATAAAGAAAGAGAGATGCTAATCCGTCTACTCTATTACTGCTTCCATCATACAAGGATTCTGCAACTAAGCAGTCAATAACTGTCTTTTTGACATTCTGATCTGAGTCTGTGGTGATGAAAACTAAGGCTAATCCATTGCTAAATTTTCTAGTTATATATGTAAAATAACATTTTTGAAATTACTGAGCACGGTCTGTTAGGTGATGCTGGTTCATTCTGAAGTAGTATCTTTGTTAAAACAAGATGAAATTTGTGCAATGAAAACAAGTAGCTACTGATAGGTCTCCCTCTTTCTTTTGCGCTTCAAATATTTTATTACAGATATTTTGCCGTTCTCATTGTTAGCGTGAGAATGGCAGTAGTTTATTTATCCTTCTGTCCTTAAGATTGTACCTGTGCCCTAACTAGTACATTTCAGTACTTTTTCAAAATGTGCCATTTATCAGGAGGCTTTGAAGATTCTCTGTGGATATGTAAAGTAGTGTTGCCACACTCACTGTGCATGCATGCTCAAGGCTGCAGAATTCAGTAGCATGTGTTTGTGGTAGGCTAACTTGCTAGAATATATTTTAGAATTGTGATTATTAAGGTACTTGGGAAAAAAACTTTTTTCCTTTCAATTTTGGGGCTATTTACATAGTGTTAAATATATGTTTTGGTACGATTGAATGAGGACTTTAATTAAACTTAAATTAGAAGTATACCTTAGTGGTTTTCAAATTTGTTTTGAAAACTGGTAATAGAAAAGTGCTGCTAAGCGGTGTTGTTTTTGTATTACTTGGTGCTGAGAGAAGCAAATAAATGTAATATATGAAAATCTTGTAGAGCCAATCATATTAGAGTAAAATTTATTTTAAGGAAGCCTTACCTGCTTATAAATTTAAAATTATTTTTAAGTAAACCTGAAAGGTTTCTGTACATCTGATGTGTGTTTTGCCATTCAGCTCATAATGTTACCCTTTTACTGTTTCTATTACCCAGTCGTACCTATTCATGCTCAGTTTCACACACAAATACTGATGTGCTGGCAGAGTGTTGCAGTGTTTGTGTTGCAGGTGGGCTGGAGGATTTCTGTTGTTGTACTTCCATTTCTGAGAGTGTGGCATCCAGTGATCCACCAGGAACATGTCAGCACCAAAAAAACCAAACCCATTGAGGGTGGTGTTCTACTGTGGTCGAGAAGTACCTGTGTCAATCTGTGAACAGTGGGGACAGTAGATGGCTAATTTGTACAGGATTGGTCTTAATTACCTTCATTTTCTCAGTAACAATATTCCAAGTACATTTGATTTTTTCACTGTTTTTTTGGTGTACCTTGGGCTGGAGGGAGAAGTGATTCTTCCTGTTGTACAGGGTGGGGAAAACGAGGCACGTAACATCCACTTGGCTTCAGACAGGCACACCTTAGCACAACTGAAGACAGAGATCTTTTGGAAATAGCTGGGGTCTTGATGCCATAAACTCTAGCTTTTGAATAAATCCAGTTTTACCGTGAACACACTCTGTTGTGGGAGAACTTAAGCTTTACAGGCATCTATTCAGGCAAGTGCGAAGACAAATAACTGAGTGAAATGAGGGATTTGTCTGCTATGTCAGTACAGTCACTTTAAACTAAAGGCACCATAATCTAAAATTTCGGTATTCCTTGCACTGTTTTGTCATTATGTACGCAATGTCATCTGTACAAAGGCATTAGATTTCTCATAGAAATTAAACTCTGAGGAAAATTTAGTTGAACGAGTGCCCAGGGGCTTAGCTGGTGTTGCAGAACTTGCCTTCTGATGAGTATTATGCACAAAGCACCAGTATGTGCTTGGGGGAGGGAGGTGGCATGTGTGCAGGGGTGCATGCACAGACTTCCTTACTACTAAGTCCGGTTGTTTTATCTGGCAGATACATGGTCTTCAGTTTTTTGAATGAACAGATTTGATGCAGAAATCACAATTGTTGTGTCTTGTTTAAAGATTGCTTTTCATATGGGAATTGTTCTTACTGCAAATATGAAGTACCCTTTTAGCAAACTTTGTATTCTCGATATAGGATGCTTACTTCATCTGAAGGTACTTGCAGCTGTTTTGGAAATTGTGAAACTTAAGGTCATTATCCTGATACTTTTATCAAAATTTTTAATTTATTAAAATTATTGGCTTATCAAAACCAATATGAAATCTATGTAAAAGTTTTTGGCAGGTATGATTTGAAAGGGTGTTGATATATTATGCATTTATACTCTGTGTATAGTGGAAACGTTAGTTTCCTTGTAAGCTAACAAATCCAAGTCATGAGGCTGCTGAATTTCTGAATGGGTAGCAGCCAATTCAATTTGTGGATGTTAACCAGTTTGATGGTTCTGCAGTGTGTGTAAGGAATTGCTTTCAGTACAGACCTATCAGTGTGTGATCTACTTGCATTATACTTTTTGCATTTGAGTCATGGTGGGTTTAGTAACTACATCAGAAGGACTAAGCATGTGTAGAAGTTTGTAATCTATTTATTAGTTTCCTTTCTCCAGTTTCAAGAACTATTTGTTAATCTTTTGCACCTGAACTTGCACGATTGCCAAATAGTGTTCTGCCTTTAAGAATTCACTGCTGTGCCTTGTCTTTAAGAATTCACGGCAATGCCCTGTCTTCTTCCCTGTATGTTGTAGCTTTTTCAGATTTGAAAAGATACTGAATTTAGGTTTGTGATCTGGTAATTGTTTATGAAGACATCCATTTGAGTGATAGGCCCTCTGACACTTCATCTGTATGGCTGTGTCACTGATCTCCCCTGCCACCCTCATCAGTCTCTTCCTGACCGTTGGAGAGTGGGGAAGGAATATTCTGTTAATCTTTCTTTTCCTTTTTTTTTTTTTAAATTAAGAAATTAGATGTACATGGGATTTTTTTTTTGTTACTAAAAAAAGGATAATCATGAAAATGGGAAAAAACTCTTGATGTATAAACACTTTTTTTTTTTTTTGGCACGGGGAATGATGTTGTGTTACTGATAGAGTCTTCTAAGCTTCTACTTTAAATTTTTACACTTGGGATTTTTTCTTTGTTTGGTATTTATTTTAGGTATCTACCCAGTTGAAAAATAAATTTTGGTAGCAGGGATTTCTCTTCGATGTGATTCTGCTAAGTTACTGAATCAGTTTATTTGCCCTTTAAAGACCATGTGGCCAGATTCACTTTGAAGTTCTGTTGTTGTAGCTACATAGTTAGGTTCAGGGCATTAATTGCATCCTTGACTAATAGCTGTTGTGGCAAACCCCTTTGCATTTAGCTTACCATTGGGGTGGTAGTGTATCTGCAGTGGCAAAATAACAGCCTTTGTAAGTAGCCTCTCCTGAGGGGTTTACAGGTATGGCTGTTAAGATAGAGGTATCTTGCTGAGTTTTTCAGAAGGTAGATAGTTCCACAACATGTTTTGGTCTTGTTTTAAAAGTGCAAAGAGGTCTGCGCTACCTGGCAAAGAGAGGGCTGTCTTGCTGTAGCAGTCCCTGGTGCAGCTGGGTTTCACAGAAAGACCTGAAGTTTGAAGCATGGTTGTTCTGTGTTTGAGTAAAGAAAGGAAATCAGTTCAGAAAATCCCAAAAGGAGGGATCCTGTTTTAAAACATAATTGTAGTCGTGTGTGCCATTGCCAGTGTGGACATGGCTTAATTCACAGATTGATTGAAGTGGAATAGTGCCTTCTTTAAACAATCAGTGAATGGTAAGTAAATTATGTGACTTAAGGAAAATGACATTAGTAGAGGATTGGTGCAGGAATTCTTGATATCTGTCTGCTGGCTGCATGATCCAAAGGTAGCTGGTTTCACTGATGGATACCTTAGTTTCCCTACGTTAAAATAAGAATATTATTTGCCTTATTTATTTGAGTTTGATGTGCAGTTTTAGTTACAGTGTAATGCAGAATGAATAGGCAGCCTAAATACTTGTTATACCTGAAGGTATCCAGTCTGCACTGTACCTTCATCTGTTTGTTTGGATGGGATCTGAAACTAGGTGTTCCCAACATTGATCGTGTTATTTGGTTAGCTTGTCAGACTTACTTGTTTGTAAGCAAGATACTGAAACATCATCTCTGAAAATTTCTTTTGAAAGCACAAGGACAGGATTTGTAGTTCTTAAATTTTATTCTTTTAAAGTTAAAAATAAAGATAGGGAGGTTTGTTTTGACAGCATCAAAGGAATATGCTGGTTTATTTGCAGCCTTTGATTTGGGTGGAATGTATGGAGTTCTGTATTTTTTTTTGTGTAGCAATTTATGTTGTGAATATTTTGGATTTTTTGTTTATATGAAATGGTAGTATTTATGTCTTACTTTCAGGCATGATTTATGGAAAATAACTGTGCTTTTGTGATTTTTTTTTTTAATTTAGTGTTTCTTTGTTGCTTGAAATTCCCAAGTCAAGAAAAGTGAAGCATGTTCTTTAGAGCTGTTGCTGTTTTAAGGTGTTTATGGATGGTCATAGATAGAGGCTATTTAAAGAAATATTTCTGGGAAAAAATTGAGTTAGGTACATTTCGAGGCTGTTTTAGCTGTGTACCAGCAGTTGAAAAATAATTTTACTTGGCAATTTTACTTATATTTGAAAGTCCTTCCTATAAACAGAAAGGTCGACTTCTGTGAGGCGGGTAACTTCTTGGTGCCCGCTGTTTAGTGCTCATGAAACGTGCTGGGAATACGTAGATGCCTGTTGGCTGTTTGTGCTGAAGCTGTGACTGACTGAGGCATTTCCCTGGCGGGGCACGGAGGTGTCCCCGGGGAAGGGAGGGAAGTGGAGGGAGGAAGAGGGGCCGGTGACAGCGTCTATACAAGTTGCACACACGAAGCGAACTAGTTCGCTTGTGTGGCGTCACATGACCAAAATATTTTCCCCTTTTCCGCTGCCAGAAGCTATCTATTGCTTTTCAACAACCTCGCCGCTCGGGCAGCGGGCCAGGGCGTTCCTCCCGGCCGGCGGGATGCCCCGGCCCTCACCGGTGGGACCGGGAATTTTGGGAAATGTGTTTATTCCGCTGCCTTTGGAAGGTTTTCTCTGCCTTCACATCTAAGAAACAACACTGTGTGGAGTATTTCTAGCATTTTAAGTGACACTTATTTTAGTATTTTTGCTGATAAAGAGATACTGTATTCTTATGTCTTGTATGTTACATTTTGGGTTACAATGTATATTTTTTCTTTTAAATCCTGAAGAGCTAACATACAGCCCTTGTGATAAGTGTCCCTCCACCCCCAGCCTGGCATAGAGCTGGTTTTCCTACTAACAAACTGTAGGAGCTAGTAATTCAGTGACATTTCTGAGATTTTTAACTTTCTGTAGGACGATCTTTCTGTTGTTGAACATGTGGTATGCAAATACAGGGGGAAATACTGCTACAGAGTATTTTGTTGTGGTTTTTTTTTTTAAGTATTAAAAACACATTTTGCTTTTCTAATAAACCCCATAACCAGACCTTTTAATGTTTTGATATAAATAGCAATTACGCTAACTGAAACCCAACCACAACTAAAAAAATTCATTTAAAATCATTCAGAAGAAAGGTTCCCAACTTAATTGAGCTCTTCCTTTAAAGAGGAGGGACTGATTGGGCAGCATCCAAAGCAAAGTGTATTGCATTCTAGAACAGTATTCTTGAAGTACTCAAGGTGTTGGTGTAGTTGCCAACATTTAAAGATTTTTCAAAGAATTAGCCAGGAATCTGAGAGCTACCACAGCCTAAGCTGTCGAGAGCTTTATATGTGAGTGCTAGTAACAATTGGAAAATTTTCTGGATGAATTGAGACCCTTGAAAAATTTTAGATTAATATACACAGACTGGTTGTCTCATATATTGGACTAGCATTTAGGGATTTGGTTGTTCACAAGAAACTTGCCAAATGCAGCACTTTGAACAAGCGGTGAAGAGGGATTGTTTGTCCCAGGAAGACTTTGCATAGCACCAGCATTCTTCCTTTTAGTTCTTCAGCTCATTTTAATAATAACAGTGACAATAACAGCACACTTTCTTATTACGAAGAAGGTTGAGGAGGGTCTGAGTAAGCTGTTACTTTGCTAGAGTGTGGTTGGCAGAATGTTGGATGCAGTCTTCTACTTTTTTAGAGATTCTAACATTATTATGTGTCAGCTCTATTGCACGATAGGGCTGTTCAATGGTCTTCCTTTGTATTTTCTCTTTCAGGGAGTGAGAGATTTATTTGTGGATTATTTGTGTCTGTTTAACTTCTTTCCTTGCCAAAGTTATAGTACTTTGTTTTATGCAAACATCATAGTCTTTTTTTGCTCCTTTGTCTTGTGATACTTATTTTTCCACCTTGAAATATTATCCTCAAATTCCTATCTTTCTAGGTTTTCAGATCACTGGAGTGATGAAAAAGCCATCTTTATTGTCTTCTGATATTTTGACAGTAGTGCGAGATTGATTAGTGTGACTGTTTATCCACAGAGAAAATAGCTTTTTAGTGACTCTGGTACCCATCCGTCCCTCTGACTTTGCTTCTCTGTCCTTCCAGTGGACAAAAGTTGTTGGGGAAAGAGTGGCAGCAGGGAAAGTGTCTTCACTAGCCAGCTTCCTGTGTAGACTCTCCTAGTGACCTGAGGTCAAGTTGCATTTAAAAAAAAAAAAAAGAGCTCCCAAAAAAACCAACCAAGCAAGCCCTCAAATCCTGGCAAGACTTGACAGTATAACAGTAAAACTCATACAAGTAGTTATCTATGGGTGATGGTGCTGGTATTTTTGTTTCAGATTCCTCTATTGCTCATCTTCTAAGTAATAGCACACTTAAGAGAGAAATAAACAAAGGAAACAAATCAGAGCTGGAATGTAAATATTGACGTGCATAATTTCTTTACTTTTTACCTGGCATGGCAGATGTAATTGAAAATATATTTATATTTGCCCAAAAGATATTTGAAAAGATGTCAGAATGAAAATTCAAGTATGGTGTTGCTGTACATGTGGAATGGGTAGAAAATAGAGGAACTGAGGAGGGGGAATACTTTACATGTAGTTGTCTGTATTAAGTAGTGATGTGATGTGCTAGATGCAGTCCGTGCATTTTCATAGTACTTGATATTTCATTTAATAGATTTCCTTTTAATTCTTCTCAGAAGGTTGAGGTGTAGAGAGCTGCCATTGATCGTTGTTTGTTATTCCACCATGCCATATTTTATTTGAGGGGATGTATCTTGTTAAGATAGTGAATGAAGCCTGTTTAAAAAGTGAGTTAAGGTTCCATTGTTATAAGAAAATACCTTAGTAATTCAAAAAAGAGCTGTGAGGCCAATTTCTTCCTGCATGATAGTCTCTAAATTCTATTGCTTTGCCTCTAAGAAGACCTAGATGTTTATTTGAACCAATTTTGTTCCTTGAAAAAAAACCACCGGTGTCTGATTTACTTTCTTTGTTTCTTTACTTCTACTTTTTAACATTCAGTTTGGTTTTTTCTTTTCATGGTGTTGATGTCTTCCTTGAAGAGATGGAGGAAGAAAGTAGGTTCTTAAAGGCTGCAGCTAGTCATGACATCATAATAGAAGGTTCAAATAATTGTGATTTCTGGTGACATTTTACTTTCTTGAAATTCTTGATCTTACATATGGTTGTCTGTCTTAGTCGAGTAAGTTGTCACAGCCAGGGTGCCAGAAATAGGTGGAAATGTAATTTTCCTTCCAGAAGTGAGTTTATATATTCTGTTGTAAGCTGAAGAGACAATGAACATGAGGAGTATTTTTGGTTTTCACTTTTTATTTTTTTTTTCCAAATGCATATCTGATACTGAGCATTCAGTAGCACACTTTTATTTGTCATTTTAATGCTTGGGAATAAGCATTGAGTATTTTTTTAAATGGAGTTCAGTCTGTATACATTGATCAGAAGGTCCAAGTGGGTATTCCTCAGAAAGAGAGCTTTTTATTCTTTGTGCCTTGTGAGAATCATGGGCTGAAACAAAGAGCAAATTAGCAGGAGAAAGGTTGTAACACATAAACGCATAGGAGAGCACGTGCTGAACCAAATGGACATGTGCTTTTTGTGTAGATACCAAGCCAGAATTTCTCTCGGGAGAGATGAAGAAAACTTGAAAGCCTAATTTGTTTACTTCTACATTTTTCAGTAGCCTTTTGTTTCACTCCTTGGGCACTCTTTTATTGAGTTTTGTATTGCAAAAAGATCCTACACCACAGGGTGAGTCTGATTCTAAGACTTCACTACTGCTGAAAAGACCGGTCCTGTCCTGCTGCTTCCCTTGTGTTGAGTCGCATCAGCTCGCTGATTTGCCTGAAAACTAATCCTGCCAAACAAGACCTGCGAATGTTTAGCTTTCAGCCAGATCATTGAGGTGATTTGACTTGCAGCACAGAGGTAAGACGGGAGAATGTGGCCAGTTCAGCTAAGGGTGGGGATCAGGGCAGGACAACCCCTTTTGGTGGTGGTACAGGCTTGTATCAGCTTAACCTCCTCACCAGACTACATCTTGAGAGTAAAATTACTCTGTAAATAATGACAGACAATTTCTCAACATTTCTCTGGAACAGGGAATCATTGTTATCCCTCTCTTAAAAGGAAAGAAACTGAGGCAGAGAGTAATTTTTTTTTTCCAAAGTGATGATTATACAGAATGCATTGATTGTAGTGTCCAAATAAGCCTTGAGTATCTTTGAAATCTAAGATCTCAAGGGTGGAACTCATCTAACCATATGTACTGTAGGCATTTGTACCTGATCTTTTTGCATCTCTCTTGTGTAAAGAAACAGTCAGTTCTTGATGTGAATCATCTCATCCTAGAGTACATGTGTAGTGCAGGTCTAATGAATCATACTCCTAAAGTTACATGTTTTTTCCCCTCACTCTAAAGAAAGTGTAAGCCTGTAAGCTCAGGTGTTGATGTCAAAGGGCAGGTGAAATTAATTCCTTCTACTATTTATAGTGTTTTCAAATCATACAGGCAAATGACTCCAGACTTGTGCTGGAGTTCTGGACTAACTTTGCTTCCTCTCCTTGTTTTGCTGATCCATTGGAACTAATGGTTTTCATACCCGTTTCCTGTTAAGCTTGATACATTTCTGTTTTGTTGTCCTTTTTATAATATTCATTCAGTTTTCCCCACTGCTGTTTTTCTTTTGGTACATTAAATTTTTGCATGTAAGAACTGTCAGTGTTGTTTGGTTTTTTCCAAGCATATTTGCAGACATGAGGCACACTGGCAAATTTAAAAATACCAGTCTGAATTTCCAGATCAGTTGTCAAATTTAAAAATACCAGTATGAATTTCCAGATCAGTTGTCCTTCATGCTTAGGTATGCAATTTCCTCTGTACAGAGATGCAAGCTTTTGATTTGGAAATAGGGTAGCAGTTTTGTTGTGTAGATGCTGCTTCACGGTCCATTGAAAACTCTTCAGCCAGCACTGGCACTTTAGCTGTGGGGAAGTGGGCATCCCTGGGAAGGAGCTTCCGTGCTGTGGTGATGCTCCTCACTGAGCACTGGTGCTCATTGTTCCCCCAAGTCTCTCCAGGAGGTCTCTCTGTGGGGCATTATACAGGGCAGCAAACCCAGTGAGCACTTTGGCAGTGCTGAGGGGCTGTGCAGGGCATGGGAGGAAGGAAGGGGCAGCCTAGTCGAGGGATCTCTACCTCCAAGAGACACGGTGTCTGTGGAAGCAAACAGGGTGTGTTCGGACTGCTACAAATGTATCCCAAAACCAAGGTGAGGAAACCCGATGTTATACCGAGGGATTAAATTTTTCAGAAAGACAAAAGAAAACGCAGGAATGCCTGTCCTGGAGAGAGCTCACACTGGCAATGTCATTTCTTCAAAACAGTTAAAGAGGAAAAAACATTTTGCAAAAGAGATTTACCTGCGCATCTTGAAAAGTGGGTACCATAATCCTTAATTATCTCTAGGTTCACTTAATCTTTCTTAGTAAAGTGTTTAAAATACCCAAACTGAAGTATTATTGCTATTAATAATTTCTCTGGCATATTTGTGACAGGACATCAGTGCTTTCCACTTTTTGGAGACTGGTGCAATGATTTTTGTTGGTGCTCTTTTTAAGGGATCTGTCTCACAAATAATGAACAATTTATTTGACTTAAGCTTGGTTTTCGGAGCTGGGTATCTTCTGAAAAGTTGCTTGTTTTCAAAAGATTCTGAGGAGTCTTCTGTAGTTTTAAAGTTTGTATCTTTTAAAGTTTGTATCTTTAAGTATCTTTTTCAGTTCTCCCTTATAGTTTGAAGTTCAACTAGTGGCAAGATTTTCAGATGTACTTTTTTCCCCCCAGTGTGTTCGAGGGGAGGAGGAGAAGGAAGCATGGCTTCCTCAAAGGTTGACTGAAATGTTTTAAATTCTGTAGCAAATGAGGTGAGAATGAAATTGTCAAAAGGATAGAGACTAAATTATTGAAGCACTTGACTGTTTAAAGTGGCTGGGGATGTACTATAAAAGGTGCGAGTCTAACAGTCAAATGTGTAAGCAGCACCTTATTCCTTCCTTGTACCTGATTTCTCACCACTTGCTTTACATGGTGAGAGCCTAAATCAGTGTGGGAGATATCGCAGCCGTTCTCAAAGTGTTAGTTTATGATGCTCCCACCAGAAGAATTATCTATTACCATATAGCATAGCAGAGAGAAAAGCATTTTCAAGGAAGATTAATTGAAGTAATTCATCACTTTAAAATGGAGAGGATTCATCAAACAAAAATAAAAGCTAAGTATTTTATGCACCTCTATTGGAATTTGATAGCCATTTGTTTTGCTAGAAAATATATGTGGACTGGGCATCTAGTGCTTGTCTACACAGTACAACTATGTGCTATAATTATATGCTATAATTATACCAATATAACTCCCTATGGAGACACTCTTATACCAGAATAAGAGTTTTCATGGTTTATTTTACTCTGCTTCCAAACCACATAAGCTTAAGTGGGAAAGGGTACTCTTATACTGGAGAAAGTTTCCACACTGAGCTAGTTATATTGGTATAATTATGCTTTTTTTTCCTTTAGTGTAGACAAGTCCCTAGTGCCTTTTTGGCTTTGAACTTTAGTTAAGAATTTCTTGGTTGTGATAAGTGTCTGAGCATTTTTATAGTATGTTTTATAGTATATTTTTATAATGGGACTTGGGTATTTAAACCAATTACTTAGGCCAATTAACAGCTTCCTGGGTTGTGGATAACAATAGGGTATCAAAAGGGATCAGAATTCATGTTCCTAGCTGCTTGGATATATCTGCATTTTTTCACCCTCTGTGATTATACCAATACACAGTGTACAGCACAACAGGTGGAATAGTCTGTGACTGTCTAATGGGTTCTGTGTTGGATACTTTTTGTCTCCTGTTTCTCATTATTCCTTGAGTTTTGTTGTGCTGTGGCTCTAATTGCATGTATCTCTATGGATCACAGAGAGAAACTTCCTTGATGAAGTTGAAAAAACTGCTTCCAAAAGTGTTTGGAGAATTGCTGAAATTTATTGATCTCACATAAGACAGTTAAGACCGTAATAGACTTACTAGGAACAAGTTGTACAAGGAGCAACTCCAATTGGATGCAGAGGGAGGGGAAGGTGCAGGTACCCTTCTGGTATGTGATGTAGTCAGAGGAGAGTGACGATGTGTAGAAGGTATGTTTGGTAGGGGTGATCTCTTGTGCCTGGTTCAGTCAAAGGTGGGTGCCTAGAGAGAGGTATTTATATGGATGGTGCTTTGAATTTGACCATCTTCTCTGCTTCTCTTCTGCCCATATCTCCTTTGCAGCACATCTTATCCTTGCATTCACACCTCCCTAAAATTAGGAATATATAAACGTTTTTTACAGTATTTAGCTCAGTTGGTTAGAGTATGGTGCTCATAACACCAAGGTTGTGGATTTGATCCTTGTATGGGCCATTCATTTAAGAGTTGGACTCCATAATCCTTGAGGGTCCCTTCCAACTCAGAATATTCTGTGATTCTGTATTTTAGCGGTTTCTGCAAATATCAACATAAATTCCTTAGAAACAGTTTTTCTTATGTATCTTTTTTACTCCTTGTGAAATGACAGGTTTGAAAAACATACGTCTTTTTGTCCTCTTAATTTTCTCTTATCAATGTATCTAGTGTGTTTGTAGTGTTATAGTGTCCTTGTTAAATTATTGTGCTAGAAATTGAGGATTATGACTTCAAATTTTGCAGAAATGGGAGAAACCGTAGAATAAAATAGAGGTGATAACCTCCAAATCACAGAAAAGCAGGGCTGGAAGGGACATCAAGAGGTCATTTAATCTGTCCCTCTGCTCTGAGACAGGGTAAGATAGACCTAACATTCATGGCAGATGTTGACAGTAGTAACAGACTTTGGTGCAAGCTAAACTTGACATGGAATTGGTGTGAGAGAATACATAGATTCATTGAGATTATTTGAAGTTTGAGTTATTTCTGATTTTTGGAAACTTAATGGTTTCTGTCAGTATCGTCTAATGAGGTTTGTATATATTTGAGTGTAATGCTCGTTTTTAATTTTATCTGATGGTCTGTTGTTCAGGTGTATTTCTTCCTGAAATGATTATTTTTTTGTGTTGGCTTTGTAACCAGTGTCTGATTTTCTTTGACATTGAGCATTTAGTTTAAAAATGTGTAGCATTTCCTTTTCAAACTTGACAGTATTTCCAGTTTGTAATCAGTTTCAGTTTTCCTTTTTTTGTTCAATTTCTTTTTGTGTGAAAGAGCTTAGCAAAAAAAACTGTGGGTAGGAGTGTAGAAGTGAGAAAGGGAAGAATGTGTTCAAGAAATGATAGTACTTGGCAGAAGAGCTGGGCTTAGCTGAAATGCCAGGTTAGATATGAGGTGAATAGTGTGGCTTTAAGTAAAGATCTATATTCTTTGAAGAATAAAAGTGATGTATGATTCAGAATTTTACACATGGTGTCTGCAGCTCTTTAATCCTAAATTGAAGCTTGCAAATGAGTGTCAGATGAATAACATCTTTCTAAATTGAACAATACCTAAAATTGGAGTTGCAGATACTCTGTTCATAAAACGAACCTTTGGGTTTGTTTGCTCCGTTTTGCCTTCTGGTTATATCAGCTGAGAAACATCTGTCTTTGCTGCTAAATGACCTCTTCTGACTGGGCCAAGTAATTTTGACAGAATGAACTGTCTTCAGCCCTCAGCAGCTGCAGGAAGGTGCTGATGTAAGTTGCCGCCTTGGAGAAGGGAGAAAGTTCGGATTTACAGAAAAGATTCCCAGTACCTCTGCTGCTTTAGTGTTAATGAAGGCAGTGATTTCCTTTTCTTTTCTTCCCATTTAATCTGATTGTTAATTTTATTTCTTTTCTAGATTTGGTAATTTTGGGAAGTTGGGAATACTCTATTTTGGGTTGTGCCCAAAGGGGGCTCATTAATCCTGAAGATCCTCTCTAATAAATAAGGAAGTTTCTTTGAAGTGCATTTGGAAAGCTGTGTTGGTGTTTTTGCATGATGGCTGATGTGGGCTCTCTTAAGGATCGGGAAATAAGAGGTGGGCATAGAAGTGGAAAGAAGCCAAGAGTTTTCAGGCAGGGAGAATTTGAAAATATAATGGTTTCTGCTGTGGGAGAGGGGAGGCAATTCTATGAATATAGCATAATCAGGTTTCCCGTTAAATGATGTTTTTTGGATGAGAAATACTGAAAAAGTGGATCAGCTCTCCTGCTTTCATATTTCTCAGACCAGATACGTCTCACATGTTGATTTTTAATTTAACTTTAAATGGTGTGATATTAAAAGAAAATTATGATCGTATATTGAAAACATATGCTGCCTTTGTGTAGAAACTGAAAGTTCTGATAGTAGCTGTACTAAAACCTCACATTGAATTCTGAATATTGTACATAATCTGTTGCAGAGGTGTTCGTGCCCACGATTAATCCTACTTCTCTACTTCTGCACTTACTGTGTGTTATGTGCATGTGTTTGTGCCGAGATGCTCTGGGACATTTCATAGTCTTGCTGGTTGGTGTTTGTGGAAGAATTTGTCCTGTTTGTAGTGATTGTGAAAAGAGCAGTGAAGACTTAGCGACTTCTGTCACTTTTGAGTGAGAAGTAGGTGAAGGCACTAGGGTTAAACCAGAATTCGACCTGGTTTAAACCCTGGTCTGATTTTTTTTTTTGTCCCTGAGTAAGCCACAATGAACTTTGTATTAACCTCAAAATATGTTTTTGGAGGTCTCTTCTGTAGAGTTCTTTGGAAGTCATTCCCAAATCTCTGCAAAATTTTGTTTGTTTAAAATCCGTGGATATTTATTATCTGAACTGATAATATTTTTAAATCAGCGTAGCTTTTAAATTATGGTAAAAAAATATATTGCTTACAAAATATCTTTGTGTAAATACACATATGTCGATCAATCTTTTTCTTGTTGTAGAAATTAAAATTTAAAGATGAACAGATCTCTTAATACTTAGAGTTTTTGGCTTGCTCTGTTTGTTTCAGTACAGCTGCTACACACTAAGTGCACTAGTAATTCTAGAATTACTTGCAGGGTGTTCTTGCCACTGCCACCACCACCTTTAAAGAGAAATTTACAACTCCTTTAGTATTTGTCCTTTTAATTCCAAAATCCGGATGAAGCCTCATCCCATGAGTGTTATTTTGCTGTTGCAATGTAATCTTTTTCAGATGATACATGATTTAGTTGGAAACAAATTAGCAGCTATGCATGCCTAAAGAAAGCAATTTAATAAACAAGATTTTTGTAAGACCTAATCAGAATTGTAAAATGATACTTGAGAATCAGTTACATTGTACAAAAGAGCGGGAGTGAATGCAGGCACGTGTGTGAATTCATGGTTTCTAGTCACATTGTTCCCTCAAGTAATACAAAGGCTTTGACCTTAAGTTTACTGTTTCTTCAAATCAATAATGAAAATTTCCACTCATAACTGTAGTTTACTCTGCTGATTGATTTTAATCAAAATTCTGTTGCTCCTGTTCCACAATATGGATCTTTAGCCCCAGATTCTTTTGTCTGTTTGTAGTTGACCCTTGGACTGAGCTGACACTGCTGGTATGTCTCTAACTGGGACACTGGATTTTTGTGGTGTTCAACCCACATGATACAGAGATTCTTATGGAACAATGATAAAAAAAATGAACTGATTAGTTTTCAGGTAGCTATTAAAATGTTGCATTATTTACAACCAAGCTTTTTCAGCCTCTACAGGAAATGGTTTTAATGTAGAAAATATGTTACAAGAGAAGAAATTTCTTGGCACTTGAAGAAGTGACAGGTCTTCTGTTATAGCTAAGTTTGCTTTCCAGTTATCCTGATCCTATATATATACTTTAGGAATTTTGTATATATTTACTTTAGCCAGAGGCTTTCCCGTGTTTTCTTATTTTTAATTACGACAATTTTTTACGTAATTTAAAAAAAAATATGTCAGGCTTGAAAAGAGAAAATGCTATGAGCCTAGAAACCAATGAATACAGAAAATCAGCGCTTCGCACTTCTTTTTAGTGTCCCAGTCTGCTATCCCATGCGAGTAAGGTGACTTTTTCTAACCTTCTTCTCTTCCTGGTGTGGCAGAGGGATATAACTTTTAAAACTCTGGCAACTGTTTCTCAGTGTGGGCAGAACTTTCTGAACCTCCCTTAGTTGCAATTTCATGTTATGGCTGTAGAAAAGGAAAACAACTATCTACTTCTTTTTGCCTGGTGGAGTTTTCCGTTCTGTTATCCTTTTGTGCCTCTTTATTCCTGTAACCTGCAGATTTTTTAAATGGTGATTGTTTTAGTATCCCCCTGTCCATGTCTCCCCCTCCCCGATTTTATTCATCATGAACTTGGACACCTGCAAAAAGTGAACAAAATTGCATAAAGCCACTGCAGTGGTAGGGCACTTTGCAGAGAGGAGTGGAAGATAATATTTGACAGCAGTCAGGGTTGAGAATAAGAGGTAGGGGGATAGGAAGAGAAGAGTGTTTTCTAGAGTATCTGCTAGATTCCAGTGTTCTCTGATTTATTCTGGAATTGCATTCTGGTGAGGTCAATTACAAATACCAGCAGTAAGTATAATTCAGTTTTTGAAAAGTTATCATTTGCTTTTTTTTTTTTTTTTTAATAGTGTAATCTCAAAGCATGGCTTAGAAATTTTAAATATGCTTCCTTCAGGAGCACCTGATGAAATCTAGTATATAAGGTTGAATTTGAGCAGTTGAGGGGGCTTATTTTTGATCTTATGTTAGAAATAGGTGATTTGTTTTCAAAGACATTAATACTATTCCAAGTGATCTAGCAGAAATTTAAGGCATTTCTTTTTTTTTTTTCCTTTTAAGATGTTTTCAGGCACCTTTTTCCTCTTGAAAGTAGGTTTCTGAAAGTTTAGAGTACCTTCTTACAGCCTATGATGCAATTTCTGCTTTTCAGAACCTTCTAGAGGTTTGGGTTTGTTTCTTCCTTAGCCTACTGCTCTGACTCCTAGTCTTGTTTCTTGTTGATAATAACTGACATCAATCTTCCCAAAGACTTCATGTCTCTTTCCCTGTTAAAAGTGCATGTAATACTTGTTGTTATGAGAATGAAAACCCAGTCACAGAAAGGTGAAGTGTTGTGCTCGTGTTTGCATAGCAGGTCAGCTGCTGAGCCAGGAATAGAAGTCCTGTCTTATGACTCAGTGCCCTAACCACTGGCTGTGCCACCTCTCTGGAGCACTGGTCTTTTCCAAGAATATAGTAGCGATGGGCTATAGAAGTAACTACAGCAAATATAGGAGCTTTGCTTCCAACTCTGGCAGAGCTCCGAGGCTTATACGTAGCTTAAAATACTGGGGGAGAAAAAAAGCTTTCTAAAGGAGCTCCTAGATAAGTTCTGTAAAGTTAAGGTTTGCTTTGCTTTGTCTGGAAACAACAACAACAACAAAATCTAATTGAAAATAGCTTTCCAGAAGGTTTTGGATGTGGAAAAAAGTTCCATGTGTTTGAAAGTCAAACTCTGCTCTACAAATAACCTTAAGAGCGGCCTGTGATTAAATCTTTTGTATATTCAACAACAAACTCATTTTATGCAACCGCAACTATGATAAAATTGAATTAAATGAACCTGCCTCTAAGAAAAGAGACTGAATAGCTGAGTAGTGCATTATTCAATGAATGGAAAACGGGGAGGCTGGCTGAAACTGCTGGGAAATGGTTTTATCATTCTATTGGGCTAAAGAGCAATTCTGTGAAATCACTGTATTTGTTTCCCCCCTACCTCCCCACCCTCAATTTTTAAATAGCAGTGCTCTTCATACTGTCAGAATTCAGTGTTGTGACACCCCTACTCAAAAGTTATGACAGCAGTGTAATGACAGCTACTGCCTCTTGAGAATCAATCAGGCAATTAATTTTGTAAATGAAATGCTGATTATACAAAGCTTCACATGAGAGGCCCAGTGATTAAAATCAATTTAACAAATTGTTTCAGGTGGGACTTGATTAATAATTTGCCATAAATGCTGAGGATATATGACCAGCATACCTTTTTTTGTGTGTGTGTGTGTGTTAATATAGAACTATATATAACACTTGGAGTGGAAAAAATGTGCAGCTAACTGTATGTACTTCTGGCTTGTGACCTAGATGTGATTGGTTATACCTTTTTCTGGGTACCCTGTCCTCCTGCAGTGTCCATAATGTCACTTTCTCAGCTAGTGTTCTCTCCAGCAATTAAATACATCTGATGTTTCATTTTATTTTTTGAATAAAGCCAAGTGACTGAAAAAGTGTATTCAGATTCACTTGGATATTTACTAGGTTTAGGAAGATTTTTCTTTAAAATTTGAAGTAGAGGTGGGATTTCTTTCATTTACATCTCTTCCACCCCCATCACTTACATTCAGGACTTTGTGCATTTTCCCCTCCTACTGCAATACTTTTCTGCAGGGAGCCTTCCTGCAGAGCTTCCCTAGTTCCACTCAGGGCAGTGCTCTGTTCCTTGGCTGAGGGACACTATTTTTAGTACATCCTTTTCTGTCCATCTAACGCTGTGTTTGTGTAAGAGCTGTACAAAGTAGGTAAGGGAATTTTTTTTCGAGTTCCAGATGGCAGGCATGCACAGTGAGTGAAGGTGTTTACTTGTCTAGGAAGCTGAGAACCTCAATGCCAGACAAAATAGAAGTAACTGGTATTCTGGGTGGGGCTTTTCTTTTTTTAACATACAGTTTTCTGGGTTTATGAATGGATTTTCTCTTCCTTGTTGAGCCGTAGTGTTGGCTACTGAGGACACCTTAGGGCTGTGAGACATCCAGTGGTAAATCTAGCCTGAGAACTTTTGAGATACTGTTTTCCCTTGCTATCTGCCTTGCTCTCCTGCTGCAGGTTTGTATTCCTATAGCAGAAATGGTAGACTGAGAGCTGTGCCCATGTGTCTCACGTGCTGCAGTGCCAAAGCTATCATAGTGGTGCAAAACCACCCGACACAGACAGTTTTAAATTCAGGTACTGGACTGTGGATGGAAGTAACTAAAGCATAGCCACAGTCTGGCAGCACATAGGAAAAGCAGGTGGAATGAGTGACACCTATAGTCATAGACACATTTGCTAGAAGATATCTTTAAGAACCCTGCTGCATTAGCAATTGCTGCAAATATGCTGAGGTGAGTAAAGCTTCTTCATGCCTAAAGAAAAGTCTTCTCTCTATGGGGCATCCAAGTTAGAGAAAACACATCTAGAAACAGGAATATAATTCCCGAGTACTTCCTGGAAGAGGTTTGGAATTAGGAAAGGGTGTTCAAGTGTGATGAGGACAGATGACACACCTTTGGTTGGGTTCAGAGCAACCTGTCAGCTGTATGTCAGTAGTTGGCAGAGACAAGGCAACTTGAAGGGCAGCAGTTCTGAGCTGTGAACTTGTCAGAAAACTAGGATTGTTTTGGCCATCATGATGTGTTAATGTGTATAATTGCTTTTTGATGTTGTCTTCACCTTTGCATGCACTTGTAGTGGCAGCTGAAGAGTTTAATTGTGTATACTTCATTAAAAACAGGTTTCTTTGCTGTATTTTTTGTGAGTTGTTCTTTCAGTAGTTGCTTAGGTTTATCTGTGTGCAAAATAATAACCAGAGAATGGCTGACTCACTGACCTTCCAGTTTTTGGCTTATGTTGAAGAGGACCCAGAAGAAAACTGAAAAACTGCATTTTTCTCCCCCATCCTGCAGAAACAGTTGCTTGTATAAATGATTCGTAAATGTTCTAGGGCAGTTGTAGTTGATTCTTTGTGGGGCATAGCTTTGATTTTTCTTTCCCCTTTTTAATTACTTTCTGTTTTGAGTGGGAAATAATCTTTGTCATGTCTACCTGCAGCTGAAATCAGACAGTATGGAGAGCCTTTAAGACAAGGAAAATGTCTATTTTTGTTACATCTTCTGCTAGTGTATGCTTCTTCATTCACTGGATTGTCTTTCATCATAGGCTTATGCCGAACTTGGCTTTTTGTTTTTGCCTATTTCTTGTTGTGTTTGTGCAACTGCCTTTTTTAATTAAAAATTTTAGTTAGGTACAGACAGTAGATTTCCTATTTCAAAAACATAGGAAGCATGTTCACCAGTCACTTCTCGGACTTTATTATTAATGTAAGTCAATTTAATGTTGTACATTCATACTTTTTTAATAGTTGGTTGCAGTTTTCTTAAATGGATATTTAAACACACATAACGAGAGTTGTGTTTTGATACTCCCGCTTTTGTCGTGTAAAAATGTTGGCTGAGGCGTCCTTGTACATGTTCATACAAATGATGGCATTATCTAGGAATGGATTATCTTTTCTCCAGTTCTGTCCTCATGCCAGCTGTGTCATTGTATTATAGTGAATACTTGTGATTATCTGTAGTGATAAATTTGTAACTTGGTGCCTGACCTAGAGTTGCGAGCTCCATGCCCATCTTTCTTGGAATGTCGGTAACTGATTGTCAGCTGTCTTTATTGTGAGGTTTCAAGGCTTTGTTTTTATATGGAGGTGGATTTTCTTTTTTTTTTTTTTTAGTATGGAGACAGAAGCTTTGGCTGCAGATGAATGAATAAACAAAGAGTTATTGTATTCAGTAGCTCTAGAAGTTTGAGGGGAAGTCTACTTGAGAGTGTTGAGTTCATGTTGTTTTGTTATGGGCACAAATGATGGAGCATTAGTTGGGATGCTCTGTGGCTTACAGTTGCTTTAAATCGCAGCGTTTGCAGTTGTCAGCAAAACCAATGCCTCTTTCAATTTTTTTTGTTTAAACAAACAAAAAAGCACACTTTCACTTGAAAAGTAGTTATATCTCTCATGTGAAGAGTCTTGTCTTGTAGTGAATTGCTCTGTCTGCCTTGTATAAGAGCACTACCATCACATCTGAATCTCATTGTGACCTTAGTAAAGTGTCTCCCACTCCTCCCTGCCTTGAGACTTCAGTGGGGGGAGTTCTTTGTGGCATCTTTAAATGGAAACGTTAGTTGTATTTTGGGACTGTGACTGGTGTTGTTCATATTCATAAACATCTTTCAAATAAACATTTTGGTGAAACACTAATTGATAACTTAGCAGTGGATATATATAATGTGTACATAACATCAGTAATGCCTTAAAAAGAAGAGCTGTTACATCTTGGTCAGACTGCTGCTCAAGTTACTCTGTTGTGCAACCTGCCTCAGACCTGAGTGCAGACGAAATAACCAGGAAAACACTGGTTAAATGGCAAGAGAAAATGGTAGTGGGTTTTTTTTGCTCACTTTAGAAAAGATAAAATGGAATCTCTGGGTACTTCAGGCTGAGGTGATGTATTTGATTGTTTTGAATGGGAGGAGAGCAGAAGTGGTGGTGATACTGAGTTTACAAGTGGGTGTAGAATATTAATTTTTTCACTTCTGCGCATAGCAGGAATGTCAAGTTTATGTATTCTTTTTCACAAAACATTTAAAAAAGGAGCAGGTAAGAGAAAAATGTTGTCAGTTACTATTTGTAGGCAGTGTAGGCTTTTCAGTGTCCTGCCTTAATGGTTGGACTGTCAATCTAAAGACCAGGAATAAAACCTTGGCCCTATTGAAATCGTTAGCAAACCTTCTGTTGGGTGTTTTAATGCACTCACAAGGCACATAATAGGCAAGAACTCTTATGAAATGCTCTGTTCTCACAGAGCCTGATAGTACATGTGCAAATGAATCTGATACTGACACAAGATAGGCAATATAATAAAGGGGTTATAAATTATAACATTACTGTGGACTGAAGCAAAGAACAAGACTGAGGTATTTTGAGGAACTGCAGATCTACGCAAAGTTTAAATGAAATGCGGCAAGTTGAAGAGGAGGTGTGGAATAAGAAGCAAAAAGCAGAATCCATTTAGGCTTGCCTAGCATAATATGGCAGTTAAAAATAACATGAGCAAACACAAGATAAATTGGTAAAAAGGTAATGTGTATATTGGGAGTAAAATAGCACTAGAGAAAAACTGGATGGTTCTGTAAAGGAAGGGAAAGGAAACAAATGGATATTGATGACTGCAATGATACTAAAATAAAATTTAATAAGTAATTAAAACTATGCAGTACAGCATGTAATCGAATTAAGTAAAGGCATGGAAGATGTGAAAATATACACATCATCCATTCATGGCCAAACATGTGCGGTGGTTTCAGAAGAATGTGATGCAGTTAAAACAATGCTGTAATTTTTGGTAAATGTTAGAGAGCAGGTGTGGAGGGGTTGGCTTATGATCCCTGCAGCATGAAGAGGTTGATGCTTGTCATCATCATCCTGTCACCAAAAACTTGTCTTTGAAAACTGGAACCAATGTTAAAGAAAATACTGGAACAATAAATGTTAAAGGAACCTTCAGATAAGATTGTAATATGCCTGTCTCAGTTAACAACTCCTTATAAATAACTTCTCAAAAATGTCATGGATGAGAGAAACACTTACTACAAAAATGAAACCTGGAAGTTCAAAACAATGCTAAAGCATTGCATTAATTGTGCATGAATTAAATTTGGGAAAAGTTGCCTTGAAATTTTACCTTCACTATATGGAAGGACACAGTATTTGATGAGCAGAAATTTTTTCTTTCTGTTAAGTGTATGGCTGCAGGTCTTTCTCACTGTACACTATTCTGAAAACAAAATTTGTTCTTTTGCTGGAGAGTTTGCAGTGATATTGATTATGGGCATATTAAATTCTAAAATTGCCTCTGTGTGAAGGAATGATTTTTTTAAAATTTTATTTCAATTTTTTAAATTTTTGCAGATGGGAAACTGAGGCATTGTTGTAGAAGGTTTGGCCTAGTTTTGAGGTCTGTAGGTCCAACTATTTAAAACGTACAGCTTCTGGAAACACCTTCAGAGCACATCTCTCATCAAATTTAAAAGTAGTTGCAGTTGTAGATACACAGCATTTCCTGCAGTATAAGCCTCACAATTTCAAGCCAGGATGCAATAAATCGGTAAATTTTGAAATTTTTTTGCTTTAGTGAAATACTATGGTAGATGCAGAGGTAGAGTCCATTTCTGCCTGGCTCTTTGGTTTTGTTCTGCCTTGCAGAAATACGTTGACAATCACTGGTAGGTGTCTTCACCTTTAGCTTCACCACACAGATGGCTGGGATCTAATCCGAAGGGAGTCAAGAACAGCAGTGGTGACTTGCCAGTCTGCATAAGGACTGGCCAGTGCATGGGATATTTCCTCACTGGGTCCATTTTCTCCAACCCTAGAGACAATCAGAGCACTCTACTGTCTGTTCTTTCGCTGAGACCTTGGAGGGAGGAGGGAACAGGCAGCACTGACAGCTAGGGTGGGACCCTAGGGGTTGTCCCAGTAATTTGTGGAGGAGTATTTACTGCTCCCTCAGTCTAGCCCTCTCATGTTCAGCTATCTCCTGTCCTTCACTGGATGCCTGACTTGCACTGTGCACAGTAAGTTCTGAGTATCTCCAAGTCCCTTGCTACCCATACCCAGTGGCCACAGCCCCCTCGATTTCAATATTGTGTGAGTCACCCGCAGCCCCTGGTGATTGGAGTTACAGCAATATCTCAGGATCTTTATCCCTTCACCTGTCTGAATTGGAGTGCTGTCACCTCAGGGGAAGAGGAGGAGCTCACCTGGAGAAGACAAGGAGAAGCATAATGATGGCAAGCTCTGGTGAGAAGAAGGGAAGGAAGGATGCATTGGCAGTGAGGCTCACTCTCCTAACATACATGCATGCAGAAGCTCCGCTGCTTGGAGGTCACTAGTCCAGGGGACAGAGACTCTTTGGCCTGTATCCATGTCACCTCCTGACCTTGTTTCCTCTTCTCTCCTTCAACTCTTCCTGCCTTACTTCTGTCTCCACTGCTTTTTTTAACCCATTGTCCCTCTCTCTGGAAAATTCAAGGCTGCCTCCATACACTTAGTAACTCCTCTGATGAAGCCTTGCTGTGCCACTCCTGTGCTTCTGTTTCTTCTTCCTCTGCTCCCAGTCTGGTGACATTCAGGTGCTCTCTCTGACAGGGGCACAAGCCTTGCCCTTCATGAATGTCCAGTGTCACCCTGGCAAATTAAAATTCTCTGCCTCAAAGCATGGTGTTCAAGACATATTTTCAAGTGTTTTATGTGAGAACATAAACCATGTATTTTTCTGTGACCTCATTCTTAGACATAGCTGAACTGTTTCTGCTGAATTTTCCAGAGAATTTCAGCCTCAGGCATACATATGGCCTGGAAAATTTCAGCCTAAATGCTTGAAGTTTGTCAAAGTTTATATGCACCTGAAAGTAGTGTTAATAATGGAAAATGTCAGACTGTTTTAGCTGTGTAGCTATCTGCATTGTTTATAATGATATTTAAGAATTGGATGCGGAACAGAAAATACTACACTCAAAATTAATTAAACTTGAATTTGAGTAAATGTTATTGAAGATGAGACATGGAAATAATTCCCTGAAACAGAAGATGGTGGCAATGAAGAGTACTGTTGGGCTTCGTGAGAATCTTGTGAAGGAAGCATGAGACTCACTTTCAACAAGATTTATGTTTGAGAAGATGAATATGACAGGTGATGAACAGAATGAACATTGAAACACAGAAATAAATATAGATAAAGTATTATGATTTATAGGAGGAAATGTAAGTTGTCCCCATGGACACTGTAACAAGAAATCTATAGTTCATCTCCTTAGCCTCTGTGTTAAAACTGTGGTGAGAGTGCATGGTGGCCTGAAAAAACAAAAATAAAAAATGAGAATGTTGTTATGGGTCAGGTGACCTGAAGTGGTTGGGGAACGATTGATTTTGAAAAGAATGAAATATAAATAGGAAATTACCCAGGGACATTTAATGGCAAAAAATAGAAACTTCTATTCTGGTTACAGAACAGGCAAATAATAAAGGGAAAATTGCTGAGTAATACTCACCCGAAATTAGAAGTGATTTTGCAGTTTGCTATGGTGTAAAAAAAGGGTGATCCTCTTCTGAAGTGAATGGAGGTGTCCTGTGAGGAGGAGGAGGTTATTGTTTCCACCTCCTCAGATGTAGTGTGCCCACATTTGGAAAACTTTATTAGTTTAGCATGATATTCCTGGCAAGTCGGTATTGTGGTGGAGAGAGCCAGTGAAAAAAATGAGGTTTGATGGTTTTTTATTTGCAGTAAGGAAAGAGTAGTAGTTCGTTAAGCAGTGACAACTTTAGAGAGGACATTGTTTAGAGGAAAAAAAGTAGTATGCAGAGCAGTAATGAGAAGAAACAGGGATGGGAGTGGAAAATGTTAGTTATTGTCATAATAACTGTTACATCAGAATATAATAGCCAGAAAGGACTTGTAGAAGTCGTGTTACATAGGGGGTTTTAAAATAAAACTGATCAGCAGTACGTTGCAGGAAAACATGTGCAAAATGTGCTACAGGAAGGAGCCCTGCTCCTGGTGGGGTGAATTAATATGTCTTTTTTTCTTAGGAGGAAGAGGGGGGGATATGTCTCTTTCATGAAGATGAAATTGTGATAGGCTTTTAAAAAACTTCTCCCTCCCCCTGACCTCAGTTTTCTTCCATGAATATAACTAGCACTCGGGAATTAAAAAATGGATGTCATATTAACAATACAGTGCTGCGCTTGATGAAGTATGATATTTTTTCTGGTTCAGTTAGTCCTCAGTAATAAAACATGAGAGTAATACTACACAATGGTTGACACCTGTCCTGAAACTGTTACAGTGCTTGGTAAGTGCTGCCAAAAAGTCTAAAAATAAAACTTCCCTCCCTTGTCTCCCCTCCCCCTCCATCACTGGTTGCAGTTTGGATTTTCTGAGGTCTGTTAAGGAGGCAAATAAACTTTCATGTAAAATGTGGGTTATGACTTGCCTTTTGATCTGAAAACTTATTAGTGCACACGATAACAATATGAAAACACTGAAATACAGTGTTCTGTAGGCATTGTGCTTCTTGGAAACTCTTTTCTCCTTTCCCTTTTTTTGATGTAAGAAAACAGTCATTTTCTCAAGGTTAAATGGCTTGTCCATTATTTGTGTCTCTTGATATATATTTATATGTTTCTATTTTATTTTTGTTTTATCATCGAAGAAAGTAATGCTGGTCAGTTTACAGCAGTATACTTAATTATTTTTTAAGCTGAAATTTATTTGCAGTTTTTCTGCTTTTTCTGTGGGTAAGAGACAATCTTGAGTGCAAAACTTCTTTTTTTTTTTTTTTTTTAAATGCGGTGGAAGTCCAAAAAATCACCATTCAAAATCTCATCTAATTAATATGTGAACCAGGTTATGGTACTTTGCCAGTTTGTAAGTCAAGTCAATATTTGATGTATAAAGCACTGAGAAAACACGTGTATAGTCTGCCCACGATAAGCCCGATGATTCTGACCTTTTCCTTTCCGTGTCTTAAATATTCTTTTGCTTGTGTTTATCAACAGGGCAGTCCAATGGATCCGATGGTCATGAAGAGACCGCAGCTGTACGGCATGGGCAATAACCCTCACTCTCAGGCACAGCAGAGCAGCCCCTACCCCGGGCAGTCCTATGGCCCTCCTGGCCCCCAGCGCTATCCCGTGGGAATGCAGGGCCGAGCCCCGGCAGCCATGGGAGGAATGCAGTATCCACAGCAACAGGTTTGTGGAGGATTTTTCTGGGTTGCTTTGGTTTCCCTCCTCTCTTTCTCTTCCCTTCTGACACCTCGTTAACATAGAGGGTGCAAAAGAAAAAGCATGTAAATAAGTATTTCTTGTGCAGAAGGAGGATGGAGGACTGTTTTAAAACTAAATAAATTTATGTTTACAGTGGGAATGTTTTCCAAAATCCCATACAATTAGAAAAGGATTTAGTTCGTTGCTGGTATCTTTTTGGAGAGAGAGAAGTATGTCAAATGCCATGAGTTTTCCTTTTTTCCCAATTGACATCATGTAGCCTTGTATATTTTTTGGTTATTTTCTTTGCTTTTTTGATTTTTTGGGGGTTTTTTGTATTTTCTTTCTCTCTGGCTTAGATACATTTAAATGTAGGATGAAAACCTAGAGCTGACATCAGTGCATCAAGGCTAGTGTTGTCCAGTGCATACAAAAGCCTTACATATTTATGTCAGCTGTTTGTTGTGGTGGTGGTTGGTTTTCTTTTTTTCTCCTCATTTCTATAGGAGTCTGTAGCTTTTCCTATGTTTTTCCCATTACCAGCTCTTTAAAGTCAGGATTTATTTTTTTTTTTTGTATCCAAGGTATAGAAAGGTAAGAATCTCCTTTTATCTACTTGAATTTCACTGTTGATGGTGACCTCTTCTGCCTTTTTCCTACCCTTTTAAAGAAGGTCAATCCCAATGTGCATACCCTATACTAAGGAAGATACAGCAGTTTTTCTAGAGGGAGAGATAATCCAAGATTATCAATAAACTAACGTTTAGCTAAGTTTTTTTTTTTTTTTTCAAATTAGGGATGTGAGTGTAGGTGATGAGAGCTCTACACTGTGCTGTGAGCACAACAGATTAATGACTTGATCATTACTGGCAAAAGACATTTGTTTTGTGCAACTGATTGATTGCGGATTAACTTTTTTATATCACTTATTGTTAAATATAGAGAAGACAAGAAAATTTTGGACTCCCTGGCAGATAGGTGCCTGGCTAATTCTTGTTATCACCCATCCAGCAGGGCAAGATGTTAATGAGGCAGTTAACTAAATAACAGTTTCAAATATAGTATAGTACCATTAGCAATAGTCTTAGTTTTTGTTCTTTTCTGGTGAGGAAGAGATTGTTTAGTTTAGAAATGTCAAACAATATATTTGGTTGCTTGTTTCAGATAGCAAAGCATTTTGTCGGTTGCAAAGGGGAGGAGAAATTGAATAAAGGAGGCTTTATTTTTCTCTGTGTGGCTGTAGCCAAAGTGAAGTTATTAAAACACACATTTAATTTAAAAATGAGTTATTCTGTGTTACGCAGAGATGAGTGTTGAATTTTCACTGCATTTGCTAATTGCTCGGTAATTGTAGATTACCCGTCAGCAGGCAGTGACCTGGCACCGCCATTGGCTGCAGGCCCTGTCCGTCTCCTCGCGGCGTTACTGTAACTGGCTGAGCTGCGGCGCAGCTCCGAGCACTAATGCTCTTTGGGGAAAAAGCGAGAGGATAATTATGACATTGGATTTTTATTGAACGGACATCACCACCTAGGCATGATTTTGTTTTGGACAGCCTCCAAGGCTTCGTGTGTTTGGTTCGTGAACCTCTAATGATCTGAATCCAGTTCTTTTCATATTGCTCGTATATTACCACCTTTCTACAAAGGATTAGAATGCAGGAATGCAGGTTTGTAAATTGAATTGCCAACTTACCAGCTGAGTGGTAAGTTGTCTTTGGCACAGGATGCCACAGTTTGATTCCTGGCTGGATTTTTACTCCTGTGATGTGAATATTAAATAGGGAGAGTCAGCTATGCTTGTTAAAATTGACTGTGTAGCATGTACCTACTTCTAGATATCATATATATAAAATAAATAATATTGCCAGAAGTTTCAGAAGATGAATCTCAGCACTTTCTGGAAATTGAACTCCTTTACAGTGTCACATTGAATTTATCAAAGGCACAAGGCACTTCAAAAAACTTGATTGGTTAAAAAATACTGGGCCTTAAACACATACAGTGCTCAGATTTAAGTATTGTGCAGAGAGAGCATTGAGTAGATAGGTGGGAGGGTGGAAGTGCCATACTGTAGGAAGGGTGGGAAACATCAACGGGAGATGTTTTTCTTATTTTACATTATGGTTCGCTGTTGTCCAAAGATAGCTGAGGGTGTCAGTTCTGTTTCCTTGGATGAAACAAGAAGGCTCTTTGTTAAACTGTGAAGATTTTTGAATTTTGAAGAAGACCTTGAGATGTTAAGTCTGGCTCTTTGTAAGCAAATGTTGTGGCTTGAGGTTAGAACTATGAGACTCCATGGATTTTAACTTGCAGGCTCTGCTGCAGGATACTGCAAATGAAAAAAATAAAGATGACAAACAACACCCTAAAGATTGAGCTAAAATTAATGGAAATGGTAGAATTGAAGATAATTGCCTTGATGTAGTTAGCTCATCTGTGTCATACTGCAGCAGAGAATAGTGTGTTCCAGCCTGTAGCACAGAGGTGGAAGAGCTCTGTCACAAGAAGGGAGGCCTCTGGCATAAGCAGTGAAAGATTAAAGAGGATGAAAAAGATGAAATGTTATCAGGTGCAGTCAGTCTACATATCTGCAGCACAGATATCAAGCATAGCCTGATAACCGGTTGTAAAAGGGTTATCTACAAAATGCTGCAGACATTCTCTTACAACTGCTGCTTGGTCTAGGCATACTTGATACCAAACAGGAAGGTGCAAATAAACCTGCAGATTGTCTTAATGCTCTGTGCGGAAATCTCAGAATGTTGAAGTGATTATGGAAGGTATGGGATATATTCTGTGGCATGACTGCAAAGGATGCTGTGAAGAGAGAAAGCAGATCTCCTAAGTGTTTGGGTTTGGAATTCATCTCTGATGAGTTACCAATGATGAACCCCAGAACAACACATTGAGCCATACATGATGAGCAAAATTTGAAATGGAGACAGTATCTTTGCACTAATATAACTACAGATAAATGGATTGAGATATAAAAGTAGGCATGTAGGATAAAGCTAATGATAACGTGAGATTTTCACCTTTTTCTCTGACACTTTACAAAAGAGATCTAGATTTGTCATGTGAAGATGGGTGATAGCTTGCTGCGACAAAATATTAAGCATTTTGAAGAATGCTGCAGCATTTTGTAGAATTTTAAGGACGTGTCCAGTTAACTCAGTGTGAGTTAAATAAATATATAAAGGATTTGGGCTGATTTGACGCCTATATGAAAGGGGAGGTATGGGAAAGGAAGGTGACACTAAGAGTCATATGTGTAACTTATAGGATTGCATACTTGATGTATCTCTCGTCAGTATGCATAAATATATATGGTGAATTAATTACATAGGGATTTTTATATTCCAAGGAAACTTGGGGTTTTGTTTCTTTCCCATCCACCTGTAGTGGGAAAGGGGGTGAAGGCGGCAAGGGAAAGCTGGGAGAAAGATGACCTGTGCTTATGTTGTTAGTCTTCAGCATGATTGAAACACAAGTTGCAACAAGGCTTTAATACTATCTCATCATCTCAGGTACTGTCTCTCCTGGTTTGCGTGGGGTGAATGTAATTTTAGGATTATTAGCATTCCTTACCCAGGACTTCAGGGAATGTATGTAGAAACAGAAGGCAGAAAAAACATACTCTCAGGTTTAACTTTGAGTTTCTGATCTAACTTCCAGTTAGATATCCTTTGGAATTACAAAAATATCAGAATTGAAAATCCTAATATTCAGGGATACCAGGCACTTGCAAACTTCAGGCTTGATTTTGCAATACATTTCACTATGATTGAAATACTGTCTGAATAATAATATCTGATTATAAAGACAATACTTTCCTTTTCATTTAACTTCTTTTTCTCTTCCCACCCTTTTTGGACCTCCATCTAGCAATTGATGATGCCCTCATCAGTTTCTTCTGGCTCTAGTTCGATTGCCTCCTCAAAATGTTTCTGTCCTTTGGTGCCACGTGCTGTAGGAAAGCCTTCTGGTGCTTTGTAAAGACATTTCTGCTAAAAACAAAAATACCTAAGAATAGCCATCAAAATAAGGGGTTTTTTTCCTGCCATTATCTGATGGTGTTGCTTTTTCATGATAATAGCATGTAATGCTTATTCTGTGATGAATTTCATTAAACTCAAAAATCATGTACTTGAAATATCCACATACACATTTTGAAGGTTTTCAGCAAAGTTTGAAGTCTTGGATTTATGAATATGTTTGAAAGAATTTGAATGGTGTGATGTTCCTGTTTAATCAGAGGATCATTGCCTAATTGATTTTTTTAGCATCCATTAAAATTCCTTGTGTACTTGATGGACTGGAACAACAACTTATTGTGTAAATAGGATCGTGTTGCTATAATGCGTAGTAAATTCTTTAGGAAAGACATTTGCATGGACATGTACAATAGCCATTCCTAATAGCTGTTTAAAATGGAGCGTTTTAGTACTGATCATGAAGTCATGAGCCTGCTTGTAGCAAGACAGTTATGAGGCTTAAGCCTCTGTCTATTCATTCTCCCTTTTTCGCTATATAAATACTTTAAGATGAAAGGGTGCTAATCTCTTGTCCCTTTAACATTTTTTTATATTCTTGATTTGCAAAATTAAAAAATGTTATCAGTGTCCTTATTGTTTTAAGAATGGAACTGTAAATATTCAGAGAAGCATTCATTCCATTTTCCCTCCTTTTTTTAATGTACAGATTATTTTGAGGCATAAGGAAAAAATGTAATATACTTGCTTTTGTTTGTTTGTTTGTTTTGGCTTATGTGGCAAGTTTGAACTTGGAATACCTTTTTTTTAAAGGGGCAGAAACATTCTAGAACTTCTGGAAATATGCAGCAAGGATTTATTGTAATGGAAACTGCAAATCAACCAGAACTATAGCAGCACTAGTGTGATTACATCATTTAGGAGAGGGTTTGCAGTGCCCGTATTGGGTAATGTCCTGGATTGGAAATGTAGAATTTACGCCAAGGAAATCAGTTGGCTGTTAGCTTGGCAGACAGAGTTTTAAAGCTAGCAAACTCACGTGTTTACTACTGGTTGGCTGGTTGTGTGTGTGTGTGTTACTTTCTGAAATCACTTTAAGTCCAGAAGATTGGAGTATGCCAAGAAAGTGAGGCTTACTGTCATGTTTTTCTCTGAACCCTGAAGTGTGGTGCATACATACAGCAAGTACTAGTCAAGTGATACATTTGTTGTCCTCTGTGTGTATGATTGCCCTCACCAGCTAGAGGATATTGAATGCATTGCAGTTTTTTGTGCTGCTAAGTAGGTGTTAGCACAGTTGATGTTAGTCTTGGTTAAGGGAGCAGACACAGAAAATAAGCAGCGTTTTCATTTCTTAGTCTATTTATTTTGTAAGAGCAGAGAATGAATCAATATGATTGAATGGCAAAAACAACCAGCAGAGGACAAAACGTTGAGATGTGTTGCTTTTTCTTAAAGATTGATAGACGCATTTGATGCACACACATAAGAAGGGAGTGTGAGGCTTTGATCAGCATGTGCTTCAGAAGTATGTTTTTCCAGATTTTTGTTTGATTTACCTTGAGGGTTTTTGGGGCGTTTGTTTTTCTTTTGGTTTTGGTGTTGTTTTGTGTGCGTGTGTGTTTTATTTTGGGCTTTTGTTTGTTTGTTTCATTTATTTTGGTTTGCTTTTTTCACTGGATATTTATCTGGAGCTGTCACTAGTAAATTATGGACCTCCTTTGTTAATTCCTGGAAAGCAGAAATGCTGAAACTCTAAAGGATTAATCTTTTTCTAACTTCCTGTTCTGTTAAAAACATGTAAATACTTTGAATTAAAATAATTCCTCAGGAACAATTTTTTTTTGAATGATATATCTGCCACCCTGTTGAACTGTTCTAAACTTCCAGAAAAAAAAAATTAAAAAATATAAAGTAAGTAGAACTACTGCTTCCTGGAGAATGTAAAGCTTGAACCAGAGAAAGGGACAAGAAGTCACAGCTAGTTGTTTCCCTTGTAAGGTCATCTTTAAGAATGGGTCTTTTGATGGTCAAGTGTTAATAATTGCAAAGAAAAGTTGCTGCTCTTTGTCATGTAAAGAAATGGGATTTTTAAATTTCAGATTTAGGAAAATGCTAAGTACTGTGCTAGTGCAGACTGTAGGAAAATGTTTAGCATGGTTCTTTCTTTTGGGTATACTAAGCCTCATTGACTAAATTGAAAAAAAGGCTGCTACTTTAGTTCATGGCAGGATAAGGCTTTATGTTGTATTGTCTCCTTTAGAATTATCCCTTCTATTGAGTGTAATTCGCTCTATAGAGGGAGGTGAGCACAGATTACAGATAATCATGGAATCAAATTTGACATAAATTTGTGGTCTTTATGGCGGTTTAGCTCTTCATCTTAATGCTGGTCATCTGAGATTGTTTACCAAAGAAAATCCCTAAAGTAGTGGAATTGCATTATTATGGTAAATAGAAACATTTCAGTAGCTTCTATCACTTCTTTGAAACGATGCGGAAAAAATGGAAGTTGAAAAGGGAAAAGAACTGATCTTTCAGCTGATGAGAGCTCGGAAATGAGACAGGGTCGACATTTTTGTCTGTTCAATTACTATGTCATGATGTTCAGTAAATGCTAATTTTTACACCTATACTGGAGTAAGTGGCAGTCAACATTTGTATAGAAAGTGTGTAAGAATCATCAAGGTATTATGACAAATAAAATGTATTTGTTACTGCTAAATGATTGTCATTCAGTTGGAATATTTAATAACTGTAATCACATTTGTTGTTCTGCTTGGAAGTGGGGGCATGAGAGAGAAAAACATGCAAGCTCTCTGTGTTGGTGTTCTGAAAAAGGTTGCTGTTAAAGGAAGCAGCAGTTATTTTGTTGTTGGGAGCTTGGCTAGCAGTCTGTACTGGAGTTATGCAGGAAATAGATTTTGGTGATCAGGAGTGGAGAACAGAGGGCTGTTTGCTGCTTCACTAGGAATGTACAAAGTCATTTACTTATGAACAGCTCATTTTACATGGCAGCAGGAGACATGAGTTTATTTACATTTGAAGTAAAATAAGCATCTTGCTTTAAGAAAAGGCTGCTGCATTACTCTGTTCAACAGCTGCCATGTAATGACTGTGCCAGGAGGGTTTTATTGTAGGTAAGGACTGTTATTCTTAGTATTATAGTCATAGTAGTTTTTTCTTAATAATATTCATCTTCCCGAATCTTCGTTCGCAAAGCCTAGCCATGATGATGACGATGATTCATCAAAGAATAACTGACACTCAAAAACTTTTGAAATGATGTCCTGACCCATCATGCATACATATGATAAGATTTTTGTAACCATATTTCCAAATGTTCCCTAGGGCAACTCAGCATGTTGGGTTTTTTTTAAATCATGGTATGAGTTTCTCAGAAGATACTATCATTTGTCCGTAAAGTTGAACTTGCTCAGAGGAAGCAAGGGAGGCAATAGAGTGTTCTTTTTGAAAAATAGGGAGTGTGTTTCCCACAGCTGAAAATAGGGCTGAAGATAAGAAGGTGAAACCTGCCTGAAATCAGTGGGAAATTTGTTGTGACTTCATTTGAGCTACAATTTCACTTTGGGGCCATGTTACTGGGGTTGAGTGACTTGTCTTTAGTTGATACCAGACTAGGCAGAATTAACCCTCTAAGTCAATTGAAGAGAATTTCAAAATGAGATGGGTACCCTTTACTTTGGTCATCCTGGGACAGAGTCAGCTAGCTCTCTTCTTGGAACAGTAGACCTTTCGAGAAATACCTGATGTTTCAGTAACTCAAGATTAGACTCCTGTTGCTAACAACAGCTTTTTTTTGATAAACTAAGATTTATGTTAGATTTAGCTTCATCAAAACTTATGCAAAAATTAGTTTTACAGTAGCATGTTAAGTACTGCAAAAAGTCAAAAGCATTTTTCATACCTTTTTAAGGTAGTCAGTCTTAAATTACATGGGTTCCATGCAGTATAATTCAAGCTTGCTCAGTAACCTGCTTTAGTTTTGCTTGTTTTATCACCTAGAACATGAAGACTTTTTGTGGGAGTAGATGAGTCATAAAATCTTTCCAAAAAAATCTTAAATATGTTAAAGGCTATTTTTACTCTCTGTAGGTATTTTTTTCTAAAACTCATGTTTGTTTACATATTGCATTGCTCATTATAACTATTCTAACTTAGTAGTTATATATGGGCACATATAAAGGTGATAATGTAAATACTTTATGATGTTTTGTTGTTTCTCAAGACTTATGAAAGAATGATTTAAGAATTTAAGGAATAACTTAAATCTACAGCTCATGCAATCTCTGTAGGCTTTTATTCTTCTGCTGGCTTGGATTTGACCCCATTTTTGGGTGCTTCTCTGGTATTTGTGCTTCTTTTTCATTACTTTGCCTAAAATAAAACAAGTGTGTTAAATGCTTGCATCCTTGCTGATACGTATTTCATCTCTGAATCTCATAATGTCTTTTGGGGGTGGGGAAGAGTAACAAGGAGAAAAATCAATGTCTTATTTCTTTGTACGCTCCATTTTTTCCTCCTCTTCTGAACATTGTTTCTTAGTAATGCTTTTTGCATTTGAGTGTAAAAGCAATACATGTATCAGATAACAAACAGTTCAATGACTGGACTTTATTAGAAAATATATTTGAATTTTATATTCAAATGTACCTTTTGAAAAGTGAGTGGATTTAGTATTGTATACATCAAAGGGACAAATTACATATTTGTTGTTAGTTTCTTTCACAGAACAGTGGTGAAGAGATTTCTGCATATTTCTTGGCAAACTAATATAACTGGCCTTTTGAGACAAGAGTCCAATCAAAATAAACAAGGTTTATATGACCACTTAGGGAAGATGTTGTTTTAATTATAGAAGTAACATTAGTTATCTGGAGTCTGTGTACATGTGTGTTTTACAGGCCATGTTGGCAAAGACATGCTTTACAGGACAAGTTAGCAAAACCACCTTGTTCTTTTCACAGGATTGTGTCTCTCTCTGAACTGTTTCATGCTGTGCAAGTGGTGCTTAGTAGAAACAAATATGTAAGAGTCCATGCCAAGAACAGATTGAGCCTGTGCATGGAGGAAGCAGGCAGAGCTGCTCAGCAAGGACCTCTGCTTTAAGGTCCTCCTGTCCCTCCTCAGAAACTCTACTGTTTGCCTCTGCTGTCTCTCCTAACTTTCTCAGCTGACAGCATTGAAAATTTGTCTGTGTTTTGACTCTTCCACCATACTGGAGAGTGTTTAAAAGGACAGATGCAAATTGAGTGGTTTATGTTTTTCGTTGGTTTCATTTTATTGCGTGTTGGCAAAACTGAAGAAAATCAGAGGCCAAGATATCCCCCTGCAGATTTAGGAAGTGTGTTACTTAATAGATTTATGGCCCTTTTATGTTTGGAAAGTTATTTTAGGGAGGAAACTATTATTTCTGAAATGAACCTTAAGTTCTGCAGAATATGATACTTTAGACCTTGTGTTCACCGAAGAAAAAAATCCTATCTGACACTGGAGAGCAGACAGGTGGATTTTCAGTCCTCTGAGGTGATGCTGTGAGAAATCCCATGCATCCTTCTCAAATTGGAGCTTGTTTTATGACCTGAGTAAATTTGCAGTCTTGCAGCAAGTGGTGAAGAGTAGATTCAGTAAATGCCAAGACTGTATGGGGTACTTGGCCTTTCCTTCTTTGATTTTATACATTACAAGAAAAAAAATGTTTTCTAATATTCCTTTAGGCCTGTAACGCTGGGGTTACGAGAGGAGCATAACCACAAAAAGTAATTGAAGAATTTCCCGGAAAAGATCAGATATACTTAGGGTGTATTGGGTGTAGGCTGTTCTTTCTTCTTTCTCTCTTGTGTTCTGTCATCCCATTTTTGTGTTTCACATGTAGAACTGACTAAAAATATGTTCCTGTTCTTGGTGTGCATCAATATTCTGTAAAGCAGAATAAAAGCCTGACTAAATATCAGAATCCTGTTTATGTGTGAGGAGTTGTGTTTTTACTGGAGTTGCTTTAGACTTACTTGCAGGAAGTCTGAAACTTCAGCTCTCTGTAAATGTGGTTAAAAAAACCAACAACAAAAAGAGTTAACTGATTGTAAGGCTGTTGTTTGTAAGAATGTGGAAGGATCCATGTTAATGTGATGTTGCGCTTAGTGGAGAAAATACGTTTTTACTTGAAAAGTATCTTTTATATATGGACCCGACCTGTATTCCACTTCCAGATATAGGCAGGAATGGCTGTTTCCTGAATCCTTTCAGGTAATAAACTTAAGTGATCTCAATATTTTAATAAATATTTGCCAAAAGAAAGGATGCTTTGGCATTTAGTTGTTAATCCTGTAGTGCAGGAATGAAATGCTGCAAACGATAGTTTTTAAATGTATTGTGGGTTTGTTGAGTACTTTTTTGCTGTCTTAGAGATGCGAAATTTTGCAGATTATTTGGCATTTTCGGTACCATCTCTGAAAAAGGTGGGTGCAAAGTCTTACATAAGAGTTCAGTAAAAGGCATGGAAAGGAGCCCGGGACTAGTAGAGAAGGAACTGCTTCCTTCATGTCAATAAAAATGCAGGAGAGCACCTTTCTTGACACAGGGGTTGCTGAAACATCAGTGCTGTCTTTTTTTGTAATACTCCTGTGGATGTTTTTGCACAAAGTGGTATCTGTCAGAGCTTGAAATATTCTTGCACAGTTTCCTTTGAACAGGTAGCATAGGACAAGTTCTAGCACATAGCTGCTTGACATGGGGCTGCCTACCGCGGGGAAGGAATGCCTTGCTTACATACATCTGAGCTGATGTGTTAAGAGCTTTGCCAGTCATTTTGCTGATTACATACTGGGCTGTGAATAATTACTGAACTTCCATTTTGAATCACAGCTTTTTTCTTTTTTTCCCTTTTTTCCTCCCCCATTAAAGTAAGACCGTAGCAGTGGGAAATACTGAGAATGCTCTAACAGTTCGTGATTAGCCTGGAGATATTTTTACTGAATCTAACATAAATCTACACATTTTTATTGCTACGCTGTCTTTGTTTTTGAAATGAAATGTTTCTTGTCCTTGTGTTGCTTTCAATGGTGCTGTTCATCTACTAACACACCTGGTGTGCAGTATGTGAAATTACAATGGAAAACAAACATTGTGAATGGTTTACCTAAAAGATGCAATAAGAAAACTGACTTAATATTTTCCTGAAAAATAGATGCCTTTTCTTTGTTATTTTCATACACTTGGCAAGAGATTCTAGCTGATAATTGAACAGTGGTTGAAAAAGCATAGTCTTGGTTTTGTGTGCTTGCTGGAGTTCTTTATCTATGCTGTTAACATCTTGTTTTGGAATTGAGATATTCAGACACCAGAATGTGATATGCTGTGAAAATCCCAATTGTGCTGAAAAAAGGCAGAATGAATTGGGTGGCAGGACTCCTTGAAAGGATGTGAATTCACTCTTGTCCCATAATTTTTCCTGTGGTTGCAGTCAGTCTAAGTGCTTATTGGAGCAAGCAACATATAACAGCATAGTTGTGTGTGGTTGCCTTGAGGGATTTTTCTTGTCTTTTTTCTCTTCTGTGAGATTCCTTGTCTTGGGGCAACTTTCTCTGTTTAGCTGCAGGTGAAATGAGCCTTGCAAATATATTTGTCAGCTGAAGCAGAGGTGTACATATTTGTCCTTATTGCTACGTTAATATTGTTTGTTACACTGTATTTGCTCATGGAAAATTAAGTGAATAATGAAAGCCTGAAACCTGTTCTGGATAGAGGTGTTACAGATGCTTGTTCAGTCTTCTGCTTACTCTCCCTACTAGCTGAGGAAACTGTATTGCGGGGGGGCTCCCTTCAAAACCCTCTTTGTGTTCAGGAAGGCCACCACTAGCCGTTACCTCTCACATTGGTTTCCATGATATTTAGTGAAATTTGACTAAGGTCTTGCTTGCTGTTCATGTCAATTTTGCCCTTACCACTGCAGCTTCCAACTGGAGGCACAGGAGGCTTCCCATTCAGGTGGGGGAGCGAGGCTACCAGCCCTTCCTGCAGCAGCCTGTCCCTTTCGAGGGTGAGTCAGTGGAAAACTGCAGTGGTTATGAGCTGATAAAGTAAATGTAGTGACAGTAGGGCTGTGGAAAATCTGGGCCTGTATTACCAAAAAATACATCTTGACGAAGCAGTCATTCGGATGAAGATGTGTTTTGATAACTATTGATAAAAGAGTTACCACATGAAAATAAGTGTGCAGATGCAAATCTTAAAAAAAAAAAATGTTGATAATCTTTCTCCTGAACACAGCTGGTAATGGTACGTGGCTGGCTACTGTGGTTTAGTGTCTTTGCCTGGACTTTCGGACACCCTACAGTGCCACTGATTTAGAATCGAAACCGTATTGCATATTGAAGCAGTAATTTCCTTTTTTTTTGTATAGAACAAAATGGCTGACTAACTCAGAATTTTCAGGGTATCAGAAATAAACAGACTAAATCTATGCTGTAGGATTGGAGAACTTTGAAATTTTGAAGCTTGAATTGTTCCACTGACCACCTCAACAGGACTTTTCTGACATAAAGAAAGGAAAATATGGCTCACAGTTTTGAGGCTGCAGAGATTCCCAGAACATGATGACCAAGGGACATCCTGAGGTCTCGGAACATCCCATGAGGTAGAGGAAAACCCACCTTTTCCATTTAGTGCAAGAAACCTAGCACCTCCCCTCTTCCCCCTTTTCCCTTTCCCCCAGCCCCATTTGTCTGTCAGTCAGCTTTGGTGGAAGAATTCACATTAGTAAGGTAGGGTTTTGATGCAAGTTGCCAGGAGGCAGAAGCTTTTTAAAAGCCTCTTTATCCAGCTGATGTGCTCAAAAGGCCTTCCTTCCCAATAAGCAGTACAGAAACAAAGATCCTGGAAGTGACCTGCTGGTAGGGTGAATAATTTGGTGTGTAGAAAGCTGTTGGTGTTTTGGAGAAGCTGGTTATTTTCTTCAGAGGGAAGGGAGCATGTTCTTTGGCTGAGCTCCCTGTAGTTAGCAGAGAAGTGATTTCTTGGGGTCACTTTGGCTTGGGTTGGTGGAAGAGCTCAGAGCTGGGGCAGTGAGGGTGAAGAATAAGATTACAGGAACACGTAAGCACACATTGAAATGTTTTGTGAACAGAAGTGATCAAGGAACCAAACATGACACAGAGCCCCCCACACCACATTTAATTGCCTATACTCTAATGCTGGCAACCAGGATAATAAACAAGAGGAGCTAAAATTTCTCATTTACAATTATAAATTTTATCTACTTGGTATTACTTGATATGTAGTGGGAAGGTTCACAGGATTAGAATGTTAAAGTAAATGCTTATAACCTATTTAGAGAGAATTGAATCGGTAAAAGGGGAGGGAAAGTGGTACTCTATATCAAGAACATTATGTATTTCTGAGTAACTGAGTACTCAAAAGCAAATGATTTTAAATGCTTCTAAGTTACTGTCCTGGCTGAGAAGGCAGGAGGTGAGGATACTAGCTAGTACACACTAGAGAGCACTGAAATAAAGTAAAAGCAAGATGACCAGTCCTTTAAGAATGTCAGCTGTACTGGGGAGAGCAGCGGGGTACAGGGACTGACCACCACCTGCTGCCAGCACTGAACCCTTAGGAATTTGTGTTAAAAACTAACTGTGTGTAAATGCAGGCAGCAATTTTTCTGGAAAAACACTGTATCTCACACTGGGGAATTCAGAAGCAGATAAAGAAGAACTAGTTACAGAAGTAAATTAGTGGTTTTTTAGTTGTAAAGACTATAGCTTGATTTGACTAAGTTGTATGCAGAAAGAACTGAACTCAAATAAGCAACAACATAAAATCTGTGAGCATGAGTGGGTATAGATTGGTATATATATTGTTTACATATACAAACACTTGTCTATTGCTTTCGGAGGGACAGCAACACAAAAGATGGAAATGGTCATGAGCTAAATCGGTTGGGAGGGATTTTTTTTTCCTCTGTAGATGATGCTTGGAATGGCTTAAAGGTTTTTTACTAAACGAATAATTGAAGAAAAAGTTAGTCCTGTCTTGCTTTTTCTGTCTCCAGCATCTGTCAGAATTTTAGAACTAGAAGCTTCACTTCTTGAAACAATTTCTTTTTTTGTTTATAAAGAATATTTTGAATGCGTATCAAATTTATTTAAGTGCTTTCCTTAACTAATGAGGACCTGTTTTAGAAGGAGTAAAATTCCTTCAACTATAAATGAGCACTAATTGTGAATTTAAAAAAAAATGATCTGGTAAGAAAGAAGTGTTCTGTTTGCCACTTTTATAATGTAATAAGCATGTTAAACTTAAGAACTGAATAAATATTTGTTTGAATACATAATTGCTTAAATAAGTGTGTGTGGACATTTAAATACGTTTTTCTGGTTAGCAAAAAGGCTTGCCAAGCATAGTAAAAAAGCATAGTGAAATCTAGAGCTAATAATAAACCAAAGCAGAATAGTTACCAATCAGTGAGATTAAACTTTTCTTTAAAATAATAACAAAAAAATAATTAATGAAATACAAGATTAAAATATATTACTCATACCAGATTTTCCTGTTTGCCAGTTTAAATGAAGATAAGACTAGATTTATATAGAGTACTCTGATTTGAATAAATCCATTGTGATCTAGGAACTAAAATGCAGCTCTTGCTTACAGGATATTGTTTTCTTCTGGAAAAGCATTGACAGAGAAAGCTTTGAAGGTCATGGTAGATAATCAGTTGAATGCAAGTTCCTCGTGCAATCCTGCAGTTTAAAAGCATTAATATGGTATCTGGCTGAGTAAAAGAAAATGATACTGGCAAACTGCATCAGGTTTTTGGTCCTTCAAAATGGCTAGTTGGAGATGTTGCTCATATAAAGAATTAGGATGCATAGAGTGAACTGGAGAATGTGGTAATAGTAAGAATTCCAAAGAACTGAATAACCTTTTAGGTTAAAAGAAGGTAATTCAGGTCTCTTGGCCTGAACCCGTGTATAACTGAATATATGGAACAGAAATTTTAAAGAATTTTTCAGTCCAGTGCCTAGGTATATAGCATGGGCTGTACTTTCACAGGCAAGGAAGGCCCATTGACTGGAGAACTGTGGCTATGTGCGGATGCCATGTAAGGCTTGCTGTGTCCTTCAGGTGTTGCAGTACATCTTCAAACAGTCAACCCCCAAAGATCTGAAAATTAACTTGGTCTTTAAAGTATTGAGTGACATAAACATGAAATCGCTTTCCTTCTGCCTTATTGCAATCAGAGTATTTGTTTTTCTTCCTGTAGTGAATCTCATCTTCCAACAGTGTTGTCAGTTTAGTAAACCTGTACCACATTGTTATGCCTTCAGAAACCAGGAACTTTAATTACTAAAAAAACTCTACAGTGGTTCTTAATTCTGACAAAGTGAGTGCTTTTTGTGGAGGTGCGTTCCCTCAGCCCAAGATGTTTCCCATCAGGCAATTTGAAATGCACATAGAAGGTATGTAAACACCTTCTGGAGATGGAAGGTATTCTTACTTCTTCTAAAATACCACATGTAAACTGTAGGAGTTCAGAAGACATGGAAATGGTATTTTTTGTCTTGCTTGGAATCATGCAGATTTGCACCTCCATCGTGCAGAAAAGAAACTTACTTTTAAGAAGGCAGCAAGCTGGCAGGAAAGCCTGTGGGCTGCTGTGGTCTCCACAGCAGGAGCAAGCATGGCTGTGAGAAGCACTGAGATTCACCATAGCTCATAGGGAGAGCTTCTGAATAGGAGGCTGTGAATGGGACACACACAGGTTTATCTCCTGAATTTGACTTGGTCCAGCTCTTTTAAAGCCCATTTAAACAGTGAAGCTCTTTTTTTTTTTTTTTTTTTTTTTTTTGAGCTGTTCCTTTTTTGTGTTCCAAACATGTCCCACTGAAGGTTACTCAGTGTTTCTCCAAAGAAAGGAGGTCAGGTGTGGACTTGTAGCAATGTTTTATAGCATTTGCATGAGGGACTTCTGGAGAATGATTTTTGCATTTTGTATGTTGTTTAGCCATTGTCACTGCTTGTTGTGAAATCAAAAACATACAAATAAAGAAAAGCTTACCTTAGTGGATTTCCATGTGAGAATGTTTGTGAGTGTGCCCATATTAAGCACTTCTGTATATCTATTCCCTCTCTTGATGTGCTTTGAGAGTAAGGGTCTTAACACTGATTGATTAACAGTTTACTTTCCAAAACTGACCACAAGGAAGCAAGTTAAACAAATTCATAAAACTATACACTGTATTAAACTGTGATTTAATCATATCAATTTAGTCTGGCTCTCTTAATACCTAATAAATGGCTTTATATTTTTTTAATACCTGGGAGCCATGTTACAATGCACTCAAGTTAGTTCAGATAATAACCTCTAGTTCTGCTAGACAATGAATACACCGTTATTATTACTTTTTATATAAAATACACATCTTCACTTCAGAAATTTTTGTGGTATTTTGGAGAATAAATTGAACTCAATTTATTACAATTTATTACAATTATGACACAATTTATTACAATTTTACATGTGAGTTTTGCATTTTATAGTTCAGGTTTTTTTCAAATTTTGGTAAACCTAATCGAAATGTAACTGTAGTTACATATTTATGATAATTTCAGTTTTGTGTGCTTTTAGTAATGCATGTATACTACATACTAATGAGCAAATGAGATAACACTTCAGAATTGGAATATAGAAAGAATCCTGGTAATTAGGATGCTTGGGTGCAAATTTTGACTCTGCTGCTGAACTGTTATGCTAATTTATTATAAAACGTATGATACTTGCAAATAAATGATAAAATACCTACCTGGTGCTGCATTTTAGTAGCGTTTTATCCAGATCGTGTTTATTGAGCAGAAATGGTGTTCTTGCAAAATATGGAAGTGAAATCTGAGTTTTCAGTGTGCTGGAGTTCTACCTTGCTATGAACAAATGTGCTCTTACACATCAGGTGGAAACATTCATGCTGTAAATGCAACAATTAATTGCTTTTATCTCAGCACTTAATTTGATTTTGGCTTCCCCATTAATGCAGTCAAGTCATGGAATCTTTTCAGTCTCAGTTGATGTCAGGTCAAATGTGCCATAATGCCATCATGAGAAAGTGCCTCCTTCTGGAACCAGGGTTCTAGATTTGGTTTCAGAGTAGTGGAGGTTTGCTGTTTTGTGTGCCAGCTCATGCTTAATTGGGTGGTATCATAGGAGAAGGTCTGGAGATGAGGTGAGGGAGGCCTTTAAAAATTAGTATGAGCAGGGAAAGTGGAAGCCAACAGAGACGTGCACAAGGGATGATATGGCCAACACAGTCAGACAGGTGTCTGCAGGAGCATAGGACAGTGGGGTACAGAGCTGGTGTGACTGCATCAAGAAGAATGTTGCAGTGACTGTGACCTGAACTGACAAGAGCACAGATAGGATACATAGCTATGCAGGCAGGAGAAACTCTTTAATTTTAGGTGCTTCCGCTCTGGATGAAGCGTCAGGGCTTTGGAATAATTAACGTCAAGATTATTGAGGTGAGAGTGCTCGCTGGTTTATTCAGGCCCAATTAGTTATATGTTTTCTTTCATGATTTACTGACTTAGGATGTTATTGTAACCCCGAAAGATTGGTATACTGGAGTGGGCTGTATATACATGTAGCTTGTTAAAATAGCATGTGTAAAAGCAGTGTTAAAAGTTTTATTTAAATGAGCAAACTGGTGTGTTTTTTCCTTAAAAGCACAACAACTTAAAATTTGTAACAGTTTCCATTTAGTTGTCAGGTGTTGGTTGTGACCTGTTAGAATAGAATAGAATAGAAAAGATGACCAGCAGAAAAATGTCTTGGCTACTGTACAGATGAGGAGAACTGGGAAAAGTAAGTGTGGGCATTCTTTTCTACCAGCCATACTGGTGAATAGTAGATGCTTGGAAACAATTCACTATATGTTTTTGTCCTCTCTCTTCACTTGGTCTCAATTTTGTTAGATTTTATCTTTGATGTAATGTATACACACAGGTATACATAAATATATTATGTATACATATACATATATACGGGGGTATTTATATCTCCATATCCAGAAACATCCTGCTGGCATGGATTCCTGGGCAGTAGTAGGCGCCACTCTTAGTCACAGCACTGGCTGTTCTCAGCTCTGTCAGCTGTAGTGATGCTTTAAATCTGGGATTTGCTATGACAATTAAATACAGAGCATGTATAGTTCACAAATCCCCCTCTGCCATGACCCCAGATATTGATTTATTTGATTAGACAGTTGGAAGACTATTCAGAATTATCTGTGGAGCAAGCAGCATTTTGAAACGAGTCTTTATTAATGCTAAAATGATTTATTGCTTCTTATCATCAACATAACTTGGAGTTTGAGGGTGCATCTGACGTTTGCATAAATCTCTAGGTAGTGGTGGGTGTTTGAACAAATTTTATGCAGTCTACTTATTCACTTAAAATTTTCAAAGCAAGTGTTCAAAAGCTGCTTCATTTGAAAGGACAGAGTTTTCACAGCTTACTGGGCTGCAGATTTAATACCAATGAACTTTGAAAGCTCTTGCCAGGACAAGTGCATGCATCTTTGTGTTGCTCCACAAGTCGGTGGTTTAAGCTGAGAAATAAATTGTACATGTCAGATCTGAAGAAGGGCTTGTACGACTGTGTGTGCGGTGGTAGTATTTTTTTCCCCAGCTATATTGGTTAGCCTGGTAAGACACACACTCCCCCTAAGCACGCTTTGCTTTATTTATTCCATGTGTGCTGTTATTTGTTTATTTATGTATTTATTTTTAAGTATCGCTTGCATTCTGGTCTAAATGTGCTTGAAAATTACCATCTGCTCTCCTGCTATTTAGATAGGGCATGCTACAACTGAGGTGAAGAGCTGTCACATCAAATATTTTCATTCTAGCTTTCGCACCTTTGATATTGAGTTACATAATTGCAGCGCAGGACCATTTCCAGGGATTCCTTATTTTCTTTTAACCCTCCCATGCCTCCCCCCAGTCTTTGCTTGATTTTGCTGCCTTTCAAGAGTGTTTCCAGTGCAGAATCAAGTTTGTGGGTGCTAGGAGGGGAGGGTTCACCCCCTCAAGAAGGGCCTCACCTCTTGGTAAAATGCTAAAATTAGTAGAATAAGCAGGAATATAAAACCAGAATTTGCCTATTTATGGTACAGACTGTTTATATGCAGATAAAACATTGTAAAGGTGGGTTGATATTGAATTTGGTTGAGTTTTCCCCCTTTTGTTTGGTTGGTTGTTTTCTATTTTCCACGTTTCTTGTCTTTTCTCAAACAAAGTGAAATACAAATAGGTCAATGACATGTAATGTTCAGGTTTAATCTACTAGTGATTTGGGGGGGGGTTTTCTTTGTTTCTTTCTTTTTTTTTTCTTTTTTTTTTTCTTGTGCTGCTGTTGTTTTGTTGGGTTTGGTTAGTCTTTTAAGTTCAAGGAGTAGGAGAGGTAGAGACTGCTCTCAAAAATTAGACCATTATAAAAATGAACAGATCATCTGTATTCATGCTGACGGTCACTTTGGGTTGAATGGGAATAAACTGACAGAAGATGGTGTTTGGAAATGAAACATGACAGGAAAGCAGTTAGCACAAACTGCCCAATAATTTCTCATAGTCAGGAGAAGAGCGCCGTTATAGAGCAGGGGTTGTACCAGTAAAATAGCTGTAAGATAAATTAATGGTTTTACACTACCAGGCAGTAAATTTGGTGTGTGTTATCTGCCTCCTCCCCGCTGGTTAATACGGTAATGGGGTGGGTACTGGAACTGGCACAAAATTCCAGGTATCTATCTCCTGTGAGGTAGAGTTTATTGCACGACTTGTTTTAACCCACTGGGGCCCTGGTGGAACAAACTGGTGTTGGCTGCCTCCTGGGTGAGACCCCCTTGTCCTCTCTGTGGGGTGGCAGGCACTTCCCCTGCGTGCTTCCCGATCCATCTTTGCCACTTTTCTAGAGAGTAACAGTGGTCTTTTGTACAATGTGTTTTGTTTTTTCTTTTTCTTCTGCCGCTGAAGCAGGGGATGCAATAAATTTAATTAGTTACTTTTACATGATGATTTATGCGTTCTTGTGGCTTACACTGGAGGGATCTTTGCTTTCAGTGCATGTGGGAGCATCTTTTCTAGCACCAGTGGACACCATGAAGGTTTTGGTGGCAGGTTGGTACTTCCAGGGCCTCTTCTGCATATGTGGTCTGGGCATCCCTCTGCTCCATCTATTAATGCTGCACTTGTTTGAGTTGCCTGAGCTTGGAGAGTGGGGTGGAGGAGTCTGGCAGTGGGGCATAGCTGAGGTCAAGAAGCTCAGCCAAACCACCTCATGGGGATAAAACATTTCCCCCTAACCAGCTCCCTTTTCTCCCTCATTTAACCTTCTGGAAAACCATGTGGCAGAGGTGCTTCAGCTGAAGTTGCACCCTGTTAGTCATAATCGTAATGTGATATCAACCCCTGGTGTGGTAGCTGTGACCTCAGGCCTGGAAAGAATGCACCTGTGTATCCTTATGTATGAATGCATGTGTGTGCCGTGTGCGTGCTTTCTTTTACAGCAGTAGGTGGGACATTTTCCCTGTCTGTAAAAGCTGCTTCAGAGTGCAGGACCACAGGTACAGTTGTAAACTCAGAGAAGAGAAACACAGATTTGTCTTGGATGGATCCTGTTTTCTGAGCTACAGCAGCAAAGTTTTATTCCTGTTTGCAGGTGCCACTTCATTACTTGAGCTTGTGTTTTTTTTCTTCTGTCGGTCAGCATTTTGGGGGATAGTGGAATCCTGGTAACATACCCTTTTGCTCTGAGGTTACTGTTTTGATACCATATAGGATTGTGTTGAAGGCATTGCCAAAATCCTTTCCAGAAGCAGTTACGTTTTTTGAAATATCATTGTGAGTTTGGTCTTTCACAGGAAACCAAAATTATTATTCATCCTCTCTCAGTTGATTAATTCTCTACCTCTTTTTCTGCAAGAAGAATAGAGCACAGGGAAAATACATGTCCAGACAGTAAGAGTTGGGAACTGCACAGTAGAGTTAGGTTTATGTTTTCTTAAAACTAACCTGCCTCCTCTTAGCAAGGACTCATACTTGAGATAATTTAATGGGCTGCAGGGTACATCGGGAATTGTAGTTTTGCAGTGTTTTGTGCTCTGAAGATTAATAATCTTACAACCCTCTGAGGCAGATAAAGAAAAGATGTTCTCAGACAAATTGTTATCTTGTATTTCAGAAATGTGCTTTGAGCACTGAGCATACCTTCAATTTATCCCTTCAGTTTTTGCCTTGATATTCTTAGTAATAGCAATATTTTGAACATCTAAGCTTGTCTTTTTCCTTCATCCCTCCTTGTTTTTCTGCAATTTTTGAGGGGTTGTTTTGGAAATGTTTCACTTACAAGGCAGTTGCATCTCTCAGAAAACTTTTCTTGAAATACAAAACTTTAGGAAAAAAATATTTAACATGTCATTGTTTGGTTTTGTAACCATCTAGACATGCAGAGTGCAAGCTGAACAAATAAGATGTCAGCCTTTTATTTTTGAAGAATGCTGGCAATATCCTTATAACAGGGTTTTAAAGAATAATTTGTACAGTCTCTAACTTTCAGATAATTTTTGGCTTTCCTCTACCAGTGGTTTCAGCAGCTTTTGTTATAAATGTGTTGAGTTTGTTAAATATTGGTTTTGTTTTAGCCACTGAAGTAAGTTGTTACTCAAGAGCTTAAGTGAGCTGAACACCCAAATCCAGTTAGTAGTAAGAAGGTGACCATCTTTCTACCTCACCCATTACTTCTGTGCATTTACACCAGGGAGCTCCAGAGGTTTTCATGGCTTACTGAAAAACTACAAATTCCTTATTGTTTCCATGCTTTTCACACATACTTAAAAGTGGCTAAGAATACATAGAAGTACTTAGAAAAATGTAACTTAAGGCTGGTTGGCTGAACCAAAAACTCTTGCTGCCTTATTTATTTTTCCTAACACCTTTCACATCCCTCAAGGCATGTTATGACTTTGAAAACTGAATTATACGTGTGCATTGACTACTCAAGTGCTTAAAAAACTACAGTGTGCTAGACACGTTACAATGTATTTGGAAGAAAGGAATTGGGAAAAAGTACTTAGCAAACTAAATCGGTAGGAGACGATAAGCAGGCAAAATATAATTCTGAAAAGGGAGAGCTTGTTCCAAAGAGCTGAGAGTAGGTGGTGGGCTTCATAGCTCTGCCACAGATTTGAATGAAAGGTTTAATATGCAGTCTCTATTGAGGTAATAATATCTGTCAGCTTCACTGTTATGTTTTATATATCATTGTGAATTACTTAAGGATTTCAGATTAAGGACTAATTACAAACAATTCAGTGAGGACATCTGTGTTAATAAGTATATATGTATTTAATGTCTTGGATGTTGGAGCGATTTTTTACACTTCTGAGATTTTCTTACGCTTTTTATGCTTTGCATGATGCCAAATACACTGTGCATCAGTCACATTGCTGTTACATGGCATCTCGCTGGTGTTACAAATCTGAGTCAGACTTGGGACTCTGGGAAACAGTTTCCTTAATTTTGGACTTTTCTGTTGCTTGTGTCACAGTGACTCAGGTTGGATCTCCTGCTTTCCCTGTGGCTCAGTACAGTACCTTCCTAATTTTCATGAAGCTTAGCAGTGTTTCACTGAGTGGGAGGGAGACTTTCAGGGTCTTTTTTGTTGGGAGGGAAGGGAGGAGTCTTAGTTTTCTGCAAGTTCAATGTGCTAAAATGGCTCATTTTAGGGCCAGGCTGGTGCCGGGGCCATGCAAAAAAAGAAGTGTAGGGAGTGTGTGCCGGGAGGATGGAGAGAGGGTGAATCTCTAGCACTTGACAGTTAGATCGACTTGCTTTGCTGCATTGCCACAATCAGAATAATTTAAAAATAAGCACTAATTGGCTAATTAAGGCTCACATCCTTGAACAAGGTATCTTGATGGCTACCACTGGGTCTGCCAGAGCTTTGTGGTGATGCCTTGTGCTCTTCTGTCCAGCAGTCCCGCTCTGGACCTAGTAAATGTTTAAAAGAAATTGATATGTTTCCATTATTTTCTTCTAGTTTTATAGAACAGAGTTTTGTCAAGATGCTTTGTCTGACTTCTCAAACCAGAGGTATTCAGAAGGATGATGACTGACTGATACCTATAGGATTTTTCTTTGACAGTCCCATTTGTGAGAAGTAATGAGGTTACTGCACAAGGAGTGGCTTTAATTTGGCATGTTTTGGCAGCCTGCTAGAAAAGTATTGTTTAAGTAGGCACTCCTAATAGGCTAGTAAATCTTTTTTTCTGTAAAGAAAATGGGCTGTGGCCCTCTTGCTACTGTCTTTGTACATGTGTAGTTGCTTTTGTACATGGAAAAGAAAAATTGCAGAAGTCATTCTAATGACACGGATCTGCTACCAGCATTTGATTGCTCCTCTGTGTATAACAGCAATAGGCAAATGCAGAACCTTTTAATTAAATTCATGTATCTATTAATTTTCTTATAATATGTTACAATGCATGTATTAGAATTTAAGTTCCTTAAGACTGTTTGGAAAGCTTACTTTTTTCCTTTGCATTTCCTAAATAATCTTAACAATCTAAACATCAGGCAGACTGTTATTTGACACAAATTTGTTGTCATATTCCGGATCTGCCTTGGATTTTGGCAGAATTTATTTCATAAAATCTCTTCCTTCTTATTTCTCTTTCTTTTTAAATGGCACCACATCAAATGTTGTCCAAAATCTGACTCACTGATGAAGTAAGTCTTCAAAAAAGACAGATGGAGAAAGCAAATGTTGTTAAAAATTTGTCTGAAGTATTGTAGCTGTGCTAATAGTCACTTTTTAATCATAATTGGTGTGCGGGGTTTGATTGGTTTTACATTTATTTTCTGTTTTTCTAAGTTGTACAAAGCTATTGTTTTGGCTATACCAAAACCAGTATGCTCTCATGCAGTTTCTCAGTTAAGCAATATAAAGTGAGAGATTCCATCTTGCAGGAGAATAGATAAAATTTCTTTTTCAAAGGGGTTCTCTACTAGAATTTTTCCTTTTTTTTCTTTTTTTTTTTAAATTGCAAACCTGTATAATTGCTTACTGAAATTTGTGGATATCTATAAACAGATATAAAAATTCTTAAATAAAGCTTCTCAAAGATCTACACAGTGTAGTTTCTATTAAATTTACAATACAGTGGGGAAAAATGTGATTGAGTTTTTAAGAGTGTGTGTGTGTGTGTGTGTGTGTGAAACTGGTAAGGCTTTTGTTCTCATTGCAATTTGTTTATTAGTTTTTCCAAACTCTGCGCATATCTGTCATCTTCTATTGATTTTTAAAGGAAAGGTAGTAGGATTTTTCTTTTAACCATTCATATAGTGTTTTCAATCAGGAATATTTCTCAACTGTGATGTCCTTTTCAATTATAAAATAGTATTTGCCTTTTATAGCTGAGTATTAAATAAATTTTAAAATAGGATCAGCATGACTGAAATAAGATCTTTTTGTCAAGATTAATGTGTGTGCATACAGAAATACTGCATTTCTGAGTATGGCAAATAATACGTCAAATCTGAGCCACAAAATAGGAATGTAGATGGATCCTTGCAGTGTGTGTATTTTATTGCTACTTTACCAGTGATTTTTCTTTCATGTAGATTGACATAAAGACAAATATGTACTTTCCTTTAGATATTAAACCCACTATCTCACCTGTGAGGGATTGTAAAATTATATCCCTTTAAAAGAGAATACATCAATCTACAAAAAATTGCGTCTTCAAGACAAGGTCTTTCTTATTTCTCTGTTCCTAAGTGTATTCGGAAAGAAAGAGAAAGCTACAAGATTTAAGTCAGTCTGAAGATTGCATCAAATGCTGCAAGTCCTCTAATTTTGCTATAGAGTTGTGTAGTATAATGACCTTTTTTCACACTCTTCTTCCACAATAAAAAGGCATTTGTTTTGTATCTGTTCAGTCAATAATTTTTTTTTAAGGACCTACATCAAAGAATCTTACCACAAATTTAGAAGGATGTAAATGTTTCTATGGTACCATAAACTGTATAACAAATAATCTGTTGTAGAAGCAGCTTCTAAAATTGGGTCTTTGTGGTGGGGAGAAATGTTTAATCTGCGGATACAGCTGGTAGTTCTTAATGGTAATTAGTAAAAAAGAGTTTAGGTAGAACATTAATTAAAATAATCCCATCCAAGCCTTGCAATAACAGGCACTGACTGCCATCTATCCATGTGTTTTTTTTAATCAGGTCTATCAAACCATCATTAACTTTCTGCCTAGCCTGTATTTTCAGTGCAGTTTTACATCTTAATACGTGAAACGTTCCTCCTTCTGGGTGATTGCCTAAGACTTACCTATCTTCCTGCAGGACTTCAGTGTTTATCTCATTGGCTCTGAAAGCAGAAATAACAGAGTATTTTTCCAAGTATACCCTTAATCTAGAAACAGCTTTATAACTGAAATGAAAAAAATATGTTTCAAGCACAGCCATCACTGCCTTATTAACGTGCTTCCCTCTATCCACCACCTCTGCAGTTGTTGTTGTTTTGTCGCTCCATTAAGTACTGCTTCGTCATCAGTTGAAAAACCACTGAAGATGGAGTGAATGTAGTCCTGACTTTTTTGTGTCCGCTTCCAGCTAGATGAAGGATGAGGACAGCTGTTCATTTTTACAGCTGATCACAATGGTGGAGCTCTTACGATTCCCATCCATTACACAACTTGTGTCAGGGAGTAGAAGGGGATCTGAGCAGGTGGATATTGTCCTTAAAATGTGAAAAAGAAAGCCTTGTTTTGAAAATTTGCATTGGTGAATATTAGATGAGCCGTGTTTATTTACTGTAATACCTGTTGGGTTGGAAATTCAGATAGTGAAGTTGTGTCAGGGAAGGTTTAGGTTAGATAATAGAAAGAGGTTCTTCACCCAGAGGGTAGCTGTGTGCTGGAACAGGCTCCCCAGGGCAGTGGTCACAACACCAAGGCTGACAGAGTTCAAGAAGCATTTGGACAATACTCTCAGGCACATGGTGTGACTGTTGGGGATGGTCCTGTGCAGAACTAAGGATTGGACTCGATGATCCTTGTGGGTCCCTTCCAACTCAGCATATTCTGTGGTTCTGTGATACTCATGCAGGAGCTTTGCTGCCCCAGGTGGGAGAAGCAATATCTCGTGAGGCTTTGTTCCCCTCGTAGCCCGGGGTTCGATTGAAATCTCATCTTTGAATAATCCCTGAGCTGTGCAACCCAAACATTAAGCATCAAACTACATTACTTTCTGAACTGAAAAAATTTTTACCAGTTCTGTTCAAGCCTTCGGTTTCAGAATAATTTTAGAAAAAGAGCATACAGGCTGATTTAGTGAAATCATAACTTCATTTTCATTACCTTTGCGAGAATGATTTGTTCATTTTATTGATGTCTAGTTGCTTATGTTCCAGAGAAATGGAGTTAGAAAAGGCCCATCAATGTTCTGGAGCTCTGTAGATGGGAACAGTATTTTTTCATGTTAAAATTACCTTAACCTCCAAGAAAGTCATGTTTCGCTGTGACTCAGTTTGGTGTGTGTCTGCCTACAGGTTTACATGAACACTACATTAAACAAACTATAATACAATGTATAAATTTAACTCAGTTATGCTTATCTTTGTGCTGTGCAAGTCTGTTGTAAGTCCATATTAATTTTATTTGTATTAAGTGCTTAATGACTTCCACGTGTTACCAAAGTAGGACAGTATCATGCTGTGCATTAGTTTGGTTATCTGTGAGCTGCTGGAAACTGTGGCAAGTGTAGTTTTCTGCTGGGCAATGAATTTTTTGTCATAGTTGAAATATCTTCAAAAGAAAATTGGTTTCAAAATTAATATTTGTGTGGTATTTGAAAAGTTTTAATTTTGGTTTGCTTTTCTTTTTTTCAGAACATTGTTTTTCTTTTCAGTGATTTTTTTCCAGTTGTAAGTTGTTACTTATATGTTCTTGGCAGTTATAGTCAAATCTAAATATTCAAATTCTGTAACTTTTTTTTCAGTTTTCTGTTTTGACAGACTTTGATTTTTTCTTTTTCTGTATGTATGTGTAAAAATGCTTTCATTCTGGGTTGAAAACTTCCTAAACCACTTTTAAGAATTTCTGCCATGTTTGGTACTGCACTTTATTTAAAAAACAAAACAAAACACCCTAAACTAACCCATATGAGTTTTCACATCTCAATATCTGACACTGAAATCTTCATGCATATAATTAAATAATTAACTTCTAAGGAAAAAGTGGTTTTCATGTTTTTTTTTATTTTGTTATGTCATAGTCATTGATTTTATTTTTCCCCCCTCTGTCCTGCACTTTGCTAAGCTCTGAAGACCCTATTAATCTTCAGCCTTACTCTCCTCGTTTCCTAAGCTTTTTTGAAAGCTCCTGCTTTGTTGCATTGGGAATTCTTTCTCAGTTTGCCAACTTCCCTTAGCATGGTAGACTGGGGAGAGATAATGGCAAGGGAGGAGATGCTCTGCCTACAGTTCAGATGGTTTCTTTCCATTAGCTGTGCTGCCTTCTTTTTCCTTGTCTAAGGTAGGGCGGGCTTTGATGGATCTTTTAATATGAGTATAATCTTCCGACACAGAGCATGGGAATGGATTAGCCTAGAGGATATGAGAGTCGTTCTCTGAGATAGTGTTCTAAGGAGAACATCACCGACAATTCTGCTTCCTATCTACTCTTCTTGTGTTTTGCCAGCACTGTTCTTTGTATGTATGGGTAGCTTTGAAATAATTTTCTGCTGTTAGATGTTAAAATAACTAAGGAGTACATTTCCTAGTCTTTGATTAATTTGCTCTTCATCCTATGCTTTCAGGTGGCATACAGCTTGCTTATATGAGAACAATTAGGGAGATATTTAAATTAACTTGGGGGGTTTCCTGAGTCAGAGGGGCTTTCTTTCAGTATTTTGATGTATATAGTCCTGAAATGGGTTATTAGTGATTAACTACGAAAAAGAAGATGAGAGGATATGAGCTGCATGTGTTCAGTTGAAAGTCATGCTGGAATAAGAAGTTCTCAGCCAAAACAAATTCAGAAGTGAAAAGTGCTGGGATAAACCTCGGGGCAAAGTTTACCCTGTAATATAGTTCACTGGGATCTAAAAATAAGAGGTAGCAGATAGTGATGTGGTGCTGGAATTTTTAAGGAAAAAAATGGCTTTGTTGTTGCTTTTTTTAACAATTCACTGTTGTCCTAAAAAGTATTTATTTTTGCCAGTGGACTGCTATTTTGAATGTAGGCCTAATGATAATCTTCCCTCCTGCTCATTTCAGTTTATTGATGGAGAATGTTTCAGAATCTAGTGAAGTCTCCCAAGTCTTCTGCATAGACATGATGATAGTGCTAGGACTGAAAGGGTAAAATGCATGAGAGCAGGAAAAACGCAGTACAAACAGAAGAGGATCCTGGTATTATAAAATAAATCTAAAGAGACCATGTCTAGAGAGATTTGCAGAGTGAAAATAGAGCATGGAAAGACTGGGAAGAAAAATTCCCTTTAAAGACAGTGAAGGTGCCATCTCTAGCACATCCTTGGGTTGTTAGGAGCTCTGAGGAGGCTGCAGTCGACTGGGTGCAGGGTGAGGGGCAGGGTTGAAGGTGCCCACTGTTCCTCACCAGAAGAGTTGCTTGTAAACAGGCAGGGTCTCTTTGGCAGCCTGAATACCTGTGCTTTTGCAAATCCTGCTGTGGAAAGGTGGTGTTCATTATACACGATGATGGTGAACTTCTTGACTTGTATTTATGGACCAAAGCCTGAAAACTGCTAATGCAATTCCTCTATGAGCTCCCCGAAGTCCGAGCCTTTCCTATGGACTGGTGTTATTGTGTGGCTCTTGTGTTGCTCTGTCACATTGCACAGGGAGGGGACAGCTTGTGTCTAAGGCAGTATTTGGTAATTTATGTAACTTGGGTTTGTTTTGTTCCTGAAAGGGGATGCTGAATTGCTGGTTGAAATCAGCCCCATACTCTCCTTTTGCATTCTCGTCTGCAGTTCTTTGTGGGTTTTGATTGGTTTTGTTGTTTTGTTTAGGTCCAAGTTGTTCAATATGATCTCTTTCCCCTTCAACAAGCCTGGCTGAAAGCACTTTTTTGTTAATATTACTGAAGTGTTTTACTACAGCAATGGTGGTGATTACAAGACTACTGTGTTTTGGCTAACAAATGCAATAAATGTGATGAAAATCCCCCTGTGTTTTACATTTCACTGCATAACATGTTTATATAACATGTTAAACACTTCTGTCTGAAGAACAGCTTTCCACAAAGGTAAAATGTATTTTCCATGGCGCTTTTTAGAATTACTGTGGGAAAGAGTAATACCTGCTCACTTCTCACTCACCACATGTCCAAGTCTACATTTCCCAGTGTTTTAAAAATACACGTTTTCTTATTTTCCCATCACCCTTTGAAGTATAATTTTTCTGTGTGTCTTTGAGTTTTATGAGGCGAGAGTCTGTTATCTGGAGGACACGATTTTCCCGACACCAGGGACCTGGCGAAGGCGCTGGGCAGGAGCAGCCAGGTCCCTGCCGGAGCGCACCGCTGCGCGAGCGCTAATTTGGCTTTTTGTATTCTTGTCCTGTCTGTTTGTGGTATTTAATGCTCTAACATCTCTCTGGTTGGGTGAACCCATATGTCATTCAAATGGGAACCTGTGCCTTGCCATTGGCCTGACAGCCGCTCAGCCGTGGAGCACAATGATAAAATTATGAAAACTGTGTCTCTGCTCATTGGACCAGTGGAATTTACAAGCATTTCTCCTCTGTGTGCCTAAACACTATGTTGCCATGCCTTGGCTCACGCAGCAGATTTTTCTGGATTATAAGCCTTGTCAATAGTGTTAAGAGCTCACTTGTGTCTTTTTTTCCCCTACCCTGTTGGGGTTTTTCTCCCCTCTCTTCCTTTATTTATAGATGTGTGCTCCTCACAGAGAAAATCAAAAGTCAGATGCTTGCTTTGATGGTTACAAAAAAATAAATATTTTGTTTATGTGTTTAAAAAAACCCCAGATACTTTTACAGTAGGCAACATTTTGCTGCTGTTTGGTTCTGTCAGTGTATTTAATAGTCAGTGCAAGAATGGTTATTTATATGCAGATACTGTTTACTTCAGCATTATTTATATAGCAATACTATGTGTGGGTAGTCATATCTGTAAAGCCATGTTTTTCTTCATGTCTCCCTTTTTGTGGTATAGTGCATGTTACAGATATATAAATGTTATTCAACATAACGGAATAAAACTATTTTCTGCTCATGAAATAACCCTGTTAGTATAAACTTGAAAAACTCTCTCTCAAAAATCACCCCTGTTGAACAGATAGCATATTTCCACTGTAGTGTTACCTGTCTTTTTTGCATGTGGTTGAAATGTCATGGTAATAATCAATTCATCTTATAAAAGTTAGTGAAATACTCTTGCTCATACTTGGTAGCGAGACCAAAGACTGCAATCTTAATGTATTAGTAAGGTGTAATCTTGCTGAAACAGCCTTGGCTTCCATTTCTGTATATCTTACTTGCTTTGTGTACCTTGTAGATCCAAGACAACCTTCTCAGTAATTAAAATTATCAGGGTTATCCTGCATCCTTATTTTATGGGAGGATTTACTGCACTTTGAGCACATGAAGGATAAATTTGCTGTTCAAGAAATAGTATTGAATGTCTAATGCAGTGTATACTAAAATATCAGAGAAAGAGTCATTGCTAGGGTAATTATTGCTTGTTTCTCAGATAGTGAATTTGATAGTGCCTCTGTGTGTAATTTTTTCCCTTTTTTACTGACTGAAGAAGTCAGTAAACAGTAGAAAACAGTTAACAGTAGAAAAAATGTAAGGAAGTTATAGTTTGTGTAGCTGAAACTGGTTTGGGTTTTGTGTTTGTTTTTTTTCATAGAAGTAGTACATTCTTATTTTATTGGAACTCGTTTGCTTTTGACAAAAGAAGAAGATAGCTGAGAATGGCAGCAGGAAAAAATTGCTTCCTGATTAGTTTACCAATTAATCACAAATTTCTTGTATCATATCTTATACCATTCCTGACTGTGATCATCAGAAAAAAGATTGTGGAGATCCTTTTAATCTGACACATTGCAGAGCTTTTTGTGGGCTTTTTGCTTTCCTCTTAGGGCTTGCTGGTGATATGAAAAGTTTAAAACTGAAATCTTTATTTTCTGTTTGCCAGCAAAATTGTGTGCTGCTTTGTGAAATGTATAAAAAAACATATTCCTTGCCCCAAGGATATTGCAGTATAAATCCCTCAGTTCATACGTTCATTGTGCATCACTGGTTATGTTGGTAGCGTTGGTCCTCTTAAGCTCAGTGGCACTACTCTTATGATTAAAATTTAAAATTGCATAGTAGTTTGTAGAGTTGGAACCTCAATCACACATAATGGAAATAAATAAGGATGTGGGCAGGAAAGATGTATAGAAAGGGCTGAAGGGTTTGCTGGGTTTGTGGGAGTTCTTTGGAAATGTATGTATTTCAACTGGAGCTGACTTCATGGTTTTATTTATAATATCAAATTTAATAAGTTATAAGACCTACATAGCAAGTACTTTGAATTAGGGTATTTCATGAATCGAGCCGTAATGTGCTTTGTAGGGCTTTGCAAAGCGCTGCACTACATTGTGTGTCTGCTCTGTTCATGTGCTGAATTTCTTTCCTACTCCCTTTGCATTACTGCACTTGAGAGAATTTTCACTAGTTGGAACAGAAGCTGAAAGGGATCTTTAGGAAAGCACAGTCAAGCAGACATAATAAATTTTGAAAGGCATAAAAACCTACCTCCCAATTGAGGGAAGTAAAGATTTACAATACATCATAGAAATACCTTTTTTCTGAGAGAGCAAAAATCTTCCGACTTGGCAAAGCTTTTCTTACAGCAAGGCAATGGAAAAACCACTTGCAATGTAACAAGTTGTTTTCTTTGTGACTTGAAGATGAAATTATATTATTTTCAGATCAGTTGGAGGCAACAAAGTAGAAGAGGCAAAGCTTTTAAAGACATGCTTGTCTAGGTTTTTGTCTCTGTTACACAGAATGGTTACATTGGGTGCTAATTATTTGATTACGTTCCTTTTCTTCTGGAGAGATGTTGAGATACACTGCACTGAAGCAGCTTGTCTTTCCTAAGGGGAACAGGTCCTCAACAAAGTGCTGCCCAGAAAGAAGAACTAACACTGGTGAAACAAACTAACATTTAGTGAAAGATAGCATATATTAGTGTATGCCTTGTATGCCTTATGCTGTGAGGTTATAAAATTAGCTGGTTTTATGGGTTGACAGCTTCCCTTAAAAGAAAAAAAAGCAAAACTCCCCAAACCCCACCACTTTTTTTTTTTTTAATATTTTCTAAACGCTCCTAAATATTAGGCTCAACAGGATATATATCTTCAGGTTTGAAGACAGCTCCTTCTCTTAGATTGGTAATTTAATGACATTCACCACATATTGGAGCTGTTGAAAGAACTGGATTATAAAGATTTGTAGATAGTTTTTAACAACATAGACTATTAATTTATTTTACCTTTCTAAGATTCCTGTTACTTTGAAATGTTTCTTTTTAAAGAGCTGTTATATTTTATCATAAAGCATTCCTGCCTTCACTGCAAAAGGGTATTTATTACTGCTTCTCTTCTCAGTGAAATGTGATGACATCATCTTTTCCTATCTATTTTAAATATAGTAAAAGGGATGCTTTTGCGAGCACACTGCTATATGTGAGGAGAGTAAGAAAACAGGTAGACATTGGAAGTGTTTTGTGATGGGGTCTTACCCATAAGAGTCTTCCCCTTCTGTAATTTAGTATAAAAATATACTTGTCTAGGTGAAAATCACTAATTTCACCTTTTTAATCCCCAACTAAGGCTTTCAATGCTCTTTCCTCCCTATTTTTATAGACCTTTGAAGGTATTTGTGGCTACTGTATTTGTGGGGGTTGTTTGTCTGCCCTTACTGTTTTGAATGTTGATCTTAGTTTTGAATCACAAATGTTTTACAGCTTTTTTAGCTTACTAAATTTCTTCAAACTGTGATCTTGGTGAGTAAATAGTAGCACATGCCATAGTTCTTTATCAGATTTCTGTAAAATAAAAAAAAGGTCTTGATAATTTTAAACTAAGGGGATTTAGTTTAGTTTTGCCTGTTGACATGAAAGAAAAACTCAGTAGAAGCTGAGGGACTAGACTGAAAGAGTACAGATTATTTAATGCTTTAATTTATTTATTTATTGTTTGCTTTTAATTGGCAGTGCTCCTATTCCTCTCTCTTTCCTTTTCTCTGCTCAACCCCTACCCCTCAATTTCTGTGCTGAACATTTAAACCAGAGGTCAGTTTGGCTCCATGTGTTGTTTAAAATACACTGCAACTGAACAGCTAAATGGAACAAAAGCATCAGCATAAAATGCAGAGACTATATTAGGGCTGAGAGGATGGAAGCACACATAGGTTATCAATAAATACTCAAATCAAAGTGAGCTTACTCTATAGATGTATTTTTTCATAGTGAACTAACAGTGTTTTTTAGCTCCAGTCCTCTTTTCATCACAGAGTAATAATCCCAGTTCGTGCTGTTCGTGTTTTCTCCTTTTCTTTCTTCTAACTCCCATAGCACAGCTTTTTCAATCCAGCATTCACTGCACATGTTCCAGTCATGAGGTTACAAAGCTGACATTGCAGTCTCAGCAGAGGTTATCTCTTTAAAATTCCCTAAAATTCCCCTTTGGCACATCCAGTTTGGCAGCTGGGTTTCTGTAGGAAACTGATGGAGCCACCCCCTCCCCTTATGTCCTTTATAAAAATAGAAATCTATTAAACCTCTGGCCAGAAGGGCAGATGGGTAAGTACTCCCTCCAAACCAGACAGTGCTGCTTCCTAAGCTTTTCTCCCTAGTTTTATACTCTCCAAAAAATCAGATTTATATACTTCAGAGCCAATTAAGTAGTGAAAATACTTGCTTTTAAAACTAAAATGCCTGTTCTTCGGGACGTGTGAACTCTGTGCTCTGGAGGGTATATACCAGCTGCTGAGAAATATTGACCTGTTGTTGGAAGTATTTTAAATAGTTATGCAACTGCAAAATCAGAAGCTTAGTTTAATCGTAGAAGCTCATGCCTGAAAAATAATGTAGCCAGTTAAGTACAACTGGTACTCAGAGAAAGATTTGCCAAACCAAACGGGAGGCTTAAATATCTACCAACACAGATAAGTGATCATTGTCCTAACAATATTGAAGAACTAATCTAAATGGGCATTACCCACTTTACTTTCATGCAAAGAATGTCACTGAAATGCATTAAATACTTGTTTCTGCTTCCTGCAAGGAAGGAAGGGAGAAAGAACTGTATGTGCATCCCCCTCCCTGCATCTCTACTTTCCCTTGGATGTCATTCTAGGTGAGAGCTTGCATTGATTTTCTGCTTAAAGTGAGTTAAATTTTGTGGCAGAATTTGAGTGTCTTGAGTTTAAGAAGACTTGAAAAGCCAGTGTCCTACCTGAAAGTCAAGGAGAGAGACTTCTTTTGTAGCTTCACGTCGGGCTGCAGCTTTCTTGTGGCACCTCTCTCTTAGAAGGCCTCTGCATGGTCTCTCTTCTGGAGAGCTGGAAGTTGTTACTTTGCATATAGAGTGCTCTTTTGGAAAGTGAGAATTGAGGATTTGGATTCACAGGATGAGGAGAGCCCAGGAAAACCAAAACCAAAGACTCTGCAGTTCAACAGCTGCCAAAGCAACCCAGCTGGTACCTACAATGTTACTTGACTCTCATTGCCTCTGGGTTCATCTGACCATGTTGAGTTTTTTCTGTGTGTTAAGTCAGCAGAAGGCTGCCCGTTACCTTTCTGCTATTTTAGTGTGGTGTAACAGCTCAGTAGAGGGTCAGACCAGCTAGGGGGAACTTGGGTGAAGAGAGAAGCCAAAAGTGGGACATCTGTGGCAGCAAAAAGATTGGCTTGCAGCTGTGGACCAGCTGTCTTGGTGCTATAGCCCCGGGAGCCTTATACGAAAGGTGAACAACCTCCACAGTGTCTACTTTTGTCATGCCTGCTGTAGGAGACCTCTTCTTTCCCCAGGTCCACAGTGTGCACAGGTGGGCACTGGGCAGCTGTGAGGCAGGAATCCACACAGTGGATTAGATGAGGAGCTGGGGAGCATTTCTGCATGGAGTGTTCCCTCTAGAACAACTTTGAATGGCTCCCTCCCGAGACCAGGTGCTTTTTCTACCACCTTTGGAAGAGCATAGGACTCTGTTGGCCCCTCTGGAGAACTGCAACAGCAACTGCCATTTTGGCTCACTCTGCCTGGTGCTTGTGAACGCTCTTGGAGGACTGTGACCCTTAAATAGGCTAATCTCATCTCATCACTTTGTGGACAGGCAACAAATACTGACTATATGCTCCTGACACTTGATGCTAAATCCCATATGAGTTGCACAGAGCATTGCACTTTCTCACTGTAAGTTACCATGTCTTGGTTTTATTGAGGAAAATCCTTGCTAACACGGCCTCCCTATTAAACCATCTTTGAGTCAGCCTGAGGCCTTTTTCTTTGTATGTTGCTTTTTAATGTAATGAAGTGTCTACCTTCTTGTTGTGCTCACTGTTTTTTACTATTCCAGATTTCCTCACCTCTTATTTATTAAGAGTATGTGTTTGTCATGGGAAACCACTTTGAAAATACACAATGAAGGATACTGCAAGTTTATCACCAGTCTTTGTGAAACAGTGTAATGCATTGTGTGAGCACCTGTAACCCATTTCAGTGCAAAGTCAGATGGGTTAACATAGATTTCTCTTCTCCACTGCATGGGCAGAGAAATTTATGTATCAAAAAACTGTTGACAGTCACCTCCTGCAGCCTTGCTTGGGAAAAGACTGCTTCTTAAAAGTATTTTGTAAGGAGAAGTGAGAACACAGAGGACTGAATATTCACTGAGTATATATAAAGAGTTGCAGTTGAGGAAGGTGTAGGGTCCTCACTTGGGTGCTGCAGACATCCTTAATCACCTTTCCGAACAAGCTGAATGCTGGGCCTCTTTTGTGCTTACCTGGGACACCTTTATTACACAAAAGCAAAAGGAACTATTCAGTTTCCTGCTTGTCTCTTACTTGTGGCACCAGACAGATCCCATCATTCTTTACAGTTCAGATATCTTGGAGCAAAAAAAACGCCAAGTTGATCGCTTTCTTTGTTTTTAGTGAAAGAATTCCCTGTAATGTAGCGGTTTTGTCAAAAGACACTCCTCAAGACTATACAGCTTGGAGATATTGAATGTTCCTGATGGATCCTTTAAAGTGTTTTAAAGTGCATAATTGGGGCACTTGAGCATAAAACTACAATTATACACTTGTGTGTTAATTTTGTGTACAGATATTATTTCAGTCTGGACATAAATGAGAAGGAAGCATTTTATTGTGAGTGTAAAAATTTGTTTTGTGAATGCTTTAACTAAAAAGGTGTTCAGATAATAGCTCAAAACAACCAGACTTGGGAAGAAAGGGGTTTGAGCTTTCAAGAAAGGGAAAGAGCAAGCATGGATATACTGGAGATGCTTTGAAGAATAGTAGGTATTATAAAGATTAACTGATGGAGCACAATATTTGAGTTAAGATTAGCTGCAATGTTAATAAAAAAAAAGAATTCTAGTAGTTTGGCAGAATGAATGAACTTGATGGTTGATTCTTGGTAAGTTTTTAAGGGGGCTATTTTCAATTAAGCAAAATAGATAATTTTTGGTATATGATGTTACGACTTTAAAGACTCTCGTTTATTTTTCTGTTCCATTTTGAGTATAATGTTACATGAATTGGATTAACTGTATCCAGATACTTACATTTAACAGATGTTTCTAAAACTTGCTTGTGGTAACTGATATGAGGAATAATTTACAATAATCATCTTATTTTGAGTATAGTAAAACTGTAATTATTTAAGAAATTATGATGTAGTATATGGTTTCAGCTGTGAATTTATAAGATTGATGTCTTTGATGTTTCTGTCAGGGTTCTTTTGATGTCTTCCAGTGCTAAGTAATAGGTCAAGTTAAATAATAGAAATGGAATAAATCAAGTATGAACACTCTGTGACTACAAGGAGTAGTTCGAAAGTTTTCTTTTAAAAATACTTCCAGCAATATTTGAAATCACAGCTGTTATGTAAGTACTCTTATTTAGAGGCTGACTTTTTTTTTTTTTATCTGCTGCGAATAGAGAAAGGAAAAGAAAAGCTGGCCCAGAAAAGATTTATATCTTCCTCTTTTTTAGTTTTGTTTTGGTGGGTTGGTTGGTTTTGGTTTTATTGGTGATTCTCTTTGGTCAAATTTATCTAAAGAAGAAGGGGTTTTGAGAGGAGTTGCTTTGTATTTCCTGTTTTTCTAAGCCAGTGTAAGTACCCCAGAAGGAACGCTGAGGAACTGTGCCACAGGAATGGGATCCTGATCTTAGGCAGTTAATTCTATGCTGCAAGATGATAAATTATGCTGGGTGGGTAATCAAGTAATCACATTTTCTTAGCCAGTTGGTTCATCCAGTCATTCCGTTTGCCTCAGGATTCCTTGCTGTGGGGAATTTGTAGTGTCCAGATAAAAAGTATGATTTTGATCCTGCAGTGGTAGAAGCAACCAGCAGAATTTGGACTGTACAAATGACTAAATTTGTCACAGAAATTGCTGAACCTAAATGATAGCTGTGGGAGGTCGTGCCTTTTTCTTTGTGTGTTGACCTCCTATGCTGTGGACACTATTTGAGGTTTGAAAGCTGTAATGAAAACACAAAGAGCTGTAAATCTCTTCTCTCATTGCATGTTCATGGCAAGTTTTTCCTGATTAGAAGTGTGTGATATCCCTTAAAAAAGTGAGGGACTGGAACTGAGGATGACTTGCTGTGTGTAACAGCAGCCTACTGGTCTGCTGTTTCAGAGTCAGGCCGGGAGGCAGAGGTGGTGGGGGTTAACTCAGAAGTGGTGACCTCCTCAAAGGTGTCTGGGCCAAAAGCAGAGGGGGTTCTCTGTTAAAGACCAGAAACTGGGTGTGCCCCTTGGCTGTTAATTTTGTACTAAGAAACTACTAAACTGAATTATAGAATCATAGAACAGTTTGGGTCAGAAGGACCTTAAAGATCATCTAATTCCAAACACCATACCATGGGCAGGTTCCACTAGACTGGGTTGCTCAAAGCCCCATCCAGCCTGACCTTGAACACTTCCAGGGATGGGTTATCCACAGCTTCTCTGGGCAACGTGTACCATCCTCACAGTAAAGAATTTCTTTCTGATATCTGATGTAAACCTACTCTCAGTTTGAAGTCATTCCCCCCGTCCTGTCGCTACCTGCCCTTGTAAAAAAGCCCTTTCCATCTCTCTTTTAGATTCCCTTTACATAGTGAAAGGTGCTACAAAGTCTCCCTGTAGCCTTCTCTTCTCCAAACTGAACGGTCCCAGCTCTCCAGCTCTCTCAGCCTTTCTTCATAGGAGGAATGCACCAGCCCCTTAATCATCTTTGTGGCCCTTTGTTGAGCTCTCTCCAGTATGTCCATGTGTCTCTTGTACCGGGGAGCCCAAAACTGGACACAGATCCTCCAGTTGTAGCCTCACCAGAGTTGAGCGGAAGCACTTCTTTGTCTAATGCAGGCCAGGATACCATTAACTTCATTCGTGGGAAGGGCACATTGCTGACTAATGTTGAGCATGGTGTCCACCAGGACCTCCAGGTCTTTTTCTGTCAAGCTACTTTTCAGCTGGGGTGGCCTCCACCATATATTGGTGCCTGGGGTTGTTCCTCCCCAGGTGCAGGATAGGAATAAAGAAAGGAGAAGACAAGCAGCTGTCAGGGAAAGAGGGTGTGCACTGTAAAGGTCTGTGAAGCCCTATAGTCTAATGGAATTGGACAAGTTTATGTGGAAAGTAGAGAAGGGCATAACTTACTCAAGAGGGCACAACATCGCTTCCTGTGGAAGATCTTTTATATTCTTCTCTTGCTATTTTTAAGAGATACAGTGAAGGGCTTTGAACAATCTCAAATGATTTAGCTCTGAAAGCCATTGAGTTTAGGAATGGTAAAGACAGTATCCATCAAGATTGATATCTTTTGAGGAGAACATGAATGAATTAAAAAGCACCCTTCTCTCTCAAAAGAGACTGTAAGAAAGATAGAAAACTCAAGGGTATGCAAGATATTGGGAAACTGATGATAAACAGGGTGTGTGTACATTCTGCCTTTTCTCACTACTGCGATTAAAGAATAATGTTTGCAGTTGTTCCAGCTACCAAGACTATGTGCCAGAAGAAAGCAGAATGAAAGCTGTTTTACAGAGGGATTTTTCAGTCTCCAGTAGTTAAGTGTTTGGAGTCTCTCTGTGTATAAAAGCATAAAAATGGAGGATTACTCATGCAGCTAGATTACCTGCTATTCAGACTCAACCCATACCTCTCATTTGTGTTCCCTGCTTTAGAAGGTTTGAATGGCACTGCAGAACTTGTCAGAAGAAACGTTTCTCAGTATTTTTTAACTATATTTTTTTAACCACCATTTGAGAAAAATAGTGGTCAAAATTATTGCAAATTTCCTGGAAAATAAATGGCAAATTGAGGATTGTTGTGTAGTCCATTCATAGATGCACAAGAAGTGCCCTGTGATAAATTATTTGTTATATGATTAAAAATCAGGTTAAATATAGGCTTTTGCATTTTTCTGTAATGGCTGGCATTTCATAGGTGAAATTCATCCTACTAGTGCAGTGAGGTGTGAGGTTTCCTACGTGGTTTTTACTGAAGCATCAACTGTTGGAGACACCATAGAGATCAGGTTGAGACAGTTCTGATGTGCTTTTTCTTATGTTGGTTTGTAAAGTGGAAATCTGGTACTTAAGCAGATTATGTGATCCCTTTTAATTGTTTTGATCACTTTATAAAAAAAAGAAAGGAAGGCGGAGTATAAGAATAGATATCTGACTCATCTAAGTGTGTGTAGGTATATATATATGGGCACTATGATTTCTCTCTGTTTGTAATACAGTATATCAAAATAGCTCTTCTGAAAACAATTCTATTGCAATTTTTTAGTCTTCTCTATAGTGTTGGTCTGAGGGGATGGATATAGTAATATGGAAATCTCTTAGTAGAGATTATGATATTTTCATCCCTTAATTTGCAGAAAAGACCAAATGTTGCATTAGTTCTAACTGTAATTCACTGTGTGAATCAACACTATCGGGCTCTTGTGTAGGAAAAATTTCTTCCTTTTGTTTCTAGACTCAGCTGTTTACCTCTCCCTTGAAACTAATTTTAGCTCATCTAAAACATGCACATTTTTTATTTTTGTTTGTTTGTTGTTTTTAGGGGAAGGGGGGAGTGGGAGGTGGTTGTGATATTGGCATAGATTTAGCATTTACAGCAGAGGTAGTTTTCATCAATTTCTGACAAGGGAATCAAAGTGTTCTTTTTTGGAAGAAGAGATATTGCTTTTCCATATAAATGATTGACTATTTTGTGGTAGTAGTCTTTATTTATTTGGCTCTCATCATGAAGAATAGCAAACTTATTCAAAATCTCAGTACATCAAAAATATGTCAATACATAAAACATAAGTACTATTCCATACTACAGTCTATGCAAAAAGCTATGTTAATAAGATGTGAAGGTTGCACAGCTAAGAAGTCAGAAAACATAAATGATAAGATTCTAGCAGCCACATTAACTGAGCCACATTTCACATCCTCTGTATTTTATGAAATGCCTTTGACAACATAAATCAGAAAGAGAAGGTGCTATATATGTGCGACATGGCTCAGTTAATGTTGCTTTTGGAACCTTAACATCTGTATTTTCTGACTGGAGAGTTTTTTAATCATGTAATCTTAGTAGTTTTTTTACATTATTCTTTTCTTTTTCCCTTTTTTTTTTCTTTTGTAGTCCACTATTTTTAGAAGAGCGGAAAATTGCCTGTACTGATAACTGGTTAGCTCATGTTGCTTTGATTTAAGCTGCAGTAAAAGGCAATATATAGAGAGCACCTCATGACAGATACATATGTGATGCCGTATACATTGCACTGACAAGTGGTGTAATTGTGCTGTTGTGCAGTTTTTGAGGAAAAGGGGAATACAGGAATGTGTTTGAAGTCCTGTCCTTTCTGTCCTGCACATTAACAGTAGTACTGAGTATGACTGCATTGCAGACTGCGTCTTGTGGAGATACTTGAGCTGCCTTTTTAAATGAACTGGCTTGTGTACAAAAAGCAGTCTGGCTATAAGAGCGTGGATCTCCCTTTGACCTAATTCACCCTTCTGTAGAGCACAGCAAATTAGCCGAGCACAGCTTTTGGTGTAGGCTCCTGCCAGTGCTGAGCCAGTTTGCAGATCTGTGTACTGCACTGCAGTCTTCAACATAGACATACATTTAATGACTCTGCAAAATCTACTACCTTGCAAGTTCTGGAATGGGGATTATTGTGCTGTGACACAGAAACATGCTTTTTATCCTTTTGCTTCCTTGCTCTGGGTCACTGGGTGGACCAGTATCAGGCCCAGTGTTAATATTTTAAAGGCTCTTAATAAGATTTTAAAGTTCCTACTCCAGTGTAAAGGCAAGCAGTCTAGGAAAGACGGTAACATAGGTGAATGCTGTGACCAATGTATTGTCAAAAGGTCAAAGCCAAGTGATAAGTAATATAATTTATAGAATGTATGAATAAAATGCCTTAGCATCAGGATTTCTGATTTACCTCTGATTAATAGCCTTGACACTAACACCGAGCTTTTTACTTGCTTTCCTTTGAGGTTATTTTGGTTTGGTTTGATTTGGTTTTGTTTTGGGGTTTTTTTGTGTCGTTCAGTGAGGAGGACTTGTAACTTCATTAAGATTGTGTGTGCACAAGAATGCTGGGGTTGAACATGTTGATTTGAGAAAGGAGACCATGCTGCCTTAAAAGCATTAGCATCTTCCACTGAACATGTGCCAGAGGTTTTCCTATACTGGGATATTATATTTTTCTTCTTTCTGTAATTCATCTAAACATACAGATAAAGACCTGGACTTTTGTGACTTTGAAAGTTATAGATATGAACCAGATTTTTTTTTAAGTATGGGAAAGTCAGGGGGCTAGTTTTCCATTACAGCTTTCTATTTGAAAGTATGGAGAAATGCATGGCCTGAATGTCTGAGGGAAAATACTTAGGTTTTGGCAGAGGTCTGGCTTTGGAAATCTAAGACTGAAGCAGTATATATTTCAGAAAACTGCAAGAGTTTTATTTGAAGGTTTGATGGAAACCGTGTGACAGCTTTCTTATAGTTACTACTGAATTGACCTCTGTAAAATTAAAATAATTAGAATTAAATCTTACTATAACCTTTTGTTAACTGAAAGAATGTGCTGTTTACTCCTAGTGTAAAGTATCAGGTGGTAGGGTTTTTTTGTCCTGAGAATCCCACCCACTATACATTTTTTACTCTAATTTCTACGTAATTACAGTGGTGCTGTATAGGTGCTAAGAAAGTGGAATGCTACTGATAATTACATTTCCGAGGATGGTACTTGTTTCACAATGTTCTGTATCATGTTTCTCAGCAAAGTAGGCCACTGAAACAGGTAGTGCCACCCTTTCTTCTGAGTGCCACCCCTGCCTCTGGAGTTCCGTTTTCCTTCTCTCTGTAACAGGGCTTAAAACTGATCAGACCAGACACACCTCCCCCAGATTTTTTATCATGATACTGTGGTCCACAGCTTCCAAATTGTGCTGTTGCCTTCTACCAGTATCATCCAGGATCTGCCTCAGTTTTTGGGCACCAAACAGACTGCAGGGAGAAGCAATGACCGATGGGGCCAAGACTCTTTCTGTGTAGTGAGCATGTCATGGTATCTGAGTGTTCCTGTGGGTCAGGTGAGCTTTTTGTGATAGAGGACACATAAAGGTTCTTCCATTATTGACTGCGTCTCAACATCAGGATGGTTTAAAAGTGCAGTAACTACATACCGCTGGTATTATTAGTGTACCTGTGCTAACACACTAATTCTGTTACATTTTAATTTTAAAAATTATTTTAATGACTCTAATGCTGTCTAATGATGCTTATCCTTTGATATCAGTCATGGATTGCGCATGCAAAAATTGCTTAAAACTTCCATTACTATCAAGGTATTACCTGGACAAAGAATGTCTGCCACTAGACCCTTTATTCAAACAAGGATTAAAGATAATGAGTTAAGTTACAGATTTAATTGGATTTCCCCCATCTCTTCATTTTGGCTGCTGATTTTGCTCTTCTTTTACTCTCATTCTTTCTTTGTTTGTGTTCAGAGTGGTTTAGTCACTAATGGTCAGTCATACTTTTCCCAAAATAATGCTATTTGTACAGTGTAAGTCAGATAGGAGTCAAAGTAATTATTACAGTTTCTGTGCTTGCCTAGAAATAGATTCAAATTTAGGTCTGCTTTCTCTTGAACCGTCCCAAGAATGTGTGCGCTACTAAAGGCATGATGAAGTTTCCCAAATTCTCATCTCCTGCATTGTGTGGCCACAAAGAATGTGGGAGTAAGGGAGAATGGGAGGGAGGGTTTACTTTATAAGGAAAGAGGATGTTTGGGACATTCACTCCAACCATTGTAAATAATTGGCTTCAGGTTTGTTTTATTCTGGGGAGATTTTAATTACGCTTTTTTTTTTCATTCTGTTTAATAAACATTTGTCCACAAGCGGTATCTTGTGATCCCCATCAGTAAAGCAGAAGGATTAATTTGCACGTAGTTGTTTGTTATTTATTTAAATCATCGCAGAAATTATATTGAGTGCTCTGCTAAGGCAGCGGTGATGGGTCTCTGCACTGAAGAGTACAGCATCTAAATGTACTTGTATTTTAGGTGGTGGTGTTTGGTTGTTTTTCTAAAACAGTTTGGATTTGGAGGATATGGAGGAAAAAGCCAACATGAGTAACTGATATGTAAGATCAGAAGAGGAGCCCGGTATTCCTTTATAAACCAGTGTCTGGAAGCAGATTGCTAGGGAAAATATTTAGGAAATATTTAAGAAACAGCTTCTGGCAATCAAGGTGGTGTTGCTCTTCAGGTTGCTTATGTTTGTTACTTATCACCTTGCAGACCAAATCTTCATTGCTTTCTTGTGGGACTTGAATATCTATTGCAGAGAGTTTAGAACATGGGCGTGGTGCTATCAGGTCAGATCAGGGGTTCATGTAGCCCTGTATCCTACCTCCAGTGGAGGCTTTAATTGGATGCCTAGAGCTGAGTCAGAATAAAGGAAGCATATGATATTTCCCCCAATACTCTCCAAGCCTTCAGCTATTTTCAGTTCAGGGACTTCCTGAGCCAGATGTGGCTCTACATGTTTGGTCACCCTCAGAGGATGTCTCTTGTGAACTTGTCCAGTGTTTGAGCCCACATAAACTTTCAACTTTCAATTTGGCAAGGAGTTTCAAACATCTGGTGCCTCTCTGACTAGAGAACCTGTCTCTCACTTGTTTTGAAGTTTGCTTCTTCCATCAGATGCATCATAATCGTTGTGTTGGACAAGATGCTTTTGTAGCTTTCCATCCTATTCCTACTTCCTGGTGTCTTTTCCACACTCAAAGGGTTGTAGTTTCTTTGTATGGAAACTGTTCCATACTTTTGATAATTCTTGTTGTATTTCCCTGAACCTTTTTGTCTGACCATTCCTAGTAAGTCCAAAAAGTCTGTAGAGAGAGATTTTCTTTTGCAAAAGCTGTGTTGATGTTTCCTAATTCTGATCTTCATTTTTATCTGTCCTGATTTATCCAGAACAGTGATTGGTCTTGTGTAGTCTCAAATTTCTTTTTTTTTTTTAAAGCCATACTCCAATTCTCACCTCCTGCAAAGGCAGCTCCAATTTAGCGACTGTGTATGGTCATTAGTAATTAAGTTTTTTGAATTTGATTAGACCTGTGGAGTGATACTGTATAGTCCCAAACTACTTCTTACCATTTGTCACTTTGTTCCACAAAAAGTCCCATCAGATTCAGACACATTCATCACGTTCTTCACAAAGGAGGACTCCAGCGTGGGAACCCCCCAAGATTTTTCCAGAGTGAGAACAAAAATTTGTTAAGCTTCTCTGTCATGGCACTGTGTTCTCTGTATCTCCTTTTAAACCTCCATTATCATTTGTCACTTCAGACTCCCTGGCAGACTTTCTACTTCTGATGTGTTTGAAAAAATGAATCATTACTCATTTGATTCCCTTTCCTAGCTGTTTCGCCAGTTCTTTCTGGCCTGCCTTATTACATTTGAAGTGCTGGAGTTTACAGTCTTTTCTGTTTTCCTCATTCGGACCTGGTGCTGGCTTATTGAAGGGGATGTCTTTTTGCTTCTAGAAAGCCTCAATGAGCCATGCTGGTCCCTTTGCTCTTATCAAGTCTTTCTGAATAGGTGGTGAATATTATTTCTGTGCTTTCCATGTGGTTGTTGTTAAGCAGCTTTGATGCTGTCAGTCAGATTTTATTTCTCGTAGCTATCTATTAGAGCTTCCTTTCAACAAGCTTTCTCTTTTTTATATGGTTACACTTTTTGAAATTAAGCACAACCGTAGTAGATTATTTGGGTTTCATTGTTCCTGTAGGGATGCTTAATTTAACTCTATTATGGTCACTGGTGCATAGTGGTTCTGCAGCTGTGGGGTGTAGAAGAAGGTGATTTCTGCTGCTCTGGACTGAGCCAAAGGCAGTGGCTTCTCATGCAGGTTCCCTAACTAGCAGCTCCATGGAACAACCTTTGACAGTTATCTGATACTTTGGTCTCTGCTTTGTAGTATGCTTACTCAGTCTATGTGGGAGGAGTTGAAATCTCCCTCTAATCAATCTTGCAGCGTGCCTTTACTGATCTTGCTTACTGTGCTGCTGTCAGCGTTGCTGTAGTATGGCCATGCCTGGTGGTTCCAGCACTGACTTCTCCTGATCTGACCAAGCTCCAGACCTCTGCTGCTTGGTGAGGTGGAGTTTTACTTTGATTTTTTTCTAAATGCTATGTAGCATATAAGGTTACTTTGTCATCAGCTGTCTTCCCTATGAATTTGTATCCTAGGATGATGCAAACTAGAGACCCACTAATTGTTTCCTTTCTACCGTATTTCTAATATGACTGTTGCTAGTGTTTTTGTTTGCAGCTTGATGTTCCAGTCCCCCCTCTTTGTGTAGAAGTCAATGTGTTGTTGGAATTTCTTCTCAACTTTCTATTTACTCTGTAGTCACTGTGTGTCTGTTTTCGTTCTTCGATTCTTCTCAGCATCTTCACTTGATGACCCAGAATCTCTGTGTCTTCATTTGACATAGCAATGCCATGGTTTTGAACCATGTGCTCTTCTTATCCCCTCTCTTAATTTTAAAATTTCACTTTCTTGATCCTTAGGTACCAGCAACCTGGCTCCTATCTTCAGGTGAACTCCAGCCCTCCTAAACAAGTATCTTTATTCTAGAAATATTCTGGTTCTTCATGAACCTGATCTTTTGTTTTGTCACCATCCTGTCAACTGGACATTCCAAGTTCTCTTTTTCTTTTTTCCAGAAGCCCATATTTTGCTGTCAGGATATCTTTCCTTTTCTTCCTAGTGTTACTAGGAAGTTACTAGTGTTACCCAGATGGACCACAACATAGGTTTCTCCTCAGCATTGCCTAGGAACCAGTCCAGGCTCTGTGACCTTTGCAGCTGACGGGCAAATAACCATGTGGTCTTCTGTCAGATCCCAGACTCCAGCTGTCTGTTTGCCTGATGATATTCCAACACACCCTTCTTAGTTTGCATTATAAAGGCCTCATTTATGCATCAGCAGGGAGAGGCTATTTATCAGAAAGGGTTGCTTTGGTCACAGAAAAATCTAACTGCCTGTGAAATGATGGTGAAAGGAAACAGAAGCACAAGTGAAGAGAACAAGTGCAGAAGTGGGGTTACAGCTCTGACCTTAGGAGTTAGCACGGCCAGCTTCTGGCAGAAGTAATAGAGCAGATCAAGTTGTGGTAATAAAAACAGCCTAAATAGGCATTTAAACTTGACTTTGTATTATTACTATTATCGCCCAGCAAATACTACTGTATTGTTGAATTAACGTAGTAAGTTAACATTAGGTAGAACAGGTATGTGTTTATGTGTTGAGTAAACAGATTTATCCGTCTATCAGAAACTCGGTGGGAGCAGTTCAGAGATGAAAGCATTTCACATGTGCTCGGGTATCTGAGACACTTGCTTAGGGCAGGGATGTGCAGGACCAACAGGTCCATTCTAGAAGGGAGAAGTCCTGTGCTGTCTCTGTCATTTGTCTGAAAATGATACTAAATTCCAGAGTGTGGGGAAAAGCACAGGTACCTAATATCGGGGCAATATAGACACAATATCAGGAGTTTGTTGAAAGTGTGCTCTTTCAATTATCTCAAGAAAATGGCAGTGTCTGTTGATAGAAGACTTACATCCTAAACTGATGTAGAAAACTCCTCTGACATTGTAATTGACTTGCTTTTTGTTCTAACTTAAATTCTCGGTGTATGTGGGTTCTCAGTATGTGATACATGTACCGATTGGTGTGTAACAGGTTATTTTGTGTTGCACTGGTGTTTTGTTATTATTTTTTAAAAAAGATATATCTCAGTAGGGGGGAAGGAGATTGAGAGAGATTGAAGTTGACGAAACCAAAATCCTGCTAAACCCCAAGACTTTTGTGTAAGGCTTAAACACACAAACACTAAAAACCTAAGGGTTGCAGGCAAAATATGTAATAAATATTAGTACTGGATTGCTCAAAAAAAAAAAAAAAGAGACAAAAAGTGTTTATCTTTCAATGTGTATTTTAGAGTTCTGCCTTTTTCCCTTTTTTTTTCCAAATTATGCTTTTGGGTCAGTGCATCAGAACGATTCCTCTGTCGATCTGCCTCAGTAGTGTGCCCATGGAGAGCAAACATTTAAAATAACTGCTTCTGTATTTTAAGGCTGGGCATTACAGGATTGTGATGTTCCGAAGCACAGCATTTTCCTTAGAAGTTGTTCCTGAAAAGAGTAACTATGCAGAGCACTTGGGCTTACTCCTCCTGCTCAGGCAAGGGGCTGTAAGGGTTCGCGTTAACTGCTGAGTAAGAGTGGGACCACTGGGTCAGGTGTATAGCTCAGGATACCCCTTCTGATGAGGTTGCCATACAGATGTGACACAGTCCTTCTGTTCATGTCCTTCCGTTTCAACTCATGCATTTGCTTTGCTTGGCTCTTCCAACAGATCCCGCCTCAGTATGGTCAACAAGGTGTAAGTGGCTACTGCCAGCAGGGCCAGCAGCCGTACTACAACCAGCAGCCGCAGCCTCAGCACCTGCCGCCCCAGGCACAGTATCTGTCGCAGGCTCAGCAGAGGTACCAGGCTCAGCAGGTAAGTGCCGTCCTCTGCTACTGACAGTCGCCCCGGAGGTGGAAGTGTAAAAATGATCTGTGTGACGTGAACGAAACCCACCCCTTACCTTTTTGAGGGAACAGTGTTAATTAAATAGCAATAATTAAATAATAAATTAAGCAAAATTAAAAAAAAACATGGAATCAGACCATATCCTTCTGAAGAGTCTTTAGGGATATACACACAAATACAGACACACTTTCAGGCTTTATTTCATATAAAGCCAGTGTATATACCCTATTAATTTTGGTTTTAAAAAGAAGTAACAGTTTCTTGATGAAATGTCAGTGGAGGCTGGAGGGTTTTTTTGCTTTTATTTTGTTTTCCCCTCAAAGTCAGATGTTGTTGAGAGCTCCTGCATCTAACGTGGTCACTACTGTTTTGGGTTTTTTATTACTTCATTTGAGAGCAGATGAGTTCAAGGCATTTCGGAGCTGCTTTGTCAAGGGAACTTCGTAAAAGATATTTTAAATGGATATTACAGCTATTAATTTCAATCTTGTCAGTTTGCACATTGAGTTAGTGAAACTGCATAATTTGATATCCATTGCTGGTTTTGAATTGTGCTTTATATATTAACCATTAAAATTAATTTAAAGTGATTCTGTTTTTAACTGAGATCAGAAGTGATAGTGTACGGGTCTGGTTCCAAGAGCTTGGAAAAACACTCAGATTTTAGATGCTGAACAAAATGGATGTGCGTAGCTGATGCAGTTGAACGTGTAGGCTCAGTTCTATCTGTAGTCTCAGGTCTGTTAATCACGGAGAGGTGATCTGGAAATGGAAGGATGAAACTAAAGCATACTCACCATCCTGGGAAATCTAACAAAAGTGAGTTGCTCAAGATTGGGTATTAGTGGAAGCATCAGCGCTTGCTGCAGATCACTGGGGAATTCTGTCAGGCATGGTTGATTAACATTTTGGGATAATGCTAGTGCAGTGTAGAAATCTTAGCTTGAAATAAAAATAGTGTGTAAAATAAACTAACAAAAGATGCTGTAAGTGGCAATGATACTGGAGGCTCCCCTCCTTTGACTTTAAAATAAAGCTATGATAATTTCACTGTGTAATTACATGTTAATTTTTCTTCATCTACATTTTAAAATTCCATTGAGAATAACTTTTTTCATTAAAATGCTGGATGGTTTATGAAATAGAATTCTTAATTGTATCTATGATATTCTTGTAAATGTCACCACTTTCCATCTTTTGGATTATATGTAACTGCAACTTTAAAGATTACAGTTGTGTCTTTAAATTTAATTTTCTTCCTTTTTACTTTGCCATTAAATGCTTGATTTCTCTATGACTTGAAAATACTGTTCATAAGCATCTTAGTAAAGTCTTGGCAGATAAAGTCCTAGTAATACAGCCTATGAGATAGAAGAAACACAGCTGCTCCAATGTCTACATATCACAGTTTGTGAAATTGAAATGGGTTTTTTTGCTGTCTTGGACACCTCCTCATTTTAAATACTGTCAGTTGAATGGATTGAGTATTTTGGTTTAAAAAATACACAAAACATACCAACTATATATAGGACTTAAAGTATAACAGGGTACTGATTTATCTGTTGATAGGTGTTCCAATTACATAATTTTCTCTCACAGCTGGTAAAGTGAAGGTTTGTGCAGTGAAGTGAGAGGTATCATAGAAGGATAAAGGCAAAATTAGAGTAAAGCCTTCCATATATTTTGGACTTCAGAGAACTGGGATGAAGAGAAAGGTGAGAACAGATTCACAGGTAGAAGATACCAGCCTCGATGTAGCCAAAATGACCCTGTGATTAGCTCAGTTGGTTAGAGCATGGTGCTGATAACACCAAGATCATGGGTTTGATCCCCACATGGGCCACTCAGTTAAGAGCTGGAGTCTGGCCTTGTGGGTCCCTTCCAACTCAGAATATTCTCTTGATTCTGAAATTTCTTTTTTGAGGATTTTGCAGGAGAGTCTAAATCCAGGCTCCAAGGGTAATACAGGTATCTGAAGGTCAGTAGGCATTTTTACCTCAATCTGCAAGTTGAGATGATGCCTTAGGTCCTCACTAATACAGCCTTGCAGTTGGTAATCCTTAGTTGTAAGAATTTCACCTGAATTCTTGATTGTTTGTGAATGTCTGTTTTTCAGTAGTGATCAGCCTCTTAAGGTTTGAACTCTGATCCCAGGTTCTCAATTATACTGGCTTTTTTCCTGGAGTATCTGTGTGTAGATGGGACTATTTTGTATAAATAATAAGTAGTCCCAAACACCTTGGGGCTTGCTTCTTTCCCTATCTCCAGATAGGTTCCATTGCTGCTCATCCCCCTGTCTCAAGCCGAGTCATGAGGTGAACACTTCCTCTCTAATGTTTCTCTGTAAAACCTCACCACTGTGTGCTTTCCCATTCTTTGGGAACTGCTAATCTAGAAACCAATTCCTGACACAAGAAAATTGAAGTCAATACTTCTGACACTTCAGCAGCAGTGTTCTTTATCTGACGATAATCTGTAGCACAATTACTGTCAAGTAGTAACCAGTGTACAAAACAAAAATTAATACCAGGGTAACAAAAAAGTTGGGAGCATATGTCAAATTCTTCTGCTGACAAAAAAAAATTAAAAACTGTCCTTATTTAAGCATACATGTCTCTGCTTATATGAGACTCATTACCTTTCAGAAATAGTTAAAAAATTAGAATTTCTTTGATTAGAATTTTAGCAAGAGAAGTAGGAGTAGGTACTCATACAGTTTTAGGAGCCACCAAGTGGGGGAATGTGGGTGAGAGCAGAGCCAAACTTATCTCAGGTGAACACTGGAAGGACAAGAGACAGTGGGGACAGACTGGGAAAAGGGAAGTTGCAACTTGGTAAAAGAAAATAAGCCCACAAACGTGAGAATGAGAAAACACACAAAATTCCAGAGACTGGAATTTCCATCCCTGGAGAAATTTAGACAAGGCCCCCAAGCACCCTGTTCTTGTTAGACTTGCTTTGAACTAGAGGTTTGACGATATGACCCCCCTCTGAAGGTCTCCTTGAACATGTGTGATTGTGTTGCTGTGACTTAATACTGGCTTTATACATTCTAAATACAGTATAAAAATAAACTACAGAATCATATATTACCTGTTGCACCAGGTGGTGTATCTTTCTTATTTCTACTCTTAAAAATATCAGTACATCCTGTTTATATAATCCTGTCAATTAGGAAACCGAGGTAGTCTCAGTCATACAATCTGTCATCCTGTCTGTCTGTCATCCTTACTTGTGCTTGCTTTTTCCAGCTTGCAAATGAATTTCCTTCTTTTTTTATATATTCTTCATTAACTGTTTTTTTGTCTTTCTATACTTTTGTCTTTCTATTTTGTGATGTAAGTGTGATTGAACTGGTTTTACTTCAGGATGGAGAATGGAGATGCCAGATTGGAGAAAGAGGGCTTCTCTAATTTGCCTTCTTTTCCCTACTGTATTTTCTTCATTTCCCTGATAGATTTATGTCAGTCTACTTGTTTTGGAGATTATAAAGCAGAAAATAGTGTTTATTCTGGCTGGATGATGGACTTTTTCTTGCCACTGGTTTCCTTTTATGTAAAACCCTGTAGTGTGATGTTCTGGGTATTCTGTTATGGGGAGAAAACTGATGCAAAATTTCTTACAGATAATATTTTATTGTTGCTCTTTTAGACAGAATGTGAGTGAGCTCCTGCAGTCAGGTATAACTCTGTGTTGTGCCTTAGAATTGGTACTCATCTTCCATTTCTCAGACATTGTGGAAGTATGAAACCATTGCTGCTTTTCCTTGACTCACTTGAATTCAATATGCAATCTTGTCTAATAAAAGTAAACAGATAAAACAATTTCTGGGACTGTTCCAGTGACTTGTGACTTTCATTCTTCTAATAAGCATAGAGGGGAAGGAGGAGAATGGGATTTGTTTGAATGTTTGAACTGTTAAGTTGTTTAGATGTTTGTTAAATTGATTGCATGGTGGGCAGAAAGGGAGTTTCATAAGAGGTGATTTGACAGTAATACTGGCACAGTTTACTGTAGAGCCATATTGTAAGCCAGCATCAGTCATCCCCTCTTCATATCAGGAGCCTGCTGTGTAAAAACCATTAAAGGAAGAGCTTTATTTTAAGCAAATTTATTGCAGTAGCAGATTCATTGATCATTAGATATTGTAGATATTGCCAGTAGATGTAGATACTGCCTTTTTTTTTTAAAACTTTTTTACCTTTATTGCTCTTTAAAGAAAAAAGAGAAAGAAAGATGTGCTCCACTACTGTGGTGTTGCCCTTGGCAGGGTTTTTCATCTTGAAATCGCATATAAATGAATAAATGCTTCAGTTGTTTTTGCAGTTTTAAATATTTTGCCATAAGTAGAAGTGATATTTTGCTCAAGAATGTCATGTAATTGCAAACTTAAACTGTCATCATTAAACATTATTTTGTTAAGATAGTGTGATGTATATTTTTGGTTATTATGCTTTCCTGGCATTACAACTGGCTTGTAAACAGCCATGTTTATATATTTTCTTGTTTTATGTAGCATGTGTTCACATATATTGAGATAGGATGATGCCTTTGAGCTTTATTGTGTTATTTTATGAGTTGGGACCATATCACTTTTTCACAGATAAAATGGATCTGAAAAATAGTTATGGTCTCACTCTTACTTAAACAAAAGTAATGATTTTATTCTACACCTGCTGCTGTTACTCTGAATGAAGCTGTCCTTTGTTTTACACATTTCTGGAAGCTTTCTGCTTGCAAATTTCCAGAACAGAGTGGGATTATACGTGCTGATCTCCTTTCTCACGTGCAGGCATGAGATTAAGAGGGGAAAAAGTGTGGCAGGTCCTTGAGGTGGAGCGTGCATGTGCCCTTTTCTGGGGCATTGGTCCTTCCGGTTAACTGTTCACAAAGTGGTTTTCTGTGTGTTCTTATGTCATTTTCTTGTGGTTACTAGGGGGTTTTTTTAAAATACCTTAAAGGAACAGTCCAGTAGTTCAGGCTCAATCTTTACTCTGCTTTTATGTAAAAGGAGAAAATGTTTTATAAACAAGCAAGCAAGACTCCCTCACTGTCAGGTTTTATTTTAATTTCTTAAAGCTGGCCAAAACCTTGTTTGTCCCCCACTATGATACATAACCTACTGATCTTGGCAAGATATTTGCCAATGCAAATTGTGCAGGATGAATAAACAGTAGAGTAACCTGTGGTTTTATTTTCTGAAAGTGGGCCAGGGGGACGAACACAGTTTGGGCCAGTAAGAATCTGTGACTCATTTTAGTAGTCCCAGGTAGAAAGGCATCCAAAGTAGGAAGGCAGTGTACTTGAGAAGATGGGAAGCATCTCTGGTGACACCTCAGTCAGTGTCTCCAAGCAGAGGGTTGAGGACCACTGATACTACCACAAGGGGCTGTGACTTCTCTCCATTTCCCTGAACTGGGATCGATGGTTGGAACTAGTTTCAGTTGCAAGCCTGAGATGATGATGAGAACGTTCTTTCATAGACATCTGTTTCGAGTGTTGAATCAGTGCAAGGTAGGACAGCTAAAACAATTCCTAATTTGAAACAGTCTATGAAAATGTGAACAAAATGTGAAACTAATTAATCTGTTTTCATGTCCAAGCTGTAAGACTGTCATGAAAACAGAACAAATTGTATTGTGGCAAAATGCATCAAATTATTAAAGTGATTTTGGTACAATGAAGATGAAGGATTGTTTTTAAATTCAGTGTGAGCTGCTAAAGTTCTTTTAACCGTATAGTAAGCAGCATGTTAATTAACATTGTCAAGCTGTTTTGGGGTATAACACTATACAAAAATGTATGTTAGGAATAACTGGGATACATGCAAATACCAAATTCACTAGTAAGTAATACAGACAGTCCTCATTGAGTCCAGATTTAAGTTGTGTACCTCAACATAATTACTCTTTATAATAAAATCTTCACTCTTAAGCTACTAGAAATTGGCACAGAATTAGCAGTCTGTACTGTATGTAGTTTAGTCTCAAATCCTGCAGAATTTAATTTCAACTTGTTTTAAGGAGTAACATACAGATGCTTATGTCTTAAAGTTATAATAAAAATCATTTGTCCTTCTGTCCTTTTAACTTTTGTGTCTGTAATTATCTACCACTAGATGAGTGGTTGCACTTAATATTCGTTGTGTTATGAACCACAGGAAATCTGGAAAAGAACAAGCTTGTATGTTAATCTGACATTTGCTGCCAGGCATATAGGAAAGCATTCTTTGTGGAAGCTGGTTATTACAGTTATATGAGAACTCATAATCAAATTTAATGTTCAGAAGAGATTGTTGCCTGCCATCAGCAGCAGTGGCTGACACCACTACTTGTTGTGTACCATAAAACCTTCATGGCTTTCACCCTCTCAGGAACAGAGATGCCTAGTGCTCAGTGTATACTCACACTGTCTTGAAATGCTGGACTTGCTTTTAGCTTAGAAGAAATTGTATTCTTTCCCGAGTAAAGAGGTACAGGGGAGAAGTGGTTCCTTTAAAACATTCAACCCCAGATTTATAACACTAAGAACTCATACAGATATATATACTTCTGCCAGCCTTTTCAGCCTCCTTTATGGGTTAAAACTAGAAACAACACCAACAGTGTAACTTTGTGTGAAAGCATCCGTTTTGGTATGTTGAACCTTCTGTTGCCAGCCTACTTCAGAGATGTCAGGTAGATACTAAAAGGCAGAACACAATCTTGACTTCTCACATCTGTAGTTAAAGCTTGGCTGGAGCCAGTTTTCAGCAACTGTCTTCCAAACTCACACATCATGACTTAAATCCTGGCTTCTAGACAAGCCACACATGACCAGCACCTGCTGAACACCAAAGTGACCTAAAAACTGTTGAAATACTTAAGAACCATACTGATCTTGTGCATAAAAGTGATTTATCCTTTTTGAGCCTTTCTTAAGCACATGATATTTTCATGAAGGGCAAATGATGTTTGAACCTGTGTAGGTTCAACGACTACTGATTGAATTCTTTGCCAGTTAGATTTCTGCTTTTATCAAGTTGTATTTCATAATCATGATGCTGCTAGGATAGCAAATAAGTGTTAAGCATAAGGTTATTTATCTGTGTGTGTTATTCAGCTCAGGAGTTCAGTGAAACTGTGACTCCTGTTGTGCTACAGCTTTTCCCAGTAGTGGGAATGGCTGATTATTGCCCATCTGGGGACTGCTCTGTTTGCTTAGCATTGCTTATATCCCTCCAGGAAATGTGTCGAACTTCTCTCTTTTTTCAGCGATTTCCCTCTGTATTTATAAGATTATAATAGGTGCTGTCTTGTCAGACTTGGCGAATAATCTTCCAGAGCCAAGTAGCTACCAAGAATAGAGTGAGGCAGAAAAAGCAAGTATAATTGTCTGTAAACTCACACCTGAGCACAAACACAAAATTGAGGGCGTAGCACGGAGCAGCACTCACAGCAGTGCAGGCTTATTTTTGCTGAAGGCTTGTTGACCAAACCCAGAAATCTGCATTCAGATTTAGAGAAGACTTTCTTGGCCCTGTTATTTTAAAGAGAGTGTTTACAGACATGGTGATCAATTTATGCAAATAAAAATCCAACTCCAGTCTGTTAGGTCTGAAGTTGTTAAAGTTAGCATGTTTAATTACCCATTACACATATCTGTCTTTGTAGTAACTTGGATTTGTTAAGTGAATATTACTGGGAAAGGAGAAGTACTTTATCTTGCAAAGTGGTACTACTGTTCATGTATAAAATATAGCAAACTTGTTTATACGTCTGTTTTATAATCTTCCAAAGGACTGTCAGTGAAAGTATTTGTTTGCCTCGGAGTTGTCTCAACAACTGTATGGCACCTTCGGTTTAAAGTTCCCTCATTTTAGTTAAACATTTTCGCAGTATGTGTGTTCATCTCTTAATGGTTTTCTGCTGAAAGCAGGCTTTTCCATTTGAAGGAGGAATTTTGAAGGTTGGCTTTCTTCTCCTGAGAAACCAGCAAGTGCACCTCTTGAGGCATCTGCTGCTGATGGGGGTTTGATGATATCTGACCGGATAGTCGGAGGAGATAGGTCAGAGCATGCTGCAAACCTGTTTGGCAGGAATATTCATGACCACCTGTACCCTGCTGGTTTTTAATTTTTATTCCCATGTTTTTGTATCTTTCTGAACCTGGCAGACATATTGTAGCTCTTTTGTTTGTAAGTGCACAATGCTGAAAGGCCTGAGTCGTGATGATTTTTTCATGTACTAAAATGAAGTTAGCGTACAATATAATAAAGAAACTCTGGCAATAAAAGCCTCCTTTCACCTAAATTGGAAAGACAGAAAACTTAGTCTGGGAGGAAAAGGGAAGTCCTGTTTTGCTCCTTTATTTTTAAGTGGTCAGTTACTTACATGCAATTAGTTTGTAGATTTAGCAGGCAATGTCCTGTGTCTGTAACAAAAATCTCTGCGAAGCATTCTAGTGCAAAAGGTGGGGATGCTGAATCATTTCTTCAAATGAAAAGCTTCGGTATTTATAAGTAAATAATCCTGAAAGGAAACATTTTTCAGCTCAACTTCAAAAACTATGTAAAATCTACCATGGATTTATTATGTTATACTTAGAGAAAAGTCTTCTTAATGAGTTTAGAAATACAGTAAGATACACGTGTTCAGATGTATTTCTCAAAGTTATCAAATCAGTGGTTTGGCTTTTATCCATAAAGTGTTATTGTTTTTGTTATGATGGTGGTATTATTTAAAGTTTCTACGTTCTGATTTCTCTCAGTATTTAAATCACAGAAGGTTAATTAAAGGAGTTCTTTATTTTGCAATTGCCTGGGAATATTAACCTCACAAAGCCTGCATTAAATCAGCGGAGTGACAGAATTGCATTTGCTTTATAAAATAACTCTACAAGAGCAAAGACAAGGCCTTTTATAGTTCAGTGCCATTAATTGCTTGGCATTTAGATATTGGCATAGGAGTCAATTAATTAGCTTGATAGTAAAACTATTGGAATGCAGGCTGATAAAAACTATTTTGTTATAGGAGATTAGTGATCGTAACTATTGTTGCTCCCCTTACCACTCTCCTTATTACTCAATGCTGGTTTTCTTTTAATGTTATTCTGAGAGCTAAATTAATATCCCAGAAATAATTTTATCCGTACCTTTGAAATTTAGCAGTAAGTTAAACAGAATAGTGAGTTTATTGAAAGATACCTGATCATGTAATAGTCATGTATTTTATGATTCATTAATCTGATGGCTGTTCATAGACAAAGTTGTCTGCACAAATGTTTTAGAATATAAAAGCACAAATCCTGTTATAAGAAAAACTATACAATGCAAATAGAATAGCATTTAGAATTAAGTGATCATGTTGTCAAGTCTGAAAAGTACTACTTAATCTGTTTGGTAAGGGTTTTTTGGTGATGTGTTGGGGGTTTTTTTGTTGTTGTTTGGTTTGGTTTGGTTTTGGTTTTTTGTTATTTTGGGGTTTTTTTTACTTCCGTATGGGGAGTATATATTCTAAATTTTAGTGGTCTTGTAAATTACACCTCATGGCCAGTTGCAATATAGCAGTATTCTCTTATGGCCTTTAAATTAATATACATTGTTTTCCTCAGAGGTAAGAAAATAAGTTTGTTGATATTTCCTGGCATAAAATTTACCACTGCATTTTTCTGGCTGCCTGTGTTTTCTTTAATAATTGAAGATGTTCAGTGTACATATATTTAGTTTTATTTTCTGTATTTTGCATTGGGATTTTGTTGTTGAGACAATGTATTATCTGAATATAGACCAGCATATATTTTATATGTATTCATTATCCTTTCCAGTATTTCCCTTTTACTGCCTTCTTCTCCTACTGTAGTAGAATTTCGAATAGATTTTGGAGTGTGTAGCTGAATTGGTACAGGGCGTTTTAGTTGTTGCAATCAGATGCGTACAACAAAGAATGAAATAGCAAATTGAAATAAGTAAGATACCACTTAAAAAACAAGTTTACCTTTATGTGTTGACAAAACTGTGCTTGGTGTTTATGTTGCGGGAGATAGAACAACTGTTGGTCTTGGTGAGCTGTCCCTCAATAAATCAGGTTCTGTAAGAGCACAGTCTCTCTTTATGTCTTCCTCGTGCTTATCCCTGATTGCCAAGAAGCTGTCTTTCCACATGCACGTTTTTAGGTAGAAGGCTAAATAACCAGCTATATGTGTTTGGATTTTGAGTCTCTGCCTACAGAATTCATGAAGATTGTCCTCTTTCACCCTCACAAAAAAGAAGAGGATAATTTTAATATAATAAGGAGAGGATTAATATATAAAGAGAGGTGACTTTTAATGAAAGTCACTCTATTTTCCTTGCTGTATTAAAGACTATTCAGTGGTCTGTTCTCAGAGTTTTAAGTTTTCATCACTTCTTTCACTTGTTTACCACCCCCTTACTCCCTCCTCCTGGCACTCCCAGCACCACTCCAGTTGGGAATATTTTCTTTTGAGAAAATTGTGGTTGTGGTTATGGTGGTGAAGACTTTTCTACCTCAAAAGATTAAAGAAATAGTTTGCTGCTGTTGGTTTAAACTGGTGTATTGTGCAGTCCATTGAATTGCTTCTGCTGGTGCTGGATTTGAATTTTTGCACAGATACTGTGTGTTTTAACAGACTGCAGAGAAAGAGAGGATGGTAATGCAACTAATTCTCCACTTCCAGTAGTCCCAAAGGTAACATACTAACCCTTTCACATACTGAAAAATTAAGTTAACAGAAACAGTAGACACCAGGTGAGAATACCTTCTTTACCAAGTTTATTACAGACTTTTTTGTATCTGAGCTTCGATTTCTTCTCCTGTGATTGTACTGTTGATCAAATAGTAGGCAAATCTCATTTCAGTTTTCATTTTGAAGAGACCTCCATGTGTGAGTATTAGGGAGTAAGTTAGCAGGTGTCACTGGACTGTGATATAAATGTCTATAATGTAATACAGCTTTGTATTTGAGGGATGGAGAGTAGGAAACAAACCTCTCCGTTCTTTTTTTTTAAATGCAGCCTCAGTGATGTTTTGCAGCCCTTCCTAACCAATTTGCGGGTTTTCATGAGCCTTTAGATGAAGTCCTGGCTTTTACCTCAAAGCACAGATACAGATGTGCCTCTAAGAAAACACTGAAGTAATGTTTCCCGGTCTCGAGTGAGGATGTCTCATCCTTGGGTACCTAGCTCTATTAGCCTAGAGGTAGCAGCTGCTCTCGGTGCAGCTTTTCTCTTTATTCGGTAAGCTGGCTTCAGGCTTTCAGCTCTGCTGTAAGCTGCGGGCAGTGCTCTGACCTCATTTCTGCCAGTGAGCCGTATGCTTGGGAGAACTTCCTCGGAGGTGGCAGGCAGTCTGGGGCAGGCTGCTGCCCTCTGGGGCACAGAGCCCCCCAGCTCCCTGCTTCTGCAGCAGCCCAAATTGAAACAAATGGCAGGTTTAAATCCTGCCCCTCTCCCACCTTTCGTCGGGTTGTTTAGCTGTTTCTTTGGGGCGCAGAGCTTGTTTCTCAGAACAGATTCCCATCTCGGGTCTGCTGAAGTGGTGCATTCCTCCTGGAGTTTTAGGAAGAACTAGTGTGGCAGGGCAGGATGCTGGATGGCGCAAAATCTGTAAGTCATCACATTAACGTGGTAGTCTGTCCCAAGTGACTATAAAGAATAGGACACGCAAAGCTGGCCAGTCCTCCTTTTTTAAAAAAACCTTTTTTTTTTGTATGTTTGTTCTGTTTTGTTTTAAATATAGCTTTGTCAGTGAAAGGATGGGCAGGGGGAGGAAGGAGGGGTGTAGAAAATGAAAGCGTGGTTGGACTGTTGAGCCTTGTATAGCTTTTTAGGAAAAGTCCAAAAAGCTCTGTAAACATGGGAAAATGCATGGAAATAAAATGCTCATTTTACCCCTCATTTCCAAGTTATATTTCTCAGATTACTACTTTGAATTCTCTCTGATCTCTTTATTTACAGTGGAACTTTACATCTACTTTTTTTCCTGTAAAGGAAGAGCTGACAGCTGTTTATCAGGCTGTGCAGTGTGCAGCAGTCACATTTTAATACAAACATCAAACTCGCCTATTTTTCATGTGGCATGTTACAAGTATGACAGAAGAAAACCAGAAGAAATGTCTTGTTTCTGATTAAATCCACTATTGATATGCTCTGTGATCCATGGAATGCAATAGTGGTGAAAGAGAATAGCAAGATAAGGGTTGCTGAGAATGATTTCATCTTGGAGCTCTTCCTGCATCACTTGCTTAATGTGGGTCCTGGAGGCCATATAGGCGAGACACATGTGAAAATGGACTAGAGCATTTAGGAAGAGAGACCCTTCTGTCTTGTTAGTTGGCCCGGATTACCCAATATGTGACTAGAAGCTGTGTTGTCCAAACAACAAATCTCCCTGTAAGATGTGGAGAGCTTTTTTTAACCCAATCTGTGTTTAAAATGTTTTAAACATTCTGAGGGAAAAACCTTCCATAGTTAGATAGTCTGACTTTCTAATAACTTCTGGAGAATTTTGATGGACTGACCATCAATAATATATTTGCTTACGTAAGTTTATTTTTTGATCTTTTACATCAAGTGCTGCCTGCTACGTAAAGTGTATGTTTTTTTCCTTCCTTCTCCAGTTTCATATGGCTTAACTTGGATGTCATTGCATAATAATTGGGGTCCTGAAGGAAGAAAATTATGTTCCCATTGTAATTTTTTTTTAAATTAGCTTAACAAAGGGCACCTAGGAAATAGTAAGTTTTAGAAAGAAATTGCAAATATCTTGGAAGGGAAGGTATTAATAACATTGAAGAAGACAATGAGGTGTGTTACTGACAATGACTGGTCTACACTTGAGGCATCCAAACTGGCAGGTTTGCCAAATGTCTCCACATAAATGGGACAATCTTCCTTTAAGGAGTTAGGTATGATTTCTGGATGAATTTCTCCTTTTGGAAAAGGAAAGGGGCTTTTTGCTTTGGCATGTTTCTAAAGTTCTTCCCTTCCTCTAGTACCTGTAATGAAGATGAAGACCAAAACTAACTTGGTGAGGCAAAGTATCATCTTTGTTTCTGGCCTGGCTTGACTGCGGGCATACGATAACAACCTGAACTAGGAGCAGTCACTGCTTGCAAGTCCCACTGAAGCAACAGTCAGCAAATGGCATCAATATATTGAGGTAGATGCCAACCTGTTGGTAGCCGTACTTCAGGACAGCTGCTTGCCTTGTCTCCATTGAGGTTTTTGTGGTAGAGGGTTGACTTGAAATTATTTACGTACTCTGGTTGTGAACAGGGTTTATTCAGTTCATCACATAAACACAGACTAGCGTGTTTAAGAGGATTACCAGACTACATTGGTAATCCACCTCTGGTGGTTAGCACTCTCTTCTTTTTTGTTGGCGTAATGGGTGCTGGGACCTACAAAACAATTTTTTTTCCTGAAATCACCCGTTCCTTCTATGCCGTAAGAGACATGCTTGCTGGTTTGTGCACAATGCTCTCCATCTGCAAGATAGCAATTTTCTTTTCTTCAAGGCTTTTAGGTTTTCTTGTTTTGGTTTTTTTTTCATTTCTGATTCATAAAATTCAAGACACGTATATATGCATTTCTTCTTGACCCAGGATCTTCTGCAAGAGTCCATCGACAAACTGCAGGACTTCTGCAGACAATTTGTCCAGGATTCAAGCAAACCTCTCTGCTCTTTTGGCCCTAGTGGATCGTTCCCCACAGGGCTGCTTGCGTGAGACTCAGTGTTGCCTGTGCCCGTGGGCGTAACATTTTTTCTGAGTGCAGCCTTACCTACAGTATTCCTCTAACAGGTTGGCTGTCCTTTGTTGTCAGTTTTGTGCTGCCAGAGAGTAAACAACTTGGTAGGTGACATGATAGGTATTAGAGTTGGGCTAGAAATTGGCTGTTTAGGGATATGCCACCATTCTGGTAAGTAATTTTTTTCTTTATTGTAGCCTTTTTGTGCAGAAGGTGGAAATAGTGGAGATGTATTGATATGTATTTATCTACACAGAATGAACTGATGCTTGGTTAAGTCATAACAAGGAATGTCCTTCTATAGCCCCTAACATATCACTTGCCTTCTTTACGTTCAGTAGTATTCCGTCATAGATAAGTAAAATAATCTCGTATTGTAGGGCTGTGCAGTCCTCTTGGCTGCTATACTGGGTCCTAACTTCCATTCTCAAGTGGTCTGGGGGACGGGAGGAAACTTGCTTTCAACTGTGCTGTTGTCACGTTGCTGTAGAATTTGCTGCTCTCACACTTGAAGTCTTCTAAGGATCAACCCACTGAATCAAGAAGATGAGCTAAAATAGTTTTTAATGAGTTTTTCAAGTTGAAGTCTAGCATATTATTTTCAATAAATTATTTTCTTTCTATTTAAGCATCATGGTACTTATCTTCCTGGGTGGTCATGTTATCCCTCTGAAACTCACTGCAGTAGAAGTGGATGAAGCCTGAATGATATTTCTCACCCAGCCCTTCTTTAAATGTGGTTTTCCCTCAAATAGTAATATTTTCCCTATGCCTTCATTTTCTATTAAAAATAATCTAAACTATTTAATAATTAGATTTAATCGTCTTCGGCAGATCTTATAACAAATGTGCATTTCATCTACATGGTTTCCAGCATTATCAGTGCAATTTTCATTCAGGTTTGCAGAGAACATGTCAATGTGGACAGGCTTGCTTGTTTTAGGATAGGACCAGCTAGAGCATGAAAGCATGACACTAGTTAGCATTGCACATGAAAAAGGGAAAAGGTTGTCTGTCAGTGGCCTGCTCCAAAGTGGTCTCAGTGTAGTTGACTGCTGGAAGTGTGGAGCCAGGCTCATGGCTGGCTGCTGCCGAAGGAGGGAGATTTCCTTCCTTTCTTGCTCGCCCAACCCTTCCTGAGGCCAGTTCTACTCAGTAACCCATGATAAAGCTGGGGGAAAGGAGTTACTTAACTGGCAAGTTTTAACAAACTTAACACCACTTAACAAAATGGTCTAATAAAGACTACTAATACAAAGTAAGGGATGTGTGTCCAGCTGGAAGAATTGTGGGAGGCAGGACCAAGGAGCCTTTGACTTTATTGTGGGCCACTACATAGGCTCACTCAGTCGCTTTAAACCACACCAGAATTAGAGACTTTGAAAGTCTGTAAGATGAATACAGTAACAGAGAATAAGAGGGAAGAAAATACCCCATTTCCTCCCTTACTTCTCAGACTTCACAAATCTTGAGCTCCATTTACCACAATTTGCAGAACAAGCTAAAAGTGTATGTGAATAGGAGATGAATAACTAGTCCTGGCTCTGTGGATGATAAGCAGTTTGTTGCTGTTATTATTATTACCACCCAAATATAATAATTGTATATGGATAGATTTCTGAATAGCTTACCCAATACATGGGGTTTAGACTGTGTCTAATCCTTTTTTTTTTCTTTTTTGGTCTACCTGTTTCACAGAATAAATGTGTTTTGAAAAGTGTGAAAAAGTCTAAACGTCAGCTATTTTGAGTATATGTTTATGACTTGCTGATTATTTGTCCTTGTGCTTTTCTAAAATCTGATGGAGGAAACCCTGATTTTAGTTATAAAATAACTTTGTTGACAGTTTGTGCTGTAACAGCTATGATATGATTGGGTTTGTGCCCAGTTGGGAAGTTCTGAGTGGAAACTTGTAGCCTTCTGTTTATAAAAGCCTGGATTTCTCTCTTAAGTACATGAATTTTCTGTGATTCATAAAAAATCATAAGCTTTGCTTTGAAAGCCAGTGTTAGTGATGGATGAAATACTGGGAGTCAAATGAAAAAAAATCATGAATCCCGGTATCAATGGGGAATTCCTCAGCTGTGACTTAGAACAACACATGGTAACATGTTCCTCTTCCCCTTATGTTCCCTCTGTTCAGTCCCCAATAAATCCATTCCTAGATGCTAGAAAGAAAAATGACCTTTCAAAGATGCAGGTGAGAATTGCCAATACCACGCATTTCTTCCATGACAGACAATTTACCCTAATACTGCTGTCCTTATTTCTTACTTATCTCTCAAAATCTGTTGTAGCTATTCTGTCATACGCTGTATATTAACAGTATTTCCAAATGTGGAACTGAAGAAAGGCAGCAGGGATTTTCTCTCTTCTGTTTTTCAGTGAAAATGATGCTAAGCGCTGTTTTCATTATGAAGCCAACCTCTTAGTGAAATATGCTATTATTTAATCATTATGTTTAGTATATAAATGGACTGTTTTTATTGGACAATGCATATGTATAAACACATAAAATTATACACACAGTCCCATGCATATTTCATCCGGGAGATTCCCATGCTTGCAGCTTACTGAGAACAAACTGATTCTTTACTTCTCAAGAGCTGCTTTCCAAGTTTCCAGTGATCAACATATCTACACAGCTATACGGAGAATGTAAGAATGAGTTTGTGATCTCAGTCCCATTTGGAATGCACAGGTGCCTGCATCATTAACAAACACTAATTTCTGCATGTTTCCAAACCTCATCTAGAATAGAGCAAATGGATTTGATTTTTTCCACAGTCAGAAAGAAGACTATAAAAATGTGCATTTAAAAATACAAAGGGTGTCATGTCTGAAGTTTGTAATGTGCTCTTCAGTGTGAGGAAAGACATTTCATACATAGTCTTCAAACACCCAGGTAAAAGTAAATTCCATTCAACCTGCAGTATTTCTCAAGAGAAAGCATGCTGTCTCTTCCCTCTCCTGCGCCAGTGTCCCTGGAAATTTCAGTAGAAAGTAAGGTTAAAATCTTGTAAACCTGTGGGAAAAAATGCTTGGTACTTCATAAGGAAGTGATAGCTCTTGATTTTTCAAAATATAAAACACGTTTTGCTCCCCAGCAAATTCCTGTAGTGTCTGTTTGGGGAAAGGAACAATTGTGTTTCTACAATGACATCTCCTAAACTGAATATTCCATTTATCCTTTTTCACCACTCTTGGTATTTCTGTGTGGTTTTCTTGTTGTTGTTGTTTTGACAAGTGGTTTTAATTTGGTGTATTTTTTTAAGAATTAGGAAGAATGACATCGAATGCTGAACTGGAAGTTGAAATCTGGGGTTGCCAGGTTTATTATGAATGCCTGCGCAGTGACAGCCCCCAGCGTGCGTGAGCGTGGTGTGTGTGTGTGTGTGTGTGTGTGTGTGTATGTGCCTGTGCGTTTTTAAATAAAAAGGAAAGCAGAGGTTTGCTCATTTGTTTGCCTATTGTGAAGCTGTCCTGCACCTTTCTACTCCTTTGTACTGGGGTGAAGGCTGCTGAATGGAGGCCTTGTGCCATTTGTTGATTTTAAACCTCACTGTTAATCCACAGGAACCTGCTGGTGTGCACAGCAGGAGAGCTGTGTGACAAGTGGAAATCTGGGCGGGGGGGAGTGTGGGGGGTCACAGGGGATAATAATCATTCAGCCATCAGCCTTTGTCACCCTTAAGCCTAATTGTTACCCTCTGCTGGTAACCACATTGAAGTGCTGGCCTTTTAAGTGTTTCTTGATTTTACTTGGCACAGGCTTAGGGATAGGATCATTTATTGCTGGGTTTATATTGTATCAGGTTTGTTGGGGTTTGTTTTATTAGCCCCATTGAATTTTCTGCATCCCTTAAAATAATTTGGGAGAGTCCCAGATGGGTGGAAGGGGCTGAATGGAAATGGTACAGTTGTTAACAAATTTCTCTCTGTCAGAAGCTGGGCTAAAACCAGAGACAGAAAGCTTTCCTGCTCTGCCAGCCAGCTGCCTCCTGGAGTCTCTGCATGAGCTGCAGCTGTGGCTGTGGGCACTGGGCTGCCTGAGCAGCCCCACACAGGCAGCAGCAAGGTGATAGTGGGGTGGGGCAGAGGAGAGCTTCCCCTGCCCCTTGTGCCTGCAGCACCCACCTGCTTTAGGTATCCCTGAAAACTGAAGGTCTGAGGATGGCTGAAGCAAGCTGAACTGGTAGTAAACTCATGAAAGGGAGAGGAGAATTAAACAATTTAAAAACAACAAAGAAAAAGGTGAGATATCTTTTCTAGCAGTCAGGAACTGGTTCTTCAACTTTCCGTGCCAGTAACACATGCTGAAGTCAGTACTGTGCTTTCTGTTGTTTTCCTTGAAGAAGTTGCTGTAGAAGCTGCTATAGTAGCTAAAATGAAGCCTGAATTTAAGGCTTTGCAATGGGCAACTATTTCTGCGTGTGAAGCAAGCTTGTGCTGGAGGATGGGGGATGGCTCATGGGAGATTGTTTTGTTGCTCCCCCCGCCTGTGTATGGTGGATGTTGTGTTAGGCCATTACCTAAGCCTACCTGGGCTCGCGTAGGGAGGAAGATCTCCATGTTACTGGTACAGGCTTTGGAGCTCTTCTTGATCAAATACATTTGCCTTCTAACCCTTCAGATGCAGCATGCCTCCAGCAGATGCAGCGGCTGCATTGTGTGCTATGACCTGATAGCCAGTGTTTGAAAGTTGCGCCAGTAGCAGCAATGGTAAATCCAGGGTTGTTACAGGAGTCTGATTACACAGCGTGATTGCAGTCTTATTTTCAAGTCTAGTCTTCCACCTGGCTCAGTACTTCATCAAAAGCCTGAGAATATACCTCAGAGTAGGATGAATGTTCATGCTTGCTACTTATTCTTTTACAGTAAAAGGGGGTTGTTTATTTAAGAGGTTTGGTTTTGTGTGTTTCCCCCTGTTCCAGGGGTGTGAGTCCCTGCTGGATGTTGGCATGCATCTCAGCTCCCTGGATTTCTTTACAAACAGAATATGTCATAGTGGTACCTGTGTGGGCTTGATATTTCTATCAAAAAGCTTTAACTAGTAAACACTTCTGACCAAAGAAACCATCATCACTCAGCTGTTATATTTTCACCCTTCTGTGATGTGTATTTAATTGTAATTACTGAGTCAAGTTAATAATTCTTTTACAACTGTTATTGCAGGACATGTCTCAGGAAGGCTATGGAACCAGATCTCAACCCCCTATGGCACCAGGAAAGCCTAACCATGAAGACTTGAATCTAATCCAGCAAGAAAGACCGTCAAGCTTACCAGTAAGAAAATAATGTTTGTTTCAGTATTTTAAAATGAAGGCACTTTACGTAGCATTTCATTGCATCTTGGATGAGCAGATGAGAAATACTGAAAGAAGAAATCTTAAACAAAGTTGATGAAAAATTGTTTTTAAAAATGTGAGAACTGACAGCTTGTATATGAGTGGACTTTGCTTAGGCTTGTTCTGGTTCAAAGCAGCACTATTTATGTACATGCATATTTTGTGCTTGTGCACACGTATATTTGTATAGAGGAAATGGATTGATTAATTTTTTTTTAGCTTTAGGAATTCCATACTTGCACAAACCAATCTGGTGAGGAGGAGGCTTTTTTCTGTGCCCTTTTCAAATGTTTTCAGTAGATTCTGGTTTAGAATACTGTAACCAGGAGTTATTTGCTCCAAACCCTGAGCAGTAATGAGATTGGCACGTTAATTCTGCTACTATATTACTACGGAAATGTAGAAGCAGGAACGACAGTGATACTTGGGCTAGGTTGATCTTTTGGTTAGGAGATTACTTTGTACTAATATTTCTTAGTTTTTCTGAGCTCTGCACATTCTGCTGTGGGTGAAGGGGCATGAAGGAATATACTTTGTGAAGACATTGCAGCTACTTGCATTTTTGAAGGTCTTATTTCACTATAGTAGACAAAGTACTCAGCTTTGTCTTTGTGTGCCCCTTGTGGTTTGGGGATTTTCTTGTTTGTTGGTAGTAAACCAGTATGAATTTAAACCAACTAGAATATGTTCAGCTTAAATGATGAAACTATATAAACTTTATAAACTATGTGCTCTGGCTTGGAATATTGTATCATAAGCATATAGGATATTTCCTGCAGTTCAGTGGATATCTATTCATTTGCAGTTGGATCTCTCTAAAGAGTTTACCATATTAAGATACCAAATGTATTTGTGAAATCTGGTAGTATGGTGTATATTTTACCTCTGGCACATGGCACGATTGTAAATCCCTAAAAATAGGGAAATAAACGTAGTATTTCAAAGTTACATCTTTGGCACCTAGGAGAGTGTATGTGCCACAAATTCTTTACATGACATGTGAGACATGCATGTCTCAGGAGAAGCTATGGAAACTGGTGTAAGAAGAGTACCAATTTGCTTTGAACCTAGTATTAATTTGACAGGTTTTCAGGAACCCTTTTTTAAACAGACTAATTTCTCTGAACAGGTCTCAGAAATGAATGTTGGCATTTACCTTAAAAATAGTAGCTACTGTGGACATTGAACTGTTTTGGCAACAACTACCTAGTTTAAAAAGCAGAGATATTAAAAGAGACTTTTAACCTCCCAGTTTTTCATGAACAGTGTTTATTAGGGTAAGGAGAAGTAAAGTTATTTATCAACTAATGTTCTGCTCATTTGCCTGTGTTTTTTCTCAAATAATTGTCCTACTTTTAATCCATGCTCTGTCCTATCTCCAGCATTATGATATCTAAGCAGAGTGTTGGGTATTATCTGTGTCCCTGAGTGTTTGGTATATTTAGTAGCTCATAATTATTCTAGGTATGGGTAAGCTGGTAGTATTAACAGTGAATGTTAACCATTTTGGCCACATAGTTTAAACTCTAAGTTGGTCCCAAATGCTGTTATTGAGACACTTTGTTACTGAAAAGCGTTGATGCATAACCAGAGAGCACTTTATATACTCAAAAACCCTGCTGTTTTCATATGGAGGGGAATGGAGTATATTATTATTTTGGTTTGGTTTTGGTGTGGGATTTTTGTTTGTTTGTTTTCTTTTTAAATCTAAAAACAACTGCAGTCCTTTGTATATAGAGACAAAGGCTTTTTTTGATCATGTCAGCAAACTCCCAGTCATCTTACATCCAAGGAAGATGCCTTAGAAATTAGGAATAATCCATACATTCAAGATATGGTGAACAAGATAAAGGCTTTAATATAAGTCTGTTTTCGGTGATGGCTTGACCATATATGAACATGGTGGTTTTTTTCCTGAAACAGGAGAGTTCTGTATTCTGTTTTGGACTGCTTATGAAAACCCTTTATCACTATCCCTTGTTTAGCATTCCTAGTTAGCTTCATTTTGGCATACTAAATATGGCTTCTTAAGCTTGTTTTCAAAGTAATGTGGTTCTTCGGGGTAGTAATCAGTAAGTTGTCTTTGTACAGTGAAGCTTGAAGTTATAGCAGTGGTGTTAGGCTTTTAATAAAATTTAGTTATGTTTTGTTTCATGGTATTCTGGTATTTATACTATTTGCCCGTTATCTTTTTATTTCTTAAGGGCATTGTGTAAAATCACAGCAGCTACATAGCAAGCTTATACAAGTGTCAAAAACCAACAAAAGAGATGTAATACTAAATGGTGAATGGTTTTCTCTGATGTGGCTTTGAAAAAGAGTTTCCCTTTGATAGATTCGAAGAGGAGCTGGCCACTTTCTGCAGCACTGAATGCTGGCTTGTGTCACCCTTTGGGGGGAGTTTTTTCAGCAGGTTTGTGACACAGTAAGCGCAGCTAAACAGCTCAATAGTTGTTCCGTTTCCTTCACACATTGTATATAAAAGTCCTGGCATGAATGTTCCCATAAAGTTCAAAGCGGACGAATTTGTAATGTGGGTTGGTAACAAATGGCTACAAACAAAATATGGCTTTATTAGCTACTTCTAATGGCCTGTCAGATTCTATACAATGCTTGCTTTCCTTCTCCTGACTCCTCTGATATCTGGAGGGTTTGACCTGTGGATCTCTGACCGTGTGGAGTCACTGAGAGCCCAAATGAAAAGTTGCACAGAATAGTGCTCTAAGCACTTTTGCTGGGGTCACAATTAGAAGGAAATCTCAAGCTTTTGAGAAAACATGGGAGTTAGGTACTCTGTGAAGGAAAGGAAGTCATAAACAGAAACTGTTCTCTATTAGAGTAGAGGAATAAAGGGGAAGAGGCCTAAATGAAATTGTCTGGAGAACAGCCACTACAGAACATATTTATCAAGACTTAAGGGATAATAGTAAAATACACATTTCTGCTATTGTGAGAAAGCTAGAGCAGACATACAGGAAAAAAATTCCAAATGATACATCTGCAGATTTGTTGTTGCGGTAAAGGAGCTTGTGTCAGCAGTAGGCTGTTTGTGTCTGTAAAGACTAATCCTTTATTTTGTCTTTAATGGGTACGTTTGTAAATGTTCACATTGGATTGTGTTGATAGAGTGAGGTGCAGAAAACATAAATTAATTTAATTTTTTTATTGGTATGAGTATTAAAGTCATTTCAGATAGGCATTGGTGGTTTTGCTATTACTTTGTTTTGTTTTAATAAGGCCCTTTTTTTTTTGCCCATTGCGCTTGTTTGAGGTATGAGGTTGAATGGCCTATCCAAGGTTTCTATGCTTTTGAAAGACAGGTTTCTGCTAATGTTTTTTTGTTGCAACCTACAGGTAAAGTTCTGCGGCTGCTTTGAGCCATTTAAAGCCCGGGCAGCTGCAGTCCTGCTGTGTGCCCCACATCTGTGCTGTCCCATCTCCTCCACTGTCTTTCCTGGGACTGGCCAGTAGATTTGATCTGGGGAACTGAACCAGATGGGAAATAACCTCTCCGTTTCTGGATTAGTTTTTGACTGAATCACTGTGCAATTGTGTGGGCATCAGTGGTACCTCAGAAGAGGAGGTGGGAATCAGAAGTTGTGATGGGAAAGGGGACAGACAGTGGGGACCGGAGCAGCTTTGATTTTAGCCACAGCCTAAAGGACTGTATGATCCTGCTGGAAGGGCTTAAGATGCTGTTATCCTATCAGCTGAGACATGGTGGCACAGCAGATCCCAGTGTTCACAACTAGGCCCTGCAGCAGTCATAGAGCCACAGACAGACAGAAGACAGTTCACTTCTTTTTGTAAGGTAAGTTTTCTGCCAGTTCCCATCCCTAAGCTGTTTTATGCAAGGCAATCCATGAGTGTATAAGCGTGGAGGTGTGAACATGCATGGCTGGAGGCCACAGTCAAGGTGGGCTTGTGCTGGTCCTCACCTGCATCCATGTAAACTGTAGGGAAAATGTGGCTTTAGTCTTGTAACTTAGGTTTATCTTGTGCTTACTGGAGGTCATCCAGTGTTGAAGGGGGAAGGTTGTATGTGGATTTGAGGGAATCACTATTCTACTAGATCATTCAGAATTCTGAGTTTATGGATTCATTCTGTGACATCACTTATTCACTGTGTCTTTCCATGGAGGCAGAGCAATTCCTATGCAAAACAAAATAGTAGGCAGCAGTGAAGATAGAATGCCGCTTGTATCTTGTGCAGTGCTGTGGTCTGAGAAGTTTGGTTGTGGTTCTACAACCTCTGTAGTTGTATGAGCTTCAGTGCCAAGCAGATAAATTTTTTAAGATATCAGTTGCCTAGTTTCATTATGCTTGGCACTGTGGAAAACAGCACATCAGCAATCCCTTCCTGATTTTATTAAATGCTTCATAGTTCTGTTTTACCTCATTTTAATGAGCCCTGAAAGATGTTTAGGTGCTGAACAGTTTTTTCCTCTGGTTGACACACCTTTTTTGTTGTAGAAGGAGGGTACTAAATTAGATTTCAGAGGACCTCTGTTGAGAACTAGTAGTAAACTAAATTCAAGATTAGATATAATTGGCTCATGGAACATCAACATTTCATATGGATCTCAACAGGTGTAGGTTATGAGGAAAATACGTGGGATGGTTGGGGAGTCCACATTCTGTGTCTCACTTCTAGAATATGACGTATCTGGGAACCCATCTCAAAAAACAGCACTCCCCAAACAATTAAACATTAATGGCTGAAGACAATAGACAGGAGAACACTTCCCAGCATTACTTGAGCAAATGTGGTTTAGAGTTAGCAGGAGGTAACTCTTCTTTTCTCAGAGATTAAACTACCGAGATGAGGGACTCTGGTGACATTTATACTCAGCTTAGTCCAGTAGGCACTAATCATGATCGGGCTTGTAGATGCTACCATAATGTAAATATTGATTACCACTGTAGCCCTTCTGGTAAGGACAAACCAGTACTAAAAGAGAGCCTAGTGCAGCGACCTTCCTTTTTTTGTAATCCTTGTTGAATTCTTTGCAGGTAAGCAAATTAGAAAGCCTGATCTAAATTTAAGTGCTATTTTAAAAATACAGAGTATTGCTTGTGATTTGAGAAGAAAGAGGAAAAAAATTCTGTAAATGGATTCTTTATAATTCTTGGGAGGCAAATGCTGTTGCCAGTTGATAGATGCATGTAGTACACGATAGCAAATCTGTCCTCTAGTTATTCACATCTCTGCCTGAAAATATCTGTTTGGGAGTGTATTAAACCATGAACAAGAAAGAAATGTGAGTATGTAATATTTGTGAATTAAATTGTCCATTGTTTTTACATCAAGTAGGATAAAACTGGTGTGCCTCTTTCCCACTTTTCTTTCTCTTTTCTGCAATGTTGTAAAATAACTGAATGATCTTGTTTTCCTTTGTTTGGGTCAAGAAATTTTAGCTGAAAATTGTTACTCTGTGAAAGAAGATTATTGACTCAAAAAGCCTTCAATTTTCAGTGAATAACACTCCCACCCTCTAGCTTCAGGAACATGTGGTGCATGCATTCTATTTTAAAGTACAGACTGTAATTTAAAACTGAGGCAGTTTGATGCCCCACTGAACTTTGTTTAAGCCTGGAATAAAAGGAAAAAAGCTTCAAGTTGCAAAGAAGTGACTAAGCTATCTCAAAGGCTTTTCTTAGCCTTTATGCGCAGAGTTGGAAGAAGCTGCTATTTTTTCCAAGTCATATTAATTCTGAATCAAGTGCAGCTGCTAGGGTTTTTTTTTCTTCTTGACGTTCCTTGTAATAAACCTGTAGGTAGAACCAGTTTCACACGACACATATGTATAGAGACATCAAGTGTACGTATTTCTGTGTGTTTCTGAGGTGCCAAACAGGCTCTGTAGCTGCTGCGGGTGCACATACAGATTCCTTACGTGGCCTCCCATTTGTGTCCTGCTGCCAGTCAGAACAGTGGGTCAAATGCAGCACTAGCCACTGCAGCACCACTGACATAGGTGATGTTATTGGGGGCATGAACTTTGTGTGTGTCGTTGAAAATCCTAGCCCACTAAATGTTCATGCTCATTTTACATTTGACTTCAGTTAAACCAGGATTTCATGTAAGGTGATCAAAGTGATTCATTGTCCTAGAGTCAACTTGTAAATTAAGTCCCATTTTTGGCGAAAAGTAGAATTAAAGCAGCGCAGAGCAGCCCTGGGCATAAACTGAAACATTGAAACCAAAATTGTAGATGCTTGAATTAAGTATTCTTATATTAATTTTAATATTGGTAGTGTGAAGAGAAGGTCCTGTTGTTATTAATTTATGTTTTGTGCTTTACAGAATTAATTGGTTTTTCTTGATAAATTGATCATATTTATTTAAAAGAACAGTTTTAGGTTGTTATTGAAGTATGAAAAGTAATTTCACTAAGTACTGTAAAAAAATCCTTAGCTATTCATTACTTTTACTGGCTTCAAAATACTTTACCTTTACAATGTTTACAATATGCCTGTAATAACTAAATTGCTAATTTATGATAAAAAAAAATTTACAAATGCAAAAAGAAATATTTAGTCCGACCTCTACATGAAACTTACATGGGAAACCTGCTAAGGAATTACAGATCCCAGTAGTGGTTAAGGTTGCAGAAGCTTGTATTCAAATAGGCCAGTGTTGTCCTAAGTGGAATATTGGAAGTATTGGTAGCTTTTTTTCCTGCAGTGCTTTCGAAGCTATGAGTAGTTACGTCATATACCTCCAAATACTAGAATAGTATTGGTGTTCATTCAGAAATTAAAGAAGCTAGATTTGATTTGGGTGGTCGAAGGATTTCATTTTTTATTTCCTTCCCGCCCCCTGCCTCAGGTTGATTCCTTCCAGAGAGGGTGCTGCCCCCTTAGCCAGGGGCGACTGAACCATGCTTGTGGTAGCCCCTGAACCACCAAAGCCTGCAGCTTGAAATGAGAGGCAAGCTGAAAGCCCCCGAGGTTACTTTAAAATGCAAGTCTGTAAACTGTAGTAGCATGGATGCCTCTGCATGCATGGCTCAGATGTACCTGCTGCAGAGGCAGTAACTGTACTAGCTGCCCTTTTAATCTGCCTAAATTTCCACGTCAGTGCCTTTAGGTTCTGCATTTGGGAATCTATCTCTAAAATGGCAGGGGTTTGTTTTTTTTTATTTGGGGATTAATTTTTATTGTTTGAACATTTTACAAGTGTGTACATACATATATAGTATATAAAAGTATGCATGTCTTGTCTGCTTGGTTATTTGTAAATTTTGAGTTGATAGCATACTATAAATTCCAAAGCTTAATGTATTCACTGGTGCATGTCTTTGTTCATGCCTGTGTGAACACTGGGATTACGACATAGAAAGTAAGACAAAGAAGTATTACTCACTTGAATACTATTTCAGGAAGTACCTGAGACACTGTAAATGTTTTTTCTTTCTTTTATTTTTGCCACAAGTATTCCTGTAAGATAGGATTTTTTTTCCAAATGACTCCTTTACTTGTGCTTACCAACCCTTGTGAAGTATGACCTCAACTTCATAACCTTGACTAAACACAGTAACTCACTCTGACCAGCAACATCTGAAGCCTAGCAGTAGATGCCTTTTCTTTTTCTTCCTCCATCCACTCCTGTTTGCTGGGAACGTGTTGGTTTCTGGTGCTATTGTTGCAGCTTTCATGTTTAAAAAAAAACGTTACCAGTCTTTGATGTGAAGCTTACTCCTGAGTGGTGCTGGTCAGCTGCTGTTTCTGTGTGAGCAGATGTTTTTGCAGTCACGGTCAATAGTGTTAAGATTAGACCAGGTTTCACAGTGCTTTGTGTGATTGTTTATGGTGTGTCCATAATTGCTGGGGATTTTAGGTGCCATCACAGTGTAAATTGGAAGTATTTGTAATGTACTGTTTGTTTCATAGGACTATGACTATCATGATAAAGTCAGTCCTGCAGTATGTGAGGCTATTCACGTTTTAGTGGGTTTTTTTGGTTATTGTAGTTTTTTTTGTTGGATTGGGTTTTTGTTTTGTTTTTTTGGGGGCAGTGGGGTGGTGTGAGGGTTTTTTGAGGTTTGAAACAGGTTTTTAAATTTCTCTCAAATGTGTTTTCTTTAAACCTAATGTCTTGTACTTCTTAGACCGCTGAAACATTCTTTCCTTTGCTGGAGCCATACATCTCAGGTTCCCTGTGAAGTCTTCTCTTGAAGACAATGAGACATGGTGTTTTTTTATAGAATCTATGCTATATTGGGCTGTATGTGAGAAGTGCTTCTGAAGTGTGTTTCATGTAAACAGGTTTCCATTATCAATTTACGTTTTAAAAAAAAGTATATACACACACACAAAATGAGGGGGCTTCTGCCTTTGGATGGAACTTTTATTTTAACCCACTGCATTAGTTCTTTAACACCATGCAGATTATACTGTGCCATTTCTCACATAATTCCAAACACAGTTCTGCTTCCACAGGACTTTATAAAGATGGTCCTGTTTGAATTGGCAATGTAATTTTGGAGGATGAAGCTTCATAGTGTGTTGAAATTGAGATAGAAAAGCTGATAATGCCAGGAAAAGGCTACTTTCAGTTCCCAGTGTTTAGGCTTTTGATCTCTTTCATTCCGTGCAGACAATTGTAGATAACCCTTTTAATCATCTTAACCTGTGAAATGAGACTTACTGCGTTAAATTAGAATTAGGACCTGAATTTTGTGGCACATTTGAATAATTGCATTAGTATAGGAAAATACACCATCCTGGATCATTTGTTTCATATCACAGTTAAATAGCGTGAATTTATAACAATGTGTGGTGTTGGGTTTGGCAGTTTTATTTTGTTTTGGTTTGTTTTTTCCCTTCAAGGCGGAGGTTCACATAATAGTTTATCTTCCACCTTCCTGTTGAAGTTATCATTTTGGAAAGTAATATAAAGATAAGCATATATGAGCATTTGTATTTATATTTGCATGTAGTAATACATTATGCATCAGTCAGCTTTAGTAAGGTTTGCTGAATACACAGTAACGGACTTAGTTTAAAGAACAAAGCTTGTTTCATGACATCAAATAAGGCATGGATTCACATGTACATCTACAGTATCACAGATGATGAAATTTCCCAATGCATTTTGCACAAAAGGTAGTGAAAGGAATCTAAAATATTACTGTTTCTTAAACTACAAACTATACAATAGCCAGTTCTTGCTTTTGAAAAGTATGGAAATAAAGGAACTGGAAGTGATCTGAAATTTTTAGTCTCACTTGTTACAGTCAAAATAACTTAGTAAGATTAAATAGGTAGATAAAATGGTGTATGGATTAAATACAGACATTGACCCTAGTGAACTAATTAATTATGGCATGGGATAAAACTTCATGCAAACTATTATCTTCTAGTTTTAGACTTTTATAACTGATAGCCTTACCAATTTTTTCTTACAATACTCCAATGCAGAGTGGAGATGGAAGAAAAACTCCAGATTATTTCTTTTCTTTATTTAACTTAGAGTTCATGTCAAATAGGGCTTAATGAAAGCTTCGTAGACACCTCATTTTTTCCATCCTGTATGAAAGTGGGAAAAAAGCAAACTTGAGTGCAGTTTTCAGCACAGCTCTTCAAAATTTTTTGAAACAAGGCTGTAGAATTTTAAAATCTATGGGGTCTGGTTTTGGGGGGGGGCTTTTTTGTTTTTTGTTTGTTTGTTTGTTTTGTCTTTTTAAGTGACACCTCATAGCTTCATTTGGATTCTCTTATATTCCATTTTTTCTCAGTCTGAATTAATTCCTTTCCTTTGTTTTGCTTGTGCCCTTAAAGACAACTTAGGGAGACTTCACATACACACCAATGGTGTTTTTTAATGACTGCTGATCCTTCCTGCGTGGCTCATTAGACATTTTGCCCCATTAGAAATCACAGTAACAGCATTTTTCTTCCTATTCTGAGGTATGATGAAATACAGGGATTTTTTTTGGCTCTGGAAGTCTTTGGCTGCTTCTGGCCAGAGGATTGGTTATTCCAGCGCTGAGACCACAGCTCAGTGTGAGAGGGGCCATTCAGGCTACCTAGAGAGTTGTCTTTCTCCTCTACAAAGAACCAGAGGTTATATATCAGATCCTGTGAAATGCTGAGAAATGCACCCATGCATGTACTTGCATATACTTACAAACATTTTAGCTCTTTAATTTTTGCTGATTAAAACCAGTGATTTCTAATGCTTGCTTTTTAATGCTTATATTCACAGTAGTACAGGTCAGACTGAAGTCAGTCCTGTAAATTCTTTACCTTATTTTTGCCAGGAAAACAAACCTTCCCCTCCTGTGTAATAATTTTGATCACTTGACTTTCATTTCCATGAAGGGCTATAGTCAGCTAGCCACATGGCCTAAGGACTATCTTCACTTACAGCATGCAGTGAAACTCAACAGAGTTGAAGTGTAATTAAAGGAGTTACAGTCTGACACTTTTTTTCCCCCACCACCCACATCCATTAAAGATGAAACTTGGAAACAAAACATGTGATCAGCTATGCAAAGGCGCTTTTTAAAAAAAATGTTTATTTAAAAGAAGATACAACAAAAAAACCCCCAGCCTCCTGCTTTATTCTTTCTTTTTAAAATTACTACTTTTCCAGCAATCTAAAACATTCTCTATACACTTCTATGTATGATTGAATTTCCTGCAGACTCTAATTGCTGTGTGCTTACTTTGAATAAGATGGACTCAGTTTTGTCAGAAGTTGAGTGTTTTATCCCCCAGAACTCAGAGATTCATGATTAAACAAGTGCAGATTGGGCAGCTTATGCTTCTCCAGGTTCAGTCTGGGGTTATTGGTTCAGAGTCATGCACAGGATCCAGTTGGAGCTTGTGAGCAGTATGTACCTCCCATCCTTACAAGGGTGAGTGACAAATGCTGGCCCACACTGGCCCAATGGATCGGGAGAACGTGGTTCAGGGACAAGGGGTGGTGGGGTGTGCTGTTGCTCGCCTGGCAGCACCCATGGCCCAGTCAGCTCAAAGGCTGACACGGCATCATAGGCTGAAGTGTGTGTATGGGTGGTTTGTTTGCCGGCTAACTAGTGTGCTTTGTGCTGCTGTATTTGGGGTTTAGTATTAGAAGTGTCTCTGGACACTTCTGGGCTCTGTCAGGGGGAGGGTGCCTTTCTGGTAAGGATACAAAAACTCACAGTACTTTCGTGACTGGGAGAAAGGGAAGCAAAGTGTCTTTATTTCTGAAGAACAGGGTTTGGTTTCTTTCAGACTAGATAGTAACCAAGTTACAGCTGTAATACCATTTAGATTATATACATCTCTATGTGTTAATGTAAAAAAAAAAATATACTTCAAGGTGTTGGATTGTTCAAGGATCTGTCTTTTTTCCATCTTCTCTGTCTCCTCTCCAAGAGGCTTGCAAGGTAACTCAAGTTTAGTAAACCGAAAGGGAATACATTACTGTAATATCGGTTTTGTCACATGGCTGTGATGCAGTGGGGAACATGGCACCTAGGAGAAGAACTGTACTCCCTCCTGGAGACTCGGTATAGCAGATTTTAAAAGTGCATCCGAGCTTGAATCCACGGCTTCCCGGGCAGCACACTAAACTGTTGCTAGCTCTACAGATTGATTTCCAAGTGGATATTTTTGTCATGCTTAATAAGAGCACGTTGATGAGACAACAGTGTGTAAGCGGAGTAAATGTCTGTTATTTCTGCACTACCATTACTCGTTATTGCCATTATCCACAGAGCGGCAAAACTTAGGAGTGAGCTTTTTTCTTCCCGCTGAGGGTTTTCTCCACTCAACTGATGATCTCACAAGTGTCCCCACTCTTTTCACAGGGGATGAAAAAGTGAAAACGACTTTTGTCGTGGGGGTGGTTGGAATGACACTATAAAACCGAAAGCGTGTCAGTGTAGCAAGCTCGGGTTGTCTTTCCTCCTGGCCGGACCGAGCCGCCTCGGCACCGTCCTGGGCACTTCTGAAATGGCTGGTGCGGTGGCAGGGAGCTCTCCCCGCTCCCTCTGGCTGCTGTGAGTCTGAAATTACAGCTTTGTCTTTGAAGCCGGGCGCTCTGTTAGCGTCGCCATGGCGACGGGCGGGTAATGGCCTCCGCCGAGCCCAGCCTGGTGTTTAGCGCCGAGCGTGGCCTCGCGCAAGGCCCCGCTCGCCGGAGCGGGTAGTGAGCTGCCCCCTCTTAGAAAATGTTTAAAAACTGCGCTTTTACATGGCCGTACCAGATTAATAGCCATGGTTTATTTCGTTTTAACTGCGGGGATAAAAGCATTATTCCATTAAATGGGTAGCTTTTTTCCCCCCTCCTTTGGTTTATGCATTATTAACACAAGCTTTCCTGTTTTGCTTGTAACATTTTATAGGCCCTTTCAAACATGTAGTCAGATTTGCTCTGCTGCTCTTTTATTTTTCAGGACTTAACCCTTTGTCTCCTTGATCGTGTCTTCAAAAACTTGGAGCCAAGCCTTTAGCAGTTTTGGTTGCTTCCGTTTAATGTGTTCAAAAACAACAAAAGGGTTTCTTTTTCTTTTTTTAACTATTTTTTAACAATTCTGCTTTTTTGATGCATTTGAGAAGGCAATGCAGATGGGTCTGTTCCTGTAATTTAATTGAAGCTGATGCTGAAATCAGCACACATGAGCCTTGATAAGGCTGTGGAGAGTTTTGCATTTTAATTCGTGTGCCCATCTTCTCTTCTGCCCTTAGTGTTGTCACCCTGCACTCTTTACATGTAGCATTTTTGCTGGCAGCCTTCAAGAGAGATGCACCTCATGGTTGAAGGACTGGGGACCAAAAAATCCAGAACAGTCCTGGGGACACAGTATTTATGTCTACCACCTTTCTTCTTAATATGGAGCTGGTGTAATACATCTAGACAAGTAGAAGTATTGCTATAAACACAAGCTGCAGGCTTTGTTTCACTTTTCCAGTGCTCTAAAATATAGCTTTCATTTTAGTCTCTAGTAGGAGGCATATATCCAAGTGCAGTCAAGTGCTGTGGATACAGGGATTCAGTCATCCCTGCTGACACAAATGGTCTCTCTGTTAAAAACTTGGAGGCTAAGAGGCAAACCTGGAATTCATATTTTCCCCCAACCTGCTCCCCCCCGGTTGTTAACTGTGACTTTGTTGTTATGGGGTGCTTATTGGCACCTTGCTTTGTCCATCTGTATCTATCACAGATACTGCTGTCCTAAACGCTTCCAGGGACATCTCAGGAAAAGGCAAATGTTCCTCATTTTTTTTGTCCTGTTTTTATTGATATCATGTAGCAATGTTGATATAAATGGTACCACTTGTGGGATGGACTGTAACTTATGGACAGTGGACCAAAACATAGAGATGTATTTCCCCTATCCAGCTCTTCTGCAGACTGTGCTCAGGTATCTGAGTGGGGAGGTTGCGTGTGTGGGGTTCCTGCTCTCCCACCCCACATCCCACCTTCAGCACTCGGTGTCTCAAAGCTCTGTGTCTCTTCTGCACACCACTTTTCACCCATGCAACTCCCACAGACAGCTTTGGTAAATATCACTGCTTCTAAAACTCAAGTGAAATGTACTTCCTACCTCAGGCAGGCCCTGGGGTAGATGAAAGATGGATAGTTGTTCCCAACATCCTGACCATCTGAGACCTGCATGAGGCCCATCTCTACTCCTAGCCAACAGCAGCTATGGGCTGTGTTGCAGCCCAGCCTGGAGTTAGTGTGTTGTACTGTTGAATGTGGCAGTAACATACATTTTTAAGTTTTTTCTTTTATATGTAAGTTTTTAAAATTCTGTCTAAATATATATATATAAAAAACCAATCATGGTAAATCTATTCCAGGTGTGGATACAGTATTGTACAACTGCATAGATTAAATAGGCTGGACTAGAGGCTTACTCTCCTCTCTTGGCTTTGTGGGTATGAATTTCATCTTTTGAGTTGCATTCCCCTTAAATCTGCAAATTCTGGGAAAATTAGACAAAACAGTTTACATTCCATGAATAAGAAATTACTAATTGCTTATAAAACAGGCGTATCTTTATCTACACAGGGCTTTTTAAAGTTGCTGCTTAATCTTTTTTCTTTTTTAATCACTAAATAAACATGTCTCAGCCGTTGCTGGATGTGAAACCAAAACCTGGATGTGGACAAAAAGCAAACACACTACACTAATTTTCATTAGCATATCCTATCTCCTAGAACATTTATTTTTTCATCCCCTTGTAAATTGATTTTTCACGTGCTTGTGACTGATATTTGAACTGTGTGTTTGTAGTAACTGACTTATGTAAAAGCCAGGTCCTGGATCTCCCAACATGAATATATTATGGAGGTGACCTCATGGGTTCATAGTTAAGGTTGCACAGAGTTTTCACTTAAAACGATGTTTAAATCCCTTAATTAAACATTAAAACTCACATGAATTCTCAAACATGGACTGTTTCAATAAGGAGGATAAACTTTAATTATTTAGGTACTCAATGTTCTTCTTAGTGCTGTATTTGCAGAATTCAGAACAACTTAAAATTATTCCTTCCTCAAGTTTTTCCACAGTTCCTGGTATTTTCACTTTCTCTCTTCTTTTTTAGATATTTTGGTTAAACCTTTCATTGCTGTAAGCTGTCGTATCTCCGTTAATTTCATAAAACTGTGACAATTTACATAAAATACTTTAACTGAAACCAGTTCAACTTTAATTATAATCATGCCTGATGCACAGGAACATATAGAAGATATACAGGAGATCAGAAAGCTCTGTATGTTGTATTAGTTTTTTCTGCAGCAGTCAAACAGTATATTAGCTGTTTGTAGCTGATACCAGTCTTTGATACCAACGATTTGGAATGAGAAGAAAAGACTAGAGAACCTATTTAGAAGAAAAATACCACATGGAAGCAAAATCCAGTCTCACACTTAAACATCAGTAGCATCTCTTCTGTACAGGTGGTTATTACCAAATCAGTCAATGAACAGCAGTTCTTAATGAGTATAAACTCCCCTCTACTTTTCCTTATCTCCTTATTCTTTGAGGACCCATTTCTGACTTTCCAGAAGTCAGTCTTTTTCACTGATTTCAGTGAGCTTTGGATTAAGCTGAGAAATTCTTAATGTTCATTCTACCCAGCTGTCACACTGTTCCTTCATATTAATGTCTGTTTTGAGCCTTTTTCTTTGGACAGAGTCTGTAAACCTGTTGTGAAACAGCAGTGTATGCTGTACCTATAGCGACCAGAAAATACAGCTCTCCTTGGTAACATTTGCAGTCTTCTGCTGAGCTATAATCACATTCTTCAGCACAGGTGGAAGCCTTGCTGAAAACAAGGTATTTGCAAACCATACATAAATGAAGAAAAATTTGTTTAGAAACAGTGTTACATATGTAAGTAGTATCTGTATTCAGACCTCTAAGCCTCCAGCCTTTCCTCTGACTAGCTGGAAATAGAGACTAACTAGAGAAAAAAACTCCTACTTCTCATTAGCTTACGGTCTATGGAACGTTTTTTGTTTAAGTCTTTTTAGGTCAGGATCTCTGTTTTTCCATTGTTTTCATCTGACTGCCACTATGGTCACGTATGCCTATTAGTTCAGGTCTCCTGTCCATTGAAACACTGCAGCTCTCACTTTTTAAATTATTTTTTAAAAAATTCTTGTCCTGTTACCATCAGCAACTAGGGTCTACAAAAATACTTATTACTTACATGAGAAAGCATTGTTTCAAAGTATGTCAGTTCTTGAATTTTGGAAAGGACAAGCACTGTAGCTGGAGATTGCATACCAATACCATAAAAATGCATAATTACTTATTAATTTGAAGAATTTCTTATTGCTTTAGTCATTGGAGGAAGAGTGAAATTTCATAGGAAGATCTTGTCGCCAAGGTAAGAGTAGGTTCTCAAGCTCTTCCAGAGAAGGGATTGATATCATGGAAGGGAAGGAGCTTACTGCACTTGAACACTGCCAGGTTCATATGGAAAAGTATGTGAACAGAAGCTACTGGGCCTGAAATGTTCCTTTCTTCAGGTGATGTTCTTGCATTTTACTGACTCTACTGTGTATGTACTTGAGCAGTTTGAAACAAAGCGTAGTAGGGAGAAATACATGAGAGCATCCAGTGATGAAATAATGTGGAGAGGCTTAATTTGTATGGGTTGGAATCTTTGGCAATAGTACCGTATTAGTGATATTTTTGGGAACTTGCTAGCCTGGCAAATTCTCTTCATTCTTTTTGCTGGGGGAAGGGGAACATTAAAAAAGCAGATCCAAGTACAGTATATATATTGTGACAGTAAGGGGTTAAAGAGATGTAATTATGCATTCTTCACTAAGTGTTCTGCAGTCAGCAATACAGCTAGCTGTGCAGGAAGCTAAAAAAAAAAAAAGATGACAGAGGGAGAAAATGGAGAGAAGGTCAGATCCAAGGATTCTCCTAGGGTTTTCTTGTGTTTGCTTTTCCTATGTGACTTATTATACTCTCTCCTCGCAGAAACAGAAGAAAGCATTATGGCCTGTTGGTTCCTCCTATTGATAATGTAAACTTAATCCCTTTGCTTTATGGTAGTGGTAGAGGTGAATTTATGGATGTAGTTTTTGAAGGAGTTCTGAGCCATCCCAGTGCTTGCCATGGTTCTTGTTCCTCAGCTCTTCAGTTAGTGTTGAGTGTGTATTGCAGCCTGTGAACACAGAGCATTTCAACAAATGACATTTCTCAGCAGTGTTTCTCACATTCTCTTTGAGAGGATTTGAATTTCCAGCAAATCCATCTATGGGAAATAGTTTGTTTTGCACCTTTTTGGGTGATTTGGATGGATGAATGGAAGTTCTTGCACAGTCAGTATTTCAGGCTGACGTGACTGGTAAAGGTTATCTTTCATCACTGCTGACTAAGCGTTTGGGCAACCAAGGGGAAAAAGTACCCTGCCGTACATGATCATCACCTTGTTCTTCACAGGGGGAACAGGAGGTTCTGGAATGTTTTGGGACAGTTGCATTAACAAGGGCAGGATATCTGGGTTGTGGGCTACCACCTTATTTCCACCCTGTGAGTTACCTGAGGTCTGACATGCTAAGTCAGTCAGTCAGCAGATCCTTCTTTCTTTATTAAACTAATGTAATTTGCAGTTGGATTTCAAAATAGCAGCATAACATTTCTGAGAGATATTTGTGTGTTTGGTAATGCTGTAGTCTAAAAGAGGTGTCTTGATTTTTTTCCCCCTTTTTTCTTTCATATGATACAGTTTTCATTTTTTTTCTCTGGGTACTTTCCTGGTTCAATTATACAGAAAGAATTGGAGACAAATAAATGAATGGGATTTCTCCCATCATCCTTGAAAACAAAACAAAACGTAACAACGCATAACAAATACTCCAGAATAGCTCTTCTGTTGGAGTAAAGATCCTTAGCCTTGCCATTGACCTTATGGGGACAGGCTCTTGTGTTCCACCCAGAGAGGGGGGAAGAGTGAGTTTGTCAGTTTACATCCTGGTGCGGAGCGCCTTACAGTAAGAAGCTTTATGTTAAGTTAGTTAATTGCACAAGTCATCTGAAAATGCAGCATTTGGGAATGGTCTACAACTGAAATCTTTCCTCCAAACCTTGTTAAACACCAGTTTAAAACTATTGATTTCCTTCCCCTAGAAAAACAAATGTTAACTCCCATCATGCTTCTCCTCTCCTGCTCTTAACTTTCATTTTCCCCCATGTCTTTTTAATTTTAACACTGCAAAGTTCTAAAAGGATCGCTTCGAGGAGAAGGGGTAGTCTGATGCGTGTATTTCCTAAAACTTTTGGCCTTTCAAGGTTTCTCTTCCAGTAGGATGAACTGTGCCGACAACTTGGATTGAGACGACAGGGGAGTAGTGTGTAATACTTTCTGCTTCCGATAGCTCTTTGTTGATCTAAGAGAGAGCACTTAGAGAGTGGTAGGTCATTTATGTGATTATGAAGAGCACTTGGTTCTCTCTTATTCAAGATGGAAAAATAATAGTTTTTGAATAAGAGGTCGCTGTCAAGATGACATTGAATGTGACTTCTCTTCCCTCTTCGTTCTCTCCCCCACTAGAAGAAATGCAGAACTACTCAGGATAGGGCTGGATTTTTCCAACTCCATGTGACATTTTCTTTTCTTCTGTTCTTTGTTCGTTTTATTCCTCACCATTTCCTCTCTGTGCAATGTTTATACTTCTTGATGATGTCTGGATATTTATGGTAACTAGAAATTTAAAAATAAATGTAATGCATGTAAGACTCTATGTGTTGTTTTAAGTCTTGTTTTTCCACTTTGCAGAATTAAGCTGTGAATGTGTGATGTGGTATCTGCTTGGGTGACAGATGTCCGTTCCTGAATGATGCTCTGTTCCTTTTGTGCTTTATTTATGGAGTGATTTGCTTCTAAAATAATCTCTTAATCTTTTCCAAACTGCATTTCTGTATGTGCTCTTTTTACATATGCCATCATTTAGGGTAATGGACTAAAAATTGAAATTACTCCTAAAAGCTTCGTTTCTAAAGCTAATAATAGTGATATAACACTGTCATTTTGTTTTGATACGTCCTTTCGGAACTAGGTTAAGCGTGTAGTTGGTTTTGCTCCGGTGGTTTTTTGTGTGTTTGTTTCCTGTAGCACTGCCATAATGAAATTGTATTTTAATTTCATTCACTTATCAAATGAAAAGACAACACTAATATGTCTTTTTTATGTTAGGTTTGCTTTTATACCTCAGAAAAGGAGCTATATCCTAAATTAGAATGTGATTGTTCAGGATACAGAACATAATAATGTATTTTATGAAAATAATTAACAGTTACTCTAGGGTTAATTTACTTAAACCAGTGTTGAACATCAGTAAACACTCTAGTTCATCACAAATTTCCTTTTAGTACATTTTACCAGATGTGGTTTTAACTTGGGGAAGGGCTGATCAGTGGAATATGTATAATTCCTTAAAGCAGGGAAGACTTTTTAGTTTCTCTTATTTGCAGTATAAAATTAAGTCTGTATAAAGTGTGTTAAAATTTTCGGGTGTTTGCCTGTTTACACATTGAAAATAAATCAGCTGAATTTAAAAATTCTGCCTTTTGGAAAAGCAAAACTGGTTTGCAGCCAGTTTGGGGAAAGACAGCACTGAAATATTTTGTTTGTATTCTTGTATTTTGAATTACACTGAGTAAGACACTTCAAAGTTAAATATGAGCTGCTGAGAACTTAGATAATTTATTAGTCAACCATCCAAAAAAATTGCAGAAAATTGTGCGCAGGCCTGAAATAGCATAATGATGCCACTGATCTTCGATTACCAGACCATGGAAACTTCTGAAAGTTAGACTTAGTTTCTCATAGAAAGTAATCTCACTTAACTTCAGTCCTAGATTTAAAATTTTTTGGACAGTAGTATTCCATTTTTTTTTTAATTACATTTGAAAGCTCAGGACCCATCCTGAGTACAGATAATGATTATTGAGCAATCAGCACTGAAAAAAAGCTGTAGTTCTGGCTGTAAACTGAACTCTTCCTTGAGGGAACTTGCTGTGCTGCGGCTTCTGAAGTCTGCAGTTTTTCTGGAAACCTGTTCAGTTCCTCTTAGGACCTTAAGAAACAGAAACTTGGCCTTGCTCCTTCAGTGGCTGCTCAAGCTGTCCGATTCTGGAGTGGGACTGTATTAGTGATTTGGTTCATATCAGGCCAAGGCTTTTGAAGCGACTCTCCTGGCTGAGCACTATTTCCATTTGATTCACGTTACCCAGCAGGCAGGGAGAGAGCTGGATTCCTTTTGGATGAAACGAAACTGAAAAATGTGCCCCAGGAGCCTGCCTAATGCACTCCAGCTGCTAGTGGGTACTTGGTCCCTGGGCTAGCCCAAAAACCAGCCCTCCAACAGGGGTACAGCCTGGGTGTCAGGTGCTCAGCTCTGAGCTCTCCCCCCTGCGCCAGTTCCTGTGGAACCGCATGGCTGGCTCTGGCAGGCATAGCCTTCCCTTTCAGCGTGAGGTGCTGCTGGGCTGCATCTGGATGTTTTACATAAGGTCTGGATCCAAAGTCCTTTGAAGTCTTTGAATGACTTCCATTGACTTTAATAGGCTTTGTGGCAGGCCCTAATGATTTGGTTGTGATCTGAAAAGGGATGTTCAGAGATTTTTCTATAATGAGAAAATGTTACCTTTTAAAGAACTGAGTTCAAATAGTCTGATCAGTTCTCAAGTGGAAGTGAGCTTCTTGCTATCTCCTGGAATTCTTTTGTCCCTGTCAAAAAAAAATGTCAGAAAATTATTACTCATTGCTGAAGTAAGGTCCAAGGTTGAAATTAGCAGAAAAGTTTTGGGTCATGAATTGAACTGCACTGACAAGCAGTGGAGTGATCTGCACAGTGCAAGTGTCTACTCCTCTCAAAATCGTGTGGTAAACCCCTTGTTCTTACCACTAGTCACTTTGTTCACAGTTTTGAAGTAAAAAGGCAGGAGAGAGGAAGGAAAGACTCAGCGTTCATCTGTATTAGTAGTGTTTTGAGATGAGTGATGCCGTAGGTCTAAAACCAGCATTAATTAAAAAAACCCCTCAAGTTTCTTTTTAAAAGCGAGGATGGAATAGAAGGCATTTCACTGTCCTACTAATTGGAATAACAAAATTACCAATTCTTTCCATTTCCCTGTATCTCACATGTTCCCCTTGAAATTTTCTCTCTTGTCCAGAATTTTTACAAACTATTTTTTTGTGTGTAATTGCATTCTTTTTATCACGTAAAATGGTGTTTGATCAGTATTCAGAAAAGCTTTCATTTTCCTACTTCCTCTGAATCCTTTCATGTGAGGTACAAATCAACTTACTGCTTTAACAAATTAACATGGACAGCTTGGATCTGTTGAACTTCTGCTTCTTTATTTACTGTATTATTTTGTTGACTTAGTCTTCATCTTCCCTAAATCTCTATGCTTTTTTTTCATTCCAAAATAGGTGTAAGGTGTAATAATGATGTTTAAGCAATCTAAGAACAAAACATAGCTCCATTTCATTGTTGGACGCAGGGATCTAATAGAACGTGCATTTACAATTATATGTAATTGTGTGTGTCTTTCTGTAATGGTTTGTCTTAATACTTTTATTTGTACATGTGCATGGAAGAGTTCCTCTGAATTTGCACTGGGACTGATTTATCACAGTTATTCTTGTTTTACATCTGTGTAATTACTTTGAAATCATTGAACTTATGCTGATAGAAAATTGCAGTAGTGGTGAATTAGGGTCGCACTTTTGATGGTGCTTTTTATTCCGGTTGAAATACTCTACTGATCCAGGTGAGGATGAAATATTGTACTAAGCTGTGAGATGTTTCACTGATTGGGTTCATGCTGCTTATCTGTCAGCACTTCCGTTCTTAAGAGCTCTATATAATGCAGTTATTTCTGTGTGCCTTGGAAACACAAAGGAGTGGGGAGGAAAGTTAAAATCAAAATTCCTTGGTCTTCTAGTATTTACGGCTGCCTGTAGCCAAACAAAGTGGTCCTGAGGGTCTTGCACTGTATTTTTGGTAAAGGCATTATTCTGTCCTTCATCTTTGTAGGCATTACCTTTAATAAAAGAAAAAAAAAGAGAATGTATTTAGACTATTTTCATTTTTCCCATCTGCTTTGAAGCAATGTATTAGCATGTTAAAAGGAAAGGATAGGTTGGTGTTACCAGGCTGGTGGTTTGTGTTATCAGAAGGTGAAGGGTCCTGGTGGCATTCAGAATAAATAAAATGCATAGATAGGCCATGCCTGCTCTTGTGTCTCTGTCAGCCATTCACAATTCCCGTGTTCTTCTCACCTCTGATCCAGACCTTGGAAAGTATGGAAGGAGACCAGCTGATAGTCCTCAAATAAGCCAGCCCCATGTACCATCCTTTTGTTTCATTTTAAAAAACTCCTCTATTGGAGGGAAGCAGTCGCAGAGCCTGCATCCTGTCATGTAGATCTGGAGGACATTGCTTGATGCTGGGGCCTCGTGTTGCTATGGTCTCAGCTGCCTGGCTTATTTGCTTATCCCGGGACCTCTGGCTTCCAGGGCTGGGAGTCATCAGGGTGCTGCCAGCCTGACACCGGGAGTCTGGGCGGCTAGAAGGGACCATCACTGAATCGGCTTGTTTCTCCCCTTCCCTTCAAGATTAGGAAAGCAGGTGCTAAGTCTCATTTCAAGAATTTATTGTTATCTGTTGCTGATGCTTTAGAGACCACTCTGCTTACCCACCTAATAGCCAAGTGCAAGCTAATAGTCTGTACAGGCCACTGAAGCCTAAAATCCTGCTAATTCCTTCCTCTAATGAATAATCCCTGATCTCTGTATGTGCCTTGACTGTGGCAGGGCTAATTATGAAACTCATTGTAAGGAAAATTTTGGACTCATGATTTCTGTGCCTGGGATTTGTAAATAAATAATGTGTCTGCATGTGTACCATGTATAAAGTATAGCTTTCATATGTAAAGTTAAATATCCCCAAAGAAATATAGTTAGAATAAATGGGATTGTAAAACATTTCTTTTGCTTAGTGGATTAATCCCTCATAGTTTAGGGAATAGGTTGCATGTTCTGTATGAAAGGTTGTTCGTTTTAACCCTTAGGAGAGAAATCATATGTTGTGCTGGTGAGTAAATTGTTAATAGCTTTGAAAAAAGAAGCTTTTTCCCACTGTGGAGCAGGAGGGTGGGATTCTGCACTGAGTCCTGGGGGCCCCTGTGCTGAGGCCTGGAGAGCCTCCTTCTCCCCCCAGCAGGTAATGCAGAGAAGATGTTACGTGCCATTCCTTGCCTGGAAATGTACGGGGATAGTAAATCTGCTTCTTTGAGTTTGAATCCTGCTTGTAAGAAACCAGTCTAGTGATACTTTCATTTCAAATTAAAAAAAAATAAATCTAAGCAACCGAAGTATTGGGGTAGAGATGTTGCATATATTATAATGAGCACCAGAGGACACAGGATGTGTTCATTCCCAAGCTGCATGATTATTTCGTGTTGTGAAGGGTTAGCTTCTCAATTGCAAAGCTTAATCACTTTTCAAATGAATATTTCATAACAGTTATTTTTTCATCAAATATACAATGGCATGCTTATTTTGTGCCTCATGTGGTAGATGTTAGTTTTCAGCAGCTTTAAATTCCTTTTATTTCCCCTCATCTCCTATTCTTGTTTTCAGCCATGGAAGAGCAAGAAAATACTTGGGAATGTTTCCTGACAAGTGGCTAATCTTGTGGCTGAAAGCTAGGAAGAACCCAGAAATTTTAGTAAAATTAGTCCAAAATTCTTGAAACGTTCTAATTTATTTCATGCTGAGTGCAGCTTTTGTGACTGATTTAAAATATTTTAAATGTAATTTAAAATGAAAACACAACTGTTAGAGACCTCTACCACTACTAGAAAATCCTGTTTAGTGATATAGCAAAGCTGTAGTGCTCTCTTATTATTTTTGTTACTGGATGATGAAAGTTATAAAAAATGCAAGTGGTTGATTGATTACCCTTTAGTACAGCTTCTTTTTGCTAGAAGAGTTGAGAAGGTGGAGGGTATATATAGCTACGTTTACACTTCTGTAGTGATTTGTATAAGTATTTGAACACTGTCCTGGCTTAGGGCAAATTTTGAATAGCAACAAGGTGGTGCAATTGCCCTGTTACATAGCCTTCAGACCTTGAACTGGGGGGGTTTGCTAAGTTGGATCATGACTGCTTTCTGGATCTCTTTGAGCACTTTGGCAGATGGATGAAAATTAAACAAACTTGGAGGTTTTCAATTATATTAACGGGTCAAACTGGCTTGAAAATATGAGAAATGCAAAGTTGACCTTAAGACACCCTCACCACTTCTTTTCTGTTCTTTTATTCAAGAATTCCTTTAGTACTCACCTGTCCAGTCCGTTCAAAATTAAATTTTTTTTTTCTTTGAAGTATGCAATAAAAGAAATATTTATAAAAATATCAAGTGCTGTTTTGACTAGACAGACTCCTTATTTTTCTTGTCTAGCTATTTTGTTCTCATACTTTACAATATATTTCACAGTGCACTTTGAAGCCAATAGAACATAGTATTTGTCATTTTTCCTTGAAAACAATAAATTTCTAAAACTCATTTAATCATATATATACGAGGCAGAAGATAGTCTGAAATTGAGAGCAGTGCAGTTCATTGTGCCTGTGCCCACCTGTCCTAAACCTGTGGTTTGAATTTAAAAGCTGCACACAATTGATACTCTTCCTAGAAGGAGTATTTTAGGGGATTTTCCAGCCAGGTACTCCTCTATACTGGACAGTAATGTTCAAAAGGACTCTGGAATCTTTCACAAATAGGCATGTGATAAAGGCTCAGGAGTTCCTGACTCTTTCAACTCTTATTATGTGGTTGGTGGTCATAAGCTGCAAGTCCACAATACACCATTAGTGTACACTGTCACATGGAGAATTCAGGTTTCTTCAGAATTTCAAGGTTTTTAGTGCATAAAACAATCTGCAAAAATAGTTGCCTTGCTGTTCAGAATTAGGTAGTGTTGGGTTTCTGCTGTTACTACTCTGATGTTATAAACAAAATAGAGTTAATCTATATGACCAAAGAGGGAGTGTGCTGACCTCACAAACATCAGTGAATTTCTTCTGACAACAGTCCTGAGAGGTAGGAAGTTGTATTATTACAGTCCCTGCTGAGTATCTGTGGCACAGAAAGATGAATTGATTTGCCCAAGGTCATGGAGGAAGTGAGAAGCAGATATGGAATTGCATCCAGATATTCTGCATCCTGGTCAGATTCCTTAACCACAGGAACTCTTAATATTTGTGATTTTCTTTGTTTAATAGGTGGTCTTCATGTTGTGTCTTAAAAGCCTTTTGACGATCCTCATCCAGTGTGGCTTTTGTCCTGAATAGAAACATAGTGAAAAAGGATTTTTAGGGACTTCAGGTTTAAGTGCCATCTGTTCTTTAATATATATTAATTCTAAGATTATAGATAGTTGCACTTTGTTTGGCCAAGTAAATCTGAATGTTGAAAATGCAATGTAAGCAAAAGACATTCAGTTATTTTATTTAATTAATATAGTTTTCCCCCAATGTTTTTGTGGCAGAGAATTCATCACAATAAAGGATTAAACTGCCAAAAGAATATTAGCTGTTAGTGGTGTGTTGATTCATTATATGCCTTCATGTGTTCAGACTCACTGTGCTCCACAGTAAGCAGGAGATGGGGCTGTCCAAGGGGAGCACAGCAGTGACCATTAGCAGTTGATTAAAAGGGAAGTGTATGCAGTGAGGAACTGCTCATAAATTACATCCTTCCAGCTGTAGTTTATCTGCGTAAAAGGAGCTGCCAGCATCCTTATTTGTTCATTCAGCATCTAAAGATGTGTGCATAGTCAAAAAGCATTAGGCAGTGGTCTGTAGTAAGTGTCTGCACCCGCTTGCCTTGTACATACGATGGGTATGTGGGCTACTTGTGGTGGACTTCATCTGGCTGTGAGCCCTGTAAGAGAAGAGGATGCGATGCAGCTGGTGGGACTGGCCAAGGCGCTGGCCTGCCCCCAAGGTCTAAGTACTCGTAGGACCATGCAGGAGGTTCCCTCTTTCCTGTCTAGATAGTGAATGATTTGGCTATGGGGAAATCTGCATGCACTCTTTGCAGCTCATGGTCAAAGTGGGTTTTCAATCACTAGCCCGAGGCACACACTTAATATATAGAGTGCCTTGATGTGGTGCCCTGCTTTGCCACAGACACGTTTGAACCTCAAAGACATCTCCTAGCTCTATAGATGATAGAGAACAATAATGTAGAATGGTTTTTTTCTCTTCATTCAGTATTTATATTCGGTTTCTCTTTACACTAAAAAGAAAGTACTGAAAAGTTACATGAAGTGAATTCAAGTCAAAGGTGTTTAACGTATGTGAAGGAAATGAAGCTTAGATTTCAAGCGGTGATCAATGAAGTATAGTATTGTATGATCATTACTGAGCAATAAAGCTTGGAAAGGAATTATCACAAGGATGTATATGCCATTCATCATACCTTTTTAATACCCCTTTTTCTTGTTCGCTTTCTTTTTATTGTCTCCTATGTTTTATATTCTTTGATCCTATATATGGGAAGTTCCCTCCTTCTGCCTGACATTTTCACCTACTGTTATACAATGCCAGCTTAGAAGAGTACTTCAGGGGAAGAAAGTCTGTATACTCTGCTTTAAAACTTTGAATAGAATTAAAAGACCTTACACTTCAGGTTTTGTAAATTTTGTGAGACATCCTGCTATATTATGTCTATTCTGAACACTGTCAGAAAGTCAGTGGCTTTGCTGAAAAACAAACATTGAAAACTGGAATAAAACATCAGCTCTAGATTTGTTGTACGTGAAAACTTCCATATCAAAACATAACTTGTACCTTACTTGCTACAGGTGGACAATGGTAGGAGGCATCAGGGTTCCTTCAACTCTTGTTTTCTTTGTGCCCTGATCAGTGACCAATGCTGCCAAATGTTTATTCCTGTATATCAGACAGAAGTAATTAACTACCCATGAGTTGTTGTGCATGTAAAGAGGCTTGAGAGCCTGAGATGAAAGAAGCAATGCTATAAATGTCCTATCATGGCCCCTCAGGCCAGCGTTCCACAAGTTTTGGCACACTTTGCTTAGATCTGAAGTTGGCATTGTCCAGAGAATCTGGACAGACATCAGTCCCTGAAGTGGTACATCACAGCAGTCCTTCTGCTGAGGCAGTGGGGTTAATAGTAATCAGTTTAGGGCTTGAAGCATATGCAAACTGAAACATAAATTATTAAAGTTTTTGTTTGACGATGAGCAAGTGCACCAGCCCGATTTCAGAAGGAAGGGTGACTCAGCCATATCCTTGAATTGATGTATCAGGCTTCAGTGACATGCTAAGATTTGATGACAGGTCTATTAAGGAGAAAAAAATAGTAATTTATAATTTCTGGAATAAATTAGCATGTACTATTATACCCTAGAAGCTTTTTCTTTGTGGTTTGGCTTTTTTTTTTTTTTTTTTGGTAAATAGCATTTAAAAGATATTTACAGTGTCGTTTCAAAAGAACAGAACTTTGAGGAATCTGCCTTGAAATGTTCTTAATTAAGATGCAAAGAAATTTATCTCAGTGCACTGTGTAGATATTAATCAGCGTAGGTGGAAAATGAGAACATACATGATTAGTGATAGTATTTTACCTTCAAACCTTGAAAACAGCTTAAAATGAAACACTCTTAAATCCCTTGTCACCCCAAACAATATAACACACCATTTTGACTCTCTAATTACCAAGCCTAATTTGTTAATTTCAAAGGGGAGCACAGCAGCCTATGAAGGCTCGCAGGACTCTTTTGAAAAGAGCAATGCGGTATAATTAAAATGATCAAGTGGATCTAATTCCAGCTGGGGGGGGGGGATTGGGGGGAGGATGTCTTCCCTCGTAAGGTTACTTCAAATTGAATTGGAGTTGGCATATATAGCCTTTAATGAGGTAACATCCCCAGATAAAACGTCTGACTTGCTGTTTATTTTAGCCTACATTTATTTGCAGGCTTTTATAGTAAGAGAGCTCTAATGGTCCTACCAACCCGAGTGCTGCTTCCAGCATAGCAACTAGCCTGCTGCATGGCTGTGGGAGAGCATTACGCTCTCAATGGTGAAATTGGTTTATGTATGTTTCTGATGCATCCATCACTGTGACAACTGTGCTTGAGAAAAAGCAAAATGCAGAAGTGATGCTCCTTGTATCTCTTTCCATGGGTAGTGGTGGTGAAAGCATTAAAGAGACCATTTCCTTCCACTGTTTGCCTCCATGAGGTAGCTATATCACAGCCAGAGTTAAGCTGACTTTTGAACAGAATTTTCCTGGTAAATACTTTCCACCCATATTTTTCTGGGCTTATACAGATGTGATTTCCCAGTGGACACCCATATTCAAAAATGTTCCTGTTCATTCAGGGGCTGAGAATGTCTGGCTTGGGAGGATGGGTTTTGGGAGTGGGTTTGGTTATTTGTTGGTTGTTTATGGAGTGAGGGGGGGTGTTCATTGGTTTGGTTTAGTGTCCCCTCCACCTCCACTTGGGTCAATGTATGAGCATCATTCTGGGATTTAAACTCCTGTATGACTATAGTTCTGTCCTATGTTAAAAAGATAAATACCTAATCTGGATAACTTCCTAATCGAAGCACTTCAGATTGACTACAGTAGGAGGTTTCTTGTTTTGTTTTGACTCTTCTGGGTGTTTTATCTTATAATGCCCTGTAATAATAAAGCCATATGAATCCTCAGCTTATTATTCATATTCCTCAGTGTGCCACAAAGGAGGCATTATGGAGCCTTGCATTTTAAAATAAAACATTCTGTGAAGAAATGAAACTTCTCTAGCAAAGAGCCTTGGTGGTGAATGCCCATGGCAGGAAGACAGCGGGGAGAGGGGAAGGAGGGAGTGGCTACCCCAGGGATGAAGTTTGAGGGCAGGAGGACAATGCCACTTTCCTTTTGTTTCTGGGCAGACCTTTACACTTTCACCCCCATCTATCTGTTTTGACCCATCTCCTGGTGGAGTGGGTGGGCTCTAATTAATAGATACTTGAGCTCAGAGGAGACAGAAGTGAGTGCCTGACAGGCACTTCCCTACTTAGCTCAGTGGTGGTTTTGTATGGAAAAGCAGTACTAATTCTGTGACCACTGGTATCACCTGGGAGGGCAAAGGTTGATGTTTCAAAGGAGGAGGAAAAGCTGTTTGTATGCAAGTGACATTGAAAGGAGATATGAATATTTTAATAACTGTGGCTAAGGCCAGTGGGTTGTACTACATGCACATGTTCCATTTTGGCTGGACCCCTTCTGAGCACCAGTTGTGGAAATGTAGCAGAGGTCTGCATTAACAAGTACATTATAATGGTCCTCTCTTCCTTTTCTTGTGTACATACTAAAACTTATAAAAAAGAAGAGGCCAGAAAGAATTTGGTAATGATACATGGCCTCTTATTGTAATCATTTTAGCAAGCCACTGTTGCCTGTGATGTCTGATGTAATTGTAAACTAGTACTGCATTTTCTATGCGGATTGGCAAATGCACATCAGCAGAATTGCCAGCATCTGTAAAGAGGGTTGTTTCTAATATTTTTTGTTTCTGTTGATCTTGAACAGTGTTAGCAGCATTTGCAACAGAAAACAAATCAAGAGTAAGCATGTAAAGGAATCCTCCTTGTCATGTGGTGGGTTTTTTTGCTTCCTTGGCTCACTTTTATTATATCGTGCTCAAGAACAACATGGTTAAAGAAAGACTGATTCTGTCTACAGCATTCTGAACTAATTACTTTCCCACTACTCAGTAAAAGGCTGAAATAGGTAGCTGCAATAAAACAAAAGTAAGGGGGGGCGAGTATAAGTAAACATTTCTAATATACTAGTCCTGTATCTACCAACTATTTATTAGAAGCCTTTGATGTCCAGTGTTCTCATATTATTAATGAAAAATGTTTGGAAAGAAAAGAAGCACAGTTGGACGGAGATGAGAAGTGCAAATTATGAAACAAAAGTATAAAACAGTTCTGTATAATTCAGTAGATATAGCATTCAGTGGATATATAATTCGGCTGTAGATCAGTAGTTCAGTGCAATGTAATTATTTTGTGCATTCTGTATTTTTTAATTTCTTGTGTGCAATTTGATGTAGGTAATAACAAGAATAATGTTCACAACTCTGCTTCTTAATGATGTAAAGCCTGTACTTGTTGATAGGAAAAATGCCATGTAAAACAAGTGGATTACGCTAAGATTTGAAATCTTTTTGTTTCTTTAGCATGTCTAGCAACTACTGAGCCAAGTATGTAGAAGCCTTTACCCTCCTAGGTCAGATTCCAGCAAAGCCGTCTTGCTTTTATAGAATAATGCCATACGGCAAACTGACTCAGCTTTAAGCACTGCATATGGTCCCGAGGGGAGAAATTACCCATCCAAATGACGGGTGGATGGCAGGCAGGCAAGTTAGAATGTAGCTGCAGTGTGCTCATATTCTGTTTCACTAGGGCTGCAAACATTCAAAATAGCTGCTTGGTGTATTTGAATTTGATCCTCATAACAGTAAGGAGCATGAGGGGATTGGAAATAAAATAAGAACAATAGCTATTTCTCTTTACACTGCTTCTGTAAAGTACTTCTGATACATTGCAGGGAATTAATGTCTTTTGGCATGGTTTATTTCATTTTCCAGAGTGGATCTGGTAAGTGAATGGGAATCAAATACAATTATAATAGCCCATTTCTCTTCCCTAAATAAAGTTTGGTATGCTCATATTAACTCGTATGTCAGTAGTTGCTTAGTTCACATGAGTAAAAGTCAGTTTATAATAGCTAGGAATTTGACTAATTTTTTCATACTGGAGCTTTTCTTGGGAACCTACAGCAGTAAAGAATCCTAGTTGGGTTTCAGTCCCCGTTAAATGAGTAGAATAGCGTAAGGTGAATTTACAGATTCTGTGCTTTGAAAGAAACAAGAAGTAAATATCGAGCCCCAAATGGTGTGTTAAAAACAGAGAAACCATTCTGCGGACAATCCCAGTCATTTTGTTAATTTGATAACATATACTGCAATGACCATGAAATTTGAGTAAATCCAGTCATGTTGTTTGATAAATTCATTAGTTGAAGTGCATTAGTGGTAGTTGTCCTGCAGTCCTCAAACACTATCATTCATCCTACCTGTTTGGTTTTTTTTTTAAATAATTTTGTTATTCTGTTCTACCTTCTTACTGTACAGTTATAAATTGTACAAGGTGCTTACTGGTGGCTGTCTAAAGGAAATTATGCTTAAGTGAGTGGCAGCATCACTGTAGTCATTGAAACACTGAGGCTGGAGTAGCAGGCTGAGACTTCAGGTGTGAAGAGGCAAGGAAGTTCTTCCAGGAGGGCTGCTGAAGTTTGAGAATTTCAGTTGTGGCACTGCGATTTGCTCTCCCCCACCAATCTCAGTGGCTTTTCTCTTCCTGACTCATTGTCAGGTGGCCACAGTGCTGGAAGCCTCCTTGTAGGTGCTGGGATCCGAGAGTCGCTGCCGCTCCATCACCCCTGCTGAGGTGCACCTCTGCCTCATCCTTGCAGTAAGCACTTGTGAAGCTGTGAGAGAGATTGTGACGTTTCATCCTCTCACAGGCATGACCATCTTTCCAAGTGATCTTTGCTTTGAGAGGCAGTTTATCAAATAATTGATATTGTACTTTGTTTTGCTTGTGTGTATTTTAATTTCTGGCTCATCCAATCTTGATTATTATAACCAAGCAGGTGAAACCCCTGGGTTCAATTGCATATATAGCGATGTTGACTCCTCCTAAAATCTTGGAAAGTGTAAAAACTGTAGAGTACACTCTATACCCTCCTAGGTTTTTCAGGACTTGTCTGGATGTGTGAGTAGTGTTGAAATGCTAAAGAATTTACTTCACCTATTGAGGGGCAGAATATAGTGTGCTATTCATACTGCCTTCCTTTTTGAGCTAGAAAACCAGTTTTTGCATTCCTTGTGTGATATCATCTTGTCAAATCTTAGAATTAACTGACATTGAAGATATTTCCATTTCTAAAGATTCCTACTGAAATGAGAAATTTTTAACTATTGTAGGGAATAACACAGGTTTCACTACAAGCTTGAGCCATTGTCATCTTCATAGTCTTGAGTAAATAACAGCACCATCCTGGAAACTTTTTGAAGAAGTCAATCTAATTTTAAAAATATTGTGGGTTTGCACCAGCTTTCTCAGTTTTCACTATTTATGAAGGTAGCAACCTTTTCCCCAAATTTCATATGCCGTGTTTGCAATGAAATGAGCATATTTCTGAAATAACACTACCATATGCAAAATAGATTTTTTTAATCTGATATTCAGATAAATGTTGTTTATTTTAATAAGCACAGTCGTGTAGGCACTGAAATATCAAACCTAGGCTGCAGTAATCATTCAACACCTTTTTTCCCCTCCCCAAATTGCATGCCGTGGTTCTTTCAAGTGCTTGTGGTAAATATTATTGTGACTGCAAAGTATTTAGGTTCTTTTCACATCTGTTTTTGCATCGACCTCATGTATTATCTGTACCCATTCTTCTTTTGGGGGGGGTGGTGGTGGAATCAGTTCTCTAATTTCAGTAGAGCACCAGTGTGAAGTTGTGTATTTTCTTCTTATTGAAGTAAGGCTTAAATGCTGATAAGAGAAGTCTTTAAAATCCTGTTTTGGACTGAGTACTAGATTATATGCTTGAAAGGAAGTGAAAAGGCATCTTTTACTGATGACAACCAGGACAGATGGAATTCCCTTACTAGGCTAACCTAATTTTTCAGGTTGCTTTCAAAAAAGCACTGTACCTGCAACCGTTTGAAGATATTACTGACTGAATCCATGGAAAGGAAATTATTTGTATAAACGGCACAAAAATAAATTATTTTAAAAAATGTTACTCATTTTTTATGTTTTTTTTCTCTTAATTTGATTTCATTTACTGCTTAAACCTTCCTCATTGGAACTTAAGAACATCTTTAGATTTGAGTGTTTTATTTAAATTTTAGACAGATGGTGAAGGGAAAAGAGCAAGGCTCTCTACATAAATTGCAGAATGAGATGGAGGAATTTGATAGTTCTGGTTTAATATCTGCATTGAAAACCTGTATGTTTTAATTTCCAGGCATTTAAAAGTTTCATTAGCTTACTTATCCAGTACTGATGCTTTCTTGTATTCATACAGTACTCGATGCTTGTATGTACTGGTTATTATGAACGCTTGGGTGACTCGCAACTCCTTCCTCTTTCTCACCTTCAGAGCAGGCTGGTAACTGTCAGCTTTTCCTTTGCAAGTTCCTGTTTCCAGTGAGGACACACCTAATAAAGATTTTTTGTGTGTGTTTGATTTATATACTCCCACATTTTGGAACATCGAAGTACAGTTAGCATTGCACAAAATCCATTTTCTATTTTTTGAAGAGACAGTGGTATTTCTTTCTGGAAAGGGCTGGGGACTGTTTGGACTCCTGTTTGGACTTCTACTGTGTATCTGTCTTCTTCTGCATTGTTAGTGGGAGCTGAAAGAAATCTCTGTACTACAGACACTTAATCTCTTTGCCATCTTCTGAGGGTGGTAATATTTTTTCAAAAATCCTGAAAAACTGATGTTTTTCTGGAAAGCTTGAAATTATTAAGCTCATTCCTGAAGCATTTTGGATAAGTGATAAAACTACGCTATGGTATGTTTTCAGGGAAAATGCATTGTGGAAAAGTACATCTCTGTCTACACCTCTTTGGGTTGTCTTCTGACAATCCTGCATGGTGGTGGGTCTGCCTGATTTCTTCCATACCCTACTGTGTGATCCTTATCTTCAAGGTGTTCACACCAATGCTGGGCAATTCTGCTGCCAGACTCCCATCAGATGATTTCTACCATGTAACCTAGAAGGTGGGATCTTGAGCAGATTGATTTGATGGCCAAGAAAATTAGAAGCCTGATTGCCTGGGCCTGGTGATGGATTTCACAAGAAAGTTCTTGTGTGTCTGTTTGTAGAGAGCTCATTTATCACCAATATTAGTAATTCCGTTTTGGACAGGCCTTACGAGTGTTCACTGAAACACAGGCACTCTGCTCTCCTCCTCGTGAGTTTTCCGAGTTGGTGATTCCGGTGAAGGTTTGGTACCTTTGTCTCAGCATTTTCATTGAGAAAGGCAAAAGAGTGACTGACTACAGACTTGAGTTAACTGACTGCTTTGCAATGGCCATGATACAGTTCTTGAGAGAGGAATACGCTTTTATGCGAAGTGCTCTTCTTGCCAGTAGACTGACAGAAACTGTACATTGAAAATACATTTCTGGTTCATATGGTTTACATTTATCTCACCACAGATTTCAGTTCGGGAGGATAAAGAGACAGTTTGAGCTGATTTGTCTTTTAAGGGTATTGGGAATCTCCGCCTTGACATTTGCAAGCTCAGTGCTGCTCAAAGGATCTTCCTCACCTTGAAACAGAGACTGTAAACATCCTCTCTTGCTCAGCAGGGTAGTAGTGTGTCTATGTAAGTAAACCAAGAAAGGGTCCAAGAACATCTTTTCTAAATTGGGTTGCATCTCTGTATTAGACAAATGTGAACCTTCCTGTTCCAGGAAAAGAATCAATAACCTCAAACCTAGGTACTCAACTCTTTTAAAACCTACCTGTTTAGATGATAGTGTGTTTAAATGGAAAAGCCAGCTCCTCCCAAAACTTCACACCCCAAGGACCAACAGGAAAGGGAAAGGGGATTGCTTACACAGTTGTAAGCAAGATCTGTATTTCCACTCGCAGTTTAAGTAACTTGGCGGTTGAACTTGTTTATGAAAATAGAAAAGTGAAAAGGCCAGGACTGCTAGTAAAATCCCTTTCTCTCTATTGACCTTTTGAAAAAATGATATAGTAGGCACCGTTTTGTTTCAATTAAAAGACAGTCCTCCCATGCTGTGCCTTAATCCTTGTAAAGAGCTCTGACACAATCCTATGTGTGTGGGGCCCATAAGGTAAACTTACCTAGTACAATGAAGTAAGGGGGGGACAACACACTAAACAAAAAACCCAAGCACCCCAAACCTTCCTTTTTCATCATCTTTTGAGGGTTAGAAAAAATCAGAATTTATGTTTATTTAAATAGATAGCTCTGTGTCAGTAGCACAGAAGCTGCTGGGCTTCCCCTACTATTGTTAACATAAAATACTTATCATCTGCATCTGTTTCACGTCCTGTAGGCTGAAAAAAAAAGGATTTGTATTAAAAGAAATAAATAATAGTAATTAAAAAAAATTACACAGAGATGTTTCCACTAGTTTATCTTTGTGTATATAGTGTGAGCACTTTTCAGTGCTGACATTTCCTTGCATGAATATTTTATGTGGGCATTCTACAGAGGCCAGCACTTGACTTTGCTTTCCTGTAGTTGGTACATTTTACCTGTTCTCTTCAAATTGTTACTATTTTTCCAAGATAGGAGAAAGAACTGTACTGTTGATGGGCGCTCCAGCAGTTGGCTTTCCTGTGAAACTACAAAGGGTTGTAAGAGCTCAGTGTAATCCATGTAGCTGCTTTGCTGTTCTCAGCCTCTGTATTTTTAGACTGTGGCTCTCTGTAAATTCCATCCAAGCAGTATCACTTGGAGGCAGGGCATAAAAAAATCTCCTTACCAAATACATTTGTTGTTTTTTACCCAAACTTCCATTTCCTCCATACAAGGACCTTTTTTTATGGTCAGCAAAACACTGTGAATTCATGCTAATGTATGTCGTGCCTTACTTAGCGTTTCAAGATTTTAAGCTGTGGGGTATTTTTAGAGTGAAGAAGTGGACAAGAGCTTTGTCTCCTGTTCAAATAGAGAAGTTCAGCATACCGTTTAACTAGTTACAGATTTACCATTGGAAGAGGTAGGTAGGACTTAGCAGATCAATGCTATCATTCTCCAGAATATTTAGAAAAATTATTGGCAAAAAGGAGGAAATCTGACATTTCTGAGTAGTTGTGACAATTTAGATAAGGAAATTTAAACTTCAGAAATGTATAGAAAAATGCATGCTTGCTAGAGACAATATATACCCTAGAAGAAGTAGAAATAAATCTTTGAAGTGTAATTACAAGGCAGTCTTCTCCCATTTAATTGATATTTAAACATTGGCTAACGTCGATCTTTGCCATTTAAGTGACATTAACGACCTTGATTAACTTGGTTTTGAGCTTTTTATTTTATTACACTGGTTTGTTTGTTTTATGTTAATTTCACTTTAGTGCTTGTGTCCTTGTAAAATAGATTTTTTTTCTTTTCAAAAACAAACATCAAACATACAGAATATCTGTTTTGTTTTAATATTTAAACATTAACACACATCTTGGGCATAATTATATATGCATTTTATAGCATGAAAAAGCAAACCATATTGATTGTAAATCCTAAACATCTGCACTGCAAACCAAAACCATACTTTTTTTGCTCACCTTGCTTTTTCTAAGTTTTTCTTCTCATCATACTTTAAATATTTCATTTTTATTAAGTAATTGCTGGCATTGCTTTTGGCTTACCCCACACCTTTTTTTTAATTTTTATTTTATTCCTTTAAACTGTTTATCTTTTCTCCCCATCTGTTCTCTGCATCAGTAACTTGTTTGGAAAAAAACAAACCTTAAAACACGCTTTTTGACCACAATCTGTTGCTGCTACAGTCACATAGGTGCAGCGAGCAGCATGCAGCAGCTCAGGGGTTCTGCTGGAGCAGTGGCCTCTTCAACATCTATGTCCTCCCTGCTGCCGCATGCAGGCACACCAGTGTAGCGGAAGGGATGAGCTTGTGATGGGTTTGCAAATCTGTAGTTACTGTCCCTGGACACACAGTCACCATCCTGCACTGTTGCTGGAGCCCTCAACAGAGGAGGGTGAGAGATTTCAAGTGCGCAGCAACTTCTTCACGTGTCTGTGCTTTGCTTTCCAGAGCTGGGCACTTGAATTCAGTTAGGTGGCTTCTAATTGCCTTTGGAATAGGCAGAGAGATGTGCTTTCTGCCCTGAGTGCCATGTACCACCTGGATTGCATTAATGCCCATCAGCTGTTAATGATAGTGGCAGCTGTATTCTAGACGCATTAGAGTACTGTTTGGCAAAAGGAGTGTGTCCCCCCTAGTCAGGATTCTAGTTTTTCTGTAAAGCAATCCATATGTTTACTTTTCCTGGTTTTAGCAACCTTTGAGATTGTCACAGTATTTTAATCAGCTGGTAAATTGTTCACTTCAAGGGAAATAGCTGCACATAAAGCTTCTTCACATCAGCAGCAACATTCTGCTGCCTCAGGACACCTGGATGTGGTGCTGATGGAAAGAAATACTCCAAAATTTGCCAAGCAGAACAACTAAACACAATCTCATTTGTTTTCTCTCTGTCCATTCATTGTCTTTATCCATCAGTAATTTCAACTGTGGTTGAATTTCTGCTTACATATTTGCATTTTGATTCCAACTTTCACCAACTGTTCTTCACTCAGGGTTTTGACGTGAGTGGGCTTGGGAAACCCCATATGATATGGTGATCATATGTATGGATTCTTGTATACAGATGTAGTTACAAGGCACACTGAACTTAGTGCTGCCACTGCTTATTTGTTGTACAGTTTTGGTTGTGATGGAACATCTGATGAAGTTGCCACACAACAGAGCAGCTTTAGAGCTGCCTGAAGAAATTTCATTCTCTGTCATTTTGCTTCTGTTTCTCCTTGTGATCTTCCACAAGCTTAGTCTATGAAAATGACACAAAAAGCCTGTTTTGATCCATTTAGACAGTCAAGCGTGAGAACGTCGTGTTTGGACATGTTGAAGTAGCTATTGTAGCAGAAGAGTGATGAGAACCACAAACTACTGTAGGCAGGTAGATCATATAGGTCTCTTCATAGACTGATGGAGCTCGGTCTTAAAATTGGTTGCCCTACCTGCACCTGCTCTGCTCTGTTTGGATAGCTGCTCCAGTATTTGCCCAAACCCATCTCTTCTGTGTTTTTGTTGTTCTTGCTATGTATTAGTCTTTGAAGTAGACTGTCTGCAGCCTTCACTGTGAGCTGTTGTCTGTCAACACTAATTAGGCTTCTATAACAAGTGGGAATTAGAGTGCATCTGGACTTTGAGCATTTCAGATGGTGCAACTGTCTTGGTCAACTCTGGATGTTTGATGTTTCAGTGAGTGAGAGCTACTGTATTTTTTTTTTTTTGTTGCTCTGTTTTTGTTCCATTGTGAAAGGTGTGTGTTCCTCCTCTGTTGAATTTGTTGGCCATATTTCTTAGTGCTGCTGTCAGACTTAACTAGGCCAGTGGACTACAAACATTACGTGGTGTGAAATGCAGAGGTACAGATGTCTCCTGCATCTAATACTGCCCTCCTCTTCCTCCCCCAGATAAAAAAATCCCCACCAACCCTAAACCCTTCCATTTGAAGTTATTTCCTTGGTAGTATTCATAAATTCCTTCAATATCCTTTATGTTGTAGAATTTAAAAAGTGAATGACTGAAATCTACAGATGACGTATTTCTTCAGAAGTCACGTAGTCATGAGTGTTTAGTCACGTATCAGAAACTACACCTGTAAATGACACACATAATTTAGAAATATGTTTATAAAACGTGGGGTTCAGACTTAACTGATGAAGTCCCCCAAGTGTAAGTGTGGGACTTCCTAGTCACTGTTTACCTTCTTTAACTGGTCTTCATCAGTTCTGGGGGGTTTTTAAGTAATTAGGATTTCAAAACAAATTCCCTCACTGAATAACAAAGAACAAGAGCATCTTGAGAGCACCTGTGTCTTTGTGTTTCCTGATACAGAAGTGACCATGTGGCAGCAATGAAATAATGCTAAGTTTTGGGAGAATACCACCGTTCAGCTTTTTTGGTTGGTTGGTTGGTTGTTTTTCGTGATGAACACATTTTTGTGTTGAAAACAATTCTTGAAAGACTGTTTCTTTTATAAAAATACACTATTTTCAACTGTTATTTACTTATGCTTTAGATGCCTGTGTTTTTATTTATTTAATTGTTGCTTTTGATTTTGAGCATACTATAAAGAATTTTGCTGTTTCAGGTCTAAGATTTAGATAGACAATAAATTCTTTACTTCTTTATCTTGATTTTATGCCTACTGGAAACAGGTTTTATTTTTCAGGAGATACTTGCTAAGTTTTGTGTATACATTTTAATGTAATTTCCTGAAGCAATATCAATTTGTCTTTAGAAGTAGGTACTGGCCACTTTTGCTTATGGTGTTGGACATTGCCTAACTAGATTTGTAGTCTTGGTTTCCATATATTGAAGACAGTTATTTAATTTAATTTTTGGAAAATGCATCACAAAAACATTGTCCCCAACACGTACTTATATTAGAATATCCAAATCACTGTGTTTAAATGTAAATAAAATAGCCAATTTTGAACTGTATTTATAATCTCTTCTAGACATCTTGACTCAATGAAAGTTCAGACAAGTTTCATTGCAGTACTTGTTACTAACTTGCTTTTTTCTTAATGTTATATTCTGACTTTCACGCACTAAATATTTTTTCAAGTTAAGGAAGTTGTGAAATTAGTTTGAAGCTGCATTAACTCGTTTGGGACTATATTTTTGGGATTAGTGGTGTAAATCAAGAATGCTGATGCAAAGATGTCTCGGTTGTTAAAAGGTTGATTTTGAGTTCTAATAGGATATTACCTGTAAAATATAAATTAAAGTTGATGCTCTCCATGGTGCACAAGTGTAACTTGTGCAAATAAAATTCTAGATACTTTCTTTGCTCATAAATAGACAGGTTTTTGCTTTTGCAAAATTCTCTCCTACAGTGAAACATAGGTTTATGTGACACCGCTTTCAAGAAGCAACAGATAGGGAAAATTGAGACTTTTACATGCCAGGCTGGCGAATGGTAGCATTTCTTTCTAAATATTGTTCACATTTGTGCTCACAGAAAAATAAGTGAATTGTAGACTTGTGAGATGTAATATGAGAGAAACTATGTGTATCAATATGTAATGTTTGGTACAAAGTCCTTTGCTGTCATTGACTCCGCTGAGCTTTTATCTGCCTGTGTAACAAGCTGTTAAGAGAGTTTCTTAAATAGAAGCAATGGGGTTTTCTTTTTTTATACTGCTGTTCCTAAGTGTAGTAGGTACTTCAGTGTGGTGGTCAAGATTAAAGTGTGTTTTTTCTGGCAGTAATTAGGTAGGTGTTTTCCCTTTTTTGACAATTTTCTATTTCTGTGATTTGAAAGATTTTTGATTGCTACAGTAAAAATTGTTGATGTTTTTGATTCTGCTGCAACCTTTTTATTCAGATAACATAACAAATACTTCTAGAGTTGGCGCAAGCTTCATGACTTAAAAGTCAAATGGACATTATCTGCCTTGTCTGAAACATGGAAGTCCCAGTTTCCACTGGATTGAGTTGGGTTATGCCTTTTTTCTGATATCTCTGTCTTACATATGGATAGATAACCCAGGAGAAACTCAATGAGTTTGAATTTATCTCTACAGTTTATAGTCTCTTCTGTCTTTTATGTATCTCTTACTACAGTACTGATGCATGCAGTTTTAATGTCAGCAGGTAATTCAGTTGTGGAAACAAGCCTCATCTATTAGAAATCCTACCAACTGAAAATTTAAACCAAAATGAAGGATTTTACCACAAGCAGCTTCACTGCAGTGAACCAGCTCACTCTCCCAGAGCAGCTCGCTTGGTGTTGCTTGACCTAAGCAGCGTCCCAAAACGGGTGCCTATATTTTTAAATGTGTGTCTGCCCCTTCTGCGTGTTTTGTATCCACTTTCGTGTCAGCGAGTGCAGGGTGAGCAGAAGGCCGGCGTGAGGGCCACGCGGGCTGCAGCAGGAGGCTTCTCCAGTGGGCTCCCATCTGTCGGGGCTGCGTGCTGATAAAGCTCGTGGCAGCTGGCTTGGCTCGCCGCTAATCCATTCATCCCGGCTGTGGATCAGGAGGTGGCCTGTCCCTTCCCGGAGGCCTGTGGACCTTGGAGAGTTGCCGTAGCCTCTGAGCAGTCCCCCTGGAGTTGGCAGCAAGTATAATGACAGAGCACACGCAACTTGAGCGAGGGGCATGTGTGGCGGCTGTAGGGCATTGTGCCGGGGACAAAGCCGGTCGCTCTTCTCCCACCTGACCTGTTATGCCTTCATCAACAACAGTGTGTTTGCAGTTGAAGTGCTAGCTATGGGTGGAAGATCATTATTAATGTGTTACTTGGGGAGGAATTGCGAAGTCCTGGAATATTTTTGTGCGTATCGTGCAACTCATTGCGCACAGACTGCTGAGTGGAGTTAGCTGCTTGGAGCTCCAGATGGCACCGACGACTGTGAGAGACCACGACTGTATGTGATCTTTCCTACTGCTTTTTGGTGTAGGCGTATTATTGCTGTTACAAATAATTTATGAGGGTAGCAGTTATTTAAAACCATGTAGTAGGTTGCATTTCCCTCCCCTATCAAGGCTACATAGCTTGTTAACTCACAAAAGTAGTGAGATAATTCCTGCCCTAAAAATTTACAGCCTTTTGTGCACAAAATCTGTCATTGAGCCTGGAAGGACTGAGAGGAGGATTGCTGAGAATGGGAGACACAGCAGAAGATAAGAAGTTCAGAGAGAGAACAGGAATAGAAAGATGACAGGGGAGCGTACGTGTGGCAGAGCAGCGTAAGAGCTGAAACGCTGTAAAATTGGCCAGCAAGTACGACCTTGTAGCTGAGGGATGGAATCTTCAAATCATCCATTAGGAATAGCAGTTCTTTCTTCTATTAAAGGAGACCTGAATATTTTGTGAAACACAGGATGGCCACGTGTCATGAAACAATAAAACGGAAAGATGTAGGAAGGAGTGATTAATTGGCTTGTCCCCTGTCATGGTTCCCCAGTCAATAGAAGCAGCACATCCAGCGCATCCTCAGCTACCACGTCTCTTGCAACTGCATCTGTAGATGTGTAGCATTTTATTTATTTGATGACTTCCCTTAAAAAAAAAAAAAAAAAAAAGCTAAATCCCGGAAGTCAGAAAGTAATTAAACAGCTCAGAAGAAATTGGTTTTATCTCACAAAAGAAATGCCTGAGAATTTAAGAGAATCCTGATCTAACAATTGGCATCTGTTGCAGCAAACATCTCTGAGGCAGTCCAGAAGCAAAATGGACACACTGCTGCTGCTTGATTTGATTCCCCAATCAATGGCTGACATGACCTTCAGTGCATATGACATACTAAAAGATGCAGGACACAGCAATATGAACTGACATCGAGGATGCAGTGTAAAGAAAACAAAACAAAAACTGCTCAGAGCTCTGTCACAAGCTTTTTACACCAAAGTTTTGTGGCAGGAAGTTGCAGAGGCTACACAAAAAGCTATATGATATTCAAAACTGTCTGTATCTGAGCTGAGAGGTGGCTCATCTTCACAGATGAATTGCTTTAAAAGCATATTTAAAGGAATACATATACAATAACAGAGAATAAGTGGATTTTGCTCTCCTTTTTTATGATGAGAACCCTCTTCAGAGGCATATTTTAAATGAATCATTGTGTTGAAATCCTCAGAAAGGAAGACTCAATTGTACAGAAAGCATAAATAGTGCATGCAATGTAAAATGTCGTAGCAAAAGCTTCGTTAGGAAAATCACATTCACAACTTGATAGACTGGGTTCCATGGTTTTGTAGCTCTGCAATGAGCCCAGCTCTAGTTTGCTTCAATCAGGAAAATCTATCTCAAGTAGCTACATTGCAATCCAGACTTACGTGAACAGTTAGACTCTCAATACCTTAAATACACTGTGGAAGCATGGATAGATGAAATGGAACGTTAGATAAAATTGGACTTGGCATAGTAAATCTGTATAGATTTTTTAGGCCTGTGCTATTTCTGTGGGACGCTGTTCTGTTTTGACTCTAATTTTAGTTTGGAGAACTTGTTTGATTTCCTTTTTCACATCCATATGTGCTCATATGGTGAATTTATAGTCTTTTTACTAGGTTTTCATTATGTTAACTCTAATTATTATAGCACTGTGGAAGCAGTGCCATAGTTCATACTGAAATATAAGTTTAATCAGTAGAAGTGAATTTTTTGTTAAACATTCCAATATCAGGACTTAGGATTTTTAAACAGTAATATTTTTGGAGGTATGTAAATAGATGCAAGAGGAAGGCATGGTAAAATCAGTTGATAAGTTTTTTCTGGATTAATCCAGTAATTCAGAATTTCCAGAAACTTACTGAAAGTCAAGCCTGCATAGTCTGCAGATGCTGAAATACACTATTTAAGTAATAAAAAAGTTCAAAACCCACTGAAAATAGCTTCCTAAAAGGATGTATTATCTTATTCCCTTTTAATAACTTGATGGCTCCCAGTACATCTTTTCATACGTGTGCATGAGGTCTTTTCTTTTGGGGGCTTGTCCATGTGCCTTATTTGTCATTACCTTCTGTTGTTACAGTGAGACTGAAATGGGAGCAGCAGCTCTGACAGTGGCTTTTACTTGGGTATCAATGCCAAGGATTAAATTTCAAGTGCTCCGTGTTCTGCAGAGAGTCTGCTATGAGAAGTGGAGGATTTATACAAATACAGCTTGATAGTTATGTGTTTTTCTAAAAATACTGGCTGCCTTCTCCTTACCTCAGTTATCTTCCTGGCTCAGTGGTATTCCTTTATCCAAGGCATCAGTCTTCGGTGTGAAGCACTGTGTCCAAGACTAACAGATCTCTCTTTGGAGAGATGACAGAAGATGAGAAGCAGCTCTCCCAGGAGCACACAGAAGTTACTGGAGGTGGGCTTAGCACTGGGAGAGGATGGACAATGGGAAGCCACAGAAGGAAAAGGGTTGAGGAAGAAGGCTGATGGGGTGGATGAGAGAGGATGGGAATGGTTTGAGCTTTGATGAAGCCCAAAGGGCTTTCTGGGGGTTTGCGTTGAGATCCATCAGCAGACGTTTGTTTCAAAAAAGTGGAGGGTGAAAATAAAGATGAGAACATGGAAAAGCATGGTGAAACATGCTCACTAATCCTGCTGATGAAGGAGAGATGGAAGTTGAAGTATTAGTTGCTGAAGTTGTCAAGTAATTTTGTTTCCCACATGGTGGAGGAATAAATTGTATGTCTGTTGTTGAGGACTTACGTACGATAGCTTTCTAATATTGGGTAATTCTTTGTCACCATCCCTGGCCTTTCAGATGTTTCTGCGAACCCTCTCCCTGTTGTGCTACCACCAGTGCTTGCATCCCAGAGCTTTCATTGAATTTTCTGTGACCTGCCATCAGCTGGCCACATGGCCTGGTAGTGGTCATGGCTGAGCGCTGCCTGCCCCAGGATTCTCACCAAATGGAGCGCGATGAAAACTGATTTCAGTAAGAAAATAACCACATGTTTGCAGTTTGCGTCAAGGCAGAAGGCAGTGTTTGTCACATACTTTATAGCGGCATTTTGATGTTCCCGTGTTTGTATGGGTCATTTTTACAGTTAAACTCTGAGATATACTACATATGAGTGTTCATGTTTAGTGCACTTCTGAGCCATGACAGCGCACTCTCTTTTGTGGCCTTACAGTTGCTCCTTCCTCAGCAGTGTATGAAAAGAAAAACTTTATCATCAGCTTTTCTTTTGCAGTAAAGAAGTAGGTGCAGGGAAATAAAACATAATTGCATCATTTGGTGGGCAGGCTTTGACCAGAGCTTAAAGGCTTAAAAGACTAGAAAAACCAACCTATTGCTGTGTTTGTTTTTTAATTAAAAGCTTGTGAATGGAAGACATATCCTATCCTACTGCATAATTAACAAAATGTGTTTAGCCTGAAATATAATAGACAACATAAATGGATGGACAGAAGCAGAAACAGCAAGGCTTGCAAGGAAGTCACCCAGGACTCACGGTGTTCATTGATATTTAAAAGGAAACTGATACAGTAGAAATAGATCAGTTTTTAGCCTGAGGCTGAAAGACAGATCTTTTCACCATTCACAACTTTTTAGGAGGATCCATTTGTGACTGCAGCATGCCTTTGAGGAGGGACAGACAGAGTGAAGTTGTATGTATTGCTTCAATATTTCTTGAAAAAAAAATTTTTGTCTTTAGACATATAGGCAGCCATATTCTGTACTGGAACTAATATTTGTCATTCAGGTTTCATGTTCCTAGGTTTGCTTAAAATATCTTCTTGTCTTTCCTTATGTCTTTTTCTCTGCCACCTTCTTACCCTTCCACCTGCCTTCCCACCCCTAATAAAAAGGGAGAAATAAGAGAGAAGAGGAGAAAGAAACCAAGAAAACATAGCTAATTGGCTACTGCTTGTGTATGCACTCTGAAATAAACATGGCAAGGTCAGCTACACACCAGAGGCACACTTCTTGATGATGGAATAGCTGTACATGTGGGACAGAGGATGAACCTTTATGCTATAATCACAGATCACATAAGATCTGTTACTTGGTTCTGCAAATAGCACATTGTGCTCTTTCTCTCCAAACAGGGACTTTCTTGCATTTGGTTCCCTGACTAGAAGGTCAAGCCATTACTTAGGAACTTTTTCTCACTTCCAGCTAAAGCACAGTTATTATTGGTAGTTTTTACCCATTTCTGCTTATGCCAGATTGACCTTTCTCTTATTTAGCTGTCTTTCCTGTCATGTTTATCTTCGGATCATTTTAATTTGTACAGTTTATTTTTTCATAAGTATGCTTCATCTGTAACTAGTGATAGACATAAAATACAGCAGTCTTAATTTTTCTCCAGATTAGGTGTAGCTGTCTGTGTAGACATAGTTTTGGAAACCATTCATAATGCAACATCCAGTGTTTCAGAATTGGTCAACTTCTGACATCCTTTCTGCTGTCCTTGAGTATTATGTTATCTATAGCATCTGATTCCCAAACCTTTAAAATTTATTATACCTTGGGAAGTATGTAGATTAAATATGAATAAATACATCTTTATAAATATTCTTCGTTCTTCCCCTGTGGTGATACCGTGTAGTAAGTATACACCGATTTTATCACTGGAGACCCAAGTTTTTTGAGGAGCACATGCAAAACCAGGCTCAGGGTCCAGCACGCCATTATCATTCTCTACGGATTGTCTCCCAAAACCTTTTTTTTCACCTGTTTGAGAATTTAAAAGTTACTTCAATAACTGATAAATTACCTTGCTGATTCTAGGTTGTCCTGCAGATAATTCTCATACACTGCAAAGTGTGTGAGATACCTAAACCAGGTATTTCATGGAACTGAACAGAAATAGCAGATTTAAATTTGTTTTGTATTTATAAAAACTAAGCATCATAAGTTGTAAGTTTAAGTCCAGGATATGACCCTGGCTGCTCCAGTTTTTGAGGTAAAAGACTGGTTCGTGCCTTTTGATCTTGAAGTTTCTGGTTTCATACAGCTATGAGAACATCCCACAGATGCTTTCTTTGTCTTGGGGCAGGCAAAACCATTTCTAATTCCAAATTGTCTCCTTGTCTACTACAGTGAGCACCTTAACAAAGATGTTCCTACCTCAGGGGAATTTACTATCTTCTTTACTTTATCTGAACAACTGCTTGATCAAAGAATCTTACAGCCTTTCCATAGTAGCATTTTATGCATTAAGAGCTGGAGGTGTAATGATAAACACCAAAAAGCAACAAGTTGGCTCCATCCAGGCCTCAAAGATCATTGCAGAGAATCTGGATTCAGTAGCTCAAAGGTCTTTGTGCAGCAGCATAGGTTTTAGACCATGTGTTGTTTGTCATGTTGTCCTGACTATTTTCAATCAATGTGGTTCTGAGTAGCCCTTCTAAACCATGTAGCTTTATAAACAGACATGAAACCTAAAATCCTGCATTTAGAGTATTCCCTGATTTGTGAGCAATGGTTGGTTCCTTTAGTATGGGCAACTGGTTCACATCCCAGCAGCAAAGTATGTTCTTCTGGGCTGGACAGCCCCAGCACTGGAAGCCTCTCTTCTCTGTTTCATTGTGACAGATACTTGATTTTTAACAAGGGAGCACATTTAGGCTGTGAGCACATAAGGCTGAGAGAGCAGATGACAAGATCGCGTGAAAGGGACAGGCATTTCCAGCTTATTTTAAAAGGTATATTGTTTGTGTGCTGATGGATAAACCCACCTCCAGTTTAGCTCTTTCAATTCTCTTCGGCCTGACCTTCAATCCACAAGAATATTTTCTTCTTTCACTTTACTGCGAAGATGACGTTCCTTTTGCAAGCACCTTTTCTGGGAAGGTGAAAGAAATCCATGCCTTATTGATGATGTTTCCAAGAAAGACTGGACAGGATGCTCCTGTACCCCATTTGGAGTTTTACTGCAAGGTGGCTTTTTAATTCCTCTTAAACCCAGCTGTGGGTTTAAAAATCTGTGGTTTTAGCCAAGCCACCTGCTTGTGCCAAAGCCCCTCTTTGCATCCTCAATGCTAACAGGTTTGTTCTTGGACCTCTGTCAGGTTTGTGAGTGTGAATGAGGTTTGTTCCTGGACCTCTCTGCATTTGCCCTTCATGAATGTAAACCCCCAGGTTTGAAAACAGACATTACTTATTGGTAACTGATGTTCTCTGCAACAAGCAGCACACATGAACATTTACGGAGTGCATTCCTCTTCCCGTTCCTGCACTCTGCCCCCTGAAAGTCCTTTAGAAACTCCTGTCTTTGGGATACTGCAGTTGAATTACAAACTGGCATGGTATTGAGCACGCTCTGGCTTACACCCACAGGAGAGAAAGTGTGTGGGAGGACCACAGTGGTGTGCCAGACAGGTACTGGTACAAGGCATCTGTTCCTGAGTGACGAGGTGTTTCTATACCTGTCGTGGGAGTGTACCTGTAACCAAAGTGGCAATATATAACTTTTCCTCTTGAAATCTCTTCCTTCTTTGTCTCCCATTATCTTCAGTGAAGTTTTTCTGCATTCAGATTTTAAGTTCAGGCAAATCTGTCATCAGTTGTTAAAATACTCAGTTGATTTTGAAACAACATTCTCTCCTGTTCAGAAACACACCATCCCATTTACTGTAACATGCCTAGCCATGTTTTTAAGCTTTGCTCATGTTCTTTTAAATTAAAATGTCACACTTCCTTTTCTAGCTAACTTGCGAAACTGGTCAAACTAGACTGACACAGGAGCATAATATTACACTCACTACTTCTTTAGCTTTGTAGACTAAATGCAACCCTGACAATGCTCGTGTATGGCTCGGGGTAGATTAAAGCATGTGCTTTCTTGTAGGATAAATGATGTGGAAATGTAACTCACCTTGATGTGTCCTCTCTATCTTTTTCTTTCTCTCTTTTCTTCCCTCTCTCTCTTCTTTCTTCCGCTGCCCCTCATCTCTTTCAAAAATAGCGAAGACAAGTTCAAAGAGATGAGACTCTTTTCCACCATGTGGAGTGAATGAAGAGTGATAAGTGGGGGAATGAAGAGAGAAAAACACAGCTCAAGAATTGATGTTGAGATGGCAGCTTTCTCTTCTTTTCTCTTCCCTGGGTTTTTGAGCCTGTGAAAGATGGGTGGAGATAGACCATTTCAGGAAAAAAACAAATTCCAGTATGGGTCACTGGAGGCCCAGCATACTCTAGAGTAGTTTGGGATCTTCAGATTTGTTGCGTTCTTACTAAGGGTATTTACACAGTTTTCCTTTCTGACTGCTTAACCCAGGAAGGTGAAGGTCAGATAAGCAATTATCACCTGCAGCTCCCTCATTTTCAATTTATATGATAGAGCAATTCCTGGATTTCAAAAAGTGATACAAATCCATTCTCAACAATATATACTTAATTTTTGTGTTATCTATTGCTTTCACTCTCTCTAAGATATTTAATGGATCCTTATGTTCCCCTTTGTCCTCTCCCATCCAGCAGTACATATGTTATATGCACATTTGTGCAACACAGCATTATTTGTGTAATACGCTACTAATATGCATTAGTGATGCAATGATAAAATGAGCTAAGATGGCCCTTTTAATTACAAATATCCTTTGTAAACTTAAGTATTTAGGAATGTCAAAAAATGCTTATAAGTATAAAGATTAATGTTTATAATAATAGAAAAAGTGGTGGAAGAGAAGGAAGTAATGTGCAGTGCTAAGGACAGACTCCAGAACAAGTTTTTGAGTAGAACAGTAACTTCTCACATGAGGTGATCAAAATGGCGATGGCAGTGACACAACTTATTTCTAATTGCCCAGTGCACAAACTGAAGAATGACCATGAAAAATACTTGCTAGATTACGAAGCCTACTGTAAATATATTCCTCTCGTCAATTTAAAAAAAAAAAAAAAAAAAAAAGGTAGATTTTTGCAAAATGCCAGACTGCTTAAAAAGCAAAGTCAACCAAAAAGGATGAGGAGATAGAAAGTGTCTTGAATGGCAAAAAAGGTATCTTTTTATATTTAAAGTACATGCAAAAAATACTCTGTCCCCCCTTTTCCCCCTATTTTCACTTCAGAGTAATAGTAAATAAAAAAAAATTTAAAGCTTTCAATCATGTGTTTTAGTTTATTAAAATTTATAAGAGTCAAATAGTATTTCGTGCTGTTTGTTTCGTGTTCCCAGGGCTGGCTTGTTTATCCCCAGGAAGAGGTGGGAGTGTCTCTTGGGATGCTAGCCTCAGTCTGAGTCTGGGAACAAATTCATCTAACACAGCACTCCTAAATTAAAAGAAGAGTTACTGGTTGGTGGTTATGGAAATCTGTTTAGGTAAAGATATACCACAGAATCTAAATTTAATTTGGAAATTATTAGGGGAAGGCATGATAGCACTAATATTCAGGGTGTCTGACATTTCCTACTGTAAAAGCCTGCCTTAAATTTTGCTTACAGATAGTTTTAAAAAATGTTGAAAATACCACAAAAACAGCTCAGCTTTTTTTTAAAAAATGGGTTTAAAGAAAGAAAAGCAAAAAAACACCATGCCATAACCTCTTCTCTTTAAACACACCTTGCAGTCCCATTGTTTTTAGCAGAAACTTAAAAATCAACTGCTGCTGCACTTGGTATGCAGGGTAGGTCACTTACCATTGCCATAAATCTGACAATGTTACCACACTTGGCAGATCTGAGTTCGTAATGCCGCCTGCTCGCTCCAGGAGCCTAAAAGGGCTCAAAGAGCCTTCCAGCATCGTGGTCTCATCTGTGCTTGCAGCAGCCCTGGGCCTTGCCTGGCAGTGGAGACAGCGGGCTGAGAAGGCTGAGGTGAGGTGTAAGACCTGAGCTGAGGATGCGGCACAGAAGGATCCTTAGAGGGATCAACAGCAGGAAGGGAGCAAAACACATTATGGAGGTGAGAGGAGAGGATGACAGGCTGGAGGAAAGGACAGAACTAGGAGGAAGAAACTGAGGTCTATTGAGGAGCCATGGTGAGGCTGGAGCTGCACTGTGGTAGGGCAGGAGTGAGTAGGAGATGAGCTTGGAGGTGATGTGGGTGCTAGGGAAGGCAGTGAAGGCTGGACACAGAGAAAGAGGATGGGGAACACTGAGGGCAGGGGGAGCACAGGGCCTTGGTCCCTGGATGGGATGTGGGATGGGATGGTACTGCAGGGAAAGCAGCTGGGAGCTGAGAGAGAAATTGTCCAGAGGAAAGGAGGGTGAAGCCTCTAGATCTGCTCTCAGATTCAGACCAAGAGGTTCACACGGGAAAGGTAGAGGACTAGGACATGAACAAATGGGAGGTGACAGGGAAAGAAGACCACATCTGAGTTGACATCAGCAACCTCAATTTTCACATCTTAACTTTCAATCCTATTTTTGTGACCTAATATAATGTTTTAACAGACAGGGCTCTGTGCGTAGGGGTGTAAAAATAACTGACCTTGGAAGAACGTAGAATATCTTTACTGTATGAGCGGTTGTAAAAACAGCCTGAATTTCACGGAGTACATACTTCATCCATGACCTCCAGTGCTCATATTCTAAAAATCATGACACCTCTTGAGGTTTGTGTATTTTTTCTTCTGAGAGGGGAGGCTTCATTGAAATAAGCTGACTGCAGTCTGAAGCAAATATACATGAAATTTTTCCTCACGAGAACCACACATCATTTTTATATTGCAAAACTTCAGTTTTGGTTGGCTGTTTCTGTGAAGGTGCTTGTAAACTGACATAGAGGCTTAAGTTACAACGAATGAGGTTACCAAAAAACTTTCTGAGGGTGGCAAAGCTGGGTGTTCAACATAATTATTAGACCTACTGGTACTGTTTTCAAAGCTAGCTATGAATCTCACTTGATACCAGATTTCAATATGACTTTTGCACATAAAGAAATCTTTTATAAAAGAGGTAGGATTTCATGCAAGCTTTTTTCCCTTCCTTCCAAATGTTAATATAGCTCACTTCTTAATAAAAATTTTAAATATCTTAAATATTCCACTGATAGGCTGTTATTCACAGGGGGAGCTGAACTAATCTGTGCTCCAGAAAACTCATTGAAGTAAATACTTCTATCGGGAATGAATGTGGGCTCAGGGGTTAACTGCTGTCTCTGTTAACACCTGTTATATAGAGCAAAAGCAGAAAACTTGATCACTTCTGACTACAGCCTTTTATAAAGGAAGAAACTCTTTGCCTTTTTACAGATTTTTAAAAATTATTATTTTAACCTTTAAAGTACCTGACTTTAAAGGTGATATCCAAATGTCTCTCTGTGGAGACTTAAAACAGCCTTTGTAGAATTATTTTGAGCAGTGCTAATAATAATGGTTTCTGGCAATTGCAAAATGAGATCTAACCAATTTTAGTAAAATGCTGGCACTAAACCCACCGAGCTTGCTTTTGAAATGGTGTTTCAGTTTGAACGGAGTTAGAGTGATGTTTTAAGAAAAAGTTTTGCACCTTGCTATATATGACAGACAGGTGCCAGAGGAGGTAATGATCTGTCTTCATGTTTTATGCCTTCTTTTATCAGTCTGAGGCTTTTCACTGAGTCAGACCTATTGATTAGCATTAGTTTACTTCTCAGGAAGCCTGCTTTGCATGGAAGTGTCATGGACTTGGGATAGTAACTGCATGTTAAGCAAGAGCTTGAACTCTGTCTAATGCTGCCAAGTAAATGACATGTTTGCTGAGTGTTTAGCAAGGATAATAGCTTTGTAGCCCCCCAAAATGTTAAATGGGGTCGATTTTGTCTCCTATGAACAGATATTGGGAGAGAAAATAATGGGATCATATGAAGATATCCTTTGTTGTATGGAGTGTAAGTTTATGGAGTTAGAGTTGAGTGGAACTCCAGAAAGTTTGGGGGAAAACCTCTGCTTCACGGTAACTGTTGCATCTGTATGCAAAAGAATGATAATGGCAGACTGGGAGGAGAAAGAAGATCTACATCATCACTATTTATGAAATTAACTTACCTCTTAAAAAAAAAAAATAAAAAAAATAAAAGAACGCACAGAAGCAACTTGGGGAATTTGGTTGAATGCAGTGTTTTAATAGAAAATACTAGGGGGCTTGTTTTGTTTTTCCTATTTTGCTCGCAGGGTTCCAGGTGCAACACTCTACATATATATGGACACCATATATAAAGGCTTAAAAATAACACTGCTCAGTAATTATGCTAACTGCATGGATGGAGGCTAGGAGCAAGCTAATAACCTTGAGGAGGAAGAAGATAGTCTGGATACACTGAACAAGACTTTTACCAATTCATTATTTTAGATTCATTTTAACTTTTTTCAGTGTACGTAGTGAAAAATCTAGAATTTTTCTAAAAGTTTCTGGAAATTTTATCATTTTAAGATAGGCAAGAATGAAACATTGTTATTCAGTGATTTAATCTGATGCTTCATCTTTTGCTATTCTAATTCCTGTGTATTTTCCCGACAATTCCTACACCCCTTTATTCCTTTTCTGTGTTTTTTCTAGCCTCTTTTTCCAGACAGGTTTTTGCACTTCACTAGGCCACGATAAATATTAATAGACTGGGTCAATGCAAAATACCTACTTTCTGCACTACTTGTAAATAAGAAACCTAACAGTTTTCTAATGTTTTAGGGTGTTTTTCATGTTAAAAACATACAACATATTTTCTTTAATTGGTTATTGTAGGATATTTACTTAAGATACACTGTAGGTGATATCGATTCCTTAAGAATGGAAATGGTTTAAGCCATTTCCAAGAAGGATACTGTATGCTGCACAAATGTGCAGTAATTGCTTTACAAAAAAAAAAAAAGTTTGCTTCTGTTTAATACCTCATTTTAAACAGTAAAGGACATAGTGTTTCTTAGCTCAGAGATAACATCATCTGAGAAAGGTGGCCACTAATTTCAAAGAGAAGATGTGATCAAAATAGGAGAGAAACAGGGAAGGGAGAGCATCTCATGATGATTCTCCAAAGAAGATGCTTCCCATTTTGTGTATCTGTAGAGAAAACTGAACTGCAAATGCTGAAATTTCCTAACAGTTTTAAGTAGACTAATGTGTGGCATGCCTTGGCAAGCTGTATCTTGCCAATTTTTCTTCATTCCCTCAAGCATATGCCTTGCTTGCATAACCAGTTTTTTAGCCACATGGATTCAGTGTTCCACACTGTACGGAGGCTGTGCAAATTCATCGCTAATACTAAAAGAACATTCATGTTAACTTGTTTTGAATAGCAAATTCAATATAAAAAAAAATGCTGGGTATTTAAAAAATAAAGAAGTGATCTGGTGAGCAGTGTGGATATGCCACTGCATGTGTCACCCCTCTCTGCATTCATCAGCTTTGCACTCTCACAAAGAGAGATCTTCCCATTGTGATGAAACTACCTCCACATCTCAAGCTACCCCTAAATGGTCTTTAGCTTGGCCAGACTACTGAAGGCCATATGGCCCTATAACATTTTGTTAATGCTCTTTCAAATCTCAGTAAAAGCCTTTCTTTCCAGCAATGCTAGTATCTTGCCTGAATAAAATTAAATTTTAGTTCCTTGAAAGAAAATGTTATCAGCCTTCCTAGCAGCTGTGAGAATTGTGCTATGCTGATTAGATGTGACACATAGAAGAAAAACTGCTCTAGCAAGTGGTATTTGTGATTCAGTAAGTGACTCTGTTCTCTCTAAACCCATGCTGAATTAATGCCCCTGCAGTGTATCAGGGGACACTACAGCTTTTGCTGGCCCTGTCATTCAGATGAGATGTAAAACCAAAGTCCTGGCCACTTATAGTCATGATGGGTTCAGGAGTAAACTAGAACAGAAGATAGGAGGATGCCTCAGCATCCAGGTTTGATTTATTGATGAATAAATGTAATGGAAAATACACCATGGCAGGTAGGCATGGTTCTCTCTCTCCATTCTACGTGTTGTACACAGTTACTCTGTGCTGTGAGACTCCAGGAGGGGAGTCCCACAATAGCACACGTGGCAGTAGCGATGCATCGCGCTGCTCCCAAGCAGTGTGTTGATACACAGGCTACACAGAGTGCCTGAGAAGGGAACTGGGAATTTTTGCACTGAAGGGAGAGGATGAACTATTTCCTTTGGGGTTGGACAGCAGTTGTCATTGTTATGAAGTCGAGGAGGAAGGTTGTCTGCTCTTAAACACTGAGAGGTCTACATGCAGCAACTAATTTCTTCCTATAACATTACATTTCATTGAAGTTCTTGGTATCTTAATTTCTTCATCTGTAGAAAACCTGCATTGGCATTCAATGTTAGGTTTTTAGCATTTATGTAACTGGGGGTGTTAATTAACAGATTAGTATTTACAGAAATAAGAACTGTTCTGAAAATCCTTTCTTGCATACTTACTTTAAATTTTATAGTAGATTTTGCACAAACTTAAAAATCTCCAGACGATTCTATGGAGTGCCACAAAACTGGGTTTTGTTTTTGTTGGTGGTTGGTTTTTTTGTTTTTGTTTTTTTTTTTTAACTGGGAAATGTGAGAATGTCACTGGTTTTAAGATATTCAGAAATTGTGTACTGAAGTACAGTTGGTAGTATTTGCAGAATGGCAAGAGAGAGCTGAATTATGTATTTTGTAGGAAGCTATTAATCTTCCTTGGGAATACCATATGCAAACAGGAATACTTTAAAAATTAAGCAAAATGTACATACCGTGTAGTCAAGACGGGGAGGGCTAGTATGAGTTCAAAATGTGTATAATAGCAAAAAGATTCTTACAGAAGATTATAGTCTCACATATTACATTTGACTATCACAAAGATTAAAGCTTATTTTGTTACATTTAATACAGAACATATGTGACTTACAGTAAGTAAAAGTCTGTAAAAGTCTCTTTAGAAATGCAGTTTAGTCATGTCTCAAAGAATTCATCAGGCTTGTATTTGAATTTCCAAGGATATTACTCCTTTCTCTCCCACAATTTGATCCCACTGGACTTTTTCTGCCAGTGGAGGATGAGTGGACTCTTTATCCTAAACCCACCATTGTTTTTTTTTGAGCTAGGCTTAAATCTGGCAAACAATAGAAAAGGCACTTGCTGAGCTGGAAATTTTTTTTCCTTTTTTTTTTCCCTTTTAAATGTATTGTTGCAGAGACATAACTGTAGTTAGAAATGAAGACTTGAACATTAAAACAGAGTGAGCCATGGTGAGTGAAGTGATCTCCCTGTGAGCTCCGAATCCATAGTCATGGAGTTTTTTCAGAGGTATTTCTTATACAACTTCTAAAAGATGTTATAATAAATTTTTCACATTTTGTCAAATCTGACTATAACGGAGGCATGGCATGGAAAGAGGGAACAAATGAAAGGGGAGGAGGAGGGAAGGGGGAGAGAAAGTGAATTACCCTTTCATGTGAACCAAACCAGACAGTGAAACGGCTCTACCCATGCTCAAATTATAGTTATTTGTGTTTATTAAAATCTAAAAAGAGAAAATAATCAAAGTACGTCCTCTTGCTTCTTTCACCTGGGCACACACTTGCATACAAGGTTATTACCATGGCCACAGTATTGGTGGCTTCATAGTAAGTCACTGAATAAAAGTATGGTTGTTCTTCCCAGATCAATTCGACGTCCTCAATTGCTGTCTAATTCTGAACAATGTGCATGCAGTACCCACCCTCTTGTTCATGAGAATTACCATGTATTTCAGATGCAGCCAAGCTTCCCTTCAGGTTAGTTAAAGCAGCTTGTGCAAATTTATCTAAACCAAGCGTGTGTAGAAGCGTGTGCATGTGTGAAAATGAAAAATCTTTTCTCTGAGCAGCTAATCCTCAGTGGTCGGGGACTAAGCACGGTTTCTGTTGGTTTTTTTCAATGAAAAATAATCAGTGGTGTTTCCCTACAGGCCATTTTCCAAATGGTGGGGAAGAAAGGAAACATCATATTCCTTTCCCTACTGTCTCTTCTCTTCCAGTATTTTATTATTGCTGCTGCTGCTGTTGTTAACAAGTACAAATAACAATGTTACATTATTGGACTGCCTTGGCTTTTTAGGAAATCTGCAAATTATGAATAATCTCTGTTCTTGAGCATCAAAAAATAAACAGCAACAAGAAAAAAAGGCAAGCCCCAAACAAGCAAACAAAACATTCAGCTCCTTTATCTGTTAATTGCTCTGGTTTTTTTCAGGGCCTGAGGAAGGCCCCAAGGCTAACATGCCACTTAGGAGCTAACTTTGTACTTGCAATATGTGTCTTACAACCCTGTCTCCCTATTCTCTTTTCATTTTCTTGCCTATTTCCTGACACAACACAGCTGTAAAGTTCACTTCTTTGGGGGCTGTTGTATGGGAGATACCAAGGTGAGAAATCTTTTCTGTTAGACTTCTTTCTTTAAAGTTACTGAAGTAGGTGATAAAGCTTTACAAAAAACAGTCTGATAGAGGACAAATAGGTTTGGGTTTTCTTCTGTAATTTTTGAACATGGAGGTTCTAGAAGCCAAGGCACAGCAAGACACTGATTTATGTTGGCTGCTTTGTGTAGAATAGACAGAACTGCCGTGTTGAACAGAACACTCTCCTGAGCCCTCATTCCAGCAAACAACATGCATTTACAAGGACTAGTACCATGGAAGTCAGTCTGTAGCAGCTGCAGGTATGAGTGAAGGTATATATTAGTACCATTTAGCCCTGAAGGATTGATTTTATTATTGCTGTATGGCAAAATGTAGAACAGGATAGCTTTTCAGGCATAGAGATTGTCAGGGAAACGTTATTCTAAACGACTTTGGGAAGAGTACTTAAAAAATTCAGAAGTAAGCAATTAGCTGCAAGTTTCCATTTGTTAGCTGCATATATTTACAGCTCAGATACTGTAGTTATAGTGTTAATTCCAAAGACAGAGCTATCTGATAGCCTGTCATTTTGCACCAAAAATAAGGGGTTTATCCCTGTTTCTGTGAATGTATTTTCTAACAGATGCTGGAAAGTGAGTGTGAATTAGCTGCAGTCTTTCCTTAACCTTTTCTCTCTTTGTTTTCTTCCTCTCCTTAATGGACTGTCTTACTAGGTGCTGTGTACTGGTCACTTAGGTGCACCAGCTGGGGAGTGGATGTGAAATGAAAACTGAGATGTTGATGACTTGAAGCAAACTGAGTCGTTAGCAGAATCTTCTCTCCTCATTTTATTCTTCTAGATGCTTGTGTGAAAGTAGAGGAGAAAAAAAGTGAAATTTTTCTCAGACTTTTAATCGGTGGAACTCTGTAACTGTGCAAGTACCACTGGGAGGAGAGGGGGAAGAGACGGTGTGCGTGTGCATGCGTGTGCATACACACACAGAACTAGAGAAATAAACCAGAAAATTCAGTATCATCACATCTCATGAAGTTGTATTCCAGTACTTTAAAACACTCCAAAGCATAAAAGCAATGCCAGGTATGAAGAGATTTAATAACATTAATGTGTTGCATCTCACTTTCAAAATACCACTTATTTTAAACATAACAGCTTTCATGAATAATTGCGAAAATTAGTTTTCCTGTCTGTATAACTTAAAGCTGACTGGATTAGATAATTTGGGGTCTTTTTGATTAGTTGGAAATATGCTTTTTCCTTTAGTATGCAAACAAAATCTAGCTTTGCACAGATTTACATTAAGGCAATAACATACAAACTCTATAGAAAGCATGGTGTTTAATTGCTGGTGTTTGTAAAATGTTGCAGATCTAGTGCAGCTGTTCTAATTTTTCATGCTGCAGAGGTGCAGCGTGGAGGTGCATTGTGTGCTGGGACATGCATACTTTGCAGGCTGCAGCTTGTTACTGTAGATGATGCTATCTCTGTTGCAGAACTCAGTGGATCTCATTTTGCTTGCTTGTGTTTTGAGATTTTTGCCTGGATGTTTTTTCAGTGAAGGTAACATGGACTTACACACTCTCGTACTGAGAAACGCAACACAAGTTTTGTGAAAAGTGAACATTTGTAAATCACATTAACTGAGTTCTGTTGAGAAGAACTCTATGTTTGTGTGTACATAAAGAAAGCCATTTTACCAAGAACCCAACATTTGCTGCCATTTTTGGTCTGACTGAGCTCAGAATTTGCACTGACACGTGGGTGGCAGCAAGGCTTGGGAACAAAATCCAGCCAGGCCAAATGGAGTTAATTTTCCTGTAATTGAGACTCAGAGCCTTGTATTTGTAAAGTTAGTGTCATGTAAATTATGCAACCTGTAGAACAGAGATGATTTTCCACTGAAAGGTAGTTTGTGAGATCCAAAGCCAAATTTTAAGTATATCTCCCTCACCTTTGTAGTCATCATCCTTCCCAGCCTAAAATACCCTCTAAATTGTGAAGTGCATTGAACTGTAGTTTCTTTTAAAGAAATGCATTAAGAAATTATTTTTATATACATGTACATAGACCCATACACAGATGCAGATGCTATGAAAGTGAGAAGACATCTGCGTGGTAGCTCTGAGCTGTCATAGTTGGATTTGAATTAATGCCATTTCTGTGGTAAGTTGTCTAGTATGTTACTCCTGCTTTGAAGAGCTTTTCTTCATTACTAGCCCATGAAGTCTGGCTGCATAGCCCAAGTTATTTTTCCCCTTCAAAACAGGATTAGGTTAAAGTCATTTTCTTTATAGTCAGCAAGCCTCCTTAAGGACAAGCAACATAAGAAAGAGCCAGAGGAAGTTTTCTTTCCTTCCTATTTAATTTGACCTATCAAATTAAAAAGTTATTGCAGTTACTCTTGATAAAAGTGTAACTGGGATGGAGGGAGTGAAGTTAAAAATCATATTTGTTAACTGTTTGTAACAGTGTCTCTCAGTGGATAGGACTGATATGCATGTTTTTTTCCCTTTAAGCTTATGTTAAGATTATGTGACCTAACCTTTCAAACTGTGCTTTCCAAGACTGAAAGGCTGGCTCTTCCGTAAGCGGCTTCCTGGGCGTACAAAAAGTGTAGTCTTCACACCCTTCCCCTAAATTTTTGGCATACGTTTTGGTCTCTGTTCACTTGTAACAGCAGCACCATAGTGTCAGGTTGCCAGTTTCGGTGTCGGCAATTGTTGTTCTGGCCCAGCTCAGTAACGCGAACAAGTAACAGGTGCAGGAACTGTGCTGCACCTGGAATCCTCGGATTCCCAGCTAACATCTGCACAGAAACAGGTCCCCTGCTCATAAAAGGTGTAATTTGTGTGCGTGTGTGTATGTGTATGTGTGTGTGTGAACGATATTGGGTGCTTTAGGACTCCCATTCATATTCTTGCACTCTGGGATCTAATATGCACGTGCAGAAGTCCTATCTTGGGATGCCATTTCAAAAACACCAGTGAAGTCCAGTCCAACTTCTGTCTCTTTCAAAGCAAGCTAGCATGCTGAAAGTAAACAAAAAGAGGTAAGTTAAGCTGTAGATACCTTTGCTGAAACATGTTACAGATGCCAAAAAAGTTCAAAAGAAAGATTGGATAAATTAGTAGAAGGCTATTTAGTACGAAGATGTGTGACCTCTGGTTCAGCAAGTCTTGAATTACAAATCACTGAAGATTGGGAATAGATCTTCAATGAATGTATGTAGCCAAATAAACCACATTTTTCAGCTTGCTGGGTGGCTGAAATTCTGAGTGAACCCATATGCAAGCAAAGAAAGCCAGAAAATTTTATTTCCTCAGCAGTATCTGCAGAGGAACAAAACAAACATGACCCTGTTTCAGGTTGCTCTGCCCAGTATTCTGGATTACTTGCTTGAGCTGAAAAGAAGTGGGCCTCTCTTAAGTTTTCTCAGGTTGCACTTGCTCCCCCTCTCTGCCTGGAAATCAAAAGTAGAGATTTTCTCAGTGCTAATTCACCCCAACCTCTGGAGATTGCTGAAGGATCTGTGCAATCTCTTCTCTGGCTGAGGAGTAGGTCCTTCAGTGAGATGTCAGTATCAGGCTTACCTTCTGGATTACTTGCCTGTTCACAGCCAGTGTCCTCCTACCATCTCTGTTATTTTTACAGAGAAGCCAGTACTTGTCTATATAATCGTGTCCAAAATGAGAGATCTGGGGCCTTTTGGTGGACTGTTAATTAAGTACTTTTAAGGACAAGGTAACTTCTAGGACACAAGGTTTCCCCCTGAGGCGATGTCAGAATTCCATTTGAGTCTCCACACCTTATCTGCTCCTGTTCTCCTCTAAGGGCTTGAGGCTTCCTTTTATATCTTACATGTTCCCTCATCAACACACACACACACAAAAATCTGTCAGGAGGACTCCCTTGGCTTTCTAGGTCTGATTAGAAACTCTTCGTGCCTGGTGTTCTCAAGACGGAGAACTCGGGCATCAAATGATGCTGGGAGGGTCAGTTAGGAAAGTGGAAGGCCTGGGATGATGCAGCCATGGTCCATCATAGCTGGGGCAATGCCAGCACGTATTCTCTCACAAGTTTTTTTCAGCATGTTACCTAGAAGTTTTTTTCTGTGTTTACCAAGCTCTTGCACCCTTTTGGAGCCTGGCTGATTGATAGTGGTTTTGGGAGAGCAGAGCTTAGATCTCCCATGGACTCTAGAATCCTTCTTTAGGAAGACGGTATTTCGTGGGAATTACTATTTAAAGCTCACATGGGGAGGCATTTAAAGAGATGGAAAGGTTACTTACTCATAGACATTATGCCTCGAAAGTGTGATTTTGTCCTATATTTTCACAAACCATCATGTTTTTGAAAAAACCACTCTCTCCTTGGAGTCCCTTAGTAAAAAATTTTCTCAGGTTAGGACCTGGAGGGGAGGAGCACATGCCATTGATTTCATAGTTGTACACAGGGCACATGGAGGGGAGGTCATTTGTCTCCCTCCCTGCAGATATTGCTGAAGATAAAATTCATAGGCCTTCTGTGCTTGTATATGGTTTCACTCAGTTAGAATGTATATGTAGACAATATTTATACAAGAAAAGTTACCTGAAACTGTAAAACACAGTTAAAAACAATTATTGAAGAATTTTATGCTTGAACATTTTCAAATAAAAGTTGTGTTTATGAAAGGTTGTGGAGAACCTAACGAAGGTTGTTTCAATCAGATGGAATAAATTAGCTTTGTTACAGGTTTCTTGCTTCAGAAATTGGTCCCATTGTTCTGTGGAGCATGTAGCACTGTAAATCTCTTGATACATGGTAGAAGATGAGAACTTCAGTAGGTTGTTGAATTGCTAGGCTGGAACTTCTTTGGCTTTCCTCATATGGATTTGGATGCTTGGGTTTTTGTACAGTATTAAAACAATCCTGTTTTTTCAGTCCCCAGAGAAGACTCAACTTCCTCCAATGACCATGCATTCTCACTTTTGCCCACATCTACTTTAATAGGTTTCTTTTCAAAGAGACCTTGTTAGGGAGTCTGTGTAGTCTGTATAAGGATTTTCCATGCATATAGTGGATTGGTGTGATCAGCATGTAAATGGTTTCTGTTTTGAGGGTGTATCCTACTCCCGTTTGAACAGTGGCAATGACATCAGTTCGAATTGGGGAGGAAAAGGGAAAAATCCAGGAGCAGAAGCAATTCATCTCAATGCTAGTCTTTTAAAGTGCCCAAGGTTGCATCTGCCTAACTGATCTACTGCTTGTATGCTGATCATTCATTACTAGAGTAGTACTTAGTAAATCATTCATTACTAAAAAGAGAGACATAAACTGAATTGTAAATAACCCATTTCTGTATGGTTGTCACGTTTCTTCTTTAGCCATAACTTTTTTAGATGTAGCTTTTCAGTGTTCTATATGATACAAGTATCTTTGCTCTTTTTCCTTCAAGAATTGTTGCCCAGTTTGTTAGTTATTAGTTCCTCTGCTAGAAGCAGCACCATGCCTTTCAAACAGTATTCTTCTGCAACGGGTTGCATTTGGAGGACTGCATTAACTGGCTTAGTCTCCTGTTTCAATCTTGCTTTATTAAGTTGATGATATTGGGCCTGACATTCTGCTAATGACAATTTCATTTAGTGGTAAAAGGAAGGGAATGGAAGGCAGCACTCATCTAATCATGCAGGCATTCATCTGGGTTCGCTCCTTTCACATGTTCTATATTTTCATATGTTTTTAGAGGCTTGGACCAGTATGTCAAATATTTATGCATATATACCTTATTTTCCCTTTCAAGTCTTCCACAGCATGGAAAGAGATGTGAATAACTCCTAGGAGGCAGTACAGGCTGTCTTAGAACTTTAAAAGCATTTTTCAGACCTTTGTTATTGTGTGCGTTAAATGTTGCTATTGGATCTTGGAAGATTTGGAAATAGAGATTTAGTTACCAGCAAGGGAATTTTCTTGCATTTCTAGAGTTTTGGAAAGCTTATTTTCAAGGAATTGGGGTCACTTTCTGTTTAACAGGCACTGAAATGTGTGGCATTTGTTTTTTATGCTTTGTATCTCAGAATGGTCTTGTTGGCAGTTCTAGAAGATCGTGCATACAAAGTATTACTGTTTTCATTTGAAAAGGTTGTTAAGCCAATATAGTCTACATATTAGATGTTTGGTTTTTCCAAGTATAAACAGACCGTTTGCCTTCTGTACATGAACTACAGTTGCGTGATTTTCCAATTGTTACTGTCCACATAGTACAAAACTGAAAAAAAAAAATAACCTTTTTCTATCATATTTAAAGTCATATCTGCTGCTTACATGTCATACCATCTGAATTTACACTTGTTCATATTAAAGTATTGATAAAGTGCAGGTGTTCTTTTCCAAAAGACAGTGGTCATTCATTTGTGGTTTCCCCCCTCCATCAGAGAAGCTTACTAGATTTTTCTTCTGCCATATCTTTCAGTTCCTCAAACACTCCCCTCCTACCCCTCATTCCCCTGGACCTCAACACTGACCATTAGCTGAGATTGTCTTAGTGAGCCTGCAGAAGCGACACAAAGCAACAGATCCTCATTCCTGCAAGTCCTTCCAGAGCTGTTAAGGGGAAAACAAGTAGTGTCTGAGATTCTGCACTGTGCCTTTAAGGGCTCGTCACCAAATAACAGCATTCTTAGCAAGCAGGCATTCTTACTATGAGGTAATACGATGAGGACGAGATAATGGGGTTTTTTCAAACAATTTAGCAGGTCGAGGTAACCCTTAGGTTCCTCCAAGGATTTCAGCTTTGTTAAATCATTTGAGACCTACACGACTGTGGCTAGAAATTTTGCCTTATGTTGGCCACCCCAAACGCAGTGCTCAGGTTGCCCTTCCTTGCTGCCTTCTCCGACTGCAGTAGGGCTGGGACAGGATTCCTGGAAGAAACCCATGAATTCTCTCTTGCAATCTATATACCTAGGAGGCCTGCAAACAACAAGGAGCACTAATACTTCTGAAAGCACTGCAACTGATTTTTCCCTGTATAAAGCATTTAGATCGAGCTGAAGATATTACCTAAGCAGGTCACCTTTTCAGGTGGCCACGGCAGAAGGAACCACTGTTGCTGCTGCCCTGCATGGGGGTAAGGCAGAGGCAGCAGCCACAGGGGAAGCACGGCTGCCTGCTCCCCGGGTCTTTGGACTTGGGAGTTTACTCGGGGTTTTCATGGGAGGGTAGAGGGAAAGAGGAGATGAGGATAAGCAGAGACTGGATTTTTATTTCTTGGGTAATTTGAGAAAACGAAACAACAACAACAAAACCCTTCAGCCTCTACATTCCAGTGCTTGCAGGGGGGCATTTTTTAGCTCTTGTAAAATTGTGGGGGAGGGACGTGAGAATAATGATCTAAGCACCTACTCTACAGGTTCAAAAACTAGATGTATAAAAAGAATCTAAAGTTGTTTACTAGAAGTTTCATGTATAGCTTTTTTTCTTTGTTATAAGCCCAAACACGGGATTTTTGAGTGCTTCCTCTTAGTAAAACTGATTCCAGTTCTGGCAGAAGGCAAAAAAACATGATTATTTTTGGCATTTCTCAAGAATCTTTTTTCCCTCTAATACTCCTCTTTAGAGCCACCCCTGTGCCTTGTTCACACTTGCAGAAAACTTCACTTCAAATTGTGGGAAAAACAGCCCTTATACAGTTAGAAATAACAGTTAAATTAGATTTAGTGGAGAATACATGCACATGCAGTCTTTATCCAGTTTGCCTTTTCTCCTCTTTAAAGCATAAGTGATTTTTTTCCTTTAATTCATTTGTGGAAAATGTGCATTAAATGTGATTAATATAGCCAAATGTTTGGGGTCAGTCCTGACAATTTTATAAATGTGGGCTTTGTTTTCTGTTGGGGTTTCAATTATTTTATTTTCTGTTGGGTTTATATTATTTTTTTTCATAGCAATAACTCGAACCAATTTAAGTATCAGATTCAGATAGAGTTTTGAATGTTTTTAATGCAATGGTCACATGCCTTCTATAGCACTAGATACCATGACACAATGAATGTATTTTTCCCTTTCTAGTCTTTCCATATTTAATGTTAAGTAATTATGCCAGAATTCGGTTGTAATCACTCTGGGTTTTTTCCTGTTTCAGAGAAACAACCAGAATTTTCAAACCTAGGTCAAATTTAGATACGTAATGGCCTAATTTCAGAGATGTGAAATTAATTGAAAATGTGAGTGCTTATCATTTCTGAAAATTAGGCCAATTATTTCAGTGACTAAATATGAACATAGGTACCTAATAGCAGGCAATCAAGTTTGGAAAATTTGTAACATTAGCTTTTATATCTCAGAATCAATTCCTTGCTTGTCTACGGTGATCTTCAGTGCTAAACATCAGTGAAATTAATTTGTTATGGTGTGTGCACAGGAAAATGTTTGGACATTTTAAAAATAAACAGCTACAAGGGATTAAAGTTTTGTCTGACATTTCTAGTATCAGAACAAAGAGCACAAACGTTTATCTTCCACCTTTGTGTGTTACAGTCAATTACTACTTTATTTACTGAAGTCGGCAAAACTCTTTCCATGTGTATTTTATCCTGGTCCCCTCTTTCTTCTTCCCGTCCTTGTCAGAGCAGCAGTTGTTCCCACCCTCTGTCCTCCTTCCGAGCCTTTAATTTCCAGTTATGCGGGGGGGTTATTGGGGGCGGGTAGAACGGGGGAGCTGAAGGGCTGCGCTCGTTTTAAACTCGGAACATTTGATCTTTTGCCTGGCATGTCCTTGTTGGCTCCGGGTTTGTTCCACAGCCTCTAAGTTTAATTAATTTCCGTGTCTTCTCACGACGAGCAGGTACCACAGGCAAACCTCCCGAAATTTAATGTGTCCAGGGCCCCCGGGGGGGGGAGGCCGGTCGCTGCCTCCCATCGCGGGCCCCTCGCTGGGTGCCCCCCCATCCCTCCGCTCCCCTTTCCTCCCCCAGTGCCCAGCGCCGGAGCTCGTCATTCATGGGCAAGGGAATTTATCTGTTTGTGTTGGTTGTCAGGGCCCGGTTTTTGAGCAGGGTGCTCGGGCAGTGTGAGGGAGAGGGAAGGGCAAGCCCTCGCTCGGACGGAGATCTACCATCGGTTTAAAAAGCCGGAGTGGTGCGGACAGAGCCTTTCCCTTGCGAGGAGACGGGAAAGCAGAAGAGGAGAGCGTGAAAACTCGCTCTGCAGCACCGAGAAGTGCGAGGACTTAAGTTGAGCGGAGCTTTTTTTATTTCGTCCCCCCTCCCCCCAGCTTGGCAAGATTTAAAGGGATTTTTGGCAGAGGGTGCGAGGCGCCCCTTGACGGTCCGAGCCCTCGCGCAACAGCCGCGCGACTACAAAGGCTGCAGCCTTAAAGAAAACAAACCAACGGCGCGGAGAGAGGGGGAGAGAGCAGGATTGCGACACCGTGAGCCGCCCTGGGAACGCTGAGCCATTCCCAGCACATTCCCGGCAGGCCCTGCGCGGCCCCTCCCCCGGCGGCTCCGCTGCGGCGCGGGCTCGGCTCGGCTCTCCTGCTCCTCTCCTCCCCCAGCCGCTCCCGCTCCCCCTCCCCCGCACGTAGGCGCTTGGAAGGGGGGGAGAAGAAAAAAAAAAAGCCCTTCCAGCCTGACTAGAAAATCAGCCTTGTTTCCTCAGAAACCGCAGCTGCTGCGAGCGGAGAACACGTCAGGCCGGCCCTCCGACACGCACAGATGTGCCTTTGTGAACCCACACACACGCCAGGGAGGGAGTAGGATGGCGAGTGAGGGCAGGAGCGGGAGGCCGAGGCAAATGGCAGGCGGCTGCTCCTTGCCCAAGGCCGTCCTCCTCCCTCAGCCCCTGCCTGTTAGTGGCTCTTCTTTAATTCCTCGGAGTGGCTTGAAGAGCAGCGAAACGTGGAAGCGGCCTAAATACGGAAACTTGGGATCTCGTGGAGAGAGAGAACTCTGGGCTGTGCCCCCCCCTCCTCCCCCCGGGGGCCGGGCGGCAAGGGGCCGCTTGGCCTTTGGGAGATTCTCCCCCATTTTTTTTTTTTTTTGGTCGTGTTTTAAAGGGATAGGCACCCAAGATACAGATCGTTTCCTGAGAGGAGTGGGAGAGCGGGAGAAACACGGAGGGGGGAAGTTTCTGCTGACCCGGGAGACAGCCCAGAATAAAAGGTCGCAGGGCCAGTGGAGGCGCGGAGCGCCGCTTGCCGTGCCCTCGCCGGCCGCAACTCCACCCTCGGCTGCTCTTCCCCGGCTTCCATCCCCCTCGTCCCTCACGACCTCTTTCCCCGCTCTCTTTTTAATATATAACTTTCAGGCTGGATGAGTTGCGACTCGTTCAGCGTAATTGGGACGAGCGGCTGCTGGCTGCGAGGGGCCGGGGGATAGGGCGGGGGGGCTGGGGCCGCCGGCGCGCACAAAAACAGGTCCGGGGGAGGGGCGCACGGGCCGCCATTGGCGCCGCCATTTGCGAGTCCGCCCGGCCCGGCCCGGCCCGGCAGGGGCTCCTCTGTTCTTTCCCCTTTCCAGCCACGCACAAGCGCCCTTATCCCAGCGTTGTTTACTTCCTTCTGTTAACAATGGTTTCAGCAGAGTTGTTGTACATTATTTTGGTACTTCCTGCAAATCTGCCCCGTGGTGGCTCACTCGGAAAGATACCTCTTCCCTTTTAAACAGAACCCGGCATATTCCAGGCAATACGAGTTATATACGGAAAGACCTAACCTACTTCGGCGCTTATTTTTAATTTTACAGTTTAGTTACCGAGCTGTCCCGACCGGCTCTTTATTTAACCCACTTCTGTAGGGTCTGGTTCCAGGGGCAGGGCTGCAGCTGCGATCTGCAACTTGGGCTGCTTTTCACTCAGCGTTTAATTCTGTGTTAATAAAAAGGGAATGTGAGCATGTAACTCGGGTTGTCTCCATGCCACAGGACCAGCTTATGGTCGGGAAGCAGGCGAGGGAAGGAGAGGACGTACCTGCGTAGGCACAGGCACGTACCTTTGTGCTTTGGTGGGGAGAGACTGGGAACCCCGTTATTAATTAATGTAACAGCATTTGAAAAGGCAGAAGTTGCGCGTTTAAAATTTCAAATGTCTTTGACTAGCTTTGGAGCTAAGGCCACTGGGTTTTAAGCATGTTGATTCTTAAGTAAAATAAAGGGCTTTATCGTTTCGACAAAATTATTTGGTAGGCATTTAAGCAGTTGATTTCAGGAAGCCTTTGCTTGCTAGTATAGAAATAAGTTTTCAAGCCGAGCTCTACCAAATACACTTTTTTTCTGCTTTCAGAAAAGACAAATGCAAACAAGCAAACACCAAAAAACCCCCAACCAAAACCACGGAGACTGTCCGTCCTTGCTGCCCCATGTGCTGTACTTGCCCTCCTTCAAGGAGTAGGAGGGGCAGAAGTTGTGACAGGGCAGATACTGATTAGTTGCTATAAGTCTGCACAGATTAACACCTATTTTTAGGTTTTCGAACCTCTTGAGTAATACTAGTTAAATTGGCACAGGTTAATAAGTTGGGGTCCACAGAGCCTCTTAACTGTTCGCTGTGAAATTTAATTTAAAGAGACAGTTTCCCTTTGTCAAAACGATAAAAAAGTTTATAGACCAAACGTTTGCTGTGTGTCCGTGTGTGTATACACATACAACATACATAGGCTTGGAAAACAAAAATTGAAATTAGTTACTTGAGCGTGTTAACACAAACACGTACAATTATAGGATCTTTGCAGAGTAAATCTGCAGTGAAATTGGTTTTAAAAGGAAGCATTTTCTCTTTCTGCTTTTAATATAAACATGGCTTTTAAAAATAAAACTTAATCTTTATTTTTTCATGTGTTTCCTCTCTGTCCTCCCCCCATTATATCATTGCACTGTTACACTGACACCCACTGGTAAAAGTTGATCTGGGATCAGGATAGTAAATTGAGCCTCTTGATGAAGGGGTAGATATTACTCAGGAATAAAAAATAAAATGTGGACCAAAGAACAGCTTCTTCTTCCTCTTCCTCCCCTTGCAGTGTTCTTCATTTTTATCTTATTTCTTGAGGAGTTAGGGTATGGATGCTCCAAATACAAGAAGGGAGACCACAGTGTTTTTCTCTAAAAACATGTTAACATGTTATTAACTGCGTTCAAAGCAGTTTATTTCTAGACATTTATATGATTGGGGCCAGATAACAGGCTGGCACAGATGAGAACAGAAGGTTATTAGTGTGTTAGTAGCTGGTGTTTAATGGTATTTCCCAGGTAAAACAGCCTGAAGAAAACCAGAAATAATGGTCACACTAGAAATATATTTGTGTGGGCACTGACCTGATTGTATCAAAGTGGAGATGAATGCCAGTGCTGTGCAAGTCTTATTTAGTCTGTTTACCATTTAATTCAAAGTTGTCAGTGGTCTTGAAAGCCACTTGTGTTGGAGAAACAAGGCTTATTTTATTGAAATGTACCACGGCACCAAAATCTGGTTTGTGAGTGTCGTTCCATAGCCCTGCCTAGCACAAGAACAATACCACACAATTATGCTGTTTCAGGCTCTGAAATGGGCTTTCTTCCAAAACACCCTCCCCTTATATTATTAGACGTGTTTCTATTAATGAAATGATTGATTGAAAATCTTCCTGTGTTTATGTTGTTTGGGCAGCAGTAGCTTGGATTTCCCCTGTCTAGACTAAAATTGTATCCAGTGGAGATGCACGGGACAGCTGTTTGTAAACTCAGAGTGAGACATAACAAACGAGCTGCAGCAAAACCTGTCCATGACTGGTTTCCTTGTAAATATATTCTTTATTTTAAGGGAGAAGGGGAATCTTAGTAGAAATAAATACAGAAACAAAATGGCCTCCACAAAACATAGAAGTGTTGAAAAGCCCTGCCAGGACTGCACTGTTCAGAAATTAAAACTCTAACCTTTCACCTTTGAAATTGTAGTTCAAATCTTTCTTTGCTTTCTGTGTAAAATGAGCTTAAAATAAGTATAAAAAGTAGTCTGAAATTGCCAGCTTACTGTTATAATTGGTGCAGCTACTGTAATTGGCAAACAGCGCTGGGATTTATTTCTTCAGGAAAAGTTGCAAGGAAAATTTTTACGGGGGTAATTGAAAAAAAATAAAGTATGTATTTGTGTGTGTATGTATATATACATATATATATATACATGCATATATATATATTTGTGCATAAAACAGAAATCTTTATAAAAGTAATCATTGATGCTTGAGATTTATACAAGATTCTTGTGCCTGAAGATGTACTGCTGCCTTGCATGTTACCTTATATGCACACTGTCATACAGAAATGCTAAGTTTGGAAAACTGCACAAGGCTGTTAGCAATTGATTTGTTTTGCTGCTTTACTTTGAATAAGAGTAAAAGAATGAAGAGGGGGCTTGCTTTGAAATTGAGACAGGCTGGAAAAAAAATGCTAGCTTATATCCTGTAATTATCTGGAAGTACCCTTGTAGACCCAGAATAAAACTCACAGAACAGGCATAAAGCACAATGAAGAATCAGAGTTTGTGAGGAGGTGGCCTGTCAATAGCTTGCCACATCCTTTCTCCTCTTTCCCTTAGTGTTGTTCTTGTTCTGTTAGCATGAAGACACTGTAACAAACAAATGACAAGAAAAATGGGGGAGGGGAAAGAACATTTATAGTTCATATTGCAGTGTTCAAATAAAATACTAAAAATGCTATAAACAATTTTATAATCATTGTTTATGGACTCTAGAATTTTTAATATTCTAAAATGTAATTGAATTCTGAAGCCAAGATTCTGCAATTAATCAGGGTTTTATAAGTGAGCCACTATTTGCTAGAAGTAACTTTGAGAAGAATTTGGACTTAAATTACTTTCTTTATTTGTTTGTGGCTATAGCAAAAAAGTGAAATGCTGAAGTGGTCTGCAGAATCATACATTGTGCACTTGCTTGGATTAGCAAAAGTCCTGATTTGTGTAAGTAGTTCAAGCATTTGAGAAACCTGATTGTTCGATTCCTGTGTGCAGGTTTGGGCTTTGTGTATGTGAATCATGGAACGAGTGTTTTTGGAGGACATGTTTTCAGGGCTTGTGTTTGCTTTTCTCTGTTACAATGGCTAGAGATCTCAAGTAAAATGTAAAAAAACCCACAAACACTTTGTCAGTTTATCTAGGCATTTGTTATTATGTGCCCTACTTAGGACTGAAGTGACTCCTAGGAATGCTTGCATTTTTGTCTACTTAGTTTGAGAGCCAGTGTTTCCTTCAGTTCTGAGGAAATGTGTTGCTGTTGTGAGCTGGAAGAGGGTGGAGGAGTTATGGCAGGGACTGGAGCACTTATTCCTTCCCAGTCAGCTCTTAAATCCTGATACCAGAACAGTCAAAAACTGGCCAGCTGTGATATCTGAATAATTTTTAAAGCAGTTAATCCGGTCAGAGTGTTTATCAGTCTTTGTACCTCATGTGGAGGCAATGAGGGCACATCCTAAAATAATTCAAGAGAAAAGTTCAGGTCATTGGCAAAAATAATTCAGTTCAGCTGAGTCTTGTTCAGCAGATTTACCTTTCCAAGTTACAGTATGAAATACAGAACGTTACTCAGGGGATTCCTACTCCACAGCGATTAGTCAGGTGCGCAGAAACTTAGTTGTGCAAACCACCCCTTCTAAACTTGTGCCCTGGATCTGACAATGCCCAGATGAGTTGCCCAGATGTTGTCACCATTAGCCACTGTATATGGCATGATACTGATATGGGAGAAGGGGACATCAGGAAGAGTTTCAGTCTAGTTGGGAAAGTAGAGGCCAAGTTCTGGGAGCGTGTTACGTACCTGCTGGCAATTGCCTAGGTCATTTCCTCACATAATTTACAGTTGTGTGGGGCACTGTGGTTCAGTTGTTGATCATATCACAGTCCTATGGGAACAATATTGATTTAGCTGAGTATGCAGTATCAGACATGCATTTAGTATGTTTTAATTGTCTTCAGAGAATTAAGTTTAAGCTTTTTGTGTGTGTGTAAAAGTGTAGGCTTTCCTTACTTTTAATAGCGGCTCATCTCTTTTCAGATCTGTTCCGATTATTTTTTTCTGTTAAAGTTGAAAATGATCATTTTTGTGTTAACCATTTTTCTCAAAATCATGCTTTAGAAAGTCCCGATTCATCGGTCCTACAAGGGAAAGTGGAGAGGGGAAGCATAGGTATAATGAAGAATCGGTTTCTTTTGACTCAGAACTACGTTGTGAGCAAGTAGTACCATACACAATCTAGAAAACAAGTATAGAAGAATGTAAGATATATGTAGGGCAGGTAGGTCTTACGGTGATAAATTTTGTCTCAGTGTCACTTGGTGTTTTATTTTCAAAAAGCACCACTTTTTTCAGATAAAGCAAGAGGAAAAAGGTTCCGCTAGGTTGTGCAAGTTACCCATTCCGTGAAAAGTGGGAATAAAGAATGCAATCTATGATTGGAATTGCATTGCGAGACACAGTAAAGGTTTTGAAGTTAAAACCATGTTTCTGAAATGAAATGCTTCCTACCTTGTGTTTCTCCTCGCCTAAAAAATCTTTTAACCCACAGGCTCAAAATAGTGTTGTCTAAGGCGCAGGAAGCTTTTTCTCCTGAGCACAATAGGAAAATGTTGAATCTTTTGAAAACAGTTTCTGTTTTTCAAACACCTTTTCATTTTCAGCATAGATAATTAACGCCTTCTTCACAGTGCTTGGTGCCCTTGATACATCTGTTACCTTTGACAGATCCTTTCTGTTTGCCACCTCTTCCTAACATGCTTCCAATATTTTCAGCACAAAATAGCTTTGTATCTTTGATGTTGGTTGTATATAGGCTCAATTAAATAAGAAAGCTGCTGACAGAATGGTGTAGAGTTGAAACTTGAAGCTTTGTTTCCATAAAGATTTTGTTGTTGGTCACTTATCTTCAATTTTTGCTGCAAATTGTTTGACTTCTTTTAGGTAAGATTGTTAAGACATGCAGTTTTAGCTAGGACTGTATTTGTTTTCAGTTTTACAGGTGGTATGTGCAGTAATTATGTAGAGAGAGGTAGGGAAGGGAAGCAGGGGATCACTCTGTGGCTACAGCCTTAAACAGCAAAAACCCTTCCCGCTGGTGAGGGTGGCTTTAAAACATGCCTTTCTGGAACTTTCTGGAGTATCTAGACGCATTATAACAATGCAGCTGTTCAGTACCACCCCCTAATTGCTGGTGGATGGTACCTTGCATTTAGGCTAAGCAACCTGACTTAGAAAAGGGCTGTTGAGGGTGTTCAGAGGGGCCCATGGGTTGCTAAGCTGTAGCAGTGGGAACCTCCAGCCTTGCTAGTAGAGAACAGCGATATTTTAACCCTTTCTTGAGGTTTTCCATAGCTGCCCCTCTACATCTTTACCGTATGGTAGCGCACAAAGGCGACTGCTGCAGTGGTGCTTTGCAGTGGATTTTGGTAGGCAAGGTCTTACGTTTCTCCGTTTTGGAAGTGGGGAATTAAAAGGAAATCGCCGTGTTGGAACAACAGAGTAAGAAATACGAATGGATTAGAAAAGGTGCAGTCACAATGTCTAAATAAAAGGCTTACCGGTGGCAGTAATTGTTAGTGCTTATATTGGGTGGTATAATGACAGTTTCTCCGGATTTCCCACATATTAGAATGCATGAGGTTGGAATTTTGTTTTTATGATATCTACCACTCCTTTCTTAAGGGAAATTAAATAGTGACTGCTCTGAGTTTCGGTCTATGTACAACAGTCATTTAGATCTCTACATTGTCAAACAAATAAATATCAAAAGCATTTTCAGTGCAGTTACTCTGTTTCATGCAGTGTTCTGGCATGAAAGAACTAATTGCATGTTACACATTTTCTGCATATATATATATGAAAAACAGTATGACAGAAAAATATAAAAGAATTTGAATATATGCTTACAGAGAGAAAACATGTGCATGTGTATATGTGTATATATATCTTACCTGTTTCATATCCTAATGATGAGCATGTTACTACCATGAATTTACTGATGATAATCTATTGATATGGTACCTATGGAGCAATAAGTTATGGCAGAGTTGTAAGGGATGGGAGGCTGTTCACAGATAGGTCTCATAGGTTTCCCTGCGCTGAGCAGAGCTGTACACAATCTCAAATGTCAGTTTGTCTGGGAATTGTAATGTTTGATTCCTGATGCAAGCCAAAATATTTTTGTACTTTTCTGTCTTTTTGACTGTACAGAAACTGCCCCAATCCGCCCATAGCACACCACTTTTTTTCTACCAAGTTGCTTCTGATATGTGTAATTCTGTTTAAAGTATTACATCTCACAAGGCTGATGGTTATTGCTTTTAGTTAGCTAATATCTAGAGTCTAATTTTTTTCCTTCTCAGGGATTGGCCTTGTTCCCAGGATTTTGCAAAATATTTGCAAAGGGAGAGTAAACCAGCAGGTCGGTCAATAGCACATCCAGCAATGTGTGTTGGGCACAGTGGTGGAGATGTGAACGTGTTTTTTTGTTGGCGTTGTTTTTAGTGTTGTAAATCAGCTTCCCCAAAAACATTAGCATTTAAGAAAAAGTTTAAAAATACGAGCAGGACAGATCTGGTCTGCTAATCAGCTTTTAAGAACGTGATGCATCATTGTGTTTTATCTTGAACACTGGCTGACCAAGAACAGAGCTGCTTCAGCGAGCTGCGTCCTTGAGCCACTGTGTTTGTTGTCTGTACATGCTAATAAGGAGAATGAGGAGAATTAATAAGCAATTTGAGCTGCAGCATAGTTTCTTGAAACATCTTTTCAAACCTTTTTAACACAAAGTTATTCTGTCATTTAAAGAGGGATCATCTTGTTACTTAATTTGTATATTTCAAGCTAAAAGTTGTGGATTCAAAAATACAAATGTTGATCTTTATTGTTGCTAGATCCGGTGAGCTAAGAGATAAATGACTAATACCATGAAGAAGAAGCAAATAAATGAAAGGGAAAGCCTGAGAGAAAGTGGATGCCAGATTTAATGAATAATTACCCTGAACTGGGTCACATGGTTTCTAGTTTTTACACAGGTCAGACTGTGAGGAGATGGCATTTCCTTAACCGAAAGGCCTGAGTAAGTAGTCTCAACAGCCTTTGTGTAGAAAGTGAGGAGATCTCAGCTGACCTATCCTTAATTCATGAGATTTATACTGACTGTCATGCCTTTATTTCAGGCATAGGTTCAGGGTCATAACAAAGGTGTGTCTTTGATGTATTTATTCAAGGATTGCCCAGGGAACATACCCAATCCTTGCTTGCTATAGACCTGAAACGTAGCCTGAAGTACAGGTGTGTAGTGGGTTGGCTGCCATATGGTGGCAGGTAAAAAAGGAGAAGGAAAAAAAAAAAAGAAGCAGAGAAAAAAGGGAAGGAAGGGCTGTTGCAGTTACCAAAGTTTATTCCCACAGTTCAATGTGCATTTAAAGCTGTGTACACCCTCAGTAAGTCCTTGAAGAATTGCCAGAAACCGGTGTTGATCATGTAGGTTTGTCCCTGCTCCAGTGAGAAAGACAACTATCTGCAATTGCTGAATCCTAAATTACTTGAAAAGGAAGGCAAAGGAAGGAGATAGTAAAGCTAGTTAAACTGGGTTTCATAGAGATATTAATGCATATAGTCATATTTATCTTTGATATAAACTAAGGACTTTGAAAAATGAAAACCAGATTAACTTCCTATTGCCTTTGTTTAAAAGACAAGTTCAGAACTGGTGGTGCGTGGGTGGCTGGGGCAGATGGGAAAACCCTAAAAGCTGAGACTCTACGCTAGAAAAGAATTATGAGGGTGTATCTGCACCAAGCACTACAACATCCTCTGTGTTTCGTGCTATCCAGGCTATTTCTTATAGGCAGCTCGGCAAGATTGTTGTGTGAAAATCGTAATTGGAGTTGCATTTACATTGTTCTGCATCTGGACTAATGAGGCCCACTGAGTTGTTGGGACTACAGAGCCTCCCCCCACCTGCCACAAAGTCTTCTGTAAGTCAGAGGGCAGACTTGGGTGCAAGACCAAACAGTGTGAACTGGACAGTGTGATGGGGGTTGTCTTCGCACAGTTGAGCAAGAAGTGCACCCCAAGAGCAAGAAGGTGATTTGACAGTAGTAATTCAAGAGGATGCACCTGTCTTTCCTCATTCTTTTTAGATTTTGTTACCATGGGGAAGAGAGTCCTTTCCAAACTGATTGATCATTACCAAACAGGGGAAACAGAAGTATTGTAAAAAGCAAGTATTAACATACACATTTGTTTTGTTTTGAGCATATTTTATAAGTGCCAGAGGCATGCCTTTTTAGTAAGCAGGCAGTTGGCAAAAACCCTCTAGGTATCAGAGAAGCCCTGTGCTATAATTTTCCTAGAATAATAATGTCAGACAAATGACAATAGAAAGCCTATAAAATTTGCAGCCAGCTGGGCAAATTCTCATGTGTGAACCACGGAAACTGTACGTGCCCGTGCAGAATATTTTGTCTTGATCAGAGCTGCTCCAGTCTACTGCATCCCTTGCCAGAGTAGCTATAACCCCCTCACCTGCCAGCTGCAAATAGCAACTCCATTAGGTGAACTCTGAGGAGCTCTGACCCAAGTCTCAGAGCAGCATTAAGTGTGTGCTCTGTTGGAAGTTTTTGCCTGGGTAGTTAAGTGTAGATTGATGATCCTTTTCAGCATTAGTGTTAACAGGATATTATATGGAAATTGGCGTGCATCAGAAATCATTATTAGTGCTTATTTTCAGATTCCCCCAAATAAGATGGAGAGGGCTTCTGTGACCTCTGTCTTTTGTGAATTAGTTATTTTGTCCTTGTGTACTTGTTCCTCATATTCTGTTGTTTGGATAACAGTCTGGGCATTAGGTGTAGCTGTAATTTCTCCTCTTAATGGTATTCCACTTCCTGTGACTCTTGCTTAGTTTCAGCTAATCCTACCTCAAAGTCTTGATGAGCCGAGAGAGAGCTGGACTGAGCTGAGGACCAAACCAATGCTGAGTATGGCTTTCAAGAAGACCAAATTGTAGTAATTCCTTGTGTCATCTGATCACTAGGTTGTACAACTGTGTTCCAAAAAGGTCTTGTTCAGCATTGCGCCTCAAGGGTTTTATCTATGTTTCAACTCTTTTTCTTTCTGACAGGGAGGTAAAAATGACTGTGTATAATTTACTGTAAGTGTCTTGGTTACGATGCAATATTCTTTGTTGAACTGGATCTGTATGAATCCTTTATTGAAAAGCAAAATAAAAATACCAGCAAAGTCTCATTACTTCTGACAAAAAGAGACTCAGGGCTACTCCCCAACTTGTACTCTACACGTACTCATCAGGGGTCCTCCAGGCTGACATGATGTTTTTGAATTATTTCTTCTTGTAAAATAAACTATTAAACGCTATTCTGTTCAACTATTAAATCATAGAATACTATATAAGTAATAGTGGTCTTGGCCACAGCTGCCCATTTTGCAGACCACGTAGGTTGCGCAAGGAGATGGGAAGTTCGTGTTGTCATGCGTTGGGGAGGACCTACAGGGCCTCTGGACCCCACCCTGGCCAGCCCCAGAAGGTTGCGATTGGACCAGGGGCAGCAATGGGAGCGGGCTCTAGGAGGAGTGAATTTCCCAGGCAGGACGGGCATGCTCCAGCTGTGGGATACTCCTGCTTAAACCACTAATTTCGTCACGTGTAATTGATCAGCAGTGTATGGTTAATACACACACTCCCTAGAATACTACCTCATCATTTACCCCTTACCACTTACAATAGCCTTCTAGCCCAGAATTGCAGGATACTGCTAGCGTGGTTTGAGTTGGTTTGTTAGAAGCAAAAAAGGTGTTTGGTTCTTTAGATAAACTGGAAAAAAAAAAAACTAAGAACAATGACTAAAAGTTGCTTTTACATAGAAATCAAATACGTGGCAAACAGACCCATTCACCTGTACTGTGAGGAAAGGAAGGTGGACTGGAGCAAAAATTTAGAGCAGTGCCTAGGGGAAAGCTACAGTATCTGATACAGATATATATATGTAGTCGAAATCAACAGTGCTTCATATAAGAATCAAGTCTGCTTTTTTTAGATGCGGTGAGTTTTTCACTGTAAAGAAAAATCACCCCACCTTCCCAAGATATTTACATGTGTACGGTCAGAAAAGCCAGCTAAAATAGGAAATGTTTAACTGCCATGAGTAAGTATATAATGAGATCTTTTTAATTAATATCAGAATATCTTAAAGTAATAATGAGTGTCTTGTTCTTTTTTTTATTTATTGGAATGGAAGTGATATAGTCTGAAGATGATTAGGAGAAGGATGATGCTTGCCTAATTCTTAAGGAAATATTCTCTTCTGCTGGGATGATGTGTTTGAAGTACACACGCATTCCCACTAGAGGGGGGTCAGCTCAGCCCAGGTTGTAATGCATTTTGGCTTTTTTTGTTTTTTTGAAACTCAGCATGAGGAAAACCTCATGTTGTCCCACATCTTTTTTCAGTACTTTGTGTTGTGTGTCTTACGGTGTCAGCAGTTACTTGTCTCGTACTCAACTGCCTTTTATACAAAGAAGTGAAAATCGAAATGAATGGACTAACACAGTAGTATGCTGCTAAACACAGTGGTAACGAGGAATATAGAGGATGTTTCATTGCATCATGTGCAAGGTGAGAACAATTATTTATCAAAGAAGTGGTATGATCATTCTTGGAAAAGCAGAAGTGGTGTTATCAGACCTGCTCAATAACATTTTTAATTAGAATTGTTATCTATACTAGCTTCACTCCAAACCATTTTACTGTCTCTCTGAGCCTTATATTTCTAAGCATAAAAGAAAATATTTCTATATGTGAAAGAGACTAAGAGTATGTTACACCAGCTTGAACTTCTGCTTTACTCTTTGATGTCACAGTTTGTTTGTCTTTTCAGTTTCTTGGTGAAAAGAAGGAGGATTGAATTTCATATGTGTGCTGGTCATTGTGCCATGTTAATTCATGTATTTTGGGACTATGGCAATCATAAGCATTCTCTTGGCCACAAGCAAGCGGGAGCTTCATTAGCGTGGGCCAGTTGCTGACGATACAGCTGTGCTCTACAGTGAAGGTCTGCCATGGTGAGGTGGCCTCATGGTGAGGTGCAGATGAGACAGAGCGCAAAGAAAAGACACTCTGCCTGATCTGTGCTGGGTCGTGCAGGGGTTCTGTGCGATCCCCTCCATATTGTGCTCCTGTAGCTGGTAGTGTTGAAGGAGCACAGGGCAGAGGACAGGCAGCCCTGGACAGGTTCAGTGGGGCCATCAGCCCAGCTGAGGCCCTTGGGAAGGAGAGGAAGGAAGAAAGGACAGCACGGTCAGGGAGGTAGAGTGTACTGAGACTGGCAAGGCATCAGCAACCCTGGTGAATTCAAGGAGGGAGTCAGAGAAGGACCTATTGACACAAGCAAGGCTCCATTTTTTCCTAAAGAATCTCCAGAATAGAAATGTAGCACGATTATTAGCATTCACTCTCTGCAACTACCTGAAAGGTAGAACAACTGAGGTTGCAGCAAAGTGGGGGTTGGCCTCTTCTCCTAGGCAGCTAACAATAGGACAGAAGGACATAGCCTCAGGCTGTGCCAGGGAAAGTTCAGGTTGGATGTCAGGAGGAATTTCTTCACTGAAAAGGTGGTCAGGCATTGGAATGGACCAGGAAGGTGGTGGAATCACTGTTCCTGGAGGTGTTCAAGAAATAACTGGATGTGGTGCTTCTGGTCTAGTGAACATGGTGGTGATTGGTCAAAGGTTGGACTCGATTGTCTTGAACATCTTTTCCAAGCTTTATGATTCTTTGTGTTTCTATGATTAATGAGTCTGGAAGCATGTGACTGGCATAATACTGGATAGAGAAAACTGAATGTGTTTGAACAAGGTTGTTCAAGTTTTGGGGTCTATCTAGTGGTAGTAGCTGTATGTCATACCAAAACAGTAAGCCGAATGAAAATGAGCATTCACACGTTAGATGGGTAACCACATTAACCCTAACAGAGATGCTTCTGATAGTGAATGACTTTTTACAGAAGCCACCTGAGCATTTGAGTAGGGCACTGTATTGTGACAAGCAGTCATACCGTTATTTCCGATCCAATGGCTGATTATTCTTTTTGGCCCTGGGCAAGTCACTTAACCCTCTGTCTGTTTCTTCATCTGTAAAATATATTATGGATATTTATCAGTCTCACCAGGACTGATTGTTTAATATTTATAAAGTGCCTAAAGGATTAGTGGCTTAATATAAGGAGCTAATACATATCATATCATTTTAGATTGATTTTATTTACTTGGATTTTTTTTTGTACCTCCTATCGAATGAGATGCTATTTTGTAGCCTCTTACTGCCATTCCTAATTAGCTGGACAGGTCACAATTGGGTAACTTCAGGTTCATTTTCTTAATTTATTCCTAGTTCCTATAAATGCTTTATCTCCCTCCCCCTTTTCCTTTTTTGCCTCCCTTTTTTAACTTAAAGATGAAAGAATACCATATGTTGCTAGATCATGACATAAATATATTTAAGTGCTTCCATCATTGTTAGTTTATCAGCCTTTCCATTATAAACCCTCTTGTTCAGGGGTTTATAACTCTAGCATTATAAAATGCTTCAGGCTGAAACTTCACATTCATTTTTTCCCTCTTGATTTGCTTTAAATCCTTCACTCTTCTTAAGTTAAACTGGAGATTAGATACATTAGTTATAGTTATACTAGTTGTATAAATTATAATGCAACAGTAGGCATTTTAAATAGGATGTAAATCAGAGAAATAGAGAATTTCCTAGTTGTTAAACTCTGAGCCTGGGAGTAGAGATCCAGGATTCTTTTCATGAGTGTGTCCCTGGCTTGGCACATGACTACTAAGAAATTATTTAACCTCTTCTGCCTCACTCTTCTCTCTGTATATTGGGATGATGACATTTCTGACTTCACTGGTGTATTGGGAAGCTTAATTAATTAGAATTCATAAAAGCACCGAGATTCTCAGGTGAAAGGTGCTGAAGTGTGAAGTAGTTTTAGGGAGTCTAATGAAAAATCAGTGTGCCTGCTTTTCTGTGTCTATTCCTGTTGTCGCAGATTAGCACATATCAACTCTTAGAGCTGTGCTGTGTGTGGCAACCAGCAAGGAGTTTCATCTGGAACACCTCTCAATGACCTGGCAGCTTGCTTTTCTCAGGTTTTCAGATATTCAGTGAATCTCTCAGGCAGCTAGTGTTGTTCTTTGCCTGGGCAGTTTGTGTTCCCTGAGCTCTACAGTTTTCAAAGAATTCTCTATGCTCAAGACAGGACAGGAGCTTGCAAGCGAGACCTCAGCTGCAGAGTTTGCTGTTAGTGCTGTTCGACTTGGTGCTGGTGCAGGAGTACCCAGCCTGGTTAGAAGATAACAAGAGGGGAAGAGTTCAGGTGTTTCCAGCCTTTTTTTACAAGGACTTACCGTGACAGATCACTCTGGTTGTGCTCAGGCAGCTTTTTGGTGTAGTCAAAACTCCATATGGAGAAAAATGTTCATCTGTAATACAGCAAATTCTGGGACACTGACTGATAATCTTTATGTCATAAATTTATGTGGAGAACCTTGTTAATGTCACGAGGGATGCTTTCTGAGTTTCCTCACTTGGGGATTTCTGTTGTCAGCTATTAGTTTAGCACATCGTATCCTATGTAGGTTTCCTAGGGTTAACCTAGACTGGCATCTTCATTTACGGATTTCTTCTTTACCTGATCTGTGGTGCTGTGCTCAGGAGAGAGAGATTCTTGGTGGTGGCTAAATTTGAAATTATCTTTCTCCTTATAATTTCAGGTTGAAGTCTTGGCCTCCGAGGATGCTACATTTGGACACAAGGTGTGTAGTTTGGTGCAGTTTTGTTATGTAGGTCCCAACAATATGGGTTGTCGGATGTGATGCCACAGAAAATGAGAGTTTTCAGCCTGAGAATTGAGGGTCCTGTGACTTGCATCCGCATCCATCAATTCAGAAACTCCCTTATGTGTGGTAATCTGAGAATGGCACACAGGCTGTCTTAATCCTGTTTAAGACCTGTGAGCAAGTTTTACTTGCAGAAACCCATGTGGAAATATGGAACATCAGCTTAGCAGTAATTATTAAGATTGGACTTGCCCGAATGCTGGATTTGTTCTTGTTCCATAGATTTGCAACTGAAAAATTGTAGTTGTTGTCTGCTTTGCAGTCTGCTGAGTAAACCACTTTGTTCAGGTCCTTTTTCACAGTGCATCCCAAGTAGAAAGTACATTGAACAGCTGCATCACCCTGCGTTCAGTTGTAGATCAGTGTGTGGCATGCAGTGTGCCTGTTGGAGAGACTGCTTCAGACGTGCTCTGCTAAATGGATGGGCAGTGTCCTAGTTAGAGCTCAGGTTTCTTTGGCCAGTGAGCATTATGGTCACGACCACTGTTTTAATTGAGCAGATGATTTTAAGCAGGGCAGATTGTGTGTAGGCTATATCTAGTTAGCTAGGAAGAGAGCGGATGGGGAGGAGAAGAAGGAGATTGTAGGAACAGTAAGCTAAATCATGACAATGAAGTTTCCTGCTTCGAAGGCCCACATGTTGTGATGCTACTGTAGGTGAGAAGAAAGCAATGCTATTACTATTAAGGTAAAAAAAGGCAAGAAAATAATAAATAAGTTCTCCAGGTTTATTTGGAATACAATAAATAAAATTAAGCAGCAGGGGAAAAAAAGCACTTTAAAAGCACCTGAGTATTCGTGATGCCAGAATTTACATTGTATCGGTATTGTACATTTTAATGTTGATATGTGATAAAGTGATTTAAATAAATTCTTAAAAAACAGAGCTACTCCAGTATTATTTGAAGTATATAACATATGGTAGTCTGCAGTATTTTCTGATTTTTATTTAATACCCAGCATGCATACAAAATATTCATTGAATATTTAATAAACCTGGAGGGTCAGCTCTTGTGAACTCATCTCCATAATCCTTCAGACTATGTGAGTAAACAGAAATATTACTAATGATTATTGTAGCCAATCACCCTTAAAACTAAAAGACTGTGGAGGAGGCTTCTAATTCTTTTTCATGGCTAGACTTACAAGGTGTTTTTATGTCTTATAGTCATCTTGATGGACATCCTTTGAAATTCCTTTTTACTACCGAAAGTTTTAAGAATTTTCTGTTGCTAAGCTTTAGTTTTAGAAAACAGAATCGGCACTGTTGCCAACTCATAACATCATCTTCCAGAGTCCTAAGCAACTTTTTTCTAAGATTCATCTTTGGAACCAACAGGGTCTTTTTAAGTCTCTTAAAATAGTAGCTTTCTATTATATAGTGAACTGTGTATGCCTAGGAATGTCATGTACTTTTTATCAGTCAAGAAGAAGGTAAATGTATCATCCTAAATTTGTTAATCTGAGAATTCATTTTTGCTGTCTATTTAGACATGCTGTGAAAGTATTTTCTCCCCTCCTCTCCCCTAAGAAATGCTTCCCTCACTGTCTGTCTCACTGACAAATAAATATTAGTGTCTCTGTTACATTAACAGATGAGTTGGTATGCCTGCAGAGAATATGTATAAGGACAATTTTTTAAATGAAAAATAGTTCATTTTATAAATTAGAACCTAAGCTGAATACCAGATAACATAGTTGAGAAGAGTGTAAGGTTAAAAGTTTGCACGATACAATGTTTTCCTTGGTACCTGCTTTTAGCCTGAATTTTCCTCCAGGGCTACTGCAGACTGTTGAGAGGAGCTATCTTTTTTGGATTTTTTGGTGTAGCATATGCCTCAGTTTGAAACATTGTAGGACCCCTCTGTATCCATGATCAGAAGCATAATTTGCTGCAGGGGATGACTCCTCCTTTGACTACATCTATTCCACCTATCCTTAGACACTTGCCACTTTTAGGCTTGATGACAGGCTCTGTTGCCTGTAGATACATAGAAGAATGCTGTTTTTTTTAAAAAAGGTTATTTCTAGAGTGGTGAAAGAACTTGCAATGTTATTTGTTATTCTTAAATTCTCCATGATTTCAGTCTCATGGTAGATACGCATACTTGCAGGAAATGGGAGTGTTTCCCAGGAAAAGGTTCTGAATGAGATGTCAGAACATTGTTCAGCTTCACTGTAGTAATCATCGGAGAAGTGAAGGTCTGACTGATGTAGTCTGCCCCTTAAATGTTGAGTCTTCAGTTATGATGATCATCATCAAAAGTGTGTGTAGAAATCAGCTACAAGATGCTTTTGATGTAAGTTATGCATATTGATTTGGACAAAACAATTCTTATTTTAGAAAATAAAACTAAAAGCAATTGTGTTGCACTGCCAAAATATCCACAGAATAGGCATCTTGAAGTACCAAATCCTATCTTTACTCCATGGAACAGGTGGAAATTGCAAACCATTAATAGTAGTCCTTAAAAATGTTTCCTCCATCTCATCTTTTCTGTAAGAAAACAGTCTTCCCCAAACAAATGTAGAATATAAGGCATTTGTTGGAATAAAAATGACATTTTAATGTGAACTTTTTTAATTTCCGTTTTGTACATGTGTGAGACCGGTACTTTTTAAAAGGCCGTGAAAATCTAAGCACGTTTTCAATCAGTTTAAATAAAAGTTGTTTTTTGATAAGTATAAAGATGTATAGATTTGACTGTATTGCTGTGCAAACCTTTCCTTTGCTTGAAGCAAGCAAACCCATTCAGCTTTCTTTGCAACTAATTTTCCAGAAGGAGGAAGCTGTTAGCGTGCTGTAACAGCTTTGTCGATGATGGTACATGTGGTGTTCAGTTTAATTTACACATGCATTTGTGTGTGTGTTTGAATGCATGTTTGTTTCTTAAAGCAAAAAAACCTTACAGCTTTTGACTGATCCTTCTGTTCCAATATATAGAAGGGTTATGTATGCACGGTTGCATATGGAGAGATTTAGGGGAGGTGACCATGGAGCAAATCGTGAACAGCTGATAGGTGATTTGGGACAGACTTAACAGTTATGCCTGGTTCATACAAATTCTGCTGAGGATAAAATTGTTATAATAATTATTTTTTTGGTATACATATATATATATATTAAAAAAAATAAGTGTCTTCAGAACTGTAGTCGGTGAGACATTAACATGAAGTAAGAGTGAATAGATGGAGTGGTATCTGCCCGAGTGTGCAGTCAACACAGGAATGTATTTCAAAGTTGTAAACTCCCTGAGTCCCATTACTCTTATTAAAGCCTAATGATGACATGTAAAATACTAACAGTACCAACTTATTTTGTGTTTATTTTAGCTGAGTGTGAAGATATATTTTATCAGATAGGACCAGTCAGTATTAGCAGATGGCAGAGAAAATTAGGAGGAATATAAAAACATGGAAAAAAAAAAAGAAAAAGAAATAAGGTGCACAGGGCCAATTTAAAGACCATGGCAATGAACAAATAAAAATAACAGTGTGTGAGTTTTTTAAATCCTCCTAAGACATTCAGATGCTCAATTTCCATTAGAACCTTTTAATCCCTGAGGTAGAATTGAAAATCTTAGTCTGAAAGGTTGGTTATGTTATAAAGATTTAATCCACATTTTATTGTTATAGGAGCCACATATCGCCATCAGTTGAAATTATAGTGTCGAACACAGTAGCACATACTCAAGACAAGCTGCAAATGGTGTCTGACCCTATCTAGAGAGTGAGATGCCTGACTTTTTAAATATTTGTGCTTGATTTACTCTCCTTTCCCTCCTTTCCCTAAGGCTTTTACTGTCAGCATCTACCTGACCCAAATAGTGTAGAGCAGAGGAGGCTTCATTCAGTTGAGCCAGGTGAGATCATCTTGTCCACGTGTCTCGACCTGTCTGGACCTGCAGAGTGCCATAAACTGTGTTTGCAGTGACGGCCGCAGAGCCCGCCTACCGCAGCTAATGCTGAGGTGCAGTGATCCCAGCTTAGTGCTGCATTAATATAAATAAGTTTGTTAATGGCAGTCCAGCAGCTACATGTCAGAAGGCTCACAACTTTGTGCAACAGGAAAAGAGACACTTATGTTCCCACAGTGGGGGAGCTCCACCAAGAGCAGGACTCTCTTATTTGGTAGTGAGCTTTAATCCTTCCATTGTATGTCGTTTTAAGCTGTGTTGTGATGTAATTGGCTTAATCATTACTATTATGTTGCTTTGCACAAGTTAAGATTGTAATTTGACATATGGAAATAAATGGCAACTGGATTAGTGATTTGCAGGTGTCATTTAAAAACGGGGCAGGGAAGAAAGCCTTTCATATTTTGCAAGTGGCGTGTTTGCTAATGTACAGAGGGAGAATTAACCACAGAACTGCATCTCATGCTGTTTTGAAGTAGGAGCAAGCTTCACCTGTTCTTTTCTGGGACTGTGTGCTGCTAGGGACTGTGTGCTGCTAGGGTTGAGGAAAGAGAATCTCATTCCCGATGGATGTGTTCGCTATAGGAATGATTTTACGTTTCCTTTGCGGAAGACAAATACGGGAGTAAAGCTTTCTCTTTGATCGAGAAATCAGCATAATGGAGAGACAGCTCTATTTAAGAAATGCAGCAAGGGTGGCATTTCTGATGTGGATGTGTCTGTGTGGTGGAACTTCCAGCATTGTTCATGGAAGTAGATATATTTTTGTTTTATGACACAGCATAAAGTGGTGACCTTGTCTCCATAATTTAGTAACTCTGGAAGATGTTTAGAGAGTCTATTCCTAAGTCTTTTTAAGTATGAGCTGCTGGATTGCATTTTGAAATGCTCTTTCTCCAATACACGATACAGGGGTTTAAGAATCAAATGTACTCAGAACTAAAATATCTGGGGTTTTTTCCCTCTCAAACATGCATTTACTTGAGTTTATTAAGGTGGTTTCGGGTTTTTTGTGGGTTTTTTTTTTTTTTTTTGGAGGGGGGAGTATGTGCTTTTGGTGGAGGGGTGTTGCTTTCCTCCACCTTGCAAATGCTGCATTATTGCAACAATCAGCACATCGTGGTGCATCTTCTATAGTCCACTTATTTTCATGATCCCAGATAGTAGAAGTTCAAATCCCGAGGGGAAATTGAGCTGCACAGTGTAACTATGTGTCAGCTTCCTGGTTCCAAGCATAGGACATCAAAGAGAATACATTTGGTGGCTGAGTGAGTTACGGCTATGCAAACCTAGGAGGAAACTGTTGTTCTAGCAGTATCTGCAACACAGAACCCTTGAGCTATGAGATGGAGATGCCATGTGATAAAATTGAGAAAGCATGTTCTCAAGAGATTTTTTTTTCCCTTCTTATTTCTTTTAGAATTTGTGTTAGTTTGATTGCAATAAAATAGTGCTTACTTCGTGGGAAGAAGAAGAAAAGGAAGCCATTGAAGGAGAAGAAAAAAGTAGAGATTAAAAATTGTTCTCTTTTAACATTTGCCTTGCTTAAAACCATTTTCTTTTGTTGAAGACCCTAAGCAGCCTCTGCTCCTGCCATCTGGTGGTTACTAATAAAAGTTGCACCTTCAAAGCCAAATTAAATTGTTTTAAAGCCAATTAATCCTTTTCAGAAGAGGATGTTTTCAAGTGTCTGAATTATCTCTATCTTGATATGTTGACACCAGGAGTGTCTATATGTGTGCTTAGTATATGGGAAAATAGAGAGAAAGTAGTCCCCATTTACATCTGTCTTTGCGCTGTTGGCTAACGTAGGAATCTGGAGGTTGTAAATAAGTTTTTGGATTTGTTTCAGCTTAGGAAAAAAATAGATATTCATATTAGCCTCCAGTAAATTCTGTTTTGCTACTCACAGCAGAGTTAGGATTACGTTTCCCCAGTTCTGTTCACTTCTTTGTGGAGTTGTTTCATATGAGATGTTCAGATGACTAAAAGCATTTTCCAACCTTCTTTGAGTCATTGTTAAAGCTGTGTTTTTGGATTGCTGAAGTCTCCTGAGTGCCCTCTGTGCTGGGTGCTTTCTAAGAGTAGAGACATTATAGCAGGAAACAAGGTGCTCTTTTTATATTCTTAGGGACCCCTGATAGGTGTGTCAAAGTGTTTTGAGGTAGTTATGACTAAGTAGCAATAACCTGAATGTGTTTCTGCCTGAACCTGTGCATATCACTGCAATGTGATTTGGGACAATCCAAGAACAGGCGAAACGGAGAAATTGTGGTTGTGTGTTAGAAGTTTTATCTACGTAATCACTAGTTCTTTACGTCTGGTAAGTTTAGTCTCAATAAATATCTCTGATTTGTGGTGGTTTTTTCCCAATTATTTTTATAGAAATTAAGAGGTCCACACCAAGATATTTGTGGCCACAAGTTCATCTCAATCCATTGTACAGTCCCAGCTGTAGTCCAGCTTCATCCTGAGTGCTGCAGCTGTAGAGGAGTGTATCTAACCACCTTGAGTATGGAGGGTGATTCCAAACAGCACCTGCTTGTGGTGTCCCACTCCTCACAGCTTGCTCCTGCTTCCCATATGGAGAGGATTTTAAAGTTCTGTGGGAGGATGGAAAAAAAAAAATGCAGACTTCTTACAGGTTATGATGCCTCCTTGTGCAGTGGGTGGGTCTGGACAATTTCAAAACAATCTTGCATGAAGAAGAAAAGACGAAATTATACATAAAACAGGAAAAAGAAAAAACTGTGTTAGCTGAGAGCCCCCAGTTGTGAGAAAGTCAAGACAGGCTAGATAAATGATGTAATAAGAGTTGGTTCAGTGTGGAGTTTTCAGAAGCAGATGCGTATGCAATTCAAGGGAACTGCTTAGTATTTGCTCAAGTGATGTCTTTAAATTGGAGTTATGGAATGATTTGGGTTGGAAAGAACCTTAAAGATCATCTAGTTCCAACCCACTTGTCATGGGGCAGGGACACCTTTCAGTAGACCAGGTTGCTCAGAGCTCCATCCAACCTGGCCTTGAACACTCCAAGTGTTCACTCCACACTCAGAGATGGGACATCCTCTCTGGGCAACTTGTTCCAGTGCCTCATTACCCTCACAGTAAAGGCTTGTCAAGCAGTTTTGCTTTTCTGGTCAATTAGTATCCCTCTTCTATGCCAATTTAGGTTGCCACTATATTGAAATGAACTGCTGCAACCAGCTCTTGTGGCGGCAGCAAGCAGCAGCAGTTCATGCTTCCCCCTGCTGCTTTTATGAAGAGGTAGTCTGTAGTATGGTTTGCCCTTTACAAACTCCATGGAAATGTCAGAAGAGTGCAAAGTTTGATACTGCTTTCATGGTGGGAATATGCATCACCTCAAGGGTTTGAACTCACCATTTCACACCAGTTATTACATTGCAGCGATTTAAGTTACTACCAAAAAAAAAAAAAGAATTTATTTTCTCAGTCTTCCTTCTGTTACTCATTAAATTTTTAACTGGTGGGCGCACTTAGGCAGCCTGAGTCTGGTGTGCCTGAGCTGTCTGGCTGGGTGTGCTGCTCAGTGTCCTCCCTCGCTCAGCTGCCTCCTGTTGACATGTAACCGGGGGTGATGCTTACCTGATCAGGCGGGTCCTTTAGAGTTCTGTGTGGCCCCTTTGATTTATACTCCTGGTTTGAACTTTGAGGGAGTATCGGATTTACCAAGAAGTCATCTAACAATCGGAACACAAAGTTTGCTTGTAAATACCTGCACATTTTAAATAAATGTTGAGGCAGGTGGTCTGTTTGGGGGTGGGAAGAGGGCAGTTCAGAATATTTGCAGATAGTTTGCTGTTCCTCCTTGATGAGGAGAGCAGGTTAGACCAGATTTCTTTTTCTTTAAATTCTACCTGATTGCACAACTGGTGGGACCAGAACTATGCCCTCCAGCAACCAACCCCACCTTGCTACAGGAAGCCTGCTCAGATTCAGATTGCAGCTTAAAAAACAACAACAAAGCCTCCACAAATATTTATTTCTTTACAAAGCTGCTGTTAATTTGTTTGCCTTTTTTTTTCCTTGTGTAGCATTCTTTTTTAACAGCATGAAATACACATATAGAAAAAGATTCAGAATTCTGCTGTGTGGCTGCTTCCCCTGATTTCAGAACCAGCTTGTTAAAACTAATGCTAGGTTTGAAGAATAGGAATTGCAAAGAGGAACGTGAGAAAGTTGTTGGGTAGACAGATGTGATTTAGGCTTTCATTTCCTCCCCCCCCTTTTCTTTTTCCTGAGACAAGGTCAGGTGTGTATCATCGTTCATATCTGTGCTTTGCTGTAAAAAGTGCTGTTGACATGTTGCAGATTTCAAGAGGGAAAAAACAATAGTGCAGAATCTTGAGCTTTTTACTGAATGTGCATTTCTTTTACAGAAGACGTGATTTTGTAACTTTGAAACTTCAGTTATTTTAGTTTGCTTTTTTAAAAATTCCTTCTTGTGAGAGAGTTTTCTAGTGAATTGGGATATTGATAATTTTGTTAGATGACAATGACACAGGGAAATCTTGTTCTTCAAGGTCATTCCTTTGATTTTCTTGGTGAACAGTTAATTATACAGGGTCTTATAGGAGGTGACTTTGGCATGATTTTCATACTGTTGTAATGCTTTACATTGTTTAATGTTATACACATGTAAACAATTGTGGCAAATTTCTAGTGTAACAGTCATTCTGTGTGTTTTATGATTTTACTACTAAATCCTTGCTACTACCTGAAATAGACAACAGACAGATTTACAGTCTTTTTATTATTTTAATCTGAAGCAAAGTAAGCATTATTTGTAGCGTTCAATTTAACGTGATTGTCTGTTTTCATTCCATCATCCAATTCCGACCCCCCCTTATCAAGATCTTCCCGAGCCTCCTGCAAAACTTCCTCACAGTGTTATTCCTTGTGTCAGAACTGATGTACCGATTACCTTACAAATCTATACCTAGCATGGTTCTACAACTTTAGTCCTTGTGCAAGGGCTGTGCTCCAGTGGAGGGATGTACACCTTAAAAACATTTGTGTGAAGAGCAGTTAGAATACATGCTAATTTAAAAATTCATAAATGTATTTTCAGAAATGCGTTAAGTGCTGTTTATGAAAGAAAGCAATGAAGTGAATCATGTGGAACTGGCTTTTGTCACATCTAAGTAACTAAATACCATTATAGCACGTAAGATTGCTGCAAAAGCTTTACAGTAATGTAGGTATGGCTGTTTATATGCTTATTAACTTGCAGGGTTTTTTAGCTGTGGTGTGTGCAGAATGCTGCCAAGGTCAAAGTTGTTAAGCTGCCTCAAATAGTACTGAGGAAAGGAATTATGTTAGGTAAAGCATTGGTTGGGGTTTTTTTTAAGCAACCTCCTTTTGTTTTTTTACAGCAATGCTGTAGAAAAGGATCTTGAAGGAGAAATTGGGGGATGCTGGGCTTGGAAGCAGCATGAAATTAAGGAAATAGGGTTAGAACTGCAGTCTTTGGTGGAACGAATGTTGAAGATGGTCACCATACTCTTAGGATCCTGTGCATTGCTTGGCTTAGTTATACAGAGGTTTGAAAAGTGAGAAGTTCAAGTTTGATACAGTGAGCAGGAGAAAGCTAATGGAGCACATTAAAAATGCAAGCTGACCTAGATATACTGTTGAATGGTGCCATGTGGTGTGCAGCTTTATATGACAGGCTGGAGCACCTTGTTGACCAGAATAAAAACTAAAAACACTGATAATAATGCATTGTTTACAAATCCGAAGAGAAGATAGAAGAATGGGGCTGTCCTGTTCCATTTTATAGGTGATGTTAAGAAAAACAACTTGTTCACTATGAAAGCAGCTACTGATCTTGGTTAAATGTATACAACATTATTTTTTTTTAAAAAGTACAGAAATTACTTCTGCAGAATGATCAGTGTGCATGCCCCATTGCCACAAGTGTGTGTCTCCTTTCTGTTCTCTTCTGTCAAAGCTACATGTACACAGAACCCTGGAAGTTGGAAGAAAAGTTAGTATTATGTTAAGAGTTTAAGAGTTAATTGATCAGAGCTAAGGTCTTTCTCTCTGGAATATGGTGATATTCAGAATGGGAAGGGGTTGCAGAATCTTGCCATTAATTTTACAATACTTACTTCCAGATTAACTTTGAAGAACTGTTTTAAGAGGTGTCAAAGTATCAGAAAATGTTAATATGATGTTATTTTTCAGATAATGAATATTAACTTTTAGCTGCTGTTTGAAACTTGATGGTAAGTCATTCATTTAAGTATTGAGACAGTTTCACCTTGGAATTATTATCTCAACTTATTTATAAATACCAAGAAAAGCTTACAGAGGAAATGTTGACATCCCACCCCTGACATCTGCCTTAGCTCTCCTCGAACTGTGTAAATTCAGGCATATATTATTGGGATGTTATATATTTTTATAGGACTAGGAGGTTTGAAATTGATTTTTTTTTCTTAAGGCTGTATGTTACAATGCATTTTCAGTCGGTACAATAATAATAAACAAGACTTGCATGTACCTGTGATGCATTTGATTCCTCCCTGCAGTGACTCATTGTGGATCTCTTACAGCTAAGTGCTTGTTCCTTGTGATCAGAGGAAAATGCTACACACCTTCTGCTTCGTGCCTGTTAAGTTCAAGTTTGTACTGTAGGCAGCATTACACTGCTATCTGTGAGAACTAAAGGGTAAAAAATATCAAGAACAGTAAGTGAAGGGAAAATTCAGAAAGCCACTTCGTTCCCCCTCAGCCAGAATGTTGATTTTTAATCCATTTCTGTTTTCATTCTTGCTTCTTCCAAATTTACAAATTTTTCTTCCTATTCAGAGGTACCCTGTTGAAATTAATGACTGTAATGGCAGTTGCTCTTTTCTGTCTTCTGGAACCCAAATGATGGATACCAGCCTTTTTAATCTTGTTATGCTAAGGGTAATGTATGGGTCCTTTATCCGGACCAGTTTTTTGAGTTGAAGAAGGGATTGTTTTCTTCAATTTTGTTATCATTTTTCCCCCTCACCTTTTTCATTCCTTGAGGGACTGGTCTGGGGAACAAAGTGTCCGTGTTCCTGGGAACAGAAATAGATTGTTCCATTCATAATTTAGTGATCTATTTCTGTTTGGCAAAGTTAAGCACATGCTTAATTTCAGGTCTCTGATTAAATCTCACCGACTCCACTATGACTTAGGTGCTTTGCAAAACTGTGGCTTTTATTCCCATCTCAACATCACATCATTGCTTCTGTCTCGTTGCTCTTTTTCTCCTACTTTCCCCACCCCCCCTCTGCCATGCTGCAAGTTGACTGTGCTTAGTGTCAGCAGTTTATGTTCTGCATGTTTAATGAAGGCCACGGCTCAGCTCAGCATAGCCCTTCCCCTTACGTTAACAGAATTTTGATAAATGAGATTTCCTCATGTGGAGAGCCGAGAAGGGCCTTTGACGGGAAAAGGCAGGGCATGAAATCAGCAGGTGTCAGGGTGTGCAAATTATAGGCATTTTGAACAAAAAACAAAATAAAGAACTTGTTATGACTATCTTCAAAATGTGTATCTTCCTGTGAAGCACAAAAAAGGATTTAACAAAATACTTTAGCAAAACAAAAGTAGATTCAGAGAGCAGTAATCTGAACCAACGTATTCCTGCCTTCCTTTTTGCTCTGTATTCCCCACACCTACCACCTTAATTGTCAAAGTACGCTGTATAAGCAATTGGATTACAATAATCATTGCTGAGTTTAGCACATGGAAATGTGTTTCAGTTGTGGTTTATATCCTGTGTTGATCTAAACCATGAGAAAATCTCTATTTTATGCCCACTCAAGCTATTGACTGCAATAGAATAACAGAGGGAACTGGTTGTACAGATAAAAAGAAGGTGCCAGCAGATATTGAAAGAAACCTTTTCATCTAAGGTTCATTTCTAGGATCTCTCCTCCTTTTTCGTTTATATGTTCATTTTTCTAATACTGCTCACTACATTCCACACTCCCACCCCTATCCCGCTCTGAATTTCAGTCATTCGCCTTCATGCAGATTTAGCTTGTTCAGTGGCTGATTTCCTATTCAGACTATATTGCAGTGTAAAAGGTTTTTTAAGAAAATGGGTTTTGTGTGCTTGCATGTGCCAGTGAGGTATTGGATTGTTGAAATAACATCAGACTCTTCAGTGGAGATTATAATCTGACATGAATGATCGAAGGCCAGAAATGGATCCTGCAGACCTAAGAGTGGAGATATTTTATTACCCTAGCTAACATTTCATAAAAGTTTCTGCAGCTGTAGTGGATTAGAGATGAATTGTTTTTGTTGGAAAGATGAAGAGAAAGGACAGTTGGTATGGTTATAATAATTAATAAATAACACAGTTAATTACTGGGTCTCCACTATGTTCAGAGATTAATTTAAATCAATTTGTGCTCACTTCTATTAAAATAATCAAAACTGTATTTTTATACACACACATGGAAAAATAAAATGCATATACACAAAGCTGTGTATTTAAATATATGTGTATAATTTTACTTCTTATGTGTGTATGTTTAGCTACATAGGGGTTTTTTTCTCTTTTTTGGCGGGATTTTTGCATGGCTTGAAAACAGAGATAATTGCTGATCTCATAATTTTTTCATTTTTTGTTTTTTACCATACCTGTGCACTAAATCTTCCCGTAATGTCTGCAAAGAGTTTCTCAGGATTTTCTGCTCACTTCAGACTGCTCTCCTTCCCTCCTGTCAGCCAGGCGGTGATGGGGCCCCTTCACAGTTGGGAGCAGCTCAGAGTTGCACATGATCACCCAATGGATTATTCCAGTGTACATAGTTTCTCTTACAGAGTATATTTTTTCTTAATTATTGAGATACACTCTTTATTCCCATTCCGTCTCGTTCCAAATTTTTATTTAAAAAAAAGTAAAATAATCTAGTAGTCATTTCTTCAGATGTTTTATAGCAAAGCAATGTACTTGCAGTGCCTTCCAGTAGTAGCTGTAGACCTTAAGCTATATCGTACCTTCTCGATTTTACAGGGTATTTTGTAATACCCTTTCCAAATCCCAAATTCCAGACTCTTAGACCCCTGTGATCACAAAGAGTATAGGCTTGTTGGGGAGGTGCTGGCAGCTGGGTGGCAGGCAGGCGGAATTCTCAATTCCTGTAAACTGCAGGCAGAAAAGGCTCTTCCACAGCACATGATCAGGCCTTTCAGGCCACTGGGCAAGTATAATGGCAGGTGCAATTAGTGTCCCTTCTCTTAGGCTTATTTTGTTCAGGGCAAAAGTGTTTGTGAAGGAGAGCAGAAGAGCTCAGTGTGACTGCAGTACTCCTCCCTCTGCAGAAAACCAGGATCAGCCCCAGGTGTTATAGTTCCTTCTGGGCCTTCATTTTGTGCGTTTCATTTTTGTGCCAAAATGGCAGTCATAATTTTAAAGTCGAAATATAGGAATACAGAATCACGTGGATCACATTTTCATGAGGCATATGTGTGTACACATGCACATATCCGTGTGGCACAGGTCCAGTTGCTGGTTGAGATGTGCAGAACTATTTGGTTTGTAAATTACTTAGTCCACAATTCTTCCATTGGCTTTACCAGGGAGTCAGCATTACTGGAAGTAGCTAGTGGGCTATCAGGGTTCATTTTAGACACCCTTTTCTCACAGCAAGTGAGAGTTGGGCTGAAAATAGTATTTGATAGGACTGTGCAGAGAATAAAGTTGGTACTCCATGGCCAGCAAGCAGGGAAATATGGGTCAGCCGCCACTGATTTCAGTGGGATCAAGCTAGGAATACATCCTAGGAAGGAATGTGTGCCTTCATTGACATGGACTGTGCTTGTAGTGTTCTAAGATTATTGGAGAGAAGCTGTGCATGGGTAATGTGCTGTGATCGTATCTCCATCAGATTTGAAATATACCGTCCTAGTTAAACAAAGAAAACTTGTGTTAACAGAGAAAAAGAGAACTATGTCCTTTTCACATTTGAGAGTTAAGTCCTGTTTATTTTGCCTTAACATGCAGGGAGGTGGATAAAGGCTGGTTACATTTTTTAATCCCTCATCACTAAAACCCAGTAAGTGAAGCCAAAGAAGGTTTTCTTTTGCTCGTTGCCACTTATTTCCTTCAGACTACCAGGCAGAATGAAATCTTCAGTTTAGAATAGAAATGTTTCAAAAATATGTGATAAATTCTTTCTGCAGTTATTTCTAAAATACTGGATTCACTTGTGAAATAATTGCAAGTAATTATGAACAACAGCTTATATGGCAGCACCTGGTTCTTTTTTTTTTTTCCTGCTGCAGCTATTGCCACAATTTCTTTTTGTTGATCTTTACAGTGAATATACATTTTGCCAAAGAGCATTGCTCACTAAGATTTGGAGTTAGTTTATGATATTATACAGTGATTTAAAGTAATTATACTCTAAACTATGACAAACAGTGTAATTTGGAGATTGCATTCCATACATACCCTTCCATCGTGTTCTGGCAAAGACCATCCTTGTGCTAAATCTGATAAAATATACATTTCAAATCCCAAATGTGCACAGACATAAAAAGCAACAATACCAAGAATGCCTGTCACTTCGTGGCATGGCCAGGATATCAGTGCTTTACCTTTACATCTCCAGAATGCAAGTTATTATGTGCTAAACTGCAGCATTAACCTTGCACCTGGGTGAGCACTGGCTTGTCTGAGCACACTGCGCACTCTGTGGGCTGGGTGCCACAGCTCTGTCAAGGCCAGGGTGCCACACTGGGCAGTATGCTCCTGTTTAACCTTAAATATGTCAAGAGCCATCCATTAGAGGGCTTTCCAAAAGCAGAGGTAGGTGGAGCCTGAAGTCTCGTCAGAACTGGGTGCCACAGTGTGCAAAATCTGAAATGAACTTTCAGTGAGGCCCAGATGATTGCTGTGCTTCAGCAGAGGGGAAGAGTTCGCCTTCTTAGCTTGCTACTGGCACGTCTTTAAGGTGGGGGGGGGGGGGAAGCCTATGAGGAGTGGACAGATTTCTAGCTCTTTCTCCTGCTTAGAATTGTCTCTTCTTATTTTAGTCTTGCACTTCCAATTTTGCTCTGCAAAGTTATTTGAGTTCAGCATGTTCCAATTTAGAAGTGAAAGATGGTTTTTGCTACACTCAAATACATGCGACCATTGCACTGCATACTTCAGCACGCCTGGAATGTCTCACTCAGGGCTTGCTTCCCTTAAGGCTCATCTCTCTGTGTTTTGATAAGGGGATGAAAGGTGCAGAAAAGGGCTGATGTTGAATGGAAGTTCATTGTCTTGATCTTTGATTTATCCCCTTACCTAGATGTAGAATATCTTATGCTTAAATATTTTAGTAACTTGGGGGAAAGAACTGTGAAGTAATACGTTTTTCTAAATTTAATTTTCTAAATGCCAACAAGCTCAGTACATTCTGGGACATCTAACCTCAAAGCACAGAGAGTCTGAGTGAGCCACTTGACTATGTAAATTGATCAAACTCCAGTCAGTAGATTGAAGTGTACATATTTGCATATGTACACTTACATATGACACTTGGTCTAGAAGAGAGTGGATTTGCTTTGCTGGAAAGATGTTCAGTAAAAGTGAATACGACCATTTTGACATCTACGCCAATCAATATAAGAGCAGGTTGCCTTGTTTCTATAATTGGTTTTGCCCCCTTGTAATTTTAGTATTAAAAAAAAATTAGGTAAGAGGCCCCAAATAAGGTTCGAAGTAAGGCAAGTAAGGGAATAAGGTTCAAATGCACTGTTATGTGTTAGTATTTCAAACTTACGACTCCCTACTGTGCAGTAAAGGTTGTGCTAGGAGATATAAGTGGAAAAGTGAAGTTCAGTTTCTGTCAATTTTGAGATTTCCTATGCATACACTCTGAATTTTCATGTGTTCATTGAGGACATCTTGCAAAAGGCTTACATGTATATGAAGTTCTGACTGCATATCTGTAGAGCTGTACATGCTCAATTGGAAGTAATAAAAATCAAAGATTTTCTATACCTTGGGTCCATTTTGTGCATACTAGCAGTATGGATAGCAGTAATAGTAAACTCTTCGGTGAAAATAAAATGAGCCCGAGATTGTCACTGTAGATTGCTCACAGCTCCACTTGTTGCTTATGTGTCACTGCTATAAGAAAAAGCATAATAAATTTAGGAGTGGTATTGCGGGTGCAGGTCTTCAGAGTTTCAAAAGGGCTGCACAAACGTCTGGTGCAGGGCTCCTCTGTCCCAAAGGAGCCATAGCTGAGCACAGGGGATAAGTTCCCATTTTCAAGTCATTGCATAGCAGTGGAAAGACAGCTTTTTAAAGTGAATTTTGAAAGTTAGTTAGGCATGCTAATTTTCAAAATTGTGATGTGTTGTTTCTGGATTTCAGAATGCTTTATAGTAATTCATATTTATGTATCTGTAGTAAATGGCTATTAAGGAATTATTATTAAAGGGATTGCAAATGGTTTCAATTGTTACATATGATCTTGCAAATCAGAAAGGAGGCTGTATTTTGACACAGAAATTGTTTTAAAGGGCATCTATGTTAGCATTTTTGTTCTGTAGTTGTATCTTGTCATTCCAGACTTAAGAAGGCTTTTTAATAACTAGAACCAGTCTGCAAGGAAATTGTAAAGTAGCTGATGTGATGAATGGGTGTCTAATTCCAAAATACTATTTGGACATTATCCAGGTTTTGGAATATTTTTCAGGGATAAATTAATAAGCAGTTTAAATAATTCATTTAGAGAAAGCACTTCTTGTGACTGTTCTCTGAATTCAGTTACTTTATTAATTTGTCTGATTTCTTTAACATTGTTTATAGAAGAAACCCATGACATTTTACTAACCTGCCTTTAAGATGATGTAAGTTATTTAATAATGTGGATTTGAAAGTCCTAGATAATCAAAGATTATGTAATTTCCTTGATTTTGTACATATACTGAGCAGTGAAATAAGCACATGTGCCTGTTTTCATTCATGCATGTATAACAAGGGAATGAGAATAGCTGTATGTAGAACTGATTGCTTCCCATATATTTAGAGTAATTTTTGTGATAAGGGAGCTCTAATCCTATTTTTTGAGACCACTTATGTTCTTCTTATAATCCTCCAAGTAGTAACTAAAACACAGAGTATTACACTCTAATAAGAGCTTAACACAACTGTAGTTTCCCTTGAATGGAAAATGCTGGTCCTTTGGCGACACTTGTATCCCGGTGTCATAGGTGTGGTTGTGCTGAAAGATCCGTGGAAAAAATGAGACATCATTCTTGTTAGTGGTAGAATCTGTGTAGTGTAGGAAATCTTTTACGTTAAAGGAGATCAGATTTAAGGATTGTGTGGCTGGAACATAATGCAAATTTTCATGACCCTGCCCCCTGAGAAAGAAGGAAGAGGGAAACAGGAAAATGGCATTCTAGGGAAGGCATTTATCGTCCCAGCTTTCTCTTAGTGCTTCTGTTTCACTCTGGAAAAGTAGTGACTGAGTGTTGCTGCAATGTTACATCTGTGCAATTTATCAAAGCTTATAGGATTTTTACTTGGGTTACAGAAGGCTCATTAGTCGTCAAGTCAACTGAACATAGGTCATAATTATTACGCTATTAGAGCGTTCTTGAAAAAGATAAATAAGAGTTAGGGCTGTGAGATCTGTTGGAATAAAAGTATTTTAATAAAAATGTCAGTATTTTAACATCCTTCAAGATCTACAAAACAAACGTGAACCTGACTTTCAAATAAATTACAGTACTGTGCTGATGATAAAAGTTCAGTGATAAAGGGATACTGCTGCCTTATTTTTTAAACATAAACCAGTGCAATTGTGAAGGAAGGGATTGTGTTTCTTTCTGTTTCTCTAGGACTGTCCTTAGTGAGGACATGAAAAGTTTGCATCCAGGAGAGAATTGCTGTGTGAGTAAACTTTGTAAATCTGCATGTCTTCAATAGTCTTTTAAGTCCCTGTTTGAGTAGTAGTGGCTTATGGTTCCCTACTACCCACTTACTCCAGAGAATAAATCTTCCCATCAGTTCTTCGATTTATCTTGCGGATGTTACTGTGGACGCTGTTAACTAGTCCTAGCCACTTACCAGAAGTTATGAACCTCATAACAGATGTACATATACTGCAGTAGTCCAGCCAGTCGTATTTAAACCATGGGACTCAGTTTGAGTTAGAGTATCTGGGTGAAAGTTCTCTTATCATTATTTTTCTGTAAAAGCAGCAAAGCAGTGAGATAGACAGAACAGCCCTAACCTTCATCCTTCAACCCTGAGTTTGTCAGGAACTGTAGTGCTAGGACAAGGAGGAATGACTTCAAACTGAAAGAGAGTAGGTTTAGATTTGATATTAGGAAGAAATTCTTTATAGTTGAGGGTGTTGCGGCACTGGAACAGGTTGCCCAGAGAAGCAGTGGATGCCTCATCCCTGACAGTGTTCAAGACCAGGTTGGATGGAGCTTGGAGCAACCCGGTCTAGTCAGAGGTGGCCCTGCCCATGGCAGGGGGGTTGGAACTAAGTGATCTTTAAGGTCCCTTCCAACCCAAACCATTCTATGATTCTGTGATTCCAACCTGCCCCAGCAAGATCTGTTGGAATTGGCCTGTAAACACCTTGGCCCCTGTAGGTGAAACAAATTATTAACAAGGCTGTTTGCACCTCGAAATAACTCACCAGTTCCTGGGAAGGCTTTGTATAACAGGCTACCAAATCCTTCAGCTTTTGGCTTTGCCAGATGTATCCATTGAGAAATTAGGGAGACTCGCATACTTCTGCAAAATTGGGTTTGGTCTTAGCCTGGATTTTCACAGAGAGTTGTTAATTTCATAAAGCTGGATGTTGGTGTTCAAGAAAAGAGAAAGATAAAAAGAAGAAAAGCAGAGAGAAATGTTTCTTAGCACATGGCGACGTGACAGGCAGTATTGGTGGGTCTCGTTCAGTGACTCACACTATGCTTCCCTTAGATTGCAGACACGAAGCAAGCTGAATACCTCTTGAACACTTCTTATGAGTAGTAAATGCAGTGCAGAAAGAAAAGTGATGTCTGTAGGGCTTTATAAAGGTTCCTGTAACAGCATTGAACTTACTGGTTTTTTCATTGTAACCTGTTATGACCTAGCTGACTGGCCTTCATTCACTTTGCAGGGCTTTGTACTGAACAGGAGTGAAATCAGCAATCACAGGAGGGAAATTAAAATTTTTTTCAAGTCTTTCTATGAGTTAAAAGCCAAGATTTAAAGCCAGTTTTTAATGGATTCTTTTTCCTGTTGATTGGCTTCGCCCCAAGTCACATCGTTTTCAGCGAATCTGTTGAGAGTAACACAGTGCCTGACATTATAAGGTGTAATAAGTTGGAATTTGGAAAGAGTCCTCCATCTATTTGTATGAAGTAAGCAGCTTGAAAGGTGATGCAACAGAGTAACACCGGGATTTTAAAGCAGTGAAAATTTTATTTGTATAACTCCGTACCGGGGGTTTTTTTTAAGCAAAAGTTCAAATGGGAAATGAGTTAAGATCGAAGGTGTTAGAAGGGTACAGGTGGTAGGTCTTTTGTTCTGCGGCTCTTAGCAGAAGAAACAAGCTTTGGCCCTGGTAAATTCCTCTGTGGCACAGTAAAAAGAAGCAGCACGGAAAGCTGGATAATTGCCACATCTTTGTGAACACACAGATCCGTTGTGGGGAAGAAAACACAGATCTTGCATCGGCATTTCCAGCATGAAACCGCCTCAAGCCTCGCTTTCCCCTTCTCACTTGTGCAGCGGCTGTAGCAGCTTGTGTGTGGAAGATCAGTAGTGTAGATCTTATGGAACACATGGGATAAGGAAGGTATTTGTCATATAAATACACAAGCTTCTATTCTTTTTATTATTAATTTGCAACAGTGGTTTAATAGTGATTTGTTTCCTTAGTTGCTCTGTATGGAACACTGCTGGCACACAGAACCATATAATGAGACATTATACAAGATGAATTTAATAAAAAAAAAAACCTCCATATCTTGTTCAGCTCCATTTTGGGAAGCAAGGATGGAATATCACCACTGATTAAATGTATCTGGTATTAACTCTGCCAATGAAAAAGAAATTATGCTGGGGTAGAAATTTGGAAGTGGTTTAGAGAAAACAGTGGAGCAAAGAGGTTAGGAAGAAGATGAAACATTAAAAGCTATTTTAAAATGATGATGTGTTCTAGCTAAAATAATGTGTAAGCTCTCAAGCATTCGTACAAGGAGATGAAAGCAAACCCCCTCCCTTTAGACCAAAATAGTTGTAGCTTGCCTAAACTTTGCTTCCAGAAAGTCTTGATTTTTTTATCATTTTGTGCCATTTAACCTTATATTTGGTAAAACTTGTGGTTACACGTAATGCTAACCAAACAGCAGGAATGCACTACGCTGATGGTCTGGTTGTATGTCTAACTCACCTTTTTCTTTGGTAGCATTCTTTGGGGCTGAACTAGAAAATATGTTCAACCTGAGTCTGCTATCAGTGATGACGACAGCACAAATTTTGTACGTCTTGCTTAGAATTTCAGAGAAGATAATTTGACTGTTAGATTTCAGAAGACTTTTCCCCCACTTGTAATACTTTCGAAAATTTCACCTGTGCTGAAGTAGTATTGTGGGAAATCTTCTTTTGAGTTCATATCCTGATTTCCCAGGACACTGTTCATGCCCCAAACTTCCTACTGGTGAGAGGATCCCAGAATGTGTAGAGCTGACACACTCCTGCCCTGCAGGGTAAGCAGATCCCAGGAGCACACACAGGCCTGGAATGGTCCCACCACCATCCATGGGTATCTCTTCCATCGGAACATGGCTCTGAATCCCAGAACAGGGAGGTCTCAGATCAGGTAGCTCACCTGAGATTAGGCCTGCACTACCAGTTTGAGAGTTGTGGGTGAGAGTGTAGATCCAGGAGCCTGTTAGCCTTAAGTTGGTCTAATGGCCGTGGAGAATTTCTGTTGATACTCTCATTTGCTCAGATTGAGCACAGGAGACAACAATGTGATGTTAATTTACTTTTGTCTCTCTGTTTGGCAAATGAAACGTTCATTTTATGTTCAAATATATATGTAGGATTTTAATCTAGATGTATTAAACAGACAACAAATAAAAATTATGCTTTGTGGGCATCTTGCTAGTGTTGAAAAACAGAAGGCTAATGCCTGCAGTAAGCAGCACCATCTAAAGCAATACCTAACTGTGTTAGATCTCATAAATCCTTTATACTTAAAGGAAAAGAAATTCTGCTTGCTCTAACATGAAATGTAAAACTTTCTACCTCGAGCAACAAACCCATCTGTCAAAGCTAGTCTGTAAAGCAGAGCCCCTCTGGATGATCTGAAGGGCAGAAAACAGCTGTGCTGTATTCCAGGCTCGCATTTGTTAGCAAATAGTCTTTGGGTAGTATTTATCAATGCACTGGTCTTGCTTTAAGAAAACCCAAGCCAGTTGCGTATGTGCCGAGAAGTTTAGCCCCAAAGAACAAGTTTCAAAAGGCAAAAGGAAATGGAGACCTGCCAAGCTTGTTGGCTGGAGTCATGGACAAGAGCAAGGCCTGTCTGAACTGCCACTCAGTTTTTATTCTGCGAGTTTGCAGGGTTGGTGATTAGAGTGGCTTTCGCCCAATTATGCTGTGATTATTCCGCTGCACTGTAATTGACTGGGGAGATATGCTAATACCTGTCATTTGGGATGATAAAAGATGAGCGGAGGACGCAATGCATTATTTAGCTGGCTGTGTGATAGATGAGGGATGCGCAGAGTGCTTTAATTGCTGAGAAGAGAGGTTAAGCTGAACGAACGGATGAATTAGAAATGAGTTTTTTTATGGCTTGTGGAAAAGTGAAATAAAGGGAAATGTGCTTTAAAACTGTAGCAGCAGATAGAAGCAAACACAACAAGATGAGGTCTTTTAGGCAGCTTACTCTCTTAATTTAAATATATAAGACAAAACATGTTTTGGTGTTCAGTAAATAATAGTAACAATAATGATAAGAAATGCTCGGTGAGTTCATATCCTTGCCAAGAAAATCATTGTAAAAGGAGCTGGTTTTGTTTGAGGTGAAAAGGTGGAACCATTTCAATTTCCTTTGCAGTTCAGACCTTTAAAACTTCGTTTCCAAGGGCTGTGGTACCACTGGTGAACAGTGTTTTGTGTACATAGGTCAGCTATAGATTTACATAAATAATATCAGGCACACACATACATATATATACACACACACGCAAAATCTCTCGAGTATATGTGTTATACAGTTAATAAGTGCACAGAGAGAGAAGTGAGATAAAATGAATATTCATAATGGTTGGAGGAGTGTAGCGATACAATTAGCAAGAGTATACAAATAACTCACAAGTGACAAAGCTCTTTACCCTTTGGGTGGGAAGGTCATTAGAAACTGTATCTTCTTTAAGAAAAAAAAAATTAGCTACTGAAAAACAATGAAGGCGACCAGTAATTTTCCTGTTGTGTCATTTTTCTCATTTACAAGAGCCTTCACCTGTGGTTCAGAAAAATATTGGGAGTCTGTTCCATAAAGATGTGAGTCAGATAGGTTTTTGGAAAGGACTTCCAATTTGCAGTTAGGAAAATAAGGTATCTGTCTGTATTATGACCAAACCTTTATAAAATGGAGGATATTATCTGCACTGTGGTTGACTTGTCCCCAAATCTGTCGAACTGCTGGCAGGCTGCTGCTTGTCCATTGCAGTACATTTGTTTTTTCCAGAAAATACTGGCTCTTGAGCCCTTATTATTGAACGATAATGAAATTGTCTAGAGTACCATGCCTGGTGAGCTAGATGCCAGCTTGAGATGGATGCGGTACGTAGGTACGTACTCTGCTGCTGAATTAGAGTCTGCAGGGCCTGATCACTCCCCACATATATTCGTCACCTTGTACTTTCTGCCATTCACCAAAATATTTAATGGCTGATTTTCATCATCTTAGTTGGGACTGGCAACTTACTTTACAGCTGTAGCCATTGTTAACCTAATTTTTTTTTCTTAAGTTAGTTTTAAAAGAGCAGTTTATGAGGGAGTCTGCTGCTTTTATGGAGCAATTTATATTGCTATCTACTGGTTAGCATAATTTTCTAAAATGACCATTTGGATTTCAAAATGTGAATGCTTCTGGTTGCACCTTGGCTTCTCTCCATTAATTGAATGGATACAGCTCTCGGAAAAGCTGTGCATCTTTGAAGAAAGAAGCTGTAAAGAGTTCTAATTTTATTGGTTTATGGAGTGTTATATAGAAAAATCTTAACTCTTAAAAATCCCTTATTAACCATTTTTAAAGATATTACAAGAGAAAGTTTATTCTACATGATTTAGTTTAAAATAAAATATTCATGTAAAAGAAGTGGGATTTCTGGTCCAGAGAGAGACCCTGGCAGTTTTGCTTCTTAAGGTGGGATACCCCTGACAGCAGCCAGTGTTGGGGAGCATGGCCAATGCTTGGCACACTGCTGGGGTCTTTAACATCAGTGCAGAGCTGATCAGAGATAACGTTGTAATAGCATGGTCTAGTGTAGTATAAGCTGCGGTCCTGGTCTAGCAACACACAGATGAGGAGAGGCTAATGGAAAGAAGTGAGGGAGCTGCTGCTCACCATGGGTTCCAGGTGGTAGTGGGTGCCTCTAGCATGTGTTCAGAATCAGCAGGATGGACCCACATGCCATCAGCCTAGTAACTTCTGACATGACAAATCCCTTTTTTGAGGGTCTAAATCCTTCTGCCGTTTTTGTGGTTTGTAGCCTCTTAGAGTTTTCTCTTGTTGTCTGGGTTGTGATGGACCCCTGCAGTTAGGAAGGGAATAGGGCCCAGCCCTGCTCGTTTTCAGATAGCGGTCAGCACCTTGGGAAATGATCTTATCCAACTGCAGGTATGCAGTTCATCTGTTTTGTGTAAGTACGTGTGAATACAGTGAGGGTAAGGCTGCTAACTGTTTTCAGGCTCTTCCCTGCAAAGCACTACTGTAATTGTTATGCCATTTACAAAGCATGTTGTAACTATGAAATCAGCATGCAATTTTGAGTGTTTTCTTACTCCTTGAACAATAAATTTTAACTTATCCAGGAAAATAAAGTCACTTATGATACCACAGCAAAGTGTTGCCAAGAATGAGCCATTTTTCAAAACCCAGCTTTACCAAAGATTCATCATCGTTATATGTATCGTGTATATAAAAGTGTGTGCTTTTGCATAAACGTGTAAATACATGTGTAACACATGTAAAATTTATCTGTTACATGAACAAAGAATCCATGCAGTTAATTTCTGTACTGTATTGTGATGTAAATGTGTATCTGTCAGAGAATTTCGGCTTATTCTGCTGTGCCCGAAGAGGTACCCACGAAAGCTACAGATGGGAAGATTACTTAAATTAACACCCTATATAACTGAACTAAACACCTTGCTTATGATCAGCTGAAATGAATTATGGGAAAGAATAGAGTGTTAGTTTATAATAGTTAATCTTTGTAAGTTTTTTCTTTAATGCATTGTTAGGTCAATTCAAAACTTTAGTCCCCAGTTGTCACTTGGCTTATTGCTATTTCTCTACATGTAAGTATCTGTAATTTAGATTTTCAGATGAAAATAACTTTATTTTGTTACTTATAAAAGATGAAACATATTTGACTGACATTGTTGGAAATAAGCGATAAGAAACTTTAACAGATCTATCAATCAAAACAGCAGTTTTATTTCTTGTATTATTGGCTCCTGAGGCTTTGCTGCAGCGTGTGAGAGGTAATTTCTTGCCATAGGCTTTTCTTACTGTGCACTTGATGTACTTCTGGGGTGGGCAGTGAAAACTGTACATTTTATTTTGTTTTCAGTGTTTCAGTCATAAGGTTTTGATGATCTCAGTATGTTTGGGTATGATCTAAGATATCTTGGAAACCCACTAAGGCAATAGGAAACAGAGGTCAGGAGAGAATGGAGTAATTTTTTAGACTTAAAAACACTGGGGGTGGGAGGGGAGCAGAACTGCTCTTATAATGCTTTATGAAAGCAAACCAACAACAGAACTTGAAAATTTCAAAGCATCCTTTCCTTTTCATAGTTTTCCATCAGGGCTCTAAATACATTTTGTGTGCTGCTCTAGGCTCAGTTTGTGAAGCGCACTCTGGATTCTGTGAGTGATGCTTGTGGTGGTTTTTGATCCCTAGATCAATCCCAGTGATGGGATTTTATTGAAGCCTCTAGTGGGTGAAACATGAGACAAGGCAACAGAAGCTCCTTTGATAGTGCCTGTGTAGTGCACTAGAAGAGGTAGTGATGTCATCCAGAAGAAGCTATTTGGGAACCACAGAGGCAGTACTGGAGAGAGCACTTTCTTTGACTCATCTGGCACAAACATGGACGTGGTATAGATTTTTATTCAGAAAGAGGGAGGGAATTCCTTTCCCACCCCATTTTTTTCCAATAATTTTAAACATCATCCCAGAGCCTTCCATCCTTGAATTTCAAATTGCTCAGCTACGTGAAAATTAATAGACACAGCTATGTGTAAAGCCAGGCACATGATTCCAAGGCTTCAGTTTGGACAGAAACCTCTGTGTTCATGTAACTGTGTAAATACGCACACACACACGTACACAATATACACACAATAAGAGTTTTCTTACGCCAATGGAAAAAGGCCTTTTGTGTTTCCTGAAAGAAAAAAACAGTGTAAAATATAAGAGACTAGGCCCAAGATTTGGGATAGAGATGTTATTCTGAATTGATAAGAACAGCTGTGAGTCAAAAAGAAATGTATGGGGAGGGTAAAAAATAACCATTCGTTTCCAGCTGACAATACCATTAAAAATTTTTGAATTTAGAGGACAGTGTAGTATCTTTCTATCCAGTGAGAGCACTAAACTGTAAGTGACTTTGCTTTATACTTTAAAAAAAATCTATTTGTTGTTCTGTATTAAATTTATTGCAAAGATTACTAAGCGATTTGATATTTACTCAATAACGCCCATGAGCAGAAATTACTGAGTCATGATACATAGTTAGCTTTCTAGTGAGAGATTGAAGGGGAGTATGACCAGCATTGTAATTTCAGCTTCAAAAAAAGACATTTCAACAATTCTAAGCAGACAGGGGAACAGAAAATGCTGCTGTTCGGAGGCCTGAAATTTTGATTTCTCATTTGTTTTAAATGTTTCAAAGGTAATAAAACATATTCTAAGAGTCTAAATTATTTTAGGGGGAAGGGAATTTACTTCTGTGGTTGTTGCTTAATCAACATCTACTCTGCCACTTCACATCAGCTTCTGTCCTTTCCAAGTGAATTAGTTCTTTGGGCAGCACGTTAAGAGGAAGTGTATTGTTCTTGGCAGGGCACTTGAATTTCTAATTACCAGATTCCTGCCTTAATTGCAATTACCTGAACACCCAGGCAGGGTGAACTTTTGGAAAAGAATGTAATTAGTGCAGAAGAAACCTTGCTGCCAACTGCTTGTCTGGATATCTACACTAAGCAGAACCTTGATAAGTTCACATCTCTGCAGACAAGCTATCAATCCATTGAGATGGTGCCCGAATCTTGTGCAGATCTGTTGCAATGTGTATGATTACTGTATGGTCTTAGACCCAGTGTACAGTTAATTACAGTTCCCACCTGAATTTAGGGAGAAAGAGGGACTGTTCTGAGAGAAATGTCTTCGCTTTTTGTAGGTGCTCACCAATAAGGAGTTCATCAGGTGCAGAATTTGTTTAAATAAATGGCAATAGTAAATCTGTGTGAGATAAATGAGGTGAGCAGAGCAATTTAATACAAGTAAAAATAAACAAATTCGATCCTTTCTTCACAATAATGTTTCTAGTGAGCCATTCTTTGCATGCAACTACAAAAGCAAAATGTTGCCAGCCCAGAAGAAATCTTGCAAAACCACACTTTAGAGCAGAGGTGGAGCCATAGTGAGGGTAGTTGTGAATACAAGTTGTAGCATATGCTGATTATAAGGTGAAATCACTTGGCTTAAGGGCCTCCGGAAAGGTTTACTGCATCAGGCTTTTATTGTCAGCTGCCTTGTGTTGGCTCACAGGAAAATTAAATTTAATTGATGAAAAATGAGAGAAAAGAAATTAAAGAATTACTACTTAAAAAAAAAGAAATTACTGAAAACTGTCATTCTGTAATTGCAACCTTTTAGTAATTCAGCTTTCAAATAATGTTGCTGATGAGGACATTGAAAAACTTCTGTGTTAAAACATTTTATGTACTTTGTGGGGTCTTTGATTCTTTCCTTGATCTCTTTTAATAAAAAAAACCCAAAACCTCCCAGAAACATTGATGTGATTGATCCCTTTGAGGTCAGGGACGGACACACTTTGTCTCCATGGTGGTAGCCAGTTGTAACGTATCGGTGTCACTTACTGATGGACTGAAAATAAGAGGGCCTCTCAGATAAGTGCCTTCTGTTTGTATAGAGAGAGTTATAAAACTGCTTTGTTCTTTCAAAAACGCAGTTAAGAGCACTTCAAATGAGCTGCTCAAATGCTAGGCTTCCCGAGCTCACATAATGGTGAAAGGGTTGTGGTGGGAAGGGTAGTGATGGTGTAAAATTCTTCCACTTGCTTTGAAATAACACAGGGCGAGAGGAGATGAAGGAGGTGGGCTGATGGAGCCCTGGTGAATAGTTAACTGGTTTAAATTCAATTACTGGGCTGTTGAAGTCGTTAACAAGTACATCAATATGGTCTTTATTAACAAAAGTTTTCCTGTCACATATGGTGTGGTTGGCAGCAAGAACTTATTCTCAGTCAGCCTGGTTGCATAGACAAACCCTGTTCACTCAAATCCCAGGGCTGTTACCCATCCCTCACTTTTGCCAAAATAGAAGTGAGGATACTAAAGGCTTTGGGAAGTAATTCACAAGATTCAAGGTCAGCAAGTTTGATGGGCTCAGTACTGGGGGTTTTACGTAGCTTCTAAATTTTGCATTTGTGACAAGAAGGCGATTTAAAAAGTTTGTCTATTGCAAAGTTTTCCTTATCATTTTATCTCTCTGCTCCTAGTTTAAATTTGACTGTTCTCAGTCTTAGCAGTCATACCCTTTTTTTCAAACAAGTGTTATTGAAGAGAGTCACATTTTTCTTCCTGTTTTAGTGAGAATATAGATCTCTGTGCTTCTTGTGCTGGAAAATAATATGGACACATTAGTATTGGGCAGAATACTGGAGAGAGTGTGTGATACTCATGCACACAGGTGGGCAAAAGCTTGAAAGTTATGTTTTTCAGATCCTGTGTTGAAACACTGTGAAGTCCTTTCTTTTCAGACTTCTTAGAACTTGTGGAAAATTAGAGTATTTTTACAGGATCTCAAGCACTATTAATTTTGAAAAGTCTTGGCAAGAAGCATGATAACAAACATATTTTGCATATTGGATAAGCTGTTTTCCCCTGTCCTTCAAAATTGAATAGAGAAGGGAAACCTAGATGTACTAAAAGCACAGTGCAAAAAAGAAGGAAAAAAAGACCATTTGCAATATTTCTTCCATGTTTTAATTTTGATGGTCTTATAACTGTAATACTAAGAGTTGCATGTGTGGATGTAGCTCCCTAATTGTTACGACTGAGCAGAATTCACTACAGGAGAGCTCAGTGACCACTAGCCGTGGCCATGGCTTCTAGCATCAGCAGAGTTATTAATATGTCTTTGCCTGGTCACTTCACACAGGAAACCTTAAGAGTTATTTTTAGCATTCTCATATATTTTTAATTTGCATGCTTTCTGGTAATAAGTGACATATTTTTTCCCCCTCCATCTTTCACTAGGAACAAACACAGGTTTTACCTTGTTTTCTTCATTTTTCATATTTTTATGCTCTTACTACATCTCCATCTGTACTGCTAAATATACTTCCTCATACCTTTCTTTCCAAAAAATCACATAGTCCATTTCAGTGCTGAAGACTACTGGAAGAAAAAGGAAATTTGCAGCTGTTTTAATGTGTGCATGACAATGGGTGGATGAAAAAGACTTACTCGTAACCGGTAGTTTTGCTGTTCCCTGCAAAAGTAAATTAAACCACAGATTCCAGAAAGTGAAAGTGGACCTGAATAATATTTTGTTTCATAATTTGAGCAGTCTTAATCTTCCTGGTTATAGTCATGGTGCGTATAATATTGAAGTACTAAGTTGTACCAAAAGCTAGTGTGGAATCAAATAGTGAATCCCTTTGACTTCCCAGTTGCTCAGAGTGATCAAAAGGCCATCTCTTCTGAGGATGAATGAGGGACTGTTTGCCCCAGGATGATTGCTGGTTTCGCACCTAGGCTAGAATGCATCTCTCATCGTACGTATCTGTGTGCCGCTAAAGTGAGCTGAGTAGACATTATGATTTGCACTTTGCTTCCTTTTGTTTTGAATTCAAAGGCCATCTCTAATTGATGGAGGTTTCCTTTACGATGCACTTATTTTCAAATCCATCATGCAGTGCTTCTGCTGCCCCTTGCCTTCGTGGATGTGCTGGTCTTTGACCCAGAACTGGTAAATGAACCCTGCAGGGAAATCATTAGAGAATTGGAACAGTTGCAGTGGAGGGACCAAGGGTCAAACCATTACCTCCCCGTAGGACCGTCGACTTAAATTGGACTTCTTACTTTTCCGAAGCAGGTCAAGTGTCAGGGACAGCTGAAGTGGTCAGGTACAAACCAATACAGACCATGGACATAGTTTGGGGGTTTTAGCTTAAAAAGTTAGGGCTAGGCAGGATGGATTTAGTCTAATGATGCCTTCTCTGTTTCTCTCCTCTTTTCTCCCTTTAAAAAGCAAACTTAAAATGCTGAGAAGTCAACAGGAGCCCACATTCTGACATTAATGTGCTATTTGTGATCTTTTGGCAGAATCATAATTTTTTAGAGTAGTATGTTCAACCTTTTTAGTGTTTCCTTGCAGTTTTCTTTGATTGAAAAATAACAAATGATATTTTGTAACAAGAAAATACCTCCATAATTCTTATGAAAAATATACCTCCTCCTCTTTTTTCCTTTCCTCAGCTGTTCTTTGCATAATTTTTTCATATTCGTAATGAATGTAAAATGACCTTTTTCAGACTGTACAAAAGAACTATTTCCTGCTCGTAGAGGAAAAACTCCACAGTAGTGCATCTATGGCAGTGAAATATACTGCCGAATATGAGAAAATATTTAATGCTTTAATTTAGAAATTTGATGTCCTTGAAACATTTTTATAATATTTTCTATAATTCTTAGTGTGTAACTATGTAAAGTAAGTTTAAGATATCAAAAGTGCCAAAAAGCCATGGGTGTCATGCTACTGAAATACAACTAAAAACACTGCAGAACAAAATAGATGATAATAAAAAAAAAAAAAAAAGAAAAAAAAAGAAAAAATACATGGGTCTGTGAAACCTAAAGTTCTCACTGTGACATAAAAGCACTGCAGAGACCCCTTAGAAACATCCTTCTCCTTGTCTCTGTCCACCGCCATTCATCAAACAGCAGTTAGTAGGTTTAGGTCACTCTCTGCCTTGTGTAGGGAATTCTCCTTTTCTGAAATAATTAATGAGGTGCAAGAATTAACACAAACCTATGTTTGAGTGAGTGGGCTGAAACCCATCTCTTCTTTTGAAATGGATGGCAGAGGAGTGTTTCTACAGAAGCAAATATGTTTTGATCAGGGAAGATAATTGCAACATATCTGATACATAAATGTTTTTAAAATACTAATAAGAAAAAAATGAGAAAAAAAATATATAATTCTTGCTTTGACTGGGGTATCCTGTTCTCAGAAATACCTGTACTTCTGAGATACATGTATATATCTGTACTCAAGATCCACAGAAGTCAGGAGCGGAACTGCTCACCCTCTCCAGCTGTGAGGGACAGACCATGTGAGGAGAGCCATGTTAGATTGCAGATTGGACCCTGCTGTGCAGTGCTCCCCGCTGCTGGTGGTGCCACAGGTCTCTGCCCTGCAACTGGAAGTGCAGCTGTGCAGCAGCTTTGTCACCAGGGATGACAAAGGAACCGCCTGCCAGGATGGTGACAGTGCAGGAGCTGGGTGCCCAAAGCAAGATGATGGGGAGTGAGAGGATCTCAGCAAAGGGAAGAGGCTAGAAATAGAGCATCTCCATTTCTGTACTTGTAGAAGGGACTGCAGCATGCCCTATGCCCTGACAGCACATTGTCTACTGATCAAGAGGAACTGAGGAACTGAACCAGCTGTGAACTGTCCAGCTCCTTCCACTTCTGGCACCTCTTTCCTCTCAAGGAGCCAAGAAGCACACCACTGATGTGCAGAAAGAAAGTGGCTTCCCTAGTGGCTTTGGTATTGTGTTTGGTAGAAGCCAATTTGATAGGGCCAGCCATTTGGAAAGTGGCTATGTGCGTATCTGCTGGTGGAAGGGAGAGGCTGCTGCCCTTCTGCCAGGGTGGGCTGCAGGGAGAGAGGGCACACGCAGCATGGCCGGCAGCCCGCTGCCTGAGGTACAAACCCTGCCTCGGCACAGAAGCAAAAGGGAGGAAGTTGGCAGCCTCTAAAAGTTAAACAGGGAGATTTTTCATTCACAAAGGCTATTCCAGCAACTCCTGGTGTTGATAATGATGAATGGTGTGTAATGAAGGGCTGCGCAGCTCAGAGAAACAGCTCTTTGAACATGGCTTTTCTGCTGTGGTGCGTCAGGACTAACAACCTGACTTGATAGCAGGTGATGGGATAGGAAGCAAACTGGAAGGAGCATTATTTTCTTGAGTTTCTCACAGAAGGCATGCAAGGCACCAGGGTTTTTCCTTGTTAGTCTTGCACTTTTTGCTTTAAAAGGTAAGTATTAGAATTTATAGTAAGAGTAATGTTGGTCAGGTTGTAGCCAACTAGAAACATAGACACAACCATTTAATGAACTGGTACATTGGTGTTCAGTACAGTTCACAGGAGGGAGCAGTGTTTTGGGCAAGAGGAGGTGGCAGGTGAGAAATTATGTTCTCTACCACCTCGCTTGTGTTGGAAGGGATGGTGGCAGAGAAGTGCTTTTACTGCTGCTAGACATCCCCTGTATAACATAAGGCCTGTTATTTTATTTACTTTTAATTTACTGGTGGTGTTTCCGAGGTCGTGAACCTTTGAGCTGTATTAACATCTTTACTTTTTTTTTATTCCAGAGTAATACATAGAAAATAAAAATATTGAGAGGTAGCATTGCTGATCTCTTAAATTTCCCATAATATTCTGAAAAGCACTACATCTGCACCTTGAAATCGGCATGCATTACATAATAGTGTTAATTTGTTTAAACTGCATCTAGTTTTATGTAGAGTTTACTTTTCACTCATTTATACAGGTGTGAATATAAATAGATAGGTGGATATATATATGGGAAATGTGAGCTGTTTTCACTTAGCTGTTTGTTAACTTCTGACAGGAGATGAAGAGCCAACACTTGAGACGTTAAGAACTTTTCCCTCCCTTCTTTGCACAGTTTTACCCCCAGAGTTACTGGTTCTGCTCCCTCTCTGTTTTGAAATTCAGTAAGAGAAGAAAGTTAACACTAAATGTCACTTTATAATTGCAATAATGATCACACAGTTGTGCTTTGCTAGTTATATAATGCATGTCAGGATCAGTTTAGAAGCTCAGCCTCATTTCCTGCCCAGATGTAATTCTGGTGACCATTATTACAGTAGTAAGGCTCTCCTCATTTCATTACAGCCACAGCCTGAGGGAGGCCTGTACGGCATCACAGAGGCCGGCGAGGAAGGATGTTGCCTCTCTGGGTTAGCTGAGCGTAAGCAAGTGCAGGGAGCTCACATGGGTGTATATGGATAGGGGAGCTGCACACAGCATAGGTGGTTCCAGCATATGTGTGACCCTGTGTGCATTAAAAAAAAAATAAATAAAAAAGTAGGTGTGCCCTTCTTTCTTATGAAATGTTGCCTTTATTTATGTTCATGTGAAATTCTGAGGAGGAGCTCTTACACTTAAATGAACCTGCAAGCAGCCCATAGAAAAGCAAGTGCCTGCAGCGCTAATAATGAGAACTGACAAGGCGATCCTGCTGTGTTTATTTATGACCTTCTGCCTTTGTTAGCTCTTGTGAGAAATTCCTCTCTAACCATAACAATATTGCTGGAGCTTGGCACTGCACTGAGGAATCCTACGGCGCCCCAAGGCCGCCCACTGGCACGGGTACAGCTCACAACAGATTTGGCATGGTTGTTGAAATTTTCATATGTTTTCCCTTTATTTATTTTTTTACTTAATTCATAAGGCTGTTTCTTTCTCTGCTACATTTGTTTTTTCTGACAAGCACCCTTTAGAAGTATTTTGAGACTTTGTGAAGATCCAACTTACTGATTTGGGAGTTTTTCTCTCTTTTTTGGTGATCTAATGAATAACTTGCAGGATGAAATGAGCTGTGGTTTGATAGTTCCATCAGGTAGATTTTCTTAGAAGTTGTGATATAGGTAGTGGGCTCTTTAAAGAAAGACTGGCTCTTTTTGTAGTCTTCAGGACAAAATACTGCAAAGAGGGGACTGGGACAGGAGCTCAGGCAAAACTGCTGCAAAACAGCAACGACCTTACAAGCCATGTAGGTCTCAAAACTTCATAAGATTTGAGAATCATATCCTTGTGAAGCTATAGCACTTACAAACCATACCTTGACACAGATGGCTGTTTTCCCATCTTTCTGTCAGATGCATTCCCCAGAAAACCTCTTGGCCCAGCTCCCTAAGCAGTGTTACATAGCTCAGATAGGCTTGGAGGATGGAGAATCAGCAATAAATAGGTGGGGCTGCATCTGAAGGTCTGGCAGGGCTAAAGTTCTCTCCTTGCTTCATCTTGCAAGGAACAGGACATGGCCATTGACTAGCGCCCCACATGCAGTTCCTCAGGCTGCTTCATGTGATGGGGGATTTCTGTGGGGTAACAGCAGGAGCGTGAGAGGAGGGCAAAGGATCACTGCCTTACAAGATCCTGGGGAACCCCTCTTTCAAAGAAGCTTCCATCTGCAGTCATTTCTTTTTCTGCCTGTGTCATTTTACCTGATGTGTTTTTTCACACCACTTATGAATACTATTGAAATTCAGTGCAACAAAAATAGGGATCAGTGGGGAAAAGTGTTCTCATTTACAAACATTTTATACAAGTGGCTTCCAAATGGCAGCAGTGTGAGCTGTGGTGCTGCAGTGGTGCTTGCTAGAGGGAGCTGCAGCAGGCACATAGCCTTGCAGGTGTTGGGGAAGGACAACCAACCTCTGCCCTTAAAGCCAAGGAAAATTTTGGAAGAACAACCCCCTACGAGCTTTATCTAAAAGATCTCAGGACTCCCTGTCCTCTGTATATTAAGAAAAACTGTAAAATTGAAGCATGCTCAGGCACACAAAAAAATTACAAAAAGCTGGCTTTTGTAATTCACCATGGATGTCTTTCCTTTGTGTGATACATTAATTAAAGAATTAATATAGTAATAATTGGTCTGTTGGGGTTTTTTTCAGTAGATGGCATAGTCTGCATGGTTTAACATTTCTGTAGTGACACTTCCACGTGTCTCCTCATTTGTTGGATTTCAGGAGTGCATCTAAGATTCTGAACCTGTTGGATAAAGATTATCGTAATTCATTCAGGGATCAAGACAACCGTGCCATTATCTTGGCCTTGAGATACCTCTTCCTACCCCAGGGCCAAAGTCTGTAAGCTGTGGCTGGGACAGCAAGCTTAGCAGTAGATAGGGGAGGGTATTGGCCTTTCAGAATTTTTTCTTAATGCTTAATTGAAGCGCTACAAGTTATCCTTCCTACTAGGCTAATCAAGGCATCATTTCAAAAAGAAAACTGAGGCCAAGATCCTCTTCTAGAATTTCAAAAGCCTTTTGAAATTTATGTAGAGGTTCCTGAAACCTGAGTTCTACACAAGTTTGTTAAAGGCATATCATCTCAAAATACCATGTTTCCTTGCAATTGTTTTCCTTCAATTATTTTGCACAATAGTGTGCACAGCAAGCACTGAATTACTGCAAGGAAATGTGAATTCCAGAATCTCGGGTGTTGAGGGAGTCTGGTTCTAGCTGGCAAGTGTGAGAAACAATCTGAAAGTTTATTTTCTGCTTTATTGCTGTCTTGGATTTCATTTTCCAACCTTTTCCCAGGTTACTGGAAAATGTAGAGGTGGGAGGGGTTGAGTGAACAGCTCTTGAAGGGTAATTGTTTGGTTTTGCTGCTGTGGCCCACAGACCTCAGAAAGAAGGTGTGGGGCACACACAGAAGCAGTTTGTGTGCGCGGGGAATGAGGAGCAAAGCAGAGGCAGAGTGGTCACAGCCCTGTTCATTTGTGCTTTGCTGATCGCTGAACTATGCGCTGCTGGGTGGCATTGGGTTCAGTAAATAAACAGAGAAAGAGGGAGGAGGATGAGAGATTCTTGTGTGATGCTGAGAGAATGAGCCTGGAGTGGCAAAGTAGGCTGAATTTACTGAAGTAAACCTTATGACACTCATTTCTGCCTGATACCCCAATATAACATGTATATCCAGTATTTTAAATGAGACTTAATTCATTAATTAATGTTGTTCTCTGAGGGAAGTCACTTTATTCAGTTCCTCATAAAATTAAGTATTTCTAACATTTATCAGTGTTTTTGATGTGTACATTTTCTCCTCCTTTCTGCTTCTGATTCAAGAGGAAGAGATGGAAAGTTAACAGAGCACCTGTGTTTTTGAAGTTTAAGATGTGTCTGAGACTTATTTACCATCTCATTGAATTGTGGTATTTGGTTACTGGGTGTTGTGGGAGAGAGAAGAAAGAGACGCAGTATGATGCATGCACAAGCCCTAAGCTAATGAAAAACTATGTTTTGTAGATCCTTATTCCCACGGTAACCTGCTGGGACATCCTTTTTTATCAAACCATAGCTCTACAAAAGGTATTAATATGAAAAAAGGAAAAAGGCAAGTTCTGTAGATCAAGAGTTTTTAAACCTTGGGCGTACAGGTGTGTAGGCTCATCAGTTCTTTCAGCCCTTTGCTGTGCTCCAAGCGTAGGTGGCCATGGGCTGTCAGAAGAGCTCACTTGTTACCAGTTTGCCTGATTTACTGTGGCATGAAAGATCTGCTTTTGGAGGTCAGTGGGTGGGTGGTTGTTGGACCACCACTTTTTCTACTCTCTCAACTGCAGTCTCCAAATCAGATACTATTGTAGGTCCAAACTTTTAAGCATGGCTAATGCCTTCTGAATGCCATGTGGGATAGTCTGAGAAGCACACGTAGAAAGATGTTAATTAATAATTGCAAAATAGGTGTGTTGTGACTCAGGGTATGTCTGTAGTAGTAAAGAGTAAGGTACATTCAACCACATGAGGTTGTGTGGTCATGTTTAAAGAGCTTCTCCTACATGAGCTGTCCTGCACAGACCTATTGAGAATCTCTGCACTGCAGTCTCATGTGGGTGTACTGCAGGACAGGCATGGTGTGAATTTTACCACATTTCATGTTATGGTGATCTGAAGTTTTGTTTACTCCCTTCTGCTTGAGGCACACCTGCAAAATATCAGGGTTTTGAATATGTAGTCTCAAGGATAGATGATCCATGTCTGACTGCAGGTGCTGCAAATTTCCAAAAGTGTGGTGGCCAGAATAATTGGAGTAAAGGGAGTAAGCAATACTTTTTAGTACATATTGCTGCTTCTCTTGCTAAAATTTTTGGTCTCTTCCAGATCTACTGACACATATGTTCTATTGGTAATGTCTTGTTCTTTCTCAAATCTCAAATCATGCTCTTGCTCAAATCTGTGTTTGTCGTTCTTGTGATTTGGTGCTCCTCTCCTTGCTTGCTTAGTCTGATTTCTTTCTGCATCAACTGTGAAAGTAGAACAAGTAGGTAATGGAAGGAGGAATAGCAAGTGCATGGTGTTTTCCCTATGGCTTTGTGATGCTGAATTCAGCGTGGCCGGAAGCACAGCCAGGAAAGTCTGGACTGGCGAGCACGGTGGTCATGCAGTGATAATTAAAATTCTAAGCTTGCTGCATAGAGGAAGGAGGATAGTGATCCCCAAAATAATAAGCTCCAGAGAGCTTTAAAGGTTGTGTATCAGTACATGTTTTGCTTCAGTCAGCTTTCTCTCTGTTTTATCCTGCCAGTTTAGTCTGTCTTCTCCCTGGGGAGGCAACTGTAGGCTACATGATCTAGAAAATGGTTGTAATCCAAAGAGACACAATAAAAGGGAAGTTGTTATGTCTGACCTCACAGTTCTTTATATGAAAAAAAGTTTAACAGAAGGGATTTCATGTTTGGGAGTGGTTAAGATTGGTACTACGTATGGGAAGTAGTATGAGTACGACTAAATTTTATTAGGTTGCTGTTACACAAATACAACTTTTCTTTCTTCTTTATTGTTGTGGTTTTCATTGACTTGGTTGTTTTAAATGTTGATGATTTATTGATGATAAATGGCTGATGTAGCTACAAGAGTTGTTGGCTGGGAATTTTTATTTGCTACAATACTGAAGAAACAAATGACTCCTAAGGGTTCATGACTTTTTGGTTTTAAATTTTATTTCCAGAAATTCTACGTGCTAAGCATTCTGCTTCAGAAATAAACAGTGAAGTTTGTATCTTGAGAGATACCTTGTTATTGTTTTTCTATTCTGGAGATTTACTGTTTATTTTTTATATTAAACAGTATTGTTGTCAGACAGGCTTGTATCCTACCTCTTTACAGTCCTTGTTAGATTTTGTCAATTTGCTTTGACAGCACGTCGGTCATTAGTATTTATCATTTCATACACAGGAGTCAGTGTTTATAAACTAGTGCCTTGTTTTTATGCCATTAGGAGATTATTGATGCAGCTGTAGACTTGAGGAGCCCCCTTCCTGGTAACTGTCAGGGAGCTGCAGACCCTGTAATGAGTGGCACTCAGCCCGGGCAGGGGGATGTGTGGCTGTTTGGGCTTTCGTCTGGTGCCTCGATGCTACAGTGTCAGTTTTGAATTTCTAATTGCCCAGAGTTGTTTTTGGTGTAAATCTTTTGTCTGGACAAGCAAAGATCCCATCGTGGATCAGTATAGGCACAGAAGTGTGATTGTATCCATCTTAGTAACTTCTTCTCATCCCATGTCTGATGGATACGGGCATCTCATGTTCTGTTCTTGGACTCCTGTATCCTCAGGTCAATAATTGTTATTTTTGGTTAAGGTTGTCTTACAAACACAAGTCCTTTGCTTGTTAAACAAATGTAGTAAGAAATTACTCTGTCGTTCAGATGAACTGAGAATTGAATACTACAGTGAGATACCATATTCAGCAGAACAAAATCGTATTCATTACTAGGGTGGCAGTCGGAAAGGCCAGTTGTATGTCTTGACCTTGGCGGGCTGGGCTATTGCAGTGGTGTTCACTGTCGATGAAGGTGCAAGGCTGTGGGCACCTGTGCAAGGAGGTGTGTCTTCAGCCACAGCCTCTCCTGCCCAGGCTGCATAATCCTAACAGCTCAGGCCCTTAACCTGAGGTCTGAGCCAGTGACACTGCACCCAGGCACTGTGTATGCTTTGGTGTTCATAGGACCAGGAGTTACCCAAAAACGGAAAAGAAATGGGGAAAAATAGGTATATTTGTTTGTTTGGTTCTGATTTTTACAGTGAGTCCACTTAGGATCCCTTACATTTAGCAACTAAAACGTTCCCATTGAGTGTTTAGAGAAAACCCGAATCAGTTAAAGTCAGCAGCAAAGTTCATACTAGTTTAGTGAGCCTATGTAAAAAGAACAGAAAAAACAAACCTTCTTTTACTCTTTCCCCGCTCTCAGCAAGTATTTATTTATTAGGACTAAACTAACACTTTTCTTAGAAACAGTATTTTCTGTGCACTTTTAATCAAGATAGAATTTTTCAGACTGGGAATTAATTTCATATCCAAATTACAAGTAAGAACTATCCAGAACAGTCATTTTCTTAGATATTAGGTAGTAAGCTATGATTTGAATCTGTTTTTCCAAGTCAGCTTTCTGTAGATAGTTTCTTGAAGGCTGATTTAATTCCATGATCCCATAGATTGAAAAGACATCGGACAGGGCGCTGGCACTGCATTGTTTGATTGCACTTTTTCTTGGTTGCTTGAGTGATATAGGGCTTTTGGGAAAAAGATTTTTGCATCCTCAGGGACTTGGCTGTATAACTTCTCAGGGAAAGTATGTGATACTGATCAGAGTTCTTGCAACACAGTTCAGTAACTGAGTTATTTTGGGAAGCATGTGAGGTCCACAGAACGAAGGGAATGTGTTTCCCCAGAAAGTGTTTTGTCACTAAATTTAGTTCAAGAAGCCAGTGTTTTTATCATATATTTAGAATTCCCTTCATCTAGAATATTGCGTGAATAGTTTACCACATAGAGCTTAAAGTTAAAAATCTGGTAAAAACCACTGAAACGTATAGTAAACAGAATTAAGTAAGACTTTTAGGTACCATGAGTAACTAAGTACTTCTGCCCAACTATTGTCAAAGTTTGTCTTTGTCTTGCAAGTGAAACAAGTCCTCTCCTTACTATAGCATGTTCTGAGATAGAGTTGTGCTTGTCAATAGAAATTGAGCTTTTTTGTCAAGGAGGTGTTTGTACTAGAAGTGATCTTTTCTATTTTTCCTTCTCCAAACCTTGAATTAGCAAGATCAGAGAAAGAACCTTGTTTTCTCCCCTAGAATTAATTTCAGCACTGTGGCAAAAATAAAATGGCAGCCTTGCTGTCTCTTGTTAATTTTTTAACGATGTGTGTTAGGTATGTTTTTACGCTTTTGCTTAGCTGAGGGTAGTTATGCATCTGGTGTGGAAGGAGGACTCCCATGTAGGGGGTAGCAGCCTTTGAAAATGAAAGGATTTTCCATGTATCCCAATCGTTGCTGTGCCCGTGCGTTTTTCCAGTTGTGTAGGCGATGGGAGGCTGTTAGCTCACTCGCTGCCTCCACAATATGACCAGCAGGGCCTTTGGAAGACTTCTTGAAACATGCTATTATAGGCTGCTTTGTGATGAAAAGAGGTCTTACAAATATCTTGAAATTTAAGCAGAGCTATTGTGGGTTTTTCTTTTGTGTGTGTATATGTGTTTGTCAGCCAAATCATTTGTTCAAAGTTAATCTCAATTACAGAGCATATTGTTCATAATCCCCCATGGCTCCAAAACAATACCAGAGTGTATATCTGCTTGAATATATATTTACATACTTACATGTAAAATATGTTTGGTTGTATATATAATTTTACTTCTAAAGTGGTGATTCATGTTAAAGAGATGGATATTTCATGCAGGAATCCTGTCTTTTGAGCAGCACCATCCTCCATCCTAATGAAATACTGCAGGAAGGCCTGAATGGAATGAGCAGGGCTTTGATCCTGCAGCCAGTCAGTTGATGCAGTTCCCTATGCATAGCGCTGGGATTCATGCTAGCAAAATGGATGGTAGGGTAGAGTCTGGGGGGTTCAGCTTCTTGGAGAAGGAGAGGTTTTGTGTGTCTTTAATTTTAATATCTACAGAATACCTCTGTTTTGCTTCTACTCCCTGAGCATAAAAGAACTGTTAGGCAGTAGTTGGAAAATCTAAATAAATCACAGGTAGTATGTGCTCTGCACAATCCCTGCAAGAGAGCCCCAAGCTGCAGTAACTTCTTAGTGAACTGGGGGTGTAATTTAGTGGCATAGGAACTCCTCTAGCAAGGTGCCCCACACTTTTTCTTTTTACTGATTTCAGAGAAGGTGCTTATGCTTTCTAAACTGTAAGTATTTAGCAAGGGATCCCTTTAGTAAAATCTTGCTTTATGTCTGCTGAGACATTGCTGAGCAAAGCTGCTAAGTTCATGAAGTGTTTGTGGTGTAAATTTTTGCTCCATGGTGAATGCTGTAATCCTGTCACACTCAAGAGTGTAAAATTATGGTGGTATTACTGAGCTACTGTAGTCTCCTTTTTGCTGTTTATTGGATCTAGGCATGTTCCTTGAGTAGGTTAATGTTATTCTATTTTATATGGGTGTTTGTATTTTTTTTTCCTTGTGCTTTCTTTTTAACTCTGGGTTTACTGGCTCTATATAAGCAGTTTGCTTCCTTCTACCCCTTGCTGCCCACATTGCAATAGTAAATTGGTGTTCTATTTCAAGAGTGTCTCTTCTGTCAGTCTGATAAGATCGTACCACCAGGAAGGCATAACATTATAATCCCAAGCACAATGTGATACTGTTCATTTCAGCTCTTGTACTTGTCAGAGGGACAAGAAAAAAGGTCATGCATAGGTGGAAGGTGAGGCTAGAAGTGAAGATAGTTGGAGATAAAACACTTTGCTAAAAGAGATAAATCCTGCAAGGGGACATTTCAGTTTGTAATCAAGGTATTATCTAGAAATGAACTTTGAAAGCTGGTTGGGGTGTCCTGAATAATACTGTCAGGCTATAAAGCTGACATAGGAAATACAGAACTGTAGTATGCATTTGTGATGGAGGGGAATATTTTGTCCTTCATTTTTTTCTTAGATTTGATGTCACATTTGAAAATATGGTCATAATAATACTATAGATAAGAATAATAAGGTTGCTCTACAAGGAACATCTATAAGAAACATGAGATTTCTGGTAATTCTAAACTTGCTAGATCTTACTAGAAGAAATGAGTGCTTTCCAGAAAAAGCCTCCGAAATGAGAAAAAATTTAAGGCATGCCTTAGGGTAAAGGGGACTCCAGCCCCTTAAAAGAATCCCAGCAATTACCTACCTGCCAACTTTCCAACAAGATAAATGGAAGCACTGTAGCTTGAAGGTGCCTTGGTTTGAATGAGGTGCAGTAAGTAAAGTCTCTCTGTTCTTTACAGGCATCATAGATCTGATAGTACTTATAAAAGAAGAATAGAGTTGGTGCCCTGCTGACTAAATTGTCCTCTAGAGGAGTATTAGTTACAGAGCTTCTTTGTTAACTAGGCTGTATGCCTAAACCGCTGTGAATTTCTCTTATTAGTAGGCTTTTTAATAGCTTTACATATGGATATGCTAAGTAAATGCAAGTGTATCCATGTAATTTACGGATAGAATGTGTACATGTATAGTATTTTATATATAAATAAATGTTTATGATGTGGAATTTGCACAACTTCATTACTGTTCTGTTAAAATGAGGTAAAAGCAAGCATTAAAATACTAATAATAGGTGAACAGTTAATCGACTTCTGCTCTTTCTGTCCGGGTGTTTCACATAAAGTCTTTCTTCTGCTTCTCTTTAATTTCCTAATTAGCTTTTATGGATAACAGAGGTGTTTCTAAAACCTTTGTATGCTGGAAGTTTCCCAGTTGCTCGCCTACTCAAGCTTTCTACATCAGAAGACTAAGTGAGGCCTCAAAGTGTATGTAAGGAAAAAAACCAAAAGCCCAACCGAAAAAACCCCAACCCAAACCAAAAAACCACTCTGTGCAGGACAGCTGATATTTCTCATTTTGCCCACTGTAATACAAGGTAGGAGGTTGTATAGCACAACCCAGGCTTCCAGAGAGGCAACAACCTTTCATACCATCCTGAGAGCAACCTCATTCTTGGCTTTCTTGATGGGTCTGATGAGTGAACACTACCATAGCATACTCAGCAGATGAGCTGATTGTGAAGTTCCCCATTCCTGGGAGGAAATCCCAGTGCTTACACAAGGCTCTGGGGGTGTGCTGAGCCTGCCAGTGTGCTCCCTCAGCCTGCGCTGCGGAGGGTGGCATGGCTTCACTCTTTAAATAGGCTGGCGTCATGCAAGTTTTTCTTTTCCACTTTTGTGGAGGAGTTGCATCAGGTGGATGAGGAAGTCCCGGAAAGGTAGGCACTTGAGGAAATGCCTGGAACTCATCAGTCACTTCACCTTTGCAAGAGGCTGGAGAACATCAGCAACCTGATGGGAAAAGTGAATTTCATTCCTGACCCCGAGTTTTGCCTTAGTCTGGGAACAGCAGATAATTTCATCATGGACAGTGCTGCTTCATGGCTTTTTCATTATCCTGGCAAATTCATTTTTTGAAGTACCTTGAAGTACCAGAAGTTTCTTGCTGAAACAAATGAAGGCTTTACTCCACATCCTTTTAAAATCTTTGTTACTCTAAATGTTAACCTGTGTGGTTTTTATATCTTCTATCAGTTGGGTGCCTATCTGGTTTTTTAAACAGAAATTTTATTCCTTTAGAATAGGCTCTATTCTGCTACCTTCAGTTTTCAGGGGTTTATTACATGCTTTTTAGCAGCATTTGTTTTATCAGCACTTCCTGCAGCATTTGTTACACATCACGACAGCAGCGATTTGATTCCATTTAGAAGAATACCATATTATCTATAGAAAAGCAGTAATTGCTTACCTGTTTGCCAGATGCATTCTACTATGAAAAATGTCTAGTGATGCTCTGCACAGTACCAGGTAGTGTTATTTCTTGTTTACATTTTCTACAGTTAATAGTTTCAAAAAAAAATAATGAAAATAGTATATTGCCCATTTCACAATTAAATTTCCATTTGTAGGGATTTGGAAGTGTACTCTCGAGTGAATACGGCTTCCACACATAGACCGAAGTTTCAGATTTAATTTTTGCATTTCTTGTGCCTAATGAAATACACGTAAAATTTCATGCTCATCAGAAAAAGCAAAATTTAACTGTGGTGAGAGTTGTTCTCGAAGTGTTTGTGGAAATTCGTTGGAAATAAGGTCTGCAAGATGTCCTGCAGGGAGCTAAGTCATGTAGGCCGTATTTACTAACCTAATGGATGAGAAGGAATAACATGTAGTATTCCAGGTGGCTTCTAATGAGTGTTATCAGTGCTTAAACCCTTAATCCTTCTCTTCCCATGCCTTGGAAGACTATGTCTGTCTGTTGTGGCAGACTGGCCGTGAGCCTCCCTCCTAATGGAGGTAGTCATCATCGGGCAGGACTCTAACTCAAAGTACACCATGTGCATTTCATCCATGTTCTGTCACTTCTAAAAAACTTTATTTTTTGTTGTGAAAATTAGGCAGCACTTAGGACTTTGCTTCCTGAGCTTTTTGCTCAGGCAAAGCCCAGTTCTTTTTATGCTACTTAGACAAAGGGTCCTGTTGTCTATGGTGCAACCACTTCTTTGAGCCAAACAAGTGAAGTCCATATCAGCCAAAGTAGCACACTCTGTCATCCCAGTTATTGGAAGCCTCAGAGGTCATTTAATGACCTGTTTTACATGTGAGGTAGCTCTCTGTCTCTCGTTTGTGCTTTAAATTGCTAATAGAAATAGTAACATGCTCCTTAACTTGTGCCTTGCCAATAGCTACAGAAGCACAGCTATCGGCACTTCTCAGTTTGTATGAGCTCTTTCTGTAATACTTTTTGGGGAGCATGTGCTTCCTTTGTCACAGCATTGTTGGTTTTTCATATCTGATCTTAAAATTATTTAAAAAACCAAATTACTCCCACAGATTCAGAGACCAGTATAACTCCAGTGTTACAGCTTCAGGGAGTATGTCCAGAAGATCATAGTTAGAATTCAGTGGTACTGTGACCTACAAAGGAAATTCTTTATTGAAAATGCAGCAGTTATGAACTGAAATGGAGTAACTGTTTAGCAGTGTATTCAGATGAAATTGAAGAGAAACTGTGAGCTGTACAATGGTATTTGATGGACCTGTAGAAGCAGCCTTCAGTGCTCCTTGATGGCCAGCAGATCCAGTCCTGCTGCTGAGGACAGGGCCTCTTATCATGTCTCTGCGAAGGAGCTGCATGGGAGTGTTAGAAGGGCTGCGTATTTTACACCCTTCTCTCAATGTGATAATGGCTTAGAGTGAAGTGTATAAGCTGTGATTGTAACGGTAGCAAACCACAAAATTAAATGCTGTGTTAAAGTGAAACTGATGTATCATTTTCATTAGTTTTGGTATGCTCAGGCAGAATTTGTGGGATTAATTTTGAAAGCTTAATCCAGATGGAAAAGGTTAAATTCAATGCTGAGTGAATTGGGTTCCAATTCATCTGTTGCCCTTGCTTGTTCTTTTTCTCAAAAGAATTAGAGATTAAGTGGAGAATTGTGCGTCGTATCCTTGTTTCCTGCCATCATTTAACTACATGAACCAACATTAAAGACAACCTCTCAGTTATCTGCTGCAATAAGTAAATGAATGGACCTCATTGCCATGCCAGTCTTGAGTCCTGTGGCCTTGAGTATTAGTTCATGCAACTACTTATGTTTTTTTTTCCTTTTTCCTCAGGATTTATCTGGATCAATTGACGACTTGCCGACTGGAACTGAAGCAACCCTGAGCTCAGCTGTTAGTGCATCAGGCTCTACAAGCAGCCAAGGGGAGCAGAGCAACCCTGCACAGTCTCCGTTCTCCCCTCATGCTTCTCCACATCTCTCTGGCATCCCCGGGGGCCCTTCGCCTTCCCCCGTAGGCTCACCCGTTGGAAGCAACCAGTCAAGATCTGGTCCTATTTCTCCAGCAAGTATTCCAGGTAAGTTTGTTCCAACAAACAAAATTAAACCAATAAATAGGTTTATTAAATACATAAATAAATATTCCTGTATTCCAAGTTAACTTATTTTCTAAGAATCCTGCATTTTTAGGGCACTTTTCTGAAAAAAGTGCAGGAGTAAATTCCATCTAAACTTCAGCTGCCAAGCCCTCAGAGTGCTCAAAGTTCTGAACTTGACTCCACATAACTGATAAATGTTTTTATCATCAACAAGTGTGAATACTTGATTGTAGTTTTTGTATTTGGTTTGTGTGTCATCTGTCACAGATTTCTCTCTATTATTTACAGAGTCCTTTTTCAGTTCTAACTGTATGTTTTTGTTGGGTTTGACTCTTGAGCTTGTATGGTGGTTACAGACCTGCAGGACAAGGTAGAGATTTTCCAATCCCATATTGTGACAGTGTAATTTTGGACATGAATACAGAATATTGTAGGAGATATTTCTTAATATTTGCAAAGGTTAGCAAGTTACTAAGAATTCAGCCCCACCAGTAATAACTGGAATACCAGTGGCATGCTTGCCACTCGCTCTCTTGTGCAACATTCATGTACATTCAGAAATTTGTGGAAATCTGTTAAGATACCCAGAAGAAAAAAAATCGCATGCATTAATTGCAATTCTTACCCATCTGGCATGTTACTTGTAGGAATTCAGGCAACAATGTGTGTTTGGTGTTTCAGATGAGTTTATTCTCTTTTTGATGCTCAAGTTTTTTATTATTTTCTGACATTGTGAATACTAGGGGAATTCCTAAGAGTACGAGAGTGCTGACATTACCCTAGGGATAACATCAGTTGCTGACAAAACCACAAAATAATAAACATGGAGCTCAGTTAAAAGAAACAAAAGCAGTGGTGCCTTTTCATTAGATGACTTGAATGTTGCTGTAAACCAAGTGCAGATTAAAATTCAGTGAGTAGCGTGTGTTTTGGTATTCGATACAAAGGTATCTGTGTAAAATGTTTGTGCCTGTTTGTATACAGAGTTTAAACTAGATAAGCCAAGGGAAGTAAGCTCAGTACACACAGGAATGTTGCACGCTAAGTGTGGCCTGAGCATGTCAAGCCCTGATACTGTGTGCATACCCTGCAGTTATTTCTTCCGTCTCCAGCCACTCTGACTGGCAGCACATTCTCAGGTGGAGCAGGAATAATGGAGACAGAGTCAGGACTAGAGTATTTGCTTTATATGCAGTGTATTTTTTGTATTTGCAAGGTAGTTCCCGGTATATGGTGCAGAAATCAATCCCTGTTGTTGAGTGAAGCCAGGTAGTCCACCTGGAAAGGTGACGTTTTCCCACAGTCAAATTCAGGCAAGTAAATGGATTGTCATTTTAGCAGCCTGACTGCTGAATAGGGAAAGAATGTTGAGACGTTGAAAATATCTTTATTGTAGCCATGATAGGTAAGGATGGGAATAAGACAATGGGAAATAAGTAGGGGAAAGTAATAACTTTTATGAAACCAATTAATCCCTATGGGGTAAAAATAGAAGGGATGTGGGCTCAGAGGTCAGGTCAGAGTCACTTCATCATTTCAGCTGAGCCCCAAAAGGTCATTTTTGTAACTCTCCTAGTGAAAAGCACTGCCTCTTCATACAAACTGTTCCACCATTTTGCACAGTGGTTTTCTAGTCTGCTGCGGAAACACAAAAGCGGTTCTTTCTCAGGGAGGATTTTTATGAATGGCGCTAAATCAAAATCGCCTGCCACTGTTTCCCTGTCATAGACCAGCTCTTGGTCTTTGCAGCTCTTCTGCTAAAGGTGAACTCCCAGGCATGAGCTAACGTGGAGCTCTCTGGAGAGGAGATGGACAGCTGCGGTGGCATTGCTGCTGATGCTGGTGCTGCGTTTCTCAAGCTGCAAAATGACACTACTAAGGCTGCTGTTTAAAACCCTGTGATTAGTGGCATGCCACTGGGTGCTGGGGCTTTCAAGCTGTATGAATTAGACTGTGCTTTCACCTGTGTTCCCATCATTGTGCTCATCATGAGGACTTTGGTAGCTTTTGTCATCAGCCAAATTCATGAGACCCTATGAAAAAGTAGCACAGAGCTTGTTTGCATTTCTGTGGCTGTTTGCAGTGTTCAGGTTGTGGCCGTTTTTAAACATAGATTGTGTACTACAGCACCTTGCCTTTAATAATTTTTTTCACTGCTATTTTCCTCTCTGTTCTCACCCTACCCTTGTTTGCTCTGACCTCATTCCTCTCCTATTACCTCCTGCAATGTTGTGCCACAGCTTCTCAATGTGACATAGATTGGCTCTTTCAATCATTCTCTCTCCAGCAAGTCATTGTAAAATGAGCAGCTGTTGTGTTGCTGATAGCTATGGCTAGGGAAAGCCAAAATGTTGCAGGGGGTTCTTGGTGGGAAGGCCGTTAAAAGAAAGGTGTTGCTTTCCCAGGGTTTACTGGAAGAGAAGCATCCTTTTCCCGATGCCTCCTTCCTTGCAACAAAATTGAAGACTAATTTAACATCAAAAGGGCAGACAAACAAACAGCCCCCTATTAAACCTCTCAAATGGCTGATTCTCTTCTACTGCCTGTTTAAGCTGTCTCTGCACCCCACCGTAACCCTGCCACCCCTCTTTGCTTTCTGCTGCACACCACAAATTTTACAGGAACAGCCTGGCACAGGCAGCACTGACTTTGGCACGTCCCTAGCTCAGTGGGCATTTCCTTCCTGTGCTCTCTGAAATACTGGATGGATATTTTGTGTGGTAAGTGGCACACACATATACAGCCTTTGTTTCCATTCGCATTACTGGAATAGATTGAGGAGATTAAGTCCTAAGAGCAGAAAAAGCAACTTGGATGGCTTTTGTTCAGAAAGGTAGTTTTCTCTCAAAATGGTAACATTTCTTGTTCAGACACGCGTTTATTACAGAGCTGAAATCCTACTCTTCTACGGTTTTTACTGATTTAAAATGACATTGTGATTTCCTGTTAAGTAGATCATTATTCTGCTTTGCCAGAAATCCTCATCCCTTTATTTTGTAGCCCTCTTTATAATTAGGGTACATGGTCTTCCAGAGAATGAACCGAGATGCCCTGCACTGCTTTGGGTCTTGAACTGCCTGATTCAACCCTAAACCATTAGTGGAAGCTGATGCAGCACATCATCAAAATACACTGCTGTTGCCAGAAGATTTAGTGGCTGTTAATTTCACTTTTCTCTTTTTTTTTCTTTTCCCTCCTGCTCCAGCCATTCCAGTTTACTAACAAAGCAAAAATGTAAATAAGCTAAGCTCTCCTTTCTCCCCCCATCCCCAATTTTGATCTCACTGGCCAAAGGCTTTTGTCAGCTCTTTCTCCCTTGCGGTGTAAGCAGCAAAAATTTTTAATATTAAGAGTTCTGTGGAAGATTGCTGATAGGCCAGGAATCCTTTAACCCATGATGGACAAGCACATTTTGTACAAGTTAATAGATTCTATTATTTTTAAACCCCTACAGTGATTTTTACCTGTATAGAAGAGAAGGATGTGCCATACTAAGAATGAATAGCAAATGCTGCCTTTAGAAATATGTAAATATATTTTTTTCACAGAGATTAGTATTTTGACTTGTGCTTTTAATGTTACATGTACTTTCTGAAGAAACAACCTTAATTTCACTCTGTTAAATGTCAACTACATTGTTGTTTTTATTAAGATTGATATCTTCTTTCACTGAGGATATGAATGAAGTTATAATTTTCATAAAGAAATCCATTTGTGGATACTCTGGCTTGGGAATGTTATTGCTAGTCTTCTTAATTTATGCTAACCAGTGGTCAGTACCCTCTTCTGATTAAAAATACCCTGAATGTTTAATTCTGATAATTACATGGGTCAACAGATGTGTTCCATTCAATGTTCAACTCTACTTTCTGCAAACCTGGAAGTCTTCCACACCTGTATTGATCAGCTAGATGGCTTGAATTCCAGGACCTGTCAGAATTACAGCATTACAGCCAGCACTCCAGGCAAAAAAAGAAGCAAGAATGGGAATGGGATACCCAGAGAGAACGGTAACAGGAATTCTTGCCTTGGTGTGGATTGTTAGTCAGTGTGTGGCTAGACTAGAGTGATTTAAATGCTGAGAAAAGAAAAACATGAGCAATACTCAATCATAGTCCAAAGGGACATAGTACTGCAAAAATCTGAAGAGGAGTGATGCTTTCTTTCATGCCTTATAAAAAGAGAGGCCTAAGACTTGAACTGTTTTCAGAAGTTGCTACAGTAACACAAGCCAATAGGACAGATCTTGTTTTAAGCAAGAATTTGGAAAAATCTTTTCCTTGGGATTGAGCTATCCCACATACTTACCCCATGAACCACCACTACTCTAATATTATATGTCACAGACTCCTTTTAAACATTGTTTGAGGGAGACAAGACTACCATATGAAAGTGATAAACGCTGTTTAATGTCTTTGTCGGTGACATGGAGAGTGGGATCGAGTGCACCCTCAGTGAGTTTGCCGATGACACCAAGCTGTGTGTCGGTTCAATATGCTGAAAGGAAGGGATACTATCCAGAGGGACCTGGGCAGGCTTTAGAGGTGGGCCTGTGTGAACCTCGTGAACATCAACAGGGCAAAGTGCAGGGTCTTGCACCTGAGTCAGGGCAATCACAAGCACAAGTACAGGCTGGGCAGAGAATGAATCAGGACTGGCCCTGGGGAGAACTTGGTATTGGTGGATGAGAAGCTCAGCAAGACCCAGCAATGCGCATTGCAGCCCAGAGAGCCAGCTGTATCCTGGGCTGCATCAAAAGAGGCACAACCAGCAGGTCAAGGAAGGTGCTTCTTCCCCTCTGCTTTGCTCTGGTGAGATCCTACCTGGAGTGCTGCATCCAGTGCTGGGGACTACAACACAAGAAGAAGCTATGTTGGAGTGGGTTCAGAGGAGGGCCATGAAAATGATCAGAGGGCTGCAGCACCTCTCCTATGAAGATAGGGTGAGAGAGCTGGGGCTGCTTAGCCTGGAGAAGAGCAGGCTCCAGGGAAACCTTATAGCAGCCTTCCAGTACTTAAAGGAAGCTTACAGCAAGTCTGGAGAGGAACTGTTTAAAAGGACATGTTTTAAAGAACAGGGGGGAATGACTTTAAACTGAGAGTAGGTTTAGATTAGATTTTGAGAAGAAAGTCTTTGCTGTGAGAGTAGTGAGGCACTGGAACAGGTTGCCCAGAGAAGCTGTGGATGACCCATCCCTGGAACTGTTCCAGGCCAGGTTGGATGGGGCTTTGAGCAACCTGGTCTAGTGGAAGGTGTCCCTGACTGTGACAGGGAGGTTGGAACTAGATGAACTTTAAGGTTCCTTCCAATTCAAACAATTCTGTGATTCTGTGAATTTGTATTACTATGTACTTGTTGAAGTTTTAGATATCCTAAAATAATTGCAAAACCACAGAGGGAATTATATCCTTGTGAAATGGATATGATACCCCTGTCTAGAAAGATTATTTTAACACATCTATCAGTGTTTCCCCCCTGGCTTCTCCGGAGGCAAAAATCTTGCAACAGCTTGTTGCAAGGAAGATGCATGCTGTTCATTGGCATCCAGACCAGAAAAAAACAAAACACAAAATGCCATTGACGTAGCTATGTTCTTAATCACTGCTAGTGCACAAAACATCTATTCAGCAGTTTTGGAAATCTAGAATGCTTACAAATGAAATATGTGAATGTTTCACATAGTAGTAGTTTAAAACCCTTTCTTTTGAATGGTTTGAACAATATTTAGAGTTTTTCTATGTTTTCAAAGGATGAAAAAAATAAGCATATTATAAGGCGCTCTAGCTCAAGGCATTGCTTCTAGCATGGGAGCATCTAACCCATGATACCAGTTAGAATTCAGCCCAGGTCACAACTGATGAATAATCGGTTGTCTCAAGCCTTCATGAATTAACTAAGTAGTCTCAGTTTAGTTTCATGAGGAGAGCCGATACTACAAAAGGCACTCCTATCACACTTGCAGTCTGACCACAGAGATCAAAGAGGTGTCCTTCTCTGCAAAGGTGGTTTTCCCAGAACAGATGCAGAAGACAGAGACACGCTGTTCAAGTTCTTCCTGTTAGGTTTTCCTGATGACAGAGAGTTTCTTATGCCGGCACCATCAACCTTCTGTTTTTTACTGGCCCAAAGTTAAGCATCAGATAGAAAAACAGTAACTCACCAAAACCAGCATGCCCTGTGGTGGTTATTTTTTAGGGGTCATTTATGGGCTTTAGTTTTAAGTAGTTTCAGTTGCTTCATATCTGGTATATAGGTGAATCTCTGTGTAAGCCGGAGACAAACATTTCTGCCGCATGCACTGAACCTCCTGAGGGGTCTGGGGAGCACAGCACTGAGAGTTGTCCAGCACCTTATAAAGGCTTCGTGTAAGCCTCCAGCAGATGGCCATATCAGTGGTACTCACATCCCCATAGCTGTGCTCTGCCCCATATCTGGTGTGTCCTCTTTGTTGATTCCTGCCAGGCCTGTTTTCATCATCCTGGCAATGGCCGAGCAGCCAGCATGGCAGGGCATCTGCTGCTGTGGACACTGTGGCAGCATGCATATGACAGGCCACTTCTTGTAGCTCTGTGAGTCATTGGTAGCGCCATGCTGGTTTAAATCCATCTAGAGTATGAGGGCTGTTGAAATCCAATTAAAATATTTGCATAATTATGCATGTGTTCTGCTTCACATAATAAAATTCAAATATACTTAAACACAGCCAGCAAGATTTTACAGGTATGTTTGTTGTTAGTTTCAGATGTATGCTTTAAGGCCATCCTTGGACAATTATTGTTTACATTTGATCATTAACCTTTTCATTTCTTTCTAACTTTTTTTGCTCAACCCACATATGTTTTTGTCAAGAAAATTAAAGCGACGTGTACTTGTTTTTGAACATTTGGGGTTTTTTACTCTGTCATTACTTGGCTACACAAACATGGATTGTCTCTCTTTGTGTTGGCAAATAGGGCATTAATTTGTGTTTTATCATAAGTGAAAAGGTTGTCTTTCACTCCCTTGTCCCTTGCAATACTAAGCAGTGATTGATGAGCAAATGGGAAAAGTCTCTCACGTCTCTATCAGTGTGTTTTTGTTGTTGTTGACAGATGGTTGTTATACCTAGATAAAATAGAGCGTAAATGTCGTAATTGGTTTGGTTTCTGTGATGGGATAGGCTGTTGCAGTTTTCAGTTTTTCAATGGACTATGTATCACTGCCATTAGAGATATTTAAAGCAGCCTTCATGCTTCATAGTTAGTGTCAGACTTGGCTAGACGGATACGTGGTGTGTCCCTCCTTAGAATAAGGAATCTGAACAATTAAAAATATGGCTTGAATTAATTCTGTCCCAGCTAGAAAATAGCCACTTAGCTTCAAAAGAAGAGCATTTTCACTACCTCCAAATAATATTTTTTTTTAAAAAATGAATGAAAAACAAGGTATCCTTTCTCCTTCTTAGAGACAAAATTCATGCAGGTTGAGCTGCAGCTTGAAAGATTTGAGCATCCCTTTGACAGCATCGCTCCGTAGGTAGATATGGAAGTCAAATTGCAAAGTAGGTTTTTAGAAAGCAAACACAAAAGAACAATTCACTCCGTTGGCAAGCTTTTCTGTTTGTTCCCCATTTCCAGATAACAGTGGACTCAAATTGTTGTGATGTGTTGATTGATTACAGCCGTTAAGTTTCTTAGTAATCAGTTTCATCACTTATTCTCAATTCATGCTTGCACCTTTGATTTCTCTTCCACAACAGGGTGATGTAGGTTGTCGTTGACTAATGAAGAACAGAATTGGTTTCGGCGTGAGACAAACGGAATGCCGACACCAATCCCAAAATGCATTAATCTTTAATAATCCACATCTGCATGTTTATAAATGATATAACCAGGGGTTGCTAATGTTGATACTCCCCCTTCCAAACAGAAGCTGACATAGGACTTGGTGTTTGCAAACTGCCTGAGACGCACGTGGCCGCGCATGGTACGTGTGACCTTGTAGAGGGAGCTCGCCAGATGAAAGTTCTCGGTTGATTAAAAATACATGAAGAATTACTTCACTTATGCACCAGTCTTTGGAGCTTATCATTGTTGGGCAAGATGAAATATGGCATGATAGATCTTGTCTTCTAGGGAGATCAGACCCACCAAATGGTTTTTGGAAGCAGGTTTGCCACAAGGTGCTTTTGTCCTTTATACATTCAATTTGCCCTTTTCTCCCCTGTCCCTGAGAACCATTGAGAACAGGGCTGTGTAATTTGCAATATAATGCAATAAGAAAAACTAGATTAGCTAAGAGTTTGTTCCTTTTGAGGGTAGTATTAGTGAGAGCACATACGCTTTGCTACTAAAACACTCGTTAATCACAGGCAATGACGTAGTATGAGGAGTAACAGGCAGGACTAGCTAAATAGTTCACTGCCACATAGTGCTGCTCCAATGTCCACCTGCTTGCTAAACCTGAGAGAGCCAGGAAGAGCAGGGAGGACTCAAACTCCATCATTGATGGTCTTCCGAGTTAATGCTGCTTGATGATGAATATTTATTCTGAGAAATTCTTACATGTAGCTGGATCAAGGGAAAAGAAATACAGATAAGAAACAGCAATTTCAGTTCACATTCACCCATCCTTTTCTGCATGTATTTACGCTGCAGATATCACAAATGAAAACTGATATACGGTTTGTTTAGGATTTGGCAATGTTAAAGTTAGGAATTAAGATTTTTATTAGGTGGCAAATATTAGAAGTGTATGTCTCCTACATCTGTTGTGCTTCTTGGGCTCTTAAATTCAGTTGACACCATGAGAAACAGCTTAGAGAAAAAAAATCTCCTCATAGTTGTAGATGTAGTCTAGAGAATGAGCATTGCTAATGAAAAATTCTTCCTTTTGGAACTTGGATTAAATCCCTGAGTGGAATTCTGTAGTTCTAAGTTTCAGGTGTGTGACAGTGTAGGTTTCACTTCTGGAAGGAAGAAATGAGCCAAATGTAAGAAAGAAGTACTACTGTCTGCTTTGTTAGGAGCTTTTAGATATTTAGCACTTGCATCAGTTACAATTTTATATTCTGGTTAATTGACATAAAGAAATTGAGAATGGTTTTTCACTAGCTGAAGTATATGCTTTTTGCATTAACAAACATGTAATGATGCGTCCCAAGTAATTACGGATTACTAAATCCATACAACCCTTTGCAATCTCCTACTTCAGTCTAAATGCAAGCAAAACTGCCATTTTTATGGAAGGCTTAAAAGGACAGAGTGAAGAAAACACAGTATGATTACAGGGTTTGGATCATTCCCTAAAGAACATAGACACTTTCCCAGCGGTTTGCAGAAATTTAAGAAAATATAATTTACAAAATCTAAAAGCAATTCAGAGGCCCCATATAGGTGTGAGAGATGGTGCTGGCAAGCCGTGGCCACAGCCTCTCCCAACCCCTCTCATACCAATTCACGCTGTCTCTTTGGAGGGACGTGGTGACACAGAGTGCAAAATGTGTGGAGGGGTGGTTAAACGAGACTTTAGAGGGGGAAAAAAAAGAAATTAAGTCAGTGGCTGAGCTTTGAAGAAGTCTGTCTAGTGCAGAGCAGCAAGCGAGTGGGGAAGAAAGGAGCAAGCACCTCATCTAATCTTTCTCCTGGGGACCCAAGTGGACAAATTGGCAACCCTGTTCACAGCCTTCCCCCCCCCACCCTTTGTAGCGTAAGAACTGCTAATCGGATCCATGCTGCTGCAACTGTGGTTAGTTATTAACAGAATAAAAGCAGATTTCTTCAAAAGAACGGGTTAGGGAAAACGGCTCTACAAAATTGCAAGGTTGTTAGAATCTTAAATGCACAGCAGTCGTTTTTTTCCTATTCTGAATTAGGCGATGAATACGGCCTTTCATCTGTCACTGTGCCCGTTTCTTCAGAAGACAGCCAAACATTAGGCTTCTCAAACGAAATAAAAAAAAATTGTTTGAAAGAGGAAAAATATTGGGGAGCAGGAAGAATAGGAAAATGAGAAGGAGAAATCAGGTTTTGTTTTTATTAATTTGGCCTGGTGAGAGAAATACGAGCTTGCCTGCTCTGTTCAGTTCCTGTGTGCCAGCTGCTGTGAGCCACCATTTCTGAATGCAGGGATTAGAAAAGATTTAACTGGTTGCTATCCTGGGCTGCGCCATGCTGGATTGGCCTCCAGCAGAAATACACTGGGCTGGAAATTCTCCCAAGCTTAATGAAAATAATGCATTAAATGGATGGGGAGTTAGGCAGAGGTGAAAGCAGAAAGAATTTCATTCCTCCAAATGAAACTTCTCATAACTGTAAAGTGATATTACAAGTCTGGAGTGGGTGTTACTGAGGATAGAAAAGCAGTGATTCCTAGATTTAAACTGACTTATGTCTTCACTTATACAAATAAATAAATGGTGCATCCTTAATTTTGAAGAGCTCTAGTGCTTTCACAGTTTGCAGCAGGATTTTGGAATTTGTTGGAGAGGAATAGTCCTCAGGCAGACAGGTGCTTGCTATAACCTACTGGAAAGCCACTCATTATCCAGGTGAGTCGCAGCTTTTTGAAGATTCCCATTGACAGCTTGCTTTGGGCTTGTTTCCAAAATCTCAGGAGAAAGTGCTTAACTTTGATCCAAATGCAGAGGTGACTTCTGGATGGGGCATGGATGAAACAGACCCTCCTGGCAGTGTCTGCTGCTGCTTTCCCTTCCCCTCTGGAGCAAAATGAGCTTTGGCCCTGGAGGGCAATGTATTTGCTTTCCTGCCCCTTGACACCAAGCCCATTGTCAGTGCAGGCAGTACTAACAGTTATTTCACTTCCTACTCAGTGTGGCACTGAGCAAAGCCAGAAGGTTTAGTCTGAGTGTACTTGACTCTCTGTATCCCAGCACAGCCACAGCTGCTGTATCTGAAAGGGTCCTCATGTCTCAGGCCTTTTAAAACATCTGCACTCAGATTACTGCATAGATATGAGGAAGTTTTAATATTTTCTGTGTCTTAATTTGAGAGGATATGCAGACAGCCCCTGGTTTTTACTGGAATGAATAAGTCATTTAAAAAATGCTGTTGATATGACAGGAAGCTTGGCTATAATGCATAAATTAAGGAAGAAAATCATCTTTATTCTTAAGGGGTCATAGGCTTTGTGAGATGAAGAGATAACACAAAACACATGACCAGTTTCGCTTTATGCTACCCATAGAAAAATTTCTTTCCTTTGAGGTCATTTTGCCTCACTTTAAATTTCCTGAAAAGCTCATTTGAAACGCTCCCATATAGAAGCCTACTTATGTTCTTTCATTTCTGATGTAGGGATCTGAGACCCAGAATGTCCCTTCTGGTGTGTAAGCCTTTACTGTCACATCTACTGTGTGATGATTATCCCATTATTTTATCAGATTTCATCTTAATCACTAGATTTTCAGGACCTCATTATTCCTAAAAGGAAGTTGTTTCAAATTCCAGTAATGGTTTGATTATCATCCTACACATCATGATCTTTTTCCTCCTTGATATTTAGCTGCAAATGTATTTTTAGAAAGAAGTCACAAAATCACAGCTTCAATTTTTGTAATACTAAATAATACTTGCTCTTTGAGCCTCCTGTTATGTCATGCTGGTAGATGGTTCCCATTCCAGCTAACTTTTAAACTTTCTACGTTTGTCTGTATGAAGGCTCACTAGTGACACATCAGCAGGGATGTTGTGTTGTCTTATCTCTACTGGAAACAGTCCTCCTAATTCATCCTAGTAATAAATTTGTTTCTTTTGGTGGCACGTCAAATGGTTAGTTACAACTGTTTGTAAGTTACAACCATTTTAGGTCCAAAAATATGGTCAGATTTTTCCTTCCTTTTCTTCTCCCATTTCTACCTTATAACCTACAGCTCTTCCATTACAAAAGGCCTGTTTCTGTGAATATAAATGTTTGCATTTTTGATACTCCAACCCGAAAGGTGATCCAAAGGGTTTCTTAGGTAGTACTTTTATCATCTTTTATATTGACTAAAATTCCCTACTTTGTGATCAGCCAATATCATTAAATCCAATTCTAGCTCTTAATTCCTAAAATATATTGGGAATTGTCCCAAAGACAAGCTACAAGATCTTTAATTTCTGCCTTTCCTTCAGCCTAGTGTTCCCCTTTTAACACAGGCTATGGTCAGTCCCCCACCCTCCTGTTTGCCAGTTCCTCACACACCTTAAAATTCCTATGCTGATATCCCTCCTTCCCTCCTTAACTAGTAATTTCCCAGAGAGAACCTGTTAGCACTGAAGTGCTTTCTTGATTCAATTGTTCAGGCATAGTTCTGTGAGGTGCTATGCAGCTGGTACAGGGTATTGCAGCTGAGCATCCTCCAGTGTCATTACAGTGGTGGGAGCAGAGAGCCCTCAGCTTGTTTCAAAATGTTACTGATGTGGACTGTAATTGACTGTAAGGACCCCTCCTCAGCAGTATATCAAAGGTCTGCTCTTGCTTGCTTTGTTGGCTCTGAGGAATTTACCTTTTACAGTTTAACTGCATGGCTGTAGTCATAATGTAATCACTGTTTAGTACTTTTGTCAGTCCATTTCTTCCAAAGGTGCTGTGCAGTCTCTCCTGACTCAATTTGAAGTGTAGATTTCCAAAGTGCAAAATGTTTAAAAGCAATTCACATAATTTAAAAAATAGAAAACCAGCTTACAAATATGTTATTAAGCATTTTTAAATTTTCTTACCTCTTCAGCTGACCGTTGGGTTTTTTTTAGTAGCAGACACTATATTACATAGACTACTGGTTTTGGTAGCTTTAACAACTAATTTTACTAGATAGCTATATATATTTGAACAGTGTTTTGGTCTTTTAAATAAAGGGGAAAGAAATAGTGTGGCAGCTTCTATCCTTTTGATGCACATTATTGCATTTTCTGTGATTTTGCATAATAAAAATATTGTGAAACATCCGTAGTATTCACTTTGGATAAGTTTTGGCAGGTGGAGTATCTCACCAATGTGGCAATAGTGCTGTACAAAACATGGGAAAAGGTCATCCCCGTTTAAACTTCCATCTGTGTATCATTGGCTCAAAAGAGGCAGTAGTCTGTCAGTGAAAAAAAGGTATTGGAATTTTTTTTCTCTCTTAAATAGCTGTAGAATTTGCTAAAAAAATGTTAAAAAAAGAAGAGAGGTTGTTTTTCTTTTGTCGAAGTTTCCCTTCCCTAATAAAATACAAAAGTCTGTTAATGTATTATTTAAAGTGTCTTCCAAGAATCACAACTGCAATACTGGTTGAAAGAGAGAAGGATTACTATCATTTAAAGGAAAGAAATGGAAAATCTTTAAGGTCATTTCTTTTCATGACAAAGAAACTTAAAAGCATGGCAGACAGGATCTTCAAAGGTTTTTAAAGTCCTGTCATCAGCTCCCAATCAATAGGAGTTAGATACCCAAATTAAGAGTTCAGTTCAAGTCTTCAAAGGTATTTGGGTGCTTAGCCTCCTTTTACCTTTCAGATCGCTTCTAAGAATAAAATGGCAGTTTGACTGAAAACATTTTGATGCAATACCTTGATGTCCAGCATCTGGATAATCTGTAGTACCCACTGATAATTAGCATAGCAGATACTTCTCCTGAAAGCTTGTCGTTAGAGTATGTTTATGAAGTAGTTTTCCTTTGTGAAGCAAAAAATTTGCTTTAAAGCTCGTTGAATACAGGAAAAAAACAGAAGTAAATGTAAAAAAGTGTACTGATAAAATAGCATTAGTGTTTGCAGAGGCTAATAATTTCAGTAAATTTGCAAAACTCTGCAGTCTGTATTAACTAAGGATGCAGATAAAACTGCATCGTGTTGTACGTGTGCGGTTCTGGGCTTTGACTTTCGTGGTTTATGCTTGCACATCTGCCTGTGCAGGATAAGGTTCCTGACAGAGAACTGATGTTATTATCCATGTAAAAAATAGAGACCATGTATAATACGCAAAATTTGTTGCCTAGCATAGTTATTCTATGCACTATAGCATCTCTCAAAGTTGTCAAGCCTCCACCTAAAGGGGGACCCTGCTGAGGGCTGTGTGGTGCAGTCATGACTACCCTGCCTTTATTAATATTTTTAAGTGTTTGCAAAAATCTTAGATGGTTCTGATCTACTTAAAGTATTCTGTCTGATAGCAGTGCCTCGGGCATACACAGTGGAAGTGGCAGTGCCCTGTGTTCACATGGAATTGCTGTTTGTTTACAGTTTTTGAGTCACTTCCTGTCAAGCCGAAAGCGTTCATTATGATGAAGGCACTTACTGTCTCCCCAGCCTGCTCTTGAGTGACATCAAAACACAATCTGGGTTTTTTCATTATTATTGTCATATGCCTCAGAGTTCATGAATGGGCCATGGATCCCAAAGCCTCAGGCACTGAGTGGCATGTTTAGTCTTTTAGAGGTACAATTCTGCCTCTAGTCCAGCATTTGCATCTCTGAGACAGTTGTCACAGCTGCTCCTGGTAATGTTGAGTGTCATGTTTTTGGTGCAAATACACCTCATCTGAATAGCTAGGCAGTGGTTACACTCCACATTTTATAGATTTTCTTTTTGTTCTCCATCAGTCTGGCTTTTCTTCAGAGTTGGTGCTGAGACTCAGTTGGTTTGAGGTTGGGAAGGGGATAGGGCAGAGCAGGCACATTTGCTTTCCTGCTTTTATGTCCAACTTGGGGCTCTTCATGGCTCTAAAGAGCAGGCCCTGCTGCCCCGCTGTCAGCCCAGCTCCCAGCGCCAGGACTGCCCGCAGGATTCTTGCTCCTGCACTGCGGAGGGGCAGCTGCTGAGCAGGAGGAAATGAGTCTCAGCAGGCACAAATCTATTGCCTCTGTTTTTATTCGTTCCATTTCTCTCAAACGGAAAATAATCTGAACACTTTCTGAGGATGAGGGATATAAATCTGTCTCCTGCTATTTATACCATGCTCATCACTGCAGTGTCTAAATGCGTAAAGTATATATTTGCTGCGTAATCTGAGGTGGTCTTCAAGCCTCTTGGGCTGTCACAAGTAGGCATGTCTCAGACCAGGAGTGAAGAGGAGTCCTAGGGGATGTCCAGGTCTCATTGTACTCCTGTGACAAGTTGACTCTTAGGCACAAGGCCCTTGGGGCATTGGGAGGGTGGTAGCATTGACCTCCCTGCTTCACATGGTGTTGAATGGTGACCCAGAGGAGTGACTTGCATCAGTGCAATAAAAGCCTGCTTTATTATCCATTAACATTGAAAGGGAAGATTTTGTGTCCTGAGCCTCACAGACAGCACTGTGAGTGCTGTTCTTGTTTGAGTGGGCAGACAGCAGTGGATGAATTCTCTGGATGTCTTTTGAACGAAGTAATAAAAATGGATCTGTCTGTTCTGGCTAGTTATTTTAATAAATAACTTCCCTTTGCTTTTATTTGAATAATAAGATACCCCTTTTCTCTCTGATCTCTTTCAAACATGCTTCACTTTCACCACATGCATTATTGTTTATTCCCATATTCTACATGGACATTCAAACAATATTGAAACCACTGATTCATCGAAATAGTTTTTAAACTGTTGTTATTAGTCATTTTTGTATTGACCGAATTTTTCATTGGTAATATTGTTGGCAGCAGTCCATGTCTGCCTGGCTGGAGGCCAGTTTAAGCTCAGCAGGATGAGCCCTATTGTTCAGCAGACTTGGATTTTGTTAAACTCTCTAACAGAAATATGTGTCAGGAGATTTGCAGCTATAAATTGGATCATATTGGTGAGGTTGGGAACTCGCTCAATACAAAATTGAACATTTCACCATGCCTGTTGCTAAATATGTTTGTGCATGTTTCCTACATGGGTTTCAAAAAATAAAAGAAAACTAATATGAAAAAAGTTTGACCTGTTGAGCTCTGCCTTTACCTTATACAGTTGGTAATTTCTTTGATGTTGAGTGGTTGAAAAATGCAGCAAGGCTTGGTTTTGTGCATTGAAATGTTAAAAGCAAGTCTGTTTTCCCTTTTTTCTCTGTGTGTTACAGGCAGTCAGATGCCACCGCAGCCTCCTGGCAGCCAGTCAGAATCCAGCTCCCACCCTGCCTTGAGCCAGTCACCAATGCCACAGGACCGAGGTTTGTTAGGTGTTGGGGCTTTTTTAGTCGGTGTCAAATGCAGCCTTTGTTTTCAGATGCACATTAGCCATGTGAGATTTTCTGGTATTTCTTTTCTTCTCCCAGGGAAAATAATGACAGTCTTCATTGTAAGAGGCTTGGGGGGGGGTGTTCCTTCTATGGGGAAAGAGCAATGGAATAGCAGGTTTTACCAAACTATAATTGAAAACAAGGTTTTCTCAAAATATAATGAATGCCCAGGGTATAAAGGCAGTTTCTGTAAATACTTGAGTCGTGTCTTAGAGAATACAACTTATTCTTGTCTATCTTGAAATTGAGATATACAGAAATAGTGCTCGCTATGAGCACTACAGTTTTGCTACTGTTCTTAAAACTCTCATCTCTGTCTTTGCATGGACACGATAGTCCTCTATCCAGTTCTAGGATAAAAATATCTTTAAATATAAAAGGAAATCAAATATTTAGGTCAAATGGTTCAAACATTTGGAAATCTTGCAAGGGAAAACATTGCAGGCAACAGCACGGTTCTAAAAGGGTGCTTCCTAGCAAGTGCTCACAAAAATAAACAGAGCATTTTTAAATTAATGTTACCTTTTTTAACTTTTAAGCCTTTTTCCTTTCACCTCCTTCCTCCCTAGCTCATGGAAGATAGTTGTCACAGCTTTGTTGCATGGCCCTACATACAATCAACTGCTGTAAACTGGGCATCCTGTCCATGCAGTGGTTAACATGTGCCAGTGACAGGCTTGCAAAACAGACACATGATAACTGTGATAAACATGGAGTTATTTATGAAATGCCCCTCCTAAAATGTCTTGCTTCCAGAAATATCCTAAGTAGCACCATATGGGGATACCATAAATACTAGAAGTTTTCTCGCAGTGAAACAAGTTGAACTCACAGAATGACAAATTTCTGGGATAGCATCCAGGAGGAGCTAAGAGGACTCACAAAGAAGAGCAGAGAGTCTTAATTTTTGCAATTTTTCTGGGCTGATTGTCCCCTCCTCCAGGACTGCTGATTAATGAGAACATAAAATACAGAATTCCATGCTCATTTGTTTTGTTTCCTTTTCAGTCATTCTTTATACTCAGTTGTTAGTGCAGGGACTTATTTTCCCCTTTAAAAAAATTAGAATACTGTGCATGTTTGGTGAGAAAAAGGATGGCCTCAGTATCCAACACAAGTATATGATGCCTTGTGCGATAGATGTCACAAGGCAGCAAGAATGGATCAGATGGAGGCTTTAAAGACCCAAACATCTCACAAAGATATTTACATTTCCTGGCACAACTGGGTCTTGGCACAAAATGTTATATTACCCAGTAACAATTGTTTCTGCAGTGTGTATTCCTCACCTGGCTTTGGGGATGAGTTATGCAGGTCTGACAGAGCTGGAAAGATCAAACCTCTGTTCTGCTGTAGAACAAAACTGGGGGTCATTATATGGTCAGGAGAGGCAGAGGGGTATTCAGAAGTAAAACAGAGAAGACAGGTGCTATAACTGGGAAATCAAACAAGTAAATAACAGTGAAAGAATTAAAATTTACAGATTGATTTAGTCTGGTTTTTCTTCTCTGCAGTGAGATTTGTAGGTATTTTCTTAGAGAAAATGTTTTTGGGAATGTTGCAGTTTTTGAACACTTCATATGCAAAAACTGGTGTAATGTGCATGATCTTGTGACCCAGCTTGTATAAGAAGTCCATTTGGTTCATGGGGGAGATTCAAAATTTGTAACTAGCTGGATCATATTGATTTTGCAGAACATGTTCCCCAAAGCTTCTCTAAAGTCTGTGCCTTACGCACATAAACATGCGTGCATTCCCTTTTGTGCACTGTCATTGATTAGAGGCTCCTTTGAAATGGAAAACTTCACCTTTTAAAAAGGCTGTTACATTAGTTGATTCCTTTGCTTTCTTGAACTGGTTTCCACTGAACTTGAAGAAAGGAAGGAGGGGGAATGGTGGGGGCTCAAAGGGAAGGTGCTTGTCATTTACTGATAAAAACCTGAGCAGAAAATCGTTGCTGCTAAGGACACCTGATCCTTGGGCATCTGTTACAGTAATTTAAACTCTCGGCTTACTGATACACTTTCTCCCAAAAAAAGAAAAGAAAAAAATAAATGAAAATGAAAACAAAAACCCCAGTGACACTACATTCGATAAGGTAATGTTGTTTGGGTTTGCATTTTGTATAGCATTTCTTTCCTTGTTTAGAGAGAGAATTGGATAAACAAAGGACTAGTATTCATTTCTTGAGCAAAATCTTCTGCTCTGAATACTTGAAAAAAATGCTATTTATCAGCTATCATGAAGCTTGACTGACAGGTGGAGTCTGAGCTTTAACACTTTTGGATGCTAAACCACTACCTTGAACCATTAAGTTTACACTCACCTTAGTGTTTGACTGTATTTTACCCTGCATTCCATGGTTGCTCAGCACCCAGCAGGGATTTTTATGTTTGCCTGCCTGAGAGTATACATTCCCTGTCATACAGTGCAGCATGAAGCAGTGAGCATATTTTTACATGTACACTCTATGTGCAGAAGGAGAGGAGCAGTATTGTTGTTCATATGTACAGCAATAGAAATTTCTTGGGGGATTGGATTTTTTGTGCTCTTCAGCTTTTTTTTTATATAGCTTATTTCATGCTTTCTGTAATAAGCATGAAAATGCTTACTTTTTAAAAATAATTTTAAAATCTTTCATTTCCTGCTCGAGCTGTAGGACATTTGGACCTGGTCAGTGTAAATGGAGCATGCTATCCTAGGGACTTCTGTTCTTGTCCCAGAAATGGTAACTGGCCATTGTTGTTTGATGCCAAATCGGTGAAATGGTTTTAGTTCTACAAACAAATGTTGTCTACCTAGGTAACAAGAAATTATATTTACTTTTATATACATCACCTATGTAGTCTCAGCTCATGTGTCTTTAAAAGTACTGGGACTTGAAGTAAGTCCCATACATCATAATGGACTGTCAGAGCTGGACAGCTCTGGGGATAGAGGGAGCAGGCTGTGTAGGTCTGGTGTCAGAAGTCTCTTGGAAAAGCAGGAGTGGCCATGGCTGCTCTACCTGCATGTGTGTTAACTGCTGCTGAATCCCAACAATTACCATTACTTGGGGATACCATAATGGCAATGTAGTCATGATTAATTGAGGTAGTCATTTAAATTTGCTATGCTTTTGGGGGGAAGGAGGATGCATGTTTTACTCTTTTTTTCTGATATATCTACTCCAGACTTTTCTTTGTATGATCAAAAGTAGGGGGTTGAATTTTTGTGTTTATTGAACTCAAAGCTTTTTATAAGCTTTTGTTGCATCAGGCCCAGAGGTAGGGCAGCAATGATACCACAGCTGTCATGACCATTCAGCAAATAGTTGAGGTACACACAGTGTCTTGAGTTCCATATATTCAGCTGTACCTACTCACTTGTTTAAGTTTTGGAAGGTGCACTTTGAGGATGTCCTTAGTAGCCAGAACTGCTCAATGAGTTAGAAGTTATTTCTAGGGATCAAATAGAAACCCAGCATATCCCAATTAACACCCTAAATTAGTTTCCTGAAGCTGCAGCGTGAAAAAGAAACCTTCGTCTTGGCCTTTAGCTTATACTCCCATTCTTACTTTTGTAAACTAATGGAGATTTCCATCTGCCTATACAAATACTCACCTGTTCAAGCACTGTTAGGAGAATAATGTTGAAATAGGCACTTTTACCCCCTGCAGGAATGAATGGTTCCTTACCTAATTTTGAAAAAGCTCAGAAAACTTACCTGCTTTTAAGTAGTATTTTTCATGCTTATGCAGTTGGGTATGTACATGTCAGGTTTCAGTCTTATATTAAAATAGTGAATTGGGAGTTCCTAAAAACCATTGAATTTAATGGAAACAGTTAATGACTTCACGTTATTACTCTGGCGAGCACTCTCATAATGGGGATACTTAAAGAAGCCTTATTTATTAGTGCAAATGTATATGGGTCAGAATTAATTTTTAAAAAATCTTTAATTGTTTTCCCCTTATAATTTTCACAGCGGTACATAGTTAAATATTCATGATAATGCTGATGATATGCTAAAGGTCTGAAATAGATCTGGAGTCTTAAAATCAACACAGGTTATTTAACCCTTTTCATCTAATGCACCATTGGGGACTTGCTGAGTGAAATCCCAGAGCACTGGAATAATTAGAAGATAGTAATGAGGATTTAATTAGTCCTTGAGATATGCTGAAATAGGACCACTGAGAACTTTTCTTTTTGGACATGGATTGCAAGCAGAATTGCTGTTGCAGCTGCTGTGATGTGCTGGAAAATGTATTCCATTGCTTGAGGCATTTTCATGGCAGCATTCTGTCAGATCTATGTGGACAGTGCCCAGAGTAAGCACCTCCAAAATTGTTGAATAGAAGTCGCCACCTTCTCCATCACCTTCTCCCAGCAGTTTTTCATTTTTAGTTTTTTCTGTCATTCTTTCTGTTCTGACTTTATTTCTTTCCGTTGTTGACATGATCCAGCTTTTGAGGATTGTTGTACAGTTATGTGCTCTGTTAAAAACATATTAGAGACAGGGAATAAGAAACTGCAGGCTTGTAGGAGTACAGGTGTTATAGTAAGCAAAATTTGGATCTTTTTGACACAACTGCTTGTAAGGTTTATCCTCAGATCTTGTCCTTATTTAGTATTAGATCTTCACAGAAGTGATATTTATCAGTAGCTGTAATGTAGTAAATTTAAATAGCTTTTTTGGCAGCCAAGATGTTATCCAGCAAGAGGTAGTAACAGATGGGATGTGATCGGGCATTTTGATGTTCTCTTTGTGCTTCCCTATAAACACTAAGTAGCAACTGAATTCCTGTAACTACAATTTCCTAATTTGCTCATTAGATTTCATATAGGTATTTTTCTCCCCTTTAACTGTTTTCTGGGCATGCTTATTTGTACACAGTCATCACATAAATTCTACAGTCATGTATTTTCTTCTAACAAAATATAAATGTTTTTGCTTGTGTGGAAGACACAGAATACCAATTGGGTGTTTTGCGCCTACAATTCCTGATGAGATTTATGGCTTAATACTGACATTCAATGGTAGAGATTCTTTTCCCTGAAATCTATTTTCTTCTTAAAAAGACAAACCAAAAGGAAGAAAATAGATCAAAGAATTCTTATTGTAACAAAAAAGATACTGTAGTTTGCTTTTAGATCTTAAAAAGACTTTCCCTGAGAATACGTTTTTTGCTCTCATTTGGGGATTTTGGGATCTATTCAGAGCACTGAGGAGCTAGAGAATAAAATGATTCTTGTCATTAAAATTCTTCTGCTTGCCATGTTAACGATGACACCACTTAAGGTTAAATCAGACTTGGTAATAAGTTTACTTGATGTAGACTGAAGTGTTTCAGACTCTTAAAGAAAGATGCTTGAGACATGCATTGAGTGCAAAGCCACAGGTATTTTTGAGTGCCTCTTCTGCACATAGCGCTCCAAGTGGGTCAGTGCGGAGGAGCTGAGCTCTGCCTGGTATGTAGGAACACTATGCCAGGCTGGGAGGAAATCTTCATGCCCAGAAAACTGGGGTTAGAGGAATTATGCCCTCAACAACCAGAAAAAGTGCATCACGTAAGGAGGAAAAGCAGGTTTTAGTTGAAACTGTCACACTTAACTCTGTAAAACGTACCTTTTTCATCTCAAGTCACGTGATGAAGTAGGAACATGATGCATACAAGTACACAGAGCGGATCTATATGTGATGGCAAAGCCATGCAGTAGAGCTGTGCGCTAAACTTCTTTGGTGACTCAAAAAACTACAGTAGTTTCTCAATTTAGTGAGTGCTAAATTTATCATCAGTCTTTAAAAAGGATCAGGCCATGATTCGTTTTTACCTCTGTATTTTTAATTTGACAGTAGAAGTGCACTGAAATGTAGTCTCAATGTGATGAGCAAAAAAGCTACAATATGTCTACTTTAATTAGTAATCAACATTTCTGGGTTGAAAGGTTACAGTTTTTCTCACTGAACTCTAGAGTGAATAGCTTTGTGTCTGTCTCTCAAGCACTTCAGGAAGATCTGCTTTTCTTGCCCAAGAGCATTAGAAGTTATGTTACTCTGCCAAAACAGGTTAATTGTTAAAGAAATCAATTGCCATTTCAGGATGTTGTTTTCAGACTGTACTTGGGTTTCAAATATACACCAGCCAGTCTCAGCTTTAGATTGATATGATCTGTGGCCTACACTAAATACATGGCAGTACTGGCCATCTGCAAGAAGAATTGAAGCAGAAAAGGGTATGATTTACATGTGATAAGCCACACTGGGAGACAGCAAAACTGCAGAAGTAGGATTTGAAGTTATCTGTACCATCAAAACCCAGAGTTGGGTCTCAACAAATACATTTTGTATATTAGCAGATGGTCATTACACTCTTCTTGCTGATGTAAAATCTCGTTATACTTGAGGATGAATCTTTATTTCATTTTTTAAACTAAAGTGGGGATTCTCTTTTTGAATTAGGGAGCAAAATTGACTTATTCTGAGAGAGTTTATATAGTTGCCAGCAGAGAGACTTCTCAATAGAGAAGTTTCCACTGACTTCATTAGGCAGCTGTCAAATTCCCTGCCTCTGGGCTCAGGGAGCAAGATAAGCCACAGCAGTTACTGATGAAGAACTTGACAAAGTGACAGTCAATGTTGCTGTCACCAGGCTTGATATAAAGTTACTGGGTATGACCCCTGTCTCTGGGACAGCTTCCCTTGGTGGCCTATAAACTGGGAGCTGCCTGTGGTCTGCCTGTTCAACAGCACCATTGTTTTCAGGACACTCTACTCCCTTAGAAACTAAATTAACCTTTTTATGAAGCTTCTCTATAGATAAAGAACCTCTGATCTAAGACATTTTATGTCATTTTAAGTTAATATATAGGACAGCGAGTTGAAATCTATGTAATATATATATTAATAGCTAACACTGGATAGTTCTTTCTATCACAAAGGATCCCAAAAGGCTGCAGAATAAATGCTCGTCAGGGAGCAGCTGCAAAACAAGGAAGAGTAAAATCAGTCAAATCATAAATCACGGTAAAAATAAGACTGATACAAAGGCATTTGGGGACTGAGGAAAACACACTGATTTTGTGGATTTGAAAAAACATTATGGTTTATTTTACATGTGTGGAAGACAGAAAAGACACATCGTGTATTTTAGTCTTGTCCACAAAATATATATATGTGTGTGTGTGTATGTATATATCATGGTATTCAGTATATTTACTTCATGAAAAAGAAGATCTGAGTTGATCCAAGGAACCTTGGAACAGCAGTCTGTGGGGAGAGTAAATTTTTCAAACCTGAAATTTAGACTGTTAAGCCTGCAGGCCTTGCATATTATACATTTAAAAATACCATTCCTTCTTTGCTCTCCTCCGTGATTTTCCTAAGTATGCATGTTATTAGGCAAACTTGGACAAATGTTGATTGTACAAAGCAGACGTACTCCTCAGGTTTTTATTGTTGCTGCTGAGATTAATTCTAGCAGTCCAATCTACCTACTAAAATTAAGGATTCGCTTTGGGGGCAGTTTGAGGGCAGGCTTTTGTACTAAAAGTCACTGTTGCCCTGATTTTTCAAGCACCATAGTAAAATCATCTTGTGTAAGGTATGTTACAATGACAAATTATGTGTAACATGGTGGATGAGCAATGTTTTTTTGTTTAGCCAGTGCATCAACATCTCCACAAATGTCTTTCCTTCTCTGTCCTCAGTATAGCACTTAAAATTTGCATCAGAGAGCATTATGCAAGGTTTGCATTAGGAAAGGTTGGATATTTCTTCCCCGGCTACCATCTGGGTAATCTGTCTGATCCTTCCCCAGATTCTAATTTATCAATGATAGATTATATGAATTTCAAGGCTAGGCAGTAGCAGAGGGAGGTTTAGGGGTGGGAAAAATTTAAACATTATTGCATGCTATACATAGACTGGGTTTTGCAATATCAGAGAGAGAAGCAGAGGAGATTCAGCCAGTTAACCTAATAGCACAGCTGGTAAAACACCAGGGGGTCTGGGTTAAAACCTTAGCTAGGTCATTAGTTTCCATCTTCCCCAAAGCTATTCACGTTGTGAAGAGAAGCAGTCAGACAAATAAACAGTGAGGAGACTGCAAGATAGATATTAAAGCATAATAAGAAAATAGTTTTAAAGAAAAATAAAACCAATCCAGAGCTTTTTCTTAAACGTTGATCTTTCTGTGAAAAGGAGAAATACTGCAGATATCTTTGCAGGAAGTCCTAATTTCGCTGCAGTGGTGTTTTCCATTACTGTTTGTTTCACATAAGCAAAGAAACATCCTTTGTTGAATGGGTGTGAAGAAATGTGATGGTTGTACTGAAGGTATTAGCAAATGCCAATGTGAAAATAAATTGTCTAGATAACAAAGAAAAATCATGTCACTGTTACTCTAGCCCAGAGAACTTCAAATGTGTTTAGCGGTGGCCTGATGGACTTGGAGAAGATGACAAGGTTTTATGTGGGCTGAAAAAAAGAGCTCAATGTAGAAACTTGATTTTTTGTTTTCATGGTTAATGGAGAAACATTAGAAGAAGAAATTCTAATTAGAAGAACAGTTCATTAAAAGAAGAAGAGAGAGTGAATACAACCCAAATGGCTGTCTGAGGAAGGAAAGTCTGCCAAAAACTGTGTCATGGGTGTACAAACATTTGCTCTTTTTTCTCAAAGAAGACCTTTCTCCTAAGGATACTTTGGGGCTTTTTTAAAAAATAGAATGTGATTGGAGAAAGAAATGAGAAATTTTAAATATTTTTTTAGCTTTTATAGGAGTTAAAAACTGATATCAAAAATATTATTAGCCTTCTTTTTAGCAGCTGAAGAATAAGCTTCTGCATTTGTCCTGTGTCAGTGATCTCAGTACATGTTTTTATGCTGCTACCCTTCGGTTGCTGAAGTTGCTTGTCAGCCTAAAGTGTTCACTCAATATCAGGTATATTAGCAGAGACATGGTGTCTAAATATTGTGCACGTCAGTGGTGCTGCTTGGGACACATCTAACAGGTTCATACCAGAGACATCCAAAGATACTGTATGGCTGCAGTGCAGGTGGTTCATTTATTTGATTCATTATTTCTTTTACCTGCCTATTAACTGGACAAGAATATTGAGAACTACTATTTGCATCATCTAAATGACATTGACACTGTAAGCTGATCTACTCACGCTCACTAGCCCATCATCCTATAGTGTAAATGACTGTCAGATACTTCATGTGTGTCAAGCATAGGTTTTATATGGGCTGTCACCAGTCTAGCTCAACATATTTTAGTAAGGCTGGTTTCTGGAAAGTGAAAATGAGATCTGAGGTATCTTGAATGCAAAGAAATCTTGTGCCTGCTTGCTCTAGAAGCCAAGTTTTTTTATGCCACCCACACGATTTCACTTGATTTACGTGGGTTTTATTCTAGTACATGGGTCAAACCTTCCCCAGTTTCTTAATTGCTGTTATTTGTTTAGACCTGTACAGCATTTTTGTCTGCTTAGATTTTTTCCAGTACCTAAATCTCTTTCACCGTGTCCTTTTCAATGTTTATTTTGAGTAGCACCTTAGGGGTAGGTACCATGCCATTTTTTGCCAGTGACAGTAAGTACTTTATGGCCAGGTAGTGCTGGCCCCCTATAAGCAGTGGGACAACAGCGTGTTCTTAGCTCCTTCAATCTATAACCCACCCATCTCCAGGTCTGACCACACCATGGTCAGAACAAACACGAAGATGCTGGTTCCAGTACCATCAACAGTCTGTGCAGACAACCTGATTGTGTATTTAGGGTTCTGGTGTCACAGGCTTATGTGAGAATAACCAACTCTTTCAATTACTAAAATACTTCATTAATGTATGAGTTGTGTTCTGTTGGATGTCCTTGCAGTGTTCTGGGGTGCTGACTGTGGACATGTTTAGCTGGGCAAAAACCCAGACATAGTTCATCAGTCCAAAGCCTTCCTGAGCTGTCCTTGCCATCTGAATAGGTGGGCTAGGCAGAGTTTCAGTCTGACTGTGATCTTCCTGATCATTTTGCCATGCTAAAAGGTTGCAAAATTTTATTACATTCACTGCACAGAATAATGGTTTTCATTTGTTTAGCTTTACCCTGCCACTTCTATCTCAGTGTTGTTTATCCACAGATGAGCTAGATTTGGGAGTCACTGCTTTAGATCCGTCTGAGTTCTGTTGTATTCTGTGGTGAAAATCTTGTAAGAGGCAATACAACACAAACAGTTGTTTGAGGAAGGAAAGCCTGCCAAAAACTTGTGTCATGGGTGCGCAAACATTTGCTCTTTTTCTCAAGGATACTGACCAGTGCCTTGCTAAGGTACCAAGCATTGGAAAATTTTGTGATTACACACACACACAAGTTTTTCCTTTAGTGGTAGTGGAAAATATCTCTTCACTTATTTAATTTTTTTGAGCTGATTCATAAGTAGAGGTCTTTCTGTTATTTTTCTCTAATTATTTGATGATTAGTGCATGCATCCAATCTGTTTCTGCTTCTCTCATTCCCTGATTTTCAGAATAATAAGCCTGTCTAACCCCTTCTTCAGTTTCTGCCCTTGAACAAGGGAAACTTCCTTATTCCTTACTCAGAAAGGTTCTTTAGTTGTTTTGGTCCCATACTCTGTCACTAAACGTGCCCCTCTAGAAAGACCCATAGCCCACTGTATTTTTTTATCTTAGGTAAGTTAATTTTTACAATATATTGTTGCATGTTGTACTTTTCCTCATTTTTTATTTATTGGATGTGTACTTTAATGATGATCTCCTATCACTGTAAACTCCAAAGTTTTTGTGAGCTTAAAGTGAGTAAGTGTTCCACATGTTTTCAGGTTTAATTCATTCATGAAAATCGATGGCTAAATCAAAAGACCTCTTATTGACCATGCGTTGTGTGCCAGTAGACAGTTACTGTCCATCAACTCATATGCAATAACTTGTTCCTTTGCAGTCAGTTCCTTTGTATTTGCTTCTACTTTTCTGTAAGTTTTTTTCATATTCAAGCCAAGATTTTAAAATATCAGATGAATCCATTTGAGATTTTATAGCAGCACCCTGCACATTCGGTGGGAGTTTTTCATGGTTAGTGCTAAGGAGATAGTATTCAAGAAACACATGATTTTGTATTGGTCAGTGTACAAATATAATTAATACAACCTTACTGCATAATTTCGTGAAGCTTTAGTAATTTACTGTTGTTTATCTGGTTTGTATGTACATATGCCTAAGGGAAAGAAAAGGTTTTAAATGTTTTTTAAAAGGCATCATAAGGGGTATTAGCTATATGATGTATATTAACAGATGTTAGTGCTGCTTAGGACAACAGAAGCTTCATTTTTGTCTTTTCCTTCATCAAAGGAACAGAAACATTTCTGTCATAAGCATTATTCAGTTTATATTTTTTCTCTGTGTTTTGCTAAAAAGAAAGAAGAAAAATAAAGAACTACCTGATCATTTTTAAACATTGTAAGTATGTTATACTTGAACATGTACACATATTTTATTATTGTTATGGTGCGATAATTGTTAAAAGTATGGTACTGCTTCATTTAGAACTAAAAAAAAAAAAAGCAAAGATGACTACAATATTAAAATGGTTTTTAATAAAGACAATCATTCTTTAGGTATAGTATAAAATGTATAGTATAAAGTGTAGTATAAAAAAAAAACTAAAAAGGAAGAAAATGCTTCTGTCAGGGTCACTTAATTCAGCTGCTTCTGAAATAGCTTAGTTTGTGAAAACCTACTCCAGTGTTTTTTCAATAAGTAATGTCTTGTTATGATGGCAAGTAAAGCATCACTTCTACCTCTTTTTTATCACTAGTATTAAGGGAAGGGAGTGGATTTGTTCATTGATGAGCAGCATGTTGCCATTGCAATTTTGAAAGTCTTAACTCATACTCTTTCCTAGCAGTTTATTTAAAAGACAAAACAACCCACCTTGTTGTCACAGAGGTTGACATGTCAGATGCAGTCTGGCTGTTGAATCACTCCACTACCGTTACTCCAGTGCAGCACTAATGTAATCTTACTTCCCTTCTTTACAAAAGAAAACTTTATCTTAGATCTAATTTTCTGGAAAGAAAATTTATTTCTTTTTGTATTGGCTATAAAATGAAGTTGAACACTAGGGAAAATGTGTGTAAATAAGGAAAAATGAATGGATGCCAGCTGCTCCCTTTCGTTCCTGATAAGATTTTTAGAATTGATGTTGTTTTCTCTTTATGATGCATGAATGCTAATGTATTGACCAGGAACCCTTTTCTCTGTAAGACATCTGAGCTTTCTACAAATATTTGAAACATTTCAAACTCATGCACTGATCTCTGAATAGTCACTGGACTCTCATGGAGGTTGATGACAAGAGACTCCTCTATGTTGTAATGGAATCCAGAACACAGTAAGAATCTGTTCTTACCTTCTCCCCATCACAAGTGTAGGTGAAATGACTCCTCTGCTCTCTGGAAGGAAGTTGGAGCATGTCCTGTTTTAATACCGTGTTTCAACATACTGTACAGACAGTAACAGAAGATAAGACAGCACAGATATTCTTCCTGAATTTCAGGATTCCTTTTCCTTAATTTTTTACCTGTCTTAATTTTTTATCTTCTTTCAAGAGAAGATAGCAAAGCCAACCTTGATTTGAGAGGAATCTTACACCCTCTGGGATGGTGAAACTCATGCCTCACGTCAAAAGTAGTTAAGAAGTCTTTTCGTTTCTTGTTATATTAGTCAACATCTCTGTAAACTAAGGCTACAACATGAGTTTGAGTGCTATCAGACAGTTATTTCTACTCTTGAATGACTGGCATGCCCATGGCATGGTTTTGGCCAATGCCTGTGAGCACTCCCTGAGCTACAGCCCAGAGCATGTATAAGGCAGGACAAGGGACTGTGCACAGGAGTCATACAGATAAGACTAACAGGATTGAGTGGGAAGGTTTGTCTGTGGGGACACGAGAGCCACCACTCTCCTTCTGGCATGTTTTATTTATGACTGTACATGTAGCTATGCAGTCCATTCCACAGCATCAGAAATGGATGAGTTTACTGAAGAAGAGGTCATTTGAGTAGAAACACTTACTTCACTTATTATTTTCGTCCCTCCAGAAGCCTTTTTGACAACAACGGGGGTGGCCAAAACTGATATTCTCCATGTTTTTCATTAGACATTAGTCTATGTTCTCCATTAGCTTCAACAACCAGCAGTCCCTCTGCATCACTACTGGAAATTACTGTACTGGTAGCTTTTCTGTGTGTCATCCATCCTTGTGGTGTTAAGTACTGCCTGCAATAATAACTGGGCTGAAAAACCTTAATTACTAGCACAGTATTTGGCAAGTTAGTTCATATAGATTAAAAGGCCCACAGCGAACAGAAAAACCTCACATCTGTATGAGAATCAGGAGTAACTTTACTATTTTTATAATAAAAATCTTAGTGTGACCAGTATGATTTTTTTTTCATTTAAATGGATCTCACAAGCATGATATATATGGTGTTTGTGTGTTGGGAACACAAGCATTTATTTTGTACAGACATATGATTGTATTAGGTTTCTAAATTACTTACAGCACTATCAGCAGAAGATACAGGCTTTGCGATAAGATTTGTGCACAGAGTGGAACTGTTTTAAAAATCAAGGGGTCTGTTTCAAAACAAAGCTAAGTGGAGAAGGTCATGCAAGCTTTCCTTTGTGGAAGTGTGGAGTTTTCCAACCACTACAGACCAGTTTCTAAGCTGCCATTTCATACTCAGTTATTTGTCATGTTGGGTGTCAGTGTGTGCGTTCTGGCTCCCTCCAGAGCAAGTGTCAGGTTCTGACTTTGTAATTCAGGTGTAATCAAGTTCCTTGTCTTGGGGCTTGCACAAAGATCAGGAAGACTTGATGCATATTCTGTCAAATCTGGCAGTTGTTAAGAGTTTTAGCACAATACAGGTTGAACTGTTCATAGCACAAAAGAATTGGGTGCAAGGGGGCACAAGGTCGTCTCAGCTCATGGTTTTTCTCCATACAACCTGCATCTCAATGTTTTCAGTTAGGATTTTGATCATGTGTCTCTATATGTCTAATAATGTCTAAAATTAATGAAGGAGAGTGGAGGAGGCACCTTTCATAAGTAACATTTCATCTCCCTGCGGCCCCAAACCATGAGTGTCTGACCTGGCTGCAGCATGGGCCACAAGGCAGCCGTGCTAGGGCACGTTGGGCCTCTGGGGCCATGTCTTCTCCTCACCAGGCTTAGTGGCAGCAGAGTGGACACTGTCCTGTGGTACGTGCGTGGTTTGCCTTGCAGAGAAAGGTTAAGATGAAATTAAATAGGCAAGCAGAACAGAAACGAAAGCGGATTTCCTCCAGAAATAACAAAAAAAACCCCTTGCCATCTTGTCAGCACATCCTCTTCAACACTGAAAGCAGCACTAAAACCTTTCAAGGTGCAAAACATCAGAAAGCCAGCATCCCTACATAGACGTTTCATGGGCAGGATTGCACGATTTTTCTCAGTTCATGAAAACTTAAAAACCCCTACCACAAAAGCGACTTCATCTCCCATTTAATAGGCTTGGTTCTGTTTCCTTATATGAAGCTTCTAAATTTTAGAGCATTTCACTAGATCTCTTGCTGCAGCTTTTGAACCTCGAATTAAATTGGGATTCATTAATACATTTACAAAAGGGAAAAAGAAGAGAATACAGTAGAGGTGTGCTGGGGACAGACTAGAAGAAGGACCTAGAGCACAAATACATAACAAACCGACTGTTATTTCTGACTGGTATGACTAGTTTTCACATAGTGGTAAATTTTAGCTCTGGAGACTTTGTGGGCAATAGAAGTATTTACAGTGAGTTTCTATATGCTGAAGTCAGGCATTTTGGTAGCAACATATAATTTTGGAAAATGTGATACTCCCACCATAAGTCATCAGGCAAATTCCCTACTACTAATTAAGTAATGCAGATAATTGCCTTATTTTTTTTCCTAAAAATTGTTTTAATTTTAAAATTAACAACCATTTGTAACTAAGCAGGACTGCCCTGTCTTTCTTTTACAAGTACGGGTTTTGGAACCATGTGTGCAGGTTTTTGTGGTTGAGAGAGCTTTGCTGACTTGGAGATGTGTTTGTTTCTGTTTGTATGAACAACAGCAGTTTTCTGAGTATTTCAAGTCTGAAAATAACTAAAGAGAGTTGGTTTATTTTAATGCCAAAGATTTCTTAAAGGATAGTTACCTGAATATTAATTTTTGCTTTGGCCATTTTCTCCCTTTAGGTTTTATGGCAGGCATACAGAGGAACCCCCAAATGTCACAGTATGGACCTCAGCAAACTGGACCTTCCATGTCACCACACCCCTCACCTGGAGGCCAAGTGCATCCTGGAATGGGTAGCTTTCAGCAGAGTAATTCAAGTGGTACTTATGGGCCTCAGATGAGCCAGTATGGACCACAAGGTAAAATGCTCACTGGTAATAGATATGATAATTTATATTATTTTTTTCAGCCTATAGATGTAACGTGTACTTAGGTAGGTGATTTCTTAAAAACAACAAAAACCACACACACAACACAGTCTCTAAAAAAAAAATCCTAAACAAATAAAGCTGTCATATGAAGGTGGAGCTGCTTGTGGAAGAAGTTGTTTCTATTATTAGCACCTTCCTCTGCATAAAATTAGTGACCTTAAATTAGACAAGGGAATCATGAATCTGTGGCATTGCCAGTTCTATTGTTTAGGAGCGCAAGCATGTCATCTATGTGATGAGGCTGCGTTTGAGCAAGCAAGGAATAAGGGTCACAACACTGATCCCAAAATAGGACTTCTTTTCTTGGATGAAATCCCAAGGCCAACCTGAAATTGCATGGTAACTGTGAGGGTAAAGTCTTCTAACAAGCATAATAATACAGTGGCTACTGTGGAAATAGAGTATTGAGCTCTAATGCATATGGTTTGTGAATCTTAACTAACCCTTCAGACTGAGAGAGACCGTTCCTTTTATTTTGCTTGTTTGACAGAATTGGTGAGGGAATAAAACAAAAATAGAATACACAGTTTCTGCCCCTGGACAACCTTGAACTTGTCTATTGTTTTGCCTTTAATGGATAACCTTTATAAAGTGTGCATCTGTTTAAGGGTTTAATGAAGTTGAAGTCAAGCCATGGAATATATAATGGGCTGTATTTTCTTCAAAGGTACATAAAGAAGATTTTCGATTTCAGCGCGTCCTACTATTGCTTTCTTACTTAAAAGCCTCAAAAAGGACTGGTGCTAGCAGTGGGAGTTTCTGTAAGGGCTTGATGACTTGCCCATGCTAGCAAGGAGGGTTATTTTAGTCTCCAGAGTTTCTGAGAACTAGTTCTGATGTTTGTTTGCAGGGAGCCTTGCTGCCCTGTGTAATGTTCCTTTCTCTTCCGTCTCTGGATAGCATTTGGTTTAGTGTTCTGAGCAGAGGGCTACAAGCCAACATTTCCCAGTTTCTGATTTTGGCTCTGCCTTTTACGTCATCTTTCAGCTTAGGCAAGTAGATTCATTTCTCTGCTTCGCTTTCCATAACTGTAAAATGAGGCTAGTAATGCCTTATAGCCATGTGTGAAGATTAATTACCTAACTCCAGTTGACTGGTGCTTTCCTTTTATTTGGAAACCATTTTGTGGCCGTAAAATGTTGTCCAAGTGCTTATTTTTATCTGCACAGTGAGCAACTAGCTTAACTGGTAAAAACTCCGGTGGATTTATGATGTGCTGTCCTGACTTCCAGCTGTACTGCTGCTGCTGAGATTCCAAACCATGGGAATAGTGGGTGTCAAGTGCAGTAAAACATTAGCCATCCACACTGATTGAATGGAAGGGTTTTTGTACTAAATCAATACATTTAAGTAACACGCCGAATACTACTTTCTTTTTTGCTTGAGTTCAGCAGTTCTTTTCCTCCCTCTGTAGATGAAAGTGCCTGTGTAATGATTTTATGGGTCATGGTCAGGAAGAAACTGCTATTAAAAAGTGAACTTGAGGGACAGGAAGAAAATGAGCATCATTGTCATTAACAGTCCGTTTCAGAAGGGTTTGGTGAATAGTGTGATGGATGAAAAGTGTGTTCTTCTGCCAGCTCTTAGAAAATACTAGTGATCCTGTGCATGGTCATCATAAAATTAGAGCCTTGCAGACTTTCAGCTCTGTAAGTAACAATTAGACTAAAAGAATATTACATTTTCACCAGGCTAATCTGACCATTAATAAAATCCAGGGATGAAGATGATGATATTTACAAGTCACTAATTTACCTGAATTTAAGTTTTTAATAGCATTTTTTCATTTTTAATGAAAGTAATCTGTAATTGCAACTCTTAGCATACCCTCCTACAAAGCACAATCATATACCAGCAATGATGAATATATAATAATGTTACCTCATTTGCCTTTTACTGCCAAAATAACAAATATGTCAAAATTACCTGGGTTGCACCCAAGTTTTAAATTATTAAAGTCATTCTCAAGGATCTGATTTGTTTTCCACGTTTTGTTCACCTAGGCCTTCCGCCAGAACATTGTTAAGCACAGGCTGAGTTTGACAGGGCTACTTGTATTTTTATATCAGGACACTAAGCTTTTGATCCAGCTCTGAATGCTGGATTTCACTATGTGCTGTCTTGAAAACCGTTGCTCAAGGCTAGTGTCCTCTAGTGCAGTGGAATTGCTCACCGTAGTAAGACTGCACCAATAGGTTTGGATTGGAAGAATTAGCCCCCAGTTCATGAGAGCAGAATGATCCATTTCATGCCTGTGGTTGATTTATTTGATTTTCATGTGTTTACATGACACTTAGATCTATAATAAGAACAGAATATATTTTCCCAGGAAGCAGTTCTGTACTGGGGACCTAGTCCAATTCTGTGAAACCATTTCCTACAAAAATAATAAATGGCTTTGGCTCCACATTTTTTATGTCTGGGATACAAAACAGGGGCATGCAGTACAGAACATTAGTTTTAATTTTTTATTAAATCCCAGCATTTTCCTGTCCTCAAGAGTAAAAAACAAAACCAGAGCAAGAAGGTAAGTTTTTACTGAAAGAAACAGTCTTTGATTTGTATTTGGACAGCATCTAGCTCGGGGGTTAATGAAGCTCTGGTCTATAACCTGAGCATCAGACTGCTGCCACAGCAAAATGTCCCTTAAATGCACTCTGGAGAGCAGTTAGATGCTGTAGTCAGTTGGATCTTTTAAGGCTGGGGCAGAGAAAAACTTCCTGTGAATCAGTAGAACATCTCAGAAATGCATCCTGTCTCCCTAACTTTTCCTACTCAATTCAGTAGTAAAACTGTTCTGTTTGGGTATAACAAAGAGGGAAATCACTACTGAGTATGTTTGAACCACAACCCCAGAACTTCACAGTAAGTTATACCCCCTTTTTTAATGGTAAAGTAGTATGAATTGAGTATTTGTGCTTTGCAGCTTTCAATGCTGGACTCACTTCACAATAGCATTTTGCTATCTAGCTCCCACTGATTTTAATCCTAGATTTTAATTAAAATGTTAGCATCTTAAGGATGAGATTCCTTAAGTATCTTGAGAGTCTGGACCACTGAATCCAGACCCACATATGCAACAGCCTGTGGAGTTAAGACTTACATATCAACTATATCTTGCTGAAGTCCCCCAGGTAAAATAGTTCAGAGGAATTCAGAACAACATGTTTAAATTTTCTGTACAAGAAAACTCGATGGTTAAATACACATGTAAAAAATTCTGAAATTATTTTAAGATTTTTTTTTTTAATACTGTGAATCTGACCTATGTCTCTAAAGCAGAAAGCAAAGCTTGCAGTCAGTTCTCAAATTTCCCTCTTTTCAGTTTGCCTAGAAATGGCAAGATATCAGAGCACTTTGTTCAGCAAACCTGAACAAAGTGGACCAGAGTTTCAGCGGTAAGTATGAACATCTGTCTTTGGCAGGTTGTTAGTCAGCGTTTTTTTTACTTTATCTTCATTACATTTTTTTTTCCCCTCCCGATTCCAGTTATTGCTTTGGTTTTTCTCATGCATTTGAGATGTTGTCTCTCTGGGTACAATTCTACTTTGCCAAGAGGGAGTTGGAATCAAAAATCCCTTAGATATGGAGGGGAGGAGTTGTTCGGTGGTATTGTACAGCCACTGTTGCCAGGCTTGTACCCACTTGAAAAGTGTGGGCTCTTGGACTTGGCTGCCTGACACGTCCAGCTGATGTGGGCTGGCCTAGCATCTGCTGCATTCATTGTGTTTAATGCTGCATCCATCTGTTTTCTGTCAAAGCCACTGCCAACAAATTACTAATCTATTAGAGAAACATGGAAATAAGATTGCGCTCCTCATTCCTGGCAATTCCTCTTGTATTTTGTTTGGCTTTTATTTTGCGCTTTTTTTTTCTTTTTCCTTTTTTTTTTTTTTTTGATCTGAAAGGTATGAGAATAGCTAGTACTTGAGGTATTGAGGAAATGCTTAGGGGGAAAAAAAAACACGGAAAAACATAGAAACTTGTTTTCTTTACTGAAAAGATGATTTCCCTGTACTCTTGGATGTGTATCCCTGGAGATGAATGATTAGGAGCTATTTTAACTGAGCCACATATTTTTATGGAGAAGATTCCACTGTTTTTTCTCTGTTGTGCTTATACTGGAATAGCCAAAGCATGAAAGAAGAGATTTTCTATCCCAATTCAAAATAGCATCAAAACAGCAAGAGTGTTCAGCATTGGTGTCTGCTCCTCCAAGCATGCTGTTGAACTGTACTTCGTAGACCCTAAATGACAAAACAAATTGGCTTTATGTAAATTGGACTGACAGTAGCTCCCAGTGATTATGGTTATCAGGTCTGCTAGTCTAGGGAGGGAATTTGCTTCACTTTGGGTGCTGTTACATGTACATAAGATGCATTAGCTGGCTGTGCCTAATCTTTGAGTGCACAAATACACCATCTTGCTGCATTACATTTTTCTTGCGCTAAGCAGCTGGAAAACCAGAGCAACATGCAAGTTGTATGCTACGCCTGTAACACATAGCAGAGCAGTATGAAACTAGTCAACCCTTCCGTGTGCAGTCCCATATGTAGGATAAGAAGCATGACTTAAGCAGGTCTCAGCAAGCAAAACTCTGTCTGGGGGCAATGGCTCGCTGAGCAGAGAATAGTGAGCTGCCAGCGGTCAAGCCTAGAAGAGGAGAAGAAGTGACAGGGCAGTCTGAAAACAACATAAAGCTGAATCTAGAGCCTTTCATCTTTGTTAAACCACATATTGAGGATCCTTCTAGGAGGACCCCCAGGTGGAAACTTGGTTTTCAAAACAGAAGAGAATGGTTGTTCCACTTCCTTGGGAAGCATAGGTCTCACGCCTTCTCACCGAGGAGATCTTGTAGCAGAGTGAGTCAGTTACAGGGTGGGGAGGAGAGGAAGATCAGCCAAAGCACAGCAGCAGGAGCATATTAGTTAATTATGTGTGCATTCAAATGATGGATGAATATATTTATTTTAAATATAAACAGGAGTTGCATGCCACCAACTCCTCTGCCTGGTAGCTGAGGCCTGAGGAGAGACATGGCTGATATCCACGTTCAGAGGAAGAGTCCAACAGCTTCTGCCTTCAAATGAGCGTGGGAATATCTGAGAGTATTCAGGAAACTCTGCTCTGTGGCATCCCACAGGGAGGGAATGGATCGTGTTTCCACTATTCTGGATGAGATGGAAATGAAGACAAGTCAAAACTGATGATTGTGATCCATTTCCTAAAATAGTTTTCTATCATATCTTTAGCTTTCTTTTTTTTTTTCTCTTTCTCATGCTGCTGGGGTTTGTTTCTGTAACACTGCGTACTGTAAACTCGCCTTTTCTTGAGATTTCAACATGACAGGAAAATCAGCACTCAAATGAGTTGAGGTGCTGCAAGTGGAGCACTTACTCAAGTGACAACATAGATTGAGGTCAGCCAGGTTTTCATGCCATCCTTCATAAGGCACCTGCTTATATTAGCATCTTTGTACTATTGCTGATTACTCATGTTAATACTAGTTTTCCCAGAGAAGATGCACTGTAAGCTACCACCCCTTCTGCTGGCATAGCCAAACTGAACTTACCAGGAAGGCAGGATAGGGCAGGAGGGAGCGAGAATCTTTCTTGGAGCCCAACAGCCATCCTCACCAGTCCGTGCCAAATCATTTCTGACACAAATGGGCAGAACAGTTAGGAGCAAGAAGCCTGTTGCTGAAATTGGCGAAAGACAAAGGAATGAGAACATGAAATTACAAAGATAAGATTCTTCCTTGAGCTTATGTAATGGGCTCCTTACATGCCACATCCCTCTTTACTGCAGAAGGGGGTTGTGTACTGTGTGCTGTGCTGTTAACCCTCTGGAGGCTGTGCTTTTCTGTATTTGTTGTTGCCTCATAACACATATGAGATAAAAAATGTTTGAAGGTACCTGAAAATCAGATTCATAAGATCATTCAGGTTGGAAGAGTGCTCAGGTGTTATTATTGGCTGACCTTCTATTCAAATTAGTGTTAGATAAAGAATCAGAGCAGGTTAGTCTTGGCTTTATCCAACTGAGTTTTGAAAACCTCCAAGCAGGGAGTCTGAGTAACCTCCTTGGGCAACTTGTTCCACTGCTTGTCTGTCCTCAATGTAAAAAAATTGTCTCGACTTTGAGGCCAGCATGGTTCACTTTAGTTCACATGCATAAGTTCTGCAGCTGTTTACTTCCTAAACAGAAATATTTGCTCAGAAGTTTTAATGTTTTTCTCTGTGCTTTTATCATTTTGTTCAGGAAACTACTCCAGACCACCGACGTACAGTGGTGTGCCCAACACAAGTTACAGTGGCCCAGGACCTGGCATGGGTATAAATGCCAACAGTCAAATGCATGGACAGGGGCCAAGCCAGCCTTGTGGTACCATGCCCCTGGGACGGATGCCATCAGCTGGGATGCAGAGCAGACCATTTCCTGGAAACATGAGCAGTATGACCCCCAATTCTCCTGGCATGCCTCAGCAGGGAGGCCCTGGGATGGGCCCACCTATGCCAACTGTGAACCGTAAGGCACAGGAGGCAGCTGCTGCAGTGATGCAGGCTGCTGCAAACTCCGCTCAGAGCAGGTATGCCTTCAGGTGAAAGGAGTTTAAATAAGAGGAATGTTTGTCGTTTCTGAAATAATCGCACTGTATAGGCCTGTGAATATGCATTTATACATATTCTAGCTGTGCCCTTGTCTCTGGGAGGAGATAATGTGTGGGAAGAATACTTTTCCTTAAACATAAGGGGAAAGCATGTTGTTGTGTGTTTGAATTATTCTCCCGAAAAGCAACTGTGACAATGGAGATGATGGCCACTTCCAGCTTAGTTCTTGGCACTGCAGGCTTTAGGAAAACCAGCAGGATTGCAGTGACATTAGGAGTCAAAACCAAGCCCTCTGCAACTTCAAATTGATTAGCTGGTTATATTTTTTTTATCTCCAGTAAAGAGGGGGCCTTGACATGTCCTTGACAGCTTGCCTCTGCTATAGAGTAAGGAAGCTTATGAACCTGCCCATCAGCTCATGCATTTACTACCCACGTGTTGGGCAGCAGCGCTGTTGCAGTTCTCCTCTGCAGGACATTCTTGTTTGTAGGCAGGCATGCAGAGGGGGAGAGGAGGGCAGGCTGAGGAGAACAGCTGGAGGGGAAAGGCAGAAGGAGAAAAGCAAGCTGTGGTTATCTGGAGTTGGTACCTGCCACTTGTGCATCCATAAGAGAGAACCTGCAAACAGGATTGCAGAGACTGGAGGCATCATCTCTCTTCTTGTCTTCCCTTTGAGGAGTGTTGCTGTTTGTACATGGATGTATGTCTGTCCGTGCTTGTTTTTAAGATGCCTGAATACTTGCAATTAAATTAGATTTTCTATGAAATTTTTCAGATTAAGTAATTTCCACATTTCTCTGGACTCAAATAACTCCTGGCATATTTATTAGCTTTTTCTCTTACAAGAAGTTCCGTCATATCTGAGAATTACACAAAGCTAGTTGGACTCTTCTGGTGAACATGTTTATATGTGTGTGTATTACACATCTTGGACTTATGCATTTGTGTACACAGATGTGCATATACTCATACAGGTATTTATTATTCAAGATGCAATGTAAAATAAGAAATAGGAAGCTAACGTGTCCCTGTATTTGTTGCTTTCTTGTTTTGCGAGTATGGAAGGCAGGTGGCTACTAGTGATAAGCAGCAGCAAACTTTTAAAACAATAACAGTAAATTTAGTGTACTTCTTGTTCAGTAAAATAGAAACAGACTCCCTTAAAATTGACCACGCTCCAGCAGATATCTGTGAACCAGCAGTCTCTTGCTTCTGTTGGTTAACAGACCTGCCTAGTAGGATTTATGGAAGTCTGCTTCTATCTGTCTGGTTTAGGCTATAAGCTGATAGGTCAGGCACGAAGGAATAAATAGGCCATCACTGCAGCTGTAGGAGCAGGATTTCTGTGTAATCGCAGAACGAAAGGTAAAGCTCACGTTTGTTGGTCTTGACAGCAAGAAAAGACTTAGTGTTAAGTGGAAAGAATTTGGTTGTGATTCAACTTACACATTGGGCATAGTGTGTGGTGTTTGATCAAAAACTAGGTTAAATGATTACCATTCCTATCTCACACCTTCCTGCCAAGTCAGTTTGTAAAACTGCTTTTTGTTTTTAGCTTTGTCTGGACAAAACTGCGCTGTTTCAGAGCCTTCCCATCACACATTGGCAATTCCAGTGATCCAGCACCTGTGGAAGGGCTGAGGAATCACTGAAGCTCTATTGCGAATACTGGCAAAAGGGCTATTTATAAACTGCAAATTGAGAGAAACTTGTCACACTGCTCTGATGTCAGTAGGTTGCAAACACACTCTTTGATCTCAAGTCAACTGTAGAGGAGAAAGCGTAATGGCTTTTGGTGACTCCTGCAAGTCCTCCAGGCCTGCATAAGAAAGGAATGTACTCAGCAATGATTTGGATTTGTGATACAGAGCAAATCCAAAGAGGCTGTTCTTCAGTTCTGCTTTAGACCACCAAATATTATGTCACCTGCTTTTCCCGGCCAGTCAAGGGCTGGTGGACAGCCCCTGTTTTCTTCACAGCACCCCAACTATGGCAGCGCTCAGGCTCCCTTGGTGCACCAGCCTCAGTACAGGTAGGTAGCAGTGTAAACTGGACTTGCTGTGGGACCTTGGTGGGTTTTTTTGTTTATAAACATGCCATCTGGGTGCTGAAGGAGTATAAAGATCACTGAAAGATAGAGAAATACTTGCATTGTAGAGGGGTTTTTAGTTTTTTGTTTTCTTTTTACTAATGCCACTGTGACAGTTCAGTGAAAATCTGCATGTCACTCACTCACACATCTGCATGGCTTTTGACATGGCTCCGTTCCCTTGCTCCTAAAAGGGAAATGAAGAACCTCATCACTGAGAAGGAATGAGATCTGTCCTCCCCCTGACCCAGGGCATCATCTTTCTTTCCTCATTGGTGTTTTTGTCTCACAGCGGTGCTGTGCAACCACGTGTTCTGGACTTGCTGGTATTGTCACTGCTGCCTAGGCAGTGAACTGCAACACCCAAAGTATGATCCCTTTCTAGTAGGTGTTGTAGTGCAGGAGTGATTACAGGGTTTCTTAATGGGATTTTCAAAGAAGTTTTATTACATTGTAGTTGAGCATGCATGTGTTTGAAAAGTTTCAGTTAGTCACTAGAACAATTTTTAAGATCACTAAGTATTCCTTGCAGAACATTTGCCTGAAATGCAGCTACTCTTTTCTCACCAGTCCTTCACACTGTGATTTCTCGAACCATACCACAAATTACAGAGCTGGGAGAAGGTATCTACTCTGGCTCCCAGCCTGTTGTTCCCTCACAACCAAGTCCATCTTCACCTGAGATTTGAGCTTTATGGACTTCCCTACCATCATGTTATTTCAGTTGTTCCTCTGTAGGAAATCTGTAATACCCAAATAACTACTGCCTTTATGGTAATTAACAAGTTTTAATTACCAGTTTTCTGTAGCTGCTCTTGTTAGGTCTTTTCCTTAATAATATCATTCATTTATGTGCATAGAAAAAATAGAAAGAAAAGCAAAACATTAGAACACAAGTCTACTGATTCTCCTGTTCAAAAAACCAAAAAAAATAGTGAAATAGGAGAGCACTCCTACCATACTGCTTTGCCTAACTGGGAAGATATCCACTCTTATATGCTAATGTGTTGAGTTTATAAGTTTCAGCTGTGGGGTTCAAAAATGGTTGGGTTTTTATTACTGTAAAACACACTCCTCTATGTAGAATTAAGAAGAAAATTAAATGGTTGTGTCAGAGTCATGGTTACACAGCAGTATTTCTGTACAAGTTGGTTGTGATCCCCTTCAAGGTCAACTTGTTGATTCAGTAACCAAGTATCAATAGGGGAGAGAAATTTATCTTCAGCTGTTAATCCACAGGATCTGTCCTTTACCAGCTCAGCAGTCTCATTTAGACAAAGAAGGCTGGTTTGCCTCTGCCTCGCCAAGCCACACTAAGCAGCTATGTAAAATGAATTTAAATGGCATGCATCAGAATAAAATCACTTCCACTGGGGCACAAAATCAATGTTTGTTAATCAGGGCTGGATGATCAAGATCTGAGTGTCAACCAGTTATAGCTAGGTATCATCCTCAGTGCAGACCATCACCCTTTTCATTAGAGAAGATAAAAATCATATAAATAAAAGAGTGGTGGCTGTGGAAGATACTAGGTCTACACCATTTGAATTAGCCTTTGACCTCATCTCGAGGCCTGCTTTCTGTTAAGCTTAGCTTAATTTCTACAGCTACATAATACCTTCCCTGTAACCTAAAATCTTGTGATGTGCCAGTCTGTCTTGTGCAGGCAAGCCAGTGTTTCCCAAATAATATTGAGCTAGTCAGGCTAAAGAAAGGTGTTTTTAAGACCTCTTCATTGAACCTCTTTGTTGTTTCATAGTACCCAGGGTGTTTAAACTTGCTCTGGGTAACAGTTTACAGCAGGCAATGTTAAATAACTCTCTAAGATCCTATGTAGTAATTCACTTTATTTTCAGGAAGACAGTGTAAAGAAAGTGCAAAGCAGTGTTTCCGGTTTTATATTTATCTTAGTCTCAGCATAAGTAGTTAGGACTAGCATTGAGTAGTTAGGACTAGATGCTGAAGACCTAACATATCCATGGAAGAAAAGACTCTTCATAACTTAGGCTGACACTGACTGAGATCCCAATGGTGGTTCTGCTGCTGGAGACTAGAACCCAGTGGAGGCCTTCAAGAACCAGGTGGCTCCAGAAGATGAAGTCTTTTATCACACTGTGGTTCTTAGAGCAGTGCATGTATTTATAGTGATAGATAACTGTTTCTGTTTGTACAAACCCACAACACGGTAAGCCTTCAGTAAAAACAAACAATTTTAAACAAATGAGATAGTGTTTTCCCTGTTGATGTCAAAGGCAGCAAATTTAGCCAGTATCTTCTAGTACCAGCCAATTTTAAGTTTCTCACTTTGTGTATGCTCAGCTTGAAACTTTTCAAGGACTATGTGTGCACTGTCTGTGAGCTTTTGTTTCCTATAGCAAATGCCCAGTACAGACTTTTGAAAATTGATTATTAACACCTGAAGTCAACAGATGTTTTCAGGGCTAGATGCTTGTCACCATCATTTTCAGCATCTCTCATGCTAGCAGTGAGTGTCATTCTGAGTATGTCTTCTTAGCATTTGGAAGTGTGACTGTAGTATATGGAGAGGTAAAGACATAGTTGCAAAATAGCTGTCTTGTATGCTATTAGCAGTGTGGCCTTAGAAGATGTAATTCAGTGCTAGCTGGCTGTAAAATCCGCATCCAACTGGATGCTGAAATGAGCTTTTTGCTGGTGCAACTGCAGTTATCAATACCTGAACTAATGACAATAAAATAAGTTTCGGTGTGCATACATGAGAAGCAGTCCTATCTTTGAAGGCAGTCTCTTTAACCTCAGTGTACCTTAACGTGATTCTCAGGATTGCGTGTTGCAATTTTATAAATTAAAGCAATTTTTTTTATAGATTGAATGAATTTAGGATTCAATGTCACTGATTTTAGAGGAGATGATTTAGACATAGTAGTGTATTAAACTGAGGAATTGGGAACCAGCTTAGCTATTTGCAACCACTGGCCATTTTAAAACCTTCCCATTGGGTTGCTAAATTAAGGTGGATATTTACGTTATTGTCCGCTGATCCCCATGACACCTGAGAAGTGGTGTTCAGTCTCTACAGTAATGTGTGATATTGCATTGCTTTGCCATAATTTTAGGCATTCTAGGATAGGGTTCTGTTCTAAACTGCTTACCAACTGGTTAGATACTGCAGCCTTATTGTAGTGTGGTCAGAAGAATTTATGTAAGTTCTTAATCAGTCGTAAAACTGATCTAGAAAAACTGCACTGATATTAGAGAATTTCTGTTGGACAGAGAAACACAATTAGTGTAAATTAGTTTAAAAAGTGCATTCTAGATGTCTTCTCTATAGTATGTGTGTGTGTCTACATGCGCATACACCCTTGCACACATACAGGCAGACTAACCTTCCATTAGCATTTCTCTCCTGCTATGTATGTATAATTCATATTCTGTGTTGCTGGTGCCAGCAAAGCACTTTTTCCGTATTATTTTCTCCAGCAGCAGGGTAATGCAGCACTGCTGATGGACTAGAAGGTACTGGTGAGGAAATATCGTAATGGACATGATGCATTAAAATGTCAAAAGGAAAAAGAACAAGGCGGAAATAGGGAATAAATTTTTTAAAAAGAATAATAATATAAATAAAACCTAGAACTTTTTTAGGTGTTTTACATTCTAGAGCCTGTCAGTTTCTATGTAGTACTTTCCAATCTGGCCCTTTTCATCTTGAAACTTGGGTTTAAAATTCTAATTGTGATTTTGAAAGCTGCAGTTTTGTAGCAGGAAGTCTTGAATGCTCCAGTAAAATTTACCGTCTGTAATCCCTAGTCAGAGTATATATTTTCCATTGTTTTCCCTTTTCCCCTTAAGCTCAGAGGTGCTGTTCTTCTCTGCTGGGAAGTTCAGTGGAGTGCAGGAAGGTTAAGTACTCATTCAAGTTTCTTTGCTTATTCAAACCAGGCTACTTCTAGATGAAAGGCTGCCAGCTGTGAAATCCCCAAAGTAAACTAGACTAAGATAGGACTGGTAGCCATAATTGGAGCCAGTGCCGTACGTTATCTGTGGCCTTTGAAATAAGCCCCTAGCAGAAAGGCTCTTTTTGCCGGGTCTTTTATTTAAAGTTCAGTCACATGGAAGGAGTTACTCCTGTTTAAATTCAGGCCATTCACAGTTCTCCAGTCTCAAGCTGTCTAGTCAGAGGGGTCTGCTCAACTCCTCCAAACATTCACAGATTTCCTTTAGGGATCCTGACGGATCATGCTACGAGTGCCACTTTGCTTTTGATTAGTGCCCTTTGAATATCCAGGCAGTTTGTTTCAGTCCATGAAACCACCTTGGCTTCCAAAATAAAGTCCACATAGTTTTAGCACAGTGAAGTGACATTGCTTCTTGGCCTAAATGACTGCAGAATGTCTCTGTGAAGCCCAAAGAGCTACCGTGCTTGCTCCACCTGAAGCTGGTAGTGATTCAGTAATGGCTGGAATATTTTCTCTCCACACCAGGTTTCTGTGTGATTTGAAGGGTTAGAAAGTCCAAATACTAATGCTTACTGTAACTGTAATTTCTAAGGGAGCTATTTACCAGTATTGTCATATTTCTTTTTTAAAGGACCCATGCATCTTCCCTCTTCATGAGAAATAGTCATTTGTATCAAGCTGATTTTTTTATTATTTCTTTTTTTGAAAGGATGTTTCCTTTCCTCATGTTTTGCTTTTCAAAGCAGAACCATGTATGGCTTTTTTCTACAATGTGTTAGGAGGAGGTAAGTACAGCTCAGCTTATATGTTTTTATTATAGTAAGGGAAAAGCTAGAAATCTTTTGTGATTATTTTATTTAAATGGAGATGCATTTTATGGATCAGCTCAAAATTGCTGATAAAATCGTGTAAGGATTGGAAGAAACTACATGCTGAGCTAACCAAACCCATTTCTTGTGGGAGACTAAAAGAAATATATTTTTATCTGGAATTTTGTTTTACTAAAAGGTAAATCCATCATTTTGGAGCCCTGGTTGTCACTATGCTGCAGAGCTCTTTCAGGCAACCAGTGATTTGGGGAGGCATTTTTTTCTTTTTTGGTTACTCATCAATCAAGTAGACTGCTGTATGCTGTACATGCCTTTAGAGATTAACCACAGACCTCAAGAGTCTACTCCTTTCCTCCTTCAGAGAGTAACCATTCTCAAATTGTGAAAGCAAGAGTGTGTTGGGAAGGAAGGGTGGTTCTTAGTCATGCATGAGAATTTTCACTCACCTCAGAGACACTTCTAATTTGATTATTATTGTGTCAAGATTATTTTTGGCTCGATTTGGTTGTTTAGGAGAGTCATTGCCCTCCATAGAAATACTAATTATTTTGAAACAAAATTGCAGTATAGGATTCTGTGTAGTTTATTAACATTCTGCCTCAGGGTTGGATGTTACATAGAGATTCTGTACTTTAAAATGTGATCTTTAGGACATTATGAATGCAGTACTTCATTAATTGTTATTGTATAAAGTTAAAGAATAAGGGAAGATCTTAGATTGAGTAATCTTTCTTGGATGACAAGAAACGTTTCAGATGAGGAAACTGAATTTTCATACTGTCTCTCAGAAGATCTAGTTTAAGTCACAGAACTCATTGAGGAGGAAAAAAGAAAGAAAGGCAAAACAAAACAGTGGAATAACCATCTTTTTAATGGGATTCATGAAGAAAGCTAATTCTATGACTGCTCTCTGTGATTTGGCACATACACTGTGCAAGTACTAGACTGATTGAACAGCTTAAGGTTTTTGTGACAGGGAGAGACATAAAAAATGGTAGGAAGGTTTCAGGTTTTAAAGGGCTTTTAAGGTTTTAGGTTGTTTTACAGTGGTGGTATTAGAGAGAAAAATAAACTTTTTTTTTTTTTAGCAATGCTACCTGGGAAAATATGAGTGGGAAGAGCCTTTCACTTTATTGATGAGTTCAGATGGAAGCATCAGTTCTAGCTGGACATATAAGTAACCTTGTAAGAATCATATTAAATAGCATAACAGCAATGAGATTTTTTTTAATGATGGCATTAAAAGTGACTTTAAGTGTCAAGTGGCAATCACATTAAATACCTGTTGCAGTTGTCACAACCGGTTTCAGGTACCTTCTGAGCCAAAGGTGAAGAGCCAGCTGAAACTGTGGTGACATATGCACCACATTGCTCTTGTGAAACTGTTCAGAGTGCCAAAGAGCTGAGACTGATGGTAGTAGTGGTGGTAATAGTATCAATAAACACATAACTGCTCCAGGCCATTGGGCAAAGATAGGTATGTAAAAATGTGCCTGTTGGGAAATCCCTTTGGAGAACTTCCTTGCCATGCTGCTGCACATGCACAGTTGTTCTCAGTGTACTGCTGTCAACCAGATGACATTTTACTATGAAAAGATACACTGAAGAGCTGGCATGAAACGGTCAGGATTTTATTAGATTTTCAGTTCATTGCCAGCACAGCGAGCTCTATGGAGTTGCAGTGGTGCTCAAAAGCAGTGTGAGAACATGACTGAATATGGTAAGGAGGGGGTGAGAGGCAGCATCCCCAGGTAGAAGAGAAGGGAGCTCGGGGGTTGAGCCTCTCCCAAAGCAGTGTCCCACCACAGGAAATTGAGTCAGTGAAACAGTGTGTCCTTGATTCCTGTAGCTTTTTAGCACCACGCTTTGATGACCTTCTGGCTGTTCATGTGCTGGGAACAGACTCTTACCCAATTTCAAGTAATCTTTCTGGGAGAGAGTTCATGGGGCCTTCCGACTTTTTAATACAGCTATTTATAAACATGCACAAAAATAGAAGGTGCATAGTGAGAGTCATATGAGTCATTCCCATTTTGATATCGAGTCACACCAGGCTAAATCACCCTTCTTGGCATTCTGGTTCAAATTGACTCTGTCATGGCATACAGGGCAATTTTCCTTTTTTCCCTATAAACCCAGTTCATGCATGTTCTGCTTCCTGGGCAGATTACAGCAGTCCTCTTCTACCCATCACACACTCCATTTGGGCTAAGAATTGTATCTCCACAGTGTTCAGATATCACGTCTGATGGGGACAGTTGTGCAAGCAGTTGCTGTTAGAGCTGCTGTATAAACCCACCTTGTCAGGAAGGTAGGCAGAGGTCGCCAGGAGCAGAGCTTCGATGGGATTACAAGCCATTTGACTTGGCCTACTTTTCAGTAGTTCTGTGTTTTCTGTCACACAGCATTAGATAAATTGTATTTGTCCAGTACACGTTGCACTGAGTATTAAGAGCTTAGTTTGCTCTTACACAAATAAATAAAAATATGGAGATGTCACTGCACTTCTAAGAATGCTATTCAGTAAGGTCATTTCAGGGATTCCCTGTGGGTTTGAAAACCGGTGACCAAACACTGTGGTCACCACGAAATTCAGACCATAAACACCTTATTAACACAAAAGGAACTTTATAAAAACAAAATCAAATAGTTTCAACCTAAAAAAACAGACAAACAAGCAAAAAGAAAACCCTTTTTCACTATCGCTAGATGTTTTTCAGTCACACACCTTTCTGTCATTAGGATCAAATGAAGTTAAGGATTTATTTTTTTGCAGGCTTATGCTATATTTTTCTCACTGTATTCAACCACTTTATTATTCTTCTGGCCATATTTTAGACCATTAATAATCTTGGATCTCTTCCTCAGTTTTTGTTCTCTGTAAAATGGGATAGGGAGATTTATTCTGATCTCAGCATGCATTCAGCTGTGCAAATGTTATGTAGTTGTGTTGTTATTAGCATCACTACTCGTGAATTACGTGTGCCTCTTATGTTGCTCTTCCCATGTTTGATGTGATGTGGCATTCCTGTGTTTTGTTGGGCTTTAAATGACTAGCAAGTAGGTAGCCCATTGGACAGATGTTTTCACTGGAAAAAGGGTTAATGTGATGACAATAGTTTGTAAACAGACAATAAGTTTTTGTGACTGCTTTTCTTAGCGGTTCAGCATTGAATCAGTGTGGTAGGAACAACTAATTTTTAAGTTTCTCCTCCCTCGGTTGTTTATTAGCAAAGTCTAAGTAATGGTAATGATGCTAAAGGCATAAGTATTTGTGTAATCAGAGGAAAAATAATATATGTAGAAAGGCTATTTCTGTTATTCTTTCAAAAAGTGTCTTGCACAATAGTCTTTAGATCAGCCAGATGAAGAAAACAGGCAGTGTACTCAGACTGCAGTGGATTACAAGGCGTTTTGCACTATCACATAATTATGATGCTAGAAAATTATTCCCATTTTAGCATTGCCAGTTAGGTTTGGTTGTTGAGAAGAACAGTTTTGCGTTGGTTCTGTGTGCCTGATGTCAGCAGACACACATACACACACACACCTCAGAACAAATCTGGATGCTTTTTCATTTATGTTTCCCAGTGCTTTGTCAGTGTCAGTGGATTTCAGAGCTTTGGCTTCCCCTTTTCATGCACATACACATGCACAACTGTAAAATTTTCTTTTTCCTTTTACCCCGAAATCCAGAAAAAAATCTTGTGGCAGACCTAATACCTTTCATGTCACCAGCTTTTGTGATTGCTTTTCTAAAATTTTATTTTGATTGGCAAGCTTCCCCACTGAACAGAGGAGAGAATGTGTAAGTCCAGGCTAGTACACTGATAGTAACAGCTAACTAGAAGAGGATACTTCACTTTCACACGTAGTGATCCTAAATTTGTTTGGTTTATTCACATGGGAACTGCCTTCAATGCCATTTTATAGCTGCTGAAGCCAATATTCAAGTTTTGTGTATCTTGGCCTTTGCTAACAGAGCTGATGCGCCAGTGAACTTCCAGCAAAGTAAGCAATGTTGCGGTTTATTTTCCCTTGCTCTATTCTTCCTCCTTCAGTTCTCCCATATCCCCTGATGACAGAAATGGTTTCATTTCTCCAAGGGAACCCATAATGTAGCAAGAAGGAAAATCCATAACAAAAGAGCATATGTATCTGCCTGCACATGTTTATGTGTAAATTCTCCAGGGAGAAAGCATTCACAGGTCTCACTTCTGAATTACTCTCATTATAATAACCCATTTGGTGTCAAAGTGTGACAGATTATAAGCGCTTAAGGCTAGTCCCAGCTCAAGATAGATTTAAATAAAGTACTTCTGGTTATTGTGCAGGTCAGTGTGTTTAAATAACAACCACCCAAATCATACTTTGACATTTAAAAGAGAGAGGAAATATTGTCATGCTGCAGACCTGGCACAGATAAGCACAGGGCAATTTGGTCAGTACACTGTGATTTGTGAGTGCAGCCTAACTCAGTCATTTTCACAGTTTGTAATCAAGTAGCCACCTTAGCAGTGTGTCAGCATTAAAAGAAAAAATGTTCCTTTTAAAATGTTTACACAAATTACTCCCCTGAGGTGCTGCAGTGCATTTGCTGCAAAACTGATGTAGGTTAAAGATCTGGAGCAGAAATGGCAAACTTGTGGGCCATTTTTTTTCACCAGCCGATTGCTCAGGTGGCCAGGTCACAGTAACAGGATAATTTTTCAGATCCAGTGCCTAGGGCAGGATAACTGGGAGGAATCCCTACATTACGTGTGTAGTGTGGCAAGTGTTGAGAAGCACAGTGCAGAAGTGCCTAACTAACAACTGATGCAAGTTTGTGACCACTACGATATGCACAGTGTAACTCAATGCCACCTCTTAACCTGCCTGGGCTGTGTGCCCCATCCCAGCTCTCATCCTTGTAGCTCCTTCAGCATTGCCCCACTGTGCCACGCTGTTGGACTGGGACTCACCCAGCTTTTGGCCAGAGTGGCCGCCTCAGAGCCTGGCCCTACCTCATGGCAGGGTGCATGAGCTGAGGAGCTGTGGGAAGGCACATCTCTTGTAGCACCCTGCTTTGAAGCTTCCCTGTGTATCCCTTCCTTCCTTCAGGCATATCTAGCTGAGAGGTTCCACTTGTGCTAGAGGGACCAAAACCTGTGTTTACCCTGGGAGTAGCAGTATTCTGTATGTTCCTCCCTCTTCCTCCTCCATCTCTGTTTCATCTCCCTTCTCCTGAGCACCCATCATCCTCCTGTGTGTAAAAACCTTTGGCACCTAATGAGGATGCTCCCAACCATTTTTAATTCTTAATTTCCGTCTACTGTCTCCTTCATTTCCATCTTTTCTGCCCCAAACTCTCCTCACCTCCATCCCTTCTAGACTCTCTACCTCTGAACCCTTCTGTTTCCTACGTGTTTCCACGCTGGACTTGCTTGCTGTGCTCAGGCTGCCACAGGGCTCATTATAGAAGCTGGATCATTTTTTCTGGTAGCAGGAAGGGCTTTGCTCCAGTGTTGCAGATTGAGAGGAAAGCACAAAATGTCAGATGCCTCTTAGGAAATCCACAGAAAGTTCTAGAACTTGATCCCTCTGCACACAGCAAAAACCTAAGCTTTGACATATTTCCATATGAGAAGTTGTGTTTTAATTTCTTGTCCTGCTGAGAAACATAATCCACTTCTGTTGCTGTCCACAGCTAAACCACACCTACCTCTAAACTCAATTTTGTAGTTAATTCATATCTGTTCAATAAGGAGAGAGGAAGATGACAGTAAAAATCTTGCATCAGGTGACAACACTGAGAAGGTACTAAGTCATATATCAGCAACTATGAAGTGCAAGAGCTTGTAGAGTGACTGCTGTGTAGCAGTCGGAGACAACACGTGAACGTACTGTGGATTTCAGGTCCAATGAAAGAAAGACATCTCCGTATAAGAGACACTGCTCGGCAGCTGTGATCACTCATGTGCTCCTTTGTATTGTCACTGCTGTTCTTCCTTACAATTTCTTTGTTTGGCTTTTTAACGATGACCAGATCTTGCATGACATCTCTTTTTAAAAACACAGACTTCTGCGTTAGCTCAGAAGACACAATTAGATCTGATGCTACTTGTTTGCAGAGAAAAGAGATTAAGTACAGATTAAGCTTTGGGTAGATTGCAAATGAAGGAAAACAAAAGAGCAGAACAGGACCTTCTTAAAAGGAAATGTTTTGAATTTGATCAGTTGTATTTTGGACCCAGTAGTACACCAGACTATCAGCAGCACAATGAAGCTGACAGGCTAGGATCATAGGATCATTCAAGCTGGAAGGAACCTCAAGAGGTCTGTAGTCCAACCTTTTTCTCATCAGGCTCAGCTTAGAGCTCATGGATTTATCCTGTTGGGTCTTCAAAACTTCCAAGGACAGAGATTTCCCAATCCCTCTGGGCCACCAGATCTAATTTCTGACTGTTTTCATGGGGAAAATGTTTTCCTTGCATCCAGTCTGAACTTGAAGTGTTTTAGCTCTTGCCCAGTGTGCCTAGTCCTCCCACTGTGCCGCACTGTGAAAAGCCCAGCTTCATCTTCTTGCTAACTACATTTTAGATGCTAGGGGACTGCTGTAGACTCCTGTCGACAGCTCTTTCTGCCCCAAGCTGAACAGTCCTGCTTCAGCCCCTCCAGGATGAGTGCTCAAGCCCTGACCATCTAAGGGGTCCTCTGCTAAACTTACTCCGGTTTATCATCATCTTTTCTTTACTGGAGGATCTAAAACCAGACAGGATACTCTAGATAGAGGCTAATGAGTGCTGAGGAAGGAAGGATTGACCAGTTTCTTAGATCTCCCAGCTCTGCACCTCTGCCAGGGCAGTCTACTGGCTCACGCTCAGCTCTGTCTGCAAAGATGCCCAGGGACTTTTCCGCAAAGCTTCTTCCCTGTGGTCAGGTCCCAGCTGGCACCACTGCAAAGGGCTCATCCTTCCCAGGTGCAGGACCTTGCACTTGTCCCTGTTGAATTTCATAAGTTCCTGTCAGCACATTCCTCCATCCTGCCTAGATCCCCTGAGGTGGCAGCCCTTTCCTCAAGCGTAACATCTGGCTCTGGTATTATGCAAGTGCTGTGCCTTGCTAAATTGTCAACAGAGTAAATAAACCACAGAGAGCAAGTAGATTCCCCCATTCCCACTTTTAATCTCTTCCATTTGCTGAATTCTTGAAAATCTACTTGTAGCAGTAGAGCAGAAAAAAAATGTGTAGGCTTAGATATTGTGTTTAAATTGATAGCATAATCCTAACTTTGTATTGACTTGGCTGCTTTTTCCTCTAAATGGGGAAAAATACATAATCTGAGATCACAATATTGTCTTCTAGTTGTCTAGTTCATATGCAATGCAGGATTTCTCTAACCAGTACATTTCGTAATGTGTTGCCTGTGTGTAGAAGTGTCGAGTACTGGAGTTTCCTTCATTCCCTTGGTGGGTAACTGCATCACACTGTGAAGGCATCTTTTCATTATATTCAACATAAGTGCTTCTTTTCTTAATTTCTTCCTATTATTCCTAATTACATCATCCCTAAGCAACCCAGCCCTTTGTGTTTGTGTGGCAAATATTGTTAAATTGTATACTTAACTGCATTTGTTCTGCTGTAGAATTCATAGCCGGTCAGTTGAATTTTTGCCATTAGATGTCACTACGTGTACACCAGACTGTTTTTAAAATACTTGATTTTTATTTAGTGATACAGAAGAATGGAGGAGAGAATTGGGAGATGTAGGAGAGAGTCTAGTACTATGCTTTGAGATATCTACTTCTTAAACAGTATGTTGGATATGCCTTTACTAAAAGCAGCACAGAAGGAAACATAAGATTTTTGACTTAAGTCCAACAACCAACAGATGATGCTGTGACCTTAAGCATATATAAATATGTTTAGCAGCTGCTGTGTAACATATTTATAAGTGTTTAGTGACCTGGAGGTTAATCAAAATGAGTTTGGTGATCTCAGCTCAGTTCTTAATGGACTCCACTTCATATTATAGCACTGATGCAGCACAATTTGTCACAGTCGGCAGTCTTTACTCAAAGGACGCCCACTGTGGAGTGAGAATTAAAGGCCGAAGTAATACCTGATTATTTCTCCCTAAAGAAACTTTCCATTCCAAGCCATCATAGAGCAAAATAATATGTGGAGGAGCTCTGTACTGCTCACTGCACCCAGTCTCAGGATAAAATAACGTTTACTCTTACAGGATGTGCTTTCAGCGTTACTGAATTTGCTCATGCGTACTGAGGGCAGTGCTTTGGTAGGGGGCTGGGGAAGGACAAAGTCCTGCCAGGGATGGTGCTGAGTCTTTTCACTTGCTGGCCTCTTTCCAGAGATGGAGAGCTGTGTCCGTTCCAAGTGTGGCATTACATGGGAGGATGAAAGGAATAGTTATTGCCTTGCCAGATGAAATTTCAGAATTAGGTTCTGCCATTCAGGTCCTTCTGGGTACAGAAACAATTTTTTTAGACTTCAGTTGTTTTCTTGCTGTCCTGGCTGAAGCTAGTGTATTCTTTTTATTTAATTTCTGCTTTCTGTCTAAACTGGAAACAGTTTCCTACTTTTTGATTTAAAGCTGTTGTACAGCAGTATGCTTTTGTGAGCTACAGTTGAGATTGATGTCCATACTAGGTAACATGAAATAGGTTGTACCTCAATTTAAGACAACGAACAACCCCACAGCTTAGAAGATATGCATGCTATAGAAAGTAATAGTATTGAAATATTAGTAGGTAAGGACCAGTTTCTGCTTACCTGCAAGGTGTGTATCTCCTGTGTATTTTTAAAGCAAAAGAAGGATATCGAAGAGATAGATACCTGTAGAGACTTGCCTTTTCCAGAATCCTAGCCTTACTCCATAAAAGAACATCTCAAAATCTATTACTTCTATTTTAAAGTGTAAAAATAAACTTGCACATTTTTTCATCTTTGCTAGTAACTTTATCCAGTAACAGAAAGGATCTTGCTTATCCAGCATAGAAAGAATTTTTCAGTTAACTGCATTTGTTGAAATACAGCAATTTTCAGCTAAAAAAGGGGGGTGGGGATGTTTGAGATACAGTATTTACATAAGAAAAGCTTGATTGTATGACTGAAATCTTTTAAAGTTGTTGCCAAATGGTTCTGCTCTTCTCCTTTCCCTTTGTAATTTTCCCTTGGAGCATTGCACCACCGTGCATTTTAAATCTTTTCCCTCCACTTCTCCTTGCAAGCTTCATCAGGGAAATGACATTGTATGGCAGTTGTCTCCTTCATATCAAAAGAAAAGCCTTTGCCTCTTTGCAAGAGTGAGAAAAGTTTGTCTTCAGAGAGCAAAGGACAAAACTGACTTGGAAAAAGATGCTTTATTTAGATAACACGTTCTCTTTTCCTCTGAAGAAATTCACAATGTGTCAAGAAAAATTAGGCCAAATAGTGCTTTAATGGTCTTTCTCCTGTACCTCCTAAAAAAGAAATCTATTCCTACCGATTGCATTAAGAATCTGCTCTGAGTTTCAAGAAGACAAAAAGCCATTGAAGTTACTGAGGGTTCTTGGTTTAGGTGTTGTCTTTTTTGTTTGAATACCGAATAGTTATTAAAAGTAGAATTTATACCAAAACTTCTATCTTGCTATCAGGACATGCAGCTTTCCCTGCCCGTAGAATAGCATTAAATGCTTCGTTTTTTGTAAGGAAATAAAAGCTGACAGGTACTAAAGCTATGTAAAGGGGTGGTTGCTTTCTTGTTTCTTTTATTTAGAAAAACAGCATAAATTTACAGGGGGTACACTGAAGAAACAGGTCTGAGTTTTGGATTTCCTATGTAGTCTATGAATATACAAGTAAGTATATTTTTGCATGGGGTTTTATTTATATATATGATTTTATATGTATGAGCCTTACCCCTATAAATATTGTAATATGTGCTGCCTTCAGCTATACTAAGAAAAGGTAGATAATTGTTTGATGGATTAAAAGAATAAAAGGTTATTTTTTAAGTTGAATCCTGCATTACATTGGGCTATTCGGCTTACTTGGATTAGACTGTTTTCTTCCTTGTGCCTCAATTAATCTATAGAATTTGATAAATCAAGTACCAAACATACTTAGATACTTTTAAGAACTTAAAAGGATATAATTTTTAGTCCTTAAAAATATTTAGTCTGGAGATCTGAACATGTGGAGAATTATGTAAGGGCTTAATTTACACCAGTTTTTCAGATAAATGTCTCAGTTATAAAAGCATTATACAAATACGTGGTTAATATTCAAAAGCAAAATAGTTCTTCTGAGGTTTATTGTTTCAACAAAGTGTAGTATGAAAGATTGGACATAGATGGCATGTACAAATGAACACTGTGTTCAGTGCAATAACAACAGATATAGAAATCAGAAACTGAGTCTGTGGTACCCATTTTTCTTCTGGTCATTTCACTGTTTGTTAAGCTATGGCAGGTAAAGATTGCTATTACATGGTCAAATGGCAATTCACTGGAATTTTTTTTCATGCCAATGCTAGGTTCTAATTTTGACTCCTAATCACATTGCTGTCTACTATAGGTGAATAATCTGAGTTGTATTTTTCTGCTGATTGGTAGTGGCATATAAAGACACTGTATACCTCTCTTGAATAGTCTTCACTCCAGTTCTATCTCATATATATATAACTTGTTCAAGACTAATTCAAAGCTCCCTATATTGGTAAAGTGAACTAATTGCGTGCTTTCTCCTTAGCTATTTGCAAACAATAGGAGCTGTACTCTGTGACAAACCACAGCATCTTCAGCAATGAGGTACGTAATGAGACATTGTATGTGTGCTTTCTTCTCCCAGGCAAGGCAATTTTCCTGCCATGAATCAGAGTGGTATTATGGGATCCAGCTCCCCCTACACTCAGCCGATGAACAACAGCTCTGGCTTGATGAACCCGCAGGCTCCTCCTTACAGCATGGCACCTAACATGGTGAACAGTTCAACAGGTAATGGTGAGTAACTTTCAGCAGTGACCTTCCTCCATAAATCGTCTTAGCAGCATCAGCCCTGGACTGGTGGCAGAGGAACAACCTTCTTCATTTAATTCACCCCTCTTGGGTGGTTTGGAGTGATTCAAAACTAAGCTAAGGTGCTCACTTTTTTTTTTTTTTTGTAAAAATGTAACTCATACATTTTTCATTAAGTCCTTTTGCGCAGCACATAGATGAGTAGAGTGTTTTGAACAGTTCCAGCAACACTCGGACTCAGTTTGATGTAGGTGTTGACCAGCAAGTATATGTATATTTCTGTGTATGTGACTGCAAGAGAGGGAAGGAGAATAACCTCATCTACGAGGCTGCTATTGCTTTTCAGTGTCTTACTTCCTAAGGTTGCAATTTCAGATATTTAATGTGGTAGTAATTTAAAAAAAGAGATGTGCACCTGCTCTGACTTGAAGATGCTGAAAGTTGATCACTTGACATAATTACTCTGTTCGGAAAACATAGGCCATATTCACTGTTTACAAAATTCATATAGGGTTTTCCTCATTTACGTCTTTAAATATCATTATATAAAATTTAATTATAACTTCCTTTTGCAAAAAAAAAAGCATATTCAATGTAGCGATTGGATTTATCTTTCATATCATGACTTATGAGTTTAGAATTGCTTGCAGCTTTGTGTATGACTTTGAAGGCAAATGAATGTAGTTCTGCAAAAATGTGCTTTATGGTCCGTATTCATCTTTAACTCCTAACAATTATCCTCCATCAAGATAATACTTCAGCAAAGATCAGTTCTTTGATTGGGGTGTGTTTGGATGAAGTTTCAATGACCTTGAAGTGGATCCTCCCAAATACTTACTCCAATCATGGAGTTTCTGTGCCTGCTTCACTGATTACATTATCCTTTTTTGAAATGTTGGTGTTTTTAAAGTTTTTGTGAAAGCTGAATAGGTTGTGCTAAGGTAATATGATGTTGTTTCTTGGTTGGTTTTGTTTTTACTTTTGTCTATTTCTTTAGAAATGCCTTACTGCCTGAATTGTGTCTTACCAAGAACCTGTTTGTTGGTATCTTTTTCTCTACTCTTCTTAGCCTGTTTAATTTCTTCATCCTTTGCCTCTTCCCCTGTGTTTCCTTCGTGTCAATTTTATGTGTTTCTGCTTCTTGAGAAGAAAATGGCCACTGTGAGATGCTAGTGTCTAGTATGTCCAGAGAGTTTCTTTCCTCTGCATAGGAACTCCTGAGACACTTAGCAGTGTCTTGTATTTCAAAAATATTATCTTACTGTTTTAGTGAGCAGAAGAAACAGAAAGGAAGCTTCTAATCAGTAAGAGTTAAAAAAAAAAAAAAAAAGGCTTTTTTGGAAGCCGTTGGTTAGTCCAGACAGCACACTGCAGCATCTGATGAAGAGGGACAAGCTGTTGAAAAGACCATTAGATAATAGCTTGCTTTTCCCCCACCAGAGCTGTCCCAGGTAATATTATGTTCTGTTTGTGTAGTTATGTGTTTTGTCTGGCTTGCTGAAATAAAATTACTTCTGAGCATTGAAACTGTGCTATAAATTTTGTTTTGCTATTAGCAGAAGTAATTTTTTCCCCTTTTCCGTTGGCCCCCAGAGCTGCAAAAATAACCAACAGCAAACAGATGGCAGAGTGCCCTGCCTAAGAAGATTTATATATTCCTAAGGAATAACCAGTTTAAAGGAAGATTCACAGAGGGTTTTTTTGTTCAGATAATTCAGCCATTTGTTATTTCATACAGTGGAAATCTGTTCAATGCAAGACCATTTATCCTAGCAGTCTTTTGTATGGGGTAGTCATACTCTTTTTATTGTGTTATGCATTCTGAAATATTGGATTTTGAATAATTTAAACATTTATCAAGGTTTTTTCTGCCAGTGCATTTGTGAGGCTTTCTTTTGTTCCAGTTTTATTAATTCAGAGATTACCCAATGGAAAGTAAGAATGAGATGAAGTAAAGGAGTCCAGTGCACCTCTTTTAGTCTGGGAGCAGACACGCATCTAGAATACTTTATGGAGCCAGCCTCCAGGAGAGATGGTGTTGGGGAGGAGACGGACACACACAACACCAAAAAGAGAAAATTAGGTGTGAATACACTGCAGAGGACAAATGCAGTGTGAATACTTAATTTCCCCTTATCCCCGTCCTTCCGCTTGGGTCAAAAAAATGAAAGTCTGAGCTTAAGGCAAGTGTAAATACAGTTCTTAAAATGATAATGCCTTGAGCTGAGAGAGCAGTTCAGGGTCAGCTCTGGTGCTGCATTTGATGAGGTGGAAAACTTATAGGTGATACCTACTTATGGGCTTGAAAACAGTATTTTCTGTGACATGAAGATCACTTCAGCTATCTGACTCTACAGCTTCCCCTTCCTCCCCACCGCACTTTGTAAAGTCACACATCTGTCGGATAAACCAGTGTTCAGTCAATGTGTAGGGCCTAAACCAAATACAACTGAGTGGCTGCTGATGGAGTTAAATGTGGGCATTAGTTAACTTGCTCATATACACTGAGCATGAACAATTGTGCTTTCAGTTAGAGGCCAATGAAAACCTAAGGTAAGCAGTAGGGAGAAGTTAGTTTCTTGGTTGACTGGGTTTCAGAGAGTGAAGTTGTGTTGCCTCCTGAGGGACGAAGGTGGGTTCTGTATACATTTGTTTTAATCAAATGCACTTACTCTAAAACAGAGGAAGATTGCTGATAATGATGGAATTGTTTTCATATGGTGTTGGAGCTTTGGTACAACTATGTCTAACACTGGTCTTGCCACCCATTTTTAGTAGGATTTATAACTCCTTATTACCAGTTGATTCTTTTTTTCCCCCTTTATTTATTAATTAATATCACAGTTGAAAGGAAAATCATGCTGCAGTTACACATACTGGTACTTTAACAGTGACTGTGGATCAAACAGCAGATCACCAGCTTCTGCTGATGTAGAGCAGTTTAGGAACACAGAAATTATGAGATGAAAGACAGATTCTTCTGATAGAGTATCCCATCCGTAGCAATAAAAAAACTTCAGGAAAATGGTGCCAGAATCCCTTCACAATTATGGAACAAGCTACCATTCAGAAAAATTGTATAACCTCCACTGTCCTTTTATTATGTGAGTTCACATTCGCCATATATATTTTAGATTTTCCCCCCTATTTTTCAAATTCCAGCTTTAAAAATGCATCTAATAAACAGGAAACTTACAAATTCCAAAAGAAATAAAATAATTTCATGCTGTGAGCCTTGTTAATTCTAGTGAAAATTATTTTTAAAACAAAGCAATATGGAGTTTGGATCTCACAGATTTTGGTATTGTTCTTGCACAGAAACTGGCATTCACAACCTCTGCTACCTCTGGAGGTGAACAAACCAATAAGAAGGCATTAATCTCCTTACTGCCACAAGGATCCTTTCGTAATTTCACTACCTCTGTCCTACTGAAACCTTCCTTTTTTGGATATTATTATTACCAATGAATTTTTAACATTGTAATATTTTATATAAAACGTGAAGTTCTAGGAAAAATTACTTGCATGAAAGGATTTAAAAGGATGTTCTTTGAAATAACATTAAAAATACTTAGCTTATTATATATATTTGACTTCATATTTATTTGGATGAACCTCTGATAGGAAAAGCAATCATATTTATGCATGTGAAGTATTTTTTAGAAACTTTATTTTCTCCATTTTGCAGCTTAGTTGCATTTTTCTGAAGAATAGAAACCTCCATTTATTGCACTATTTGTTTTACTCTAATTCATATCTTCATAGGAGCTATTAATGCATATTTAGATAAACTTCCTGGAGGTTGTCAGTAGTTGGTAACAGCTGTAGTGTCCCACCACCTATATGCCAAACAAGTGATGACCTTGATCCCATGGTCACTGTTTGACTGTAAGTCAAGTCAGTTCCTGGCATAGAGATGCCTGTGTCCCAAACTGCTTGTACTTGTCATCTCTGGGACAAGACTTGGTCAGCAGAAAGGAGGTGTATAACTGAGATGCCTGGTGGCCATCTCATCCCTTTCAGATAAGGTCCCCAAGCACCTGGTACTGTGCTTTTCCCCAGAGGCCAACAGTTATTCCTGGCAGGACATCAGGCAATGCTCTTATCCCTCTTCCACTTTCTCTGTGGGCATAAAAGGAATGGGGATCCTTTTGCAACTCCACAGTCACAAATTCGCTGCTTTTGCTTTTGCTTTTTCTTCTCTTTCTTTTCTGCAGAGGGATAGTGCTAGGGGTGGAAGGGAGAAAGGAATGTCTTAAAAAGGAAAGAATATTCTGTTTTGTAGAGCATGATTTGTTATTGCACTAGCAATAAAGAGAAAAACAATGTTTGTATATTGCTGCTCCTACAGTATTTCATCATCTTCTGGGACTAGGAGAGCAGCCTTTAGCAAAAAAATAATACTTTGCTGCAGTTTTACTCGTCAATATCCGCCTTTGAGTACATGAAATTCAGCGTGGAATAGTTAATTCAGGACCTTGACCCATACTTGCTTTTTGAAATCATTCTAGCTCTTAAATTCTTATAATAAGCCAGAGGCTAGTACTTGAAACCTGTTCACAGTATGCCGTAACACTATTTGAGTCAAGTTTTCCCTGTTACCCTCCTCTCTACAATGTTTTATCCTTAGGTTTGCACTTCACATGAAGAATTATTAGTACCCGTGTAGAAAGAGACTGGGTCTTATTTTAGCAGTTTCGTGACAATAACAGTATTTCACTGCTCAGAAAGGGTCAAAACAATGTTCTCGCTGTACCGCTTAGCTAAAAAAAGTGAAAGAATGTCTGTTCACAAATCACTGGAGAGTATGTTTGCAAGAAGTTACGAAACAGCATTTCAACAGCAGATAGAAAAGTAGCTGTGGAAACATCTTAGGTAAAAGCTATAGGGAAACTAGACAGCCTTGCAGTTTGCTAGTAAAATGCTTGCAGTTCTCCTCTTTGAGGTAGAAAGAAAGAATGTAGATGAAGTAAATAATTTAGAACAAAAAATTAAACAGAATTTGGGAAACTTTCCTTTTTTTAATAATTGTCTCTAATTCCTGATAGTTGTCTTTGCATATACCAGCAAGCAATATTCAAAAGCCAAAATGAGCCTATATTTTTACATTTCTAAACATGATTAATACAGTCAGAATATATGTGGTAATCTCCAGACTGGAGATTACCACAGCCCTTTTACGTGAAGTGTTAACTTAAACCCCTCTGGAAAAGAGATTCATGAGGGAGTTCTGATGGAAAGAAAACTAACCAGGAGTGGACACAATTTTTAAATTCTTTGCAATAGAAATACAGTGTGCCAACCTAGATAACAGTGAGATATCAGCAGAGGATTTAGACATGCAGAATTCTGGTGAAGAAGCGTGATTGTTAACGTCACTTTTTTTGACCTCTCTAAAATGGCTTTAGAGGGGAAGGGCCATCTTTGGTTGCTTTGAAACTAAAACTAAGACTTCTTTTATAGCACTTTCACGCTTGAAATATGCTAACTGATAAAATGGATTTTGTTTAACAGTTCTGCATCCCAGTTTGAAACGAGACCATGGCATATATTTGACCATTTTATACATATTTTTTTAAAAATCTCTAAAAGAAAAATAACTTTTTTAATTGTGGAATTGAGAATTAAAATGTGCTAGGCTGCCATTCTTCACTTGAGAATGGTCACAAGCTGCCCCAACTCTGCAAACAGAGTATAAGGGCAAAATGCATACAAATCAAATGCTTAGTGGATGCTGACTTCCCAGTAGCATATTGACTGGATGTTTTGTTGAGATTTCACACACATACATAAAAATAACAGCATTTTTAGCTGATCCCAATAGATTTTTCTCTGCAGCTGCATCACTTGTAAAAGGCTTTTTGTTCCAATTCTTGAAGTCTGAAGTATTGCAAGTAATTTTTTTTTTAAATCTCAATTATGATATGTGTGTTGTGATGACTTTAAGGGCTTGATTGGGCTACAAATGTGCTTTGAAAAAACAAGAAAATGTGCCCATGAAAAACACCGGCAGTTCAAAGCTGAATATTGAGCATACAGTTGTAAACTCACATGGCACATGGCTGGGTAGGTTTTTTTGGCAGACCGAGAGTTTCAACCTGCAGTGATGCTAAAGATATTAGCAAATTAGCACTGCAAAGCTTGCCAGAGTATTCGCTAGAGTCCTGCTCATGCTCTCACTGCTGTAATTAAAACTAATTATTTTCTAAAACATAGTAATACATGAATATGTGGAATAATCATTTTGTAGTGGGCAATCTGTGAAGTATTTTTAAAGCTTCTTTTCCCCCTCCTATCTTTGGCTTGCTATGCAGTGTGCCTGCTGCCTAGTGCAAGCCAGCACTATCGTTTTGTGAGAGGCATGCTAGTCTGGTAATGACAATGATGATAATGTTTAGATTTGGGGTATGTATTTTTTCCTTTTTATTGTCTTGTAGCTTATTCTGTCCTGTGTTTTTATCATCCCATATCCTTCTTTGAAAGAAGGACATGAGGGAGATTAAAAAAGGAGAGAAAGGAAAGGTAATCCAGTCTTTCACAAATGCTGTGCACATGGTTTTCAGCAGGAAAAGAATCACCTGGTGTCTTGCTGCTGTTCTCTGGTTATTTGCATTGATTCAGTGTTATGGCACCTCCTAGCATCTCCTCTGCCCTGTATTTTCTGTCTATTTATCTGGATGTTTCTTCTTACATCTTTCTAGAAATCCAGGAACCCAGCAGCTCTGCAGCAATAATACTATACTTAGCACTTGCATCTTCAAATAAAAAACCCTTAAACTCCTCGCACTCCTGGGAAGCAACTGCATACCATTATCAGAGAAAGACATTTGTGCATTCATTATAGTCCCACCTCATTTTGGCAGGAGGGAGGAAGTTGAGTGCTAAGTTCTCCAACAGAGCACGGTTTACAGCTTGTAATTCTGTAGCTAAGGGTCACAGAGGCTGAACCATTCATATCGAAGTCAGTAGGGGCAGGAATTATCTGCTGGACACCAACCTTAATACAGACGTAATTGGAAAATTCAGCCTTTTTCTTGGATTCAACACGGCAAGCAAAATGTGTATTGTTTTCATTTGTATTTGTCTGTTGCTAAAGGGAGAGTGCAGTAATTAAAATACGTTGTTTTTCTGTTACAATGTTGTGGTCAAATGCAGAGACAGTTGAAGAGTACCAGCAGCACAAAGAATGAATTTTGCTCTGTAAAGTGGTGGTGGTTGTTGTTGCATGGTGTTTGTATTCTCTCCTGTTCGTTCTCTTTTATTTCCTCAATTCAACTGAAGAGGTTTCCAGGTTTCCAGAGGCTAGAATAACAGGACAGAGGTGGGAAAACCTCTCCTTCACATGGCACCACAGTCTTGCAGCAAGGAAGCGTGTTTTTTCCTGCAAAGCCAAACACAGTCATGCTTAACTGTTTCTCCTGTTTTCGATTAGCACCTATGGGTCTTGCAGATATGATGACACCTGGTGAGTCCAAACTACCCCTTCCTCTCAAAGCAGATGGCAAAGAAGAAGGACCACCCCAACCCGAGAGCAAGTCAAAGGTATTTACCACCTCCGCACGTGGTGTTGGTTCTGCCTGCAGAAGTCTGCTGTGTTGTCCTTCATCTTCTGGTTTTGGCCTACCCACTTCTGTTCTTTCCTGCATGCCTTTCCATTCACGTGCAATCTCTTTGTTTGTTTCTTTTATTTATTTTTTTTCTTTTTTCCTTCATTGTGTGGATCTGAAAGTTACTAGTTCTTACGGCATTTTAACTTGTGGGGGCAAAGCATCCCAAGCCAAAAGTTGCGTGGGGATTCAGCTGTGCCAGGTGGGTGGGAAAGAAGGGTCTTGCCTGGTTTTAATCCTTGCAGCCATTTTTCTCTGCCTTCAGTTATAGCTTCCTGTTTTGGCCGCCTCAGCAGCAGCAACATACTTTAATATTTTGCTTTCCTGCCTTATTTGATAAAATAAGGTGAACAGCTTGTTTTTTTCTTTCTTTCATAATGGGAAACCCATGCTTAGCATTTCATGTGAGCTTGAAGTAAGCATGGTGGCTTAGTGACTTTAGCCAAGCATCCAGCAAACTTTCCAAGTTATACTAATTAACAATGTTGTTTTAATACCTTTTATATATATATAAATATATTTATATATGTGTGTGTTTTCTGTATGTGTCTCTCTGTTTATATATATTTTATATATAAAAATTGGTCAGTCTGTTAAAATGGATGTATTTTTTTTGTTTTTAATAAAGTTTGCCCTGCCTTTGTCATATTATTTTTTTTTATTCCTCTACCACAGGATAGCTACAGCTCTCAGGGTATTTCTCAGCCCCCAACCCCAGGCAACCTGCCAGTCCCTTCCCCAATGTCCCCAAGCTCTGCTAGCATCTCCTCATTTCATGGAGATGAAAGTGATAGCATTAGCAGCCCAGGCTGGCCAAAGACTCCATCAAGCCCTGTAAGTGGCTCTGGTTTTTTTGGTTTTTGTTTATTTTTTTGTAATTAATTATATTTTAATGCTTGCTTGTTTGTTTTGTAAATTCCTTTTCTTCATTATTTATCCACTAAACAGTTTTCTTTCTCTGTAAGACTGGGTACAAATTCTGCTCTCGGACACATGACTGTAAGTTCCACTGCCTGGCTTCAGTGGGGCCTGAGCATGCTTATCCAAGGGCAAAATTTGTCCCAACAGTACTTTGAAATAAGAAAGAATAAAATTGCGTGCATCATGCAAGTGTGCTGTCTGGTAAAACAGCAGTTGTTGTGAAGAAAACGTCCTTCCTATAATGCATCAGCTTCCAAGCATGCCGACTGTGTTGTTAAGGACAATTCCATTTCTGTTCCTGGGCCCAAACTCCTTCACACAACTGACTTCACTCTGGTTGCTGCACTTGTCTTTATGATGATTATTTAGGGAAAGAAAACCAAACGAAACAAAACAAAATGAGAAGTCTTCTCCCCTATTGAAACTAAGTCAAATTATAGACTCAGCACCACGAAAAAGCTGCCATTTATGTTTTTGAAACATTTTTATTTTTGAATTGTGTATCTGGAAATACAGCCATTAGGCTATCAGGGCACAGTCTAAACCAAGAATGTTTCTAATTTGCTTCATTGGGTTATTTTGAAATAAGCCAGATTGTGAGTAGAAAAAAGCCCCTGATGCATGTACATTTTTAGAAAACTATTTTTTAGATGAATAATGTTTAATCATTCTCATACAGGTTGTAAAGAAAAACCTGAGAGAGACGTGTGGAGCTAAAACTGAATTTCATCATCTATCTATCTATAGATATACACATGGAAAATCTGTATACATATATAGAAAAGAGAATGAAGACATAAGCTGATACGGCCTATGGGGAGCAAATGTCCACTTGATCATTTTTGTTTTGTTTTGTTTTGTTTTTAATTAGAAATATATATGTTGTTCCTCTCTTATTTCTTTTTATCAAAAGTAGGAACGATCGTAGTAAAATACTGAAACGTATTCTTGTATAAAGGGTGTTTTCTCCAACGTTAGTGATAAACAACTAAATTTTTACAAAGTGTTATGTTGAAGTGTATGTCTCAGGGCAAACAGAGGAAGGCCAATCGGAGGGGAAAGATCTACCCATCCAAAAATCAGGCATCTAGTGAATCCCCTGAACAAAGGGGCAGCAAGGCATGAAATGCACCACTTCAATCTTTGGATATTTATTTGACAGCAACTTTGAGTCTCAGAAGGCAGCTGATGTTACTTATTCCCACCAAGTCTCATCTTTTTCTTCACAGCATTTCTGAAAGCATGATACCAAAAATTCTGTTAGCTTTCTTTGTAGCAAAGAATACTTTGGGTATTGCTTGTTTGGGCAGTTTTCTGGAGGAAAACGAGAGTTACTGCACAGGCTGTCTAACACATCGAGTGCTTCCTCTACAAGGGTACCAAACAACAATGCATTCCTGAGCTCATTGCATAAACTGTGTAGCAAATCCTACAGCCATCATGAACATATGTGAAGATTTTTCCATGTAAATATGCCAAAGTATAGCATTGGAAAAAATAAATGAGGAAAGTTTCTGCTTTCAATTTCTTCTGACTGTCCTTCTGTCCAAAAGCTTCAGTTAGCTTCTTAGTACACAGATGTGGATACATATGGTACTTTGGAAGGATAGAAAAATAAGTGGTGTAAATGAGCTGGTCCCTTTCTACCTGTGATGGCCAGTGGATTGGATAACTTCATCGACATCAACAGCAGCCTGACATAGAGTGGAATGATTGATTGCAGGCGTTTCGTTACACTTGAAAACAGCCTGAATTGGTTCATTAAATCCCAAAGCTGCTTCATGTGCTACAACTTCTCCATTCCAGCAAAGGATAAAAGCAAGGGTGAATAGTCTGATTCACTTCAGGATATCCCTGTGATCCTACTAAGTGGATCCTCTCTTTCAGCTGTTTTGTGTGGAAGAGAGGCATATGAAAATGGGAAGAAGGAGTTGTTAAACATTATGTTTTGAGGCCTCTTTGGGTACATCAGTAAAAGAACACTTCTGCCATGCAAATTTTGCATGTAATGTGCATCTCTGACAGCAGTAAGGTAGTTTTAAAATTTTTTAAAAGAGACATTCCATGCATGGGTGTGAACCGTGCAGGGTCACTGCAACATGAATAAAACAGTAGGTTATGAAAACCCCATAAAATGCTGTTCAGTGTCCATAGGTACTCATGAACATGACAGTGAGTACACCTGAATAGTACTACATCTCCATGGTGCTATCTGTGAGGGGTCTGCTGAGTCCTTCAGGAGAAAATCTTGATAGAAGATTGTGTCCTGCAAAAGCCTCTGCCAGAGACTGGACTTCGGCAGTTTTTGCTGCCTGTGTATGCACACTCTGTTCTGTAGTAAAAGAGTAGTAAATTGGCAAATTCTTCATTGAAGTGGGAGAAGTGAATGGTAGATAGTTCTATAAATATAGATGCTTAAAGATATGTACAGAAACAACTATCCACTGCCTTTCATGTGAGAAGAACTCCTACAGAAATTTGTGTTGCTCTGAAGGATTCTGCAGACTCACCATACAAGGGTCTGTATATAATACAGTTTTAATATAGGGTTCAGCAGACTTAGTATGGGAATTGGCTTTGGTATCCACATACTTTGGTGGAGTGTTTTTAATCACCCATTTAAACATAGCCAGACATACCGTGTGGAAGAGTGCTGAGGATTGAGGGCAGAGTAGGATACAACTAAATCAATACAGGTATGTGCCACAGGCTTGGAATAACATTCTTTTATCACCAAAATGATCAACAAACTTAACAGAAGAAAGGCTCATGATCTGTATTCTTCCAGCATTGCCTGACATGTGCTCGTTTTGGTTAACAATGGGATCATTCTCTTATAAACCCTTGTTTTCTGATGGTTAATATTTACCTATAGGCAAATTTGGGCTTCCAGATGAACCTGCCCGTGTGAAACTGAAGTTTGTTTGTGTGTAGACTAGCTTGCACACACCTGTCATTTTTATACATTTACATTTATAAAAATAGAGAAGAGAAAAGGATCTTTACTCTTGAGGAACAGCATTCTTCCTTCCAGAGCATTCTTCTACAGTTAACATTTCATTTTAGAAGAAAATTGCACCCATTTTACAAAGCATGACAACCTGAAAGCTCACACAGTAAGAAACACTTCTTACCTTCTGTAAGCTGTGAAAAGTTTTCAGATTATACTGTCATTTTAGAGCCTGCTGCCACACTGCTGAAAAGCAGCATCATTTGAGATGTATAGTAGAAAAACGCAGAATGAAAAATTCTTAACTCTTTCCCTTCTACTCCGAATTGGATTTGAAAAATGAATCAACATACAAAAATGAAATCCTAAAATTGGTAAATCTGAGGTTTCTTAATCATGAATTATGATAAAAGAGAAATAGAAACTATTCTGTTGCTTCATATGTTAAAATATAAGCACATAGAAAATTTTCTGGGTGAAAGTTGAAATTTCCCACCTTCATTTTTGTTACAGTTCTGGGAGATCTTAAGTGTCAGATTAAAATTAATGCCAATGAGTAGTAGTAGAGTAACTTCATACTTACTGCAGTGGGTAGTGGGGTAGCTCCAATTCATTCAGCTATTCAAGCCTGTGTGATCACATATCTGTTCTCACTGCAAAAACAAATTAGTAGCAACGTGACTTGCCTGCTTCCCTCTTTCCACCCACCCCCCAAAAAAACCAAACAACAACCCAATCTTTGACAAAGTATATTGTCAAAGTATGTTGCAAAGAGTTAAACTGATTTTCTTAAACACCCAGATACATAGCAAGTGATGCTCTTGAGTAAACTGGTTGCCATTACAGAATCAGTTTGTGCTTTCTTTGCATAATCTGCAGGATTCATGTCAAAGTACTTTCCTGCCAGCCACTTAGTATTAGTAAAACAAATTCAGCCTTGACTCTGACTTCAGTAGGAGTTGTAATGCAGCTGAGTCTGGCTCAAGTAAATTCAGGAGAGCACCTCATTTCTAAGTAAGAAAGGTAATCATATCTATCTGTAGGAAGGACTGCTGGGAAGAAGTTTCAGTGTCAGCAAGGCAGAAAACTTTACAGGAGGCTATTTATTTAATTAAAATGAATATCCATTCACTGGAAAGAACAGCAATGGCTCATGGAACTACTAGGTCACCCCCCTTGGCTTCATGTTTCTTTTCTCCTGACTCTCTTCCAACGTTGCCAAGTTTCAGCTGACGGCTGGAAGGAGATACAGAGACCGTTATATTTTCCAGGCTAACATACACGATGAATGGTGGGAATGCTTTTAAAATCCTGGCAGTGGGGTTCTACCCCACTGAATCCTTCCTTCTTGGCATTTAGTGCCAGGCCTCACCACTGCTGTGTGGGGGCATGGGCGAAGTGGGTGCTTCTGTAGCATCTGTGAGGTATGGCTAGGGTCTTCTTTAAAGATGTTCAACTAGGAATGAGTTTCTGTTTACTTGAGAATTGTGCTGTCTTCTGTTCAAAGTAAGGAAAAGGCAAAGGAGGGAAAGAGTGATTGACTAGATGAGTTTAAAGAAGTGTCTACTGCAATCAACAACAAAGTTTAGGATTTTACTATACAGACATAAAGGATATGTTTCCCTTCACATATTTGGATCATTTCCCAAGGCTGTATGTCAGTCTTTTTCCCTTGTGTTTGATTCTGAACCATTCCCATCTTCCACAGCCTAGCAAATCACTTCACCTTTTGCAAGTGGGAGGGTCTTCCTGCGGCAGCAGCCCCTCTCTGCTGTCAGATCAGAAGCAGCTTGAGTAGAGAGTGCAACAAAGGCCTGTCCACACATGGCATAGAGCCTAGCTCACAGGGTTATATTGCACAGAAAAAAAGGGTGAGAATTTATAGCTTCTGTAGCAGCCTCTGTGATTTCTCCTGTCTCCACAGTTAAAAAAAAAAAAAAAAGGTGGGGGGGGATCAAACATAATATGAGCTTTCATTAGCTGTTAAGCCCAAAGAGCAGCGGGAGAACAGGTTCACTGCTGCCTTTCTGCCATGGAGACAGAATTCTGCTCTTACCAGCTCTTTTACTTTTCCTGGTAGTGGTTCAGCTCTAGTTGCTGCCCATCCTTGGTTTTCTGCACACATTCTCTTTGCAAGGTAGGACAGGTGAGATGGGTATCTTCTGTCCTTTGTCAGGGGAGGAGAGTAGTAGCTACTCGTAAGCCTAATTGGATCAGGCAGGTAATTGAGAGTTCACAAAGAGTATGGCCACCAATCTCCTTGTAGGCTCCTGTAGGCACCCTTGCTCATCTTGCTTATTGGCCCGCAGCGATGTGAAGAAGTAATAAAGTAACCATTTGTAACCATTTGTGACTCTGAAGAGAGTACTAGTCCTCCCTGTGCTGCTTTGCCATGATTCACGCTTTAGACTATTTTTGTGTAATTCCTGCTCTGGAGAAATCACTTTCAAGTTTTCTAGCCCCCTTTGAGGGCAAAGAAGAGAGGATTGGTTTTATTCATTTTTAGGATTTTCTAAACTTGTATAGGACAAACTTGTTTTTAATTTTACCAAAATGGTTACTTGCAAAGCACTTTGAGATAAGTGCATGAGAAGCACTGTGTGAGAGCTACCTCTTCTTAAAATGACATGAGGCAACATCAGAAACTTGCCTTCTGGGATCCAAAGTTCAAATCACTGAAAGAAATATGAAAATGGGGAGTTTGGGCCCTTTATTTAGAAAGGTACTTTTCCGTATATGAACAGAATGTACTGTTTGTGCCTGAACTAGTAGCCTTCATTCCTGACTGTTGTGTGATAGCTTTAGTTTGTTTGACATCTTCTCTTTTTCAATGTTGTGAGTTTCTTACTTTCTCTTCCCTTCCCCTCCCACCCTTCCCCCAACTCTTTCTTTTCTTCTTGTGATTTAGAAATCAAGTTCCTCTACCACAACTGGTGAGAAGATCACTAAAGTCTATGAGCTAGGAAATGAGCCGGAGCGAAAGATGTGGGTGGATCGGTACCTGACATTCATGGAGGAGAGGGGCACGCCTGTGGCCAGTCTGCCAGCTGTGGGAAAGAAGCCCTTGGACTTGTTCAGGCTCTATGTCTGCGTCAAAGAGATTGGAGGTTTAGCACAGGTAAGAAGTAGTGCTTGAAAATGAACCTTTTGAAACGGCAATGCACTTTTTTTTCTAGAGTATTTCCTGCTGGTTACACCATTATGTTTTCAGCCTTGACAGTGTTGTTGAAGAAAATAGTTTCATGCTTTAATATCTGTCTGGAGTTCATTTTGGGCTGTATAATGGCCCTAAAATTTCAGAGTTTGAATCAAGATTGACCATTGCTATAGAGAGATTAAATTGTTGCCTGTTCGGGGGAATCTAGTAATGCTACTAAGAGAAGAAAAAAGAAAAGGCCACTGAATCAAAGTTATGAGTAAGAAGCAGATGATAGAGCTAAAAGGAAAGGAGATTTTTAAATCCATCTTTCTCAGATAGTGATACAGCCTCTAGGACAAATCAGTTCATCTCTCCAGAGAAGCTGCAGATATATTCCTAAACTACAGTCCTTCGTCCTAAACCTTTCATCTCTGAGTGTCTGTATGTAGTACATTTGTTTCTTAGACACAGACTGTGCTTTGCCTGTGTTGGGAAAATGCTTACAGGATATTTTGGGTGGCCTTGCAAACATAATGATTACAAGGAAAAGGTAAATTGCTTAAATGAGTAGAAGGAAAATGAAAGCAGGAAGAGCTGAGAATAAAAATTGTCACAGATGGGAGGGAGAAGCTTTGGTTTGTGTTCTCACCAGTTAACTAGAAGTTTTGCAAAGGGATGTTTGGAAATTACTCATGAGTTCAATAAAACTGACCACCACAGAGCAAATTTAAATGTTTAATTGTCCAGCACCATCAAAAGGGAAAGCAGGAGAAAACGGTCAGTATTTGAAGTCTTAGATTCAACATTCAAAGTCTCCTGTCCTTGCCTGATGCTTTTACAAAGTATCCCTTGCATCTGGGGGATCATTCTGGCTAGGTGCTAGAAACTACTGTGAAGTGCAGAGATCCATAATTTCTGTGGATTTAGGGACATTTGTGCATGTTTAATGCCTTGCAAAATGAGGTCTTACATATGGCTATGTAGATAAATATATCTGTGCAATATTTAATATAAAACATGTAATATTAAAACAGATACAATTTTACACTAATTACAAACTATTAACTCAAAAACATGGCAAGCAAATTAGATCCTCAGAAAGAACGCATTTTAATAATCTGTGTGGTTAGTTCAAGAAAGGAATGTCCAACATCAATTAGTACCATTTTCAAAGCTATTTTTAAAAGTACACCTCACAACATAGGATTTGACTACTGAATTAGATCCTTGGCCCTTCAAATCCAGGGATTTTAGCTATTCCTGTTATTAAAGAAAGGCAGAGAAACCTAATATGATTCACCTTGCCCGTTCTTAAATGCTGTATATGGGTAAGAGATACTATCATGACATCTTTAGTGATCTGGTCATGCCCCCCAGCATCATACAGATTTGATTAGTTTTTGTTCAGAAACTTTATTACAGGTGAATCGTGTCATGCAGCTGCTCTGCATCATACAGCATGATTATGCCCATAGTATGATTCTTAGCATCAAAAATTGAGCAAGATGAGGGGCAGATGAGATATTCTAGATAGTCATTCATGTTTTCTTATTATGGAAGTTTACTTTATTTTGGGACATTCAGTGTTGATTTTCAGCGACAGACATTATACTTTGCCAAAGAATAGATGCTGTTCACTTAGACTGATTTTTGAAAGAGCTTGAGTTACAAATGCATGTGCTTCAGTACTGCTAAAAATTTACAGTTAGAATAAAGGTTCCTGGTTTTGCTGGTGTGCCCACATGAATGTTCACTATGTTTATCTGTTTAGAGTTACTGAGAGGTGCAGAGCTTTGCTTGCCGAGTTTTATTTAAATACATCTGTGTGATGCCCTCCTAAAAAGCTGTTGCTCCAACTGCTGCACTCCACATCTCATGATTCTGCCTGGAGAGTGACAGTGTGTTAAGCTGTGCAGCAGTGGTGCATATTCTCTGTCTGAATGGTTGAAGTTGATGGGGTCCAAACGTGAACAGACCAGCTGTTGGCAGTCTTCTTTTAAATGCCAATATACTGGGCATTTAGACATGAACGTTTCTGTTTGCATTATGCAATGTGTTCATTACGCACCACTTAGCTGCAAGCCAGTAGGAACAAAGAGCTGTGTAACTGAATTTCAAGCCTCAACAGGGTCAGTTTATGAAAATCTGATCTTCTTTAACTCTTGGGTTCTTTCAGGGTGTACCAGAGAAATAAAAACACTTAGCCATCCCAACCTGTTTGCTATTAATGCCATCCTCGAAAAATCTTTGCTGACTGGCAGCAGTTACAGTGTTACAGAGAAACATAAAAAACGTTTCCTTTGCTGTCACATAGACTAAGGAACAGTATGGCTAATGATAACCTTTCTAGCTATACAAGTTAAATTAGAGTCATTAAAATCTCAGGCCTCAGGGCAAGTAGCAGACATCATGGAATCAGGATTGTTCCTCAACAAAATCTGGGATGTTTAAAGCCTATTTATTTTGGTGCTGACCCCTCTTCTTGGATCATACCTAGGAATTGCATAACTGGTTGAATGAACTTGGGGGCATCAGGTATTACAGAAAAAACACTGGCTGCTATGAGTGGTACAGCTGAGTGAGCCAGCGGCATCATCCAGGATGACAAATGAACTTTGCTGTTATTACAGATCAGCTGTGTTTGAGGAACTCATGAGCGGAGTCTTTCAATATTCTCAGCCTTACACTGCAAACAAGACTCACAGTGGAGTTGTGTAGGCAGCATTGTAATACAGAGTATTGCTGGACTAGCCATGTGTGTTTGAAGTCTGCCTTAATTAATTAGGGGCCTGGCTTCACTATGCTTCTCATCTAGCCAGAGGATCATCGATCTGTCCCTGCAAGACGGACTAAAGTGAAAGGGCTTGAACCAGGAATTACAAGCTGAACTGTTTGACAGTTGGTGGCTATTTGGGAGAAAAATTTATTTTTCATATTAATGCTCAAACACTTAAATTGCAGAGTAACGCTGTTACTGCTTTCTAAATTAGTTTTTAGAAGCTGCTTTTTAATTAGAATGGGGTGGGTGTGGGTGGGTGTCAGAGAGGGAGAGAATGAGCAGGAACTTGCTTGGAAATGGATTGCTAAACTGAAGAGCATAGACCCTGGAAGAGTGTTAGACATTTAAAGGATGCACCATGCAGAAGACTCCACAAGCAAAGCTTTTTATGTAGCTATCAGCAGGTTCCTTAATGGTTTTATAACTGTAAATGCTGTCTGTGCATTACTGCGTGTGGGAGTAATGAGCATTAGTTAAAAGAGGAAAATAAAAAAAAGTAAACCAGGACATTAAGTGCTTTTTTTTTTTCCTTTTTAGTTTCCCGACTTAAGCAAAACACTTTGCTGTAAACCAATGATTCTGCTGTTTACTTTGCTAGGTTAATAAAAACAAGAAGTGGCGTGAGCTGGCAACCACCTTGAACGTTGGCACTTCGAGCAGCGCAGCCAGCTCCCTGAAAAAACAATACATTCAGTACCTGTTTGCCTTCGAGTGCAAGATTGAGCGAGGGGAGGAGCCCCCTCCAGAAGTCTTCAGCACTGGAGATACCAAGAAACAACCTAAGATTCAGCCGCCATCTCCTGGTAAGTCAAATGAACTGCAGCCTCTTACACAACCATTTTTTGAATGCAAAAGATACTAGGTTACACTTTATATATTTAGAAACATGTCTTGCTAATGCTGGACAAACGACGACGATAAATCTGTTGCTAGCATCTTGTTCTCAAACTTGGAGCTGAGTCAAGTCAGATTTAACTCTGAAGGGCCATCTGCAGTCATGTGTCTGGTTTGTCCTTGCTCACTCCAGCATACAAAGACATTGTACCCATAATGTTCAGAGTTATGTTGGCATAATAAAAAGAACACTGTTCTGCATGGATGTGCTTGCACCGTAGAACAGGAAGCAGCCTTAAAGGAGCATCCATTTGTCTAAAGATAAGACTCTGGTACTTACACTTTCCTTACTGTGAATCTGAAGCTGCATTTTCAACACAACTGTTGGTCAGTAAGGCTTCAGTTGGAGTCAGGGTGGCAGATGCTGGACTGAACAGTGGGTCTCAGATGGTTGCTCTGATACAGCTCGTGTCGAATGTGTGGCAGATGGAGAGCTGAGAGTATGGTGCATCCCCACTGCCAGACATCATAGTTTGGAGGCACGCTCTCTGTTCTTTTGTTGCTAATCCTGTGTGTCAGATAAGTCGTTAGCATCACTGTCTTTATCTTCTCATCTGAAAAATTGGAACCGGAATTACTTTACTTTAGCTGTTCTTTTTTCATGTATGGTGTGATGTTTGGAACCACTGTTTTCTTTCTAAATTCATTTAACTTAAGATTCTCAGGATTATATAATCATGGTTGATATTCAAGGCAGGACAGTTCTTGAGCAGAAACATAGTATTAGTCTGTGATGTTGACTTCTGGACTACCCATGGAAGAGGAAAAGTTTTGTTTGATTATTTTGGGTTGTTCCTTTGCTTATTAGCTTTTCTGACCAACAAAATAATTTGACAAAATCTGTGAACTACTGTCACAATTACTACTAGGCAGACCAGCCAAGAGAATATTAATTCCTGGAGTGTTTACAGCAGTTTCCTGTATTAGAAGGCAGTTTTAGAAAAGTATTCACTCAATTTCTGTTAGTACAGTTCACTGGCTGAAAATGGGAAGTGGAGAGTCAGGGACCCAGCAACCTCTGCAGACAGTTTGCAACTGCATGACTCCAGTACCCTATTGTGGATACTAGAAAATTGCAAAGACCTTTATAATCATATAATAAAGTTCTGGCCTTTCCAAGAGCATTTCTTACAATAGAGTTTTGTCAGTACAGAAAAGCTAACAGTGATAAGGCTTAAATCTTTCTCAGACTGATTTATTCAGTGTAAGGATTTGGGGGAGTATTTAGTTAAAATCTTCCTAAGTACATCTCTGTGTAATGACTTAAACATTTCCTTCACCTTATTAAAATCTAGGGTTATTAGGTACACCAGGGGTGATTGTTTAATAGAGAGGATGACTAGGTTACTTTGCAGTGCCAGCTTAGAAGATGGAGAAAAACATTTGGTACTGCAAGTGAAGCCCATAGTCCAAATGTTTATCTGTCTGAAATGAGCAGAATGTCCTGAATGTGCACGGCTGAAAAAATAAAATATGTTGGAGGTACCCATCACCTTCTGAGAAGACTGGTAAGGGAAGCTGAAACTGTTAGACTTGTTAAGGACACTGAGGTGAAAATTAATCTGTTTCTAAAAATGAAAAAGTATTTTGCTTTGCTTTCTCCTCCCTTACACTCCTCCTCTAACACTGGTCTCAGTAGTTGATTTGGGGATGATCACTGTAAATTGGCTGAATTTTGAGATGAAGAATCATTATTTAAATATGTAAACATGAAACAAAGGAATAGAAATGTCAGATGTACCACTTTTACAGGGTCCTTTTGCATTTTGATGCTACAGATGAAAATGGCAAAGTCCAAATTAAAATTTATCATAACTTCCAAGCAAGCTGTCTATGAGGAGAACTGAAACTATTTTTCTAAAATAAAAACACAGCAGGACATAGAGACTAGAAGAGGGGGAAGCGAGCAAGGATCTCAAGGTTTGTTTTGTTGTAGAGAAAAGAGCTTGTGTCACTGAATGGGACTGCACTTCTATACAGAGAAAGGCTTTCCCAGTGTGTATCAGCTTTAGTACATGAAATCCTGCTGAGGTATAGATGCCTCAGAGAGTACAAGCCTGTTCTTTTTAATAGTCAGCTTTTTTTCTTGTTCCTTTTCCTGTAGCATATACCAACATTAACATTTTAACTTCACAAAAGAAGCAGAGTAATAGACGTACTTTAGATAATCTGTTACTCTTTGGCATTCAGACGGAACGGGAGCCCAATACAACAAGAAGCAGTAGCTTCCAAAAGTCCTTACTTTAACCATTAGCCTCTCTTGTGCAGTTAGCTCAATGTAGGCAAAGCCACTTTGAAGACAAATCCATTCATAGAGAACTAGTTACAGTATTACGGCTGAAGTTAATTCTGATAGAAAAGCAGACAGACTCGTCTCAGAGTGGAGGGTGTTGTATTTTGTCCAATACCAACCAGCTGATGCTATGCAACAAGTCTTGCAAACTTGAAAATCAACTAATCTTCATAAAACTTTCAAAATTAAGTATTTCAGTTGCTCATAAGAATACATCAGGACTGGCAGCCTTTCTGGTACAGAGAAAAATTTAGTTCCAATGTCGTTGTAGTTCCCAGGTAGATGTTACTTGAGATGGGAGCAGGCTGAAGTGCAGCTTAAAACAAATCTGTTCTTGCAGATGTCTCACATCCAAGGAGTGGTTATGTGGCTGCCTCATGGATTATCTTTATAATGCAGTCATAGAGGGAATGCTAGGAAACACTGCAACAAACCATGGTGAGGAGATTGATAGAGAAGAACACAATCAAGGAAAGGATGCAATGTGTACATCAAATTTATGGGTCTGCGAGACAGTGGTCTAAGTCCACGTGTTAGTCCATTTGCTTGTAGCACATTTGGAATTGTCCCATCACTTCTGCTTTTTACAACTTAATTAATAAGGTAAAAAGTACGTAAAGGAGTGCATAATTTAGTGCTAGCGCAATTCATGATAGTGTCAGAACTTACAAGAAGTTGAAAAAAGGAGTGAGAGTAGAACAGCAAAGTGACAGGCTGGTTGGCCTTAATCAGCAGAGATTTGCACAGTAACCAGGGTGTTGGGGTTAGGACTAGGTGTCCATTTTAATAAATGTTCAGCTTCATATCACTGTCAGAGCCTCTTCTGTTCTTTAATAAAGCTCCTGGGGAGAACTGGGGGCCTGAATGTGTTTTGGTGTGCCTTGCATTGCTCTGAGGTTGTGCAAGTTGGCAACATGCTTGTGGTAGGCTGAGGCCTTAGTGCCTGTCTGGGTCAGGTAATGCCATCAGCAGTGAAGACCAGCAGCAGATGCCTAATGACAGGCTAACTATTAGAGGACCCCTGTTGGCCTTAAGTCCTGGTCGTTGGGTCTGTGCCAAAGTCCATGTCAGCTGTTGGTGACTTTTCTGCTGTGTAGAAAATCCTTTATAGAGAGAGAGGCATTATAGGTCTTCATAAGCATCCTTCTATTGCTCCAGTGCTTTTCAGAAGTGGGTGCAAAGATAGAATGCTCTTTCTGTCATATGTGTTTGATAGTTTTGACCAAACTATGCACAAATTATGTGGCAAGTTCTAAACTGAGAAGAACTCTGGGGCCATTACACTAAGCACTAAAGGAAACTGGAGAACAAGTTCCAGAAGAGCATCAGCATGAAGGAGTTCTTTTCCATTGCTGTACTCTGACACTCTCAATTCTTAGCTGCAGTGTGAGATTGTATATGCAAGACTCTCAAAATTACCATCTGAGAGTTTATCCTATACTGAATGAACAGGATAGCCAGAGTGGTACAGCTGAGGATGCTTGTAAGTAACACTCAGCAGCTGGCCCTGATGTCAATAGAGATTTCATTACAGCAAACCTGGAAAAATCGTGTGCTTGTGCTGGAAAAGGGAGCGACAATGCGCTAAGAGTGTGTTCCTTGCGTTTCCTTGGCAGCAGAGAAACAAGACTTGGGGAGGGGGATGGTGGGGTGGACACGACACAGCACCACACAGCCATTCAGTGAGTGCATCTGTAACCAAACCCATCCATCTCTGCTGGCGGGTGGCTGACTGAAGTGCTATTATTAGCAGGCAGGTGATGTCATGGAGTGTGTCATGAGGCCAGCCAGGGAATCCCCACTGATGATGGGGGAGGGCTTGGGAGGGGTGGATGAGGACACAGGCAGAGGTGCCCCTGTGCCTGCATCCATGCCTGCCTGGGGAGCCCTGCAGTAGCCACCGGCCACCAGCCCAGCCTAACTGGGGCACTGGGTTCATGCTGTGTAAATTATCTACCCAGCATGGTGTCTGGCTGTTCACTCTGAAGTATGTGAATGTACTTAACCTTCGGTAACCTTTCTATTGTTTACTTTAGAGTATACATTTGTAGCTTCTGGCAAAAGGTAGGGATATCCTAGAGAGCATGTCAGGCTTCATATTAATGGAGCTTCAAGAGGCTGCATTCTTCTTTTCTTTTTTTTTTTTTTCCTGAATGGAAAAAAGTTGCTGGCAAGAGAAAGATTTATATCTTTTTTCAGCTGCATATTTCTTTTCTGGTAAATCAGGATCTTTCCTGTAAGCAGTATTAGCTGCCATGCAGGCTTTGCAAGGAAAAAGCCATGCCACTACTATAATTCCATGCTGCACAGAATAATACATGCTGTTGAGTGAACTGTGGAAGAGTTTGTAGGACCTCACCTTCTCGCTGACCGAGATGTCAATTGTATTTAATTTTTTATGCATTTTCTATTGTTAAAAATATAGTCTCAGGAATCTGTTATGATACTTGAAAGACAAGTGTTGTTTAGATGTGAATGTGAGATGAGGAATTCAATAGCTGTGTACATACAGAGATTTTCCTGGACCAACCCCAAGACAGCTACAGAATCATGTAAGCAGAGATTACCTTTCCTAAAAGAACATTGTTGTTTGTCTTCCTTCTTAGTTCTTTGTTTAATACTGAAGCTTATGAAGCACTTTAAAAAGTACATTTTCTATTTCAGGATGTCCACAATCAAAATTAAACCTCTAACATGACAAAAACTGTGTGAATATAGATGTAAAAATTTCAGAGTGCAGCTTAGCAAATGTAAAATTTATGGTGAAATATGAAATACAGGCTCTTCTTGGAAGATGGTGTCCTAAGCCAGAGATTGAAACACTTGCAGTCCCAATTCTGTAGAAGTGTACCTGACCCAATGGAGGTCAAGGGCAAAATGTATTAACAAAGCAGTACCAGAGACTTTGCACTTCTTGTGATAGCATTTGCCTTCCATTTTTTCAGTGCTTTATAACCAGTCATTTAGAAAGAGTCTGAGGAAAAATAACCAACCCTGTAATCACCACCCAGAAGATAGAAATTTGACATGTAGCTTTTCGGTTGGTTATATTCTTTTTGCTTTTAAACCCTTCTTTATATAAGATTATATAAAACACATTGTTATTCATAATAAAGATTCTGCATTCCAGCAGCCCATGAATACCAAAAAGATCTTTTACTTGTTTTCTTTAGGTTTACTTGGGATATGAATTAAGCTCTTGCTCAGGTAGGGTAGGGAAGAACTTAATTGCTGCTTAATAACCCACCATAAGAGAAATGTGCAGGGTTAGGCACTATCAGAATTTACAGCAAGTCTATGGGTACACTGAGATGTTTACTTACATGTTTCTAATATAGCAAGATGGTATGTGACAATGTGTGGGTTAACTCAGAAATGCTTTCAAGTTTTCTAGAAGAATCTAGAATTGTGTTTGAAGCTCAGGGGTGGGAGAATGATCCTGGCTCACTCAGGGGTCATATATACAAAGGGCTGAATTTTTGTGACTATGATGAGGGTTTTTTATTATCACAGGGATTTTATTTTATTATAGCACTAAAGCCTTCAGTTAAATGTAGCATTAATTGTTGCAAATGTTACTGTATTAATGCAATCAGAGAGCTTTTCTTAAACTTTTTTTAGAATCTCATTATTATGTGAGCATAATCCAAACATGCCTCAGAAAGCTGAGGACAAGAACAATGTGGTCTACACAATGTGGATTTTACATATGTACTTGCTACTGAGACTGATTTCCGGATAGGGGAACATGTGTTATGGATATAAATGAAACACATATAAAAAAGGTGTTCTTCAGTTAAAAACAAGCTCTGCCTGTCAAGATGATGAGTGTTCTAGGATTCTGAGTCAATTATAAACTACTCTCTTTCACATACAGAAGAAAAGCCCATACTGCTTGTTGCAATTTTCCCTCTAACAGTAATTATAAAGTTTTGTTAATTGGCTGTTGAATGTATATAGTCAGCCACTATAAAATGTTTACATGACAGTTCATAAAAAAGAAGGACCTCTCAAGCCAAATCCACATCTTTCTGGGTCTGTTAGATTTGTGAATTTTTTCTGTTGTTAATTTTTTTCCCAATTGAAGACTTGAATCCTACAAGTTCTCCTTGTGTAGAATTTCTGCTGCAAGGCCAGTGAGATCCAAAGCTTAGATGGCATTACTAATCCCCACTTACTACATTCTAAATCATAAAACTACTACATCAGATCTTTGAAGTTGAGGGCTGTTTCTCCTCAATAATCATATGAAAATAGTAACTTCAGTATCTACTGTAAAAGACTGGTCTGGATGTATTTTATCAGTAGCTTATATGGTGTATACATTTTATTGCTTATTGCTGCTCAGTCTCATCAGAATACAAAAGTAAATGCTTTTCTACACTTGTCATATTGAGAATATCAGGCTATTTACAGCGGTTAAAGGGGGCACTAGTGCAGATACTCCACTGCTGTCCGAGATCTCAACGTATATGTTTTTGCAGATTAAGTAGAATGCTTTGCAGAATTGACTTGATCTTGTTCCATATGCTTTACAATGACTGACCCTAACTGCATTTCGTTAAAGTGTCCATTGCTATTTTTGTAATTCTCTTGGGAGTGTTAGCTATAGCCTCCTGTTCAAATTGTACTTTCAGTGAGCATTTTCTTGTGATCTCAGATTGCCTTTCACATTTCTGAAATACAAGCTGAAATACATTTCTGAAATACAACTTCTTGTGCTATCTTGAAGTTGACATAGGGATCGGTGTGCCACTAATCATTGGCCGTCTTTCAGCATGGAAATGTCTGCTTTTTAGTGCTAAATGAAATGATGAATTTATATTAATATAGTAGCTTAAATTTGTGATTAAAAGCTTCTGGTTGAAATTTGCCTTATAAACGTGTGTTGTGATAGTGATTATATGAAGAAGCTATGCAAAAGTACAACCTTCATTTACTCTGTTGTAAACTATAGACAATTAACTTTGTGTCTCTGACCTCTGATTTAAATGATCCTTCATCTAGATGATTTCTACTCACGTTGCTTCAGGCAGCAGATTAAATTCATAGTTCTAGGAAAGATGATGGCTATTACTGCACAGCATACCCTGATCTCAGAGGATTTTGGGGAATTTATAAAGTACTGAGATGGAATAAGGTATACATAGGCTTCTGGAGGAAAGAAACAGTTTCCTTCTTTGATGATTATTATTTCCCTAGGAATTTGGCTGCTACCTTTTAATATTTCCTTTTTCTTTAATTTCCCAGCTAATTCTGGTTCCTTGCAAGGCCCACAGACTCCACAGTCCACTGGTAGTAATTCCATGACAGAAGTGCCAGGCGATTTGAAGCCCCCAACACCAGCATCCACACCTCATGGACAGATGACACCTATGCAGGGTGGCAGGTATGAAAAGCACTTTGCTTCATTTTTTATTGGGTTCTAGTTCTACAGCAGTTTAGTCTAGTCTTTCCCAGCTGCTTAGGCACTCAACTGATTCTTTGGTGAACCAGTCAGAGACTGAAAAGTGGAAGAAAATTAGTTATTTTTGGAGAGGAGAGGGGGAAAGAGGAGGTGCATTAGCTTTCTAAACACCAGGGAAGCATCAGACACGCACCAGTGCAAAGGACTGTATATGAATGTCAGTCGTGGAGAGGAAGGTGAAACCCAACAGCACCAACACAGAACCGCAACATTGCTTATCCTGTACTCCTGTGGTATACAGGTCCAGACATGCTCAGGAAGGAGAAATGTGTTGGTTTAAGGTGTTACTGAAATTCAAATTATGGAAAGCATATGCAGTATGAGATAGAGGATTCAACTGGATGGACCAAGAGATCCCTTTTAGTTCTGTGTCCTTTAAGTCACACAGACCGACTTAATCTAAAGTGAAGCCTTCTTACCATTCTTTAACAACCCTTAGTCCACTGAAGTCCAGCAAAAAAGTTCTTTATGACTTCTCAGCATAAAGGAATACAGCTGAGCTCTGGGCTGTGTACGGGGCCACTCCAAACTTAGTGTACTTAGGTTCTTTTTTTCTCCATCTCTAATACTAAGGATAGTAAGAACCTTTTTTTAATCATCTTCTATTCAGGTTGAGTTTTCTTTCACTATGTAAAAGCCAGCAAAACAGCTTAGTGAAATTTCAGGAAGGTTTAGACTTTTAAATAATACAAGTGCACAAACAGTGGATTTGATGAAAAGCCCTGATCTCTAAGGTAAGTAGACAAAGAAGCCAGGGGAAGAAGTGGATAGACTCTTTTTTATGATTGTCTGCTGTGAAAGTCTTTTGATCTTCCTTGGATATATCCTACACTGATCACTGCCACAGCATCGTGGGCTAGTTGTATTGTAGTCCAGTCTGTTTTCACAATTCCTATGAATACATGATGATGTTAATGCCTCCTTTTTCTCATCTGGTAGAAACAGCGCAGTTAGTGTGCATGATCCCTTTTCTGATGTAAGTGATTCAGCGTTCCCAAAGCGAAACTCCATGACGCCAAATGCACCATACCAGCAGGGAATAAACATGCCAGATATGATGGGAAGGATGCCATATGAGCCGAATAAAGATCCTTTCGGTGGAATGAGAAAAGGTATTTTCTTTGTTGGGAGCTTAAGTGTTCTTCCCTGCGTCTGTGTAATCACGATGTTCTAGTCAGAATGGGCTTTCTCACTTTGCTGATTTTGTTGCTGGTATCCTAGTAGCAAAAAGAGAGGTGCAGTGCAATTGTGTTTCATTCTAGTCTGGTCATATTTTCCCCACTCAGTCATTCTGCTTATTTTGGAATTAACAGAATCCTAAAAATGCTTGTAGGAATACATTAGGAGGTGGCATAAATTCATGAGATTAGATTTTATCTTTCTTGGTTAGCCACTCTGTAAATCACATCCTGGACTTCACTGTTAGAATGTGAAGTGGTGAAGCAACATGCCTGGTTGTACTAGGACCAAACTGGGAATTTACTGTGTGGAACTGAGCAAGTCTCCTAATGCTCTTTGTCTCAGTTTACATACTTTTCAGAATAGTAAAACTAATTTTTTTCTCATTCGGACAGTCCCTGACAAAAGGTCATAAACACACTCAAAGTTTGTTTATTTTTAGAAAGCAAAATTTTAAATTAATGTCAAAATTTACTCTGGTCCTTTTGGGCACTTAATCTACAGATGGTTTTGTGGCTATTGTAAAATGTGCTTAAAATGAATCAATCTTGCATGCCTCATATATAGGAAAGTGGGAGGAAAGAACACAAGCAGGGCTCATAATGGCTGCAAAGAGAAGAGCAAGTGGAGGAGACGAAGTGTAAACTAAAAGGGAGCAAAAGGGAGGAATGGGAAGAAGAGGCCCAGAAATCGGGGAAAGAGAGCAATGTGATGAAATGGGGAGATGCTTTAAAAGAGATTGTTAATTTGATGTGATTTTTTTAAAGCCTTTCCTTTAAACCATTTTGCCTGTACTGTGGACACTAACATAGAACACCATTGAAGGAAGGGAAAACGCTCACTGCCTTACATTCACTTCAGGTTTTATATACATGTGAGATTAAGTGGGTGTATTGCACTTTGTCATACATTTCACTTTATCCTGTCGAAACAGAAATACCTCTGTTTGGTATCTACTATGAGGGACTAAAGGCTAGAGTCTCTTCTATTTACTTGACGATTTATATCCACTAACAGTGAGTGTACCTTTTATTGAACCCATAGAATATGCCCATCCTGCTTGAGAAGCAACATTAGGATACAGTATCCCTTCCATAATTAAATTATTGTATATATGTATATGAGGGTTTTATGGAGGGAGATAAATGCCTGATTCTGACAGCTTTGTAATTCAAACTAGGAGATTTGTTTTCATCTGTTTTGTAAGGCTTATGTTTGCATTCATATTTAGCATTGTTTGGGGTGAAAAGAACAAGAGCAAGTTCATCTTCAGCTATGAAGACCAGAGGGAAGAAGCTGCCTGGTGCCCGATCAGCTCAGTTCCATAGGATGAGATTTCTTTCCTCACTTTCAGCTCCTTAATATTATACCTATCATCTTGGTTGTGGTGCTGCTTCCTGTGTTCTCATCAGACCCCGGAGAGCTTGTCAGACACCAGCAAATTCTCCCTGGCAGTGTTAGGAATCTGAACATTCTTTTAAAATACTTCATTTAATAGAAAGAGATCTTCAAACACCCAGAATAATAAATTTAATTTCCCTTACTGTTACAGTGCCTGGAAGCAATGAGCCTTTCATGACCCCTGGACAAATGCCTAACAGTGGAATACAAGATATGTATAACCAGAGTCCATCTGGAGCAATGTCCAACATGAGCATGAGCCAGCGACAGCAGTTCACTTATGGAAGTGGCTATGACAGGAGGTGAGTCAATCTTTAGGAAAAAGCAAAGCCCATTAGTGAAAATGATCCCGTCTCTCCCCTTCTCATTTTCTCATTGCACCTTGCAGAGAACATAGCAGCCTACATTTCCTACAGCATCTTACTGAATCACTGCGAGTCAAACCACTGGTGATGACTGAGTCTAGCTGTTCACAGAAATTAATAAAGAGGAACTGTCACACCTTAGAAGTCACTCAAGTTGCAGCAGATCAGCTCGTGGGTGTGTTTGACAGCTGCCTTCAGCTGGCAGCTGGGCGGGGCTGGGCTATGATGGCATAAAGTAGCACTTGAGTTAGTCTTCTGGCCATGTTTTCACCCAAACAGTTGCCATTTGGCTTTTTATATGAAAACAAAATGCGCAGTCTAAACACATGTGATTTGTGGTCTGTTCGTGAATTGCCTTTGAAGAGTCTGGAGCCTGTTGGCTGAGCTGTAGGGACATCAGTCTTGCAACGTGTCCATCAGGGCCCTTATAAGTTGGTCTTTCAGTGAAGTACACAAAATAAATTTGGTCCTCTTTTGTTTATTTGGGGAAAGGCTTTGGAAAAAAAGTCGGTATAATCACTGGTGTCTAAGCATTGGTTTAGCAAGCAGAATGGTCTGGGAATGTTTGGATTATATTAAGTATTCTAGTAGGTTTTGCAGCTCTAGCTGTATTCCTGCTTTTTCTTTCATTAGCCTGTGTACTTTAGCTTCACTTTTTGTTTCCTGATGGTAGACAGAGTGGCGCAGTGTGGCAGAGTAGTTTTTGGTCAGAAGTTTTAAGTAGTAGATGTGTAAACTAAAACAGATACAATCATATTGTTCAACAGGTCACATTGCTGGGGAGTCAGTGAGAGTAAGGGTTCCACTGGAAGGTGATAAGTCAAGAGAATGTTTTCTTTAAGGGGCATGATTTGTTTTATTTTGTTGACAACTTTGGAGAATAAGTGCTTTTTACAGAATGAGGTTTCCTTTGTCATTTTTAGGTCGGATCATGGGCTGGGTCCTGAAGGCAGTATGGCACCACCTGGTCAAAGCAACATGGTGCCTTCAAACAGTGACCCAAGCATGTATTCTCCTAATCGTTACCCTGGCCAGCAAAGGTGAACACTGATTTCTCTGTTTGTAATACCCACAATAACCAGCTAGTGAGTGCTAGCAGCCTCTGTGAGAGCACATAGACAGAATATGTGGCCTCTTGGTGTGTTACTTCTGTTTTGCCTGTTCTTGTTTAGGCTTTTACCATTGGTTCAGTTTCTGAGGGGGGACGACAGAGCCTTGGGTGAATCAGTTGAGTTTCTGTAGTCATAGAATCAGAGATGTTAGAAAAGGGGTGTTCATTCTCCCTTGTATATCTGCCTGCCAACACTGAACTAGAATATAATTTATGGGCCCAGGTTCTTCAGAGCAGCATTAAATGACACCACTTCTGAAGTTTCCCACAAGTTCACCTGGCTTGTGGTTATCCTGTGGCTAACAAACTGAACATTTAGAAAGTGTTCCCTTATGTATAACATACGTGTACCTTTGCTCAGTTTTAGCTTATTGCTTGTACCATCTTGGACAGCTATAGGCAACTGCCATCAGTTTACATTGTTCTTTTAACTGGCATTAGAGAATTCTCTCCATTCACATCATAATTTTAGAAGATACTGAACTGCTATTACTTTCACTCTGGTCATCTCTCAAAAAAAAAAGTGAGTTTTCTGTGCTTTTTGAAAAATTAGGTTCCATTAGATCTTGTAATATGTCAGGTTCCCCAGTCCTCTGTTTCTGTGGTTCTCCCTGATATATTACTTCCATAATTATCCTCTAATTGTAGATGTGTTCTCACTGGTAGTGTACAGAGAGGAATTACTGACATATTGGCCTGCAATACAGTGTTATTTATCAATCTTAATACTTTCCAAGTACTTCATTTCAGCAACCTAAATTTCATTCAGATGTGCTAAAAATATTGCAGTTACACTGTTAGTGCTCCTCAGAGGTCTTAAAGGCCACAGGTAAGTTTCCAAGTGCAATGCAACTCTGTCTCTTATGTGTATGCTTCATTATGTAGCTTTAATTAACAATGACATGAACATTAGCAAAATTATGAGTACTGTTTTTACTCACTTTAAATTGGCAGTCAACTATTGATTATATTCTTGAATGATCCAGAAAGTAGCTTGCTAGTAGACTGGCATGTTACAGATGTTACAACACAAGAATTTTTACTTGCAGCCTTTGAGCTGTACATCAGATACTTTTCCACCGAAGATGGGTTCTCAGCAGCTGCAGCTGCCTTTCTTACCTCTTTGCTGACCTTAACTTGTTCCCATACCTGACTGCTCCCTCTAAACCTCCTTGTTGCATCTTCACTGCTCCTGCTTTGTTGTACTTTATCTCCTTCTTCCCACTACCAGCTCCAGCAGAGCTTACTACATCAAGCTCAGGATCATACCATACTATACCTTCACTTTGTTTCCAAATGGCAAATACCTTCAAGGTGCAAGATCAACAGAGTATTTTACTTTTCCCGGTGGCTTGGAAGTTCCAGCAGCTCTAAGTGTTGCTTTGAATGCTTTATTTTAGGCATGAACCATATGGGCAGCAGTATCCAGGACAAGGACCTCCCTCAGGACAGCCACCATATGGAGGACATCAACCTGGCATGTATCCACAGCAGCAGGTAGGAGAGGGGAAGATGGCTATATTCATAACCTTTGGTTAATAAAATTGACCCCAAAATTCTGTATACATTCAAAAATTTTTTTATATGCTATATTGCTTTTGGCACAGAGGAGCACTGTAATTCTGGTCAAAATCATAGCCTGTATGGATGTATAGGAAAATGTGTTCATTACACTGGAAGAGTGTAAATTCTAACAGATGTTCTGTGGGTTTGGATGTGCATCAAGCGATTGTCCCAAGTTAATAACCAGCAGACTGGGAAATATAATGCATAGACAAGTAAAGTGATGTTGCCTCAGTTCCAGAAACAAATAGGAGAGCCACTTGGCTGGCAGGTTGAAGGGCCTTAACTTAATCTCATGCAGCTAAGTGAACCCAACAGAAAACTGGAACAAAGTAAAATGTGCAACACACTCAATTATTTACACTGCTGTGCTGGGTCATATGAGATACCTATCTTTAATATAGATCAGATGGCATATTCCTACATGTTATCTCTACTAATAATATGGTACAAATACATAAGAGAGAACATTATTGGCATTAAAAATAGTTTAAATGTTTGTACATTCCAATCTCCCTAACTTTGTAATAACTTCAAAAATATAAATTATATTAATTTATAAGATTATTTTTCTTAGCTATATGATTCATACCTTGTGAGCAAAATCCCATCTTGTAAGTCAATAGCAAAACTCCACTGACTTCAACAGGATCAGTTTCATTCTGCATGTTACTAATTTATTTTTAGTCATACAATACTTGAAGTTAGCTTCCAAAATAGAAGCTATTTCCTTATTATAAAAAAACTAAAATGTAAACTAGTTTTCAGCCAATTTCAGATAGTCCTTTTCGGTGGGGGAAATCAGGGGCAAGGGTGGGAGGGAGGGTGCTGTGGGGAGAACCCAAAAGAGATCTTAAATTGCACTGTATGAAAAATATATATAAATTTAAATTTCAGAATTTGTTGCTTATCTCTTTGGTTCATAACATCTCAAAAATAGCATAATTGAAAAACTGTTTTATTTTTTATGATGAGCATATGCTAGCAGTCTAGGTGATTTAGTGGGGAAATTGCAAAGATACATAACAGAACAGTTTGTGATATTCCATGCTAACGCGTGCAGGGAATATATTAACTACATGTTCATTTAGGCAAGGAGACAGCTAGAATTTTTAAAAATATATTTGGCCCTGTCCTTAGTGCTGTTTATATACTTTGTACAATGATTCTTGAATGCAAAATGCATTAAGGCAGAAAAGCAGTGAAGAATGAAGGACAAGGATCCTGATCGGCCTCGGCCTCTCCCTCCCATCCCCAGAGGATTCCATTTCTTCATTTATCTAGAGACTCGGTTGCCACTAGTTTATTTGCAATTTCCTAAATCTTACTCTGTAGTGGTACAGGAAGAATGTGAAAAATGACCCTTTCAAAGCTTTATCTCCAGCCTGAAGGCTAGGGAATGACCTGCAATGGAAGTGATTGGAGCATGAACTCCTGGGGCTAATGAAACACTTTGAGCCAGGTTTTTCAATTCCTGTATGAATGCTTATACCCCAAGAGCTGTTATGCAGCAGGTGACCTTATTGGTGGGTTTTTGTCTTCTGTGAGGTCTCAGAATTCCACATCCCTGGTGGAGAGAGAGAGACATGTTGTGCAGCCTTAGCCTCTTGCCGAACCTTTATACAGGAGGGGGGAGCTCAGGCCCATCACTGTCCTCAGCACTGGATACTATTAGGACTGTTGCCGCTACAGATACAAGAGTGCTGAAGTGCTTTTAAAAAGGCACATGCTTCATTCCCAAGTGTCTACTGTAAGCACTGAGTCACTGTGGCAAAAGAAACACCACCTTTTTAGGTGTGGCAACTGCCAAGTCATTTCTTAATGTATAAATTGGTCCCAAGGGTGGAATTTAGTACAGTAGTTCATGTAAGGCTGGAAACAGGTATTTCTCAGATAGCCAGACAGCTCTATTGCAAGTTTGAAAAAAAAATAATTTCCATGCAATACAGTAGTTGTGGGTTTATGTGCACCGAAGTTGGAAGATGAGTTTATGAATCCCAGAGCTGTTTTAACTTTCCCATATTGAATACATACAGAATTTTATCTGATCTTAACTCTAGTGCATTAGTATACATTGTGCAATGTGACTGAGCTACAGTTTCCAGGGGAGCTGTAACTTTGAATTTACCATAGATCATATATTCAAAAATCACCCATTTAATTCCCATTTTTTGCTTCAGAGCACTCAGTGTGGTTTGAACTATGGAACAAACTCCCACAGGAACTAGAACCTTACCACCTTCCCCTCACACAGCAACATGTCTTTTTTTTGTTTTGCCATCTTAAACATAAATACATACGAGCTTATATGGTTTAAAAACCACTCAGCTCTCCCCAAGGTAAAATAGCTTACCTCACACAACATTCCCCACTTGAGAGGGTGAGAAACAAAGAGGGAATAAACCATAGGTGGCAGCTTTTAGTTACATTGCTTAAGTCATTGTTGAACAGCAGGGTAAGAACCTGCATAAACTAGAATAGAATGTTTGGATGTGACCATTTGCTGTAATATTCTCACAGTAAATTAAATTGATTAGGATGATTTGGGAAGAGGACAGTTGCCCAAACAGAAGACATTCCTGGGAATTACCCAGAGTGTCAAATGCAGCAGAATTGTTTTCTCCTACTAATAAATTTACTGTGTGTAGCCTATGTCCTACTATAAGATCCAATGTTTCAGACATGCTTGCAGCATATCTTGTTACTTTAAGAACTTATTCAGTGCTTGTCTCTTGAAAAGATTCACTGGGTGGTTCTGAATTTTTTTTAAGATTTTTCTTCTTAGTAGACTAAGCATAAAAAAGAAGTGAAGATATTTTAGTTAGTGAGGACTGTTGCCTTTGCATGCATGTCTGAAATGACCAGTGGAATTTAATCTGACAGATAGGAAAGGAAAGGGAAAGGGAGAAAATCAGAGCAAGCATAAGAAAATTTAGCCCAAGGATAAGTTTCCTTTTAGTATTTGGTTGCAAGCACAGCAAAACAGAGGCTTAAAAAGAAAGGCTAATGGTACCACTGCATCCCTGACTCTGGAATCAGCACAATCCCTCTAGAACAAAGCACCTCCAGCTTTTTTAATGAGCCTTCAGCCAGTGTATTTGTATTGTGTATGGAGTAAAAGTGACACATCTTTCGAAAATTTTTTTTCAGAACTATAAAAGACACATGGATGGCATGTATGGGCCTCCAGCCAAACGCCATGAAGGGGATATGTATAACATGCAGTATGGCAACCAGCAACAGGAAATGTATAACCAGTACAGCAACGCTTACACAGGGCCTGACAGGAGACCCATGCAGGGACAGTATCCATATCCATATAACAGGGAGAGGATGCAGGGCCCAGGACAAATGCAGCAGCATGGAATACCTCCCCAGATGATTGGTGGCCCTATGCAGTCGTCATCCTCCAGTGAAGGTCCTCAGCAGAACATGTGGCCGACACGAAATGATATGCCTTACCCTTACCAGAACAGGCAAGGTCCAGGAGGCCCTGCACAGGCCCCACCGTATCCAGGGATGAATCGCACTGATGATATGATGGTACCTGACCAGAGGATAAACCACGAGAGTCAGTGGCCTTCTCATGTCAACCAACGTCAGCCTTCTTATATGTCATCCTCAGCCTCCATGCAGCCTATCACTAGACCTCCTCAGTCATCCTACCAGACACCACCCTCTATGCCAAACCACATCTCTAGAGCTCCAAGTCCAGCATCCTTCCAGCGCTCTTTGGAAAACCGTATGTCTCCAAGCAAGTCTCCTTTCCTCCCCTCCATGAAGATGCAAAAGGTTATACCCACAGTTCCAGTGTCGCAGGTCACGGGACCTCCACCCCAACCACCACCGATTAGGCGAGAAATTACCTTCCCCCCGGGCTCTGTAGAAGCATCCCAACCAGTCTTAAAACCAAGACGAAAGATTACCTCAAAAGATATTGGTAAGCATCAAAACAAAAGCTAAATAACCAAAATAAGCTGTGAAAAGGGGACTCTGATTTTGATTTTTTTTTTTCACATTTTAAGACTTTTGACAAATAGGGAACTTTGGTAACTGCGATGTGGTTGTCTCCAATAAAAAGGTAATAGCATATGCATCAGTGACGATGATAGGTAAAACTCATCCCAGACAGTCTGACATGAAATAAAGCAGTATTTTATATGGAAACCTAAGGTCTCCAGAAATGCATTAAAAACAAAGCTTGCCTCAAGATTTCAAAATGAGATGTGTTGAAAGGTCTTTCAGAATGTCCGTTAAGTCATCAATGCAACATTTAGCTGAGCAAAGCTTTCTCTGTTCTTATTCCATGGAAGCTCATGCTGTTCTGCTGTGTAGTTACAGTCTCTGCCTCCCTTGAATGGTCCATTTATTCATTGCATATTATTTGTCCTGTTTGTTTCTCCCCCTATTCTTTCCCAAGTATCTTCTTATCTTAAATTGCAGTTACATTTCGTACATTCAAGTTCCCAAACTTCAGATTTCCACGCTCCTGACAGAGTATTCTACCTTTGTTTACTGATTATTCTGTTTAGTCAGCTTCCTGAAGTTTTTATGATTATTTCAGCTTCAGCAAAGTCAAGAATGGCTATGTTAAGATATTCTCCAGTATTAAGGCTGATCAGCAATTAGAGAAAACTGAACAGACCTAAGTGGTTTAAGTAGGGTCTTAACCAATGTTTCAGTAACTATTTAATTTAAATTTGCATTTTTCAGAATGTCACAGTTTAATCTTTCAGGCACTCATTAACAGTCTTCAAGGATGCACTAATGCCGTTTTGCTTCTCCTTCTTTCTCCAGTAACTCCTGAGGCCTGGAGAGTGATGATGTCTCTTAAATCTGGTCTTTTGGCTGAAAGTACCTGGGCGCTAGACACTATTAATATTCTTCTGTATGATGACAGCACTGTTGCTACTTTCAACCTCTCTCAGGTAGGTGGGAAAGCAGTATACTTCTCAACTTTCCAAGGAAGGAGAACTGAAATAAGATGCCTACAAAATGCTGATGGCCTTCACAATTTCTTCTAATCAACGTAAATTTGAATATTGCAAAATGTCCACTTGTTAATGATTGGTAACAGTGAGTAACAAGGTGGATGTAAGTCGAATAGGGGAAATTATAAGCCTGAAAGAAAGAGGTTTCTTGTTGAAAGGAGCATGTAGGAATATAGGAGTTTTAGCACTGCCGAAAGACTAATGTATAAATTCACATAGTACAAGCACAATCCCAGAAAACAGCAGTATGTTAGTAATCTTGCTTAATTTATGTTTCCATAAAAGGCTTTGCAAAACCATATTAAATTGATTTGAAAGCTGTCTTTTGGTGATGACTTGTCCCTCTTCAGTAGTTCCATATGAGGTTGTGGGATTTTTTTTAATTGCTTATTTTCTGTTTGTTTTCTTCTTCCAGTGAATTAAGTTTTCACTGAAATACCAGAGTGACAATTTAAAGGCTAATATCCACTGTCTGTCCATAGGATGCAAGTAATACAGGATTTAACTGTGTGTGATTTTTGCCTCACTACCTCCCAGCCCTGCTCTAATCTTTGGCCTGTTAGGTGATAGTAATAAATGGCATGCTGATAATGCACATTATCTAAAATTTGTACAAATTAAATATTCAGTTTCTCTCTTCATTCTTTCCCTGGTTACTAATAGTATAACTCATAATTTTTTAAATATAATTACTTTTTTTTAAAATGCAGACACAAATGGTACATTTCATCCCACCTAACTTTAGAACTAGGGTATCTATAGCATGATTCATCTCATGTAGAAGAAGAGATCTAAAATAGGTCAGATGAATCATATTCTAGAAATGGCCTGTAAAAGACCATTGATTATAAAAAGAAATCTAGACAACTAGGTTAGGTGTGTAACTAGTACAGTGTTTGAAGTTAAATGAGGTGAATCTCCTCTGATTTCTATTAGAAATTGTGTTACTGCACCCTGTGCAAGTTGCACAGAATACCAGGCATATTGTAAATATATATGTTCTTTTGAATAAATAGTCTTTTTTTACTTTGGCCTTGAACTCTTGTTTCCAGTGGTGGTCAGGACTCCATATGATGACTCATAATTCATGCAGTTCATAAGCATCAGTTTGTTATTAATTGTTCAAGGGTTTGGCAATCATAAGGGAATCTAGAATGGACAAAAGGATACATTTTGCTGAAAACTTATTAGCCCACAATTTCAAAAGAAACAAACAAAAAAGAAACAAATTAAAAGCCTGACAGTGGGGCTGAATACATCATAACAGCAAAGAATTTTTAATAATAAAGCCATTGAGCGTAAGTTAATACCAAGTCCAACTACTGCCTTTCCATAAGAAAGTGATTACAAGTTAATTGAGAAGGTTAAACCTAAATGAAAACTGTTTCTGAAAGGTGACTTACAACACCAGGCTCCAATAACAATTTTTAACTATTGCCAGGCAAAAAGGGAGCTATTCAATAGAGTTGGGATGTTAATCTAGGCTGTCAGTACTCAGATTCTGAACTGCAGAGACAAAGAAGGAGAGGGAGAATTGTAAACTTCAGATATCTAATAAAAATACAAATCAGAAAAACTGAGTTAGGAACTTCAGTACTCTGTACAAATAAACAAGAATAAGAGGCACTTGGAAGGGGATGGAACAGCTAGGCTAAGACGTCTACTAGGGAGACGTCTAGGCTTAAAGGAGGCGTATGAATAAAGTTCTGTGCTTCTTATAGCTGTTACAGTTCAAGCAAATGGAGCCATGATAGTTTGACATTATGTACTGTTTAGACAGATACTAGAAGAGTTTCTTTTAACTTCTTTTAACTTCCATAATGCAGGACCTAGCCACAAGTCCACAGCAGGATGAGGGATGTAGGCATGTATGCAACAGTGTTCCTAATAAAATTCCATGCAGACAAAAATATTTATCTGATTTTTATGTTCTTTCTTCTCCCCTCAGTTATCTGGATTTCTTGAGCTTTTAGTAGAATATTTTAGAAAATGCCTGATTGACATTTTTGGAATCCTTATGGAATATGAAGTGGGCGATCCAGGCCACAAAGCACTTGATCACAAAGCAGCCAAGAAAGATGATAGTCAGTCCTTGGCAGAGGATACTGGAAAAGATGAGAATGACGAATGTATTGACTATTTTGATGAAGATGAGGAGGAGGGGGAGGATGAAAAGGTAGAAGGAGAAGAAAAGAGCATTGTTTTTTCCACTCCTGGTGCCATTGCTGATCCAAGTGAGAGGCCAAAACAAGCCAGTAAATTTGACAAGCTGCCAATAAAGATTGTAAAGAAAAATAATCTATTTGTTGTTGACCGATCTGACAAACTTGGACGCGTTCAGGAGTTTGATAGTGGACTTCTCCACTGGCAGCTTGGTGGTGGTGACACAACTGAGCATATCCAGACTCACTTCGAAAGCAAGATGGAGATTCCTCCACGTAGGAAAGCCCCTCCTTCCTTGAACTCTCCAAGCAAAAAGAAGGACCTCGAGGGGAAAGGTGAATTTGAGGAACAACAAGAAAAAAGTATAACAGCAACCATTGATGATGTCCTCTCAGCTCGGCCAGGAGCATTACCTGAAGACTCAAACTCTGGTTCCCAAACAGAGAGCAGTAAATTTCCCTTTGGGATCCATCAAGCCAAAAGCCACCGGAATATTAAACTGCTAGAGGATGAGCCAAGGAGCCGGGATGAGACTCCTCTATGCACCATAACTCACTGGCAAGACTCCTTGGCCAAACGCTGCATCTGTGTGTCAAATATTGTCCGTAGCTTGTCTTTTGTGCCTGGCAATGACACCGAAATGTCCAAACATCCAGGCTTGGTGCTGATCCTGGGAAAGCTGATCCTTCTTCACCACGAGCATCCGGAAAGAAAGCGAGCGCCGCAGACTTACGAGAAAGAGGAAGAGGAGGACAAAGGGGTGGCCTGCAGCAAGGATGAGTGGTGGTGGGACTGCCTCGAGGTCTTGAGGGATAATACATTGGTCACATTAGCCAACATTTCTGGGCAGCTAGACTTGTCTGCTTACACAGAAAGCATCTGTTTGCCAATTTTGGATGGCTTGCTGCACTGGATGGTGTGCCCGTCTGCGGAGGCACAGGATCCTTTTCCAACCGTGGGGCCCAACTCAGTTCTTTCGCCTCAAAGACTTGTGCTGGAGACCCTATGTAAGCTCAGTATCCAGGACAATAATGTGGACCTTATCTTGGCCACCCCCCCATTCAGTCGTCAGGAGAAACTCTACGCTACTTTAGTTAGGTACGTCGGGGACCGCAAAAACCCGGTCTGCCGAGAAATGTCCATGGCGCTCTTATCGAACCTTGCCCAGGGAGACACATTAGCAGCAAGGGCAATAGCTGTGCAGAAGGGAAGTATCGGAAACTTGATAAGCTTCCTGGAGGATGGGGTCACTATGGCCCAGTACCAGCAGAGCCAGCATAACCTCATGCACATGCAGCCTCCGCCTCTGGAGCCGCCTAGCGTAGACATGATGTGCAGGGCAGCCAAGGCCTTGCTGGCCATGGCTCGAGTGGACGAGAACCGCTCAGAGTTCCTTTTGCACGAGGGTCGTTTGCTGGATATCTCAATATCTGCTGTCCTGAACTCTCTGGTTGCATCTGTCATCTGTGATGTACTTTTTCAGATTGGGCAGTTATGACATAAGTGAGAAGCCAAGCATGTGTGAGTGGAGATTAGAGGGTCACATATAACTGGCTGTTTTCTGTTCTTGTTTATCCAACGTAGGAAGAAGGAAAAAAAAAGAATCTTTGCTCCTCTGCCCCATTCACTATTTACCAATTGGGAATTAAAGAAATTATTAATTTGAACAGTTATAAAATTAATATTTGCTGTCTATGTGTATAAGTACAACTTTTTATTTTATTTTTTTTAACCAAAGTTGCTGTCTAGTACATTCAAAGGTCACACTTTTTTTTTCCATAGATTATCCTTTACAATGTTCTTTTCCATGTTTGTATTGCATATTTTTTGGGAAGCGAACTAGTGACTTTTAAAAAATGTTATGGCAAACCATTGTATGATGGAAAAAAAATCTCACATCTTTGAAACAAAAAGGTGAAAAATAACCAACTTACCAAGTTCCTGTGTGTTTTATTTTTTCAAATAAGGAAAAAATAAAAAAAAACTTGTATACCATCACCCAAAGCTCTGTGCAATAGAAGATTCTAGTGATGTAGGTGTAGGGGATCAAGGAGGGTGTCAGTCAGTAGTCAAAATCCAAAACGATACTGGTTTCTCCTCGGGAGAAATGGTTACATTAGGCTAGGAGCAAAACAAAACAAAAAAAGTCAAGTGAAAAGATTTTTAAACAAAACCTGAAGTTAAACATCAATTGCTTCCTCACCAGAACTGTCTTGTCTACATCTGTTTGTTTTTTTTTTTGACCTTCCACAATGACAGTTCTTCACAATTCCTTTAATCATTTTTTAAAATATTTTTTTATTGCCTAAGGGCCGTGATGTATATAGAAGTTGTACATGAAACATACCCTCATTTTTTTTTTTTTTAGTACAAAGTTTTTAGTTTCTTTTTCATGATGTGGTATCTACAAAGTGATAGTAGAATTATTTTTTTCTTTCATTTGGGCCATATCTCCAAAAAATAATAAAAAAAAAAAAAGAAAAAAGGAAAAACCCAACACAGAAAACCAACAACTGAGGGTAATGTACAAGTTTCTGTATGTATAAAGTCATGCTCTATTTCGGGAGAGCAGCCGATCACAATTTGCTTTATAAATCAAGGTGTGGAAATGGTTACGTATGGATTGATTTAAGAAAATGGTTACCAGTCTACAGACAACAAAAATATATACAGGAAAAAAAAGGAAGAAACACAACTTCAAAGATTTTTCAGTGACAAGAATCTGCATTTGTATTTCAAGATAATGTAGTTAAAAAGAAAAAAACTTGATGTAAATTCCTCCTTTTCCTCTGGCTTAATGAATTTCATTTATTCAGTATAAAATCTTTATATGTTCCACATGTTAAGAATAAATGTACATTAAATCTTGTTAAGCACTGTGATGGGTGTTCTTGAATAATGTTCTAGTTACAGTGTGGGATATCGGAAAGCAAACTAATTACAAGAAAGAGCAATAATGATTATTCTCTTTCCCCTACTTTATTATTATGACCTTCAAAAATATTACGCTATTGTATTGCAGCAATTTGCTCTCCTTTTCAGAAAGCCTTCTCACATCACAGAGAAGTGTTTTTAATTATTATATATAAAACCACAGAGCCTCAAAGGGGAAGACATGGCTGACAAATGACAGTTCTGACTATGCAGGTATCCAGTCTCCATGCTGTGTTTGGGGGACTGAAGATGGATGTTAGAAAAAGTGACAAAAGATTTTGTTAAAGCAATAACCAACTTGAAGAAATTGATCTGTATTCACTACCTGTAATTCTCTCTGTTGGTTAAAGGTGCAAATACCCCAGTGATGTGGGTATTTAGAATAAACACCCACCCACTTCTCGATCCTGTATGTGTCATTGCATACTTATGTGGCCATTCATGCTGGGAGTCCCCCATTAAAGTGGATCAGGCTTTAATAGAGCACATCCATAGTTATAATTGATGGGAGATGGCCATTTCCATTTCAGGAATTATCTGGTTTCAGATACATCTCACCTGGTGATACCTTGTTTCTGAATATTGTTCAAGCACTAATTTTTGCTATTTCATCTTGGATCATTGACTTTGTTAGTGTGATCATAAAAAGCTAATAATAATCAATTTCCCTGGAATTGCCATGTAATTACACTGTTAGTGGATATCCTCCTCCCCTCTCCAATAACAATACCGAGGTACTTGACAATTACAACCCCCTTTGGCATACTGCCCATTTTGTTCATATAGATTGCTATAACATTAATATATGTAAGAGAATTTCAGAGACAGGAAGTATATACAATTATAAGCCAAGTTTGAAATGTGCCTCCCTACTGTCATGAAAAGTAATTTCTCCTTCTAGCTTTTCTTATTCAGTAATCACTCCCACATCACCTGCTGCAGTGGTCTGTCTTTCTCTTGCATATCACTGCTTTCAGAAATGCCTGGTGAATTATAACCACCTGTAATTCTTCATCACAGAAGGAGGCATATTTCAAGGATGATTTTTACAGCTTATTACTGGGCAGTGTGAAAGTAGTATCTATCCCCTGCTAAATGTATTTCTTACTAACATTTTACTGCTTGATATTGCCCCATGGATACAAGCAAGCTGTTAAATAAACCCTATGCACCCCTTTCTGAGCAAGGACAAAAAAGGACATCTATTCTCTTTTCTCTTCAGTCTTCAGACGCAGAGTCCCCTGAGGGAAACTACACCTGTGTCAAAATGCTCTGAGCTGTCAGAGGCAGCACTTCAATGTTATTCAAGACTGCTCTGAACCGGGTTAAACAACATGGGGGAAAAAACTACCCAGCCAGCCACATAAAATCCATATGTATGTAACATTTGCTGCTACTTTTCCAGCTGGGCCAAGAACTAGCTGAGGAACCACAAGAATGGAAGGAAAAGGTTAATAGTACAGACTGCCTGAACATGATTTTATTCTGTTACAGTAAGAGTAAACAGTCTAAATCACTGGGTAGTACTACTGCACATTTATTAGAAGAAAGGTGACACATAAGAACTCCAATTCCCTCTGTTGTCTTTGTATGATTTCACCTCTCCAACAGTGTTCTCTAAACCTTTGGAGAAGACCTGCTCATGAGACTTGTGAACTTAACATGCTCTAACTGAATCCTGAACAAGCTTGAGCTGCTGTTGGTATGGTTCCTACAAGAGATATTTTGGTTTTCGGTTTAAAAATCAAATTCTACAGTTTTGTGCTGATACAATCACTCTGTAGGGAAGCTGACAGTAGTACTAATAAGAAGATAAAATATTTCAAAATCTGAAACTGCAATGAGTTATTTAGGGGAAAGCAGCCCAATAGTATTTTAGGCACTAATCAAACACAAATATTTGACTTACATACATACATACATATATATATATATATATATACACATATATACATATATATACACATATATATATATATATATACATATATCAGTGATGTACCTGTTTCTTTGGCAGACCCAAGCAACTAATTACTTGCAGGATTGAAAGGGCATCAATGAATCTTACCTTTACAATCACTTCAGGAATTAAATGCTTATCTCCTTTGGCAGAAAAAAACAGTTTTGTTTCTTGTTAACATAATTTCCTACACTATTCTTTCAAAAAAACCCACAAAACAAAAACCAACACATGAAAACATCCTGCTCAGAAACTCTACATTTTCAACTACCCAAAAGGAAGAATGGAGAAGAAAAATTCATCTGCGTGTTTAAAAGCCTATGCACCTTCTCTTCCATCTTCTTTTGCTGTTTCACACCATAACCTGTGCCACCACTACCATGAGACCATTATATTTTTGGTCTGGATGCATCCATAAGAAAGATTTACTTAGAGAAATACTGTAGGAAAAGCATATGCTTGTGTTACACATTAATGATTCCTCGACAACATTTCTACAGTGCAAAGCAGGCTACACCTCTTCTTTCACAAATAATATGAAAGTACCTCTTGGTAATAAGGGAGTGTAACTGAAATTAAAAAATTCCTGTCATCTCCACTGTTCCCCCTTGTAGAAGAGAGAGGATTGTAAGCATTCATAGTGCAGATGCCCAAGCTAACTTGAAACTGAACTGAAGAGTGGGAACTGAGCTGAGGTGGCACACAGCTAGTTAACCCTTCAAGAAGCTGTGTGTAGGTTCCTTACTCTGCAGGCAGTAGTAATAACGTACCTAAAAATAATACACACCTGTTGCCCAAACACCATAATAACACTATCACAGAAGTCAGTCTTTTGGAGTTTTAACTAGGAGCAGTCTCAAAAAATTTTGAGTCAAGAGTTCTCCAGAGAAAGATGACTTCTATCACCATCAACATGGTAATGTCAAATATGTGGAAACCATGCTCACATACAAAACCACAAAGCAGTCACTGCTGCAAAAAAGCTTATTTTCCAAGTCATGAGCAAGTAACTGCAGGTAGAGAAGGAGGAGAAAATGGAAACAAAAGCAACAGTAAATTGAAAAGGCAGGTCCTACTCTTGTAGCAGGGTGGAATTCAGGGATCTAGAACATGGCCCCATACCGCCTGCAAATTTAATTTTCCTCAGAATAATTTGTGAAATTTCAGGGGACTCCCCACTTTGTTTTCTCAAGCAATCTAACAGTTCCCGTGGTAAATTCCTTTTAAGGATTATTGAGCCTGAAGAAAGGAGAGAGAAAAGTACTAATGAAGGAAAGGGTGAAAAGGCATGGTCATTTGGAAAACGGGAGGCAGAACACAAAGACAGAGCTGAAAGAAAAGCATCGTATGTCCCTGCTACATTGCTCTATTTTTACATTTGGATCATTCCAAGGAAAAGAATATTTAAACCAAACTAGGTGAATTTCACATTTCATTGGTAGTTGATATAAGTAAAATGGAAGTAAAAAAAGATTTTCAGTGGTAGTGGGACCAAGGGAAGGAAAATAGGAGCTTCCACATGCAGACTAGTAAATTTAGTTTTTACTTAATTACATTTACCTTTCCAATTCCCAAGACAGCAGGAATGGGGAAGGATTAATACTGTCTGCATTTTTAAATCCAGCCCCAGATGTTTATTTGTGCACTGTCAGAAATGGGTTTGCAAAGTCTGGCCATTTTTTCTGTGATTGTCAGTAGCTGTGGATACAAGAGGCAGCTGTTCTGGACTGCATGCTAAATACAGCTATTCACATGCCTAAATGACTCAATTTGTACTTCTAATTACTTATTCTAACACAAGCTAAAATGTATTTCATTTCAATGCTGTTGTACCGTGTAAAAAAATGTAGGTTTATACTTCACATTTGTTTTAACTGGCCTAAACTAATGAGATGAAGTAGCAAGATCCTCATCTGATGCCTTCAACAGAGCTACAACATTTTCTCCTGTACTTATTAATTTACTTGGTCTGCCATGACTTAGTATATATTGCATTTCCATTAATTAAGGGTGGTTATTTACATTGAAAGGGTGATGTGGTAGAATTGCCTAGCTAGCAGAGCAAATCCCTAATGACTCAGGCCTCTCTACAATGTTTATTCAGGTCTGTAAAGAGTCTCCTGAATGACAAACATTCTGACTTTTGCTCCACTGTAGAGTATTTTTTAAGGGCAAGCTGATACATTATCATGCCAGCAGAAGGATGTATGTTTATCTAATGTGAAAAACACATGCTAGGAAAAGTTTACAATACTCCATGATGAAATTCTGCTTTACATTTATAAATTTGCTTACCAGTTCTATGTATACATCTGCAACTGAGAAGAAGAAAAATAACTTAATCTAGTACGTTTTACTGTCAAATTATAACACAAAACTGCAAAATCAAGTATTAAATTTCTTTCCCTCCAAGAGAATTTGAAAAGAAACAATGTTCCACTAGTTTTGTCACCACCACTAAAGCTTACAGTGACTTATAGAAGATTCTTTTTTTGTCTTTGAATACTAAATATGAAGCTCTGTACATAATGAAACACAACAACTGAGAAATACTGAGATTTAAGCATAAGGCTTCATCTGCAGAACTAGCATTATACATTTTATATGCAATTAGGGAAGACAGACTTTTAACAACAAGTTATTTGGTATCAGTATCCTGAACCCACCTAAAAAAGGTGTATTTTCACCCCTTTTGTATAGTCATGCAGGTTTCATTGGCATATGTCTCATAACATAGTGCAGGAGAAGTTGTTCTCTTTTGTTCCTTTTTTTTTCCTAATACTTACTCCCTAAACCTCTCAGGTTGCTTCCTTCCTTTCCACAATGCGTTAGTACCAAATACAGAGTCCTGATCTTTTAAATAACTGAATAGCATAGGGTTTGTCTATTATTTATACCTTCTAGTATACAGAGGGATTTCTTCTTGTGCTGGGTTGTGTCCCCACTTCTTGAGACAGTAGCATCCCCCAAAGGTTCTTATCCTGCAGGGAAAATTGACTACAAGGGACTCCCAGTGTTAGTAGTGTGGAGGTGGTTGAGATCTGCCAAGGGGAGGTAAAGAAGAGAAAAAAATCTTCAAGTCACACGTTTGACATTCTACACCTTCAAAAGATGGGCATATTACTTACAGTAAGCATAAGTAGCCAACCTTTCCAGTCAGCTACTATAACTTCCTCAGCTTTTCTACTACATAGAGTATTTTGAGTAAAGGGAGTTTTCTTTAAATATCAATGAAGTTGCCCATTCAAAAGCCAGATGTATGACCAATGTACCCTGTGAAAATAACATTATAGCCTCTATAATGTCAGCTCATTCAGTACCTCAAGTGGCTCATGCATTTTTATCAGCCTAGAATATGCCAACCTTCCACAACAGGCATATCTTGTCTAGGAAAGGCAACTCGCAGAACCAAAACACTGACTAGCAAGCCAACAGCTGAGATATATTTTGTTTCTTATGTATGGCATGAGGAAGAAAATATACCAATATATAATGTGTCTGTACAGATCATATACATTAAATACCTTCTTTTAAGCAGGAGACTTTTAAACTAACTTCATTAGCTTCTTTTATCTTCAGCTGCAGCTACGTACATTCTTCTGGCTGTGACCTTAGCCAAGGAGGTTACCATTCCTGGCCTGCACCTCCTAGATGTTACTAGCTCCCTGCGAACACAGCAGCACTCCTGCTAGGGTACTGTTTCTAACCTAGTGCAGGCAAAGCAGGTTAAGCACTTAATGCGTTCAGGTGTTTGGTTTGCTTGTTTTTCCACCCAGAATATTTTGACAGCTGCTATGACCGTACACTCACGGAGTTATTCACCCATTACACTATGGACAATGATTTGTTGCTGGCTGCAAACTCTCCAGAAGCCAGTAGATTTGATTTACCTCCCAGAGCATCTCAAAACCTAGTGTAAGAGAGAACTGACATGCATTGGACCTTCAGCCTGACCGCACAAAGAGCAGCACAGCTTCTTGCCCCAGGTACAGGAAAAGGATGTGGTGCTGGAGTGATAAGTCATGCTGAAAGGGCACTACAAAATATACTGGTAAATCACTATCCAAGGACATTTAACTGCTATTAAATTCCTCTAATAGGAAGTCTAATCTGCACTGTTTGCTTAGCTTATAATATCTGGACCTGCTAGTTATGAAACTATACATTCTACTAAAGGAACACAAGGAAGACTTCTCATTTCCCTTCTGTGTTGGGCACAGATCAGCCAGCAGGCAATCAATCCATCAGTCCACACAAAGGCCATGCACACAGTTTTGGGCAGCAGTGCCATCACTGAACAGCCATGGAAGGAAGCCAAGAATCCCCTAATTTGCATGAATTTGATATTTCCTCTCCATCAGCAGCAGTCATTTACCTTGGGACAGAACGTGGTGGTGGGGTTTGGAGGGAGGGTTGTTCCCAGCTTTCAATTTTTAATTATTTAGTAGTCAGTTTGGTGGGAGGTGACAAGGATACATGGAGAGAAGTACCCATAACTCCTCCCAGTCTGATACACTGAACCTCATTCTCTATGGGACTGTGCCAAGAGCTCCTTTTGGCCCTGCTCTCATAGAATGGTTTGGGTTGGAAGGGACCTTAAAGATCATCTCGATCCAACCCCCCTACCATGGGCAGGGACACCTTCCACTAGACCAGGTTGCTCAAAGCCCCATCCAACCTGGCCTTGAACACTTCCAAGGATGGGGCACCTACAGCTTCTCTGGGCAACTTGTTCCAGTGCCTCACCACCCTCCAAGTGGAGAATTTCTTCCTAATATCTAAACTAAACCTCAGTTTAAAGCCATTCCTCCCTACTCTACAGACACCCTTGTAAAAGGTTCCTCTCTAGCTCCCTTGTACCAGTCTCCAGTATCCTTTAGGTATGGGAAGGCTTCTGTAAGGTCTCCCCAGGGCCTTCTCTTCTCCAGGCTGAACAGCACTGACTCTCTAAACCTTTCTTCCTAGGAGAGGCGCTTCAGGCCCCAGTCATATTTGTGTCTGTCCTCTGGACTTGCTCCAACAGGTCCTTGCCTGTCCTGTGCTGGGAACACCAGAGCTGGATGCAGCACTCCAGGTGGGGGTCTCACCAGAGTGGAGTAGAAAGGGATAATCATCTCCCTTGACCTTCTGGTCACTCTCCACCCTCCCTCCCGTGTGACACCTGCCTCTTGTGTCCTGCTAGTTTCTCTCCTACGTACAAAACCAGCTCAGCAGGAGCCATCCCAGGCAGCTTGGCCTTCCCCCAAACTGCCTCAGCTCCCATGAGGGGCTGCCCTCCTGGCACCTTCCAGATCACTCTCATCCCCTCAGCAGCAGCCTTGTAGGTCTGTGTGGGAGAAGCTGGGGAAGCCAAGCCACCAACCCACATGCAGCCCCTCTACACCCAGGGCAGCATTTTACTTTAAGAACACTTTCAAAGGAGTGCCTGTTTTCAGCAGCACAAGGTGTATTTGCCCCCAGCCTACTCTTTCATCTGCAAATACATAATGCAATTACCATAAGCTTAAATTTATTGTTTAAAATAGCACTTAGGTTTAATGCTTTTTCAATACTTCTTTGTCATTTGAAATCAATTCATAAAATCCTTTTTTACACGTACTACCTAAATTAACTCCAATCCTTAGCAGAATCAATATTTAGCAGGTTCCTGCAATCCGTCCCAGTCTGTTGACACAAGGAAAGCACTGCTGTTGGTGAGGTAGGAGCAGACCTCCTCCTCTGTGGGCTCCCCTGTACACCCCAAGGGAAGCAACCAGCTGCTGCGGAGCCCCTCCTGCAGCCACATGCCCACAACGTGCCACCAAGTGCCCTAACCCACAAGTATGGAGCAGCCCTTGTATACCTTCTATAGTCAGCATCATCAGTTGGATACCATCAGTGAGTTCCCAAAAAAAGCAATCTGACTTTATTTTTCTCCACACTGAGAACAGAATCAATCAATGATTTTGACGCGCTCAAAATCATAGAATCACAGTCATAGAATGCCCTGGGTTGGGAGAGACCTTAAAGAGCATCTTGTTCCAACCCTCCTGTCATGGACAGTGACACCTTCCATTAAGACCAGGTTGCTCAAAGCCCCATTCAACCCGGCCTTGAACAATTCAGAGAAGCCACAGCTTCTCTGGACAACCTGTTCCAGTGCCTCATCACCCTCATGGTAAAGAATTTCTTCCTAATATCTAATCTAGACCCGCCCTCTTGCCGTTTAAAGCTATTCCCCCTTGTCCTGTCACTACATGCCCTTGTAAATAGCCTCTCTCCATCTTTCTTGTGGACAGGAGAAGTGGATATAAAAGCACACACACACACACACATATATATATATGAACTATTTTTTTTCCTTTCACTAGGATGTGTATGTATGAGAGTTCTATTTATGACCAAAGCTTTTGTCATCAGTTTTTGGTCATCCAGCAATTAACATACTATATCAAACTTAAGCACATACTAGATCAGCTTGTTCTAATTAAAAAAAAAATCTTTTAGCTTATATTGAAAGAAATACGAGTAGTAGTCATTCACTGAAAGAACCACTTTATCATCCCTAAACTATTAAAATTGCAATCCTCGCCTCGTGTTTATAAGGATCTAGTAATATGTAGTATTTTAAGACCCTTTCAGTGGTGCAGTGATATCTTAAAGACACACCTCTTCATTTTAATGGAAAAAAAAGTCGAAAAAATATCTTTTGTTCAAAAATTCTCTGGTTGATAAAGAAAAACTAACTGATAACATTTATTATGCAGTACTCAAGATCAAACAATGTTCTTGCTATAGTCAATTATGAAAAATGCAAGCAGAACAATCATCTAAAAATAAACTTTCATTTTCTAATTAGTTTGTAGGCAGTTGTGTTTACTAGTGTTGGTATCAGCATTATCAGCTGTAGAGAAGTGAAAGTTTAAAATGCACGGTGTTATATGTTCACATTTTTTGAAGAATCTTTTTGCAATTTTTGTGCTATTTTGAAAATAATCAAATAAATAATAAACCATTCCCCCATTAACTATAGTAACAAACAAAATCTTACAGTATTTTGATATTTGCAGAAATAGCTATGCTGAGTTTTCAGTACAGAGGTTTCAACGACGGATTTTCATAGCTTGAAATGAGATTTCTATGATTCTAACTTTATTTTCCAGATTCTAGAGAGTATTTTCAAATTTTGAAGCAAGTTTTCTGTAAAGGTACATGAGGTAGTTTCATTAAGACTCAGATTACACGGTGATTTGTAATTTTGCTACAATGACAAGTAAAAGTACATTGCTTTGATATTTAATATAATACTAAATGATGGGATGAGAACGCACACAGGATCACTCTCGAGGAGAAAAGACAACGCAGAAAGAACCGTGTCTCGCCGATACCATCCAAGGAGTCTTTCTGCTGTGCCTTTTGCAACTGGACTTGTCTATCTCATATTGGCCTTTTTAGCCACCAGCGCACTTGTAGCAAATGTGGGTAGAGCCCTTCCCAAATCTTCGTTCGCAAAGCCTAGCCATCATCATAATCAGATGATGGGAAGTTAATCAGAATAATAACCTACAACATTCTGTCAAAACTAACTATTTAAAGGTATTAGACATCACCAAAACAAAGCAGTAAATTCAAGTGTTTTGTTCTGAATGTTTCCCCTAATAAAAATATATTTGAAAGCAGTAACTTTTTTGCAAAATGTCTCCGTTGCAGTGAAAGTTTAGCCCCCAACTGAGAAAACACGAACTTTACTAGAAAAAAGAGTTGTGTTGACTAGCTGTCAGCAGGGATAGGAATAACAGAAGGAGATAAAGGACAGCATACTGGAGAACCTTGCTAAAAACCCCTGCCATTGGTGTGGCCTAAACAATGACAAATGTTACTTCAAGCAAAGAAAAGGCAAACAATCCTTACAAAACTCTCAGTAGAACTAAGGACATTATTGCCAAGGCATCTCCATTTTTTTAGGAGTTTCTCATGAGCTGTGTGAATTGTGTAAGCCATACCAGCGTAACAGTAGGTAACCAGCCATACCTTTGCTTCACCTAGTTACAGCCTTAGGGAATTCAGAGCTTTACATTTCCCTGCTGGCAAAGGCTCTTTGTCTTACTGGCACATTAACTCAGTTCTGGCCTGCCATATATTTTAGTCTAGCTGACAACATTCGTACGGCCTTAAAATCAATCAACAGCCTCTGATTCTACTGAAGTTATGCTAAAATATGCAACATGCCATTATAATGCTTCTGTTTTGCTGCTGCCTTTTAGGTAGGCTGTAGGAACTCACCTTCACAGTCAAAGGTTGCATAGAAACTTTTGTTCACCCAGCTCCCCCGCTGGCCTGGAAGCTGCTGGGAGCTGTTTTGCTCCCGTGTTGCCCCAAGGCTGTAAACTGAGCCTACAGCCTGAGCACCTGCAGCCACTGCAGCACATTGGGGCAAACCAGCAGAGCCCCTGGGATGCTGAGCAGGATCAGCTGGGGGGATGCTCTCAAGGCCAGTAGAGAGGGCCCAGCACAGCAGTGAGACTGGGTACAGGCAGGTGTCCATTAGCACAAAGAAATGCTCCCAAAGGACCTAGGGGTGTCAGGAAGAACCTCTGGCTGCGCAGGACAGCATGGAAAACTGATGGAGTGAGAGCAATGGTGTACATGCTTTTCCTGGACCTGTCTCACAAAGGCCCAGGGGACACGGGAGAGATGCTTACTAACACTTTTTTTTTAAATCTGTTTCACCTGTCAGATCAGTTTTTTTGGAAGCTTAGCTTAATTAATCTGTGATGTTAAAGAAAGAGAAATGATTCCGAGGTACAGAATGAGGCCTGAAAACGATCAAAAAAGTTGCGTTGTGATAGGTTGTTGCAGACTTCAAATCCACCTCAGGACAAGGTCAAGCACATATTAAAGTCATATAACATTAAATGGAATGTAAACATATCTTTGAAGTTCATCATATGCTCTAAAGGACTTCTTGAATTTTTGTATCACACAGAAACTTAAAAAAAATTGCCTAGCATTTTTGTGCCATCCTTCTGCACACAGGTAACAGCCACTGAATGTGTCTAGATACCCTGGCTTTAGAAAGCAGTTTCCTATTTTCTGAAGTTCGTTTTAAATGATGCAACATAATGAAACAGCAAAGTTATTTCAGTATAGGTGGTTTACATTTTTTTTATTGCTGTTTCTATTCTTTTTGCAGACTTTTTAGAGTAGTTTTATCAAAAGTGTAGAAAGCAGCACTCTTGGTGTGGAATAGTTGCTGCTGCTTCTTACTTCTATCTTATTTTTTATTGAAATTCAAGCAAACAGAGCCTTTGTTTTGATACCAAAATACTTTGTATTTTGGTCCATACAAAATAATACTAAAATGAAGGGGGGAAAATCCTTTGAACCTCAAAAGAGAGGTGGGAAGTTGACATTATTTTTGTCTTTGGTTTGCAAAAAGTCTCTTTAAAAAGAGAAAGGAACGTCAAAGGGAACTTCAGTCCAATAGGCTTTATTCTTTCTACAGCATAAAAATTAAGTTTTCAAACTCTTTTTGTTCTCATCTGAGTAACACATTACATTTGTTTAAATAACTAAATGTATAAATAATAAACATTTTGTAAATCTTCATCTGAAATAGTGATATTGAAGGAAACTCTTTGAAGTGCAGATAATTCCCCCCATGGTCTCCTCCCCCCGAATCTTCTTCAGATCTTGCAGAACGCTTTGCTGATTCCCCAGAGGCACTTTTGGTCCATTGAAGATTCTAGTTAAAGTAAAGAAAGATGTTTAAATGTTTTAACTGAGTTTTTGGGGTAGCACTACATTAAAACTGCACATCTTTCATTTTCCCAGACTTTTACCACTGTTATTTAAGCTTCAAAGTTCAATTCACAGAATAACTATTCATTTTTCATAGCTTGACTTAGGATCTCTTTCCCTTATATGGTTTTTTCGCTCTCAGGCAAGTGGAAGAGACAGATGCTATGAGCAGAGTGTATGTGTATGTATTGTTTGTGAAAAACACCCTGAGGCAGGGTATTCAGACCTGACTGTTAGGTCAGTGGACTTCTGCTTCGGACACTCACCTGGAGACATATTAAAGGTGCTTGACCCTTTGGAAGGTCAGTGGCTTTAAAACATTACATATTTGATATCTAAAAAGTTTTATTAAAATCTTCCCTTCCTGGGGATCTTGTCCCAGTATTTATCCACTGAACAGAGTTGCATCATAAATGTTTCAGGGTTTACCAATAAACGTATTTCAGTCACAGTGGTGAAGAGTCAGTCTATGGATTTGTCATGGTTTGAGATAGTCCCCAAATCCAATTCCCTAGCTCCATCCCCCCTCCCACATCTCAGCCTAATGTGAGATGGGCTTTTCCAGACAAAACACACCAGACTCAAAGTGGGGGAAAGGGAATATATTACAATGACTGTACAAATAAATATAACATCACATTATACACATGATCACAACTATCTCTACCATGACATATGTATTTACAAGGATCAGATCTCTTCTCTCCTCCAAATAAAAGTCCAGGAGGGAAAGAAGGACAGATCCCTTCCAGTTCTTAAGCAGCAGCAGCATCTTCTGAGGCAGCAGTCTGTCTGTCTTCTCCACATGCAGCAGCTGATAGCTGACTTTCTGCCAGCACTCAACGAGGGAGGTATCAAACTCCCCCGGCCCCATCGCCTCAACCGAGGGGTCTTCCGTGGACTTCGTAACCCCAGACAAGGTCGTATCACCACGTCATATCACGAAGACACAGGGGGGTCTTCGTGAAGGTCTGGTATCTCCAGGAGACTCAGCTCCTTCTTGCAGGGCGTCTGTGCCACTGCCTCTCAGGCTGCCACCGTGGCAGCAGTGCAAGGCGGGGGGGAGCCAAGGTCAACTCCCCCTGCATTCCATCTGGCCGTCCCGGTCCAGCTCCGGGACGCTCTGAGCTTCTCAGCTCCTCTCTCTCTCCGGTGCTGCATACTCCAAGGCTCCTCTCAAATAGGAGTCCATGTCCCTCTTCTCCAAGAGGGTCTCCAAGGGAGTTTTGGGGGATCTGGTACAGTCTCTTACCCCAAACTCTGTCTCTCTGCTGCTGGTTCTCTCTCTCTCCCTTTCCAGGAGTCTTTTCTCTGGTGCTGCATGTTGTTTCTGCTGCTCCTTCAGTTCAGGTTCTTATCTCCTGGCTCTCTGCCACCGTTTCTCTGGTCAGCGTCGGCTGCTGCTCTGCGCCCATGGAGAGAACATCTCCCGTCTTAACTACAGGCACCTAGCCCAGCTTTATGCTGTTCCAGGTCCCTGCAGCCCCCCAGCCAGGGTCTGGGAGGCCCCAGAGGGCCCAAGGGGCTCAGAGCCCCCTCCTCGTGGCTCACAACATGGCCACCACTTCTACAACCAAAACTACAACTCTTCTCTTCCGGTGAGTTTGTGAGATGTTGACATTTCTGCAGGAGCATCCATTGGGCAGAACTTCAAAACTTCCAAGGGTTTCCACCCCTTGGGGTCTACCACTTCTCTTAGCCTCTGGGGAAAACAAGATTCAAACCACTACAGGATTAAAAGTGAACTCTTGCATTTTTATTTTTCCTAAATTTTCTGAAACTGTTGGCAGCATGACAACATGGGACTGGGGCACAGAGGAGGAAAGAGTTTATGAGATGCAAACTCCTGTTATTTAGGGACTAGGTTTCAATCATAAAGATCTTGATTCTTGTGAGTAGGGCAGATGCCTGCATAAAGCCCCATTTAAGTTAATGGGATTTGCTATTGGTCAATGAACCTGCATTTGTACATTAATATCATAGGATCAGAGACATCTCTCCTGGAGAAAATGAGTCAAGTCACTCTGTAATGCTAGCACTTTTCAGTCACTGCTATCTAAGCCTAACTGGATCAAACTAGTGGGAAAATAGACTCTGGCCTATTAAACCTCCTCAGCTACCCATGGCCAGTGACCTGTGATAACTAAAAAGAGCAAGAAAATAATTTTTATTTAAATGCATCAATTTAGAAAGGCTTTTAAAAACAGTGTTTATAGGAAATAGCAAATGCTAGCATTACTGATTAGTTTAAAACATAGAGTACGATAATCCATTTTTTTAATTAGTTTTCCAAATTGCTGGGTAAAATAACAGAGAGATGTTGTCTGTGGAGAGGTAAATGCTTCCTTGTAATTGTTTGCGATTTCACTCTAACCTTTAATGAATTTATTCTTGTAATGACAAGAACATTCTTTTTATTCCTGCACTTATGTCAGGGAAGTTAACGTGAAAGAACGAGGCATCTGGGAACTCAGCGGAGTTTTGTTTTGACAAATGACCTCATTGACCACGTTGACAAACACCAACTGTACTGACAAATGACCGAACCACAGATGTTCATGTTTCATACAGCTCTGATTTAAGTCTTCACTACCTCCCAATTGCCTGTTGCTGCCCCTTTCCTGCGGCTCTGCTGGGCAGCCATTTTTGTGTGAGCTCTTCAAATAAAATGAGCTAGGGAAACTCACACTGCATGTTTCAATGGGTTACATTAGCTTGGCTGATTTTGCCTGAATCAGATGACCCAAGCTCTCATACGAACTGCTGCAGCAGCAGCAGAATGGCAGTGACCCTTCCAGATCAGGCAGCTGACACACACTCCTAGCCTTGGCAACCAGGCATGTCATGAGAGACAAATTCACTCCCACCTGCCTTCCCCTCCCTCCCCCAGTAACATTTAAATACCATTTCACACTGCCTGATTCCTGAGGCAGAAATTCTCAAAATTGGAGGCCCCGCATTCCTTTTGCAAAGCAGTTGTGATTTGCTCCCTCCTCTTTATTTCCAGTGAGTGCATTCAATGGGAAGGCAACCCTGTGTTAAATGCTGTCCTAATGATTCCTGTAAGCATTTGCTAGCGGTTGCCAAAGGGCTAGAACTCTACTGAAAGCTGAGTGTAACAGTAGGTTGCTTCATCATGCCTTCCCACAGACTCTATGTGTGCATGTGTACGCTGTATCTCCTGTCATTGGGACCATAGGCAGAATTCTTCTGAAGGGGACACAGGGGTCCACATAACAGAGAGGGAGGGTGAGAGAATTTCCCACATCACCTGTAGAAGGAGAAAGATGAGTTATGAAAGGGGCACCGGGTCAGTCAAGGTGGGAAGTGGAAGGAGCAATGTGTGCGTGCCGGTATTTTGATCTGAGAAGACAGAATGTTCCAATTCCTAAAAAACATGACCTCAGTATACCACCACATCACATGCATTTATGGAGCACCATACAGCACTCACACTTCCTCCTTTGATCCACCAAGCAGACTTACCCAATATGTAGGGTAAGAGACGAGGAGAGATATTGTGGCAGTGCGCAAGCTCATGCTCTCCAGCAGTGGTGCACCACTTGTTTTCCTGTTCTGTGGCAGCAGGCACCAGATGCATCACCCTTATAAACCACAGTGCCTTCACACGTGTCTTGCAAGATGTGAGAAAGGAGGCAGAACATGTGAAGGTGAATGACAGAAGGGCAGTCAATCCCCTAGACTCCCTTCTTGTGAAAATATGGGCTTCATTTTGAAAGAGTACATAAGCAAGGAGTACTTTGCTCTGAAAATAAACCAATTCTGAAATTGCCTTGTGCTGTGGAAAATTATAGTGTAACATTGGTTTTGATGCAAATTCACTGAAATCTTCACTAAGTTTCCCAATGGCTGCTTTGCGATAAAGCAAATGGTATAGGAAAAAGTCTTTTGATAGTCATTTGAGCATTTACATAAGCACAAAGTGAAAGCCAGCTATTGCATGAACTCTCTCAGTTTAAATATAGAGTTGTAATTTTAGGGTTCAGATTTTTTTTAATGTCTTCTCAAAAATTATGAATTTTCTTTGATAAGTAGTTCTCTCATATTAAAGAAAATATTGGTTTGGATATAAATGTTACCCTTGCAGGTTTCAGAGGCCTCTGAGTTTTGGGGTTGGGGGAGAGACAACTGCTGTCTGAGGGAAGGGGAGAGTAGACTTACGGTACTGGAGAAGGGACATAGCTAATATAGCTAGGGAGAAATGGATAGGAAAATAGTGTGCATTAGAGAGAAACCTGTTTAATGTTGGTCCTCTTGTCTTTGCCCATGTTAAAACACTGTAGCACTGACTTTTTCCTGTGCTGTTTAGTGCAAGGTCAATGCTTATTAAAGCACTGTATCTATCATTTTCCTGCAAGTCCCCCATTCTCACCTCAGTTGCTGCTCTCTGAACTCTCTTCTACTTCAGTCTTCTACCCACTCTGTTTTTCCAGCTCATGTTTTAGTGCCTGTGATTCCTGCCCCTCACAGATGGCATGGAAACAGTAAAATTTTTCATTTCCATTCTTGTTTATTCTTTACTTTGTTCTGACAATGCTTCAGAATGAACAGTAATAGTACACTTCATTACGAGTCTTGAAAACAAAGTATGTCAGAAATTAAATCAATGCAAACAGTCTTTCTGTGGGAATAACTCTACTCACCTCAAAGCAGTTTTCAGCCTTTCTTTGAATTGATTGATTTTTTTTTTCCCCTCCACCATTACTATGCCCTGTCATAATGTCCTGTTATTCTTGTACTATGTTTTGACCTGGTTTACGGCAATATTCTGAGAGTTTGAATACAGAAATTCAGGTGTGGTACCAGAGAGTAGAGCTTGCTCCTGAGATTACTTATTGCTATGTGTTATAGAGTGCACTGCATGAAAATAAATCTTATTTTACTGCTTACAAACTGTGTCAGTATTAGGGGTTTGCAATACTGAAGTTTCTTCAGTGCTGTGTGAATTCCTCTCATATTCCAGGACCGACAGGATCAAGGGGCAGGGATCCATGTCTTGTTACTGGATAGTAAAATACCATGCTCGTAGTGGGTAGGTATAAATAGTAGATGACAACATTTCCATGACTTTTTCGCACACTAATTAGGACTGATCTGGACCGATAGTGATGTGTGCTTCTTCTCTGGTCTCCTTATGGTGGCAGAATCCATTATTTTGGTTCACAAACCTTAATAATATGCAAGGAGACATTTGGAAACATAAATGCATTTCTAAGAATATATAGCTAATCATTACTCTGAAACTGATTTCATAGAGCATCCATAATGTCTGGTATCACAAATGCTCTTCTGAGACAGTGTTAAAAGAGAAAGAAGGTTTTACATTGGCATTAATTTGAGTAAAAATGGGATTCACAGGAATGGAAGAGCAATTAGAAAACAAGAGGTTGATTTCAGAGACTGCAAATAGGTAAGCCTTCTGAAAGGCTGAAGGGAGAATATAGTCCTTCCTTCTTATATGAAGGAATAATCTCAAAGCAGCCTGTAGGTCTTTAGAGGTCATCAAACGCACAGACAGGAGTCGGTAGGAGACTGGAATTTGCTGATTAATATTACACAAACTTGCTACTTTCCATTTGAAGAACCTCCAGAAAAGCTCTGATGGCTACCACTGTTTGTCCTAAGGCATTTAGCCAGGGAGGGACATGTCACTTCCAGACAGTTTCTGATTCAGTACCCCCTGAGCATGAAGAAATGAAACACTGTAGGAATGTGTGGCTTCTGTTGCTTTATTTGCACACTGCTCAGGTCTCAAATCTATTAACACAGCTCCAGGAAATCTTGAATTCCAAATGTCTGACTGCATTGAGCTTTGCACTTGACTAATCAAGTCAAACATTGTCTGCTAATCAGATTTACAGGTGTGAACCTGTCAGCATGTGGGGATAGGCCACGTAAACATGCAAAGAGATTCAGATAGCTGTCCAGTAATATCTGAAATTACAACCTGACCAAGAGAGCTGAGTATTGGAGTCCTAGGCTTCAAGCACACTGATAGAGAGATTGAGTGAATTACTCATATTTTCTTCCATATACTGGGCTTCTGATAACTGGTATTTTGAGAATTCTATTCCTCAGGAAAAGAAATCTTCAAGTAGTCCATATTCATGGATAATCTGTACTTCCAAGTAAATTCCCAAAATCAGAGGCCAAAGGAGGAGGAGGAAGTTATGTGGGATCAAAAATGGAGATTCTGTTAAAGAAGAGGCACTTCGGGATAAAATTCCACTTGGACTGTTTGCACGCAGACATATTGCCTACACAGATACTTAGTGTCTAGTATTGTTTCATTTGTTCATCAGTGACTGGGATGAAGGGATGGAGTGCCTCCTCAGCAAGTTCACTGGGAGGGGTAGCCAATACCCCAGAGTTTTCTGTGGCCACTCAAAAGTGTCTTGACAGGTTGGAGGGATGGTCAGAATGGAACACTTTGAAATTCAACAAAGGCCAGTGCAGGGTCCTGCACTTGGGAAAGAATAACCCCCTGCACCAGTGCAGGCTGGGGGCCAACTGGCTGGAAAGCAGCTCTGTGGAGAAGGACCTGGGGGTCCTGGTGGACAACAAGCTGTCCATGAGGCAGCAGTGTGACCTTGTGGCCAAAAAGGCCAGTAGTATGCTGGGGTGCATTAGGAAGAGTGTGGCCAGCAGGTCAAGGGAGGTGATCCTGTCCCTCTACGCAGCCCTGGTGAGGCCATTTCTGGAGTCCAGTTCTGGGCTCTCCAGTTCAAGAAAAAAAAAAAGAACTCCTGGAGAGGGTCCAGTGGAGGGCTACGAAGATGATTAGGAGTCTTCTCTTCTTCTTCTTCTTAGGAAGCAACTTTGTGTAATATTAATCAGCAAATCTTCTTCCACTTCTCTTCTTAGGAAAGACTGGGGGAGCTGGGCCTGTTCAGCCTGGACAAGAGACAACTGAGAGGATATCTTATCAATGCACAAATATATCTTAAGTGTTGATGTCAAGAGGATGGGACCAGGCTCTTTTCGGTGGAGCCCAGTGACAGGACAAGGGGCAATGGGCACAAACCATGTATGATTGCAACATTGTTTTCTTGTATTATTGCAACAAGGAGACTTTTTTGTATGATTGCAAAGTTACTGTAAAATTTTTGAAAGGAAATCAAGGCATATTTAACTTAAAATAATTGCAAAATAATTGCAAGGATCTGTACATGGTGTATATCATAGTACACCATCTATAGTTGCTTTTGACCATACTGTATGATCAAACATTTATGTTTTAATAACTGCACATTATTAAATGTCTCATATGTCATCTGGAGGAAAATGTTGCCTTCCTGCTTCACAAGTGTCAGAAGTTAATGCTTTAGGATGCTGAACTAAGAGGAGTAACAAACATGTAACTTAGTCTAGAAATGCATTTTACCCAGAACCGTAACTAATAATTTTGTTCATAGATGGGGCACTTTTCAGAGTATTACAGATTATGTTCCTGAATGTAGCTGTGATTCTGTTTTCAGTGAATATTTTTTCATTCACTATAAAGTTGCTTTTCCTGCAGTAAGAAGTTCTTACTCTTAGAACTGATGGTAATATATAAATAGTGAGTTCTTCCAACATAGGCTATCAGCAGTCCAGGAAGCTAACTACATGTAGAGACAAGTGTCCATCGGCGTAGAGATCAAGGGATAGAGATGGACACGGGTGACGATACATTCCTTTTGCACTCCTTCTTCAAGTCTAGTTTATCGCTGGAAGAGGCTGCAGTAGAACCCTTGCACATGATCTCTAGGAAAGTTATTCTACTGCAAACTGCAAAGTCTGAACATTACTACAGTTTTTACTATAACTATTACTCAGTTTAAACAGAGCTCATGTTTTGCTCTGTGACAACCTTTTATAGAGTTTTTTTACATACAGAATTTAGCCTGCTGAGATCTGAGACATTTCAGTATCTCCTCCAGGAAAATTATACACTGCAAGTTTAATTGAGAAAGACTGACTATAAACTGATCCCAGGAATTATTACTGCTAATTACATTTCTCCTTTAGTAATTAAGAAGCTCTGAAGTATTTCATACATTAGGTGTTTGCCCTCACTTCCAGTGAAAAATACTATATGTTTTCTGGGGACAAGAATAAATATTGTATTTAAAGGCAATAATATAGTCTGATACCATGGTTAATATTATTTATTGTTTAATTATTTTACAGACTTTTGTAGGTATAATTTTTTTTTATGTTTGGAGAAGCTTGAGAAAACTAGAGGTTGTGACTTTCCACTTCATATTTCTTCATAGCATTGGGGAAGGTGGGAATTAAGCAAACCTTACTTTTCCATACATAAATCATACAGAGTACAGATTCACTGCTCTCTCCAGTTTCTGACATGATGGAGGAGAGATCTATACAAATTTGTGAGTAATGTTGAGTTATTATTTTAAAGCAAATATACTCTTGTCTAATATAGAAAAGATGGGACTCATTTTGAATATGCATGACAAATCATGCCTTGTCTTCTAGATTGTGCATCTCTATTAATTTAGAAATGTTACAAAAGTGGCAAGTAAAGGCTTACTTTGACCTGTGGTGACCAAGGAATTCCTACTAAAATATCTTAGTAATAAGACATTTTGATCAAGAATTACCATGAATACTATTAAAATAATGCTTTGAAGAAGTGTTTAGCTTGACTGTATTAATTATAATTGCAGATGGCTAGAGTTCTTTGAGGGCTAAAATTTCCTTACAATGTCTTTCTTTTGTGTTGTTTTGGGTTCTGGGGGTTTTGATTGGGGGGATTTGTTTGTTTGTTTGGGTTTTCAGCAGGGGAGTGGGGTGTTGGGTTGGGATTTTTTGTTCATTTTCAGTAAAGAAATTATTTTGCACTCTTTTCCAGCAATCCGTTCACAGTTTGCACAGATTCATGTTTCTTTTTCTGAGAAGAGAATTTACTAGATACAAATTCCTCACCAGGTACAGTTTCCTCTTGAGGCTGTGAAGACAAAGGTACAATCATTCCCAGAATATGTGTTGCCAGTCTCAAAAAGTATTTTCTCCTTATTTGGAAGGGGATATAGAAAATAAGTCACATGAAATATACTGAAGGTGAATATAAAATCCAGACTATCTGTTACCTGAACTAATAAAAGACACTGAACAACTGTCCTTGTTTCACTAGTTTACTGCAAAGAGCTGAATCTTTTAGTTTTAACTTCACAAACTGAAAAATGCTAAGCCAAGTGAAATCCCATGTGACTTGGACTTTGGCTGGAATCATGATGTCATCACCTAGAACTCCTTCATTGGTTTAACAACTTGTTAATGTGGGTTTTTTTTCAAGCTGTTGCTTTTGGCATCAGATAGGTAGCTTTCTTTTTAAAAGTCATCTTTTTCGTCTTGCCATTGCTGAAAGAGCATGAAAGCAGAATCCCTTCTTTATTAAAATATTTATCCCAGATTATTTATTTTGTTCTAACCTCATAATCTGCAATGAAGCCTCATAGTCCCTTGGAACCCAACTTAATACTTCTGGATTTCATTGTGGTTGTTGTTTGCTCTTTTGTTTTGGGTTTTTTGTTTGTTTGCTGTTTGATAGTTCAATTGAGTGGAAGTAATCTTGTTAATTTAGTGAATTTAACCAAATGGGTCAAGCAGCAGAAGAGTAGAATAAATATTTGTAGTTGTATCTTAGAATTTTTCTAACTATTGATAAATCTGATACCAGCACAAACTTACAATTTAACTTGAGCGGTGTTATTTACTGAGAGTCGCCATCTCTGCAAGGTTTCTTCATCTCTTTGCAAAAGGTAAGAGGTGGAGAGGCCTGAGAGGATTATAAAACCATTCACGAACCCACTGTCGTGGGTTTACTAGCCCCCTGGAACTGAAGATGGATAGTTTCAGGTGGATTTCCTGGTGCTGAGCCAATTAGAAGCTTTAGTAATGCCTCTGCGAATGACATATTTAAGGAGAACGGAGGAGAAGCTTATTGCGCAGAAGAAATTGGAGCCAGGAGAGTAGCAGAGGGAGCCGCCGGGCCCCCGCGGCCCTGGCCTGGGGGCAGGCACGGCGCTGGAGCTGGGGTGGTGGTCATGCCCCTGGGGCCGTGGCAGCTGCTAGCCCGAAGCAGGCAGCGGTGGCCGCAGGCGAGGGGGCAGCCAGGGCCGTGACCGGGGCCCTGGCCGAGGTGTGCAGCAGAGCACAGAAGAAATTCCAGAGAGCGAGAAAAAAAAGCTGCCCGGGGGCTTTATCGGCCAGCCTCACCGCCTCCCCCGCCACAGCAGCGGCAGTCTGGCCGAGCCTCTGATTGAGGGGGCCGAGCTCCCGCAGTAGCTCAGAGCAAAGCAGCGAGCCCGGACGTCCCACCGTGCCCAGCCCAGCCCTGGACACTGGGGCAGAGAAAACCGCAGCGAACCAGGCGGGCCGGAGTGAGCCCACGCCCGGAGTGGAGAGGAGAGCGAACACAGCTACTGCTGCCACTCAAATTTGCAACTCGGAGAGAGAGAGAGAAAAGCCAAGATGAAGCAGTTTATTCAGGGTGGGACTTAAATGAAAACTATCGGGGTATAGAAACTGAGCTGGACCCCAGAACCTGCGACCCGGGGAAGGAGTGGAGTCCCGAGAAATTACTCCCCTGGGAGGGACTCCACATAGCAGGGAAAAGACTCAGAGCTTTAACTCCCTGTAATCCGTGGTGAAGATCATGGTGAAGCCGATTGTCCCCCCCACAGCCCATGAAGGACCATCAGGGGGTGCAGAGACCCCCCGCACCCCAATGAAGAGACTTTAGCTATCGCCCTGAGAGTTCTCCTCCTGCATTGATGCAGGGGGCCAAGGGGTTGTTAAAAGTGTGTTTAATACTGTGTATTTCATTACTGTTTAGTTTCTATCCCGTTAGTAATAAATTTTGATATTTATCCTCACGTCGAGTCTGTCTTGTGTGTGTGAACTTCTTCCAACTTTTAGCAATTTTGTGGAGGCTTGAAAATCCAGCCAGAGTAAACCCCCATATACCCAGTCCAGGGTATACGATTGCAAGTGAGTGGGGAGCATGGAGGTGCACATTATAGCTGGAAGTGCACATATCCTTGGAGCTGCTAGGCCCACGGCCATCTCCCATGCTGGGCAGCGAACCATAATTTAGGCTGTTCCTCATGTCTGCTTGCCAATACCACAGGCCACTCTGACTCTTGTGACACAAAGGCAGTGCTACCCCTGCTTAACTAGCAGAGTAAGAAAGATGGAGAAAAATTTATGAGTGTGAGCAATGGTAGGGAATGACTTCTGGATGAGAAATAACTACACTACCATGGTTCTGTCTGGGGAAGCAATGACCAAAGATGGTGACAATTCAAATCTGTGAACCTGTGAGATACATGGAGAAGTGAACAAGGAGTTATTGCTTTTCCAACACAAGAAATAGATGCTGTTACTGGAACTAGAAAATGGCTGGTTGTAAGCAACAATAAGAGATGCTTTTTAACAAAATGTTGTAATTTGGATCTCCTCTTGTAAAAGTCAGAAGTATATGAGTTTCAAAAGCAATTAGCTAGATTCCTACAAGAGGAGTTTGTGATGCAAGCTCTGGCTTTAAAAGTACCTGTGTTCTTCTATTGTGCTCCAGGCATCTGCTGTTAAGAGATAGCATTGCACGCTAGACAGATTTCTGTTATGTTCTGTCAGCGCTGCTCCTCTTAAGGTGCAACTGCAGCCCGCAGTTCAGATACATGGTTGCAGCATGATAGTAACTACAACCTCACAGGGTTTGACATAGGCTGTTGAGCCCATCAGGGATAATATTTGGCAGCTGAAAGATCTTATCTACAGGGGTTGTAGTTATGCCTCTGAATTGTCGTGCACCCAAGTGAATTCAACAGGCAAGTTGAGGCAGATCTTGCCAAGGAAGGCACAGCTCGCCTACTCCTCTGCCAGAGGCTGTAGCCACAGCACCAGGGGCAGCAGAACAGCGTGCCTGTCTGCACCTCAGCCAGCTCCATTCACAGCTTGCCACAGTAGAACAAACCTCCAGTAACAATGCTGAGATGGGTTGAAGCGCCTGCAGAAGGTGAGTCCAGACAAATACAGGGAATAACATCCTAAATTGCTGCAGCTAGATTTGTCAGACTTCATCTGTTAGTTCCCTTAAATGCATGACCTTGGAAAAGCACTTGTTATGGAAAAAGATTATTACTGATGCAGAGTTTCTCTGTTGGTTCTGCTGTGGCTTATAAGGTTTTCACTGCTCCAGGAAGAGGGCTAAATCTTCAGTCTCATTTTTGTTGTTTCTCATAGGATGCTGACTTACCTTTAAGTAACATACTGCTTGGCTTTGTGCATTCCTATCCTCCACAGGGAAGAAGGTGGAATTTTTTTTTTTTAAAAAACTAGGTGATTTTAAACTACTCAGTGACCCGCTTGTCCTTACAGATCAGCCATGATACCACATGATACCTGGGAGCAGGCTATTAATTACTAGATTGCACTGTTAGCAGCATATGTGCTTTTGGTTCTCTTACACGTCACCAGTTTTCATCTGATTCTTGTGGGAGTCTATAATGTAAAAATTCACTTGGTTGATTTTTAACCTCATGAGCCAATATCTCATTTGAGAGATAAACAGTGCCAGAATCTCACTAGAGAAGCTACGGTATGTCTTTCTCTCCAGAATTATATAAGTTTGTTGTGAGACAGATTTCTGAAGAGTCTCAAAGTTAATAAACCTTTTAAATATATTTTAGTAGCCATATTACAGGCTTAACATCTGTAAGAAGACAGGTTATTAAGGGAAAGACTTACTTGGCTGAGCACCAAACATTGTTAGACACATACAATGAAACAGAGGCTGCTTCATGTATTTTTTTCCAAGAAAGGCAGTAATTGCTCAGCTGATCATGTTTGTATTCCTAAACTATTTGGTAGGAGGGGCGCAGGGGAGCTCTGGTCATCTCTGAACAAAGCCAAACATCTTCATTTCCTGAACTGTCAGTCTCCCTGTTTCAAAACCCAAACCATTAGTTGAGTGCATCACTTTGGGCAACTTCTTCAATCCCATCTTCCTGCATCCCAAATGAGCAACCTATCCACAGGATACTCAGTTGATCCATACAAATGTGTTATTACCTGCTCAGTATCTTTTTTGTTATTGTAGAAGAGATGACATTAAGTTTACGGTGCTTGGTGATAATTTGTGCAACTAATTAAAGTCTGGGGTGAGTTGTACTTCTTTTTAAAATGCTTAATCAGTCACAAAAATGCTACCTCCATTCATGAAAGCAAATGCTAAAATAAATAGCTTCTGATAATTTATGCTTTAAAATAATAAAAAGTCCAAGGAAGTTAAGTGTCAATCTAATGTTAACTTCGAATACGAAACAGTTTGCTGAAACCAGGAAGCAATTAAAACATACTGTTTTATAGAGTCCTTTATAGCAAGATAGTTTTTATAGGTCTATGTCTGCTTTTATTTTGGAGGGTGAGCCACAGTTCAGTTTTGCCCAGGAAATAACAAATGGGACTAAGAACACATCAAAAATGCAGCTATTTTCAGGAGGTAAGTGTGTGGTGGGATTTTTTTGTGGGGAAGAGGGAGTGAATAAATCTAGCATGCAAACCTTGCCTCTACTAATTCTTTAAGGAAAGGACTGCTCGCCTTTCAGGGTCTCCAATGTACTCCAGTATATATATACTTGTCATAGATACTGGCTCATCCAAAGTGTCCTTGCACAGAGGGTATGGTTCTCTTGCCCTTGTCACATGATGCTTAAGAGATGTGCTTTTCTTTACTACTAAAAAATTAAATAATTGGCAACTGTGCTTCTCAAGAGATACATAAGAATAATGATAAGTGTAATTATGCTAATAAATATGAAAATCACACAGAAGCAGCAGGCCAAATATAATTCCTTTTCATTTTTCCCCTTTTAACACGTATCTCTTATCCACATAGGGAGCCAGTGTTTTCTATGAATTTATACTTTGAGTGTATGCTTTGCTTGATGGGACCCCTGCGGGAACAAAAGGGATTTGAAATTAAATCATACCTGGTATTGTAGCTGGATAGAATATTGCTGTGTTGGAAAGTGTTAGTGGCTTCTGTCAAGTGAGCCTGTGATCTCTAGGCCGTTGTAGCTCTAGCTAGGGATGCTAAACACCCCTAAATCTGGCTGAAGGGAAGGCTTGATTAAGGCCCTTTATACAAATGAAACAGTTGGAAAGATTAGGACTTTCCTTCACTAGCAGAAGGCTTCATGTTAGGGGCTAATTAGAATTCTGAGTTCACCAACTACAAGTGCTTGTTTGGCTTTAACAGGGAACAGAGGAAAGGAAAAGACTCTGGGGCACAGAACAGACTGGTAAGGCAAACTTCACAGTTGTGAGTGTGAAATCACCCAGGTTTGTTTTGTGTTTGGAGATACAGGATTGCATGTGTTTTCAGTTAGTCAGTAAAACTACATCAGAGAGCAGACATGATTGCATCATTCCTTTCTCCTTTTAACAAAAGTGCTTCCTGGTTTCCTTTCACTGCCAGCACTAACATATCCCTTGGGCCAAACAGCATATGCAAATGGCAAAGCTTACGAATTTTCAGACAATGAAAGAGAGTATAATTAATTAGAAATATGTATGCTGCTAGCAATTAGTCACTCAACATGAGATTTTTGGGGAACCCCTAATAATTATCACATAAAGTAATATAGGCTTTCAACACTTTCCATGCAATCAAAGCTTACTAAATACAGTGCATTGTTCATATCTGAGACCCTTAGTAGAGAAAATATGGAAGGAAGAGTGTCTTATTTGCTTGTATACACTTCTGAAATTTCCTCCTTTAGAAGCTAGCACATCATATGCATTTAAAAAAATGTATCCTCTCTCAAAATCATTGCCATGTCCTAGTTTTTCAGTGGGACAGAGACATCTGCCCTAAACACTCATAATGTCTTTTCCAAAATAACTGTCATCACCCACTTTTCTCCATAGGATGTGGAAAACAGTCCATACTAACAAAGACTAGTCCCTGTCCCCATTTGCTCTTTGTTGATTTTTCTCTCAGGCACGTGGTGTCAAAAGCTTCTGTAATTCCTCTTGGAGGCAACTTTACTTTGTTCCCACTGCTTTGGGGAAAAAAAAAATCAAATAGGGTGACTAAAAAGAAAAATAGGAGGCAGCAGTCATTTTGAAAATATCTTTTGAAAAGAAAGCAATTCTTCTTCAGCTTCCTTGTATAGAAAAAAACTTAAAAAGATAAAACCCCAAAACTAGAACAGCAAGATTATACTCTGTTTTATTCCTCAATGACAACCTAAATAAGGAAAAAAAGAAATAACTTTTTTAAAATAATTTTTTAAAAATCACATACTCTTGATTTAGTTCTATGTCTTTGTTATATATTATACATTATCAGCAGTATGTACTGTCAAGCTTGATTCTTTCTTGCTACATTGATTGGGAATTATTTTATATTTTTAGTTTAAAAGTTCGTTAGACAATGTAGTCTAGTGCTATTGGATATTGCTATTTACTTTTGTTCTTATGTCCATTAAATCAGAGAGATGCCTCATTTTCATTTACGTCACCATTTCTTCCTAATTCCTTTCTTAGCAAATTGTTGTCATACCCAGACCTGCAAAGAATGGGGTCATGCATGGACCTTAGTCAAGGCTACTATGAACTTTACAAACTTCTGTAGAGACATTCAGATAAAATTATTAACAGTATAGAAAATTATGAAGATAATTTTACTGAGAAACTGAACCTTCTTCCTATATTTATTCTGAAGACTAGTCCAATTGTTATAGAATAGAATACATAAAACATGTTTACCTATATAGTAAACATTCTTTTCCACTACTTTGTTTCACACTTGAGGTAAGTAGATCTAACTTAAAGCATTTCATGATGACACACATTTTCAGTTCCATTTCCAAACTGAAGCACAGGCCCCATCCATTATTGCCATGACTTTTTAAAATAATTCCAATTTCAAAATTCCACACATCCATTATTTAAAATAAGCATGGAAAAACATTAATTTCAGTTCCTTAACTTCCTGGAATACAATTTTTGTGACCAGCTTGGGTACATTAAAGCAGAATCTAAATATATGGTTTTAGATGGCCACCCTTACTCTGCCCCAATAAATTCCCCAAGCAGCAGTCAGTGAGGTCATCAGAACCTGTCAGAAGACTTGTTGCTTCTAATTTCCATAATTCATAATCTATGGTAACTTAATTTTACCAAGATAATAATGTAAACTAAATCTTGCCAACTGACTTGTAAATGAAACAGATGCTACTGTTGTCCAATTCACTTACATGGACAACCTTTTAGCCCACAGCAATAGGAAGGCAAAGGACTGTAAGAACAAACTGGAGTCTGGCTGTTTGCAATGAATCAGCACAGGACACGAAGGCTGAATGGATGTCAGCAAACCTGTTATCCCCATAAGCTCTCTTAAATTTCCCATAAAAAAATCACTCTGTCAAATAAGAAGGAAGGGCAAAAATCAAGGCAAAATGACAATTCAGGACAACTGAAAGGATCAGAAAGAGTATTAAAAAGAAAAGGACTATAATGGAAAAGCCCAAGTATATGGATTAAAGCAAGTGTGTTACTTGCTAACCATGTAAAATATTGAGCCAGTTAAGTACAACCAATTAAAGTTTTTCTACTATTAAATATAAGAATTAGTTCTTAATATTATAATTTTTAGATCTTTAAATGGACTGATGGCATTTTTCACACATGAAGGAAAAGCCTACCTTTTTCAGCCTACTGGTATAGTATTGCTAACGACTGGCTTGTCCTAGAAATGTGTCCCATTGATTTTAATGGCAGTACTCATGTGAACAGGTTTATATAAATGAATGCAAGTTTGAATATCTGAGTCTTAAATTAGAAAAGAACATAATGAGGCAAACAACGAGCATTATAAAATATTTCAAGTTAATATTTTTTCCCTAATCTCATAATGTAAGGATAAGAAAGGAATCATCTGCTCTGCTAGAAATTTCAAACATAATTTTCTTTAAATAACAAATAGGCTGCTATTTAGAGTAAAGACTTTTCATACAAGCCAGAAGATTCAATGATCCATTCATCTCAAGAATTTTGGAAAATGTTTGTTTACTTCTTACATTTTGTATACTAACCTTTTTATTTAAATTGTCTTTCTGTTTTCACTCCCAAACTAGTTAAATAAAACAATTAAAATATGTTTGTATATATTTTAATAGCAGCTAGAAACATTTTTTTTCTTGTAAGAAAATATTGTCCCTGCCATACTTCTTATGGGAACAAAAAGCAAAGGAGAAATTACAGCAGCTATAAATCAGTTTTGTGGTTTTGATAATTTAATACATTTTTCATGGCTTGCTCTCTCTGTCTGGCATCCTCATAACAACTCAGTTGGCATTTAGCTTTGCAATCTCATCTCTTTCCTCCACTCTCTTTTCCTTCCCAGTATCATATACTTCAAAGGAGTTTAGATTCCAAGAAGTGTTTTGCCAGGTGTACAAGCCAAAGGCTCATCTTTTAATCCCTTACATTTGCATGATCCAATTCTGCAGATTAAAAATTATTTCATTCTTGTATTGTATGGGCAGAGCAATGAATATTATTGTAGAGTTAGTAACTGTAAGTAGCTATGCTGATGAGCTAACTTAATCCTTTGGAAGGGGATAATAGGGTAATAAAGCATGAAGGAATAATCTTAGTCATGTCTCTCTGGTATTCTGACAATTGCACCCTGTTCTGAAGTAGTCTCATGCAAAGTCACCACAGAAAAAATGACTGTAGTTGTCAACTGCACAGATGAGGGAAACGTCCATGGCTGTGTCGGTCATTTTAATGAGTCACAGGAGAAGGGAAAGTGGAGGAACAAATTAAAAACAACAGTATTTTTCTCCCTTCCCCCAACAGAAGAAATGAGAATAGTTACAATTTCGTTTGCTTTTAAAGCACAGCACTTGAGTAATAAACATCTCCTGCAAATGTGCTGAGCAAACACCTCCGCATTCATCAATATGCGGAAGCTGTTTATTGCCTCATAAACTTGGAAGCAAGTGATATTGTCTCTTAAATCAATGGTTGCATGGACATTCTAGGCACTGTAACAGAATAGTACATCCAGACAATGCTGATACTTAAATTAATGGTTCTAGTAATGACTGAAAGGTGCTTTGTCACTACTAGAAAAGTTAGATATACATTAAAACTATGCCTAGAACACAACGTATATATGTTGTGACAGGGATGTGTGTATGTACATGTCTTGCTGTAGTTTTTATTACTGTTTATTACTTTGGCATAAAAACTTACTACTCCATGCAGTTTTGATTTAAATGTGGGTTGGGCTGCCAGTGCTAACAGGGTCAAACTTGGTTTAAGCCTAGTTTATGCACAAACCCATCTGTGGGAAAGATGGCTTGGCTTGTGTTAGCTTTATCAATTTTAAACCAGATTAAAGAACCAATAATAATCTGAATTCCACAGTATCCATTATCTGAAAATTATTTATAAACACTATGTAATTAGCTGACATCGCACTGTAAGTTTCTGATCTGCAGTGTCTCAAGCTGATCCTATCTTCTTTATCTGAAAGGAAGAGAATATGCAGCTTGAAGGCATTTCTCCTGCTATGCAACTGTTAGTGTTCGAGGTACAAAGTCAGTGTAGGAGAAGCTGTGACAAGAATCAAGGAAGCACTGACTGATCAAGGACTGTGTTTCACTTTCTGCTACTTGCAGTGTCTATATTGCAACAAGAAGGACTAATTGCTTCCTGAGCAATCGTAACTTTAATAACAGCAGTGAAATGCAGCAGAATGTGAATTAGACTTCCACGTAAGCTAGTCATCTTACTATGTGCCATGGGTCCCAGACAAACATGAGCAGCTTATGTTTTTCATGCTGTTGAGGAAAACTAATTTAGCAGCAGTATAGGTACACTTCCCCTTGTTGTTGTCACATCTTCTCAAGGCAATCACCCAAGCTGCTAGAGCATCACCTGTTTTGCAGAAGAGTAGGACAAAGAAAAAATATTCCTTCTCAGCTCCTCTCATCTTTTACCCCAGAATGATTTACAATTACTAATGAAATACTAATACTATACTATAGTGGAGGTTTTCCACCTGCAGATTGTTCTAGGCAGATCCTACTTTGTGCATCTAAAGGACAAGAGTACTCTACCTGAAATTATTTATTTATTTATGGAGTATTTTCTCCTGATAAAGTGCATTTCTGAAGATCTTATGTAGACATCTAGTACCACAGGTTTCACTTCTGCAAGTAACATTGTACTGCTGATGATGTCCCAGGGAAGTGCAGCATAAACTCCTTACCAAGCCTACATACTTATTCTGATTTTAATCTTTAACTTTTAACCTTTAACAAGTGCTCTTTGAATTAGCCATGTCCATTGGAGCATTAGAATTGTTTCCTAATTAGCAAAATTTCCATATTTTGGGTAACTAAAGTCCTAAGTGGGCTTTCTTCAAATTTTGCAAAGCAAAATTCTGTTTTATTTAAGTGAAACTGTTAGCTGCAAAAGGATATATATATATATATATATGACAGTTTACAATGAAAATAAAATAAAATTGTAATTTCTAGGTAAAGTCCACAGTCCAATTCAGATTTCAGATTTTTTTAATGACATCATTACTAGCATTCAAGCAGTCCTCAGAAAGAGTGTAAACCAGCTGAATAGCCTTATGTCACTGTCTTACATATTGTTAAAGGGTAATAGTGAACAGAAAATTAAACACGCATATGTAACACGACACAGTCTTAATGAAGCGTAGCAAAATTTCAGGCTGCCTGTGCGAAAGCTGTGCATCACTGAGATCTGTCTTAATAGCCCTCTCTGTGTAGTTCTGTTGTAGCCTGGATAGAATACTAGATATATTTTTGATTTTCATGTCACTAGAATGCAGCCGACAAACTAAAGCAAACCTAGAGAATGATAACAGGAAGATGAACTTGCACGGAAAAATATAATGATCAAGTATAAGCAACTTAGGGAGAGAGGAACTGAGATGAAATATAACAAGTTTTAAATTTTTATAGGATGTAAATGCTAAGGAGAAAGAAAAATTACCTTATTTGTAGAGCAAAGACAAAATGAAGTAAAGGACATTAGGAATAATGGAGGGTGATCCCTAAAGGAGAAGCAGAGGACCTATCTGGAATTTAAACTAGTTTTGAGAAGACAATAGAAAATTAATATAAAATACTGTTCTCTGTTATCAGGATTTGGGTTTGGTCATGCAACTGCTTCTCCCTCTTGCTGCCTCTCAGAGAATGAAATAAGTGCTTTATTAGTGCTTTCTCACTACAGAGAAGAAAACAATACATTTCTATTGGCTAGTGAAGCAGCAGTCAAATATTTGTATTTCTTCTTGGAGAAGCATTGCAAGATATTTTACAGGTGAAGTACAGCTTTTCACATGAAGAGAGGTGCCCCTGCTGTTGTCTTCTCATTCTGGACAAGGAACTCTCCAGTCAGGGTTCAGTTGTGGCACCGTTGAAATACAGAAGATGAGTGCTATAAAGCCTGAATATTTAAGTATGTATGTTTGATACTTTCTGGAAACAAAATATATTTTATAGCTACAAAGTAAACAGATGCAAAGCTATGGTAATATTGTGCCAGATTCCCAAGCACAACCACAGAATAGCTCTCTTTCCAGACATCCTGAGCCTCACTCTTTCCTGCCATAGCCCTCAGTTCAGCCCATTTGGTAGCAAAAAATTCTGCTTTGCCTAGAATGGCTCCAAGTTCTCATTGCATCTATCCTCCTTTTCACTTCATCTGCAGTGCCTGATGATTTTGACCCTCATCTGTTCCTTTTACAGTCTTATATGGATATGCTCTCTCATCCACCCTTTTAGCCCTAGTCCTTTCATGATCTTGCTCTATCTGTAGTTTCCCTATCACTCCTGCCCTAATATTCATCAGCTTTCTGTGTTTTCTCCTCTGCTGCTTTTTAAAACCGTCTAAATTAGATACATTCACACATGTAACATTTCGTCAGCACCCTTTTATCTGGAAAGTGGCTGCACTACAGGAATTTAAGTGGATATATTGCCTTTGACTTGAGTGAGGCCAAGATTTCAATCTTACACTTCTCATATTTCTTGACTGTCTCAAAAGCAGGAAATTACAAAGTCCCTAGGAAGTACAAATATAGTTATTTGTGCCATGCAAAATGTTGCCTGGTTATAAGACTATTACTTGCTTGGCTTTTCAGTACTACCAGAATACTTTGGCAGGCTTTCTGCAAAGGTTAACAAAAGTTAGATAAATAAGGGCCTGGTGCACTTAGATACTTTATCATTCCATAATATGTCTCGCTATATCTGTGTATTCAGCCAGAAGAATGTTGGCCATGTTCCTGTCTCATTTCTAAATTCTGGCAAGATAACAATAATCAAGGTACTCCTTTTAACAGGATTGATTTAAGGCTAAATGGGGCTCTCTACTCCTTGCAGCTTTGGGTCCTTCAAAAATCAGAGAACATTGAACTTGCGAATAGAACTAGCAGCACTGCAGTTTCTCCCTCACTACCCTTGTTTTCAATCCTTTTTCCATATTCTTTATGAACTTTCCCTTTCATCCTTTTCCTTTAATATTTGTTACTCTAATTTGTTCTTCCTCATACTTGCAGGATCTGTGACATTCAGCCCTTTTTATCCTTGATGCCTGATTTCTGCTTTCTCTGGCCATAGCTACCATCATCTTACCTCTTTCTCTAACCTTGAAGGACAGATTAAGGGAGAGGAATAGAGTCAGTAGATGCTCAGTGTAAATTAATCAGAGAAAAGAAGAATGAGAGAGCATTAAACAAAAGTGGTTGAGAACACCCAAAGTAAGAGGAATAAAAATAAAAATAAAGAAAGAAAGCAAAGAGAAAAAGAAGCAAAGAAGAAAAAAAAAAGAAAGATATGTAATATAAGTGGGGACTGTGATCAAAATTTATATAAAAGAATTGGTCAAACTTTATGCAGAAGGAAAAGAAACTCCAGGAAAAGTAGGAAAATCATGGAGACCCCTTGGCAAAAGAAATGGAGCAGGAGTAAAGAAAGAAAGAGGTAAGAAAATTAAAGTTCAAAGTTGTTCTATTACATTGTTTCATAATTAGATGGAACTGTTACATTCACAAGATCCATACAAGGTAATAGACTTGGATAAAATCATAAAGATTTAATTATTACTTATGCAAGACACATATAATTTTGTCCCTGATTCAACACAGCACTCAAGCACTGGGTTAATTCCCATGAAGTCAAGCAAAAATAAGTATTTTACTCAAAATGAGTCTGAGCTCCCTCCAGATTACTCAAGATGTGTTGGTTGAATACCCTGCACTGAGGGTTCGGGATTTACGTTGTTCAAACACAAGAGTTATCTCGAGGTTTCTCAGTGATTTTAGCAAAATAAGTAAATAGGGAAGGGCTTGCAGGAGAAGGTGGAGCTGGGCTGATAGCTGAGGGTACAACTTTCCACTTATGTAGCCCCAGGGGGGCAAAGTTACTCTTTCCTTCTTCCTCCCAGCAGCACCTTTTACTCCAGTGTCTCCTAGATGGCCAATCTTGCTGCCTAAAGCTCTGACATAGTCAAAGTAGATGGCATTTTACTGCTATGTTGTGTCCCCCGCCACCTGCTGCTATAGACCAGCCCTGTGCAGTGCTACTGCCTTGCTTTCCTGTGTGCTCCCAACCAGCTTTTGTTCCATAGGAAAGCTGTGCACCAGGTCTGACAGTCCCGGGTGCACTAACACAGAATTGAAGTTCACAGGATCCTTATCCAGCTGAGCACTAATATAGTGCTGAGTTTCATTTTCATCCTTATAGGAATTCTAGTCCCTTCTTCACCCAACAACCTACTGGAGATGTCATTGCTTGATATTCCATCTCTGCATGTGCTCTGGGTCTATCATACAGAGACCAACCAAGAAATTATTCAATATCCACAGTTATTCTGCACATAAAGTCCAAAGGTGATGAGGGAGCTGGTGGAAGAGCTCACCAAGCCACTCTCCATCATCTACCAACAGTCCTGGCTCACTGGGGAGGTCCCAGATGACTGGAAGTTGGTGAATGTCACATCAATCCACAAAAAGGGCTGCAAGGAGGACCCAGGAAACTACAGGCCAGTCAGTCTGACCTCAGTGCCTGGCAAGGTTATGGAGCAGATCATCCTAAACGCAATCACACAGCACCTACAGGATGGACAAGGAGTCAGACCCAGCCAGCATGGGTTTAGGAAGGGCAGGTCCTGTCTGACCAACCTGATCTCCTTTTATGATCAGGTGACCTGCCTGATGGATGAGGGGAAGGCTGTGGATGTGGTCTGTCTGGACTTCAGCAAAGCCTTTGACACTGTCTCCCATAGCATACTCCTGAAAAAGCTGGCAGTTTGGACAGGGACACTCTCTGCTGGGTTAGGAACTGACTGGATGGCCAAGCCCAGAGAGTAATGGTGAACGGTGCTGCATCCAGCTGGCGGCCTGTCACTACTGGTGTGCCCCAGGGACCAGTGTTGGGCCTAGTTCTATTTAATATCTTTATTGATGATCTGGATGAGGGGATCTAGTCCACCATCAGCAAATTTGCAGATGACACTAAGTAGAGGGGGAGTGTCGATCAGCTGGAAGGCACGAGGGCTCTGCAGAGGGACCTGGACAAGCTGGAGAATTGGGCTGATTCCAATGGGATGAGGTTCAACAAGGCCAAGTGCCGGGTCCTGCACTTTGGCCACAACAACATCATGCAGTGCTACAGGCTGGGGACAGAGTGGTTGGAGAGCAGCCAGGCAGAAAGGGACCTGGGAGTTTGGATTGACAGGAAGCTGAACATGAGCCAGCTGGCATCCTGGCCTGTATCAGGAACAGTGTGGCCAATAGGTCCAGAGAAGTGATTCTTCCCCTGTACTCAGCACTGGTGAGGCCACACCTGGAGTGCTGTGTCCAATTGCGGGTCCCTCAGTTCAGGAAGGATATTGAGGTGCTGGAGCAGGTCCAGAGAAGAGCAACAAGGCTGGTGAAGGGACTCGAGCACAAGTCCTATGAAGAGAGACTGAGGGAGCTGGGGTTGTTCAGCCTGGAGAAGAGGAGGCTCAGGGGAGACCTCATAACTCTCTACAACTACCTGAAAGGAGGTTGTAGCCAGGTGGGGGTTGGTCTCTTCTCCCAGGCAGCTATCAATAAGACAAGAGGGCATGGTCTTAAGCTCTGCCAGGGAAGGTTTAGGTTAGATATTAGGAAGAAATTCTTTACAGAGAGCATAATCAGGCATTGGAATGAGCTGCCCAGGGAAGTGGTGGATTCTCAGTCCCTGGAGGTTTTTAAGATGAGACTGGATATGGCACTTAGTGCCATGGTCTAGTAACCACGGTGGTAGTGGATCAAGGGTTGGACTTGATGATCTCAGAGGTCCCTTCGAACCCAGCTAATTCCATGATTCTATGATTCTATATTCTGTATTTTAGGAATTGGTACCTTCTTTACTCAGGTATGATTTGGTTTTTCAGGCAGGGTTGAGCAGAGCTAGGAGTTGTTTTTGGCTGTGATGAAGTTGCAATCACAATAAAAGTGAATAAATTCCATCTATTCACAGTCCACCCCAAAAGGCACCAAATAAGGGACTCCACAGAAAAGTTCATGCACTAAACCTCACAAACACCTCAGCATAAGCATTTCTAAGAAAACTGGAAATGAATCACATAATATAATGCCCTGGTTACCACCTCGTCACGCAGTGTTCACATCAACCTCCACCAGAACTGAGGGTCACTCTGTCCTCTGAATATCAAGTCATTTTTTTCTTCCTATTCCCAAACAAAAAGAGGGTCAATTTTACCCACTAGTCACTAGATGACTACCTGGAAAAACTGAAGCTGTCTTGGACACAAACGCATCAGGAGTTTTCAGGAGCTTTCACTTTCAATTGAGCAGAAAGGAAGTTTTTCAATAGGCAACAAGGGAGATAAGAAATCTTCTAATAAAGATTTCAGTTTTCAATGAAATAGGTATCCACGCTGGCAGGAAGCAGGTTGAAGGCATACTGGCAGAAGATAAATCCTCCAGCTCCACTTTCTTTATCCCATCTCTGTATCACAATACATTGAGTTGTCATCTGCCATTTGTGTATTCATTCCAATTCTTTCTGCCTTGTTATTCTGTCAATTTCTTAATCTATTTACACTGACTTTATTTTCAGTGTGTCTATTGTGACAGCAAATCCTAGAATTGCCTTGGGTGTTGTCTGAATATGGCCATTATCAAATCATAATGTCTACCCAGATGAGGAACTGTAAAGGCCCTAGGCATCAGTAGGAGTCCTTAACAGCTGCCTGCAGTTTAGACCTGCATATCAATTTCCACCTTGGAGGATCTGCTGAAGTATTATAAGGTGAATAGGCACTATGTGTATTAAAATTTGGATTAGTGGCTCAACCAAAACATTCACTCTCCCTCCCTCTCTCTCTTTCCCACTGTCTCTCTTTTTGCACATTAATAAACTTGCTATCTCCATCTTTTGTTGGTAAACTATATAAAAATGCAAATGATCCAGAATCCAATTAATTTCTGGAAGGTTGCAGCTGTTTTGGGCCCTATTCACAAAGACATGTGGTGTGCGTGCGTGCGTGTGTGTGTATGCGTGTGTATGCATCTGATTGCTAAGAAAATCAGGCCTTATTATTGAAGCCTTGACTCTCAAAATTTGAGCTATTGTTCATTGACAGTGCTAATGCAAACAGATAATTTCCAAATTGTATTCCACGTTTATTAAAGTGGTAGAAAATGTGACTAATTTCAGACAAAGCTGAGAAAAGGTGGAGCTTGAGAGCTGAAATAGGAGATCTGGGAAATCTGTTTCTATTACAACAAAGAAAAGTTTATCTAATATCTCAAAAAGCATTAATTACTGTGAGGCACAGGCAAATACATTGTGGATTTCTTCATCGGTTTTGTCATTCTTCATTGCTTTATTCTACTACTGTGAGTTGTTTGGCTTCATTTTGTGTTTTGGTTTTAAGGTTTGGGGTTTTTTTTTTGCTTATAGCTAATGTGTAGTTATGAAATTGAGACCACTCTGGGAATATTTTTTATTACCCCAGCTCAGCCTTTGAACAGAAATTTATCAGGGCCAGACAGTTTGAAGCAACATACATAATTGTTTCCATCACTGACTGAATTTGGGCAAGACACTTAGGACTGATTTTTTAATCTATATTTTTATATTAAGGGGCATTTATGGCTGCCCAGTTTGCACCTCCAGCTGAAGCAACAAACATCAAAACACACAAAACTAACAACATTTTGAGCAAGCAGGTCTTGATCTCCTGTGTATTTGTTCCCCCACATTAACATGTTATCCATAAGCAACACAATCAACAGCATCTGATTTTCTACTATATTTATGTCTTCATCTGCTCCTGTTTGCCTTCTCTACTGTCTAATATAGGTTCAGCATATTTCTGTCAGTGAGATATTAGTACTCTCTCTCCTCGACCTAATGAAGCCCAAGGGAGTTTAATATCCATGAGACCTCTTCCCCTGTGCTCTTCTGTCTATTTGTTCAAGTTGGCCAACAGCTCAAAATTTATGCCAGTGAAGAGAGCCAGGGCTGATGACAGCATGACCAAACAGTAGGTTGAAAAGGGGACTTTTTCTTAGCTGTAGAAAATCTGACAATCTTATTTCATTTATTCTTAAAACAAGGGTTTCGTATTTTTCTGTAACAGTCAATAATGAATACAGACACCGTTGACAAGGAAAGGTGAACTTAGAAAAATAATTTGTCATCTTTATTGTGTTACAAGCATTTGGTGAAATTTTAGCCATCATGGAAGTCCTACATTTCAGGTACATAGTAGCCTATTAGACATATGTAGAGCAAGCCCTTCTGAGTTTATTATAGTCAGCAGTTTCAGCAGTGAGTGCATGCAAGGCTAAATTCAGCCTTGTGCAGAGAGCTCGTGTCAAGTTGGAGCACCGTATAAATACCACTGGAACTCTAAAAAGAGAATTCCAAAGTTGAATTTAAAGCCCTGTGATAGTGTCTGGTACAGACAAGAATTTAACAAAGAGGAGAAAATTTTTGCCAAGGTTGTGATAGCCTCTTTAAATACAGTCCAGCACCCCTCGATGCACAGAGGCAGCAATCAGGGCAGTTTCCCCAAGCATGGCTTTTCACTGAATGAGGCGCTGAGGTGCCTTGATTAATAAGAATAGGCTCCTCTATGGGCAATAAACTGAGGATTGCTCTCTTCCCTGGGAAAGAGCCAAAGCTTTGGATCAGATAACTGGGGTTTTAAGTTAAATATTTTAAAGGCAAAGCTCTTCTTCTTTTGGCTTTGGTGTGGCTGAAAACGTACAGAGATAATGCACAGAGATAATGCGTATTGGGAGCACTGATAACAGAAAGAATAAACAGATCTATAGAAAGAAAAATGGCAGAGAGGCTCCCATTTCAAGCACTGTTCTGGAAAGCCTGGGAGAGGAGAGATACAATTGATAAGGTTATGTGTGGATCAGCTGTAACTGCTTGTCTTTCTGCCAAAGCAACATTCGACGTTAGAGCCCCGCAGGTAAGCTTACCACTGCAGGGCGAAATCAGTGTGGCAGGCACTGGGTGTAGTCGTGGTGCAGGATACTTTATTTCCTCTGTCATGTAGTAGTCTCTTTGAATAAAGAGCAGTAAAGGCTCAGGTGCTGTCTTCATTCACAAGCCCTGAGAAAGCACCAAGAATTCCCAGAAGAGCAGCTCTGGTGGAGATAACTGGGACAGAGAGTAATCTTCCCTGCTATTTTCCATAGTCTGGAGTACAGAAATTATTTCACAAAATTATGCAATAGATAAAGTCTTAAAACTGAGAAGGTCCTTACCTGCAAAAGAGAAGTATTTAGAAGAGTGTAAGTAACAGCTCCATCTGCTGATGCCATCTTTACAGCAATTTATTATCATCATCATGGCTGGGCTTCGAGAACAAAGATTTGGGGAGGGCTCTACCCACGTTTGTTACAAGCATCCTGGTGGCTAAAAAGGCCAATATGAGATAGGCACGTCTGGTTGCAAAAGGCACAGCAGAAAGACTCCTTAGGTGGTATGTTCTGCAGGGCACGATTCTTTCTGTGTTGTCTTTTCTCCTTGAGAGTGATCCTGTGTGCTTTCTCAAAAGCATCAGCAGCGTTATAGATGGTGTGTCTCCAGACCTCCCGATTGGAGGCCAGAGTAGACCAGTTATGATGATCAATATGGCCAAGGCTGAGATGTTGTTTCAGGGAGTCCTTGTATCTTCTCTTCGGGGCTCCTCTCTTGCAGCAGCCAGTGGCAAGTTCACCATAAAGCAAGATCTTAGGGAGGCAGTGGTCCTTCATCCTTGAGACATGCCCTGCCCAACGCAGCTGTGTTCTCAGCAACATGGCCTCAATACTTGTGACTGCTGCTTGTTCTAGAACAGATGTATTGGTCACATAATCTGACCGGTGGATGTTTAGGATTGTATGAAGGCAGCATTGATGGAAGCAGAGGGATCTGGATAGACTTGAAAGATGGGCTGATTCCAATGGGATGAAGTTCAATAAAGCCAAGTGCCGGGTCCTGCACTTTGGCCACAACAACCCCATGCAGTGCTACAGGCTGGGCACAGAGTGGCTGGAGAGCAGCCAGGCAGAAAGGGGCCTGGGAGTACTAATTGACAGGAAGCTCAACATGAGCCAACAGTGTGCCCAGGTGGCCAAGAAGGCCAATGGGATCTTGTCCTGTATCAAAAATAGTGTGGCCAGCAGGAGCAGGGAAGTGATCCTTCCCCTGTACTCTGCGTTGGTGAGGCCACACCTTGAGTATTGTGTTCAGTTCTGGGCCCCTCAGTTCAGGAAGGATATTGAGGTGCTGGAGCGGGTCCAGAGAAGAGCAACAAGGCTGGTGAAGGGACTGGAGCATAAGTCCTATGGGGAGAGGCTGAGGGAGCTGGGGTTGTTTAGCCTGGAGAAGAGGAGGCTCAGAGGTGACCTCATCACCGTCTATAACTACCTGAAGGGAAGTTCTAGCCAGGTGGGGGTTGGTCTCTTCTCTCAGGCACTCAGCAATAGGACAAGGGGGCACGGGCTTAAGCTCCACCAGGGGAAATTTAAGTTGGATATCAGGAGAAAATTCTTTACAGAGAGAGTGATCAGGCATTGGAATGGGCTACCCAGAGAGGTGGTGGATTCACCATCCCTGGAGATTTTTAAACGCAGATTGGACGTGGCACTGAGTGCCATGATCTAGTAAATGGATTGGATTTGGACCAAGGGTTGGACTCGATGATCTCGGAGGTCTTTTCCAACCCAATCGATTCTATGATTCTATGATTCTAGGAGACGCAGGTGGTGGCGGTAGATGACCCATGATTCAGATCCATATAAGAGAGTAGACATCACTATGGCTCTGTAAACACTGATCTTTGTACTTTTCTTCAAGTGTTTATTCTGCCAAACTCTTTCATGAAGCTTTCCAAAAGCTCTATATGCCTTTGCTAACTTGTTGTCTATCTCTCCGTCAATCTTACCATCCGAGGAGATGAGGCTACCTAGGTAATTAAACTGCTGGACTGGTTTGAGCTCTGATTGGCCAATGGTGATATGGGGATGATGGAAGACTTCCTGAGGTGCAGGTTGATAGAGAACTTCTGTCTTCTTTAAGCTGACTTCCAGCCCAAAGAGCTCAGCAGTGTCTGCAAAGCAGGATGTTAAACGCTGCAGAGCTGCTTCTGTGTGGGTGACAAGGGCGGTGTCATCAGCATAAAGCAGCTCCCGGACAAGATGGTTTAAGGTCTTGGTGTGGGCCTTCAGTCGCCTCAGGTTGAATAGGCTTCCATCAGTACGATATCGAATGTAGATACCGTCCTGATCATCGAGGTCTGTAGTGGCCCTTTGGAGCATCATGCTGAAAAAGACTGTGAATAGGGTTGCTGCAAGAACACAGCCTTGTTTCACACCATTCTTTATTAGAAAGGGCTCAGAAAGTGCATTACCATAACTGAGTTGGCCGTGCTGATTCTCATGGAGTGAAATGATCATTTTAAGGAACTCGGGGGGACAACCTAAGCGTTCCAAAATCTGCCGTAGACCTTTTCTGCTCACAGTATCGAAAGCCTTGGTGAGGTCGACAAAGGTTACATAGAGACCTTTGTTCTGTTCCCTACACTTCTCTTGCAGTTGTCTGAGAACAAATACCATGTCTGTGGTACTCCTGTTGGCTCTGAAACCACATTGGCTTTCAGGTAGAATTCCTTCTGCTATAGGGGGTATTAGTCTGTTCAAGAGTATTCTTGCCAGGATTTTGCCAGCAATGGAGAACAGAGTGATACCACAGTAATTTGAACAGTCTGATTTAATTCCTTTCTTCTTATACAAGGTGATGATGACTGCATCACAAAGGCCTGATGGTTGCTCACCTAGTTCCCAATAGCACACCACAAACTCGTGAAATTTAGCATGGAGTGCAAGGCCCCCATGTTTCCAGACTTCAGGTGGAATTCCATCAACCCCAGCTGCCTTGCCAATTTTCACCTGCTGTATGGCCTTAAGGGTTTCTCCTAAAGTGGGGGCAGTATCCAATTCATTCTTCACTGGTTGTTGTGTGATGGACTGAATAGCTGAACAAAGTATAAATATTTCTTTAAGGTAGTGATGACACTGGAAGATTATTGGAGATCCTGGCAAATTGTCCCAGATTACTAGATAAGGTGATCTCTGTCATAATTCATTTGAGAGTAGAAGGAGAAAAAGTCTCTCCCTCTGGTATAAAAAATGTCCTGTTACAGTAATCAAAGAAAATAGATTGATTCATGTGAGTTAAGAAGAAATATCTGAAACTATATAATTTTCTTTAAGGGACTACTTTGGTAAAGTGCACATTGCCTTCTGCCAGCTACTAGTTATCCTTAATTTGTATTGACATAGAGTTCGAGATACCTACCATTTGTCTGAATTGTATAACATGTGTTATTCATTCCCTCATTTTTCCTCCCTCATCTTAGTTAGTCAACCACATTTTGAATATCCCCGATGTAGCAATCTTTTAGAAGAATGTAAGATCATATTAAGAGCTATTACTAAGACCAAAGGCCCATCTAGCTCAGCACTGTCTCTGCATGATACTTGCTGTTGCTGCTCTGCAGACTCCAGCTATGGTCATCCTGAATTGATGTATTCATTGCATTTTGGTAACTCTCAGTAGGTGATTAATCTACTTGTTTAGTTTCCCCTTCAGTCCGTTCATCCAGAGTATCGTCAGGCAATGATTTTCACAAGTCTGCTATCCATTGTATAAAGAAGTGCTTGTGTTTGTTTTGAATGTGGTTCTTAATATCTTCATTTGATGTTCCCTAGTTCTCATGTGGGAAGGGTCCAGATCCATCTCCTTCATGGCGTTCATGATTTCTCTGATTTCTATCATATTCTTATAGGTCATCCTTTTTTTCAGGACAAAGTGGGATAGCATCTCCTTTTGTAGTTGCTGTGTAGCTTTTCTTAAAATAATGGCTGCTCTGTAACTTTGATAATTTTTGTTGCTTTCCTCTGAAATGTTCTGTTTTACCTGTATCATTTTTGAAAAAAGGGGACCTGACAGTATTCAGCACACACTATTCAGTGTGGGGTTGAGTGATGGTTTTCTGTAGCAGCATAGTGATCTTCTCTGTTTTGTTCTTCATTTATTTCCTAATGTTTTCTAACATTTGACTTGCCTTCTTGACTGCTATTAAGCATCAGGCTGACATTTTCATAGGACTATCTGTCATAACCCCAGATCTATCTCCTAAGTAGTAATGATCAACTACATCATATTAATATGTGGAGTTAGAATTGGTTTTCCCATGTGCATTGCTTTCCATTTATCTACAGTGAATTTCATTTGTCATTTAATTGCCCAGTCACTCAGACTTACAAGGTTTCTCTGTAGGTTTATTTGGTCACTGCTTGCCCTTGCTGTCTTGAATAGCTCTGTATCCTCATCAAACTTCCTGAACTCCCTACTCACCCACTTTCCCAAATCATTTATGAATGCACTGACTATCCCAGTTGCCAGCTCAGATCCCACTGGAACTCCAAGGGTGAAACACACTCTGTTGCAAAGTTATTAATTCACTTTCCCTCTGTTTTCTATCCTTTACTTATACATGCAGTAACTTTTTCTTTTATCCCATCACTGCTCAGCTTTCTTAAAAACTTTTTATGAAGGATTTTTTAGAAAACTTCTGGAAATCCAAGTAAATTATGCCAACTGAGTTAACACCATTCACACATCATTCACACAAGTTAATCTCTTTAGAGAACTCTAGTAAATTTGGAAGACTGTCCATTATAAAAGCCATGCTGACTTTCCCAAGTGGCTCAAAGTTACTACCTGCTCTTTCTTAGGCTAATACTAATTTTATAAGTAGACAAAAACAATACCTTCAGCGTTATTCCAACAAGTATTTCTTAAAACTCTATCTGAGAGAGTTTTTTTGGATGGCTAGGCAGGAAGGTTAATAATACTTTACTTGGTATATATGCTTTTTCTATGTTGACTCCAGTACTCTGCTACCTTATGGACACTACAAAGATGGGTGTTCTGTTCAGTGTGAAGGAGCTACAGGTATCTACTCTAGCACTCACTGCTTGGAGGCTTGTGCATCAGTGCTCCCACATCAGAGTTGCATGCATCTCTACACACCAAAAAGGTCAGGTCATCTCAAATGACTTAGTGACTTCTGTTACCCCTCAGTTTAGCAATAGGACAGTGGTTCAAAAGATGATGTAAAAATCTACCTAAAGAGGTCATTTGTAATCCATGCATCCTAAGTGTTATGCTAAATATTTCTGAGTATTAAGCACTGTCACTTTGTCTATTTACTTTTTACATTGTACATAATGCAGCAATAACCTATTGCTTTGTCACAACATAAATAGAGCACTAGGAATAAGTCTTCTCTGTTAAATCTGTCATCATTATATTCAGCCTGGTAGAAAAGACACAGGAACAGTGATGAAAAATGCCAAGGGAAAAAAACCATTTTGGAGGGTTCGTTCTTTTTCCTCTGTGTGTGTCTGTATTCTATTAATGTGCCATCTGCTTCTAGGATGTAGATTCATTTACCATTACAGTGTTCTCACATGATTACCTTTTTTCCCCCTTCAAAAGCCACAAAGGGGCTAAATATAGATTTACTTAAAATTCTAGGAAAAGAGACAGTCCTTGCCCTAGACTCAATTGTTCTCTTGGTTTTGAGAGCATTACCACTAGCATAAAATGTAATTTACTTTATCTGATGACAGTTTGCTGAACAAGATCTTAAGTTTTAATAGGATCAGGACATAGATGGTAAGTAGAGGGAAGAGAGAAGCATTGTGGGTGGAATTCATCCCACCCCATTACCCCCTCCTTAACTAAGAACAAATTGAGCACAAAGAAGATATCACACCATATCCAGGAGGTGGGCCAAGTTAGAGGGCATCAGCACATCCAGTCTCTAGGCTGGAACAGAGTCTGATGCCCTGCTGCAGTTCCCCTGGTGGGTTGTTGCGCTGCTGTAGTACAGTTGTGAGCTCATTACTCAGATATATGCTTCTCTCCTCTCTATTCACCACTGCACTTCTAATTACCCTCTAGTTTATGATAGCTAGTATGGGCTCATGCAGTAGCTCAGGGTACCTGTTCTGTAAGCCATCCACCATTTACACAGCAAAACCTTTTTTTTTTAATGTCTCATACTATCATGGGCAAATTTCATAGTATGATAAAGCCCTTCACCAATCAAAGCACCAAGTGTTAGAGGAGAAATTGGTTTCTCATTCAGAGTTATGGGACTATTATGACCTCCCACATTACTGCTGGTTCATTTGCAATCAGCTTTTTCATTATCTTTCAGCTACACCGGACCAGAATTATGCTAATTGCCCATTAACTACAGTTGGGTGATTCATTTATTCTTTTAATTTAGAGTATCGAAAATGGATCTAACCTCTATTTTGCTTTTAAAACTTTCTGATACAATCTCTGCCACTACTGAGGTGAAAGTAAAAACAAGACATCAATAAGGCCATGTCCTTCACTGGGTATGGAGCCTCTTTGGACAGCACAATATCCAGTATTTCTTCCAAACTATTCTGCAAGGGATGACAAACAAGTCTTATCAGAAGGAATAATTTCTTTTTCTCTTCTTTTCTGCTGGTATGGATTTTCTTGCGTGTATACTGGAGTGTCTTTTGTTTTTCACTTTGATATTTCTGCTTCTTTTAAAGAGGTTTGTGCTCAAAATTATCCTCTACCTAGCAAAAATTTGGATATGCCTTCTATGTTGCAAACATTTATGGAGTTTTCTGCAGTTGGGATGTGTGGCCAGACTCACCCAGGCTGAAAGTAGGTGAGAGGAAAGGCAGGTGTCAGTGAGAGATGGAGTCATTAGGGCAGCTGGAAGGTCTGGGGAAAAGATAAGAAACTTTGAATTGCAGCGGGAGGAAAAAGGAAGGCCATGTTGGATCATACAGGTATTTTGGTGCAGATAAATTTTGCTGTAGCCAATTTAAATTATTATTTTTAATGGGCCAAATCAGGTGAGCACTTTGGGGTGGAGGTGCAGCTTTGAAAAATCTGACATTTGAGCATGACAATTTTTCTGATTTTTTAACTGGAGTTCTTGTGCAAAGAGAAGTAAGAAGTACAAGGAGGGGGCACTGGAGTATGAAAAAAGCAAACAGGTAGTTTTTTACTTTATCATTCCTAGGGGATTTAAAATTACTTAGAATGCTAGATTGCAAATACTATACATTTAAACTATAATCATTTTCAACTGAAAAATGCAATGAAATGGATGTGGGTTTTAGAGTTATATAGATAGACACATGTATTTATGATGAATGTCTACATTTCACAATACATAAAGTCAAACTTTGTCTTTTTTTTTCCATCCCTTTTTCTCTCCAGTTTTTAGTACTTTGCTTTATTATTTTCTTTCTGCAGGCTTTTGTTGCCAATCTTCCTATAGCGTCTGTTTTCTTTTTAATTAACTTCTAATTTTCCCTTTCTATACATCCTCAGACCCTGGCTTTGCAAAGCCTTGTACAAAACTGTTCACATTAAAATCAAGTGTATTTTTATCACATGAATTTAACTAGATGTGCAGGATTATGAAGAAAATATCAGTGGCTTACTGTTAAACCCTTGTTTTTCAACAGAATTAACAGAGGTAGGGTGGGTGTGTTTGTTGGGTTTTTGTTGTTTTGGTTTGATTTTTATTTTAATTTGTCTTTTTTTGTGATTTTGGTGGGGTTTTTTATTTTCATTTTGTTTTTTTTTGTTGTTTTGGTTTGCTTTTGGTCTGGGTTTTTTTGGTTTTGTTTGGTTTTGTTTGGTTTGGTTGGCTGTTGGTTGTTGGTTTGGTTTGGTTTGGTTTTTTTGTTGTTTGGTTTGGGTTTTTTTCTCTTTTCTCAGAGAAAGATTTGTAAATAAACTATAAGTGTGTAAATATTTATTTTTCTGAATGCTGTAGAGTTGCCTACACAGGTAATTTAATTTTTGAGGATTATTCATGTCAGTATCATTTTATCAATAAGATACAGAGCAGAAATATGTTTTATGCTATATTTTCATTTACGCATTTTGAATGGTTTACCATGATTTTTCAGTACAGCAAAATCCACAAGATCAATCTGATAGTGTCACAAAAACTATATATAAAAGCCACAAATTTGTTCTCAGTCAGTAATTCATTACCATGAATTATATCTATGAAAAGAATGTGTGCATCCCACAGGTGTAGGTGCACTCTAGAAGCCCAGGGGTTAACTCAGCATCTTAAAACACAGCTATTGCTTCCAGCAGTCTCTTTAACTTCTGTTTAGGTAGCAGCACTTCAAAGGCTTGCTCCTGTTCTCCTAATCACAGGTGTCATCTTTTTGGAGAGGGTAGCAGCCTTGTAGATTATTCACCTCTGAATTGTGACTGCAAAATCCTAACTACTTGCCAGTCTTCTAGAATCTTTATAGTGAATGGCACCATCTTGTTCACAAAATTAAGTGGTATCATGTTGTAAAGACATAAATTCAGGCAAAGGGACAGCTAGAAGAAAGGAATACCACAGATAAGCAGAGCAGCCCCAGTGTGGCTCAGCGTCTCAACATGGGCAAACTTCTTGCAATTACCTTACATTAATACAACTAAATTAGATTACTGAAAGAATGGAACTGCAACAATAAAAAATTGAAAATATTAGGCTCCAAGAATAGCACTAATTTAGCTGCTTTTGTATGGATAGACTGTTTCTCCATTCCACTTTTCAAAAGCCAAGGGCCTAGAAGTACTTAACAAAGCTAGTCAGGTGTATGCCTGCTGGAACTTGTTGATTTTATATACACACAGGTACACATACACACTAAAATTAACTCGTTGGTTAGAGTATAGTGTTAATAACACCAAGGTCGTGAGTTTGATCCCTGTATGACCAATTCACTTAAGAATTGGACTCGATGATCCTTGGGGGTCCCTTCCAACTCAAAATATTCTGTGATTCTGTGTTCAATGCCTTCTGAACTGAGGTTCTACTCCCTGACTGGGATTGATTGATTTAGCCATTCCAGAACTATCTATATTTAATCATCACACTAATCAATGTTATAATACTGTCTGTGTTGTAAAATATGCAGAATGCAAGATCCGGAGAGAGTTCAACTTTGATTCTGGAATCCCAATTTCATTGCTGATAATTTTCATTTTAAAATGCTAATCTTAAATCTTGACTTAACGTTTTCAATATCACACTTTTCCATGCTTTATTAAGTGTTCAGGTTCGGATGATACGTTCATTTACCCGCGAATTAGTGAGAAGGGAAAAGGCTGAGATTCCCGGGCTCCGTAAGAGCCGCAGCAGAAAGCAGTTGTTGGAGGAGACCAGCATTTTTCCATATACGGATGCTGCCCTCTGCTGAACAATTGCTACGCTACAGCTTAATCATCTATCGCGAGTGTTACTTCTCCGAGTAACTCTTCCCAGGCTCACTGGAGGTGAAAAAGCAGGTTGCTGTCCTGATTCACGGGTTTGCTTGCTCTGAATACCAGCTACAGCGTTTTCCTGGCTGCCCTCCCCCTGGAAGATATGACGTCTGAGAGATACCCGTGATTTCTTTGCAAGGCTCTAAGAACAAAGAAAGGCTCGATTACCCCTCCTGAAGGTTTCTGCAGTTCAAGTGCATTGATCTTTTCCTCTGCCGCTGAGGGGTTTTGTGATAGGAAGTTTAGTTACTTGTGTGCAGACACATGGGCTACTGGCACATAGCTGTTGGATGAATACAGGGTATGAGGCTGTTATCAAAACCTCAGATTAAATTAAAATGGATAATATGGCTGCCTGAGTTTTGTCCTGAAAGAAAGGCTACCCTGTGCCTGCCTAAAGAACTACTACGTGGCAGTGACACTGCACAGAGCCCTTCTTACATTCATCTCAGCCCTGCACTGACAGAAGAAGCTGATCCAAATGCTGACTTCCTTGCATCTTTCTTTATTTGCACGGAAAGGATCTGCTTGAGTCTAATTCCACTTCTAGTTTTCATTTTTTCTCTGTAATTTATCCTCAGTCTGTCTTCTTTGGCAACCTACCCTTTTCAGGGTGACTATCTAGTTCAGGAGAAAATAAGCTGAATGGACTTTTCTTTAAGATTAATACCAGACATTTGGATTTGTAGTTCTGACATTCAAAGATTTCACTGTTCCGGAATTAAGTTTATGCAACATGACTTTTTAGTCATAGTTTAGAGAGTAAGAATAGAGCTGTGAAAGAATGTAACACAATGCAATCAATGTGCCAAAGAGCCAAAAGAAAGTGTAATTTATGCCAATTTCCACTACCTTGATAGGTAAGCCCAGCAGAATATATTAACAAATGATACTTCTACATGATGCCATCTGCTATAGTTTAATGTATAATTATGTCTTTTAGAATACTAAAGGATGGTTTAAAAACCTATAGAACATATCTCAGAATTAAAGTAATTTCTATTGATCCCAATTATGTTTCATAAAGCTTTGTTGATTTTTTTCCTTTCTTAAAGTGTATGCTGTTTTCATAAAGGAACGTTTGATTGTAGTTTGCAGACTTCATAAGCAGAAGGGCTCATAGGATAATCAGCCATATTTATCCTGCTGCTGCAATATGTATTCCTCATATTGGGCAGAAATAAAGCAGGATATTTACTGTATAAGCAGTTATTATTTGTAAAGGTACAAAATTCACTTTCACATTTTGTGATAAGCACAGAGCAGCCAGCGTTCTCACAGGACTCAGATCTGATTTTGAATCAGCTTGTGCTATTTTAGAGTTCGCCTCAGAGGCCATATGAAGCCTGTCATTTTAAAATGGCATAAAATATGGAGCTTTTTTATTATCTGAGTTCTAAATAAAGCTTGATGGGGTTTAAATCACAGGAAAAATGTGTTCTATCATCATTGGAAACAAAATTATCTCTACTTTGCCTTATAGCTTCATGTTATTTAACTGTTGTTCTCTTTATCAAAATTTTTGTTTTTCTTCAATTTAGAAAAGTATTGAAAAACAAGTCCTTGAACCTTTCCAAAATAACCAGCACAGGCAAAGTATCAGCAGATTCAAAAACTTTCAGTGATTGCTTCTAAGATATACAAGATGTATTTTAAGCCTTTCAGCTGTAATTTGGACAAATTATTGTGAATATTTTAGAGTATTTTGAGTTGCGGCAAATTTTTATCTTTATTGTGTACCTCCAAAGCAAGAAAATAAAACAATGTCTTATAATGTTTTGCTGCCAACTGCATCAAGAAATCCTGGAACCTCAAGTATGCATTGGGCAAACAAATATATTTGACAATACCTTCCAAATTAAGAAACACGGAGTTGATTGATGCAAAAATAAACAGTAATAGACATGCTACATTAAGACATGGGGACCAAGAGTAAAGAGGTGTTTTTAACAAAGTATTGGAAGAAATCAGAATAAGAAAACTTTTTGGTTTTTTTGTTTCAGTGTTCAGTTTTTCTTTTAAAAGAATTCTGAGAAAAAAATGAAGGAAATGTTACCCAAAGGTATGTTTGCTATGGATGTATTCATTGCCTTTTAGCACAGATATTTGTTATCTTGTCTAACCTGAAAAAAAACACTTGACAAGTTTCTTTTAAATTCCTGGGCAATATATACTAGCACGAAAGTCAAACTAGTTTATACCAGTAGAGGATCTCATCTGGTTTATAGTATTCTTCTGCTTCATTATCTTTCTTCATTAAAATATTTTTCCAAGCAGTACCCTAAGTGAAAGAAAATAGAAATATTGATACATAGGCCTTAGGAAGTAATTAAACAAACTCAGTTTTCTGAACAAATGGGTGAAAGGTAGCAATGGATACATTTAGCCTGGAAATCAGAAGACCATTCTCAGTTATAACCGAAGTTCAGTCTGGAATAGGCTTTCAGTGAGTTTAGTGAGAACAGCAACAACTAAACCCCTAATTTATGAAGTGAAGAATATAATACAGTCCTTGCAACCACACATTCTTGAGAACCTAGGAGGTCTCTTCCACTGCTGTGTTCCTAGAAATAAGGTATGTATTTGTACTGAGCTGTATATGGCCAGTATTTCTTTACCACTTCTTTCCAGTGGTTTTCTACATTAACACCCTCCTCTTAGTAGTACAAGATTAGAACAACCTTCAGGCATCTGTGGATCTTGATATCCAGTCTTAAAACCACAGCCCAGGTTGTGGCTTTGGATTGTGATGTATACACCATAGCATCTGACAATGCTTCTCATTACAGAAGTTTTATTTAATTAAAGGTAATTTTGCTCTGAATGCTCACCTCCTGAACACCAATCGGTGGAAAGAGCAGATTCCTGAGTGTCGTGTTGAATGGCCCTCCTGTGACCTTGAGATATGTCTCCTACTTGCCCTGGATTTCCTGTTTCTTCCTGAATCTTGATAGCACTGTTGGGACCCAGATTTGGATCCTTATCTACCAGCTTTCCTTTTTCATTTTTAAAGTACAAAACCTGCAGGATTATGATCAAACCAACTGTTGAGCTAACTTTGGTTTTGGAGGGTACCGGAAGAGACATCCCCAAGTATGATGCAGAATAATCTCTTGCCCCGTAACCAGATCAGCTGTAAAACCTTGATCTGGATATTCTATTCCTTCTATGGCACATTTTACAGTGGCTGCAAGTTCTACTGTATTTATAATGTCTCTCTTTTTCCCCATCTGCATTCTAGCAGATTTGAGCAGGCCTAAAGGTCACTCTGCGTGTAGCCACAGTAGCTTTTTAAAACCCTTTGAATGCTAATCCAGTTCTGAACTGCTTTGCATTTGCATATTTGCTTAATCAGAAGTGTGTAAGGTCAGCACAGGAGCTTCATTAGGATATTCAGAGCTAAAATTGCTCTCCTCATCACTTCCCTTAGTGTTCAGCCCAGCTCTGCACAGGTTGCAAACCTCCCTCATGCCCCTGCTGGCAGTGGTAGCGGGGATAAAAACAGATCCAGAAATAAGTGGGAAGGCTGAAACCCTCCAACAAGTAAGGGGTCAGAGAGAGCTTGCATATGCCAACCACGTTTTAGGCTGTGCTATTTTAGCTATTCAGACAATCAAAATCTGTTTGGGAAAGCAGAAGGACAAAGCAAAGATAAAGAAGCTAAGAGCTGCAGACTGGAAGCAAGCTGTTTTCAAGAAAACTTGATTGTAAAATATCAAGGATGGAAGAGTGCAATGGTTCTGTGGCTGGGTTCGAATTTATCCCATGGAATATTCCTTCCAAGGAGGCAGTATTCTTCAGAAATCTGCAACACCGTCTAATAACCAAGTGACTCCCACTTGTGTAGCTGTTCTACTGAACATACCAGAGTCTCTGACCAGGCAGAGACACCACAACCTCTGCACACCTCTGCTTTTAGTATGTCAGTGGGGCTTCAGAAAGAGACTGTTCTTAGTCTTCTCATCTTTCACATTCATCTGCTCCCCTACCAAGGATTTTCATCTCACTGAGGTCATCATTTAGCCAACATTCCTCATCCATTGCAAACATCCATTTCTTTTTTCCTCAGCTGCTTTTACTGTGATTTCTTCTACCAGTCACAGATACAAAGCCTCACTGTAAAACTATTTCATAAAATAGGAAAGAATTTAGAGGTGGGGAAGAGAAAATTATAACAAATATATTAAGGGAGACAGGTACACAACTATTTTAGAAAACTTAAAACTTATGAATGTCAGGAAGTTGTGTTGCAGTGTATGCCAGACAAACGTTTGACCTTTTGTACCTCTGCCTACCATCCTTCATGTTCATTTGGATAGCAGGATGCAAAACGCCCTTGTGTGATACTTCCCAGAATCATTTCACTATTAACTACACACGTTGACTTCTATAATGTGATGCAAAATAGTGGAAAAACTCAATTTCAGTCCAAGTGCATGTTGTATCAGACAGATATCCCATTCTAAATTTTTTCCCTACTGTGTGAACAGAGAGCCCATTTTTTTTGTGACAACTTAAGAGTTACAGTAGAGATAGTTAAGGCTTTCAACTTTATATTTCAGAATGAATAGGAGTTCCAGGGATTACAGCTACTGCCCATTAGGGATAACTGCAAAGGCTATGTTGTGAAGATGTTTGAATATACTGTATCCTCAAAGAACGGAGATGTTAAAAGAAGCTTTCTATTCAAATTTTAAGGGAATGTTACAGTCACTGTAGAGGCAATATAAGAAAACTTGTAATTTTGAGAGTACAAAGCCCATTAAGATAGTTGAGAGGAATTACAAAACATATATGTAGAAAAACTGAACATCTGCTAAGGATGAGATGGCTTTTTAAATGGAAAGTGGAATAATGCTAACAGATGGCCCACAGGGCAATAAAAAAAAGTAAAAGATAATTTCAAACATTGTCTTACAGGATGAGATTCTGGTGTTCATTATGTAATATTTTGGTAAGAATTATTTTTCAAGATTTTCTGAAAATTATTGTATCTCTGTCATTGTCATGTCTTTCTCCCTTTCTTGCCATTTACTCTTCTTCTAAAGCTTTATGTTTCTCATAAACCCTGTGTTTCAGTGAGATTCCATTGACTGTGGAAATTTTGGTAAAAAGTGATTAAAGTCTGCAGAATTTAGCTCAATGTGAAAATAACTGTAATGGGTTTTCCTGTTTGTTAAAGTAATGGTTTTTACAATAAAAGACTCCAGATCTATCTTCAGTGAGATCATGGTTTGCTTGCCCCAAACTTGTACCCTGTGCCAGCACAAGCTGGAGAACTGTGATGCACTAGGTCAGGGAACCAGAGCAGCTGGGACATAAACCTTTTGGGAGAAATTGCCTTTCACTTGAACTGTCACTCAGCTGCACAAATTGATGCTGCTAGCTCAGCTGAGGAGATGGTGAAGGATATGGCTGCAGGAAAAAGAGGCTTAGGGGCTACTTTCTCATGCAACTGTATCCCCTTAAATGAATGTCCCATTAAAGCCTCAAGTGAAGCTAGAAGCAGTTGTAATAGGAATAAGCAAATGGTTCAAGGTTGGCACATCACTAGAGACAGGTCATAAGTAGAACTAATACATCTCTATTTTAGCCCAACCCATCTCTTTTGACAGAGCCTAAACCTGGAAGCAATCTGTTTTCTTAACAACATTTGAAGTGACACATAATAGGAAAAAAACATCATTCGTAAGAGATTTTTACCCTTGAAAATATTTGGGCTGAAGCTTTTGCAGTTCGTGAGATTTTGAACATTATTGTACTCAGACTACTTTTGTAATTTAGCCTTGAATTTGAACAGCCAAATATGAGCTGTGTATAATCCCTTGTCACTATCTAAGCACTGCCTCCCCCACCTGTAAGTAGGGGCATCTGGCCAATGGGGGAGACAGGACGAGTTGCTTTTCATACAACAGTGCCTAGATTTATCAACCTTTGGTTTGTGATAGATACATTAGTTTTTCATGACGAATTAACAAAGAAAAATTTTTCCCTTTGTTTCTTTGGCTGTAGAAACATATTCTTACCGTGCAACTCAGGGATCTCCAATGACCAGCAAGACATGATGAAACATTGCAAAAAACTGCATATATGCACAATTAAGTAAGCAAACAGAAAAAAAGATGGAATTCTACTGTTCGTTCAAAATTTTCTATAGTTTTCTTTAGATGAAAAACACTCTAGTTTCACTTACACAAGATAGTCCCTAGATTATTTCAGAAGAAATGTGGGCTTCTCTATTCAAGAAGCATGGGCAATACTGCAATAAGCTGCTTGTGTAACAAAGGATTTTTCAGGAACACTTTGGTTTAATGGTAATAGAGCTTACAACTGCTAGGGATCCGGCAACTCACAAAGAATTCTGTCTGTCTAGAGCTCAGCAAGGAAAAGAATTCTGAAATAGAAATCCTTTGATCTTAAAATGACAAGACCTGAATAGTAAAACCCCCTCTCACAAGAAACACAGGCTGTAATTATGGCACATCTATTATTTAAAATGTTCTTGAAAATTCACATAGAAGCTGTTCAAAACAAAGTAAAGCATTAGGTCATGAAGTGGTCTGTAATACTGCGAATTTTTTTTTTTTTTAAATAAATTTCTGTCTTCTTTACTCAAGCATTTTCTTGCAGTAGTTGCTGTGCAACACATAAAATGTTTGATCCAAAAAAGTTCATTCTTTCCCTGTAAAAATAGATTCTAATTTATTCTATTTTGTTTTAAAGAAGACCCTGTGCATGCATCTGCAAAGTGTTTGATGAGGCTCAGATCTTTCACTTCCTATATAGCCTCCTCCCTGGACAGCTGAATTGTATTTGTGCCTGATGGCTGGCAAATCTGGCAGAGTCACTGCTAACATGTTAGCCACAGCTATTATAAACAAAATTCTGCAATGTAACTGTCTCACAGCAGGCATCAAATAACCTAGGAAAATGAGTGAGCTGGAGCTTAGTCATATTTGATAATTAATGTGTGATGGTTTCCAACCAAAATTAATTTAGTGATGGAGTAAAACATATGGAATAATGCTTAAGCTTACATCAAAGGCAAATATTGAATACATTAGGATACATTATCTCTACTCTTTCTGGAGTACATTATGTTCTGTTAAGATGTGATGTTCTGAATTTCTGCCTGGGCTTCTCAGAGAATTTGTGTGATGGCTCACAAATGTGTTCCCGAGTGCCCTCCTCTCTAGCACTCTTCCAATTCAACTATCATTTTTTTGTTTCAGATGAAGCATTAACACTCATTATCTGTCAGTGGGAAAAAAAAAAAAAAGAAAACAAAACAAAATCTTTAAGACCCAACAACCCTTTTTTTTTCCAGATGAAACATCTTTCCTGGGTGACACTTCTGAAGTTATCAGTAGGAAAAGCCTTCAAAGAAAATGGGTATCAAGCCTGGAACATTACATAATGCTGAGTTGAAAGACAAAGTGTTTTCTGGAATTTTAATTTTTTTAAGCAGCTGCCTTTAAGTGAACACAGTCATCACTGTTATAAAATATTCAAAGCCTCATACATATCAAACAGAGACACAGTTACTAGGGCAAACAATCTCACATATCTGTTAAACAAACACTTGGAATTTTTCCTGAGCCCACTCTGCGTCTTTACAATGCCTCTAGTTTTAATTGATTTTTATCCAGTATCCAGTTGTTCTCTATTTTATGGTAATTTTCAACTTTCCAGGGCCCTGCTAGCTTTGTGGAGGAGCAGGTCAGCATGCACTCATGGGAGCCAGAGATTAAAAGACTTCTCCATGTTAGGTCATTAACCATTCCACTTGCTGTACCATAGCTCATTTTCCCATTCCTAATTGATCACTTCATTGATCAGACATTATGGAGATGGCTTAGTAACCTAAGCCTTAGCTTTGAAACACGGTAGAGACTGCAATTACCTGAAAATCTTCAAGGGTGCCTGCAATTTTCAGACAGTTGGAAGCTCAGTTAATCAAAGATTCTGGCTAATGGAAAGGAGGGAGAAGAGCTGTTTCAGCTGGGTTCCCTAAGGCCAGGACTTTCAAGAGAAGTCTGGAGAGAGAACAGAAATGTGCATATAAAATTTTCTGAGCAAAAGTCTTGTGGGGTACCAGTGCATGTTGAAAGAGATACAGAAGCCTCTGTCCTGGAGATAGGTTGGTATAACTGGCACCTGCTGACAGGTGCAACAAAAACACCTGCTGAGCCATCCCCAGCAGTAGGGGTTGTTGCACCCAGGAGTTCAAAATGGTTCACAAAAGGCTGTTCTGCCCCCTTTGATCATCTTCTTTCCTCTGCTCACCACTGTATCTCTTAATGTGTACTGTCTGCCTTGTAGGGTCTTGGAAGGCAGAGGAGCTATGGGGTGGGCTACATGGCAGCTGCTACATGGGCAGCTGAGGAGATCCATGATGGCATAGGGCTGGGGCATCTTGCTTAGCCAGTCCTCTCCTACAGACACCTGTGTGAACTGGGAATTCAGTCACCACACTGTGCATGTGTGCATACATGCTCATGTGTGCAGGCACTGCCAGGACCTCATGTGTTTTCCTCATGGAATCCCTTACAGGACAATAGATTCCAGGGATGTGGACAGTCTCAAACTGATCACATGCAGTGGCTAACTGGAATTGAGGCAGTGATCAGGACTGAGATACCACGCTGTCAGGCTGCCCTTGTATTACCCTTAGTCCTTTAAAGATGCCTCTCTTTCCAGTTTAGATACACGACATCAAAATCTGAGGTCTTTACTATTTTCTCTGGCATTGCAAATCCTGCCAAATAATGTGTTCTTCTGTACTTGCTAATTATGGCCCTACTGTCAGTTAATATGCATCATGCCACAGGTCATCATCTACTCTGAAGACTGGTTTTCAGTGGTGTGCACATTGTGGTATAGAGGATAAGATATTTCCCTTTGAAGGTAGTTTATGAATCTTATCAGGCTTCTTCATGATGAAAGGCACTATAGATATATAAGAGATCAAAGCTGTGTAAAGATCAGTGGTATTTGTTTGCATGAGGTTTCTCTTTCTGTTCTTTCTGAGGATTTTGAGCTTCAAAGTTTCAGCTTTAAAGAAACTCAAAACCCCATAGAAAACGCTAGCAAAAGCCACCATGTTATAGATGGTTTGAGGTCAGGCCAGCCAAGGGCTACGGGATTCCGACCCGGACTCAAAAACTCAAAAAGCTCTTCTCCAACATTCTCTATCTGCCAGCAAAAAAAAGCTGATGCACAGAAAATTTCTGGTCTTCCTAAATGCCAGTGAGGGTCCAGAGCAGTAAGTTTTGGAGAAAAAGAATGCCACTTAACAACCTAGAGGGAAAAAACAGCTTAACTTAAAACATAAGTGTTTCTATTGTGACTTGTCAGTCTGCTAGCAAAATCATTATAAATTGTGAATAACAGTAGCAATTGGCCTAAAAAATCAGATTAATTTATTATATAATTTGTGGTATATTTTTTAATTTTTACTTAAATGTTTTAATATTGAGAATTTCAATGTATGCTTCTGCAGATATCTAGAGGAATTGGGAATAGAAATCCAGTACTTCCACTGAAAAGCATTGGTTGCAAGCAATACTGGTTTTGGCTGCATTGTACTTTTAACATCAGATTAGTGTTTGGCATCAAGCAAGTCATCCCTGATATGTGTGTGAGCTTTCATTTTTTGACAGGATCACTGCAGTAAATTTTCTGTACGTCATAGCGAGTACTCATAAATGATATTAAAATAAACCTGTGACCCATAAGAACAGATTTCTATAGCAGAGCCACACTATGGTCACACAGAACCTACAAACACATTGCATAATGTAGCAAGACAAAATTAAAAAAAAAAAGGCCAGATAACACTGTGTGCCCAATCTGAAAATCCTTCTCCTTTAAAGGGCTGAAAAAGTATTTGTTAGTATGGTCTGCCTATCCATTATCAATAAAGCTCTCACTGTAAGCATCAAAAATCCACACATCTAAAACAACTTGTCTTTTTTTTTTCATTCTTTAAAAAGGATCTAAGTGAAAGGAGAAGTAACAAAGAACTACTATGGATCTACATATGTCTCTGTAGGACTATAGAGTATGAAAGCAACGAACCAGACTCAGACATATGAGTGGATCCCAGACTTTCTCCATATCATCTCCATAGTAATCTTCAGGTAAGTCATACCAAATAGTAAATAAGCTGTGTAACCAAGCAGAGTAGAAAACAATAACCTGTCCAGTACATTTTATCAGTACAAAGTCATAGTCCAACAGTCAAGGGGAAGGATGGGAATCAGGAATTGAGTTTAATCAGCTACTATTGCTTGCAAGAACTCCAGAGGCCTTACAGAAGAGACAAATGCAAATCAAGTCCATTGGTGCACGATAAAAATGAGTTCAGTCTTGTGGTGAAAATATTTCTTTTAGGGGAGAATACAGGAAATGTTTCTGCACTGGAAAAATCCAACCAACCATGAAAGTAAATGTTCTCATTCTGAGTTATTTATTTTTTTGTTAGGAAGAGCAAAGCAGGAAGCATTAAATTTGAAAAAGGTCTTCATGTCCCAGGAGGCTATTCCGGGGCACATCCAACACAGGAGGCATCCCTCTCCACTCTTGAAGCTGTCCCCCCTTTATGTTAATTATTCTTGAACTTTACCCTTTCCTATCCCAAGTGAACAGCTTGGCCACAAAATTGTCGTATCAGCTCTTCAGTTTTTTTCACTTTCTCTCTGGTGTAATAATTATTGTGTTATTTACATTGAATGAACAGCTTCATCAGGAGCTAACAAGGCAGACACTGTTCCTTCATGTTCCTCAACCATACACATGTAATAGAGCTTTGGCCCGGGAAACTTTCCTGTGACTTGGTGCATTGTGCTGCAGAGAGGATGGCACCAACTGCTTAAACTCTTTGGAGCGAGTGACTGCTGCACCTCCTCCCTTAGGAGGGGAAAGCCTTATGCTGGCAGGTGAGTGTGGGCTAGCTATAGTGAGGGCTAGAAGTCATAGAGGAAGAACTGTGCCCATACCCAAATTGTTCATTGTTAACCATCTCCTTCCTGCTCTGCTGATGATCAGAGTAACACCTCAGATTTAAAGGAGAGTAGGATCCCCAGTTGTCAGGCTGATGAATAACTGAACTGATTATCTCTAAGTTTGAATTAACAGCAAAATGTCTTTCATAGAAACAAGTGTTCAATCAAATAAAACTGATAGATTTTGGACATGGAGGATTAAAAATTACACTTTCTGCATAACAGTCTACAAGAGCTAATTTGTTCCCTTCCAAAATCTCAGGATTAGTCCCCAAGTACGTTTCACTAAAGTTTCTGCAAATAGCTTTATCTATATGTGGAAGGAAACATAACTTGTCTTGTTCACTCCATTCTAAGTTTCTAGTGCTCAGCACCCACGGAATGGGTTGCTTATGGGGAGATAATATCTTTTTTTGTGCCTTCCAAAGTCTCTGAAGGATGTCTTTCTGGTTAATAGGTTGATTTAACTTGTATATGGTCCAGACTATAAATATGATTATTTATCATACTTCCCCAAGATACTGGCAGTAAAGAAGACAAGGTTGAAATTCTTCATGATTTCCTCTCTCCCACAGCTAGGGACATTCAGCACACAATACGCAGATGGCGCACCACATAAAGGATCGTATTAGATGTTAAATGTTTTTTCTTCCCATACCTAATTAAACAATATGTCCCCACTATTAAAGAAATAGACGAATTGCAGAAAACTTCTGTCAGCTTAATCCCGGTTGCTAAAATGGGCCATTTGCCCAGATGGGATTGTTTTCTGGCCTATCAGGTTTGAAACGCCTAGAAATTCGGCAACCACTCTTGCAGTGTTGATTCAGCTCTTCATCCTTAATTGCGTTTCAGGCATGTAACTCTCTGGAGATTTTTGAATGACAGCCTAAATATTGAAGGCTATTCTGTTCTGTGTGTATGTTAGGTGACCTGCATTTTCTAAAACGACGAGCTCCTACAAGCCTGGCTTAAGTCAGCAGGTGCCATATGTGACAAAAATCACAGCAAAAGCCCCTGAGACTTTTTTGTCAGAGTGGGCAGTAGACCAACTTAAACAAACATTTCCAGTTTGTCTTCATTTGCAACCTCCTACAACACCAAAGACACTGTTACTGACTTTGGGGCTGTGGAGGCTCTCTCAGTAAGCGCAAGAATAGCAGAGCAGCCTGCCCATCACTGCTTCTTGCACAGCCATTTGCCATACATTTTCATCACTGTTTTCCTATTTCTATTTTGTTTCTAAGCTACATAGTAATATGGAGGGAGCTCATGGATTATTAAGCATTAGCCTACAAGCTAATTTCAAGAACATACGGAGCCCCCATTATTGCTGTAACTAAATGTCACCAAAAAGTCAGAGGAAAATCAGTGGAAATGAAACAGAGATCAGCTGAAGAGTGACTTGAATCAACTTGAAACTCACTGTGGCTATCCTACATTAGCCACTTTGAATAACAGAGTTGCAAACATCACCTTCAGTGTAACTTTTTGCACAGGAAAAGTTGATGATGAAAATAAACTTTTTCCATGTTTTGTTCTTATACTCCCCTGATGCAGAGAGAGTAAGCAAACTTTTAAATAAAAGAAAGCAATTTGGGAGCCACTGACCCATCAGCTTTTTTGTGCCAGTATCTACTTCTAGTATTTAACACTTAAAACTCATTTTTTTTAATGTCTATTGTCTGGTGTTGTTTTTTGCCTAATTTTATTTGCTCAGCTTCAATAACTATGTACACTATGGTATCTAGCTGCTATTGGCATACCAGGTACTCTTCCCCTCTATTTCTTCTGTGTTTTGTTGTGGTTTCCAGTAACTCTTCACCAAATATTTTCATAAAAAGAAAAAATGAACCATCACAAAACCAGCAGAAACGTTCAATTGAAGAGAGCTTCACAGTGCAATAACAAATATCCAAGATCTCTCATGTTTTTCATGTCAGCTGAGACTTGATTTACTCCTACATTATGTTTGCACTCTTCACAAACCGTTATCTAGAGAAAATCCACTTCTAGCCAAAAGCACTGAATAAAGCTTGGAATATGACGATCTATGATTTCCTCTATCTTTGAAACATGTGTAATGTTCAGCCTTATACTCAACACAGATTTATTTCACAGCTCTGTACTTGCCCTGTAAGTGATTCTATTTTAAATATTTCTGTCTGTATATTTCACTATGCTAGGATTTTTTGAAGAGCATCATCTACTATGTCCATATAACTGGGTACCTCCAGATTTAATTTACTTTATCTGTCATAGGGGATTTTTTTTTTTATAATACAGTTACACTGATCCAATGGCTAACCATTACCCAAAGGGACAGTTCTCTTGTGCCAGGACTTGCCACTTCCCTATCCTCAGAGCTCTAAAGCACTAGAAAACCAATCATTTTACTTCTGAGTTTCTCCTGAACTGTGTTCACATGCAGTCACTGTGCTGATGGAGGCAAGCAAGGGTAGGACAGCTCTCTTCAGAGGCAGCCAGCAGGTCAGATCAGATGCCTTGTACAGTTCCAGGGACAGGTATTCATTTTAGTTCAGTGCAAGCCACGTTCTGACCAGTCCTGTCTTTCTCCACTGACTGTGCAAGGAACTTTAGATGACTGATTTAGGTGACTTATTTAATCCAGATAAAGACAGATGACCTGAATCCCATCTTAGAAACTAAAAGTAAGTAACCTTAATGGCATCATGCAATTTGCATTTATTTAGTTCACTTTAGTACTTGACCAGTTTTAATGACACAGCTACTTGTTAAACTTGGTAACTCAGCATTAATATGCCTAAATGTAAGCAATAGAGGTATCACCATTCTCACAAAACTAACAGAAATATGAAAATAGTATCATTTTTCATGTGTATATGATGGCAGTATTCACCACAATTTATTTAATGTTGAATTACAAGCATCAAGCTCTGGAAAAGATGTCAACCATTACACTTCAATTGTTTTAAAGATACTATTTTAGTGTCATGTTTCATAGGAAAACCATACTTCCCTATTATTCATCTGACATTTAAAGCTTTTTTTTATGTTCTTTCCTAGGAATAAAAGACTTAATCACAAAAGACAGGTTTTAAGAGGGCTTTATTAAATCTGACAACTGACTAACTGGACTGTGTGCAATTAATAAGAAAATCTGACAACTGAGCAACAAAGGATTGTTCACTGATAGCACTTTTTTTATTTCTGCATTTTTACAGATCTTCAGTTCTTCAAATACAACATTTGAGTAAGACATTATTCTTTCAAGTTTACACCCACACTTCATGAGATTACTGCAGTGTGGAAAATGACGCATGGCTTCCACCGGTGGAAGAGCCACAGAAATGACTGAAACACACAGAAAAACTAGCCCTGCTCATACACTTTCTTAGATGAAAATATTTGTGTAGGATAGACTGGGTGTCTCACTGTTTTATACCTTCTTTCACTTACTATTTCAAGTGATATACAAATATAGTAGAGACTTTCATACAAACGATCAGATTCACTACTGTGGGATCCAATAAAAAAAATTAGTATAATGCTGACAAAACAGTGCACTTTGTAGAGATCTCTTCTGATGCTCTGCAGAGGAGCTCAGTAGGTCACTACTTGCATATTGGGTGTTTTAAACTTTACCTTCAGACATAGAAAAATATTTTAGTTTAGATACTTCCTCTGTTGCAAACTTAAATATCTTCTTTATTTTTGAATAGTGCACTGTATGCTTTATCTTCAGGCCCAGCAACAGATCTGTTATAATTGACTTGATGGTTATATTACTAATAGGTCATGTACAAATCACTGAAAGTACCGTTCTTTTGTTTCCTAGAGAAATGTCATAAAATTCTTGAAATGCAGGATGGGATAGGAGTTTACTGGGATTATGTCCATATATTTACTAATGAAGATCATTTTTTTCTGTAAGCCTTGATAAAAGTCTTTCTTCAAGCTGAATCCAACTTATCTTGGAGGGTTCATTTTCTCACAAATCAACTACAGCAAACTTTTTTAAATGTGCAGTATAAATTGTTTGGCTTTGTTTTTTTTTTAATTCCCTTGCTGCCAGATGTTAACTGGCATTCCCAGGTTCAGTGAACTCAGTCAGTAACTTGCTCAGTCTGAATCTTCTTCCTTTTCCAGAGGGTACACTTCTGCTTCTTCCACTCCCATTCTTGCTGAAAGAGACATCTCCAAATGGCTCCAAGTCTTTCATTTGGATTTAAGTAAGTTTTCCCATTCAACAGTGGACTCGCTATTTTTAGGAATTGCTGGAAAGATTGACTGCATCTTAGTTTGGAATTCTTTCATCTATAAAAGAGATTTAAAAATAAAATCAGTTAACTGCTAATACGAAGCAAATAAAGTTGCACCATAAACCCCAGGCTTATTCAACAAAAGAAGCTGTGTGAGGTAAAGAAGAGGTAAAAAAACTTTTAAAATAACAGAAAATTAAGACTTTCCCTCTGATTACGTTGGTTCAATTGGCAAAGTGAAAAAACCATGAAAGGACCCACAACAATTACCCCTTCTAAAGCACCACACTGGGGTGACTGATTTGAATTGCTTGCCTGAAGGATTCACTACTGTTATATGAACTACTACACACAGACACACAGATGCACACACACACATATTTAAAATGTTTCTGTTTGGAGGAAAATTACCTCCATAGAATGTGCTCATATTTTGACTGCAGTGCCTTTTCTACACTTGTAATGGATGAAAGATCCAATAGGGGTGTTCAAGGATTTTAAAACAAGGGTTAAAGAAAAATACTGGTCAGCTCTGACAGCTTAGGTTTATCCCACCACACAGACACAGGTGACAAAACAAAGTCTCATTCAAAAGTATATAGTAGCAGGAAGGAAAACAAGATTCATAATGATACATAGGACCAAGCTTTTCTTTCATGGTTGTTAACATGATCTGAAAGAGGAAGTATACCTATATAACATATATGGTATTTATAATTTATATTTATGCTAAGTATTTTATCACCAATGTCTGATTCAATAGTCCTGGAAGGCCAGAATTGAAAATTCTTTTATATAAAAGTCATATATTTGAAGATAATACTTACAACTGTCGAGTTTCCTTCTTCCAAGATTTTTACATGTATTTACATGTATTTTTACATATTTAAAAATGTACATTTACATTTTTAAAGGATAGGCATGGAAAAAACAAATCAGTGAAACTCCTATTACACAAACAGCAGGATGTACAGGGGAAGTTTTGGACTGCTATTTTTAGGAAGCTGTACAGAATCTGTGACATTCACACAGAGAAAACAGGATGTGGTATGCAAGTACTGGATGCAATGACCTCTTGTAGACCAAATGCTGTTTCAGGCAGTATGTCCCACAGAGAGGTTCCAGGAAACCTAGATATTCCAAACAGCCACACAGGCATCTTCTCTAATATGCCTATGTTTTGTGTGCTATGGGTCATCAGTATTTTTACAAATACCTTTGGGCCATTTTCGGTTCAAGTCCTTGTGTATGAATAATTCTCACAAAGAACTGGTATTCTTTAGAGAAATGCTGCTGGAACGCAACTACTCAAGTTACAGCTGATATAAAGAATGAAACAATTTACAAAGAAATTACCAATCCTTTACTAAGACAATAGCTTACTGTGATGGATGAAAACATTTTAGAACTCTAGTTTTTGTCTAATAATGCCTGGGTATTGTTAATAAAAAAAAAATATGTTATATAAAGTAGAAGGAAAATTCAGAGCCAAATCATCCTTTTTGCTTTATCCTGATTTTGTTCTTAAATAAAAACTAATTTGCTCTCTGTTTCATATTTCATTCTGATCACATAGCTGTTTTGATTAATTATTTGTTCTTGGTTTTTAAAAATCTTCGCAATCACCCACAATTGTTCTCAAACTAACATTTTTGCTTCTTATTTAAAACTGAGAAGCACTCATAGACAGTTAACATTTCCAAGAATAATAAACACCAGTATCAGAGCTGACAAAGGGAAACAGCCCAGAATACATTAAACAATTGCTGACAATTAAATACAAGTATTTACAGTAGTAAATGTTTTAGGAGCATTGGCTTAGCTGTTTTTTCCAGTTCTCTGTAATTAAGTTATCCCAGTTCATTGATGTTCAGAAAGTATTCAATTTACTAAACATTTTTTGCTTCCTAAAGAGTGATTCAAGTCTTCTGCTCTTTCATCTCACTCTAAGTACTCTCTGGGTGTTTAGTAGCACAAGAATGGTCAGATACTAACCTGACAGAAAATGCTGTAGCTCTATTGGTAAAAACATTTTATACCAGCTAATGATCTGACGCAATGTGCATTTTTTTGGCTGTTTCTAAACTCAAGACTTTTAAATTTCTTTTAGGGTAAAATTTAAATGACATAAGTGGACATCTCTATTACTTCACTAAAGACACAAAAACATCAAAGGGAAACGAAAAGCAATTCTATAAAGCCTCCAAAAAGATGGTGGGTGGAGGAGCTATTCAGAAAACAACAGTGATTCCTCACTCTCACCTTATAATTACTAACATGACAGACCCTAACTCTCGAATGCAAAAAGCAAGCCTGTCTGGGAAATAAAACTCTACAGCTCTGTCCTGAAAGAAAAAAAGGTATTTATTTAGAAAGCACTAAAACACTGCTAGCAGCTACAGATTTAAGAATATTAGACAGATTTTTCTCCTCTCAGAACACTAATTTATGTTCTGCAGGTAAAAGCAACTCATTTCCTGGAAAAGCAATTTTTCCTTAACACGTGGACCAAATCTGAAATATTCAATATCTTTCTTTTGCTTTTAAGACTCCCTGAGAAATTTCCTCAGCCTTGTCTTCCCACATTTTGATGCTTATTTGTAAAACCACTTTGTAACTGATGCCAGACTCAAAGTCTCATTTACCATTTACCTCTTCCTCTCCTGCCTGCCCTTTTCCACAAGCTCCCTCTGCACAAAAATAGTATCCCGTTTGCAACTCACAACTTTGACCATGTGAACACAGTTGTCCACAAATCTTCTTCCTTTGTGATTCCTGGGCAGTGAGCTATTTCAATAAATCACACTGCCAAGCTGATCACCACTGTGCATTGTCTTGTCAGTGTAATGCTTTAGGTTGTCAGCTCTTTCTCAGTGTAACACTTTAGGCTGTCAGCTCTTTAAGAAGGACATTATCTGCAGTGACTGGCATGGGCCTCATTAATACATGACTTCACAGTATGTCTAAACAGGCCCAATTTCTTCCCAATACAAATGTCACAGCTACTAACTCTTACTAGAAGTTTTCATTTCTATACCAGTTAAAAGATATTGCAACTGATTATTCCTCTCAACAAGTTTTTGAGTTCTCAGTAGTAATACATCACTCAACTTAATTAGTACTGGTCATGGACTTCTATTTTCCCCCTCTCCCTCTCCTCCTAGCATGAAAGTTAGTACAATATTTCACTGGGGCTTTGGAAGATACCTCTAAGGTATCTTCCGCTTTCTCTTCTGTTCCATGAATATCAGCTTTTGAGTTTCTTCCTTCATTTCCACACTTTGTGCTTGTTGCTCTCCTGAATGTACCTCCAAATCCAAATCACTGTCTTCCCTATCCTCAGAGCTTCTCTAAAGCTCACTTACAACATTGCCTAAAACCATGGAGAAAGCTTTGGAAAAGAACTGTTCTCTGATGTAACAGAACTGGTGTATACACACACAAATAACCATGGAAATCACATCCCAAAGTTCCTGTCCCTTCTCTCGCAGTGAGATAAATAAATAAATACTTATCTATAATGTATTTAGGACTAAATTTGGCCTCCGAAGTAACTCATACTGGCCCTGGGGTTATTCTTGCTTGCATTTAGTTGACAGTATCATACTAGGCCCATTGCAACTTCAGAGGATCCTGGTAGTGAAAGCAAAATTTGTTCACTAAACATGTAAATCAGCCTTTCAACAAACTGGGCTTACCAGCATCCAGTCCTCCTGTAGTGTGGTGAGCTTCTTGTGAAGATGACAGATCAGCCTTATGTTCTATTAATATTGCACAATTGAGGTTCAAGAATTAGGACCTTGTCTTTACCTGCTTTAACTCTCAGGGAACAAGTACACTTCTCGACGAGGGAAATGCTGCAATTAGTTATCTGTGTCTTGCTTTGCCTTTTCTTTTTAGTCGACTTGCCACTCAAGAGGTCTCTTCTCCTCTCTCCTCCCCTCCTGGAAATCTCCTCTTATATTTCCTCCAGATTTCACAATACACACATCAGTGGACTCAAATCAGAAGGCATTAATTTAATTACAAGAGGTAATGCGCTATGTATTAAGTACTGGAATGTTTTGAAATAATTCGCTGAAAGGGCTGCCTCTTTATTATTGTCAGCCATACTGACACTGGGGTACTTGGTTCAACTGTGATAATGTCTTCACCTAATAGTGCAGTAAACCAAGTGCTAAAAGCTGAATGTATTTTACCTCTTTCTGCTGTCTTCAGTATCACAGGCCACTCTCTCAGTTGCTGCTTCTGAACCCAGTGGTACATGAACGATTTGTAACACATTTCTTAACATTCCAGCATGCTCCATTCCTGCAGGCAACTCTCTGAAGTGAATTTCATTCAAGTGAATTTTATTTTTTTGTCACAGATATTGCAAAGACTTGATGCTGTTTTTTCTTGCCAAATAAATTACAGTAACTGTTCTACCTCTGCCAGGCTTCTTTCTAAAAGGATATCATCTACCTTACTGCATTAAATAATCTGTAATAGCTACAGATCACTGTTATTTTCTTATCTTAACCTAATGATCCTGCCTCAGATGGCAAAAATATGGGTACCTAAAAGCATCATCCATTTAATAATCTCTTTTTAATGTACATCGTTGACAGAATGTCACACAAAAATTGGGAGAGCACTATTACTGAGAGCACTTACATGGCCGCTCATATTAAAATGAATGGAAGAGGGGCTAAAAGAGTCTATTTGAATCCAAGAATGAAAGTTTTACGAAGAAATGTTCTCTTTAATGTCTGACATTCATAATAAGCCAACCCAGATTCTAGGAATTATTAGTTTCCTATTTTAGTACTTGTATCAGTAAGAACTGCTTACATTAGCTTCCAAGTGAAATGAGGTTAGATGCCCTGAACTGGGATATCAACTGGCAGCAGAATACAGTATGTGCATGCCCTCTGTTCGCAGCCATCTTCCATTTCACAAGGCTCGAAGATGAGGCAGGCTGCCCTCGATTTAAAAGCACCAGTGAGGACTGTTCTTGCCACCTTTTCCCAAATCTTAAAATGACTGCTCTTGCCCTTGTTAGCAAATGATTACCAAGGGCCACATACAGAAGTAGCAAGTTATTTGTAGAGAATAGCAAGTGCTGAACCCTTATAGCACTGAAGAGCAGAGCAGCCAGTCTGTCAGCTGAAGGTGATTTGCCTTTTCTCAGTGTAAATGGGGCACTCACTGCAGGTCACCCTGTGCAGGTGTGCCTGTTGACCTCTGAAATAAGCATGGAAAATACAGCCCTGGTTCACATTCTTAGATCTTGCCCTTCATTGGCAAAGGCATCATGAATGGCTAGATTATACAGAAATACAGGTCTATTTAAAAAGTCCCTTACAGGGTCTATCCTGGCAGTATACATCCTAAAATTTAACTACTTTACACTGTACTGTCACAGTATGCTGTTCACCACCAGTTTGCTGATTCCAGTGTTTCAGGAGTGCATAGAGAAAAGCAGCAGCAGAATTTTGTTAAACCATCTAGAGAAGTCAAGAGCTCCTACTGGCCCCACGTCTCATGGAGGCTTACACGTATGCTTAACCATATGCAGTGTTGAGTATTCTCTTTGAAATCAGAGGGTAATTTACAGTGCCTAACATTAAACAAACACATATTTTTCCACAATTTTATCTCTATAAATCTTGTATAAGTGTCCTGCTATGTCCTGCACTTTTTAAAAGAAAAATAACACAAAAATAACCTAAGACAACTTTACAGGGAGAGAGGACCATCACTGTTTAGAATGAAGCTGTCACAGCTTCCAAACCATTATAAATATGTAGTAGCCTCCCATGGCTACTCCATATTCTGTCTCAAATTACTGGTGAACTACTGAGAGCTGTCAAGTCACAAGGGTCAGGCTACCTGTTTTCCAATTATTGGGTCACACAAAGAGATAAAACACATGAAATACCTTCCTCGTGTTACTTCTCCAAGTGTGCAGCAGACATGTTATTCATAAATGAATGCATTTCCCAACTGGGAAGAGGGTTGGTCTACATCACAAACACGTTTTACTAGTCCTGCTTTGTCTGGTTTAATTTCTGTGCAAACGTGACTTAGATCCCAAACTGGGAAGAAGATGCTATTCCAGTAGAAAAGCCTAAAGAAAGTAACACTGTTTGGCTAGATTATTTTGAATTAAAAAAAAAAAAAGTGATTATGATCAATGGGAGAGACAGCTTTTAATTTATATACACAGAGACAGTAATTTTGTAAACTGGAATCTGAAAAAGAAAGTAACTTCCTTAGGTTCAGAGATACAGGAGTGTCCTTGTAAGTTTTATACATTTCCATGTTGATATTTCTGAAATAAAATGTAAAGGAATTAAATTTTTGTAGTATATGATATGTCAAAGTAAAGGCTTTTATGCCATGCAGAAAAATTGAAAGTAGAATACTTTTGATATCACTGAGGAATGTGCCATTTATTTCTGCAGAATCTTACTTTCAAATCTGGGTGCCTGGAAAGGACATCCACATGATTAGTCTATTATGGTGTATTAGTCATTACCCCTTAGTCACCCTGGGCAATTTGAAAAATTAATCTTGAAATAATTTTAAATTTAAAGTAGTTAAATATCCAATTGTATAAAGCTAGCTGGTTAATAGACCCAAAATCTCAGGATGAGTGTCCCAATCCTATAAACTCTTCTGTGCTGTAATTCAGAGTTCTGAATTACATTCAAAACACGAATTGTCTGCAAGCAGGCTGTTCCTGAAAAGGGCAATCTGAGTAATTCTTTTACTCTATATGTCCATGAATTCATTATATGTATCATCCACAAGCAAGATCCAAGGCTGGGAAAAGGGCCAGCACACACCCAAAACTCTTCAGAAGATGCCGTGGGACCAAGATGTAGCACGAATAATTGGCACCCATCATAGAAGCTTTGATTCAGATTTTAGTGGTACATGTACAATTTAAAGTTTTATGTGATCAAGAAGTGGATCGACCCACTCGTCCACTTAGGGTGATGTGGAACTGCTTCACAGAGGCATTTTGGACCATAGGCTGAACCTGGTTTTGTTTTCTCTAGCTTCTTAGCACACTGGTGGCAGCTAACAGCTCTCACAGCACAAAAGAGTCATTCCTCAAAACAACTACAGTTACAGTCTTCCCATATTCTTGAAATACTCGCTTACAGCTGTCCCTATTTATAAAGCACATGTAGCAGCTTTCCAGTAGGAAAATTATGATCTTAATCCTTGAATAAGCAGTCTGCCTTATCAAGTATACAGTGAAGTTCACTGGTTTCTTTTTTTTTCTCTTCTTGGATAAAATACTAGCAGAACATATGTGTGGAGACAAGGCTTCTCCAAACCAAACTAATTAGGCAATATAAGCAGTACAGAAAAATCCAGTATAAACAGGAAATGCTAACTTGTACTAGTATTCCTTCTTCTTTCTAAGAGTTTGAGTTTGAATAAGTATTGAGGAAATAAAAGAACATCAAAAAAAGGGCAGATTTGATTTATATAGAAATATGTGATCATGAAATAGCAAGGAGAAGATAAGTTTTTGTTATGCGATAAGACATAAGCATGATAGGGAATAGAAACTTCATTAATAATACTTATGTGACAAATACAACAATAATTAAAAACAACAACAAAAAAAATCTCGTAATGACTGTAGGATGACTCTTATAGTTATTTTAGGAGATATGCTGCTTTTATGGCAACATTTGTCCATATATGAAACAGCATAAGAATTTCAGCCACTGCAGTATGCCTATATTTAGTTGAGATTTATAAATCTTAGTACTATTTACAGATGCAAAACCTAGTAATTTTTGAAGACTATGTCTCCATGTTCTCATCTTCTATTTTAAATTAATCCATTCTTAAAGCCAATACTGCTTTGTATTTATACTGTGCCTATGACTATACTTTCCCAAAATTATATCAAATATCTCTCGAAATAAGCAGGGGGATGTTATTTTTTATACTTAAAATGGTGATTTAGAGGTTAGATTTCCTCTAGAGAAGAGCAGCCTGCTTAGGAAATATCCTTACCAACAAAGCCAAGGCAAGCAAATATTCTCTGTATTGCTTTTAATTGTTTTAGACGTCTCTTTACAGCCATGCAATAGTTTTAGACTCTGAACATTTTAAAGGTTAAGATCAATGAAAAACAAGATATTTCATTAGGGGACACCATAAAAATGATAAACTAATATTTTATAACTATATTAGTCACAAATTGCTAAGCAATTCTTCTCACTATTTTTCCAGCTTTTCATGGAACAGATGTGGAAGCAACAATCAGAATCTCACAAATCTACATATGGGTCCTTTTCCTAAGGGACAAAGAATGCTTTTATTTGTGAGGAAATGAAACCTAATTTAATAAGGGCATGAAGAGCAAAAGGGTTTTTAAAGTGTAATTTATCTTGTTTGTTAATTGTTGTAAGTTTCAGTCTACAAGGGCTGGGGGCAATGTTCTGTTTTTAAAAGAAGGTTCATAATCACTGACAGTTAAAAAAAGAAAAAAAGAACACCAGACATTGTTTAAGTATCTGTCAAGTACTCTATAGCTGAAAGTTTAATTAAAAACAAGCGTTTACAACTCAACCATAACTTCTAGAAAACTTCTAGAAAACCGTGTCACCTGCTCTAGGTGACCCTGTCTTGGCAAGGTGGTTGGACAAGATGATCTCCAGAGGTCCCTTCCAACCCTAACTCTTCTGTGATTCTGTGAAACTAACATTTTTCCAAGCAATAAAAAGGTGTAGTGGATCATAACACTTGTAGAATAGGTAAATAAAATAAGAAAGGTTTGGAAACTTCCATGAAAATACTCGTTTAGTTCAACTGTAACAACAGGGGTTTTAAGATAACTTTGAGTATTTTACTTTTAACATTTTTTACTGAGTGAAACACCATTTACCCTTTAACTGAAAATTTAAAACTTCACTGAACATTTTATATAGAGAATCTTGAAATAAGATGTTTCAAGTACTATTCAACTTTAAAAAAACCTGAAAGTATAAATTAGCCAAACCCAATCTCTTCTACAAAATTTATTTCAGTACTGCTGTGTTTTGCATCAGAAAACAGTCATCCCACTGCATCAGGAGTGGGCAGCTACAGGGTTCTGAGGCTGCAAGCTCAAAACTTCTAAGATAATGCCATGGAAGATAGTGCCATGATGTGGAAATAGTTAAATAGCAAATAAACTTCTTAAAAAGGTGGTGCCATTTTGTTTCAAGCCAGATGTCAATTATTAAGTTTGCGTTTAACAGAGTACATGTCCTTCTATGTTGTAAAGTGCCTCAGAGAGGAAGCCTGTGGGTGTGTCTGGATGAGTCTTGGGTTCAGATCAGGATGCTCCTTGGAAGCAAATCTCCTGCTTGTTTACTGGCCATGAGTTTGTGTACTGCTAACAGTCTCAAAATGCATGACTTGGGCATCTTTAGGGTGAAACGAAACTGAAGAAGCCTTCTAGAAGTGCATATAACACAGTCCAACTGCAAACAGGCATTCAAGACATGGGACAAGGCCAGTGTCAGTCCAAATTTTGAAATTCCTGGAATGGCTGTAGATGTCAGGTCCTCAGTCTGATAACGCTATACTGCCCCAGTGCTGCTGGTCAATGATACCTGCTAATATAGACAGAGCTTCTATGTTCAGGGATAATCAAAGGTGGACAGATACATATATTTAAATGTATTTTCCTAACAGATTGCAGCAAGCAAGTTAAAAAAGTCTGACTATAGCTGGTTATTTTTTCAAGATGTACAATATAAAACCAGATAACCACCATCTTCTAGGTTCTTAAAAAGAAGATTTCTCTTTTCCACCATTGAAAAACAGAACTTAAACCATTTTCAAACCAAGTCCTCACTGATCCATCACTTCTCCATTTCAGAATAACAGTTGAGTGGAATTTAGTAGGGTTTATTACTTAACCAGCCTGTCCTCAGATTAAAACAGTGGCAACTGCAGGCAGGGGATATTAACAACCCAACTTGAGACAGCATAAAATCTTTTATATTCCTTACCAAGACATAAGGATCAGTTACTTACTATCACCCCTGGGTTTTGACGCTAGCATAAAAAGCAGCAGACTGTAAAGCTCCAGGGAACCACCTTTAACAATAAAGCCTGTTAAGAGGTAGAAGTACGCATTGTCATAGCACTGTTTTAAGAACCAATAAACCACAAAGATTAAATAAAAATTTCGTATCACCAAAGCTAGTGCATCACCTCAGTGCCTGGAAGAGATCTTAGCAACGATTTGCTTCTATAGCAAACACAGGCTGTCTCAGAAGGTGTAAGGACAAGGTATCCTGAACTGTGGCTTCAGTTTCATGGCACAACACAAACTGCTGAGCAGTCGCAACTGCTGACACAGATTAATTACAGCAATTATAAACTCATCAAGGAAATATTGTTCCACTTTACTCCCGTCGTTTCATCTCTGACTTTGGAAGCGATGACAAGATAATTTAAACATTCACAAACCTTAGGGTAATATATATTTTCATCAATCACTCACTGTCCCCTCAATAATCCAGGCTCATAGAAACACACATCCCCCAACACCAAAAGCCGTAGCATTTTGTCAACGATACCCGGTGAAACCATGGCCTCTAACTAGGGGCAACGCCGTTTCCCACTGCTTGTCTAAGAGCCAGGGTGGTTCTCAGACGACCAAACCCCTCCATGCTCCAGGGTCAAGCCCAGGACGGGCCGCCGGCGCGGCTGTTCCTGCCGACGCCACGAGGTGCCGCTGCGGGGCAGCCACGGCGCCCCGGCCCCGCCCCGCCCCGCGGGAACCGCCGGGAGCGGCGTCAGGAGCACACTGAGCCATAAACCAACCGGGATTGGAGCGCAGCAGCGCCTTCCTGGTTTAGTTCTGCGCTCCCAGGTGCGCGGGAGACGCTCACCACCGCTTCCTGCGGGCGCCGGGACGCTCTCAAGGGATTCCCAGCGGGTTACACAAGGACCACTCAGTGACACCGTCTGCACATCCCACTGTTTCACACTGGAACGTGGCTGGCATGTGCAGCGTTCAAAGCACAAAAAGCACTGCGCGCGTCTTGCACTGCACTTCTCCAAACTCAGGGACCAGCTCTGCTATCCTTCTCCTGTACAGCCAGCCCAAGCCCTGGTGTACATGAACATCAGCTGCGGGCTTCTGAGCCACGAATGAAACTGCCCAATAGCTTTCCTGGCCAAACCAGTTCTGCTTCAAGATCTCATTGCTCTCTTACTCCTTGTGGTGGGATTTTTGCCAATCTGTCACATCTGATTTTCCACTCTGCCTTCCTCACTCCTTAGATGACTTGAGGCATTAAATACTTAACAATTCAGTATTACTTGACTTAGAGCTCCCCTTCAAACTCTGCAAGTGACAGTCCTTTTTTCACTAACATCCCACCAAGATAGTCACAAGAACAGAATTGGCAATGGATTTGAGAAAGCACTGGAGCTGAGATACTCCTATATGCAACAAAAGCAGCTTTCTTGTTTGCTAAATGAACACCTGCAGTGCTTGCAATCAGAATGTTATTGTCCTTAATAATTTAATATCAAAGGAAACAATTTAGTATCAAAAGATTGTATTAGCTGCCAATAATGTTATCAATATTGCCAGATGAAGCTGCTGCTTAGCAGGACCAGGTCACTAATTAGCAGGTTCCAAGGGCAGCTCGTTACTGTTAAGGTGAAGAGGCAGGGCAGAACCTCTTCTTCCCTATCCAGCTGCCAGAGCTTTAAAGTTCACACGGATTCCTGGCATCAAAATGAGTCAAGTCGCCCCTCAGGTCACACAGAGTATAGCACACTGAGAGGCTGAAGTCTACCTTAAATTGATAGCTTTCAGACCTTGGTATCTAATGCTAGGTTTGAAATTGTGACTTGAAATTCTACAGGTATTGGGAAGTAGCATGTACTACAGAGCCAGTGAATTCACAGCACTCAACCGCACTGAAGACTCAAGACATCTTATTCAGGTGAATCTGTAAGAGCCTCCTTTTAAAATGTTTAACAGAAATTAAAATGTTCATTTGAAAATGTTGAGCTTAGTGCAAAATCTACAGTGTCTTCCATGGTCTGAACAGTTTATGTGGAAAGAAACTTTATTTCACTCAGCGATAACTTCAGTTTCTCAAAAATAAAACTTTATTTATTTTTTGTTCCTATCTAATAATAATTGGACACAACATATGCATCAGTGGTTTCAACAATCATTATTGTAACTGACTATTAATCTATTATCTCTGCTTACATGATAGCAATTAAGAATTTTCAAAAGTATCAGAATGCAGAATGTCCCCCTGAAACAGGAAAACACATCACATAAAAATAGGCCCTTCTTAAAATGAGCATATGTTTAAGAGTCCAGAACTAATGATGTACTAGATAGCTTATAATCCTTATTTAATCTTGACTGTTCAGGAAGATGACATTTAAGCACATAAATACTGTCTTTCAACAGCCAGTGTTTGCTCCTGAGTGTTGTGTTAAAGCAGTAGGCAAAAAGTGAAAACAATAATAAAAAATCAAAGATTATTTATTCTACAGTTATATTTTTAAGGCTAATGAACCTCTTTGGTCAGAATATAACATGCTTCTACTTTTGAACCTCTAGCAATTTTAAACATATATATTTTTGATTTTAACAGATACATAGTAAAACAGGAAAAAGAAACATGGAAAGAGGAAACTTACAAATTGCTAATTTTTGATTCTGCAATAATAAAAGCACTATTGTATGCGCTTCCTTTCTGCAGTGGAAATTTAGAAGTCTGTAGTGAATGCAATAAATATGTCAGTGGAGAGCAGAGAGCTGTTCCAAATCACCTCTTGACAGAAATTTACTTCCTTCACCATCTGCAATTCCCACGTTGCACAACAGTGAAACATAAGCACTCCACAATAGAAACCAATAACAACAGACATTTGCAAGAGCCTCTTAAAATACAGTTTCCTCTTTTCAACACTAACACAACACAGAATATAATAAGGTGCACCTTTCTGACTAGGAACACTCAACAATTCTCTAAAATGCCTGCAGTGTGCTTTTGACACAAGAGCCACTGCTTTCAAGTAACCAGAAGCCCCATCACACTCAGACTTGTCCAGGGGCTTAGCCATATCAAGCTTATGTGGGTGTTCCCCATCAGGCAGTCTCAAGAAAAACAGCCTTACAGGAAAACCAGTAACTGTGGGTCTAGGCCAGTACTGCTCAGGGAAGTAAAAATTTAGCTTAGTGAGAAACAGATAACATAAATTGCAGACTAGGATCAAATTCTGCTGTCCTTCAGCAGGACCAGAAACACTCTGACAAAACAAAAAATAAGAATCAGCACTACAGTGTGAAGTGAATACTTTTGACTGACACAACTGACAATAAACTGAGCAAACTGTTGTTGTTCAGCATGCAGAGAGTAAAAACCAGTATTCCCACTCTTCTTCCCCCTTCTCTGACATTCCACCACAGCCTCACGTGGAGGCTTTCAGTTTAAAAATGTGTTGTAGCTGCCTCCTATGTCCTGCTATGCTTTTTTGGCATTTTGCCTTCCTTTACTGGCTCCTACTGAGAATCAACATTGAAAGCTAAGGAAAAAAGGACTGTATAGTGCTGTATGCTGCAATTCAAATTGTGAGCTACAGGATACGTCAGCAGAGTAGACAAGAAATTAGAACTTGAATAAAGGTATTAATGAGAACAGCACTGAGATGAAGCAGCATCTTCTTCCTCCCTCTTTATATATTCTTTGCTGAATATATAAATAATTTGCCATGTACGATAAAGGAAGTCTATTCATTCCTAGTCCTAAAGAGGATGCAAACAGCTCTGCCAAAGTTATAGCTGCAGGGGACTCTTAAGTCATGGCTCATTACTAGGGGCAAACAAAAATGCTCACATGAACTTCAGTGTTCACACTCAACATTATGAAACATTGGAACGTAATCAATTTACTAAAGATAGCCATAGCCTTTTGGGATGTACAGATGCTTCCCGAGTTTCTTTGCCTTGATGTGGCATGTCATGGACCACCATTATATTGCACATGATACTCAATCTTCTGTCCCCTCGCCCCTTCTAGAAAGTAAGCTCGTTTCCTTTCAATTCTTTTTATGTCCTCAGTGTCCTGATGCAAAAAATAGAACTTGCACAAATAAACCAATTGCTCTAAAGATAGGATTCAGGGGGTAGCCTTCAATTCAATAAGCAAAGGATACAGAAAGTTTGCAGCTACTATTTTAATCTCTAAATTAGAACACTGGCTCTTTTGTGAAGTATCTGAGACATCTGTGCAAATATATATAAAGCAGGACAAAATCGTTCCTCCCCCAAAATTGTCTCCTCCTAAAACATCCCATTTTTTGCAGATCCAAGAACACCTCCCTTGTATGCACACATTCTGGTTAGTCATTCTAAATGTGCTGAATGAAAGTATAACTCTTAGATTGAAGTAGTATAGAGACAGATAATGCATCCCAAGATGCATTACCCAAGTTAAAATATGGTAGTTGAGAGGATCATACTCACACTGTGCACACCCAGAGCCTTCCAGATGGCAAAACTCAGCAATCCAACTCCGCACCATGCATAGAGTGAGCCCCATCCTAGGGCTCGTAAGGCCAGTGACGAACCGCTCTCTGGTAATGCAGCTGTGGCAGTAATGCCCTAGAACCAAAAATAAAGTGCTCAAGACAGTGAACGATAACTGGGAAAAAAAATAAGAACTAAAAAAGTTAACCTGTGATTTAGACTTTTTCCTGATTTGCCAGTTGTACTAGCGTGGCCAACAGACCTGAAGAGCCAAGGAAGGGGCTGGATGAGCTGCCTTCCTACCAGGAGCAGCTTTCATGATTGCCAGTGCCACCTGGGGATGATTTTAATTGCCCACAGATGCTGAAGTCAGCTGTTTTGTGGGAATAAGAATCCAACACTCAGTTATCTCACTAGTCAAAATACAAAACTGAATCAAAGCCAGTCACAAGCCCTTATGCCAGTGACGTCTGAACATAATCATTATACATAATTGGTTTTGGTACTTTTTTGTTGGGGGTAACCAGTCGCCTGTACGTTGTTATTTGCACTTTTGAAATAGCACATAAGGAAACTAGAGGAACATGAGCAGCTTTCAGCTGAACACAGAGAGGGTCTACTGGTAACCCAGGGACTAATTTCCAGGGGTTACAACTCTGAAGAAGCTCTGGAAACTGCTTAGGAAAAATTTGTAAAGAGCAAATGACAACACTGAACCCATCCCCCTGCAGAGTTCACCAAGAAGCAACACAGAAAATGCTCTGCAGTTTCCACACTTCTCATTTTTGTCAGAAACAAGAGTAGGTGTTTTTAAACTCACGTTAAGATACTGCTGCATAAAAGCCTGCCATGAGACGTGTCCTGAAAACACAAAACACTGTGACTTGGAAAAGCCACTTCAGGCCAAGAAGAATGGAGCCTCCCTCAGCCATTATGGAGTCTCAAACACAATGAAACTTTCCCTGTCACATAACAAAGATGCATACTGCAGCTTCCGAAGGCATAAACCACACACTGGCTGACATCAATCAAAGGTGCACCTTATGTTCCTTGTTAGACAGCAGTGCCCATCTCACAATGCCCACTTGGTATAGGAGAGGTTCAATCTCTGTAGCCCACAACAGCAGTCAGACAGACATAATTCTCTTGCTCACAGTGGTAACTGTCATTAAGAGGATTTTTTTTTTCCTCCCAAAGGATCACTGTTCAGTTCTTCACATGGAAACACAGATTTCAGATGGTAACTCTTAAAGATGGGCATATACAGTCCTTACAAAAGTTAACAGTCCTACTTACTTACTTACTTACTTACTTACTTACTTGGTATCTTGAAGTAAGTAAAAACCTAATTATTGCTCAGAGGTAACATAAACAAGACTGCAAACATACAACTATATTCAATAAAGTATTATTTAATTTATAGACTAAAATATTGAAAAGTGAAATTAACTTGTGGAAGGATCAAAAAAATTTCCTCCAAACACGTGAAAGAACTGCACTTTTTTATTCATTATAAAAAGTGTGTGGGGGGAAATATTTTGTATTCTTTGCTTGACAAGACTTTAATTTTTTTACATTTTTTAAATGCTTCTCTTTCTTCTTTGATACAATTAGACATATTTGGTGTCCACGACTATGCTCAGTCAAATAGTATCAGTAGTTTTTCTCCTCTTGGCTTTGTATTTATTGGCATGTTAAAATGATCCTCTGACAGTCCTCAGCATTAACATTTGCCCTAGGATTTAGCTATAGGCACAGCTACACAAGGACAAACACACACCTGCAAAGGGCTCAAGTAGATTTATCTTGACCCTTATTTATTCCAATTTGGACAACCCAAAGTGGAAGCTGTTAAGAAAAACAATGCTCTGTAAGCATACACACACACAAACAGCAAAGATCTCTAGTCACATTGTAATACCAGGTCCTATTATTTCCTTACCACAGATAATGAACTATTATAACTCTTTCAGTAGAGACTGCTCTGAGTAGATTTGAAATGGTGATGATTATTCTTGACATTTTTCCTGCTTCCACAGCCTAACCACACATAACACCATGCATAAAAAAAATTTTCCCATTTGGAAGATGGGAAATTAATGGACAAAAATATCCTCTACACAGAATCTTTAAATAGGAGTCATTATCTGTGAAAATTGCTGGCAAAAAACCACACAAACAGTATTTAAATGCTTGATTGTCCCAGAAAAAATAGTGGTAAATGGAAACAATCAATCTGGTTTTACTGACAGCAGTCAAACAGGGTTCAGTCACAGGCTGATTCCTCAGGGTACTTAAGTACATAGGTAAGGGTTTCTGTAAACAGGACAGTTTGTTATATGATTATTCAGATATGCTGTTTAAAGCATCAAGAAAGCTAATTAATGACATGCTAAAAAAATTAAAAGGACAACAGTAGCATAGGAAAAAAAAAAGTCACCAACAAAAGAACATTTTTAGGAGGACTGAGTTTTATTCACAAATGTGTTATTCTGTGTCCAGATTGTTTTGTCATTACTGCTTCTGTATTTCTTTTAACATTCTTTAATTTAAAAGATATGCTTTTAAACAATACTTGAGTCTTTCCAAACACCAGGCTGAGAAAATACAGGGCCAAATTAGCTGATTTGTTTTCCAAATATATGCTCCTTTCTTTGTTTTTTTGCTTGGTTTGGGGAAGGGAGGGTTGTTTGTTTGTGTTGAGAGTTTTGTTTGTTTTTTCTTTTTCTTTTCTCCTGCAAGATAAAAGTAGGAAGTGGGAGAAGACACAGGCCTCAATCCTGTAACTTGTGCATAGCGTGTCTAAAGGGAAGTAGTGCCTAAAAATAAAGTGTGCTTAACTGTTCTAGTTGATTGTATTCAGTGTGTTCACTGTTTTGTATGACCTAATCTATTGTAAAATTAAACACCTGGATAAATGCTGGTAACACTGGACACTTATCACAAGGAGGCTGCTGCAGCTGGGCATTTCATTTTAACAGCTCCCTCCCCAGTAACTTTTTAACTGAATATCTCTGTAGTGGTTCATCACTAAACAGGAATATGTAATCTCAGTTTCAAGTCAATTTGGGCACCAGTCCTACAAATGCTTATATTTACTATAATTCACTACCATGGAGGAGGTACAGTAGGTGCAATTTCAGGTTTCTCTCTTGCCAGTAACACTGATACTACTTTACAAGAGTAAAGTCTCATACTATTGCTTCCTGGAAGTCTGAATGCAGTCATGAAGCCATGATGCTGCGATGCTACAGGTTCCCCTCATAATTGCTATGTTTTTTTCTCCCATAAAACTATTTACATCTGTCACAGGCTGCATTACATTTGGTTCCTGTTTCTACCTGACTTGCATGCCACCATTTCACTGACAGAAAAAACGGCACGAGCCAGAAAAGATGCTGAAAGAATAGGTCTCATATTTCTTCCCAAACATTGAGCAACCGTTTTTATTCCTTCAAACCTTCCCCTAACTTTGTGACAGCACAGTCACTGCAGTCATGCAGTGAAGTGGATCATAAAATTAATTTGGACTAAAACTAATGCAAGAAACAAAAAACCTCCATAGAATTAACAAGGATAATCTCACCAACCCAGGAGCACAAGTATTGGTGCCTTTACAGGGACAGGAACAAATTGCAAGAAACTAAGGGCTGGTAGAATTAATTCTTTCAGCACCAATGCTGGCTGATGTTGGCTTAAAGTACCTGTCAAACTATGTCCTCACCTTAACATGAATAAAAATAGTATTTAGGCATTGAACATCTAAGAAGGATGCAATCATCTGTAGTTATTCACAGTTATGTTTTTGTTATTATACATGATGTATTATTAAAAGTTATTAACTATAAATTTAAGTAAGAATGCTCCTGCAAAATCTCACTGGTACCTTAGAGAGCCTCTACAGACAGTTAAGCCATTCTCAAAGTCCAGCCTTCCCTTTCACTTACATGTACCTTGACAAAAAAGTATCTTTCTACATTTTGCAGTATTTAAGTTGAGGGGCCCAGGAATCAGAGATTTTTGCTAGCAAACTACTGTAATTCATTTGCATAGATGGTACCAAATACAGTTTTCAGCAAAAATTGAAATGGAACTGTCCTAGTTACAGGGGCTGGGACTAGTTTATCACTATGTGGGTATAACCAAAACTGTGTATTCTACACCCTCTATGTCATTTCTGATGGACTGTTAATAAATGGATTGTTTGCAGCAGCTGCCCAGGGCACACCTGACACCTCAGGCTACAAGCTGGGTGTTAAAGAACCCCAGAGGCAGAGGAGTGTTTCTTTGTCTTCACACCAATGATTCAACTAGTCTTCACACCAATAACTCCCCTCTAGGGAGGCATTCCACCTTCACACCCAGCCTGAGGGGTCATCTCTGCTAAAGGGCCATACTGGACTGGCATATTAAGCAGCTGCAAGGACTTAGACCATCAAAGATTCCAAAAATATCCCATGACTCACGGAGTTACATCACCCATTGTGAAACTCTCCACCCTGGGGGAGGTACTGGGTATTCCCACCTGAACCTAAGCATGTATAATCTTGGAGTTTGGGGACTTCTGGTACCACTCGTTGGATCCAGAGGAGGACCAGGACTTCAACAGGACTGTGACAAGACAGCAATCATGATCCTGACCAACAGGTTTCCTTTCCTTTTACTTTGCCCCCTATGGGGCCACATGGTGCTCAGCACAGGGGCTAACAAACACCATTCTGTTCTTGTCCCAAGGTGCTGGGTTATATATCTGTCTTTGGGGGTTAAAACCAGTTTTTCTCTCTATCATTGTATTTATTGTAATCCTCTTAGTAAATTGTAACTCTGATTTGTAATCTCTCTTGAGTTGGGTTCTTTTCTCCCACCGGTTTACTTTTAAACCAGCAAAGGTACATATCACTTGATGCCATTTCCAGCAAATATATTCTTGGGATGTCAATGCAGTGTCACTGTTGGTAAATTTCACAGTGGTAATAGGACGGCTCAGACACCCAAGAACAAGCGCAAGCTGAAAAAAATGCAGCGCTCAAGAGAAAGGAGATAACGGATGATCAGATACAAAGTTTCTAATATAAAATGCAATGGAAGAATCCTTTTTATCTTGCTATGCATTGAATTAACTTGATATGTTACTGAATTAACATTTTAAAAGTAAACATAACTGATCAGTTCTTAATTCCCTAAGAACATGTGTAATACATGTTGCATTTTAGAGTTTGGTGGAGACAAGACTGATCAATTTTAAGGGCCTGTTTTTGACACTTTCAGCAATAACAAAGCATTAGTGAGGAAAAAAATATCCTTCAATTAAATGTGCCATGTTTCAGATTAATATACCAACATGGTGTAACTGGTAGCAATTTTCTTCTTCAGAATGCACAAGTGGATCCTGTTAGTAACTGCACAAGATTAATTTTGGCCATCAGATCTCATAGTACCAAACCACTACTCTTTCTCATCAGTCACCTTACACACTGGGATGGAAGAGATCTTAAATTTTGACTAAATGATTCCACTTACTTATTCCACAGCTTACAGGCTTTCTACCTACTCATTCCCATCCTTACTGCAGTTACCTTTCTTCCAGATTCACTGTAGCACCATGGCACTGTATACTGAACTGGATTACTGAGGTGATACAGGCTCATGCCTGAAGTGTGTTCACATCACAGAATCAAAACAAACCATTAATTATATTCCATTATATATCACTAGTATGATTCCAGCAAACAATTCCAGCAAACAGTGTGTTATGTATTTCAGCTACTCTCAAGTACTAAAGTATTTAGCAGTGCCAACTCTGAATTGATTTTTAAGTTAATCCTACCCCTACTCACTTGAATTAAGTCTGGTGCTCTTACCATCAACTTTGCCAAACTCCACACATATCACCATATCTATAAAGCATTTGATGCATTACTTCCTGCCTATCACTATTGGAAAACAGCTCAAAAGGCACAAACCTTACTGAACCAGTCTGGGTTCTTCTTTTTTGTCATAGCAAGTGTGGTGCCAAAACCTGCTATCATTCCTGCCGTAGCAACAGTACCTAGAAAAATTCCACCTGTCAAAAAAAGTTGAAGAAATAAAAATCAATATTTTGTTACTTAAGGGGAACTAAAAAACCCACAAAAACTGTTTAGAAAATAAAACCTGGAAAATTAAGACCTGTCGGCACATGTTGAAGGGAAAGGTCCTATTATCTACATTTTTTATGTTAACTTAATATGACAAAATAGCAAGAAAAAGAATTGTTTCTATGAAATAGAGCATTTTGAAAATAATGGCATGTGTATGTATTTTCAAGCCACACACACACACAAAAATAATAATTCAAATCCCAGGATGCTTTTTCACAGTACTTTGACATTTCTCTCACTCCAGAGACAGGCTATTAAAATTGACTTGCTCTATGGCTACACCTCACCCTTCCCCAAAAGGGAGATATAATTATTTGTTGCATCACTTGTTATTTCAAATGGTCACCTGAAAATCCACCTGTACTTCTGAAGACCTTTACATAAGCAATGCTTATTCTTGAGCTTTCTTCATGTTGTGTTCTAATGCCATTTAAAAAAAAAAAAAAAAAAGAAAATTACACTAGCAGAAGCTTTCCCAAGACAGAAAGCATCCCTTGCTTTTCCACTCTTTCAGTGTTTCCAAAGTCACTTGGGGTACCTTGAATCCTTCTAGCTCCTGCACCAAAGGCATGTGTAGTCATACCTGCCCACTTTTAAGGAAAAGGCTTGCAAAGTCCTAGTGAACTGTAAAAACCCACCTGATTCATATAAAAATTTAAAAATTTCAGGGTATTACATGTTCTTCCTTTGCAAGTATTGATACCCACCCTGTTTTCCCTTTCCTAGTACCAGCTAATTAAAAAATGGTCTGAGTAGGAACTATGTAGCAAAACACATTTACGTTAGGTCTCACTTTAAAAAAATTATTTATCTGATTATTGTGATGAACAAGTTTCCGGTACTCATGTCAATGAAATTCTGCCTGGGAGCATAAAGACCTCGCACGCTGGCCGAATTTTGCATGTCTAATGCGTTTTACATTTCCAGGTTTAGTAACCGACATTTCCCTGATTTCAGAACTAATAACTGGTCTTTAATTTCTCCCCAAAGAGTAGCGCCGCGAATGGCCTCCTTGGGAAAGGCAGAAAAGCACTACAAGGGGTAGGCAAAAAGCGTGGCAACAGGGAGCAGTGCCTCGCCATGAGCATCCTCAGCGAGACCCTTTTCTCTGCGGGGGACTACGTCCATTCCAGCCACAAGTCCTGTCCGGCTGATGCCGGGATGTTCCCGGCCGGCGGCGCTGCGACGGGGCCGCCTGAACTCCGATCTCTGCTCCGCCGGGAGGTGCGGGCAACCCGAGCAGACATCGGAGCGGCCGGGATAAGCATATAAATATATATATATAAAAATACAATTATAATATAATATCGTATCATGCCGCACAGCGCCGCCAGCCCGCCGCAGGCACTCCCGGTGACCTGCGCCGCCCGCAGGAGACTCTGGCTGTGCCTTCACCGCGGTTCTCCCGGCTGGGATCCAGCCCGGGACACTGGCTTGTTCCCCTACGGAATCCGCAGCGCTGCTTGTAGCCCGCACGAGCCGCCTCTTCCCCGAGGGCGCCCCGGCAGCACTGGGAGCGGACCCCCGGCAGCACTGGGAGCGGACCCCCGGCAGCACTGGGAGCGGACCCCCGCCCGCCCGGCGGCGCTCGCAGCCCCGCAGGGCTGAGCTCCCCCGAGAGAAGGAAGCGGCTCCGCTCAGCGCCTGCTGCTCCCGTCCCGCATCCCGCCCGGACGTGTTCGCTACCGGCGCCCCCGGAGGAGGGGTGACTGAGGGGTTACAGGCACCGCCGCTACTGACAGCAGGGGGAAAGGCGGGCGGTGTTGCAGGGGCTCCCTCGTTGCATCCAGAAGCCTCGCCCAAGGTCATCCCTTCTCCCCGGGGGCAAGACCTCGGGCTACGGCAAGGGCAGCACGGCCGGAGGAGGTCTCGGGGCTGCCACACCCGCTGCTGCTCGTCCCTGACCCGTGCAGGGGGAGGAGAGGAGGGGAGGAAAGGAGGGCTGTCTGCACCTTTGATTAAGAAGAGCTTGTCCTGTGACGCCGCAGGGCTCCCAGCCCCCCGGGGCAGGGACAGCCCACGCCCGGGGTCCAGCGGCGCTGCGGCCGCGGTGCCCTCGTGGGCGGCCCCCCCGGCAGCCGCCCCCATGGCCCAGGACGCGGGAGGAGGAGGGGGCTGCGGGCTGCGACCCGGAAGGAAACGGAGATGGGCTGGGACACGCAGCCGCTTTTCCTCCTTCTCCTCCTCATCCTCTTGTTCCGCCTGCTCGGCCGCGCAGTCGGGGGTGGGGCACCTGCGGCGCCGAGGGGTCGGGTCGGCAGCCGCTGCGCCCTCGGTAGGGGCCTGTCGGTGGGGGCGCGCTGGGCGTCCCCGAGAGCCCAAATCGCGCAGGGGGAAAATTGGCAAAAGTTGTCAGAACCTCTTTTAAATCAAGTCCTGTGTAGGAAGCTCATAAGGGTTTGAGGGTTTTTTTGTTTGTGTTTTTGGGGTATACCACGTAGTGGACTTTACTAAATAAAACTGGGAGAAATTGTTACTTCCCGTGAATTTTAGTAAGCTGTATCTTGACGGATAGTTTTGCTCTAAAGTACATATTTTTATTCCAAATTCTGATTCTTTCCAGTTATGTAAATAGTTTTTCACACTACGAGAACATATATTTGGGGTTTTTTCCATGTCTGTGTCACACTAATGCTCAGTTGCTGATGAATATAAATTGCTGTACTATCTGACTTTATCACTGTTAAACAGTATACTAACTTCAGGATTTGGTATAGTCAGGTCAAGTATTTTTTTGTTTGTAACAGTACTTTAACAGCAAGCAAAGAATGTAAAGAAATCCAAATCAAGCATTTCTTCCCCAGCTTTCTTCTTTGTATCTTGTTAACATCACTTATAGCTTGTATCTAAGGTCTGATTATAGGGACTTGGTTGCTAGGCAAAAATTTAGTATTTTGGGAAACTTCCTGTTCATGGTACTTCTGAAAAACAATCCAAAGCTGTTTCCTAATAGTCCATGTACCGTGTAAGTTAAACAAAATTTTACACAGTTAAAAAGCAGTTACTGAAAAAGAAGTAGGCCTTATCTCTGCTGTATAGCTGGCCCACCAGCACTAACTCCATTTTTTTCTAATCTGGACAGCATGTAAATGACTCCTAATCTTCTTCCCTCTAGTCTTCTTTTTCCCTTGAAAAAGCACCCCAAGATGCTATGTGTGTTTTGGAATAGCATTAGACTTTGCCACAAATAATAGTAAAACCTCCTGGAAAAGCTTAGAGAAAGTAGTCTAAGAAAAACTGCACAGTGACAATATTAAAAGAAGAAATTACTTTCTATCTTCATGCTGAAGTGTATATGATTATTATATACAGTATTCAAATTTGTTAGAATATGCATTCTACTACACTACTACACAAACTAAAACAGCAGCATGCACGTCATTTTGATTGTAAATTGTGTCAAGATCACTGCATCTGATAGAAGAATTCTATTTTTGTGGGTTTGGTGATAAAAATCCTAGTTTTTTTCTCAGGATAGTTTTTGAGTTCACATCAATCAAGACATCAGTTTCTTTCAAATCTTTTTCTGAACTCAGAAGAAAGAGAAAAGAAAGGTATAATGATGTTATTTAATCTTGGTTTGAACAATGCCAAGAATCTATCTTTAAGAGAGTCCAATAAGATCTGTATCTATTAATCATTCACAGAGACTTGAAGTAGGGCATAAAGCCCATGAAATCCACTCTCTTCCAGAATAATTTTAAATTCTTCATGTTGTAAAATAAATTGTCTTGCTTAAAAACAAGAGATGTTCAGCAGAATTGCATTCATTTAGGTTACAAATTAATCTCTTGTTATGTAATTGAATATAAAATAATGCTTTCTTTCCTTTTTATTACAAAAAAACTTGGTAAGCCAAAAGCAGAGAGTGAGAGGTGGCCAAAGTTTTCAGCTTCAAAGGATGCGTTAATCTCCACTTGTGATTCTGAAATTATGATTAGGATTTTTATATCAACCCTGGGTTTTAATGAAAAATTGGTAACACAGTGTCTCTCCCGTGGGAGTTCATATAATTGTACAGTATTGGTGAGGGAAAAGTGTGGAAAGAGAGTAAGCAAGAATGCAAAGAAGAAAAATTAAAGAAAATAACCAAAAGAAAAAAGTTCGCATAAATATATTCCTTAACACATTTTTATAATCTTTGCAAATGCTTGGTATTGCTGCCAATAAGCAGCTCTATCAAAAAACAGAACCACAGTGTGCAAGCTTCTTAACATAATGCTGTGAAACATTTCAGTACTGGCCTGTGTGTCTCCTGCTTCCCTTCCTTTCCTGCACAGTGATACCTGGCTGTCTCCACTAAAGGTGAGTTTCACTTGAGGACCAAGCTTGCAGTTTAAGTATTTAGAGGAAAAGAAGCTAGTTTATAAGATAACAGGGACATAATAAGTGCAGTAATTTGATATATTCACTAAATTACCTATCTCATTTATATATCCAAAAGTCTTGAGTGCCACTGCAAAAAATGTTGGCAGTTGAGACACAGAATCCTGTTTGGAGCTTGAAAATCCAATTCAAAACATAGAGGAGGTTGATTTGAATACTGGTTAAACTGACATGTTCAGTAACAGAACTGGATTATGTAAAAGAACTTGGGAAAGAGCCAAACACTGGTTTTAGAAAGAGAGAAAATGCGGCAGTTGAGCTACCCTCTGACTCTCAGGAGAGCTGAGCTTTGCTCTCTGCCTGACTGGCCGGGGTCATTTCCTCTATTTATGGAAGCTTTGATACTCCTGAAAGCACCATGCAGCCGCAGTGCTGTGTACAGGTGGGGGCATGAAGAAACCAGTTACGTATTTCCAAACATTTTTCTGGTCAATTGGACAAGAAATGAAAGTGTTTTGCAGCTACGATTTGGTTTCTGCAGAAACCTCTTTTTTTAGAGTAAGGTAGTTACTGTTATGCATCTCTTAAAAATCTGGTGGCTGAAATTCCAATGTTGAGAGTAAGTCCTCTGGGTCTCTTGTCTCATACCACAGCAAAAACCCGGTCATTGAATAGTGGTGCGTAGGCTTTAGTCACAGAAATACTGACAAAGTCAGTGCTCATTTGGCAAATGTACAAACAATTATAAGAAGAGCCTTGCACTGGAGAACCAAAAGACACTTAAAAAATATTGGTTGAGCTGGTTTCACACACTTATAGGAAGGGTATTTTTCCCTTTGGAGAAGATGAGCAAATTAATCAGTTTGCACAGGGTTCTGCTGTGGTTCTCCAACAAAGGCAGGAGCTGAGCGGCTGGATCTCCAGATTCCCAGCCAGCTCCCCCAGCCCCAGAGCTGCCTTTCTAAGCTGCAGCTTCCTTCTACAGAATATGAAATGCTCTTTTTTAATTTCACTTCTACATTTGGTTATTCAGGAGGGCATGTCAGGTGTAACTTAGGACAGGACTGAGTGTGCCAGCATGCTGCACAGACATCACAGCGGCATTGCTTTTTATGGCCACAGCCTGGCCACCTTTCAGTAAATGGCAGAAGTCCCATTGGCAATATGGCCAGAGTTCCAGTTATAAATGCCAAATTAGCATATGTGGATGATGACATTATGGCTGGTCAGAGGCACACTACAGATTTCAGAGCTGTTGATAACATATCAAGGCCGTCACATGCCTTGGACACCGTTTAGATGGGGCTGCAGAGATGGGAACCCTTATGGAGGGTCTTCTTGCATATGCTTGTATATACTTGTTTTCTGTTCTCGTACTTTACTAAATTTTTGGTTTATTAACTGTTCCATGTTTATAATATTCTCTTTTGGCAAGTAGAATATGCCTATATCTCTTTGGCTTTGCCTACATTTACTAGAGAGGATAATCACAGATCCCTTCCCAATTCCTGCAGTATTACCACTGTCTTTAGAGACCTAGCAAATGTTTGCAAGCTGTTTTTTAACTTTACTGGGTACCATGTCTTTAGTGGTCTTAGTATGTGTTTCATTATAGAATGAAAGTAGTTCCTTTGCTATACTGTATTAGAAAAACCTAGCATTGTCCAGAAAAAAAGTATTTCTGACTAAATTAAAAAAAAAAGAAGAAGCAAAAATTGATTATTATTTCCATGGTGTCATTACGGCATGGCCTGGTACTTGAGTCTCAGCCTCTCTTACAGGATGCTACAACCTGAGGTAGCAGCAGGGGTCTTGAACCACTATTTAGATTGACCAGCTGACCAAGTTCTGCCTGGTGACAGCCTGGAAGCAGGATTTTCTGCAGAGAAGATCTGCTCCTGGCCCACATGACCATAATTGGAAACTTCCAAAATGATGGTTGGCAGGACAAAGGAGGCCTCTTGGTGACAGTCCAATAGCTGTCCGTCTTGTGTGTTACCTGCTGTGGGCTCCAAGTGATGACTTTGTTGGTAACTCAAACAAGCACAGTCAGGCTCAGATCAGACTGCCTTCCTTTCAAGGAAGATTTCATGAGGACAAAGCCCTCAGTGAGCTGCTCTGAGCACACTGCTGAGTCTACTTTTGGGAGGAGGTTGGACCAAGACCTGGGCGTCTGGTTTGACTCCTCCACAAATTAGTTCATGGGCAAGGGTAACTTCCACCTTGGCTCTGATGTAACACTCCACACCACCGTGGCTGCAGGGCAGGAGGAATATGGTACTAGCATACACCACTGGGCAGCAGAAGTCTCAGATGCCCGTCCAGAGGCTGCTGCCTGGCATGGGCCTGTGGGCTGCACCCACTCCATGCCACTGGCTGTCCTCATATGGCCAGCAACACCAGTTTGGGGGCCCTCAATAGTGGTGTGTGCTGCAGAGCACCTGGTACCTTTCTACCTGGAAGAAATTGGACTGGCATTTCATTTATCTGGGGAAGTGGCCAGTGTAAACTTGACTCATGTATACTAGTATGTCACCTGCTGAGAAAGCCAATTGTAAAATTAATTGTCAGGAATATGAGATGTATACTTTTCCTAATTGGCTTCGGTGCAGTTATATCCAAAGGCCCCTTTCACGGTCATTCATAGAGTTTAATTGCTATAGTTAAATACTACAATTTAAAAAGGCCCGGAAGGAGAGCTGAATATTAGGCTCCTGATGAATTATAATTATCGCTTTGTGTAGATGAATGGAAAACATTTCTAATTAAACTACTCTTGTTACACAAATTAATAGTGTGATCTGGATAAAGTACTTCTGATTTCACATATAAAATATTTCTAAGGGCACCAACTTTGTGCCAGAATTTCATTTGGCAGTTTATATTGTCTTTTAAAATTACCTGACTTTTCAGTCAATAGTAGCTTATCATAGGTTTCTGCAGTGAGGATGTTTGGCAATAATAGAATGATTCAAGCCTTGTACAGAGAATAAAGTAAAATAAAACTATGCAACTAGCAGACCTTCTTAGTTCTACAAGTATGGGAGATTCACAGTCTGACAGGAATTCATAGTGTGACTGTCACACGTTTTCTTCCTGTATTAATTTCATCTCTGTCTGAGGGTGTTTGCGAGACATGAACTGTTAAGCTAATACTTTGAAAACAGGAAAGCTCATTAGCAGCTCTGGGGAAGGGAGTGAGATGGGCAAGGAAGGTGCAGGTCATTAAAGGTTTGAAAGAGAAGGAAGTGTGAAAGTTTTAAGAAGGATTACTTGACATGCAATCTGTCTGTGCTCTGTAAAAACCCAATGATTTTTGTATATCTCGAATTTCTTTTCTCATTAGTGAGACGTGCAATGAATAAAGTAAACAAGCAAATGAAAAGGTTTCAGCTGAAGGTGTCAGACCGCATTTCAAGAAGTGGATTATAGATAATCGTTCTCAGATGACCGGTAGCTTCACGGCCTAATACATGTAGCTGACACATTAGGTGTTGACAGCAGCCGTTTCCAACACACCTCATTAGACATTTGGTTTAAGATTTTAGAGCATCTGTCTGTAATTCCAACCAGGTATTTTTGAAGGGCATAAAGTGGCAGATAGATGGCCACCTTCTGACAGAAGATAGTGAGAATATTGTGTCAAGGCATACCTGGTACATATGGAAGACTGTCCCTGAAATTTTCTGAATGCATCCCCTCTTGTGTATGCAGGAGATTAGTGCTTACTGTATATATAAAAATTTGGCACTACTGTATCTCTCTAAACATCACATTAATCCATCTGTCTGTCACCATGGTAACAAGGCTCCCTATTGATAACTGAAGAAGAGCTGAACCATTAAAACTAAACGTACACTGTTAAAACAAAAAAGTGAGCAAGCTCACTTGGTGTAGCACTACAGAGAACTGAATGGTCAAAAATGGGCTAATTAATATTCTCTATGCATTATTTTTACAGATTACATATATTACAGATCTGAAATAAACCCTGTTGCTAAAATGGTCCTTAAATCTGATCTTTGCTTCTTCACATCTATTTTTCATATATTCTGCTGAACTCAATATTTAAAAATGAGCATTTTTTCAGACATTTACATGTTCTGTGGTATATATTTGTCCCAGAAGATGGAAAGATGAAGTAAATATCTTAAAGATACCAAGTGCAAAGCAGAATAGAAATGTTGCCGAATATTTTATTGCACATTTTCTTTCTCTCTCTCTCGCTTCCATACTTGTAACTTTGCCAAAATAAAATCGGTAAAGTGCACACGTTCATTAAAGGATCAATGTCTAACTGAGTGTTGTTAGTTAGTTGGACCTGAGATTTTTTGAAAAGCACAGTGTTGTGGAAACTCTGACATGAATTACTGAACTTCATAAATCATTCTTGGACAATGAATTTCCATTTTTTATTACACTGGCGCCACACATACTATTAATGGTAGACTTGAGTCTATAATTTTATTAGACTATAAAGAAGTCTTTGATTTTAGAGCTGAAATAAAGCTTAAAACTAACAGCTGACTTCTCATCTCCTTCTGTGTTCATTGGATGACAGGACCAGAGAAAGAAACGGGAATACTGTGTTTAAGAACACTTTGTCATATTCACTGAACTGAAAGTATGATTATTCTTGTTTATGTCAGGATTTACAGCTCTTTGATCCATGGTTTAAACTATGGCCCTGATCTTATAATAAGCCCTTGGGTCAGGAGGTAGCTCACAAGAGCATTTTATCAGACACATGGAACGTTGACAGGTTGGAAGGTCAGATGGGAGCATTGCTCTATTTGTGCACGGGGAGGTGGCGTTTGTACACGTGCATGTATATATATCAGTTAGATTTTATTAAATCTAATGTCCTAATGAGCAAACATGGATGGTTTGCTCTGTTACAGGGTATATGAACCCTTGGAGGACCTGAAAGATCAACTGAACCTATTTGGTAGAACCAGAAGGCACAGATGCTACTAAGCAGCATAAAGTTTCTGATTCACAGCTGACATTTAAAATGCTTTCAGCTCAGAAGAAGCTAAAGGAATTTCCAAGTTTGCAAAAGCGACCTCCCTCTATCCTTTCTTCCCCCCCACCCCTCTTCAGCTGGATGAAGAAACATGATTCCTTGAACTGATATAAAAGGGTATTCCTGTCTAATATGAAGCAGACAAGAAAGTAACAATTGAAGAGAGTCTTCCTAGTTTTGCCTTTGACAGAAAATAAAAGAAAGTATAATTCTGAACTTGATAAATGCCAGGGTTGTGGCATCTATTGCTCTGGGTAGACAAAGACATGATAACACAATCTGACAGCAAATGCTTTTGGGGGGTATAAAAGTGGCACTTGGCCATGCAGATGATGGCACTCTGTGATGTATGTTGTGATCTAATTTCACAGAATCACAGAATATGCCAAGTTGGAAGGTACTCACAAGGGTCATCAAGTCCGACTCCTGGCCCTGCATAGGACCATCCCCAAGAGTCACACCACGTGTCTGAGAGCATCATCCAAACACTTCTTGAACTCTGTCAGGCTTGGTGCTGTGACCACTTCCTTAGGGAGCCTGTTCCACTGCCCAACCACCCTCTGGGTGAAAAGCCTCTTTCTAGTATCCAACCTAAACCTCCCCTAGCACAGCTCCATTTAATTCCCTCGGGTCCTGTCACACAGAGATCAGTGTCAGCCCCTCCTCTTCCCTTCACAAGGAAGTTGTAGACTCCAATGAGGTCTCCCCTCAGCCTCCTCTTCTCCAGGCTGAACAGACCAAGTGACCTCAGTCGCTCCTCATACGGCTTCCCCTCAAGGCCCTTCACCATCTTCACTGCCCTCCTTTGGACACTCTCTAATAGCTTTATATCTTTCTTATACCAAGGTGACCAAAACCATTTATCTTTGTTCCAAGCAGTACATCACCTCCACCACTAGATCCAGCAGGCCTTCCAAGACAGTGACAGCCACACGCACAATTTCTCAGTGTTCCTCTAGTGTGCTAAGCTTTCTAAGATTTTACGGAGGTCTTTGTTGATCAATACAATTCATTTTGTTTTCCCAATGGTTAAAACAACAATGTAGTATATTCCCGAGATACAATTAATTTTAAATAATTTATTATATAATTTATCCTCCAGTGCAATCAAATAGCATTCCTAAGGTTGGAAGGAACTTTTGGTTTTTGCTTACAAAATTATAAATTGTAGCAGCTTTTTAATTAAAGCGCAAAAGATTGTGTTAATCTTCAAAATTTAAAAGCCTTACCTCTTAAAAATTACTATTCCCATTTTAATTCAATACTGGGAAAAAAATAGGCTGTCTTTTCAAATAGAGTATTTTCAAAAATAGTATTCTTATTTTCACAATTTTTAGAAATAGCAACGTTTCTTTTTTTTTTTTAATTGCATTTTGCAAGATCTGGACAACAACCTTTTTTACTCCAGTGAATTCCTTCCTCTCTTGAAAACTTAATCTTGTGAAAATTTCCTTTTCTTCAAAATGTGTCATTGTAATATAAACTTGGTTCGAATCCTCACAGCACAGGAGAGTTACTTCCCCACCAGCTGTATTTCTGTCTTCAAGCTATGTCCTCTCGTCCTCTCACTCCCGATGGAATAAATTTGAGTGTCCATAGAGGGCATGCTTCTGTACGGCCCATAGATCTGGATACTGTTTATGTACAATGGAGTGTTTTTTCAAAAGCTGTTCTGGCACCTTCTGACTTACACCCCTGTTAAAACCCCATCCAAGGAGGAGTCACATAGCCTGACAGCCCACCAAGCAACAGAACCAGCCCAAACAACTTCCAGCCAGAGCATCCCTTATCCATGGTGGCCAAATCTAGTGTTTCTCTTCTGAAGTGATCTTCATAGCAACAATAGATGGAGACTTAACATGTAAGTACTTGGGTTTATTTATTCAAGGCGTTAATTGTGGTGAACTCTTCTGTTATGAGAAATACTTTGATCTACATGTACTGTACAATATGCTTTTATTTAAAGTTCTCTGCTTGCCATCTATTTTGAGTAAGGTGTTTGAAGGCAAGTATTTTCTTCCGTCATCTCAGCTCCATGCTGGCCTCCTGGAGAGGGATGGAAGGGAATGTTGCCTGCCTCTGTCTGGCAGGGATATAGGGCAAGCAGCAAAGCAGTGAGATACAGTCGATCTGCCTAAGAGAGCCTGGATTTTGTTCTTGTGTGAGCCTTTCATGGCACAGGTCTGACAGCTGACCTGTGCAAAGAGCATTCCTCAGCCTTCTCAAAGGCAGGAGAGGAGCTAAGCTTATGAAGTATAAGAAGATGGAGAGCTGTAGCCTTTGGTAGGTTGGTGGAGAGGAGAGATAAACTGGTGCTTTTCATGACTTTGGAAGGAGGTGGGAAAAGGAAGTGGGAGGATTGAGTTTTTTTAGTCTTGTTGTAAAGAGAGGAAATTCTTGCATTTGTCTTCTTGAGGAGGTGCAGAGGAAGGAAGGAAATAAGTGCTTTTTTTTTTGGACGTGTATGGAGAGAAACATTCTGCCCTGTGAGCACTGGTTGGAACAAACATTCATTAACATAAAGGCCTTTCTTGCCCTACAGACCCAGGTGGTGCTTCTGAGGCTGTGCTGTTGCTAACACATAATTGCCTACCATCCCAGGGCTCAGGATTGCTCAGAGGCAGCAGCAGTGCTGAGATGAATATAGATAGACTGAAAGACAATTTTATGGGGCTATTCCATGTTGAAGAGTTCACCAAAACCCACATGAAGAGATGGTATGGGATTTATATTTTCATAGGAATTCTCACACAACATGGGAAATTGTAATTCCCTGAATCCTACCAGTCCATGTGGTCAGCAAGATGAGTGCATAGTCCCTCACAACATGGCATGTGTGCAGCTTGGCTGGGTACGGATACTTCATCCAAGATTAAAAAACTGCAGTGCCTGAAATAAACACAGGTTTTCCAGCTTTGTAGAAGCCAAGGTTCTGCAGAGGGGGAGAGAGTGCCAGCTACCCACTCTGGAAGAGTGGAGAATTGACAATGACTGATATTTTTCTCTTAAGTGTAGTCGTAAGAACTACATAGCCACATCCTGTGGGAATGTGAATCTTGTCTTTTTTTCCCTGCAATGGGAGAGTCCACACTGGGCAAAGAGCTATCAATATTTCAGTGTTGCTGAAGATTATGTGGGGATACAGCCTATGGAGAATGGCTTTGAAGATCTTGACTGTAAACAGACCCACCTTGGATTTGCTGAAGCTCATCTGTACTAGATGCCTCCTAAATATGCATGGATGTCCAGAATGCTAGTTAGTGATGAATGGCAGGTGCTAACTCTGAGACAGGCATCTCATATTGAGTTTTTGATTATCTGCTGCTTGTTCCAAATACAGACCATAACATGGTGCCACAGGGAATGTTAGTCTCCAAGATGCAAAACCTCTTTAAGTTATGAAGTGTTGGTTATTGCAAAAAAACCCAAAATGGTCCTCAGAGAAAAAAAAAATCTATTTTATATAAGTCTAGAAATTCCTGCAAGGTATTGGGATGTGACATCTAGTGGCTTACCTGGCCCTGTCAGGCTCAGCAGAGGCCTGAGATGCTGTCATGATTTTTTAAAGTTGTTGCACAAGGAGGAGGTACAGTGGCAGGCACAGCAAGCAAAATAACAGTGGGTGGAGTATGTTTGTAGTGTAGGCTACACAAAGGTTACAGATGTGTGCTAGGCGTATTCTGAGCAACATGCTGTGGTTAGCTGTTGTGGTTAGAGCAGACAATTGCTGAGTGTTGTGCATAATGCATGACAGGCAGGGCTGTGGTATGCAGATAAAGCGTGGGATGGATTTTGCACTAAACTATGCTTCTGTGAGTGTGAAGAAAAGATGAAGCTAGCCTGCTAGGAAAGCCCTAGCTTTGACCTGTGTGCCAAAAGCTAGCCTGCACCAGATGGCCTGGACGAGAATCACAAAAAAAGGAAAGTTAAATTGGGTTTTCATAAATCCCCATGAGCTGCCCCTTCATGCCACAAGTAATTTGCTTTTTGTTAGAATTTCTTTGTGGAAGAAAACTGCTTCATTGCAGTTATCTTCAGAAGTGGAAAAAATGCCAGGTTTTACAGATCATTTCCCCTTACAAGATGTTCCTTCTGAGTAAGGTGTCCCTAAAAATCTGCCTGCAGTTTCTCCCATAGGCAGTAAGTGTCAGACTTTTCCCCTCTTGATGTCCTCTGCCCCTACTCAGCTCTGAGCAGCCACTTGAAGCTTCAGCCATAAACTTTACCAAGTATTCACCAACTCTCAGGTATCCAGGGCTGATGCTGTTTGCATGAAGGACTCAGACTCTGCATGGGTGTTTGGAGACTTCATTCTTATGCATGTAACCTCACTTCATAAATTTTTGCATGTAAATATTTCTGTTTCTATCTCAAAGTTAAAACTTACTAAAAACTGAAGTTCATCAAGCTCAGATATTCACACAAGTGTTCCCTCCCTTCCCTCTTTCCATCTGATGTTACTGGTCACTTGGGGCTGTGTGGCTGAGAGACAACTGAATTATGACGGTCCACTTCATGTCCTCTGAGCTGAAGAGAAGGCAGGCTGAGTATGCTCTGCTAGAGTCAAGGTGAAAATGTTTCTCCCATGTCTGCTTACACACACCTGTGGTACAAATGAATACATGGATCTCACACTTGGAGGAACTCTGGTTACTCGTAAATGTTTTGGTTACATTTATATCAAGTCTGAGTTGAAATTGTTAGAATCATAGAATGGTTTCGATTTGAAGGCATCTTAGAGATCATCTAGTTCCAACCCTCCTGCCATGGGCAGGGACACCTCTCAGGTTGCTCAATGCCTCATCCAACCTGACCTTGAACGCCTACGGGGATGGGGCGTCCATGACTTCTCTGGGAAACTTAACCTGTTCTCCATATCTCATTTCTCTAGGAAGTTTTTTTCCTATTTTGTTCCTGCTGGTATTCTGTACCTACACTCCTTTTAATCAAATAAAACATACCAATTCAGAATGCCTCCGAGAGTAATCTTTGCATATTATTTATTGCATAAATAATTTTCTTTGGAATTCTGAATAGTTTTCCTGGATTTGCTGGTTACAGTTTTATTGGTTTAAGATGTGATTATACTCCAGGCTGCCATTTGCTCATCAGAATTAATTTATATGAATGCTAGTAGGTTAGTATAAACTAACTCTACAAAAAATCAGATTTATAAACTCATTCTCCTATTCTGGTGTAAAAAGCATATGTTCTAAAGTATTTCCAAGTCAGTCTCAGAACCTTGGCCAAAATCTTCTCTTAACCATACAAATAATCCTATACCTCTTCTTATAAGACATTCTTGAATGTTTTTTAGAATAATTATTAAATATTAAAATATTAAAATAATTAAGGCTAATAATCTTATAGGAAAAAAATAGAAATATGCTAATAATCTTATAGGAAAAAATAGAAATATGTGTTATGAGATCCATTTGGACATATTTGAAGAAGAAAAACTTCTGAGAATGCTTAAAAGTGAACCATTGTGTTGACTGCAATAAGAAATATGCATATATTAAGTGAAAACCACATTTCCATCAGAAGATGATGCATCAACTAGTAGCAAAAGTAATTGCTAAAACTCTGGTGCCAGAAACACATACCTAGTTGGGCACACGCTTCTGAGCAGAGCAAAGCCCATCCATTTAAGTGTTCACAGAAATATCGTAATGATAATGATAGTCAATAAATTTAAAAAATAGCAGAAAAAATGCTTTTGGTTTTTGATGCCTCTGACCACATTTGTGTATGATAAGTATCACATTTCTGTTGATTGTCAGACTTCCTTTCTCTACCACAGTGTTGTCAGCCATATGATTCATGAGTCATATCTAATCCTTTGTATACAGAGCTCATTGAATATTCAGATTCCACAGAGTATAAATTACCAAGCAAATGAACTATTTTTTTTATTCTGTTTGCTAGGGGGGAAGGGAAGGAACCCAGGCTTTCCAAATTTGAAATTAATTCAGTCCTTGCAGTGTTGCACCCCTGAACAGCACTCCTGTCTTATTGTCCTGAAAACAATAGCTCTGAGAGGTGTAAAATGACCTGTTCTCTCTTATTCTTTTTGCTCAGTGTTTTATGGTAGGAAGGTGGGAAAGAGGGGTGAGTGTGAAATCCAAGACCAACATTGCTGTTTGCTGAAAGAAAGTGTATGCCGTGAGGAAGGGCAGGTCTAGAAGAGAAGTTAAAGGTAGAAACAAGTTAAAGGTAGGAAAAGAAAAGAACAAGAAAAAAGCAATGATATATAGTAAATCTTCCCCGTTAATGATGGTGAATGTGACAGTGAAGCATTAAAGAGATTTTCAAAAGCAGTTAGCTCCATTTTGAGATGGCCTAGTTAAGTGTTTAATGGTGTAGATAGCCCCCCTCTGGGATTGACAGAAGTCTCTAATTGCCTGATTCCCCTAGGAAAACTATTATGTATTTTGTATTAATCCATATAAGCACACATCATGGATGCATTCCACTGACAGCAATGGATGGTTCTCCTGTAAATGCTCAAAGTGCATAGTCCAAAACAGTGAAACAGCCCACAACTATAATTATTAAGAAGGCTTTTCTTAAAATGAGTGTCGTGCTCCCTCATGAGCTTGATGGAATCACTTTCTTGCACTCTACAGCAAAGCACAAGTTCCTACTTTCCAACAGTACAGTGAGTGGGTGTTTGCTGCAGCAGCAGATAAGAGAAGGAAGAGGCAGCCAGGAAATACACATAGGGGGCAAAAACGTTTGTATGTAAGATAAACTGGAGCATACTTGCAGTTATTGTTTTGTCAACTAGGTGTACAGTCCCTTCCCTAGCCTCAAGTAGGAAACAGGAAGAAAAAAAAGAAACACCTCTAAAAGAGATATTCTTTTACACAGGAGCTATTGGTTAAAGAACACTATCTCAAAACATTTTTACTATGTTAATTGATTAATTAAAATAATTGCAATTGACAGCATCCCTTTAATTACATGACCCTTTGTAGATGTGTATTTTATTATTTTTTGTTTTGTTTCCTATGGGAACAAACTTAGGCAATTGTTTAAATTGTCATTCAGACTTTCTTCTCTCCCCAGAGAAGAATTTGGAATTTGCTCAGCTGAATGGGAGAGTACAAGCTTCAAGTTTAATTATATTTTTTTAGAAGTTTCCAGAAAATCAATGAAAGACAAATTGATGCCAATGCTTTGTGAAGTACTTGGGCATTATGTATTATCATCCTGAGCAAGTCGTAATGAGATGGGTTATCCAACAGTCCACCATTACCAGACACAAAGGTCCTGCTTTCCCTTCCTTCTCTGTCTTTAAGCTGCATGTTCTGTTCTCTCACTTTTTGCCAGCTCTTGAATCCTATGGGATGCCTCCATGAGCACATCTGGTTGAGCCTGAAGTTCAGTGTCAGCTTAGACCAATCTAACTGCTGCATACAGTCCTATTCTCTGCCCCTTTATTTTAAAGATATTTAAGTTTATATAATGTATATTTATAAAGAGTAAAGCTCTTTCTTCTTTCACTTCCCTTTCCCTGGGCAATGTGTTCCTGCCCCTCCCTTGTAGCAGTCCTTTGTCATGCTTTGTCATGTCCTTTCCTTTGCTGAGTCATTTCAGCATGATAAAGTGGCAGAAAATGAACTTGGCAAAAAAAAAAAAAAAAAGGGAAGAGTTTTCTATTTCTGCTAATATTTTTGTACCAAGCTCTGCAAAACATCCAATAAGCAGTGGTGAGACTGCAAGGGAGAGGGTAGAAGGATCTGAGGACAGGCTAACTGCCACACTTCACCGCTAGTTTAGGAGCAAGGAAATGTGGAGAGAGGCCTTCTTCCCTTGGTGCTTGTGAGCTGCGAGCTCTGCTCAGCCACTCACCCATCTTATGTCAGTTCACTTTTGGTCATGGAGTGGCAGCCATCTGGTCCCCCAGTTAGCCACAGTATGGGATTCTCTTGTCACATGGAGAGAGTCAATGCAGACTATGGGGAAAAGCCAGGTGGTTGTGATGGGGAAAGAAAATCCAGCTTGTTCCATCCACTGCTCATACAGACACTCATTTTAATATTATTTGTACAGAATGAGACCTGCAATTTGTACAGAATGAGACCTCATTATTTGCAAAGAATGAGACCTGGCTCAACAGTGAGGAGTTTAGGCATGAAAACACCTAGAAATTGGAAAGAGATGTGTGGTGAAGAGTACAGAGAGGTATGACCCATGATCATGTTTATTTCTCTGAAGTGCTAAGTTCATTTCCTGTACGTATTCTTAGGAAAAAAAAAACCAAAGTGGTTTTAAAGAGGAAGCTCACGGAAGAAAAACAACTGTTTTGATCAATGGGGATTAAGATAAAGCTGTATGAATTATATTAATCAAGAATTAATAAAGGGAATACCTGACCTTCACTAAAGTATACATAAATCTCTGTATAGTACCAACCAATTAAATTATGCTGTCCTGCATCAAGCAATGATCAATGCAAGGTTCTTCACAGGGAAGCAAAGCATCAAACAAACTTTAATTCACTCCACTGTTCGTGCAGTGTACTCTACCAATACATGATGTAGAACTGCAGAAAATTATTTCCTGGCTCTAGTGAGGGAACTTTCAATGTGACTGGTAACACTGGAAAATTTGAGGTTTTTTCCTCATATAACTGTACTTTCACGGTCCTTTCTTTTGGCTGGCTCATGTTCTGTGTCAGCTTCCCAGAATCAAAGACTTTTTTTCTTTCCTTCACTCAAATTAGAGCAAGACAAAATGTTCAATAGGCTTACAATACCACACTGATAATATTGCACAATGCTCATCTTTATTTTTTCAGTTTAAATTGTAAGATTTTGAGGCAGTCTCCCTTCATGTTTGGAATCAGCCATTGATCAGGAAAGCATGGCCAATTCTGAAAATTTCTGGATTTGAATTGCATTTTTAAGAAGAATTCTCACTTTATTCTGCTGGAATAAATTAAAATATCCATAGATTCTGATTTCTATCCAAAGCAATGAAGTTATATGATAAGAGGCCAAAGTTAGAAGTCGAAAAACTACCAAAATATTCCAGACTCTATATGATTAAGCCATTTCAGATTTTTAAATTATAAACAATTGTGTTTCTAATGCTTCAAAACAGAAGAAAAAGAAAGCCACCTCGATTAAGAGATATGGTTTTAACATGCAGTGGATAAATGTAAATACAAAATTAATTTGGTCTCTAGAATTTACCATGAAAAAGCTTTCTTACCTCATCTTGTCTGCTTAACTCACCTACTGCAGAAAAGTAATATATATTACACTTTGTTGAAGGCTGTACAATAAATGACTAGTCATCTCAGTCTTTTGAAAGCAAGACTTAAGAGGTACTTAAAAGCTTTTTGGACCTGCTTAAGTCAATCACATTGTTGTAATGAAAAACTCTTTTTTTTGTTTTATTCCTTAGAGAGTGATTATGATGTGCATTCTCACTCTCTCTTCCTGCCAACTCTTATGAAATATAATATTTCTAGTTTACACAACAGCTTTTTAAAGGAAACTAAGTACTTTCACAAAATGAACAGTTGGTAAGACTAAAATGATGGCAGCAAAACGTAAAACAGCACAGAAAAAGGAAAAAAATATTTGGTTGGGAAAACTCTCAGCATTACATACTCTTGACATTTTAAACTGGCATGTTTTATATACCGTAGCATTCAGCAAGTTTGGATGTGCAAGGCTACTTTCAGCGTCTTGCATGACAATGGTATTATTGTTTGATTTCTTTCTCATTTATTTTTCAAAATTCATAGTGAAATATGTGTAAAATGTGTCTAGAAAATGTGTCCACAGCAGTGCCTTTCTTTCCACCTGTAAGAATATTAGAAAAACTTTCAGTTCAATATTTGTCACTTCATCCCCCTTTTTTGATTGTAAACAAAGAGCATTTTATTTAGCAGTGTTGGACACATGAAGTACAGATATCTTACATATAGAATGCTAGAGTTTGCTAGTTTGTGTTTATTTAATCACTTAAATACTTTGCTTGATACTGCTTCCAACATATTCAAGCAGATTCTGACATGAAGCATGGTAACAGATGTTCTATATAGGTGACATTTCATCACAGCAAATTAGCTTCCTTGTTGTTTTAAGACTTGCCCTTATGATACCTCCACACTGCACACAGGGTAAGAAACAGCAATTTTTAGTGGCAACAGTTCTTTCATTAGCATTTGCCTAACAAAAAGGTAGTTTGTCTTAGATTTTTTTTTAAGCCAAGTAATATTGCTGCATCATATTCATCTATTGCATGAGATCAACCTGAGTCCAAAATAAGAAATCAGAAGAGTACATACCATAACACATGATCCGACAAAGTTTTATGAAGAGAGAATATTTGTCCTACCTACTGTAAGATTTAAACTATTCAGCGCCTCAAACCAATTTTCATTACTGTGAATAAACAATAATAAATGCTTTCAAGAATAATGCTGACTTGTGTGAAATATTAGCTGTCTAAAGTCCTTTCTATAGGGGAGTTTTCAAATTGTTTTGAAAAAAACTTCAAATAGGTGTTGATAGTGTGTTTGTAATGTTTGCGAAAGGATACGAATAATACTTGAAATTCCAATGCAATACTAGTAATGATTAGGGACTAGAACAGGCTATCATGTGAAAAGTACAATGTGTGGCACTGGACAATCCTGTTAGAATCAAAGTAGACTCATTATTGGAAAAAAAAGTGTGTTTGTTCTCTGAGTTTGACTTTTAGAATTATTTTTCCATGCACTCCTCAAATTTCTTTATGTATTTCTCTCAGTTAATATGCCTGAAGTTTACTTCTCAATTATATAATGTGTTAAAACCCAAGGGAAAGATTGTGGCATGAGACAGCGGCTTGAATGAGGTGCTGATATTGTTTACAAGTGTTTTGCTTTTGAAGAGTGTTTCTGAAATTAGCCTGAGTGCTACCTGTGAAGATAAGCCAACAATGACATTTTTGCATAAACCGTTTGCTCTATTTGTGAATGTCTAAAATATTCCATAATCTCAGGAGAGAATAGTGCCATTTGACATGACACAGTCATTAATATTGTCAAAGCACTGAAGACAGATCTCCAGCAATATGCTAATAAAAACATGAGGAAGACTAGAAGTGCTTGTCAGTGAATAAAAAAGATTCTGTCAGCAGCCTTCTGCTGGCATACATAGATGCCGTATTCATTAAGGAAGAAAAATTATTAGCTGTTTATAAAGACCATTTCAAAGAATAAAAAATGCTGTGATAGCCAAGTTATAAGATAGCAGGCAAACTGTCGACAACAGGCACTATAACAGGAGGTGGAGATGGAAAGGAATAAGGCAGCAACATGTGTGCAAAAAGGATTCCAATGCATTTGCATGAGAGATGATATCAGAAACTGTTTTTATATCCTGCTGCCATAGGACTACTCCTTTACACCTTTCAGAGGGAGACACCCCTCCATATTTTTCCCATGTGTCATTAACATTTCAAAATTATTTTTGTGTATCAATATAATGGATCATATAATCACCAAGATGTCTACCAGGCTACTCCATGTAATTTGGTCACCAAAGTAATTTCCTCCTAGAACAGGGAAGTTATCTAGTGCTGGTCAATCTGTTCCATGGTTCCTTTGTTATCACACACTGTTTATGGATAAAAAATTAGCTTGTTGTATTAAATTAAAGAGATAAATATTCCATTCCAAAATTCAAAACAGAATTATGAAAACAGAAAACACATTGCCTATGTTCGAGCACTTGTCTGCATCCTCACATGGTGTTTTTGCTGTCTCTCCTAGGACAACATTCAACCATGAGAGATGCAGGCTGGTTCAAATCAACTTTTTATCTCAGCTTTCTACAGAAGTTTGTTCAGTGTGCTTTTGAATTTTCTGAACTGTGTTGATTCCTACCGCATATCCCAGACTAGTCCAGTCTCTGTAGTTTACACAGCTCTGCTAGTAAGTTGCAAAACTTTAAAAGATGTGTTAAAATGAAAGTCTTTTAGCACTGTGCATGCCCGCTTATCTCTAGCAGATCATAAAATTATAGAATCACTTAGGTTGGAAAAGACTTTTAAGATCATAGAATTCACTGTAAACCTGTAAGTGCCAAATCCACCACTAAAACACATCCACGTCTTTTAAATACCTCCTAAGATGGTGACTCCACCACTTCCCTGGGCAGCCTGTTCCAGCGCTTGACTACCCTTTCAGTGAAGAAATTTTTCCTAATATTCAATCTAAAGCTTCCCTAGCACAACTTCAAGACATTTCCTTTGTTCTACTGCTTGTTATTTAGGAGAACAGACCAACCTGTACCTGGCTACACCCTCCTTACAGGTAGTTGCAGGGAGTTCTAAGATCTCCCCTGAGCCTCCTTTTCTCCAGGCTAAACACCTCCAGCTTCCTCAGCTGCTCCTAAGACTTATGCTTCAGACTCTTCACCAGCTTCATAGCTCTTCTTTGGCTGCACACGAAGAACCTACCAGGCAGAAACAACATCAAGCAGCTTTGAGACTGGTTCTGCCTTAGCTGTGGGAAGCCTCCCTGGCCTTTCTGCAGGCACTCCTGCCACCAGCGCTAGTGTGAGAAGGGCTTAGTGCAGGACTGCATTTATGGAAAGGCTTTTCCTTCATGGCTCGTCCCTTTCTGGGATGTGCAGTACCTTCTGGGACGTGAAGTCAGGAGAGAGCGAGGGTCTGTACGAACACGTCAGCGTCGTTGGACGAGCCTTGGTCTCCAGCATAGCATAATGGAGCATGTGGATGGCACCGATGGAGCAGCGAAACACTGGCACTCACGAGCGACAGCGGGGACAGCTGCCCGCTGGCCCAGCAGCGGTGCAAGCGCGCACTTCGGGCGGGCGGGACCTCTGGCTACGCAGGGGACCCGAAGCGCGCGGGAGCGGCGGGTTCCAGCCCCAGCCCTCCGGCCTGACTGAAACACAAGCCTGGACATGACCCCCGGTCGCGGGGGAGGGCGGAGGAGGGCGGGGGTGCAAGCGTGGCTGCCCGGGCCGTGCGGGGCCGTTCGAGGCCCGGGGCACGGCCAGCCCGGGCGGAGGCACCACCCTCCGACAGCTGGCGGGGTGGCCACGCCCCGCCCCGCCCCGCCGGGACGGCTCGCAAAGCATGCTGGGGCTTGCAGTCCCGCTCGACGCCGTCCCGCCTCCGGCTGCGAAACTACAACTGAGAGAAACTACAACTCCCGGCGGGTAGAGGGGTGTGCCTCTGAGTGCCGTGTCGGAGCCCGCACGGGGCGGGGGCTGGTCCCGCTAGGTCGGGCCGCGTGGGTGGGGCCTCTCCGTGCCCAGCGGTCGTCCGCGGGACTCGGCTGCGGGAGTCGCCTGCCCTCGGCAGCGAGAGCGGGGCAGGATCGGGCCGCCGCCGCCCAGGGCTGGCGGCACACACCGCTTGCGGCTCGGCGGAGCGTGGGGCGGGGGCGGCGAGGGCTGAGCGGGAGGCGGCGGCAGAAGCGGAGCTCCAGCGCAGGCACCCGCTGCCCGGCGGGCGGCTGCCTGGGGGGGCGGCGATGGAGAGAAGTTAGCGCTATCGCCGCGCTCCAGTGGCCGGGGAGAGGGGGCCGGGCCGGGTCGGCTGGTGCCGGGGACCTGCTGCCCTTTCGCCGGGAAGCGACTGAGTGACCGAGCGGCCGGCGGGGGCGGCGGAGGGTGCGCGCCTGTGTGGTCCCGTCCCTCACCGGCTCCTCCCGCGGGCGGGCGGCCGGCGCTGCGGTGGTTACCGCCTCCCCCTGAAAATGAAGAGGTGGTGGCAGCTGCTGCTTCTGGGTCTGGCTGCTGGGGGGAAACCTGGATAGAGGCTCCTAAAGAAAGGTGGAGAGAAAGTCGCCGCTCTCTGGTTCGCGGAGGGGGAGGCCGGGCGTTTTTCTCACCTCGCTGCGGGGCCAAAGCCCAGCGGAGCCAGGGACGCCGGCGGGAGCCGCTCCTGCGCGCCGGGAGAGGGGGCGGGATGCGGGGGGGGCCCCAGCACCGCCGCGGGCCGTGGGCGAGAGCCTGCGGCGGGGCGGGGTGCGAGGGCCCGCGGCGGCGCTGAGCCGGGCGGGGAGGATGGTGCGGGGAGCGAGAAGTCTTGGTGGAGATCTCCCACCGGCGGCGAAGCCTCCCTGTCCCCTGCCTCCCAACCTCACTGCCGCGGGGCCGAGGCGCTGGGCAGCATGAGGCGGCGGCGGGGACCTGTTGTGTAGGGGGAGGCGCAGATTGAGCAGCGCGGCGGCGGCGGGGAGGGAGGATGAGGAGGACCTGCTCCCGAGGCGCTGGTGTCTGTCGGCGACTGGCCCTGCCCCGGGCTGCCGCGGGCTCGGGAGAATCCCTTCCTATGGAGTAGTGACAGGGCAGCCCTGCGCCCCCGGGTCTGCGCGGAGCGGCGGCCGCTTCCCGCTGGACTGCGGCTTCAGGAGGAGGAGAGCTTGAAGTGTTCCTCGGAGCTGGAGTTGCAGCCTGGTTCCTTACTTGAGTGTTTTTTTGTTTTTTTTTTTTTTTTTTGTCTTCTCCTCCTTAATGATTTGTTACGCGTATCTCTCGAGGGAACGTCTTAGGAATGGTCATTTTTAGCAGTGAAATCTGCTGCGCAAAGGAGGATTATAACAGATCTCTATGAATGATAGACTCGATTGCTAAACCTTGCCTTGACCAACCTTCTGACCCTCGGAGAGAGCTCTCAGGGTGTGCGTGGGAAGGATAAAAAAATCCTCCCATTTGAAAATAAACTTGAAAAAAAAAGACTAATTTTTTGGAGCCTAATTACTTTATAATTGCTTTTTTCCCTCTTTGTTTTGTGATAAGTTGTTTTGAAAAGGATTGTTCTACATGGTTGTTTTGTAACTGGTGGAGGAAGGAAGGATCCCTCTCAAGCGTTTCTGGTATGACAGCTTTGGTTTCTGAAGAGTTAACTGGTGTTTGCATTATACACCTCTTGCTAGTCTGGTAGCAGACTTTTCATCATTTTATTTGCATTTTTTATTAACTGGGGCTCGTGGAGAGGGCTGTCTTGGTCACAAGAATATTTGCACATATATATATTGTATATATTTTTGGTGGGGTTCTCCCCACATTTTACTCTTTCTTGATGACTCCTGGAGGTGGTAGTGGGCCCATGAAAGACTGTGAATACAGTCAGATCAGCACACACAGTTCTTCGTCTCCCATGGAGTCTCCCCATAAGAAAAAGAAATCAGCTCCCAAGAGAAAATGGGAGGTTTTTCCTGGAAGAAACAAATTCTTCTGCAATGGGAGGATCATGATGGCTCGACAGACTGGAGTTTTCTACCTGACTCTTGTTCTCATCTTGGTCACCAGTGGACTCTTCTTTGCATTTGAGTAAGTGATGTTAAAGTCTTCATATCTTCCTTCTCCTCTTCTAGTTATTTATTTTCTGACTGAAAGCAAAATAAACATTTTTATTTAGGTGTCATAGAGAATGCTGACTGAATTCACCTAATACAGGTTTGTATAATTGAAAATGTGATCTGATAAGATGCTGAGGAGTGCATAATACAGCTTGGGTTATCGTACTCTATGAAAAACTAATGTTTGAGGACTAACATTGAAGGTATATAAAAGCTCTTGCTGATGTTGCATGAGGAGTGTAAAACAACAGGTTTGGGATGGCCAGGAAACGATGTAGCTTCTTGTGTGTTAATTACTCTGAGAATCAAAACTGGCAGGTGCAAAAATACTGACCTTTTGTCACAGAACTGAATGCAAGAAAAAAGGTATCTTTCATTAGTTTATTAATTAGGCCTGTTTTTGTTCTCTTGACCTTGCTTAATAGCTTGTAGATGAGAATTCCAAGTGAGGAGAAAAAAAGTAAAGAGTCATACAATTTTGCATGTACCTAGCATTCCACCACTAGGTAACAGCATTAGTTTCTGTTTGTGATGATAGCTTGTATATGAGTTTGGTTTTAGTTTAAGCTATGTTTGCTTTGGTTTGGTTTGTTGTTTTTTTTTTTAAACAGTCCTTCTAGGGCTGTTTTCTCTGTTGCTCTGAATTTTCAAGAGTCCTTTTCATCTGTGTAAAGTGAACATACAGTGACAGCAAATCAGATATACTGATTTTTGCACTTATGTTGGAGTGGTTAAATTAACTACATGTGGCAATAAAGAATTAGGCATTTGATATGAGCAATACAATTTGACTTATATTTACTTATTTTTATTTAAGCACCAAGTACAAAGATATTTATACTTCTAAAACACTTTATATAACAATAATTGAATTATTTTTAAAGGGTTAGTGCTACTTTACCTGTTTTAAATTATTGTAGTTTGATTTGTGGCAGGGAAAAAAATCTTCACATTACTTTTTTTCTGGAATAGGAGCTATTATTTATAACTGAGGCTCAGTGCTGCCTACAGGAATTATGTTTGCTTTGCTAAGTGATACAGTTGAGAAACAAAGGTCATTCATTACTTGGTGTCTTCAAGCAAGAAGATAGTGACATTAACAAACCCAAAATTGTACCTGTTAAATGCAGATCATCTTAACAACACTGGTAGCAGTAAAGAAGGTAAAAATGCTCGGCAGGTAACCAGTGGCTAAATGCATATGTGAGCTCAGCAGATGAGTTGTCATTAGTGGGCTTCAGATTACTTTAGAGGGATTTATTAATTGTAAATCTTCTGCAGACGTTATGAAGCTTGAATATCATGTGAGTAGTTGAGATACCACAGTCAATTCTGGTATCTACAGTGCAAGAGTGTTTACTTTCCTGGTTTTGAACGGGTATTAAAGGTGTAACCTGACAGTATTGCATCAGGACTGGGTGCTACTGTATTCTGTTTGCCTAGTTTTGTAAAGCTTTTCTGTGTGGGCTGACACTTGCATCTGCGTGCAGTCTCGTCATCTTCAGAACAGCCTTTGAACGCAAGTGTAAATGTAGGATCGAAACTGTAATGTTTTATGGTCATGATTGTAAAACTGATTTATCAAACCACTATTTACAGTTTATTTGTACGTTTTAACACTTTGATCCTTCAGAGAGAAATTTTCTCTGCAGCTGCATGATTCAGAACTGCTAAAGCAGGATGAGCGGCTGGCTGTTCATCACCTTCTGATTTCATTACTACTGGGAGTTACGTGCTCTACCGGAGATGAATTCTGCAACTTCTGTCAGGTCTTTGAGATTATTTGCAGTGTAACCATATGTGATTGACAACATTTTTAGTCAAGCTACGGCATTTTCATGTATAGTTGGTGCTTATTCTAACTGGCAGTCTTGAAGCGGGGAAGAATCTTGGGCTTTATATAATATAACTGTAGAAATTCTCCTATGTACCGGTCTTGAGTCATTCTTGTATCACTTGCACTCTCCTTTTAAGGAAAATCAAAGTAGAGGGTGGCAATGGTATTTTATTTTTATAATTATAAGGTAGATTTTGGTCTTTAGAAAGCACTTGCATTGAAAAATTATAACTCATCCTCTGAAGGCTAATTAAAACCCAAACCTAGAGATTATGAGAACGGTGTTCAGTATGTTAGTGATGTTGCAACTGCATAAGATTGTCAATGTTAGAAAAAGAGGGGAGTTTTTGTTAAAGAGTGTTACTTTGAAGCAGTTTCTAACTGCGTTATTCCTAGTACTGTGAAGTTACTATTTATTGATCAGTTGATAACATCCCGAGTTGTGTCATTGCCATTACTGGCTTATTTGGTTATGATGCTTCTCATTAACCAGCTATTTATTGAATATGACAGAAATGTCTTTCAGTTCTTTGTGTACATGTGGAACAAAGTGGTTTTGAAATGGGCATGTGCCTTATGTGTCTGAACTGTAAGGTCCAACTGTCATTGAAGAGGAAGATACCCTGTATGTTCTTGGAATTGTTTGTTTTTGTTTTTGTTTTTTTTTTTAATTGTAATTAATTATTTTGTTCGTTTTGGTTTTGGAAACTGGAAAATAGGTACTCATGGTCCAGGTCATTCCCTGGTTGCACACAGTGAAGAGGGGAAGTAGGAAAGAGATTATTCCTGGAGAGCTAATTCCTTGAAAACATCATGCTAACATAAACAATTGTCCCTTATCCTTTGGCTTCATTTGTTTCTCCAACGTGATTTTCCCCCCCATTCCTTTTATTTTACTCTTGACATCCACTCATCCAGAGCTTTATCTCATGTACTTTGGAATACTCTTCAGGGGAGAAATACATTTCTCCAAATCAACAAATCTTAGGTCTCCAAAAACAAACATATGTCACACATTTTGACCTGGATAGCTTTTGACACTGAGCCATGCCTTTGTAATCTTTGTTTCTTCATATTGGTGCTTCTGTGCTTTTTTCTGCCTACTTTTTCCAGCTCCTGCTTTCAATTGGTTTTATTCCTTTCTCTCTTTTGACTTTTATCTCTTGTATACTCCAAGTACATCACCACTTCTTCCTTTTATCATTTCACTGTTCTTTTTAATTTTCAAAGAGATAAGCTAGGATTTGCTTAAAAGAAAAGCAACAAACCATGAGCTTTCAAGCAGGTAAAATATTTATAATTCCTGTCTCCCTCCCCTTCCAAAGGAAAAGAATGCAAATAACAAGCAGTTTTATTTCTGCAACTTGTCTATTAAATGTAACATGAATGATTACAAGCACTTTTGGGTCCTAAGGGGGATGCTGTGCTTGAGTGGTCCTTAAAAATTATACCTGTTTTAAATTGCTCAAGTTGAGACACCACAAATTACTGAATTTGTCTTTAAAATTTCAGTATATTATTTTACCTTGAAACTTTTTCCTAACTCTAATCATGTGGTATTTAGCTGTTCTTTTTTTTTTTCTTGTAAATTCGGTGTGGTGTTTCATTTTCTTTTTTTCCTTTGCCTTCCCCTGTTACACACACATGCATATTTTTCTAAAGTATTCAGTGCTCACTTATCAAGGTAGCTGCATGGAAAGCTCAGAAAACAAATTCCTTTCCCCAGAGCAAAGATAGCATCTGTAACTGAAGGGCAGATCTGCTGCTGTACCTAGCCAGTTCAGCCACTGTATTTACATATATGTAAATTCCTTTATTTGTGCAATGGAGGCAGAACTAACTCACTTCGTACTTACTGCACTTATTCAGCTAGGTATACATACTCAGAAAAGAATCCTTTATACCTGTGGTCATTTGGGGCACTGATTTTGTGGGTTACAGGAAAGCAAAATGGAGGGTGAATGACATTTAACACAGTAGGATTTTTTAAATGGGCATATTGTTAAGTGGCAAATCTTGAGTTCCAGAGTGGTGGAAGACAAGTTTGGGTATGTTGCTACTGTGAGTAGCCCCTGTGTGCCAGCTCCCTTCCCTCTTGGACCTTACTGGGCAGGTAGCAGGAGGGAACGTGTCTGCACCTGAGCCGCTTCAGTTCAGGCAGGCAAAATAAACTTCCCATAAAACGTGGTTTTAAGTGAAGATGCCAGCTGAACTGAATTGACTCAGGCACAGTCATGTTTTCTTCTGTCAACTCATTTGCAGGGTGAGTGGCTCTGAGAGATGGTTGAAGCAGATGGTAGGAAGCTGGAAGGGCTGAAGCAGTGCAGCTTTTTTCTCTGTAAACATGAGTCAGAGCCCTATCACTTCTGATACCATTTGAGGCTTGCACTGATTCAACAAACTGGAGGGGGTTTTAGTTTGTTTTGAGCTAATTAACCCTTGATTATTTTTTTTTTTTTTGGTGAGCATTTGTGTAATTCTACTGTCTTTGCACAAGGTGGATGCTGGAAAATTATTTAAAGTGAGACTGTTTATGTGTCTATGTGTGTACAAACCATTGATTTCTATCCACTCTTGCAGTTGCTGGCAACCTGCTCCATGCCTCCCACTTTGAAAACCAGTGTGAGTGGAGGACATTGATGAGTCACACTCTGATGCCATGTAGATTGTTCAATATTGAACTTCTATGGCAAAGTGGTGCAACTTGCTGCTCACTGTGACAAACCTCTATGTGTAAACACTGATGTCAGTAAGCTGAGCATTTTCACTGTGGTATCAATAATCATCATCATCTTATGGCAAGTGTTTTCTGCTCTTGCAAGAGCTGGATTCTTAGTGTGAGGTTTGTATTCCAAGTAGGTAGAATGGTCTTCATGTAATAACCTTCTTTATCTTTCTTCGTCTGTTCTTAAGTCAAGTAGGTTACTTGCGTCTTTTGATTGCAATGTCCTTAAACTAAGAGTTCCTTAGAAGGAAGTGCTACCAATCTGACTTCAGCTGTTAAAGGCTGCTATAAACTCACAGGGCATTTCCCACTGAAGTTGTCAAAATGGATTTTAAAGCAAAAATCATGGTATATAAACTAAAATTATTTTTCAACAAGAGGACTGCATCCTTTTTTACTTGAAAGGCAGTAGCTACCTAATTGTGCATAGTGGCATAGGTGAATGCAGTGTTGAGTAAGTGGTTTCTTAAAAAACCCTGTCATCAAAACTGAACTGGAGCAGTAATTCTGTTTCTCATTTTGCCATATTACACATCCCTGATAAGTTAGTGAAAAAGACATGGAACAGGTTAAGTCTAATCTTATGGGTTCACTTTTTGTATTGAATTTATATAGTTATACCAAATGATATGACATATTTCTAAGGGATGACATGCATTCAAACCAGGTGGTGTTTATTCTTTGCACTTAATTGCCCTGAAAATGTTATCTATCAGAGTCAAATATCTCTCACATACAAAGTATATCTAACACTTTTTTCCTTGACAAGGGACTTTTCTTTCCCTGGTCACAAAAGAGTTTGCTTAATCTTTTAAGTTTCCTGGTGATCTGTACAACTATGTCTGCTAAAGTTTTTCCCTGGTTTTGTACTACCAGACCTTAAAGTAGTACCTCACTGAGCAGGTATATCAGTTTAAACCTGTAAACCTGCTTTCAATTAATTATATGATGTAAGTTGAAATTCTTTCATCCAAAAATGACCAGCATTTGATATGAGGTTATGCATCTCTGCTTTTCAAGGCTAGGTCTATTTATGCGGAAATGGATAATGATAAATGCTTCATTTTTCAGGGTAAAATTCTGTGAGGGTAACAGAAGAATAACCTCTCAAGGTTTAGAAGTCATACCTTCTTTAGTTCCCCTGAAACCACAGAAACTTTTTACGGTTTTGTCACTAACTGCTTTTCCAAAATAAATGTTAAAACAGCTTTTTTTTCCTTTCTTTCTGAGGGTGTTTGAGGGTTTTTTGTTGGTTGGGAATTTTTTTTTGTATTCAGCTTAGTTGATGGTCTTTATCTACTGTTTCACTGAGGAGAGAAGTTTTGAACATAGTTTTTGTTGTTGTTTTACTTATATTTTCATGTTTTCTTTGTGGATGTGCAGGGCAATGAAAATAGGGACTACAGTGGTATAAGAAGGGATGTTGGCTTCTCAGATATGTCCTTTTAGGACCTTGGGAAAATCACTGTGTAGCTGTAGCTTTGGACCATCAACACATGTGCATCTTGAGAGTGAAATGTGAACACTTGTGATGGTCTTTGCCTGATGTCACCCTGACCCGTTGCGGAAAGAGGGGAAATTCCATCACAGCTGGCTGGGGGATGGTTTTTAGGCTCATCATAATTGCAGATAGGTGTAAATTCTCACCTGGAATATTTGACATTCTGTCCAGAGTGGGGAAAAACGATAATTTCAATAATTTAGTTGTTCTTACCTATATAAATATCTTCAAATATTTACAAATGCTGATGGATGATACTTTTGTACATCTTGAGTCTCTAGAATGTGAGGCTAGACTTTTAATTTTGTAACAGTTGTTTGATAAAATTTATTTTAATTTATCACTCAGAAGTTTGAGCTTTCTTTTGCTGATATAATCTTCATAGTATGCCTATTTTATTTTGTTCTTCCCTGAGTAGGTACTGTTGTCCCTTTATCTGAATGGATGTGTGCCAAAGGTATAAAATGTATCTTCTGGAGAGACTGGTGTAGGGAGAGTCATATTAAATAGATTTACACTATTGAAATTTGTATTAAGTTCTTCTTGGAAGACTGGTATTGTCATGTGGCCATCACTGGAAGTCTTCTCATATCAACCCTGCAGAAATTTTTGTACAGTCTTTAGAGGAAAGATGGTCTTTTTCAGGTGTTTTCTCAAGTTAGTTTCTCATTAATCATATTATATGTACAGGTTCATGTAAAGTATTCTTTTCACTTATGTTTAAAATTGGACTAATTATGCCCAAAATACCTTTTTTGCTACATGATTTATTCTCTGTCATAGCTGTGCTGCATTATTATTTGGTAAATGGCATTTCATACAAAACAAAGTATATCAGTGGATCTGGATAACTGAGAAATTATCTTCCTTTAGAAGGAAAAGAGAAAATATTAGTATGTGCAGAACTTGAACCAAACCGTTCTCTTAATTTTTATTTTTTTTTTTAGAAAAAATATTTTATTAAAAAGTATCTGGGCTTATTTGTAGATTCAGTAGAAATTGAAATGCTGAAATTTGAGCTGGATATTAAATATATCAATTCCCTTTTAACAAGTAAGTTTCTAATGGAAATGGTCTCTCCACTCTAGTGCAGCATCAAACTGTTGGCTATAACGTTCAAACATGAACTAGTAATGAGAAGTGAAAATTATTGCAGAAGAGGAGAAAGCTGAGAATAACTTTCTAAGCTGCATTGTTGTTTCAAAATCCTAGTCCAAAAAAACCCACAAAAAACCCGCAACACTGGTTTAAAATACTGAAACATTTTTTAAAAATTGCTTAAAAAGTTAAACAACTTTATGTAGGAAGTTTTTATTATCCTGATTGGTGATTCTTCTAAGTGAGGCTGTAGTAGCTGACTTGACATCCAGACTGCCAGTAAATATTTGTACATGACAGTGCTGTTCATCTTTCATATGACAAAACTGATGGAAAAGGGGGAAAAAATTGCCTGAAGTATATAATTACAGGCCTTTTTTTTTTTTTTTTTAAGAACTTAATACAGGAGTGGTTAAACTTTTTATAAATTAAAAGAGGAGACAAATTGAGAAATCAAGATTAAGCCTATGTGTAATAGCCCAAAATAAAATTCTGTTCATATTTCTCATGTTGCAGAAGTATTAAATAATACTAACATAAAACATGCTTATGGAAGGAGACTGAAGTGTTTTGAAGTTTGTTTCATGTAACACACGCCCTGTCCCCTGCCCTGTTTTACATGTTCATATTTGAACTCCTGTTCATACTGCAATTAGTAAGCAAAGAGGGCTTTGCATTTGCAAAGCCTGACCATGGGCTTTCTATTCTAGAACTTCAGCTACTGACAGTGTGCTGCAGTGCTATATGATTATTCAGCACCTGTACCCCCTTTTCATCAGTGTCCATAGGGTTTATTCACATTACTGTGGAATGGTGGCTAATTAGGTCTTATATAATGAGCTTGGCTAATGAGATCACAGCTGGTTTTGTTTTGTTTTCCTACTCCTGCTGTCCCCTTAAGTTGCTTACTGCAATAAATACTGGCAGCACGCATTTGTTGTGGTGAATGTGCAGTCAGTTCAGCTGCTTCTTTAAAATTTACCCTTATTTAAAAAAAAAATAAAAATTACAAAACAGATTAAATAGAATACTGAGAATCAAATTGAAAACTGAGAACCTGAACTCAGAAATTGATGTACATAAAATCTGAGGGTGTGGATTTCATGTTATATTTTAAGTGCAAGATGACATTTTTACATTGGCTGCATTGAGTGAATATATGAAATAAATTTGGGTTTAGAATACGTTTCTTGTACATATAATCAATATATATCAGTTCTTAAGAGCAAGGAACAGATATACTAGAATTTGTTAGTATTTTAGCATAAACACTCAGTATATTACTTCAAATTATGAGTGTAGATTTAAAACATTATCAGGAATTGGAAGCTTCCCCTCTCCCTCCCCCTTTAGAAGGAGTACCAATACAAAGTTTTTCTGATTGTGATAAATTTTGTGTACTCTCTTTTTTTGAGCTGTCTATGTTTTGAGCTGACCAGAAAATTGCAGTCCTGGTCTTGCTTGTCCATTACACTTGTGATATATCCCAGTGGTTACGAATGCCATGATTCAGGGCAGAGAAGTGAGTGTCAGACCAGCCTGTACTTAAATTTTGCTGGCATGCTTGTTTGTGCACATGGTGTGGATTTTCATGGCCCATCTATGTATGTTCCTTAGTAAGCACTTTTATTGACAAAAAAGGTTTTCTAATATTCAGTTAGAATGTGAAAGAGTTATAATTGTTCCTAATTTGGAACTATGCAGAGCAGTTAAAAGCACTAAGAAGAAAAGTAAAAGCTAGAATAGCAGTGACTTCTCTCTAATCAGCATTGCAACTCTGTAATAAACTTGCTTCTTGTGAGCATGGTTTCCTTAGACCTGAAACTCATAGTGCTTCTACATAGGGAAAAAAAATACCATTTTTAAGATACTTTTATCATTCAACATGACTTGTGTTGCATGGTGTGATACCAAAGATTGGAGTGCACTGTGTAAAGAGCATATTGATTTGCCTCAGTGAATTAGTCTGGAGAAGAGAAAGCTCGTGGGGGAATGTTATTAAAGTAAGTTCTTGACTGGAGAGGGGAAATGGAAAAAAAAAAAGAGCCCTGGACCCTTCTCAGTGTTTCTCAACAACAGGACACAAAAAGAATTAAAACAGAAGAAAAAAGAGTGGGTTGGTTTTCGGTGGTTTTTTTGTTGGCTTTTTTTTTTTTTTTTAGTCTGCTTGTCTGTTTGTTTTGGTTTGGGTTTTTTTGACATGAGAATGATTGAACACTGGCACAGGTTGCCCAGAGAGATTATGGGCATAGTGAAAACCAAGCAGATGTAGACCTGAGCAGTCTCCTCTAGCTGACTCTGCTTTGATTTGGACTCAGTTTTCTGAGGTCCCATCCTGCCTTAGCTTTTCTATGTTACCTGAACATCTGAGAACTTAACAGAAGACAGCAAAAGGTATATCAAGCAAGATAATTTTAATCTTGTTTTGATGACCCATTTATCACATGCATACCTCAAGAAAACTTCAGTTTTATCTAGTCTTAGGATATGAACCTAAAGTCTAACAGAACTTAAAAATTGCAAGTGAAATAGATGTAGCTGTTCTTTCTGTCCCTCCTATTTCCTCACCTTTGAATGTAGCTTTCTCCATTCAAAGTGCACTTTCCAAGACTCTTTGGAGGTTCTTTTCCTGGTTTCTTTCATTTACATGCTGTTCCTCACCAAGCTTTGCCCTCTACTATTCATCTGGGTTTTGCTGAATTATAGCTAGTATTGTCTTTTCTTGTCATGTAAGTAACAGAATTAAGTTTAAATAAATTCACTTCATACAGAAGAATGTCTCTGTATGCAGTTGTTCCAGCACTGTTATGTATTCATCAGTTTGTCTGTCTTGCTTAACTTTTTGAACTTTTCTTGCCTTCTATTTACTGTTCCTAGCCATTTCTTCACCTTAATAGATTAAGAGCACTGTTGCTGTAGAAGGAATGGGGAGACAGTAAAGGTGAAGTTCAAAGACTTAAGTTTTCCCCTTTCTGTAGTCATAAAGGATGAGAGTACCATTTTTTTCCTGCGATCTGCATTGTAAAGATATGTAAAATCATGGTCTCTGTCTTCTAGCCCTTAAGTCAGGTAAAAAAGTTTGGATCCTTCAGATTCAGCTTTTTCTTTGAGCCTGCCTTGACAATACCAGCTTCAGGCCAACTCCTGTACCTTAAATTATAGTGTGTTCCAGCTTCTGGACTCTAGACATAAAAGATGAAATGGCTTGTCTGAAAAGCTGCTAAAGCTGGATTAGTTATCTTTAGGGAAGAGAAAACACCCTAGATATGTCAGATTAATCCAAACTCGCTTCAAATGGTGATTTGCTTAAAAAAGATAGAATGTGTAAATAATTCCAGTAAGGCAGATGTCCATTCTGGGTTAATAATTGGAAATAAAATGATAAGCAAAGAAATCTTAAATGAAGCAGTGTATTTTATTTCAGCAAAGCGTATGTGTATGTCTCATAGCATTGATCACTGCTAAGGTTTTCCGAGGCTGGTGGAAGCCGAAGGGAGGATTTTCCCATACCACATATTCAAAGCACTGTTTTTTAGAGTGAACTTCATGCCTGTAGATCTGCCTGCTTTTTCTGAGAGGGCAGGGGTTGAGATTTTGGTTAAGAATTCAAACAAAATGTCAGATAATTTCATAGGAGCATCCCAGTTTACTTTGTTCAGCATTCTCCATTGCAGCAAGATGAATCTGGTTGTAGGCTGCTGAAAAGGATGGACCCACCTCTTCCCTTCTCCCAGGCCTCATGTGTCACTTCTTTTGTCTGGCTCTGCTGTTTTCCCCACCCAATGGTGAGCTACTTCAGGGAGTTCCCTTCCTGCATAGAGCTTATCCTTCCCTTCTGCCCACACAAAGAAAAACTTTCTGCTGCTTTAGACCACTGAGCTGGATCCCTAAAAGTTCAGAAAAATGTTAGTACTAGTGCAAGGGAGGAAGTGAGAGGGAGGAGATTTGTTAGATCATCTTAGCTGTGATTTGAAACCATATCTCAACCTGAGGAAACTTGTTACAAAGTCTTGGGTCTGTTTGGCATCTGTGAGGATGCGAACAGAACATCTTAGTTGCTTAATTAGAATTTTCAGAGTTCTGACTTCTTAACCATACTTTATTTCTGAAGTAACTGGATTGTAGTTTGCAGAACTTGAACTGCAACATCTTTCAAATAGCACATTATTAAATGCTCCGTAGTAATTTGTGTTAGGGATTTTATGATTTTTTTTTTTTAAAACACACTACACACAGTTCTGTAACACAACACGGGGCAGTAACTGAAGCAGTTTTTCTTCCTGCGTCGTTTCTTCTGTAGTCTGTGTTCCCCGTATCCAGACTCCAGAGCCAATGCATTGTATTGCATTTGATAGCATAGCCTATGGAAAGCTGCATGAATGCCTCTTCACCTTAGTTTGTACAAAAACAACTGAGTTAGCTCAAAATATGCTAAACTGAACCAGGAAAGGAGTATTGTCGATCCTTGCTATTTCTTCTGTGCTTCAGCTGAGATAGCAAACAACACAGGGAAATTGCCTGTTTCTCCAGAGTCCCATTCAGCTGCCTACTTGGGTGGGTTTTTTTTGTTTTGCTTGTTTGTTTGTTTTTGTAAATGTTGAAACTTTCAGCTTAGAAGAATGAAGGAAGAACCATAAAGCAGTTAATGGAAATCTGAACAGCCTGCATGCAAGAAGCAGTTGGAGTGTATGCCTCTATTCACAGTGCAATTAAAAAAATGGCCTTTAAAATGATTTTGTTAAATAAGACACCTAAAGCTAATTAGAGCAGAAGGGATTGTCTATGGAGCAGAAGACAGGAAAGAAGTTGTGGACTGAAATCTAACAGAGATTAATCTAATTCAGTGTAAGACCTTGAAAGGGTAATCATTCTTCTTTTACAAGAGAGAAAGCTCAGACGGCTTTCTTTACCTTGAGCTGTGGAGGCTTTGAGACTTTTCATCACTGCTGCAAGTATTCATCTTCAGAGTAAAATATGTTCTTTTTTTTTCCCTAATGCAATGAACCCCAGATCCTTTTAGGATCAGGCTGCACTGTGCACTGTTTTTAATGCTAGCCTCTGAAAGCTGAAATCTTTCCAGTACTTGAGTATATGAACAGTAGCGTACTGAGGGACAGAGGGACACTGCAGAGGGAAGCATATAAAGACTGGGTGGAGTAAAATAATTTTGCTTTTTTACTCAGCTCATACTCGAGATGAGTTTCGGAAACAGGCAATTGACTATGAATGTGAAAATCCAAACAGTCTGATATGAGAAAAACAACTGACATACTTTTATCCCAGTAAGCGAAACTGTTACAGGCTGATATCCAGCACAATTGAAAGGTAAACATGCCCTTCCCAATTCACATACCTTTCTATTATTGCATCCTAGCAAACTTTAACCAATAGTTAAAGTTGCTAAATGATAGTCTGAAGGTGCAATTACCCAATGGTTGACTGTTCTTGGTAAAAGTAAGTTTATTTCCTGTTCTAAAACTTTTTTTAAACAGTTGTTGGCACTAGCTCTTGCTGTTGCAACAACGAAATGGCATTTGTGAAAGGAGAACATAGGTTTGTTGCTTCTTAGTTCAATGCAAAAGAAGCGACATTTGTTGCAAAGGTAATTCACTGTTACTGAAATAACACTGTGACTGAAACAATATTTTAATTTGAGCTTTATTGCAAGTATTCTTTCTGACTGCAAAATAAAGGTCAAAGATTTAGGACGTGTATAACTTGTTACTGAAATTCAACCCTACAGATAAGAAGAGTTACACAGTTATCTTATTCATCCAGAATGACTACATTCCTAGTCCAGCTATACTTGCCTGCATATTCTGAATGATGAAAAGAAAGACAGTGTTGGAAGATTGTTCAATGCATGCAGAAGATTTGGGAGCTGGGGGGAACAAGAAGTGGAGAAAAACTGAAGTATTTGCTGTAGTATTTGCTTCTGGAAATTATTTTCATTTACTCAAGAGAAAGTTGTTTCGTTGCCATATTTAGTACATTTAAGTAAGCTAGTAATAACTTTGGATATGCATGCTGGATTTTTCAGTTATTATAGCATCCAAAACTGTAGATAGAGTTGGACTGCACTTACGTTGCTTATGCATGTTGTATCCTATCAACATCTCTCTCACTTCAGAGATTGAAAGTAAAAAATAAGCATATGAAAAATAGTTGAGAATGAAACACTGGCAGTCCTGCTTCATCAGTGCAGAATTAAGAACTCTGGGAATGACAACATGGTGCCTAGATCTTTGTTATTTGACTCTCTTTGGAGTTTGGTTATTTATATATTTGTTTTAAGAGTGGGTCAGAAAAGAGGGCTGTTAAAGATAGTTATATCAGTAATGCTTCAAGGTTTCAAATTATTTTTTGTGGGGGCTTTTGTTGCTTGTATAGAAAAAAAAATACAAAACCCACTTTGTAACCCTAAATACTAATGCTGCCTTTTTAAGTCAATGTTCTAAGCAAATTGCATAAGTGGAGATATTTGATTAAAGTACATGTCCATAGTTAAACTTGTGGTATAGCAAAGTGACCAGTCAAACTGCCTGGGTCTTGATGACATGGAAATTTTACACCAAATTTAGGTTAGTAAAGTCCATGGCATAATAGTTTTTTAATGTATACAATTTTCATTTTGTGACCCTTTTACATGCTTAAGATGCTGTTCTTCACAAGGTAATGTAATACAGGTAGTTTGATAATTAGGCATACCACCCCTATATTGACTGGTTTTTTTTTTTTTCATATTGTAGTGCTTCAGAACCTTCTTTTTTTACTATTATTTTTTGTAATTACTTCCAACATAATTCTTGGGTTCTAATTCTGATGATCAGCTTTCATTTTTGCTTTTTTTGTATCAGCATTACATATTAATTTTTATTTGTTTGAAGGTGCAGAAAACTTACTGCTGCTTCGGCTTTGGTCATATATCATAGTTCTAAATTTATTTTCAGATTGTAAGATGACTCTACCTTTTGATAGCTTGTGTTGACTGAAGTGGACTAAAGTTCATTTGCCAGTGGAGGAAACTGAGGAGTTCAGCTTGGTTCTCCAGTGACAGCATTGGTCTACTATGCGTGAAAAAATATAAATATCTCAAAGTAGTGTTTTAACTATATGTGCTAGTTATAAAAGGGTCAGGCATTGATCAGACTACAGACAAGTCAGAGATGTGTGTGAGACAGACATGCTGGATGCAAATTTTTACTTCACTATAGATTTTTCTGGGCTGTTGATCAGTAGGCACAAAAACTAGTTAATACTGAACAGCTGGCAGAATGGAGAAGCAAAACTACTTTTGCTTTGCTGTTTGTTAATTATTTATTATTACTCTGTGACTTGGGATAGGTTTTTTGCAGTAAGATTGGCACTGGCTGCTTCCTCAGCTAGTTATCGAGACTCCCTGCCATTTCGAGTTTATTTTTCTTGCACAAAGCCTGGGAAAAAAGATGAACCTTGTTCTGAAGGTCACTATGTCCAGCTGTCTTTCTGAGCAATGGGATTGAATCATTTCAGAACTACTGACCCTTCATGTATAATACTGTGCCACTGGCTGCCCTCATCTAAAGCAAGGGCTGACAGGATACTGAGGGGATTTCAGCAGTTGTGGAAATGAATTAGGAGGATGTCCTGTTAAGGTAGCTGAATGCAATGGACTCTTGTATTGGCAGGTTCCACTGGAATTTTCTTTAAGCGAAAATTCATCCACAAACAAACTTTTTTCTTTATTTGAAGACAGCGGAGTTTTAAATGACTGTCTTATTCTTATGGTAAGACATCGAGTACATTTTAGTACAAATTGCTACAGACTTTGATATAGGAGGCTGTCTTCTGAGAGAGGTTGAATCCAGTAATCAGTGTCTGTCTCTTGGTCTCATGTTTGTGTACACATCTATGTTACCAGTTTAATAAAGATGTACTTGTAGAGTGGAATCTTTGAAAAGGCGAAAATGGTCACTGACAGATGCAGACGTGATGTTTACTTTTTTTTTTTCTTTTTGTCTGAGGACAAATCTAAAACATCCCTTCCCAAGAAGTATCTGAACTATAGTTGTGTTCTAAAAATGTTGTTTACAGTGGAGGCCATCCTACAAATCAAAGGCCAGCTCTAAAGTCTTGCTTATTACAGCCAAAAATATCTTTTGGAACACCCTGTATTTTAAGATGGTATCTTCTCAGTTGTTTTCTGCAGACTTTTTTCACATGCTTATGCTTAAAATTAAAAATTGTTCCTCAGAAACTCTGTTTTCAGTTTGTACTCTGCCAGTAGGACTAACATAGTCAAATCAAACTCGTCAGAATAGTACATTTCTCCTAGCAGCATTGCTTGGTTAGATGCAGGATAGCAATTCAACAAATCGTGTGCTTTGTGCAAAACAACAACAAAAAAATCTGTAAAAAGAAATCTTTGTGGATGACGATTGCTGAACTATGACAAATAGGGCATTAGGATCCATTGAGAGATGAGATTAGATCAGAATATTCTTCTCAGACTTGAATGATGATTTTTATGAAGTGAAATCTTCACATATTTGGAAGACTTCACAGGCAATACTTATGATGTGTACAAAAATTGTTAAATGCAGTTAGTGTCAGTGTAAACTGTTACTGTAGATCAGAAGAGGCGTGTGTTTAATTACTTGAGCATGTGCTTTTTTTCTGTTGCTTTTACTGGAGAACTCAGTCTCCTTCCTAATAGTCCTGATGGTGAATGGGGTGATCTATAAGGGCAATATAATGAAAGACGGTGTATTCCCTTGGGTATTGCTTTCCTAACTAGAGATAAGTTAGGTTGTTAAATTGAGAAATATTTTGAATATTTTTGTTTCAATTTCCTGAACTACTTCTCTTTTATTTCTCTGAAAATTAGAGAACCTATCACTAAAACTGGCCGTTTTCTTCATCACAGGAATTTCTTCCTTCCCTCTCACCACCCCAGATACCTTTAAAAAGGTTGGGGTTTTTTACTCAGAGAGGATGATGCTGGGAGAGTTAAGGTCATTGCCTTTGGATGTGTAGAAGGATGGTAAAAAGTGGTTCTCCATGTTGTTTGCGATGTGACAGGACATTATGATTTTAAGTTGCAGAAGAGAGAATTCAGTTTAGAGGTTAGTAGACATGAGAAGAAAAGAATCTTTTCCAAGAAAAAGGATGGATAAGGACTGAAATAAATTTCCTACGAAGTCTGTGGAATTGTCATCATTAGAAATTTTTTGCTAGGCACATTAGACAAGCTTTACCTGAAGTGGTTCATATATAGCTGATCTTTTCTTGAAGAAGGGTAACTTCCGAAGGTGGTTCCTCCTCCACTGGTCAGGAATATATCTATGAAATGATAGATGGACTTTAGTTGAAACTGTTATTTTTCTTGTCTTTATTGATAGTGCGACACAACTGGGGGTTGGGAGGAGGAATGTACTGTATATTGAGTAGAAATAATTGTGTCACTTATTTAATGCACTTTAGCTATTACTAGGTAGAGGTGATAGTGGAAAGGACTTTTGAACTTTCAAAAACAGGGGTGCTATTGGTAACTCATATAAAAGAGCTTTCAAATGAACCTACAATCCAGAGTTTAGAGTAATCATAGTAGACTATTAATGTGTGAAGGAATCAATCTAAGTATTCACTGATGTCTTAGGAAAGGTAATTAATGAAATATTACATAAAAAATTGAGAAGGTTACCACATTGATTAGATGGTACTTTCCAGTCCTACTACATACAAGGAAAATCTCATTATAAAGCATGGTCTTTTTCTGCGTTCTTATTAATCAGCTAGTTGTAAATGTATTTTCTTGTTAGCAGGAAAAATCACACTCCAATAAACTAGTTTACTCTAGTAAACATAGAAATTGCCTATTGCCTACTAGGGCAATTCATCAGTTCATCTCTTGCAAAGCTTGTGGTCTTTTTGAAACAAATGGTACTGTACTCCTGGGCGTAATATTTTCGGATGTCACCTATGATACGTATCTTCTTGTAGTAGGGAAGAGTTGGCCCCCTGAAGAATAATGGCAGATGAGAACAGCTTGGTGATGCCCACAGCTTCTTTGATGGCTGGAGGTAGACTGGACCAAGTAATCAGGAGTGATGTTTAGCTCCTGCGTGCCTGATTTCTAAGATAGTGTAAACACAGTTTCTAGGAAGCTTTGGAGCTGTAGTATGTACATTTATCAGCTGACTTGATATATAACATGGAAAGGGCTATTGCCTACAACCATATTCTGCCACTGGAGAAAGTTATACAGTCACCTTATTAGAAATTGTGTGGTCCAGTGTCTTAAATATATTGAACTAAAATCGAAGGTAGGATGTGAAACTTGCAAAACTTCCAAAGGGCTTCCAAGTGATACATTGAGGACTAAATATTTAAATTTCTAAATTACAGTATGTATTATGACCTTCCAATGAGTTTCAGTAGCATTGTCAAGAGATATATTAAAAATTAATAGTGTATGAAAACATGTTTGGTTTGGCCTACATAAAATAAATGCTTATGGAATCTGTTCTTACTGTTTGCATTACTGAACATCTGAATTTTAATGAACTAGTACTTAGGATTATTTTAACATGTCTAAGCAGGTTTATCTGTCCACTGTTAGCTTCAGAATTAGAATGGGTAATGAATACCTCAATTTAGCAAGGTAACTTCCAGCCGAAGACAGGTGATGAAAGCATTGGCAAACAAATGGCAGGACTGATCCTGAATTGACTGGTAGGACAAGAGACTGGTCCACAGTGGCAAGTAGAGGTTAGTTTGCTTCTCTCAAGCTGTTGAAGTACATCTGGGACAAATAGTCAGGGTTTTTATGGAAATAACCTCTTAAAATGGCATGGGAGCAATTTGACAGTGAAAGAACACTTAGGGATCTTGCAGCATAGCTGTAGTTACTATGCTTAATTTGAATGTTCAAATAGGTAATTTGGATAGGTAACAATCACCTGATTGGACCTGATGTTTTGCAGATCTGTGAGATCTCGTTTGTCTGCTTTAGCTAGGTGTTCTTGATCACTACTGTTAGTCTCTTCAGCCCTTGATAAGCAAACAACTAACCTGCTTTGATTAGAGTTAACTTGTAAGTTGTTTACCAACATATGGAATCCTGCTCTCCTGCTACTCTCATCTTTGGGACCGCAGCTGTGGTGGCTCATTAAAAAGGGGAGAGATGAGGTCTCTTCGGATGAGTGCATGCCAGACTCTATGTGTGTGCTTCTATTACTTTGTGTCTGTAATGGAAATTAATATTATGAAAAAAAATAATGTTAAAGGAACTATATGGGAACTGTAAAGCTTTCATAGTTGAATGTTAAAAATCTCTGGGATAGGAATGGATCATAACTGCCTGGTATCGTATTCCCACTCTGTGCTAACAAACTAATTGTGCTTCTTCCTGAGGAGGGAAAAAAGCTAGCTGTAGATTGTATGTTCACATATATTTGTCCTCCCACCCCACTTCACCATGTGTCTATTAAATATACTGCTTTTAAGGCATTCTCTTAACTGTATGAGGACTCTAAATGAGTTTCTTTTTAGGCCTATCTTTGTTCCTGACACTGGGACTTGGCAACTAAGTTCATCTTTGTCCTGTTTTGTTGTGGGGTTTTTTCCATTTTTTTTTTCTTTAAAGTCTGCTGTACTGTGGTAAAGAGAAATTAAAGGTAAATAACGTTACCTGTTTTCTGTTTTCAGTATAGCAGTGTGATTGATTGTAGGCTTTACTGAGGTATTATGTAGAAACAGGAACATACTGCTGTGTGCAATGCTAGACAAATCAATTAGGTCTTGATGTTACCACGACTTATTTCAGCTGGGTCCTTCCAAAAAGTTCATAATTTTTTCTAACAAATGTAATTGAAATCGGTACTACAATTGCCACTTGGATTTATTTGAGATTTAGCAAATGAATGGATAGTGCCCTAGTTCTACAGCCATCTTTCCTCTACTTCCTTTGGCTGATAAACATTTTTTCAATCTTTAGTATTAGCTGACAATGATTTGTATCACAAAGATCAGAAAATAATGTAACATACAGAATTAAAGATCAAACACTCATGATGGTTTGTTTCTAAACTCAGAGTTTTGCTTGCATTAAGTTTGTGTGTGCTTATCAAGAACATAGCGTTATATTTTTTCTGTTTTGTACTTGAAAATATTTTACTGTGTTCAATTTTTGACAGAAAGCACTTTAATTTTCTGTGGATATTTAGTCATAGATTGAAAAAATGAATCTATTTGTAAATATTAGGTATACTTGAAATAATTTACCTATTAAGTAGATTAACCGGCCCTTATTTGTAATATGTCATTTTGATCCACCCAAAATTATGTAGTAGTCTTAATTCTATATAGGTGTTTTAAGGTATATAACTTAAGACTAGATAAAAACTTCCTGTGTTAAAGAAACCTAGGTATCTCAGTGCCTTTGAACCAGTAGGCAGTTTCTTCATATAGTCTACTTTTTTTTGGTAATGCAATTGTAAATAACCGTCATAGCTCTGACTGGCATGTGACTTAGAGCACTTTCTTCAGGGTACACTTCAAGTCTGCTTTATTTACTTTGTTGATTATTTTTTTACACTAATTTATGTTAAATTTAGACCCTGTTTTAGGCGTGTAATTGCTAAAATTAATTGGAAAGTTTGCTTCTTCTGTGTCACTTCATAATGATAGAATTATGTCTTGCTATTTGCACAGTGGTTTACTTTTGGTGACCTGCCAGAAGCCTGCTGGGATTTAGACATTTACAGAGGAAGAAGGATTTGTAAAATGTCTGCTGTAAACTCGTGGAAAGGTATACAGGAAATACCATTATAGACAACATACAGTATATTTGTAGAAATGTTTATAGATGATACTGTGTTTTTGAGAGTTTGACTGAAAGGGTGTAAAGTCTACCTTTGAACATGAAGGAAAACTAATTCGGGGCTATTTTATTTGATGGCTGTCTGTAGACCCTGACACCTGGTTGTGGAGTCCTGTCCTGAGCTGGTCACTAGTGCATAGTCAGGAGATTGGAGGATGTTAAAGCAAGTGTAGTTAAGGATCAAAAAGTGTTAAAGCAATTTTGTGGACTGGTTGTAATATTTGTAAACTGAGCATGTTTTAATGCTGCTTTTCAGACAGCAGGAGTCCAAATCCAGGGATTCTTCTGAATACTGTAATTACTAAAATCTACACTTGAATAGTTGCTTGGGGGAAAGCAAATGTTTTCCTTGTTACAGTCAGCAGAGATGTGAACAATTCCCATCAAAGTAAGAATCACTTCAAATTATTCTTTTGGGTGTGTCAGTCATTCTACAAAGTAAGTGAAGAGTGGCCTGTTTTGGCACAGATTCTTATTTCATAAATATAGTCTTGTTATCAAAATTGATGTCCTCCCTCCTTGTGGTACAAGGAATTATGTTACATCATACTTAACAGAAATGCAGCAGAAAATATAATCTTACTTAAAAAGATTATTTTTACCTTACATATTACAAAAATTATTTCCTTTATATATTTGATCACTTCTTTTTTAACTTGTCAACCTGTGTTTTCATTGCTCCTAACACATATACTTGGAAAGAACCATTTTTTCCAAGAAGGTGTTTTTCACTTAGTTGTTGGGGTTTTTTTGGAGGGTTTTGTTTGCGTTTGCTGGGGATTTTTTTACCTGAGGTGTTGGGTTTGTGGTGGGTTTTTGTTTACTTGTTTTTGTTAAGCAAAGACAATAACTTTTGGCCTATTGAGAGGAATAATGGTAATTCCTCTATATTTTTAATGGAATTATTTGTAAAGAGATTAGATGAAGTATTATTAGTTAAGGGATGGTCTACATAGATTATAGTAATTTTCAGTGTTTGTTTAATATAAATATTGGAAATGCATTTTTCTGTGTAAGCAGATGTTTGCCTACATGAAACAGTTTCCTTTTGCATTAAGATCCTGTCTAACTGAGAATGGCAAAATCCAAAAAAATGCAATGATAGCTTTCTAATGATTCATAAGTATGCAATTTAAATAGGAAGCATGATGTATTTTGTTATTTAAACTCATTCATACCACTTAGAGATAGGGTTATGTGCCCTGCCCTCTTCCTTGACAGCTGTCCAGAGATACAATTTAACATAATTTTTGAGGGCTGTGTTGATTGTTCAGACAGTAAACCATTCTCTGTAAGTTGCACATATTCTTTCAGTTTTGTTAACAAGAAAGACCAGTTGCAGGATATAACAAACATAATGTTTGAAAGATTTGCAGGAGCCAGAGTAAAAATAGGCAGTTGTGATTATATTGCTAGCAATTTAAAAATTGAAGCCTTTTTAATATAGGAATTGACAGCATTTCCTTTTTTTTCCCTTATGAGATTAAGATAAAGCATCTAGACAAATTAGGATCTATTTTTTCCTCCGTCTTTCATAAATGATACCCTTTGGCTGACTGTTGAACTAAATGAACAAAAATGTTAGTGTATTTTTGTGAATAGGACTTGTGACTTCTAGCTTGATTGTGGAAAGAAACTTTGCTAGTTTTTAATATGAGACTAAAGAATGAATATAGATATCAGAATTGATTACTTGATGAAGAAATATGATGACTACTGAGAGTTAGAATACCATTTTCTGCTTTGGTTTCAGAAGTTATGCTGTCAAGGCATTGGAGCAAACTAGACAATTTTTCTGTGGATCCAATGATATGTTTTTCTCTTGGATCTAGGACCCTAGTATTTTCAGACATTTGTGTTGAACAAGTGGATCCTTATAAGGGCGGAAGTATTTAAGCTGCTTTTTTAATTGTCTATAAAATCCTTTTAAGATAACTGCATCTCGTCTCTATGAAAATGCCACGGAGAACCCTCAGATATAATACCTGCCCTCAACACCCACCTTCTTATCCTCCTCCCACAGTATCTCCAATACAAAAGATAACTATAGGCAACAGCTGCTGATTTAGTAGAGTACTAATTTCTTTGTCACCTCTATCTTTTGATTTTTATTAGAACAAGCAAGCTTTTAGGTATTCTTTATTTCTTTATACTTTGTCAAAATCAGGTGAAAGGTTTGTCCTGGTCTTTTGGAAGTTATGGAAAGAAGCTGGAAAAGGAAAAGTAGATGCACAGGATGATGGTGCGCACTCTGGTCCTTAGAATATCCAAGATGAAAGTAAAATGACTGAGCTTTGTTTCAGTTCTTCTTCACTTTCCTTGTGTGGTAGAGTGGCCACCAGAGGATTTTGAGTGGTTTTGTACACATGTTCATACTGTACCAGATGTTTTAAAGTGAAAATACACATATTTACTGTAAAATGTAACTAATGTGCTTTTGTATCTTTCCCTTACTTTCTCTCTGTTTAAACCTTTTAATCAGAGGCAGATAAATAGTTGAAACTTCAAAATTTTTTGGAAACTTGGAGCCGAGATAGCATACTCCCTCCATTTAGACCTGTGATCCCAGCCTGAGTGGAAAGAGAATGTGCACAAAATCCTAGAAGTACAAACCACACAGAATGAAGTGTAATGCAAGTGAAAGAGTGATACTGTCTTGAATAGGCTCTAGTTTTCTCTTATGAAAACAACATGCCAAATGCAACAGTTTTGGGGTTTTATCATGTCTTTTTTCCCAAAATCATGTGGGTTTTTTTCGCTACCAAAATAATTTCTGAGATACTTTGAGGCTCTCGGTTAAAATCTCACCAGTAAGCCATATATAATAGTTTATATCTACCACTATTTTGTAACTATCTATTTATGCTTTCGGATGTTGTTTTTTATATATTCTAAATTATTATAAAATGTGTGAGAGCATTCTGTGGCAGTTGCAAAGGCTGGATCTGCAACCAGAGAGAGTAACTGTTGCAGTTGATTGGTGCAGAATGTTTCTTTGGAATTCATATTGTTCTCTATTTTTCTTTTTTCTTTTTTTTTTTGTATAGTGATACAAAGTTGTACAGAGACAGACAGTGTTTTGTCTTCAGTGTGTGCTTTCATGTGTTTTTGACTGAGACACATGCCTCTCAACTGCCACATTTTTGGTTTGAGAACTCTCTGAACTTGCATGTTTAACATGTAGTTAAAATTTTATTTAAATGTTAGCTAAGCCATATAGATTTTTCTTCTTGTTTTTCACTGCTGCTAAGGTTTAATGGTATTGAGCTCTGTAGAGGACAGAGGAATTGGCAAGTTTGTTTTCAGCAAATACCTCATCCTAACTTGGCCTAAACAGAATGCTTGTAGTATTTTTAGTGTAATTGACTGTCTTTCTGGTAATTTCAGATATGTAAATTCCTGGTTGTGATGTATTAATGAGATTTTTTTATTTGACAGAAATGATCTCTTAAATTGCACTACTATTTACTTTACTTTTATATAACATCAAAAATAAACTCTTATATCTTTCTCATAATAAAATTGATTTATATGAGATTAGTGTACAAGTGGACTCGGGTCCACAGAGATATTCAGATACCTAACTTCCTGATGGAATCAGTAGTATTTCAGAGAGACACCTTAAATAAATTTTTGAACCTGACCACAAGGATTTTTAATGCTTTTTAGGCCTAATGATAACTCTTTTTTAGAGTCATCACTAAGTGAACTGTTCTTTAAAGTGATCACTTTATTCTTTAGAAGTGTAAGTTTCTTTTGCAAGAGGTATTGATGTGATACTATGTATCACAGAGAATGCCAGCAAGAATAACCACGTTTCAAAATTATTATGTAGATATATACAAGCAAAGTTTTCTTTGCTTGCTTGCAAAGGTGCTGTACAGTTCTGTTCTTTAAGGGTAACTTGACTTTGCTTTAGGAGCTGTGAGAGACAGTTTCTGTTTTGGTAAATAGCCATGGTTTGCATATTAGATTAAGCTGCCTGCTGACAGTAATTATTCTAATTGAGAATGTAATTAAAAAAAAAAACCAAAAACCAACAACCCAAACCTGCTTGTCCTAATTTATTTAACCTTTTTTAAAAAAGAACATCAGTGTGTGTGAGACCAAGATGGAGGGGTAAATACGTTCAAGTACATAGCAAATTGGATATAGGGAAGGAAGGTGTGCAGTGGATTCATTTTGCTATTCTGCCTTGAGGATAACACTTCCAAAGGTGGTCTTTACCTCGGTCAAAGAGGATAGTGATGGACTTTTAGATTATTAAGTGTGGGCTTGATTTTATTGATTGTAATAGTGTGTTTATTGCATGGTTTCTTTTGGGGCAGTTCTTCATAGTGTTTGTGGCTCAAAGGGACCATTAAATTGTCTAGTTTGCCATCCTTCACATACTACAAGTGTTTATATTTCATCCGTTCTCCTGATAATGAACCTTGTGACTTAGCTGAGCAAAATGTAGTTTGTGCTTAGATAAAGTGCATTTGCAAGTATATCCATCATTTATTTAAAGATGCTGAGGGATTCAGAAGACACTACTTTTTGTATTAGTTTCGTTCTCATGGTTACTTCACTTTCTTGTTTGAAGGGAAAAATATTTCCGCATTATGACATTCATTTAAAATTGATCCTTACTTTTCAGGTTGATAACGTGTTTTACAGATGTATCTGTATAATTAAAATGTGTATATGCACATAGTATATATGAGGTCCATACTCTCAGTCTTAATTCCATTAAATATATTTTTGTTTTTGGAAATTCTGCTATGCCCTTTGTCATTTACCTTTGATGTGTGGATATGGCACAGAAATGACAAGCTGATTGGAATGAACATAAAGGTTCTTATGGTAGTTTTATCTAGTGTGAACACTAGGTAAATTGTGAACACAATTCTGTAAATTAATAATAACATGATTATTTCTGCTTGTTATTAATTACCTTTGCTCTGAAACCTTTTGCAGCACAGAGCTTTCATTAAACAGGGTCAGTACAGGACTGCACAAACATCTGCTATTAGACTTTAATAACTTTTGGTATTTATTTTTTAGCATGTGCTGTTAGATCTAGAATTCTAGCTTAAGTTTTTTTGCAGTGTTCTACAAATGCTGAATTTTTATATTTATTATTTTCTCTCGGGTGTATACGTCCATAGTACTCACCAATTCCCACACTGTTTGAGGAGTGAAAAAGAATTGCATTGGCCAAAATCCCTAATTGCTTTGCAGATTCCTATGAGAGTGTTCTCTTCAGCAAGTTTTGGGTTATTGGGATCTGCCCCACATGGTGTTAATAAACCTTCAAATATGGCGTCATTTTCCATTGCCCTTCATTATGTTGCTGTTTGTCTCACTTTGCATTAAGGTGTGAAATTGCTTTCAGGATGTATGTTTTGGTATACATTACTGTAGTTTGCTGTGTTGTGCGGCTTGCTTTTGGTCCTATTGTATGTCCTCCTCCTACCCCATTACAAAATTTCAGCCTTTCCTAGGTAATCCTCTTATTTTTAGTATGATGACCTACATTTTTTTGGCCAAGTATATATTTGAGAAGCTTGGGACTGTCAGCCATATCGTTGACTTTATTTTAGAGTTTAATTATAGAGTACAGCTCAGTGTTGTGTTGAGATCTGTGCAGCATTCCTGCCTTTCCCAGGTTTCTTATGGTGATTCAGTTAAAATCAGAATTTCTGTAGATAGTCACTACTTGTGGGGGTTTTTTGTTCACCTTAAGAACCTTGAATTTGACTGGGAAAAGTGCTCTGAGCTCTCATGTGCAATTGAATTGATAATAATTTTGTGTTAAGTAAATACAAAATTCTATTTTTTAAATATAATAAAAATATGCAAGGCCACTAGTTGGGTAAATATGCTGCTGAATGTTTCAGTTTGGCATCCAAATCTTGAACATTTTTTGTCTTTCTGTGCCTGAACTCTTCCATGTCAAATCTTGAGGTAGTGCTTTATGGGTTTTAGGGATGTATTTTCAGGACAGTGTTTTGTAAGACACTTAGTTGATATAATAGTGAGCCCTATAGAACACCACAGCAGGAAACTGAGGAGTCTGCCTTTGTAGAAATACTTGAGTAGTGCTCAGTATGGAAGGTCTCAAGCTGTATTTCAAATACTGAGAAGAAAACAAAATATCGAGTTGGTCAGTAAACAGGTGTTGATTCTTCTTTTTAACTGAATTAGGGAGCAGCCTTGTGGGCGGTAGTGGTATGTAATTCTATAAATAAAAACTTGACCATAATGCATGCACACAGGGCAAGGGCAAATCAAGGCTCCTAGGCATCTTACCCGTTGTTTCTGGCCATGTTTTTGACATTTGCTGACTTTGGAGTGCTGGATTTTGCAGCTTGGTTTGTCTCTGGGCCTAGTGTCTGTTCGTAACTGTATAACTAGGAATAGCCTCCAAAACCTATGACATGGCAGAGATCTGGTACAGAACAGCTTTTAGAAGTTGATTTTGACAAGGATCATTGTAGGGTTGAAAAGAAAAGGGTCATGCCAGAAAAAAGGTCGGGAGTTTTTGGGTTAAGAACAAATGACTGATATGCCAGTGTATTTGTAAACTGTGTTTAATCTCTGCTGTGGACAATTCGTGATTTATCTACCACTAAGGAAAAGGAACATGAAATTTCCTTCTCAGAATGAGCAATCTAGTGTGGGAGCTATTCATCAAAGTTTGAATGTCAGAAAGGTCATGGGAAGAGATTTGTAAAATTTTCATAATTCCAGAAATAACTCCTTCGGCATCCAAAAAGAAACTTGAGTGTTTAGGAAAGAACCCAGTGTATCTGATACCATCCTGGGGCAGGGTGGGTTGGCTCTCTGTGATGGATGTTCTGTTCAGCAGGGCTGTATGTTTTCACATACCTCTCCCTTCCACTCTGTGGGAAGAAAGGGGGAGGTAACATGCATATATTTTGTGTGAGACAAACAGAATTTGTTCCCTTTGCTGCTCGTGTCTGTCTTGTTTTGATTTTCCTACTCCATATGAAAACCAACAGTATACTTTAGAGACCCTATATTAAACTTGCTGTTAATTAAATTCTTCAGATAAAATTCTCCCAGCAGGAGATGTTGAGTTGGGAAGATTTAAAATGGAGCTCTCGTGCAGAGGCTCCTGCTGTAACATGCTGCATTCTCTGTGAAGGCTCTATATAACTAAAATGTCAAAGTAGCAAGGTATTTATCATCCTGTTTGTTAATATTTTTTCCATTCAGATGTTTTTTACCTTTGTTCAGTTTTCTGATATCCCCTAATTGTCCTTATTTCTAAACACTTTCTATGTCAGAGTGGTTTTCCTAGTATCTTTTTTTCAAGTTCTAACTCTTAAACTGTTTACATCTTATGACTGCAGATAAGAGAAGGAAATGGATTTCAGAGTTTTTTCCCCCTGGATTAAGTATGCCAAGATACAAAATACTCAGTTGCCTATTGTAGATATCTGTGAACTACTCTTAGAAAATTCTACTTTCAAAGACATTCGTATGAGGAACCAATATTGTTCCCTTTTTGCTGAGTTTTTTCTCCACTCCCCCAAGAGTTTAATTAATCTCTGATCAGTATTAAAGCAGGTAATAGCAGAGAATATAAATGTTTTTTCTAAAGGAATAGTAACAGGATTAACTTCAGTTTCTTTTTATTAAAAGCAAAGCATGTGGCATTTTAATATACAAAAAAATCATAAAATCATAGGATGGTTTGGGTTGGAAGAGAGCTTAAAGGTCATCTAGTTCCAACCCCCTTCCATCAGACCAGGTTTCTAAAAACTCCAAGCAACCCGGCCAGGAACACTTCCAGGAATGGAGCACCAACAACTTCTCTGGGCAACCTCTTCCAGTGTCTCACCACCCTCACAGTAAAGAATTTCTTCATAATACCTAATATAAATCTACCCCTTGTCCTGTCGCTGCATGCCCTTGTAAAAAGTTCCTTTCCAGATTCTTTGGTATGGCATTGATTGGAGGAAACTGATTTCAATTTGAAGTGTTCATGGACAAGATTCAATTTACATAGAAAAAGCTGCTTGCAAAAATGCCCTGTATTTTCCCCCTTCCTTTTTCTTTTCATATCTGTGTTGTATACGGGTACATGAAATAATGTGTGCAGCGTCAGATAAAGGAACACTTGCTACATAATTGGTAGGCCAGTATAAATTTTTTAGGGAAATATTTGATTGCAACAGGCAACATTGCCATAAATAAATAAAAAAATCTAAACCAATGGCCTCCAAAAAAAATCCAGATCAGCATTGTGTACATTTCTTCCTACAAGTTTTTTTAATTAGCATTTTGGGTAAGACCTTGTTGATTGCTGATGTAACCAGGTAGGCAGAGAGCAGAGGCAATTCAGGAACACCGTAGGGTCTTTCCTTATTGCTATCACTGTTGGAGTAGAATCAGCATGTAACAAGGTTTTTAAAATGTTCTTTCATCCATGATCTAGGGCTATTGATATAGTTCATGCAAAGATGTGAAGTTTTCAGAGTTAAAAATTTCATTTCAAGCATTTTGAGAATAAAGATCACAATGAAGAAAAAAATCTGGATTTCTATAGGAATTAAAGTGTGCCTTTGGGGTTTTTTTGTTTTGTTTGGTTTGGGTTTTTTTAATAATACCTAATGTTGCATTAGTGTTTTAAATTTTGCCTGTTTTGTCAACCATTTTATCTGTCTGCCTCCAGTTTCATCTTCTATGTTATATTCTGTGCCATTTTTCCCTTTCTGTTTCCATAATCTAGAGTACAGCCTGGCAATTTTGTTCTTCCTGTATAGTGCTGATATCTGATACTTGTAGTAAAAGATGGACACAAATTTAGCAAAGTCTTATGTCAAAAATTACTTTATAGAGGAGTTGTGGTTAATGCTGTGTAAGTATACATAGAGGACAGGTTTAATTGGAGTGATGTTTTGAATTGCCTTGACTCTATTGAAAGTGACTTCACAAAAGATGAAAACTACTGCTCTTTGGCTGACAGGAATTAGCAGAGCCCAGGAAGTGCTGTGTAATGGTTTTCTTGATGATTTATTTTTAGCCAAGGAAAAAAAATTACTTCACAACCTGCTAGTGTTTTGAAATACTGTGAAAGAAATCAAAAGACTCGTTCTGGAATGTGTCACTCTTGTTACAAAGTAAAAATGGATTTAAATTCACTAATCAGAATTTATTTTTATACATTTGGTCTTTTTAATAATGTAGTTCTAAATTTCACTTTATTCTTTTTTGAAGATGTACTTACTTTTTGTTATGGTAGAACATTTTATTTTTAATGGATTTTTTTAGGCCAAAGGATAATATTATTGTTATGACTTGTGGAGTTACACTGTCAGTTTTACTTCCTCTTACCTGTATCAATGCCTGTGTGCAACAAACTTGCTAGTTTTAAATCAATTGCTGATTTGAAATAGTTAGTTCTGATGAGAACTGTCATAAATTTTTCTACTGAGCTTTCTTTATCAGATGTTGTGTGAGAGAAGAGAATTTTCAGCTTTGTTGTGCTCAGGCCAAATATATTTTTGATTCTTCAGAGTGTCCATTTGGATTATGATTAGTACCATGGTATGAAGTCAGGACTGTAAAACCCTCTGTCAGAATGGACTCCCTCTGATGTTCAGACTTACTACCAAACTAGTGTTAGAAGTTGCAAGGTTTTTTTATATTGATTTTTCATATATTATTTTGTTCAATAATTTTTTGTAAAATTCCCTCCTGTAGAGGTTTAGATCCGTTTTATACAGCTACTTTAAAAAACCAAGCATGACTGTGCCACTGATGGTGCCAAATCTTTGCTTTGATCCTTTTTTTTTTCCCTGCCTCAGATTTCTCAAATTCTCCTGCACTAGCTAATGCCTGTGTCATCCGTCTTTGTTCTTTAGAGATAAAACTTTGAATTAGATTTTGAATTGCTCCATAGCTAAATAAGTTACCTTGGAAACATTTTAAAGTTTCTTGGGACAATGAGGGTCAGAATACACGTATGTATGTATGTGTGTGTACACTTGTGTCTGTAAGGATGTACGCATATGTATGTATACGTAACTGTGTATAGTATTAGATTCTGAAAAACACAAATTTTGGTTTGGACATGAGAAGACAAAGAAGTTCAGCAAATTCCTTGGAGCTTGTGAGATTTAGACATGCAGCTATTTTAGAAGAATTTGGAGTTTGTTTAAATTCTATGACTCTGCATGAGGGGATGGGTTTTAGTGCAAAACATCTTTCATTCTCTGTTTTGCCAAGGCACCTGGCTTATTATGGTGAGCAGTCAAGATGCTTATCAATTCAGGTATCTGATCTCAGTTAGAAGTCCTGTAATTTTGGCCATAATTTTTGGAAGTTTTAATAGAAGACCAGTCTTACTGTTTCTGTAGCTAAAAAGTTCTTCCAGTTTGGATTCATGGCTGGGCTTCGCGCACGAAGATTTGGGAAGGCTCTATCCACATTTGTTACAGGCACGTTGGTGACTTATGAGGCCAATACGTGACAGACATATCCGATTGCAAAAGGCACAGCAGAAAGGCTCCTTAGATGGTGTATTCTGCAATATACGATTCTTTCTGCATTGCCTTTTCTCCTCGAGAGTGATCCTGCGTGTGTTCTCAAAGGAGACAGCTGCGTTATAGATGGTATGTCATCCAGTTTGGATGATATTTAACATAATGTCTTGTGCTATATTTGGTGTATGCTGTTACTCTATCAGGTGTGGGGATTGCCAGCTTTTCTGATTGTTCTGGTAGTAGCATGATGTAATGTTGTGCTGAGAGTGAAATTAGTGTTATTTATAATGAACATTTCTCCTAAGCTCTTAGTAGTTCTATTTAGTAATACCATGAGTAAAAATAACATTTTTGAAGTGGTTTTGAGGTACTAAAATGAAATATTGAGGAGAAATGATTACTTAATGGTTTACTGCTTTAAAATAATGACTGCTATTATAGCTGGATTTTTTTCAAACTGGAGTGAGACAGCACCAAGCAAATGTAGTACTAGAAAAAAGACCTTAAATGCTGTTTGTATTTTATGTTGGCTGTCCACTAGGGACGGACTTCATGCTCAGTGAGAGAATATCAAAATAAGTGGCTGTAAAAACCATTGCAAACCCTTGGCAACGATTGAATATGAAAATAGGTATTAAAAAGAATAGTAAACTACCTAAGTTTGGGGGAGATATCTTTGTTTCAGCTGAGACAGTATGATGTTTGGTTACTGTTACCAGGAGAGAGAGATGATCTTTCTAATGATCTTTAATCCACTGCTGCAGCTGTGGGTATGGTACTTTTCTCTCCCATGCTCCAGTTCCAATGCTTCATGGATTAGCCTCTGATTTTGTCCAGTTTGCTAATGCAGTGGAAAGTGCCCTTCCTCAGCCCTTTTGCTAGGTGAGGGAGCTGCAGCCTCCCTCCTTGGGAGGCTGGCACTGGGTGTGCAGTGGGATGGCACAGCCGCGGGGTGTGTGGGCAGAGCAGGACTAATTGACTCCTTCTGTCACACGGAGTCCTACCTTTGTCTGTAATCCCTGTGCTTTTTCATACTACACAGCAGTCATTTTCCAAATACACCCTGCATTCAGGTTCTAATTTTGCACATTTCAAAACTTTATTGCTAGTCTCTCTCACCAAAGCTGCTCTGCAAGGGATCAGATCTCCTTGATCTCTGCTCCATGGGCTTTTATTTTAGCACTTGCAGATTTTAGATCTCACCTTTTAAACATATCTCTTCCCACTTGTACATTTTAGTGACTTAAAATTCTTTTTACTGAAGTTGGACTTCTTAGCCTTCGTATTTTGCATAATACCTTATCAATATGCTTATTGTAACTTATAAATCCTCTGAATGAGTTTCTTACAAGCTGCACAAATCCTTTCTTGTGAAGCTTTCAGTACAAAATTTTAACAGAATTTTCTGCTTCAACTCCTGGTTGATCTTTTTTTTTAATCACATGCCTCTGTTAATCTGGGGATTAGTATTGGTTTCCTATAAATTAAACAATTTAGATGAGGATAATTCTTTTGGCCAAAAGTATTTAAATGTGCAGCTTTAATATTATTACTGAAAGTTTCTTACAGGCAAAATTTTGCTATTTTTATACAAGTTAATCATTATTAAGAAGATTATTATTTAATATAAGGGAGCATTTTCTGGGTTTTCAGGAGTTCATCAAGAGCATATTTTTATCTCTTAGCAAAAAAGTGTAAACTTAAATCACTATAATCAAGTCTAGACTATTCGTAACTCACTTTAATTGCCAGATGTCAGAGATACTGACTTTTATAGTTGTTCCTTTCGGGGTAATTTACAGGATCCATCACTTCCCGTAGTCTATAGCTTGGTTTATAATTGTGTGTATCCTGGTTTATATTGTGCATGATTTAGTTTATATTATGCATATGTATTATGAATCAGTTAGCTGAGAAAATATTTTTATCTTTCTGTCCATTTTTTCTTCTGTGTAAAATTAGGTTTAAACAGCTGTTTCCAGTGAATCTAATTATATGTATGTTTAAATCAAAGTTTCTTCATAAGAGTCCTTTTTGATAAATTAGAGTCCTGTAGCATAGTAGTAATCTAGGATCAGTAATCTGCTTTTAGAAAGTGTACTAATTTGAGACAAAATCATTGAAGCAGGCCATCAAATAGAGGGTCAGCACTTCATGTTGGCTTTTTGACTTATGCGTGGAAAATTTAAATTGCCAAAGCAACTATGGTAAAAATGTGATTGTGTTGACAAAAACAATGGATTATGCTCTTCAGACATTTCTCACGCTATTCTCCTCTAACATGTAAACTTTGTCTTTTAATTTTAGTGGGTCATTCTGCTATTGTGAGCTCCTGCTATGATTTAGGTAAGGTAGAGATTTTTGGCAATCATGAATAGAATAAGGGTTTTGGGACACTGTGCAGGTCTTTTTACAGAGTGTGGGACCTTGAACTAGGCAATGTAAGCTGTAAATCTGGATAGGACAAGAAGCAGGAATTTCTTTGGTAGTTTTTATGGTCAAGAAATCCAACTAAATATGTTTGTCACTTCACTGTAATTGATTTTACACATTTTTGTAAATGTCATTATTTCACCTCGGTTGATGAGTAAATGTAGAAAGAATAATGCTGGGAGATGAGAACTTTCATTTTTAGTTTGTCTTTGTTTACTATGTACTTCTTCAATTCTTTCTTTCAAAATGCATTCTAAAGCCCTTTTTTTTGGTGGTCCTTAAGACAAATTCAGAGTTCTATATTTGTCAGAATTGGTTTCACAAATGCAGTTATTTATTGATTGCTAGTCATATGGTAACATAAAGCTACTTTCACTGTTTTGTTACAAAATATGCTGGTTTAATATGCTGGTTTTTTCATTTTTCTGGATTATTATTCCCATAGTTGAGCATGACATACTCTCTGGGTTTCTCTCACATAAGATGGGGACTTTTGCACTCCTTTTCAGTGTTTTTTTAGCTTTTTCTCCATGTCTTGATTTATGCTGATATGTTGTTTCTTGGAAGCAGAGGCAAAGCATCTGTTTGCTATCTTTGATTTTTGTATGGCACGAGTGCACATTTTTCTGGTTTGGGTTTTGGTTGCGTGTGTTTAGTGGGTTTTTTGTAGTTTTTGTTTGTTTGGGTTTGTTTTTTTCTGTTTGTTTTCAAATTTTAAAAAAAGTGACAAAATTGTACTTTTTTATATTAATTCAAATGTTTATTTGAGCAGTTCACTTAAGCAAGCAATTTTTGATTTCCGGGATGTAAATGTCTTCCCTCAGCATTTCTGTTGAGCTTCTATTCAATCCTGGCAATTTTTCTGAGGTTTTAATTTGTATAGTTAGTTTTGGGCACCTGCTTCTCTCTCCACCACCATCCTAGCCAGATAATTTTTGTGCTTTTTGAGTTAAGAAATGACAAAGCCTCCTTCAGATCCAGATTTTTGTGTTCTCCAGTTCTACTCTTTTATTGTTCTGAGCTGTTGGGGGGAAAGGGATGGGCAAGTACCTAGTTGCTGACTGATTTATCCTTTTACTGAACTTCAGTATTAAAAAAGTTGATTCACTTTAATATCAGTTTATTTCCTATGACTTGTTCCTTTGTAAAATCCTTCCTTTTATCCTAAACTGGATTTTAATTAACATTGCCTCCCTGTAAGGTCAGTGCTTTTTCACTGAAGAAATCTTAATCTTTCAGGGATGCTGCTGTTTGGTGGGTTTTGTCTCTTTGTGAAGATAGTCTTTCCAAGACGATATTTTTGCTCTGTTATCCTCTATTCATCTCCCAGACCACTTATTGCAAATAGCAGCACTGTAACTATAATCTTTTTGAACTATCATTTTCCTAACTCAGACCAAAGCTAATTCTGCTTTATCCAAGGAATCTGTATTTTCAGTTGGGAAGACATTACTAATGCGCTTCAGTATCTAACTGGCTTTACTTTTGCTTTACTTTTTCTGAATACCATCAACCGTTCAGCTTTGATATAGATATTCCACTGTATTTTTCTGTAATATTTTTAATGTGCTGAATTTAATGTCTGGAACCATGATTTCTAATTTTTCACGTTGCATCTTCCAGGCTTCATATATTCAAATGTTTGTTGCTTTCTAACCTCTCCTGGAAGAGTCAGTTCAGGTGCAGTTCTTTCATGAACGCTACTGCAGTAACTACACCTCCTATCCATATTGGATCCTCTGCTGTGTTTGTGTATCCAGCTTCACATGGGTGTAGAAACCAAAACTCCATTAATACTCTCTCAGACTCCAAGATTCAAAATCTTCTAGGGTACTGAGTTCATATGAAAACAGGTTTAAGTTTAAGCTTATACACAACAGGGAGTTTCTATATTTCCTTCCAAGTGCCTCTGTTAGACATTTTTGCTTTGGTTTGTAGAATTACACATAATTTAGCCTGAAATGGTTTGTTTGATTTAGCTATAAAATAAAAAGCAGCTTCAACTTGCTTAAAATCCTACCTTTAACTAAAAGAATACAATTCTGAGTGCGAATGAGGCATGATTAAAATCCAAAATGCAGTTGACAATGTCTTTCCATTTTGCTTTGTTAGACCAAGTGAAAAATGAAAGACAGAGCAATTGTTGCTAAAGTTGAAATAATACACAAAGCTAGTCTGAGTGTCACCTGTATAACATATCATAGTCTTATGATATGAGGATTTTTATAAAGCCTATTTTCTTACACTTTGTCAGGATAGCATTTGATGGTCATTTTCATTATTGACCCAATTTACTAAATTACTCAGTATCACGTCACTTAACAAAACAGTAGTGGTGGTGTGCAGATAGTTGCTAGCAATACTTCAAATTAAAAAAGAATCTCGATAACTAAGGATTGTTTGTTTCTTGGATGCTTGCATTTCTTTAGAGATCTTATTTTCTTTTTCTGAAGCTTGAGGCCATACAAGGACATATATTTTTGTATGGCATTCATCATTCACTGTACTGTTGGGGTTTGGTGGGTTTCTTTTTTCCCATTTCAGACTTTGCCATTGATTGCACAGTCACAGAGCGAGCTGCAGGGCAGAAAGGGAAATGTACTTTTCTGTCACTCAGAATTTGCTTTTGTTGGAGAAGGAAGCAGTGCTGAAAGGAACAAAAGTGAAGCATTCAGTCAGTGCTGCATTGAAAATGCCTTCCCCCCAAAAATGATTCTTCTCTCTTTTATTATAGGTTTATAACACTGGAATACAGTTCTTTCCTGCCAGATTGAGATAATTGAAACTACCGAGTTACAACATCCTTCTGTATAAAGAGTTTCTCAGGTGTAGTCTCTGTAGTTGTTTCTCTGTTAAGCAGAGGGAATGGTCCTCTGGCTGGAGTCTGCAGTGTTGGAACACTGAAGTGTTGTCAGGTGCTAAGATACTCTCATTACCTAACTAGGAACAAAAAGAGTTGTTTGCATTTTTATTTATAAGAACTGATTATCAGGATGCTTCCCTGGATAGCTGTCTTCTGAAAGTTTAATTTCACCACGAACACAAGGCGCTGTTTTTATGGCTGCTATCCATGTGTCACAGCTGATGTACATGGCGACTAGAAGGACAAGCAATGCTCAGGACTCTTCAATACTGACAGTGGGACTTGATCTGCTTGCAGGAAAGGGCCATGAATTAAGGAAAGCTATTAGTTTTGAAGGAAGGCATTTTGGTGCTTCCCAGCTCAGATGGTCAGTAAGCTTCACTGCTTACTCCATTTGTAGTCCTGCTCCAGTGTTAATCCTTTTCCAATTTAGAGGTGTTTATGTCATCTTAAAGATGACACTGAGCATTTGGCATTTGGATTAGGCTCCTGTGATTCATTCCATTTGCTGGAGTTGATTTAATCAACTCATACAGGCATTGGGAACAAATACAGATTTGTCGAGTTTCTTAAGTAAAGCTTTCTAATAGTAAATGCCAGAGAGACCGACTTGGAGATGTGCTTTTCTTGCAAATAGAAGGTGCAAAATGCCTGATGTTTGTATTCAGGATTTCAAGAAAGAAAGTGAGAAATAAAGGAAGTTTGACAAAGTAGGAATTTTTTTACCCATGGAATCATAGGATTACTTTATAATTTACTTAAGTCTAGAAATGATATAGTTATTGAAGTATTAGCAGTAATAATATTCTGTAATACGGAGAATATCTATTAACTCTAACAATTTAACTGTTGTTCTGTCCCAATAAAATTTAAGTTCTACTAAGTAACCTCATCTTACAGAAAATATTTTTGTTTGACACAAGAAGAAATTGCAGACTAAGTGAATTTTATGTTAAGTAGCAACAACTTTCATATAACATCAACACTTTTTTCATTATCTGGGAATCAGAGTGCTATATAACAAAATCAACAACAAAAGAAAGGAGGAAAGTGAAACTTTCCTTGTTGTTACAATGGTAATGGTAGAATTTGCTTTGTACTCATCTCTGCAGATGACCCAACCTATTTTAACTTAACTATGTTTTGAAGAGGCTGAGTGAAATTAGGATTTCTGTTTAAAAAAGTTTTTTCTGCAAAATTCTATAGAGTTCAAGAGTAGAATGCTCAAAGGACTAGGGATTTTTATGTGCTTTGGATTGTTTCTTTAATCAGTCATCTCAATTATAATGGGCTGCAAGTATTGCTTAATAACGCCTATTCATATTATCTATGAATTCTGTTGCTTTCCTTTAAAGTTCAGTCCTACTACACAGTACTTACTGTGCTGGAGTCAGTCCTGTGGTGTGCCTCAAAATAAATGGAGGTGTCTGACTTTTCCCTAAAAATATTTTAAAGTTTTTCTCTATTGTAGCTGTGTTTGTAGTTTAACTGAAGATGATTTCAGATCTTTGAAAGCTGGTGATCAACTATTTATTAACAATCTGCAATAAGAGACAGACAAATCTAAACAATTAAACCCAGCAATTTTAAAAACAGCCAAAAACCCATCTCACTTCTCACTCTAGCATGTTTTCTGCACTTCATTTTCTCCTCGGGAGGGCATCAGTCTGGTCTGTTTCCTCATTCCCTGGAACATTTGTGTCAGCACAGTGGAAATGACTAGGCTGGCTGAGAGGAAGAAGAGCTTTGTTTGGCACCATCCACAAAAGTTACTGTCAGCACGGTGGTGATGGAGAAATTCCTTTGGTGTGTATGGAGTACTGTTACTCTGCACAGTAGCAAATAGGTAATATCTGATTGCTTCAAGGCTCAAATACTGAAATTCAGAAAGTCTGGGGCTTTTTTTGAATCAACTTTCTTGGAACATACATATTTCTCAATATCATTCACTTTACAGAAAGAAGAATCAAGGTATCTCAGTAATTCTCAAGAAACTTTTTTACCCCAGGACTTTGAAGTATTTTCCTTAGAGTTACTGTCTACAACGTTGACAGACGTGCTGACTATATTTGGAAAGAAATTATTGATAACATATCTGCCAACATCAGGTTCCTATAAAATATTTTTGAAAACCAGTTAAGTTCTTTTCTGAAGCTGAATGGTATTATTTTATAAAACAAGATAAAAATGTATGAAAGACAAACACTTTGTCTGTTTAGGAGAAGCTGAAACACTTCTGGTTTGATATATTTCTTAAATTTTTCTAACCACAGTATTTTTTTAATGAAACAACTAATAATCAGCATAGTAACATATGGAGTTACTATTTTAAGTCCTCTTCCTTTTTTTTCGCACCTATTGTATTGTTTAAGGCAAGCAGTGTATCCTGTTAGCAATTATTTGTATTTCAGTATTACCTGGACGTTCCAGCTGATTTGCTTACTGCTTAGACAGTGTTTTTGTAGAGTAGAGTCCAATACCATCATCAGTGTTCATTGGCAGCAAAAAATCCCCCAATAAAAATAAATAGCTGGGGGTAATTTTTATAGTCATACGGAATTTGGCACATAATTCTGCCTTAAATGTGTCCTGGATAGGTGTACACTCCAAAAAAGCAGAGGAATAATAGAGAGGTGAATTGCCTTTGCTCGAGGTCATGCTGCAGATTGCTGGGTGATCCAGGAAGGCAACTTTATTGATTCCTAGTCTCTTGTCCTATCTGCTGAACTGTCTCTGAGCTCTGTTGTAATGGACCTTTCTTAGATTGAGCCATCTCCTTTTTGAAAGAAAATAAAATATTATTTCATCAACAAAAAATGAAGTCCAGTGCACGTGTTCACCATCCTTCAAAAGAGACAAAAGACGCAAAGATGGATTTTGTATTTAGCAACAGTTGAAGGATACATTACTGTTTGTACAATACTCTTTAGGTCTCCAGAGATTCTTTCCTAAGCATAGAAAGGCTGAGGAAGCGAAGGCATTGGCATGGTGTCACAGCAGCTGCAGAGGGTTGGCTAAGCTACAAGCATGTGAGTGCAGAGTAGGTCAGAAAATAAGGAATGTTGCTTTGTTGTTTTGAAAGAATATATAGCTTTAGCTAATTTTAGAATTAATATTATAATGTCATATACAAAATAGGGATGATTGCACTGTAGGGGTGCAGTGTAGCAAATAAACAATTGGGGGTTTTACGCCATATATTTCCAAAATATTTTCATTATTATTTTTTTTTGTAATCTAGACACTTTTTTATACCAGTTAGACTCTAATAGGCCACCTCTGACCAGTAATGGTGCCAAGGCCTTTGTTTACACTTCACTTACTCCTGTCGACATCCTTGGCATAGAGATTTCTTTTTTTTACCTAAGTCTTTTGTGAAGGAGAAATATGCCTTAAAATTATGAATTTTTAAATTGTGTTTATAGGTTTAAGGTTTAATTTAGTTCTTCAGTACCATATGAGAAGCACCTTGAGAGGTTTTTGACAAGGACAGTATGCCAGCTTTTTGAGAACAGTAAGGAAAAACAAAGCAAAACTTTAATCTGTTGCTTTGGGCATCAAGTAGTCAGTAAAGAAATAGTAAAAATAAAATAATAAAGGATTTGCTGCTGTTCAACTTTCCTTCTTAAAAAGGTCTCCTTTTTTTGTCACTTTTGTTTCGTTGGTTATTAAAATTGTACCATTTTTTGCTCTATTGTAGTTTTTAATATAACTGTCATTAACATACTTTTCTGTGAAATTTTTTCTTTATGCACTGATGCTCTTGACTGTGACAATGGTAACTGGGCTTCAAGGAAACTCTTGCTTAAAAGCTAAGAGTAAGAACACAAATCATTCCGTTTATAGACCTTCATTGTGTTAAGGTGCTCCTTTTGCTAATTTTAGTATCTAGCTAGATATTGCAAGGGATCACCACATTGTGGACTAATTCCTACAGGTGTTTTAATTATTTTTGTCAGTTGTATGTATGTTTCCAGAAACAGGAGAGAAGGAGTTGATAGAGTAGGAATTAATTAAATGCTCTCAAAGATTGGATTTATATTGACACTAGGTTCCATTCCAGTCGGTGCTTATCATGTTCCTAGATGCTGAATTTTTTCTCTGGGACCTTATCTTAGTGTAGGATAGGCTTGCAGAACAAGTGTTTGCACTTTTTTAGGTTACAGATCAAAATGCAGCTGAAGATGCTATGAATAATTATTACTGCTGTTGAGAAACAGCAGTAATATTTCTCACTGTTGAGAAACAGCAGTAGGTTCATGTTCAAAGAGGGAGATTTGTGGTGTCCTCAGGATGCTCAAAGTGAGTTGATCATACCCTCTGCATAGTGCATGAGCCTGAAACACAAGCCTGGCAGTAGTTCCTGGTTGGCAGATGTGGGCTGTTACATTTTAATGGCTTTTCGCTGTTCTAACAGTCTGAAAAATTGCAGAGAGCTCTTATCGTAGTATTTCTCAGTGTCTGTGTGGAGTTGGACACCAGTAACAGGACTCATATCCATTCATGGCTATGCATTTTAATTCAAGAATAGTTGCATTAAAAATCTTTTGGGGGAATGGATGCGGCTATACTAGCAACTTGATATTTGCCATGCTGCTTGCTATTTTAAGGTTTGTAGCTTTTCTGAATGGAATAACTGCACTGCCAGCTCTTGCATGTTTACTTCTATTCCCTCCAGCCCTAGTCTTTTCTGCATGTTTTAAACAAGGTTATTAGTATGTATTTAGGACATAGAATATGAATGTTGTATTGCAATTCAGGACAAAAACATATTTAGCATTTTAATAAACATAAATTTAAAATAGGAGTTTCTCTCTAGATTAGAGGGTGTGTTAGGATAACGTCTGGTTTTCATAAGTCGTGTAGTTTTCAGTCCTTTTTTCATCCTTTCAGCAAAATTTTGTTAAAATCTTCTGTATCCTAGTAAGCTTTGACTTCATAAACAGAACAGAAATGTGTCTGACAAAGCATCAAATATGAGAAAAGAATGCAAGGGGTCTAGTAGTGAGAATGATTTGGTTTATTGCTTTAACAAGGGCTTTAAAAAATAAGCAAGCAGGAATTGAATACTCAGTTTGTTGAGAAGTTTGGTTGCCTGACAGTGCTTCTGGACTTCAATTTGTGAACTTATTCACAGTGATATGATGATATTGTTTGGTGTGTTCGTCATACCAGTGAACCTTTGAGGGTTTGATGATCTTCAGGCTAATAAAACACTAGGTAATACATTATTGTTCAATAGATGTGAAAAATGAAGTTTGGTTTGGCGTGTAAGAGGGCAAAATAATTGCTTTTGGAGGAATAAGTGCACATAATGTTATTTAAGCTTATAATGTAAAGTTCAATGGACCTGAAATTAAATTTACAACTGTATTTTAAGGTTGCTTGCATGACTCTCCATTCTTCTTCTCTTTTTTTTTTCTCTTCAGAGAAAACAGAGTATTGGAATAAAGAATTCTATACTTCAATTGTAAAATAGAGTACTTTCCTATGCTTTGAGAGGCAAAGGTTCTTTGTATACCTGTGAAGAAACAGAATCTTGTGCTCCTGGTCTGTCCTTTATTTGTAAATAGAAATTGCTTACTCTGCTGCAGTGCATGTACGCTTTGCTTTGTCATTGATTCACTGTGAGCATTAGGGTAATGTTAATAACTAGGAGCAAGATGCACCAAGGTCTTTCTTTTCTGAACACATGCAGACAGAAAATGCTATAAATCCCCATTACATTGCACCTTTCTGTAGAAAAACTATGCAGACATGAACTTGACAACTTCTGAACTTTGTTGTCATGTAAAGTGTACAGGAAGGAGGAGGAACGTGTTGGGCATTTACCTTTTCATTTAGTGCAGCTATTTGAAATTACATAATCAGCACCCTTCTTAGTTACATGTAGCGTATCTATTTGAATGTAGTATGTTCTGCAAACCTGAAAGGAAAGCTTTTACATGGAGAATGAACATAATCAGAGGACAGGTTGAAAGAAGGCTGACGAACATTACCATTGCATCTTCTTCCTGGTTATGGTCTGTGTAGGAAGCCGCTAATTATTCCAGGGTAGCAGCTGCTCTTTAAGTTCAGTTGCCAATATCCTCAGATAAGTGGGGACACTGGTGGGGTGTTGTGAAAGCTGCAGCTCCCCTCTGATATTGTAGCACAAGGAGCATGTGAGTTTGGAGCTTGTAGAAAGGCCCGAGCAGCCTCTCTTCTCTGATGCCCAGAGTCCAGCCAGGAGAGAGCCTGAGGAACTTGGGAGGGACTCACCAAAGACAGCAGAAAACCTGGTTAAAAATAGAAAACACCAGGTCGAAAAGTGGAGCTCATGATACCAGTACTTGAAGGACTCAGTGAAATAGGTTGCCCGTCACTGATTTACATTTAGAGATGGTTCACAACAGAGATATTGGCTGTAGCATGATGTTTTCTACAGCCAAGTGCTTCTTTTTTTTTTTTTGGTAGAGTAGTGGTCTTATAATGGTATTTCATTGGTTGCTACAATCTTTATTTTATTTTAGCTTCTGTGCAATTGTTTTAGGTATTTGGAAGATTTCCATTTTATTTAACTTGGTGCCCTGCTGGTTTCGTGTTTGTGTAGAACTCCCAAGCATTGGTGCAGTATTTGCATGGTTGAGAGTGTCTGGAGGAATTGTTTTTATGTCAGCATCTGAAACTGGAAGGTGGACAGCAGAACATGTTTAACAGTGGAAAGATGGAGAATAAATCTTGTGTTGCAATTCCCGAGAGTATATTCTGGGAACAATGATTTTCATGGCTGACCTTAGAGAGAGAGTTCACATCATTCCGCTTGTCTACTGGATGTCTGTATAAATACTGGTAAAACAGTATTCGGGGGGGGGGCTGGAAATCACATCATAGATAGGTGCTAACAAGTTGCATAATTGAAATGTTAGGGAAAAAAAATTGAAATTTACAGTCACAGTGGATGTAATAAAGACCTTTTTTTTTGCTTCACCTTCTTGTGACAGTTTTTAGGAGTTTTGGCAGTCTGACAAAAATAGACAGATGTTAAATTGAAGAGGTAAATTATACTTTCAAAGAAGGATAGCAGTAACACCCTGTGTTTGTTTTTCTTCCCTACCTGAAATCCTGGTTCAATTTACATTAAAATTGGGAGTTGTGGTAATTACTGGACAAAATTGCAGTATCAACTTAATTGGGAAAAGACTTGAAAATTTTAATGAAATAGTAGAAAGAGAAATTTGCATATGAAAAAAATTAAAACTGAGTGGCAATTCTAAATAAAATATTTTTAAGAAAGAATGGAAAACCTAGGCATTAATTTGTCATCTTACATTCAGGTCTTGTTTATGCTTTAGCACTCAAAATATTTAGTTACTCTACAGCAGCTAACAGTAAATTAACTGTGGTTCTTAAGTGACTGACATTTGTAGGAAGAACATGTCTTTTAAATGTGGAAATTGTTTTGCTCTTGAGCTTGCTACAGAACCTTCTATGATATCTTCAACTTTTAACAATTAACGGATTATTTTAATTGTTTTTAATTTTTGAAGTAAAATTTCTGTGATAATTTTCATTGTATTTTTCTGTAATGCATTTTTCTTGATGTAGTTGAGAGAAAATATGCTGAAATATGCTTTTTTTATCTAAACAGGTGATGTAAATCACAGAATTGATATGTGGTAGAAGTAAATTTTGGTGAATTATACAAGTGTTCAGGAAGAGAATAATGGAATTAATAATTTCAGTCAGTGGTCTTTCTCAAGGGGAAATGCCTGTGCGTGACGTGTTTGTGGAAATACAGAGGAAAGCAGAATATATTAAAGCCACTGATTTTCAATTTGAACGTGCTTAGTTTGATAAGTATTTAACATTTGATAAGTATTTAACATCAAAGTGTATAGACAGCATTTTAAATGTCTTCCTAGAAAAGGAAAAATTCAGACAAAAGTATTTCAATATTCAAACAGTGCAATCTTTTCTGCACACATCCCTATCCCTAAAGACAATTAAATAAATAATAAAATAATTAAATAAATGCTATGACATTGCTAAGCTCTGGTGATTCAGAAGCAATCTTTCAGTGTAGGGTATTTCTTAAACTTACATGCCTGGACTTGTGTGGCTTGCACCCGAATCTCATTTCTGATGCAAAACGGTAAAAGGCTATTCCTAGTTGTTTGAATTACATTGCTGACCCAAATATTGTAGTGGTGATGCTTTCTGTGTAGATGAAGCACTGTGTGTTTTATTTCTTCCATGAAATAAATGATTTGCCTCAAGCTGGTCTTGCAAGTTGATATATTTAAACTGACCCATTTTTAGATATGGAGATTTGGCACTGCTTTGGAATCATGAGTGCCAATTAGTTGTTGAGGGTTTTTTGATCTGAAGTGGCTTGCAATATGCCAGTCTGCCTGTCCAGTGAATGCATAGTCTGGGATAAGAGAATTTGCGTATTACTATGAGGAGGCAGTAGGAGAAAGCAAAGGATGCCATTTCAGGTAAAACTCTGCCAGCGCTTGTGGAGACCCACGGCCATGAAGTTACTACTAACAGGCCTCTTGGGTCTTTGAGAAAGATGATCAATTTGCTGAATTGCTCAGCTCTGCTTCTTTTGGGGAAGAGGAGGTAAAAGTCTTAGTTTTATCCTCTTTCTTGCTTTATGTTCCCAGTGGCTTTATTTATAACAATGTGATGCACACTTTTGATATGTAGTGTGGGCAGGATCATCAGTTCTCCACATTTTTGTAAGTAAAGGTGCCCTAGGAAGTGCTGTACCTGTATCTGTTTTTCCATGAATGTGCAAAGGCTTCTATTATAGCGTATTCCACTGAGAAGTTAAGATTTTAATGTTTTTTTCTCTGTATTTTAGATGAAAGTTTGTTTGTGGGTTTTATACCAAAGACAGGAAGCTGAATAGCCCCCCTGTAATCCAGGAGGAAACAGCAACCTGCTTGGACAGGGGTGTACTCTGTGCTGGGTTAGGAACTGGCTGGATGACTGGGCCCAGAGAGTGGTGGTGAACGGTGCTGCATCCAGCTGGTGGCTGGTCACTGGTGGTGTCCTCCAGGGATCAGTATTAAGGCCCAGTTCTATTTAATATCTTTATTGATGATCTGGGTGAGGAGATTGGGTGTACCATTAGCAAATTTGCAGATGACACCAAATTGGGGGGGAATGTTGATCTGCTGGAAGGCAGGAGGGCTCTGCAGAGGGACCTGGACAGGCTGGAGAGATGGTCTGATTCCAACGGGATGAGGTCCAACAAGGCCAAGTGCCGAGTCCTGCACTTCGGCCACAACAACCCCCTGCAGTGCTACAGGCTGGGGACAGAGTGGCTGGAGAGCACCCAGGCAGAAAGGGACTTGGGAGTTTGGATTGACAGGAAGCTGAACATGAGCCAGCAGTGTGCCCAGGTGGCCAAGAAGGCGAATGGCATCCTGACCTGGATCAGGAACAGTGTGGCCAGCAGGACCAGGGAAGTGATTCTTCCCCTGTACTCAGCACTGGTGAGGCCACACCTGGAGTGCTGTGTCCAGTTCTGGGCCCCTCAGTTCAGGAAGGATATTGAGGTGCTGGAGCAGGTCCAGAGAAGAGCAACAAGGCTGGTGAAGGGACTTGAAAACAAGTCCTATGAGGAGAGGCTGAGGGAGCTGGGGCTGTTTAGCCTGGAGAAGAGGAGGAGGCTCAGGGGAGACCTCATCACTCTCTACAACTCCCTGAAAGAAGGCTGTAGCCAGGTGGGGGTTGGAATCTTCTCCCAGGCAACCAGCAGTAGGACAAGAGGGCATGGTCTTAAGCTCTGCCGAGGAGGTTTAGGATGGATATTAGGAAGAAATTTTTTATGGAGAGAGTAATCAGACACTGGAATGGGCTGCCCAGAGAGGTGGTGGATTCACCGTCCCTGGAGGTTTTTAAGATGAGACTGGATGTGGCACTGAGTGCCATGGTCTATTAACTACAGCAGTGTTGGATCAAGGGTTGGACTTGATGATCTCGGAGGTCTTTTCCAACACGGTTGATTCTATGATTCTATAATTCTATGAATTGCAATATGGAGAATTGCAGAGGAAAAAGAGTTAAAAAAAAAAAATCCAGGGTAAGTGAGCAGCTGTGTGGTGGTTAGCTACCTGCCAGGTTAAACCATGACAATAAGACAGTAGATCTACTATTCCTAAGCTCATATGTCTATATGTGGGATTTCATTTCAAAGCTAAGTCCACATAGCAGCTGAGTGGATCTAGAAACAACAGTTGAACTTCATCCTGCCTTCTGTGTGTTCACTGGCACTCATTAACTGTACAGTGAGTGAAGTTGTTCAGGAAACTGATCATACAGAAAATGAATGGGTTTGGGTATTTTGGTTTGGTTTTGTTTTGTTTTCCAGAAAAGGGAACAGGTTGAAAACAATTCCTCTCTTTTAACTCAGTGTTAGCCAGCTCATTTGTGCTATACTGGGGTGTGGCCAGGGGTAGGAATTGCATTTACAGCCCTTTGCCCTTTAGCAAGAGCTAGGCTTTACATCTAGTCTTAAGATCTTATAAATAGTGTAGGGTGAAAATAAAATATGGTTCATTGAAAGCTTGGAGCTGGCGGCAGCTTACTTGTGTGTGCTTCAGTTTCCAGAGTGTCTGTGAAAAATCATCTAGAAGCTCGCACTCCTTGAGGGACTTGCTCGTGATGTAAAGCATTTCCGCTTGTTTTGTCCCAGTTTTCATTTCTGTTCATTAGTACTCGGGATTAACCTGATGGTTTAGTTATAAAATCGCCTAACAGGAAATGATAAGAAATAATAAGGAAGTAATATGAAGCATAACAGGAAAGGAAGTGTTCTATGTGAGCTGTTTAAAAGAAATGGTGAGTTTACATATTTAGTGGAATTCATTAATTGGTAGTTGTACACTATGAAAACCAGACCTTGCACTGTATGCAAAACTGGAAAATTCAAGTACAAATATATTTTTGGCTTTTTGAATAAGTAGTCAGAGAACAGAAATAGCAATAAAGCAAGACTTTGATTTGCTGCGTGGTTGGAAGCCATGCCTTTTCTGAGTTTGTCTTTTGAGGATATGGCATACTTACATTGACCTTTCATAAAGAAACCAATTATTTGCTAAGATTCAGGCACTCGAGGTAGAGTTTGGTAGATATTCCTCATTTTTTTACTACCTTGCTTGGAAATTTCTGGCCAACAGTTGATGCAATCAAAATTTTAGAAATTGTGTTCTTTAAAACACAGACGTTCCTTCTCTGTATAACAAAGCAAAATTTAATTTCCCTTGTAGGAGCTTCAGTAACCACATCTGTTTTGCAGACAGGTTCATATTGCATTATGCATGTTATTTATCCCAGCTTTGAAGTTTGACAGCAAATCATTAGAGTTAATTCATGTAGCAATAAAAACTGGGAGGTCACGCAAGGCTGTTACTTTGATTGTTGTATATCTGCTTCATTAAACCCTTAAGACCTTTACTTGTAGAAGAGAGTTTGTGGTTAACTTCTACAATGTCATAATCAACCCCGCTTGCTTAGCTTCATCTAAATTCCTACATCCAAATCCAGCCAGTGAAAATCTGATCTGATCTCACTACAATTTAATTGAGTCAGTGCTGCAAGGTGTTCCACTGAACACTTGCAGGTTTGAGCAGAGGACAGACAGGTCCATGCAGTCTTTCATTCTTGAAATTGCTCATGTGTTTGGACAGCAGTTTGAAAGACCAAACTGCAGAGAGTTTCCACATGAAACTTTGAAGACTGGTTGTTGAGCTTTTCCTGCCTAGGGTAACATTACTCTAATTTTATTTCATACTAGGTTTCTGAAGTACTTAATTCATTAGGTTTGAGGATCATGCTGTTCAGTAATCTTTGTGGTTTCATCATATTAATCTTCTTTTAAGTAATCATTTTTAAGTGCTGGTGGAGGCGAGGACCACTTAGGCACAGACTATAATTACTATTAGTCTATATGTCTTCCCACTTTAAAATTAATTTTAATTTTAAGTGGAGTTACCCGCAAGCAATATTGCAAATACAGAAAAAAGTAGGATGTATCCAGTACCTTAAAATACAGAATAAATGAGTAAAGTATTTAAGTAAAGTTCAATGCCACTTTTCTGTAGTAATTCATTAAACATGCCTTTCTGATTTTAGATTGTTAAACTGAGGAGGAAGTAATATTCTGTGTATTGGTTCCCCTCCTGTTGTCATTCTGCCTTTTGTTTGTCAGGTGTTGTTTTCCATAGTTTTCACACATTTGAAGCATTCCAAATTTCCTGGATTTGAAACGGAGCAAGTTATTAGAAGACTGATTTTTGTCTTGTATTTTGTCAAATAAATTTTGAAACTGGTTGACTACTCTGAAATGAGGGAGTGTATGATTTAGAAAAAATGTACAAACCACAAAAATAATAACTAAATAAACCTACTTTTATAAGTAAATTTCAAATCCTATTGAAATTAGTCTGTGCATGCCTTAATATCTCTTTAAAAATTCAGTAGGAATTTTAAAGGCTGTTCAAAAGAATCAGGCAGATGTGGGAAAGTAATGCAGAACTTCCTCAGCTAATCTTGTTAGGAATTTCATGTAACATTATTTGGACTAATCTATACTCAAATTACACATTTTTTGTGTGCCAGCAGCATGCTTGTGAAAAAAACAAGTACAAAGAAGCAACCTTTCAAAGCCTACAAGGCAGTGAAATTATTTCACTCTGATCATTCTCTTTGTCCTGTTTATATATTCTTTCTCAGGCAGCAGCCTCCAAGGTTCTTGCTGTGCCCTCTGTTTTGCCCATCTTTCCACCTTGTGTTGTCTGTGTTGTTCTTCATGTACATCTTTGGCTGCTTTCTTTAAACTGACAACTTGTCATTAGGAAAATAAATTATGAACTATTTTTATTCTTCTAGCCCAGAGTCTTGATTTGCCTGTGATTTATCTGTGTGGGTATTCTGTTGCCATCTCTAAATTGAAAGAGGTCAAGGTTAGAACATGGTTTCACAAGAGGAAGTGGTCTGAATGAAAACCTTACTGACAGCTGCTGAAATGGAGGTCTCCTCCCTCTGTCCCAAGTTTCCTCTCACTATAATTTGGTGTGTGCTTCTTTCTCTCTTGCTTTGTGCCAGTCTCAATGCTCCTTTCCGAGTGCATGTTTGGTTTGTTAAAGAGACAGAAGTCAACAAAATGGTGTTGTTTTCATATGTTTTAGTAAACTAACTTTGCTCACAAAAGAACCTGATGAAACTTTATGTTGACATAAGGGCAGAAGTTTGGGACTGAGAGGCTTGGAGCAATGATGCAGTAGAGTTGAAAGGAAGGGTAAACTGAGAGGAGCCATAAATGAGAGTGGAAGGAGAAACGACAAACCCTTTGGGCTAGCTTAAAGAAAGCAGCACAGTCTCATTGAGATGTTAACTTGTAACATGTGGAACTGAACTCGGGGTTTGCAGTGCCAGCCTTCTCTCTTTTGTTGGACATCACCTGCATACCAATAGCTACTGGTATATTAAATAGGCAATACTTGGAGAAACGGAAATTAAGTTGATGATGTAGGAAAATGAACAGTTATTTTATTTCCTTATGTTACTTGGGTCAGCTATATTTATAGTATGTTTTTCCTAGAGTACTTATATTTGATATCTGCTATGAAGAGTTTTATGTTGATGAAAAGCTTGACATAGAGTATCCTCATAACAGTCTTGCTAGCCAAGCTTGTATGGGTCTTTTTTTTTTAATTAGTGTAATTAAGTGTGATCTCTGCATGAAATTTGTACTTTTATTGTTTTCTGTCTGCCAACTGAGCAAATACTAAATGAAATCTCTAGTGTAACTAAAGGCTTAGCCTCTCTCCAAATCTCCATTGTCCCTACTGGGCAAATTTGTCATTTACTGATTCTCCCCATCAGTGAATAACTGTCAGAGAAATGTTCAGGAAAGCCTTAAGGAGACTTCTTTCCTCCCCTTTTCTAATGACAGTGCTTGCAAGTTGTAGGACTCTCACTGTGTGTGCTCCTCAGTACGGTTACTATGTGTACTTTTCCGCTGGTGTCGGTAGCCACAAGGAGCATGGTTACACAGTTAAGAGGGCTGCTTGTAAGAATTGCTTTTGTTCTTCTCCTGTGTCCTTTGTTCGCAAGGGTGATGCTTGATAATGTTGCCAGCATGTTTTTATTTTTATCTAGCTATGACAGACTAGTCTTCCAGCAGATTTTATTTCCCTCCTACACTCATGCAAACTTTCACACGGTGCTTCAAGAAAGCAGCTGAGAAGCCAAGCAAAAAGCAGGGCTGAAGGTATAAAACTCCTCAATTAATTCAAACCTTTAAGTTGTGTTATAGTTTGCTATGTGCAGAACAAATATTTTTCTCTGAAGAAGCTATTTTCACAGTCACAGTTTCTAGTGGGATCTGTGGTCAAGTAGTATTTCCTAGAAATTTTCTGGGGTGGACCTAATCAGTACTTGCTGTCATTACAGATACTGATTAAGAACAATTGTTCTATTCTAAGATGTAAACTGAGGAAATCAGTTCGCATCTAGTAGTTACCAAGTGTCAGTTTGAAAAGGTTGGTCACTGTTTGCTCTACAGTAGGACAGAAATTTTTCTGGACCCCTCTGCTTTTTGTCATAAGTGGTGCTGGCAATGGAAAGGTCTCTGCTCAGGGAGTCCCTCTGCCTGCAAATTCTGAAATTTGCTGTCAGGAAATACCCACTAATGTTTACTTTAAAAACTCACTGAAAATACCATCAAAAAGAAGATATTTCTTGTAATATCTGAGGAAAGCTGATGCCTGAAGGGATACATTCTCATTTAAAGCAAATTAATTAAGGAATTTGAGCAAATATTAAGGATAATCTTTTTCCGTGTACTTGACTTTTCTGAAAGTAGTAACACTAAAACAAATTGTTTAATATTGACTTAATGTAGCAGTACAAGTACATTTGTTATATAAGCATGTAAATATAAATTATATAAATATGCAAGTGTATTTCTACAGATACATTCGCAATTTTGAGCTAAGATTCACATTTTTAATTTGGAGTCGTGTTTCATCATCATCATGGCTGGGCTTCGTGAACGAAGATTTGGGAAGGGCACTACCCACGTTTGTTACAAGCATCCTGGTGGCTAAAAAGGCCAATACGAGATAGACACGTCCGGTTGCAAAAGGCACAGCAGAAAGACTCCTTAGGTGGTATATTCTGCAAGGCACGATTCTTTCTGCGTTGTCTTTTCTCCTCAAGGGTGATCCTGTGTGCTTTCTCAAAAGCGTCAGCAGCGTTATAGATGGTGTGTCTCCAGACCTCCCGATTAGAGGCCAGAGTAGACCAGTTATGATGATCAATATGGCCAAGGCTGAGATGTTTCAGGGAGTCCTTGTATCTTCTCTTCAGGGCTCCTCTCATGCGGCAGCCGGTGGCAAGTTCACCATAAAGAAGGATCTTAGGGAGGCGGTGGTCCTTCATCCTTGAGACGTGCCCTGCCCAACGCAGCTGTGTTCTCAGCAATATGGCCTCTATACTTGTGACTGCTGCTTGTTCTAGAACAGATGTATTAGTCACATAATCTGACCAGTGGATGTTTAGGATTGTACGGAGACAGCGTTGATGGAAGCGTTCTAGGAGTCACAGGTGGTGGCGGTAGATGACCCATGATTCAGATCCATATAAGAGAGTAGACATCACTATGGCTCTGTAAACACTGATCTTTATACTTTTCTTCAAGTGTTTATTACGCCAAACTCTTTTATGAAGCTTTCCAAAAGCACCATATGCCTTTGCTAACCTGTTGTCTATCTCCCCGTCAATCTTACCATCTGAGGAGATGAGGCTACCTAGTCATGTTTAATGGATTTTTAATAACCCAGAAGAATTACAATTTTTTCACCCCCCTTTTTTATACAGAGATAAAGAAAAAGAGTCTAACAGTATCTGCTGGTTTCTGTTGGTGATTTTTGTGCTTTGTTTTGAGGTTTTTTTTTATTTAGCTGACAGCTACTTGAAAAATTAATTCGACCTTTTTAAAGGACAGACATCAGTGAGATCTCTGCAGGCCCATGTAATCAGACTGTATTAAATGGTCCTACCTAGGCTTACTGTCTGAATCTCTGTAAGGACTGTTTACTGAGCTTGAAATAATTTCTGAATTGGTGGAACATTACTTAATTTCCTACATTATTGCTGAATTAATTCTAAGTCAAAGTTGGTAAAATACAAATTGTTAAACCCTGAAAACACCTTTAGGTAAAGCAGATTACCTTACACTTGCTTATCATGAAGAGTATACACAGCTTTGAGAGTGGGTTTTTTTCACTGCTGATGGACTTGGTTCAGCAAGGCAGAGACAGATGTTTTCATGTTTTTTTACTATATCGAAGACATCATTTTCAGCAATGCAAGGCTTTCTCAGTATTTCAGCACAGGAATTCGTTCTTTCTACCAATTTCCTATGAAATTACTGTTAAAAGAAAACATGTCAGTGTCATGATGGCCCTTCAGTTTCCGTTCTTTGAGTATCAATGAGAATTTGTGTATGTAGATGCCATTGCTGGTTTTGTGTTAACACTTGTCAAAATTGTATTGCACCTATTGTGCTACCCTGAGATTATCTCATGTTACCTTTCACGCACATACAGCTCTTATTTGGTCAACAGACTTCATCACAGTTGCAATTTCCTTGGTATGTGTAATGAATAATGCAATGGAAGAATAATAGCACTGTGCTATATTTAGTGTTCATTAATGTACATGTTCCTTCTAATCCTTTTAAAAATATGTTCTTGCAGCCTATTTGTACTCTTGTCTGAGCATATTACAGTAGTTTTGATTTCAGTAGTACTTTGCGGCAAGAAATAAATTGAGCGCTAGGACATTTATACACTATGAAATCTTCTCTTTGGTTGTTCGTTCTGACTGACTTCTGTAAAGTGAAAGGAGGAAGGCTTATAGCTACCAAGGCTTATGTCTTGCTGCTGCTTCCTTTAGTTAGCACTGATTTTTATAAATCTGGGTCTTTGAGATTTTCCTCAGTGTACATTTGAAGTACATCTCCCAGTATTTAAATAGTCCATTTGTTATAGGAAACTGTAGAATCTCTTGTCCCTCACCCTTTATTCTATACTCAGTTTCTTTTAATATTTTGTAACTTGTTACACTTGTAATATTGCATTCATGTAGGGAGAAAGATGATTTCCACTCTTACTGGTGTTGTGCACAGTACAATGTTTGTGGACTCACTGCATCCATGAAACCCACTATGTTTGAACCATCCAAATACATTTAAAACGATTATGCAGACAGATAAACATTTTTTACATGGTAACTGGTATGAAAAGTGTTTCCATTCTCTCCCCATCCCGCCGGCAGAAGAGATGGACAGTGAGACTGACATTGTCATCACTTGCTCAGAGTTAACATTGCACTGAGGCTGACTGACTTGCAGTGCAAAAGCTTGCACATCTGAATCATCATTTGAGGCAGTCAGCAGAAGCAGGGAAAACGACGTTAATTAAACTTGATTGATACCTGGAAGCTTTAGATGAAGCCCTAAGGCCTAGAACTTGTTGATTTTTAGCTTGTGTGGGGTTTAGGCTTATTTTATGACTTCTCATGCAGACATAAGAAATACATGAAACCATCTTGGTATTCTACCCACCCTACTTAATATGAGAGCTATGAAGAGAATCTTCAGCCTGTGTGTTTTCGAAGATGGTCCTGCAGTGCTTACTGTGTGACTGAGATTAGCAAGACTTTTAATGTCTGAGTACTCATATCCCTTCTTTTTGCCCAACTGTAGAGAGATACCTATGGTTGTCTAGTGTTTAGATTCCATGTTTCCATCCATTTTGATTTAATCACATGTAAAACTCAGAGGAAAATTTTCTAAAACTGTAAGCCAATCTAGACCCTTGCACATATATTGTAAATCTGGTAAGCACAGGGCCATTTTTGTCCTGCTGAAGGGCTGTTGATGTTGCCATAGGCATGCGCTCTCCACTCCAATTATTTGGTCCCAGGTGTGTTGCACTGTCATTTGCACTCTTCTTACTTTGTAAATGAGTAAAAAAGTTTAGCAAGTTACAAGAAAGAGATTAAGAAGCAGAATCAGTAGTGGTGTTATAATATTGATATATACCAAGGCTATTAAAGGAATATGTCACAAGTTCTTGAGCACCATCTTGCTGGTGGATATTAAGTTCATTGTATAGACTTAATTGCATTTTCCAGTGGGGCTTATTTCATCATGTTATATGCAGGTTATTTCCCCTTCCCTCACTCTGCCCAATTTACGTTTATGTAACTGGGCATTAGATGAAGAAATATATAAGCTTATTATCCTGTACTAAAAATATTTTCTTATGTAAATGAGTATTGCATAATAGCGAGACCATTATTATGCTATTTCAGCCTTTATTGAACAAATCATTGAGAAATTTTAAAGTGTCATAAACACATAAACAGAAATTTCAGCTTCAGTAAACATTCCAAGACAAGTAATTTATCCATAGGAGTGAGTTCTTCATATGCATTTATACAGGTAAATAGTTTTTGAGAGCAAGTTCCCCTATGTGTTGTTGATTGTTTGATCTTTTTCTCTTTCCAGTTGTCCGTATTTGTCAGAGAAGATTACGCCTGCTATACCTGCAATTGGTGGGATTCTTTTCTTTTTCGTGATGGGGACCCTGCTGCGTACTAGTTTCAGTGATCCTGGTGTCCTCCCCCGCGCAACACCAGATGAAGCAGCAGATCTAGAGAGACAAATAGGTAACACTGAAGGTCTGTTGTCTCTTCGCTTTCCTCCCGAGGGTGCATGTACTGTGTGAAGGCAGTGTGCTGCTCTGATCATGAGAGGAGTTACTCCTATCTTGCCACAGTGATTGTTCCGGAATTGTAATAGCTAATAACATTGCAGTGATTCCTGTGAAAAGATCAATTCTTCACCAAAAAAGTAAACACGATCCTGGCCTTGGACTGCGATAGTTATTACTGTAAATACTTTTCAACAAATCTGGTAAAAGTCTCTCTGTGGTGCACAAGAGAATACTTTTTAAATTGTTTTTGGCAAAAAACCTGATATTTCAAAGGTTCTACAATTGTGCATCTTTTAAAGTAGTGTATCCTCAGAGTTTAACTGAATTTAATTGTGATTATTTATACTGTGAAACTGTATTAATATACAGTAAAAATGTTACTGTTCTTTATTTGTGTAAAGCCAGCATAATTAAAGTAGAGACCTAGATTTTAATCGGCCTCACTTATCAAGAGAATTGTTAACGAAATTCTAAAAGTGAGATTTCTACAGCTACAAACATGCTGAATAGCTAAAATGTGCTACCTGGATAAGAAACCAGGATGAGTTTGCAGAGTTGCTTCATAAGCAGTGGATTTGTGTGCTTATTTTTTAGTAATCTAGTAAAGCTTACCAAGGGCTACTGTATCTGCTTTGATATGACAGCCAACGGAAATCCGATTTTTCTGAAGCAGTTTCAAAGGAATGCACACTCATATAATTGAAATGACAGGTAACAGGTTTATGCAAGCACGGGAGAAATACCTGAGGCATCCTTGACATTTAATGCTATAATACAGTCTTGGGCTTTTTACAGTAGAAGTATTTAAATGTTTGCTATCCATCTGAATTTCAGAAGTGGTTGAATCACCTTGCTTAAGCATCTGAAAATCTCAGAAAAAAAGGTATACAGCTTAGGCCACAAAATTTCACCAAGACTTTTTTTAACGCATATGGAAAAATATAATGAAGCATTTATTTAGCACCTTTTCCTAATCAGTGTTACAGTCTACTTTCATTGATCTCTTTCAAGGAATTCTTTACCTAGAATAAGGTACTGGCTTTAGTCCAAAATACAGGCATAAGTTCCAGTTTAAGGAATTGCTTATTTACCTTGAGTGCAAAGAAACATTTATCTATATCAGGAAAAAAATTATTTCAAATAAGCAGTTAACAATAATTTTTTGTTAGCATCTGTCAGAGTTTCAGCTAAATAAAAAACTAACAATACAAATTGGAAACTAGAAAAAATTCTGTATCAAAAAGTTGATTAGGAGAGTCAAAATGTTTCCATGTGTGACTATTTCAGAACTTCTGTTTACAAATTATAATTTATTTAAATGATTATCCTCAAGCAGATTGATATCCACAAGCACTGTGATATGACAAAAAGGGGAAATCCTTTTTGGGATGTGTTAGAAGAAGAGTCATTGCATGAACCAGAAGTGACATTCTGTGATACCTAGTGGTGATGAGGGGTCATTTCACTGTCTGGCTTTTGACACCCTGGGTGGAAACTCGAGAGGAAGGCGGCAAAACAGAAGTCTAGAAAACGGGACCTGTAAGAATATCTAATACATACATGTGTTTGGCCTAAGAGAGAAGAGGAGCAAAAATCTTAAAATGCTCTAGTTTGGTTGCCTTTTTTTTTTTTTCATATAACAACAAAAGCAACTAGATTCATGAGGCTTATATAATGCAAAATCACTCAAGGTAATGTAGGGTTATTTGCTATAAAAGTGCTATAATTTCACTGAAATGCGGCATGGTCTTTTTTTTTTTCTTCTCTAAATGGAACATTAAACTTATTGATGTAGTATTTTTATTTTGGTTATAACTTTCATTGAAATTGGAAAGTCATTTTTTCCAGGGGAACCCCAATGGTAATTGCATTATTTTCATGATGCTTCTGCAATAACACAAAATATACTGAGGGGGGCTGTTTCTTCTATGGAAACATAAATAGTAGGAGCAGCCATATTTTGTAGCCTCTTTGCAATTATGATATGTATCTCTTGTAGTTACATTAGTGTGAAATCACCTGAAGTGGAAAAGTTCTAAATATGAAGGCCTAAAAGGATAACCAAATCCAGGAGAATGGGTTTCTCAGATGGGAAAGTGTCTGTCCAGCTGACATACACAAGTTTAACAATTCTTCCTCAAAATTGATCTTGTTTGCATTGAATAGGTGATAGAATAGAATCATAGAATCACAGAATCAACTGGGTTGGAAAAGACCTGAGATCATCACGTCCAACCCTTGATCCAACACCGCTGTGGTTACTAGACCATGGCACTAAGTGCCACATCCAGTCTCATCTTAAAAACCTCCAGGGATGGTGAATCCCTGGGCAGCCCATTTCAATGTCTGATTGCTCTCTGTAAAATATTTCTTCCTAATATCCAGCCTAAACCTCCTTGGCAGAACTTAAGACCATGCCCTCTTGTCCTACTGCTGGTTGCCTGCGAGAAGAGACCAACCTCCACCTGGCTACAACCTCCTTTCAGGGAGTTGTAGAGAGTGATGAGGTCTCCCCTGAGCCTCCTCTTCTCCAGGCTAAACAACCCCAGCTCCCTCAGCCTCTCCTCATAGGACTTATGCTCGAGTCCCTTCACCAGCCTTGTTGCTCTTCTCTGGACCTGCTCCAGCACCTCAATATCCTTCCTGAACTGAGGGGCCCAGAACTGGACACAGTACTCCAGGTGTGGCCTCACCAGTGCTGAGTACAGGGGAAGAATCACTTCCCTGGTCCTAGTGATGTAGATAAATGAAAAGATGATCATAGTAATTTATCCTTCCAGCCTTAAACTCTTTGTATTTTTCTTCAGGCTAACTGTCTTAATCTGTGTAAATCTTCCTCATTTATTCTGTGCAGCCAGTTCAGGCCAGATCACAGTTTCTTTTTGCTTGCTTTTGCATTTTCAAAAGCCCTGGTCACATTGTAGCCTCCAAGGAGTGAACCAGGAGGCCGGGTAACCTCCCATAGCACTCCTCCAGCAGGCCCCCAGCACGGCCTTAATACCCTCGCCGTGGTAGCCCCTGGGTGCCCATTGGCCAGTTCACCAGTATCCAAGCAAAGTTCGCCTGGTACCAAGATGGGCCCTGAGTGTCCATTGACTGGTTCTCCGGTATCCAAGCAAGATCTGCCTGGCGTACCTTCTTTGGGAGAGTAAGTCCTTGCCGTGTTCTTGACTGTAACAACTTATCTTTTTTGCTGGTCCACCTGCCTCCAGGGGCTTGCTTAGGTACCTCCTGGAGCTTTTGCAAGCAGCTCAGCTCCTGCAGCAGCCTAGCTGTGTCATCAAGGCTTTTTAGCTCCATGCTCAAGGCAATGGTGAGGGAGACTCCATCTTTTAATCAGTCATTACACGAGGATACCTTTCCAATAAAGTTTTAGACTTCAAGAAGATCATGCAATTCTACTTTTAAGAAAATAATACATGATTTCAGAAAAACTTAAGGCAGCAAGTCTTAGGTCTTAAAGTCAAGACCAATATACGGTCGATATCTCTTGCTGGCTGTCAGATGAAGAGCTATCTTTAAGAATGCAGTTAGCAGCTGGTGGTTTCAGTCTAAGACAGGTTCCCAGTATTGTTTGTCCCTGAGATTACTGTCTGGCAACAAGAACATTTGATTAAAGTTCTCTCTCACCACCCCACCCTGAAATAAATTAGTCGATCCTCTTGTAGCCCACTGTTGGTAAGCATGTAGCTTAGATTTAAGTGGTTCAACACAGTGGAAGATATTTCTTATAGGTCTGCGTTTTTGTAGGGCTTTGTTTTGTTTGATGTTTTTTCTGTTGTTCTTCAGATGTTATAGGTAATACATAAAGATTTTTTTCTTACATTGTCATTTTCTTGTCAGGAAACATTACAATTATTTCAAGTTGCTGACTTTTTTTAGTAATCTTGTTTGAAGATTGAAATTGTGTCCTGTTAAAGTTGTCAGCAAACCTTGCATAATATGATTGTGAAGCTTGTATAGAGAAAATGTGGGAAGACCACCTAGGGGCTGTTTGTCTTAGGATCTTAAGAACATTGACCAAAAAATCCAACCCTTGATTGAGCAGGAGAATCCCAGTGATATGTATAAAAACTTGCAGTGTCTGTATTTCATCTAAACAGCACCTCTCATTTCTTTTCAGCATAATAGATTGAGAAGTCTAAGTGGAGTTTGTTCTCACATTAGAAGGTTGCTAGGCTGTGCTGTAACTCAATTAAATACTTATTTTCTTGGAGCAGTTCAGGTCTCTTGGTCCTGCAAAGACGTGGATTATATGTTTGTGACTTTTGTAGTAGGGTAATAAAAATGCTGGAGCCCCATCTAGTGCATGAACAGTTAACCCTGCTAGAGAAGTTATAAAACATGTCAGAACAGAGTGGATAGAAGGCAATTCCATTAGTGGGCAAATTTTAGCCTTTTTGTAAAATAACTTGTATTACTACATCAGTAATGGATTGGATGAGAAAAATGTAGTAGTGGTCAAACACAGGTCGTTGGGGGAAGGTGATTCCATAAAGGTTAATTTTATTGTGCCTCGAAGGGACCACATATATTAAAAGATTTAACTGTGTTAGACCCCAGATACGAGCAGTCAAATTGAAGGCTAATTACAGTCTGAAAATTCACAGCGAGACCAGGACATGTTTAGCACATTTAGATTAGATAAATCAGATTAAATCCAAACACATTTGACCTTGCTCAGTTGCTTGTTTCCAGGAAAAAGATGCTAGTAAACAGAAAGACTGGGACTTTCAGGTTTGATTATGCAATTTAGGATTGCGAGTAAAATTCTGAGTCCATGGAAAGTCAGCAAGACTGTTTTCATTAATTTCATTTGCATCAGCTTTCACCCTTGGATTTTGAGATTAATTTTCCTAAGAGAGTTAGGATTTGCTGTCTCTGTGAACTTCCCTGCAAATGTCTGGGAGGAAATCATCTTAGAAAACTAGCATTGTAAATATAATGGGCTGGACAGTAGTCTCCCTTCTCCACCAGAGAAGACGGAAGTTGCCTTTGTGATTCTGCCAGAGCCCATTTAAAACAAATGCAGAGCACTTTTTGAAGTTCATGAAAGGGAGGGGAAATACTGGATTTAGTCAATATTCATTTTATAACATAAATGTTTTTTTAGGAAAAAGAGCATTTTTCTTCTAAACAATTCCCCTTGACTGGTTTCAGTACTTTTCTTTCAATGATTATGTACATACTCAGGAATAATAAGATTTTTTAAAATAAGAAAATCTGAAATATTACTGTTATTTTAGGAAATCTAATGCATCAAAATTTCTAGCAGTATAGAAAGCTACACCTAGATGAAATTCAGGCTTTATAAGTATTTTTTTTATAACTATGCACCTAAATTTGGATATGAGTATCAAATGGAAACCTTCAGTTTATTAATGAATATGCTATGCATGCATGTGTTAAATGCTTTATTCAATAAAAAACTAACTAGGGCAAATGACCTATGTTTTTGCTCACAGTTTAAGTCTTACTTTGACCAAACTGTGGTAAGAAATGGGCATAACAGTGTGTTTTGTGGACCAAGGATTTCTAGAAAGACTAAGAATATTACTAGCCTGCTGGTTATAATGTTACTGGAAGTTTTTTTTAGTGTAATGTGAATTATAAGACATTCTTCCCAGTATTCTGGATTTAGGAGTCATCCTTGTCTCAGTAAAGCTTTAAATAATATAAGCACAGTTGTGCTCTGCCTTCCAAGGAACCTCTTTTCAGCTTACACACTGATATACACTGGTATACAGCTTGTAATGCAATACTTATTGAATCAAAAATACTGTGTCAAGTAGTATTGGCCTTGAGGTCAAAATCAGTGTCATTGATAGTTATGGGAAGCACACAGTAGTCCATGGTTCCATATGCAGATCATAGGACCTGGCCAAGCATCACAAGGGCGTGGTTTAGATCCAACCCAAGCCAATGTCTATACCTCACTGAGCTACTGTTTCTTCAGTATTCACCACTTCATTCTCATAACGGATGTTTAGGAGCTTCACACCCAGATTCCATCACTCTCAGCTATTGCTCCCTTCATTCCTTTCATCCTCTTCTCTAACAGAGCTTTCTGAAATCTGTTTCATTGGTCAGGTTTACAGTGGTGTCCCACAAGGACTTTTATTGATGCATATTTGTGAAGTGGGTGAGCACGTTGCAGACGAGAACTTCTTAAGTGAGGTTTGCTGCCAAATCAGGCACTTTGTATAATTACACCTTTGTTAGCTGTGCTGTTGCTAGTTTGAATATCTTGCTAGGTGAGGAGGCTTTCTTATTGCCCTCTTGGAAAATACATAGTTTGTAGACTGTGTAATTCACAGAAACTGTAATTGTGGATGATATTTCTAACAATTTGAGCTCAAATACAGCTCATAGATCTTTTAGTAACAAGCCCCACATGAAAGAGAGTGGGACAACTTAAGACACAGTTGTGCAAGTGACTGTGACTTTGAAATGTATTTTCATCATATATTGGGAAGTACTTTATTTTACTTTCCTATTATCTTAGCTGTTCTACCTGTCCAAGAGTAATAATTTAGGGGGTTTTCACTTCTGTAGTTTGATTTGATTGTGATTACACAAGAACAGTTAAACCTAGAAAAAGGTGCCACTTTTAGATGTTCAACTTTGAGTAAAGTTCAGCTTGGGCAAAATTGAATTTTAGCGACTTAGCCTGATCGGTACTTTAGTTGCTGGAAAACTTACTGCTAATGTCCTAAAATAAAACAAAATGAAGTTAAGAAACCAAAGCCAAAATTCCACCACTTGTATCAAATGAGGTAGTTGGAAACTGGTTTTATGCAACAAACAAACTTCAGAGTGTGTAGAAGTAACACTGGGAGTTGCATTTTCAAACTTCTAAACAGCAAGAGCTGAAAAATACTATTGTGAATGTGTCCCATTGTATCATAGCATTCAAGGGATCTCAACATATGTTAGGTTCTGATGACAGAGCTGTTGTTGCTTAAGTAAATGTACAGATTCTATATTTGGTTGTAGAATTTCTGCAGCACTTCTAGAGAGACTTTTTGTTATTACTGGAATTCTAAAAATATTGAGGAAGATCCTAAGGAAAACTTGTCCAAGTTTTACTATCCTACACCAGTATTCATAGTTGTCGGTAATGTATTATCTATGAACTATTAGGGCATGTGAGGGTTGTAACAGTTTGGGGATCAAGGTCATTGTCAGCATTTGAGAATTGGGCTTGGATGGTTTCTTTAATTCAAATTGATTGGCTATGTATGCTATTTTTAATGAAATATCTCTTTGCTACATGTTATTTTAGGAGAGTTAGGAGGGCAAAAATTTATTTTAAGTGTGTTAATATAAATTTGAGGCTTGCTATAGATTGCCATGAAGGACAGTCATACATCAGCATACATCATAGCTTGTGAAAAATTTAATGTGTTGTATTTCCATGTTTAGATATAGCAAATGGCTCCAGTTCAGGAGGATATCGCCCCCCTCCCAGAACAAAAGAAGTGATCATCAATGGACAGACAGTGAAACTAAAATATTGTTTTACTTGCAAGATTTTCCGCCCACCTCGTGCCTCACATTGCAGCCTTTGTGATAACTGCGTAGGTGAGTAAAAAAAAAGATATGGCATATGTTCAATTTGGTAGTATTTGGTATTGTTATGAATACTTTACTTAGGAGAGAGAAAAGAATCAGAGTTAGTGACAAGATTACTCATGAGGTGACTTGCTGTGTTCATCCTTCTTTTCTGCAACCTCTGTTAAATATTAAGAATTTTAGTGGAGACAGGAAAGGAGATTTGGACTAACAGATGTTGTTAATCTAAGAAAGAAAAATATCTTCTGATGCATACACGTCCTAACCTTCTCTGTAAGGCAGAGAACACACCCAACTCAAATAGGGCTGCATACAATGTGCAGTGACCTTTCCGATGCAGAGAATCAACCTTTATGGAAGTCTCAGAATTGTTTCCTTCAACATATTAAATTGTAGGCAAGGAGCTGGTTCCCTTGTTCATTAGAAACTGATTATAACACATAGTTCAATCTGTTAGGGCTTGGACTGTGACCAAAATACACACTGTAGGTGATTCTCACCTTTGAGCAGTTTTATGATTAGAAATTTTAAAGTCAGAATCCATAAGAAATTATGGGCAAACATGGTATTTTCAGAGTAAGCACATGTGGTCAGGACCTAAGCATATTTTATAATGATAGGGTTGGGGTTTGTTTCTTTCTGAACATCTTGTCCTTTTTCATGAGTGTTTCCTATGGAGGGCAGACAAGGTGATTAAGATATGCTTGGATTTAAAAGCAAACCAAAAATCCTCTACCAATCAAATCTGAGTGGTTTCCAGTTAATTAGATCACATTTGGAGTTTAGTGCGGTTGATTAGCACACTGTTGAGCCTGGATCTTAAGCATTCAAGAAAATAATGTAGAAAGATGTCTCCAGCTGAGAAATGTAATTGCAGCATTCAGTAGTGATATTTTTAGATATAAAGCAGTCATTGGAAGAATTGGAGTTTTATGTTTAGATGACATTCATTTAGGGAGTACACTTGCATCACAGTGAAAAGTTTATTAACCTTTTGGCCCTATGGAATTGATTGGTATCTCTAGATGTAGATTTATTTGTCAGTAAATAAATTTTTCTGATGTGTTAGAATTTTGTAAGTGTTGCAAAAGCTATTGAGCAAGTAGGAATGTTTATGAATTGCAGTTGACATATTTTTCAGAAAAATATTTTAGCAAATGTGTAACCTGAACAGTGTTATGATATTACTCAGCAAACCTGATAATGTGGAAATACAGTTGTTGACCAATGCAGTAAATAAAGTTAAAAGGCTGTTGTTGTCTTTACCAAGAGAGCATAAATAAGAGCAACCCCTCCACACACATCCTGAAACTTATTTTAAAATAATGTTTTGGTTTTTTAATACACTGGTATGAAGGATTTTTCTATAGGTTATTCTGTACCGTTTTCATACTACATTTGGAAAACCTATTCTGTGAAATATCACAGTCTTCTGATTATGTCTGTGGTGAAACAACAGATGTGAGTTATTATGAATGTCTATCAGAAAAGAATTTGAGCAAATGATTCATACAAGTGAGATATCTTTTCTGCCTATAAAATAGATATGATCATTGTAATTTGCTCTTGCACATTTTTTAATTTGGAGTTTATTTGTTTTAAAATAATTGCATTCATTAATTGGAATGAATTTGCTGTGGTTTTTTTCCTCAGTGTTTATAATGAGAATTACAAAAAACAGTGACTTTTCCAGAGTACACTGTATAGTAGTTTTGTTTCTTGATTAGGTACATCTGTTTTTCATATAAGTATGCAGATATATTGAATGCAAAAAGTGAAATCTACAAATACCTGCAACGAATTTTCTGTGAAAAATAGCTGTCAAGAAAATTGGATGGCTTACATACTTGTGGAAATCTAACAGTGTAAGAGCATACACTTAATCGGAATGTGTTATGCAGTTTACCACAACCTTTTAGTTAGGATTGTCTATATGGTGATGCTTTTATTTCATTTTAGTTTGTGAATAAATCTTGTAATAGCAATGAACGTTCTTGTGCCACTGTCATTTGCTAGGTTTTTACTGATGTAAGTAAACCAATGCACAGGTAGTCCTGCTTCGCACACGTATGGATATTACTTAGGCATAACATCTGATATTTAACTAACATATGATATTTAAGCAGCCCACTACCAAAATGGCCATGTGTTCCTTTTTAACCACATAGATTCCAAAGATTTTTCTGCATAGTTACAAACCAGCTACAGAGACTATGTGGTGCAGGAATGGAGTCTGTCTTCAAACCAGCACTCACTGCTCAGAAGAAAACAGTATGCTACTCTTACCTAAAGTGTCTACTTGACAAATGAATGCAGTGTGAAAGAGAGGTTCTTTCATCCTGTGTTTTCTATTAATGCTTTTCATTCTCTAAGGAATCTATTGCAGCATTTTAAATATGTAAGTACATACAAAAGCTTATTCTTTGGGGTTTTCCCTCTTTGGAATTAGTCCTAACTTTCTAGTTGTTTAGTAAGCGTGATCTTTTGCACTGATTTTTTTATAAATGTCTATGTGGTATTTGTAGATAAAAATAGCAAGAAATAGCTTTAAAATAATAATAATAAAGAGGTAATTAGAGTTCTACCCATGGTAATACTTCACACTCCTTTAGGTCTACAACATTTTCCTAGTAGTATCCAAAAAAGTACATATTTTCATAAAAATTTCATAGTTTGTTGCATTTATGTAATGCCTTCGAAAATTTGGTTGAATAAGTGTTCCCTGAAGCAAATATCTTGGGTGTATTCCTGATTTGCTTTTTTTACTACCTCTGTGAATGTCAGTTGGAAGTTAGCCCCTCAAGGGTTTTGTGTACCATTATGTTGCTTAAGAATTATAAATGAATTAAAAATAATGGATGTCCAAACACAAGAAATAAAGACTTTAAAGATAAATAATGAGAGCAGACATAAATTCTGAGCCCAAGCTAGTTATTGCCAGGTTTTGACAAGAAGTTGCTTTGTAATGCTAGTAAAACCAGTGGTTGGGCTTGCTTCTCAAATTAACAAATGGCTTCTTTTTAATTTATATTTGGTAATTTCAATATCGACTGTGTATTATCCTGGTTTTGCTTGGGTTTAATAAATAATTTTTGTCTTGTTTAATTTGGTTTCTGTAATAAAAGCTGAAGAAGCAGGTGACTATATCCAAACAATTTACTTAAATATAGTACCTAATGGCTAATGAGCAACAGTGAATAATGATTAGCAAGCAATAAATCAACTTAAGTGTTCTGATCTAAATGTCTAAAGTCTTGCTTGTCTTCACAATGACACAGTTTTTCTTTTCAAGTGAAGTAACTGTTTTTAGACTTAAGACAAAAATACAGTAAGGCGGAAGAAGAGATTCACCATTTATATTAGACTAACACAATATGGCCTTTTTATTAATTTCAAAATCTGTGTATCATAGATTTGTGTGGAACTGATGGATAAAGATTATTTTCTCTGGTTTCACTGTGTTTCTTTCAACACCTTTTTTTTTTTTTTTGCATAGAGGATTCGAAGCTCAGATTTTTGAAATTTGGTGTCACGACTTTGAAACATTTAGTTTGATTTTTCAGAGCTCACTGATGAACATGAAAACGGCATACTAACTTAGACCAAAATTTTGGTTCATGTAGTAGCCCCTTTCCCACCTTGGCAGAGTGGATCCCTGGGGAAGAAAAGGAGAAGAGGGTGAGCACGTGGGAATGCTTCCTGTGAATATTCTCACACTCAGAAATCTTCAGTGTAGGCCTTCTTGAACCCCGAGTGGTCATTCTTTTTTCAATAGCTCTTGATAGATCCTAGTGGCCTCTATACTTAATATAAGTTTCTTGAGAGGGTAATCTAGCATGCCAGTAGTGCCAAAGGCACACACCATACTGGCATTTTTTCTTGGTGTTTCTGTTTCCTGTAGGAGACAGGATTCCTCTAACTCGTAAGTAAAATTGCTTTTATACGGATCCTAAACATGACACCAACTGTCAAGATTTTGACAGAAATTTTGACAGAAAATATGATGTATTAGAAGCCCATAGACACCTCCTTTCCGGTTAAATCATTGCTTCTGTAAAGCACTTCTGCCAGGCAATTGAAGGCATTGTCTTCTGGTTTCAGTCTTGACTGGACTCCATTAATTTATTGTTTTGAAAATTCAGTGTGTTATTTACTTAGCAGTATGCCAAGCACAGCAGAATTTGCATAAAATAATTGTTTTTAAAAGTTATTTCCCAGATTAGGCACCAGTGTTGTAAACTTGTTTTTTAAATGGGGAAATAATTACTAAAACACACAAAACATATGACACATACAATGTAAGACAAAGAGTGAGAATTACCAATTTGTTCTGGGGAGAAGCTTTTCCTTGTAGTTACTCTGGATACCACCATCTTCCCGCCTGAAGAACACAAATTACTTCAAAAGCGGGCTGAGAGATGGCATTGTAAGAGTTTGGCTTTTATAACAGAAATGTGTCTAAAAGTAATTCTCCCAGGACTTTTTGGTTCTTTATAATCAATGTGTGTTTACTTGATGTTGGGACTTCAGTTTTTGGTTTAAATTCCATTCTGTAGCACTCTTCCTTCATTAATTTATTATTTCTCTTTTTGCCTTCAATTCCTTTTCATGACCTTTGCTTATTTCTTTCCTTACATTTCCTGCGACGAATAGACTACAATTTTAATTTCATTTTGAACCTCCTAAACCATAGCTCTGGGTGTCTTGAAATGATCTTTAGCTGAACAGTTAAAAGTACAAAGTTGACTGCTATGACCTTTTTTTTTTCTTTTTTCTTTCCTTTCTTTCCATGTGTATTTTTCCCAGTTTTTACATGCGACAAATGGCTTTGGCTCTTTTTGTTTGTTCTACCTTTTTGGGCCACCCAAGAAGCTGTCAAATGGCGTATACACCACTATTTACAGAAGCGACATATTATTTATGATTGTGCCATCTATATAATTAGATGTACTTTAGAAATTAAGAAAGCATGGCATGTGTGTCAAAGAGCTTTTAAGTCTTAAGCCAAAACACTGCAAAATATGTCAAAAAGTCTCTTTCAAAAAGAAAATAGTATTATAAATTACTTCAGAGAGAGGTTGTGACTTATGCATCGGTCTGCATATAATAAAGTACAGAGGTGATCATAATATCTAACTGCATAAATGATGTTGTAAACCTCAGATGTCAGAGTAAAAAAAAAAATCAGGAACCCAAGACAATAAACAAATATTTACATTTGGTGCAATAACAATTTGCAAGATGGTTAAACTCAAATTCAGATAAAAGACAGCAACAGAGTTGGGTAAAAAATTTTGCTTTCCTGTAAAAAAGAGGAACAAATCTTTAAACTTTGTGGATGCTATTATTTGGTAAACATAGTATGCTTCCTCTAGGGACAAGTTTGGGGTTTTAAAATCTGTTCCTCCACAATTGGGCGTGTGTCCGGCACTCATCTGGTTCCCAAAGTTCGAAGGTGTTGTATTGACAAGGATTGGTATCTAAGGAGAGATTGCGAAGCAGTGAGGTCCATCACTGCCCTCTTTGTACCTGTCAAAGAGTAGACATTCTAAACTGCTGCTGCTGCATTTGAAAATGTCACCATTAATGTGCATGCAGTCAAAGGATTTTTTTAGTTAGTCAGCATTTATTATTGGAGGACGCAGTGATCTATGTGACAATATGGTTTAATTACCAAGAGCTATCCTAGGGCAATGGCTGGATGTTTTCCTAATAAATCAATTGCTATTTTTATTTTTAAAATTAGGTATGTTTGTTTTCTTTTTGTGAATGGCATTAGTCTGCCACTGTTGAAGTTGATTAGCACACAAAAAGTTGACATTGCAATTTAACTTTCTAAAACCACCCCTACCTCCCAAATAGCTTAGCTATCTGGGACAGTTTAAACATCATGAGAGTGAAATATCTGTTAAGTGGCTCTTGTGTTTGTGTTTCTGTTTGACTTTTAGTTGTAGATATCTATGCACATTATTAGTTTATTTAATTAACAGAGACCATCTTTCCACATGTTACATTGCTGTTTCAGTTGGCATCACCTTGTAGACATTAGTGTCCAGAATGTAATTTGGAGTAAACTTTTGGGGAGTATTTCCCAAATGTGAACTTAAGGCTGGAAGGCTCTCTCTGTCCTTTTTGGTTTTCATGGGGTGTTTTGATTTGGAATCTGAGTACAAAAGTACTGAAGCTTGGTGATTTAAAGGATCCATTGTGCATTGTCCATAACAGATGTTCTAAAATAACATCAGCATGCATATAAATGTAACTTGCAATTGGTCTTTTGTTATTTTCATATAAATTTCTACTGAGATTTCATTCCACAAAAGTAACAGGAGAGGTATTGACAGAGGACTGTCAAACAGATGAATGGTGTGTAAGTTAAAATGATCCAAGTATTTGGTTGCTGTTGCCAATTGGTGGCAAATATCATCAGTGTGGTTTTTAAATATGAATAAATAAATAATTTTCTTAGGAGTTTTAGTCAGTGGAACTGAACATCTGGACTAAGGATAGTTTTTATGAATATGCTATGAATACTGGATACAAATTTTTTTATAATGTCAAATTATCAGACATTTTAAACTGACTGTAAAGGTCTTAATGCAATGATTATATTTGCTTTTGTGCATGTGTCGCTCTCAGCAGTTGGGATTTGACTGCTGTGTCTTTGAGGAAAAAAAATAACTCTTTATAGTAAAAAACTATTTTTTAAATGGACATCTAAAAACCACATTTGTTTTCCTCAACATTTCAAGAGCAATCACATTCTGAAGGCACTGTTTTTCATACAAAATGTCAAGTCAAGAAGCCTGAATAGATGTGGTCACATCATGATGTCATAGTCCTTCAACAAGCTGTAATTGTCATCATTATAAATACCTGCAGATGTGTCAGTATCTCTACATAATTGCTCAGTGTGAATCCATGACAATGGACATTGTACTCCTGTGTTGTACTGCTGCTAGTATCACAAGTAATTTTGAGTAATCCTGGCCCAGGATTGGGCTGAATGGTTGATCTGTAGTGTGATTTTTTGACTGACACAAGATTTAAATAGTAGGCTGTTGACTCTCTCCTGTCCTGGGATGCATGTTTGCATGTGTTAAATAAGGATGGTAACGTTCAGTGAATGCCTTAGGTTTGTGCCTTTGCCTCACAGCACTTTACTTGACTGGCAAGGAAGAATTATCAAGTGAATTCTTACTTGTGCTCATTGGAATCTCTGAGTAATGTGACCTAGATATTTTTGCACCTGTCGACTTCTTGTCTTTGAGACCTGCCTTCACATTAAGCTTTAGAAAAATGTATGCTGGTGTGTAATGATCCTGTTGAGCAAAAGAAGAAGGAAGCAGCTCATAAATACTGCAATCTGAAGGGCCAAGCTGGCCTAAGAATGTTCCCCGTAAAAATGCTTTTGTGTTCCTTTTAAATTATAAAGCTTTTATTAAATGTTTTGAAAGAGGAAGGGAAGCATTGGGGTCATTTTTTACATGGTTTCTTGGAGTGTAGTGATTGAAAAATGGAAGCAGAACACGTAAGGATTTAAGAGTCTGGGCTTTAAGGATTTTAAGAGGCTGTGCTGTGGAAAGTAGAGATTGGACTCCTTGGTTCTGAGCAGCAAGGAACATGCATTGGTGTGGCTTCTGAAGGAAACACTCCATCTATAAGGCCATTGCTTATTAAAATGGCAAATGTTCTCTCTTTTTTTTTTTTTTTTTAAATCTGAGATATCCAGCAGTTAATGTTTCTCAAGCAAGTTTTCAAATGTAAATGTTTCAGGAAAGGTAAAAAATGAGAAGTGTCTAAAGTATGAGGTAAGGTGTTCTTCTGTGATCCAGTTAGCATAGAATATTAGGTGAGTGTTAATGAGACCACTTAAGTGAGTGTTAATGATACCACTGAGTCATGCTGACAGCTTATGGTTTCCAAAGGGATCTGAACATCATCCTACTTGTGTGATTCTCTCCTTTGTGCCTGTTCTCACAGCCTTGCTAACACACAGCCATTGCTAAGTCAGTTTTTCCCACTGAGCAATGAACAAAATAATTCCCTTATTTCTTTCTTGCCAATTCAGGGAGGTGACGTGATTCATCATGAGCTTTCACAATGAAAAAAGGAGGTGGGATAAAGTGGCAGGAAATGCAGCGTGTGACCATCTCTTTCACTGCTACTAAGCTTTTAGATTGGCTCAGTTATCTTGTGAAGCCTCATCTTTTGGATTTGGTTATGGTGGTGCTGGCTATCCTCACAAGTTATTATCTAAATTCGAAGTTACTGATCACTTGGGAAAGACTAGTGAAATAAAGTCATTGTTACAGGTTTACTGACAGTTCTTGAGCCTTCTTACTTCTTTGGTTTTCTGTGATTTTTACAGCAGTGTTTTTAGTCTCCATTTGATCATCTCCTCTTTCCATTGATGCTTCACCTTATATACTGTTCACACATTTTCTCAGTCTGTTTTGTATGCTTCAGCTTTTGTTCTCAGATCCTAAAAAATTAATCTCCAAGATTTCTCCTGCAGTTGTGATAAGTGTTAACATGTACTAAGGTTGGTGTTACAGTTGCACTGAAATAACACTTAGCTGTTTCTGAAAGTGTCATTTCATTCCTTTGCTGGCAGTGTGTTCTTACTTCTTCACTTGGCACAGCTTTGGTGTTTGTCTGATACTGTGATGAGCTGGTCTGAGGAGACAGGCAATAGAAAATCACGGTTTTAAGTTCTTCTGGCTCTGTCAACCAGCTCCCCACAGGGTAAAATGAACACCAGGCTTGACCTAAAAATAAGGAACCATAAAGACACAGGCAAAAGTTTGTTCACAGGACTGCTGAAAGAGTAGAAGCTGGACCATCTGTTTTAGCAGCAGTTGTTGATTAGGTAGATATAGCTGCAACATCACACCACATTGTTAAGGCAAATATATTGTTGCTTTTGCTTAAAATTGAATGCATGAGGATGATCTATCATAACTTTTCTATCCATGAGATTCTTCCACAGAAAAACTTTTCAGCCCTTTCAACTTTCTTCCTCCCTCATTAAGAGTTCTAATATACTTTCATTGGCAAGTGTTTGTATTACCAATGTTTTCATTCTCTTAATTTCCCTCAAATATTTTTACGTTAACCTTGTCACAAATGTATGATCAAATACAGCAGTACGTTAACTATTGCCTAAACATTTAAACCAGAACTGCAGTCATCACCTCTAAACAGTCTGTTATTCTTCAATAAGAGGTTGCATTTCTATTTTCTCTGCATTTTAAGTTCGCAAGGGCTGGAATTCCAGTTTTTCTCAGCATCAGTAGTTTTCATTTCTCTGTAAAGTTAAATTGTAATTTTTGCTGCCAACTTTGCCCAAGCCAAGTAGAAATATCAGATAGAGCTTCCTTTACCAAGTAATTGGTTGTTCAGTTAGTAGGCATCTGGAGGACCAAGGGTGAACCTTAAGACACTGTTTTATGTCTTCATTAGTACTTATTAAGTTGTGTCTTTTTTTAAGGAAAAAAAAGCAGCTCCAGATTTAATAGCTTTTATTTTTCTTAAACGTGAGAAGTTTCTGCTTAGCATTTGTCTGTTCATTTTGACATGGTTGGCAGTTTCCTCCTGCATTAATAACTAAGCAGAGCAGCTTGCGAGCTGTTACCATTAAATTGCATTTACGTATTTGTGCTCTTCTGAGTAGAACGTTTTGCTTTTTAATATGCTGTTCTGTGGCATGTGTCATATGCCTTTCTGTTTTATGACTGAGAAAAAAAAGGCCCAGTTTATTTATCATAACATTCATGCAAACCCTTTAATACATATCTTTTTTCATTAGGATCGATTCCAGTTAAACACTGTGGCAGTTTTTCTTATCCAGCCTTTTCTGTCCATTTCTCCTTTATAGACATTTTAGGTAGTTACTTAGCTTCACAATGGTTGGAAAGGTATTTATTAAAAAAAGAGTTCACCAGGAAAGTTTGAAGATGAAAATTGGAGAGGAGTGACAAGTAGGTTAAAAATACCAAGTCAGTCTTTCGTAAGGAATGTATGTGTGTGCGTGTGTGTGTGCGTGTGTGTGTGTGTGGATGTGTGTTTACACGTAGAGGGGTTGTGTGTATGTGTGTGTTTTTATTTTTGTCTGCATTTATCTGAGTATCAAATATATGTCTACATATTTCTAAGTATTGTTTCATGGCTGGAAACAGCTTTAAGTCAGTATAATTTGTTGTTTCCTACTGTGTCAGCATAGAAGAGAATGAGTCCGTATGTACAGAATTTGTCTTCCAAGACATGTAATGTATTTTTTTAGCAGTAGGGTACAAAAGTACCCTAGGATTATGCTCTTCAAAAAGGCTCTGTAACTGTATGTTTCTTTGTGGTGGTGTTTGCTCATGTGTTGTATGTGTGAATAAATTTAAATGTTTATCAGAATATAAGGACCCATTCAGAAGCACAAATTTAAAGCCAAGCACTGTTCAAAGGCGATGTCAGTTTATTTTGGGAATACAATTGTATTGCAATGAATAAAGGTAATATCATCTATCCAGAGTGTTTAGTTCTTGGTATTCTTAGCAGTAGTCATTCAATCAAAATATTCTGAAGCCTTATCCTAAGGAAGTTCAGTAACTTCACCTTGAATAGCCCTGTTGGAATTTGAAACAGATTTATGGCAGAAACTTGTGTTCCAAACAGCTGTCATGCAAAACCATTTAGAAAACCCCTGAAAGTCTGGTGAACTCAGAAATCCATTGTGCCTGTTGTTTTGACTTTTTTTTAATTAAGATAATACATCCTTCCAGGAAAACCTCTAATGTAGGTCTTTAACATAAAGCCATAGCTAAAATAAACTGATGCACTTGGTCAGTGTGCCTTTTAAACACAGGGCTTAAGGACTTCAAATTTATAGCTCGCCTTTCCTGTGGAATTACAAATAGTTTGATATCGTACGTCAATGGAGGCATAAAAGTCATAGAAAACAAACCAGAATTTGGACAAGGATCAGAGAGTGAGAGAAAGAGTCAGAATGAGAGCATCTGTCTTATGGTCTTGGATTTGATTTAAAAAATTTAAAATTCTGTCAGTGTAATCTCTCCAAAATAAAGTTAGGCAATGCAAGTTTGTTTCCTGGCAGTAGCTCTGTTTCCACTATCCAGCATATGGGACACAGAGGGTGGGTCCAGGCTGCCTGGGGAGAAGCAGAGCAAACTGTTCCCCCTGCTGCCTTCCAGGGCTGGAACATTTCCCCCATGTTGGGGATGCTCGTTTCTGATCCACCCTGGCCTTTTCCTATCTCATAAACAAGTTAATCTTAGGGAAATAACTGGAAAGGCCTTGGCTTAGTAAAATGAAGATGGAGCCTATTGTGCAAAGAGTAACAGCATTCAGATTACATGTACCAAATTTTATACTATGTGTTTAAATGTTATCATTTGAAAAACGGTTTATGTGAATGATTTTGCTATTTTTGATGGGTTTGTATGGCAGTGTCGACTCCAAGTGGAAAAATAGGTGGTCTGGAATGAAGAGTATCTTGAGTGAAGCAGTAAAAGGAAGTGGGAAGGTGTAGATATTTCATACTCCTTAATGGGTGGGTGATATGATAGTATGCATAAGTCAGAGGTGTGATCATGACAGATATAAGTAAAACAACCTCAGAAAGTCCAATTTTGAGTAGAAGATGCACTGAAAGAAAAAAAAAACAACCCATCTTTACTTTGAAAAAATCATATACTATTGAGTTGCTAATGCTCCATGTGACAGTGGATAAATACATACATTTTGATCTGACAGCACAATTTATCACAATAATACTGGTAGTTTAACAGGAACTCACCTCAACCATGCTTTGATTTCTTGAAAAACTGTAAAGTTTCATTAAAATACTCCTTTTTTTCTTTTCTATTTTCACTTCCTTTCTAAATAAGAACTTCTCTGCAGCTACTTTGCAAATGCCAGTTAAATCATGAGTTTTAATGTAGTATTCAGAGAGCTTTTTTTTGAATAAACAGCATTTTATTAATTGTTTTCCATTTTTTTTTCTTCTGCCTCTCATTTCAGAACGGTTTGATCACCACTGTCCCTGGGTAGGCAACTGTGTGGGGAAAAGAAACTACAGATTTTTTTATATGTTTATTTTATCTCTGTCCTTTCTGACAGTCTTTATATTTGCATTCGTTATCACCCACGTCATCCTTCGTAAGTATGCTGATGAAATCAGATTACGTATGTAGCCATTTGCTTGAGTTTTTTAAGTTAATATTTTGATCATTCAGGGTTTATTTCTTTATTATTTGTTTATTTGCCTTTTCTCTGAAGCTTCACAATCCCCAGTGAGTCCCATTCTGGTCTATAGTAGGCCCCATTCATAACAGTCATTGACTTAGCAGTAGCTTTTAACTTAATACAGTGTTAATTTTTTTAATTTTTTTTTTGTCCTTTTATGGATGATTTATTGGAAAAGCATCACACATACTGTATGTCTAAGTATACAGGTAGTATCATTTACCCAAAGAACTGTTATGTGCTTTTTCTAACTGTAAGCATGGGTCACTTGCCATCCAGGCAAACAGGTAAATTACTAGGAAATAGGTTGGAGCTATACTTTTGGTTGTTTGCTGTTTAATTTACATCGTTCTCTACCTTATTTTTAACACACATTATTTTCATTTGCATAGACATTCTGAGAATAACCAATTCATAATGAAGTGAATCAGATAAATATTCAGGAGTTTGAAGTTGATTTTTATTTGTGTTCTGAATTGCGTTTGAGGTCAGAACTCTTTTGGGTGTTGTCTTTTTTTTTCCACACCCCTAACAAATTTTGCTGGCTCCTATATGATGATGATGATCTCATTTATGGTGACAGGCTATATGACTTGTCTTTAAAGATCTTTTGTATGTTGGAGTTTTTTAACTCACTATCATAGGAAACTTCGGAATGTTTTATTTTTTTCACTAATTATGTAGGATATTGCCTTGAAAAGTAGGTCTAACCATTTTGGAAATGTGATCTTTTTATTTCTTTGTATTCTGTATTACAACACAAACCTGGTAGAAATAATAATTTTAGTATTTAAGACATTTATAAAGCTAACTTGACAATGGTAATATTAGAGAATGTTTTCCTGAAAAAAACATGTTAGATTGTGCTCTTCTAAATTGCTTACAATGTGCTGGGAAAAGCCGTATTTTAAAAAGCAGAACTCGTGGTTTTATTTGTTCTTCACAAAAGAATGATAAGAGCACTGTGCAACTCCCTTATAGCTCAGAAATCTAGTTCATAGACTAGAACTGGTGTGCCTAATTTTGAGGGAGTCTGAATAAACAAGTTGTTCTCACTAACAGATACAGCATTTCTAATACCACTTTAAAAAGGGAAAAGTAGATGTTGGAAAAAGAACACTTGCCATTAATACTTAAATCCTTGACATTTATCTGGGCATACACACAGATATATATATACACACATTTTATATACATATATATATATACTTTTTGCATTAAGAAGAAGAAAGCGTGTTTTTTTCTGCCATCTTACCTTGCTAGAGTTCAGTAATTGAAAACATTACTAGTCTGACAATGTAAAACTACTTTTGACAGTAGTCTACCTTCATTTCACAAGGACTGCAGTGCTTTTCTCTTTAGTTTTCAGCATATGAATTACCAATATTATGTCAATATTTCATGTACTGTATGTCAAGTAGGTTTATCTAGTGGATTTTAACCTTACAGTGTCCATTTCTAAGTATGATTTAGACAAAGAGCAGAGTAATTAATTGTGCCTCTCTGTGGTTGAGGAACACTTCAGCATTGTGTAGGTGTTACAGATACTGTATAGTAAATGTTAAATGCTAAGCTGTCTACCAGCTGCAAAATATTCTTGCTATGGAGGTTTGTCTACCTTGGATGAGACAGGGAAAAACATCCTTAAGTTCCAAAGTTTAGTCAGTCCTCAAAGGCAATGGGAGCAGGTATGAAATGCAATTAGTTCCTCGATGTTTATTTACTACACTGGGGCTTCAAGCCCAGCTTTCAGATTTGTCTTCTGTAATCTTGGCAGTGTCCAAAAAAGAGTTCTTTACAAATAAAGTTTTCTTATCACATTGATCGCTCCACTCTGTGCCTACCGTGCTTCTAGAAGTCCTCATATCTACCTTTCTAATAGTTACCACTCAACTATTTGTGTTCTGTTTTGCAGCCCTGTAGTAGTTCAGCCAATGCTAACCATTTAGCAGGATTCTTAGTTACTTAATCTGAACCTTTGCACTTGGCATAGACTGCTTTTTGTTAGTGTGTCTGAAGAAAGTCTCAGTTATTAGACCTGGAACTATGACCTTTCTACAGTGTTTCAAAGTCATACATGTACATTTTCATAAGACCTGACAAAATTATTTTATTTTAATGCCCCTTGATTTGGACAGATTTTGAAATTTGTATATTTTTCTAATACATCTTGCAAGCTGGCATTTTATAATTTTTGGGAGGCCTAAGTGGTGATGTGAGATACATCTTAACTTCTGAGGCATACATTGGAAATTTGCTCTTGCTAGGATTAAGAGTGTGTGTACATAATATCTTTGAAGATCATAAAACTCATTTTAAATATCAAAGGTATTGTCTTGCAAGACTTTCTTCCATCTCATGGAACTGAACGCATTTTCAGTAGTAACAGTGTCTTTGTTCAGAGTTACTCATCTCTGTTTGAGGCATCAGTATTTCAACTGTTTGTTGCAGTGAAGAACCCTCCCCTTCTGATGTTTTGGTCACACTGCTTAGAGGAGTGTGACCAGCAGTAGGGTGTAGAGATCACACCTACCTGCTGACATTGCCATTAAGGAACCTAAAAAACAGTAGAGGAGGTAGAGGAAGTTCCATTAGTCCTGTACCTTGAGAATAAGAATCAGTTATGAGAATCTGAAAAGTCTCAGAAATACAAGGTAAGTAACTTTCCTTTTGTAATGGCAAACAGTAAATTGACCAGATAGATCTAGAGAATATTTTTTTATTCTTATAAAGACAAGATTCTTCTCTCCATACAAGTCTTCAGATGAATTTAGCTAAGTGGAAAATCTTTCTGCGGGAGGACTTTCAACCTGATGGATTTAAATCAGTTATGTTAGATGGTAAAATTCAAACTATGTGCCTACAGTGTGTCACATTAAGTTAGTTTCTACCGAAGATTCATTTGCTGCAACCAGGAAATTGTCAAATCACCCTTTTTGACTACTGTCTCAGGGTTATGGAACCCAAGTGCTTCTGCACTCTGCATGCTTTGCATCTCTAGTTGAATAGCTCATGCTTCTCTTGAGCTTTTTTCAGCTAGTAGATTGTGTTTTATTTGTCAAGGGGCAACACTAACCTATTAGAAAAATCTTCTATGTAGGTGCATAGGGTGCATAGGAGCAGGATTATAGTCAAGAAAGCTCTGCTTCTGAAACAAAGGATGGAAAGTTGAAAAATCTGAATTTATAGGATAAATTTTCCAAGTCAAAAAGTTACTTTGAAAAACAGTATTTCAAAATAAAACAGGAGGTTATAATTTTTTGTTTCCATATTAGGTCTGAAAAGAACAAGAATAATCGGAAATCTTGTTCATGGGAAAGTATGCGTGCATCAATGTGGTATGACTGAACAAATATCCTGCAGATGTTAAACCTTATAACTTACTCAGGTTTTTTTCAATGTTGTTGCTGCTGTGCAGCGTATTCTCCTATTCATATTAGTAAATCTATTCTATGATTATTTGATTATCTTCAAATATTAATTGTTTTAACTATATGAAAACAGCCTGTAGCCAATTTCTTACTCAGGTAATTTTGTGTTCTGTTTCTACAGGTTCTCAACAAACAGGGTTCCTCAATGCCCTGAAGGACAGTCCTGCAAGATATCCTTTCATTGAAACAAATTGCTGATTTTGTTACAAAATAACATCTGAGATGTGGGTTTGCTTTTTTTTTTTTTGCTATTGTTGGATATGTGCTTTGGGACTTTATCAGTTAATGACTTCATCACTTCCTGCACAATAGGATTTCTTGCCACATGTTGGAGGTAGGAAAGAGACTATAGCCCAGCGTGGTTTTTATTCATCTTTTGCAGAGCAGTACTCTTGACAAAGATCTGTAGTTTCCATATGGGATGAAATATGCTTCATATTTTGTGGTGAATTTCATAAATATATCTTACACTATGCTCGTGCTGTGGTTTCACTTAAAATATTCAATAATTCTCCTGGTTTTACGTCCAAAAGTATCCAAAATGGCTGATTCTTTTCAGGATAGAAAAAGTAGATTTTGGAACAACTGAAACCATATGCTGTCCTCAAAGAGTTCAATTCCTGAAACTATTCTTATGTTTTTAGAGTAGTCATTTTCAAATATTAACTTCTGTTAAACTACAGAGCAATATGTAACTTGCGTACACAGGGACTATTATTGTTGTTCAACCTGGAGAAAACAAGACTCTGGGGAGATCATTGTGGTCTGTCACTATATAAAGAAGTCTCATAAGAAAAACAGAGAGACTTTTTACCAGGGCCTGTAGTAACAGGACAAGAAGCAGTGGTTTTTAACTGAAAAGAGGGTAGGTTTAGGTTGGCCAAAATGAAGATGGTTTTTACAATAAAGGTTGTAAGACACAGGAACAGGGTCCCCCGAGATGTTGTGGGTGCTCCATCCCTGGAAGTGTTCAAGGCTGGGTTGAATGGGGCTTTGAGCAACCTGGTCTAGTGGAATGTGTTCCTGACCATGGCAGAGGGGTTGGAACTGCATGATCTTTAAGGTCCCTTCCAACCTAAGCCATTCTGTGGTTCTGTTTTGTAAATGCTCCATGTACTATTTGTCTCTTCATGAGAGCTTTCTGTATATTTTCTATTCAGTGAGAATGGAATCAGAAAGCAGCTAACGTAATGAAAAAATGGGAAGCTGACGTAACTACTGGTTAATTTATTTCTTACATTTCTGTACAGACCACAGGCTTCCTGTTCCTTATGTATATATTTTGAATGATTTGTGTCTGAATAAACAGTTTGCACTTCTCACAAAGATACTATAAAAAGAATTCTTTCCCTTTTGTCCATTGTGCCTCACAGAGTTTGCTTTTCCACAGAAGAGTAGGAAGAGTCCTTCAGAGTTGTGCGTAGAGACCTCCCTTTCCAGATAGTTTTCCCAAGTGTCAAATTCTGCAGATAAATTTTTTTTGTGTTTTTATTCATCAGGTAGAGTCACTGAGCTGTAAACTCCCTGTTTAAACAAAGCCATTGTTCGGATTTTTTTGTACAAATAATTTTACAAATCACAAACTTTTCTAAATAGCATAACCATAGCTTCCAATTAAAATAATTACAATCAATTCTTGCAAAAGGTGATTCTTTCAAACTATTTCCAAACTGAGAATAGCTTTCAGTTGTCCTTAAATCAAAATGTGATCACTTATGCACTTAAGGATTTTTTTGTACAGGAGCAATGGGCTATTAATTCATAATCGGTGTTCAGAGATGTGCTGCTTTGAATGGCTCAGTAGCGCATCTTCTAGAAATTAAATTGTCCAAATACTATTGGAAATGCTGCTTTGGAGCCAGTCAACTCAGGCACAGAGAACATTGCTATTTCTATCTTGCTAACAACCCTGTGTGAGATATCATATTATGCTAGAAAGATAATTATACTATAATATGCTAGTAAGCTATACTTTATGTTGAGCATATATTGGGGTTTTGTGTTTCTCTTTAATTAATGGACTCAGGTTTAATTAGTGGAGTCATGTTAATTTAACATAAACCACACCTGCTGTTCTAGAAGTCTTTTTGGATCTTGGTGTGGGGAGCTGAAAAATGTCCCTTTGTGTAGTGAACTGAAAGAAATTCCCTTTTTTGTCAGTATGAATTACTGTAGGGAGGAGAAATATACTTTTCAGTACCTTTTTGAGTGTAACTGTGGTGAGGAACATCCTATAAGTGGTGTGTTTGGGTTGCAGGGAGCCCTTCTGCCTCTAAGGTTCTTATTATCTGACCAGGTGAATCTTCCTCCTCGTGTGTTCATTCTATCCAACAGTGCTTGTCTACAGCCTTCTGTACTACTTCTACCCTCTCAAAGCCCAGTTTGTATTGTGCATAATATTTTGGCCTGTTTCCTTCTTTTACATGTTCTGGAACCCTCTGCCAACAGTCTACTTCCTTATCCATTCTTTCTCGTACCCCTCGCTTTAGCTGTGGCCATTTAACAGTCAGCTGAGTCAGAGTTCCTGTCCTGTGTTGGTTTGACTTCACATAGTTAGAGGAGGAGACGAGAGGGAAAGAGTAGTGAACATGTTGCTCAGGAATGAACTTTGGTCATCCTGCTGCTTTTGGAGAAAATTTGCTCGAATGCAAATGTCTCTTTTCTGGCTTTAAACCACTCTGATTGGAATAGGTTGTAGGGAAAGTTACACCGGGACTTCAGGTGTTTCCCAGTTCGTTAGGGGAGAGCAGCTCTGCAATAGAAAACTCTATGCTGTTAACTAACATTAGGATTTTTCATTGCAAACATGTCCATCCATGCATTTTGCAGTCTGTGTCTCTGTGTAATGGTGAGGAGCTGTCATATTTCTCTTCCATTGTTACGTTCAGGATGTTTATTCTGTGTTTTAAGGCTATGTCCTTGTTCTGGAAAATTTTGACTTGACATTGTCTTGGAAAGTGACTATACTAAAAATTGATATGGTTAATGTACAGATTATTTTTATCCTCTTCCCATCATCTTGTTCCTACTGATTCATTTGATCTATATCTATGGGAACCAAAGCTCTTTCTGCTGTTGATTTGTGTTCCCTAAAATAAAACCCAAAAACCTATTGAGTGTTGTAGAAAAATAGCGTTCTCAAAGCAGATGTATTTTGAGTTCATGGCTATTTTGTGTAAATAAAACTATATATAAATAAAAAACTATAGCAGGAAGCTTTCTATAGAAAGTTCCTCTTTATGTTTGCTTATATCAAGTTTAGAAGCAACTTTATTGTCTTATTGCTGAAACAATGATTCCTTTAGAGTTAAAGGAATTATATAAGCTCTAGTGTATGCAATATTGAGTGCTGACTGATTTTCCTAGTATACCAATCTCACTTTTAAAGCCTAGCTACTTCTTTATGGGTATAACATTTGGGTTATACAGTTTATAATGAATGAAAATACAGGTCGTTTGAAAAGTTGTAGTGATGCACACAAACGTGCATGTGCACACCTTTGCTGCTCTCTTGAGGTGAGGGTGTTCTTGCTGTACATGTACCTGTGCCGCTCCCTTTAACTCACAAGTGAGAACACCCCTAGAGCTCACATGCTTGTACCTTGAGTGCAAGTCCCTGTACATTGCATCTCATACTGACAGTCTGCTGTTTGGATGCTGACTACTCGATGTTTGACAGGGATGGTGCTGTCTGGATGGAATCTGTCTGGGCTCGACAGATTCCAGCAGATTTACCTGTGGCTATACCAAACCAAGTTCTGACTGCTGCTGTTCCCACTTCTGTGGGAACAGGAGTTATCTTTCTGCCATTTTTTGTGATTTGCTTATAAATCAGACTGATGTCTTCATTAAAAAGTCTACTTGTAATTCCTCAACTAGTGTTTAATAGCAGCACAGTGAGCTGGGAGTTGATAGGCTTCCTCTTTAACATAAGTTTTGGGCGAATGCTGCTGAGTTTTGAATATCCAATGCCACCGCACCTATTTAGACTCACAGGTTTAACAGAAGTTGCTTTCCAGGCCATTTGCCAAAGCTGGGCCACTCAGGCATCCCCACAGTCGTAACATAGAATATATCCAGTTATTAGGGGGACTTGAAAGAGCAAGTGAACTTTATATTTTATTTGGACTAGTGCACTTCAGTGCTAGTGTTAGGATGCCTATCAGCATCTTAACTTCAGTAACAGAAGAAAAACAGGAGAGTCTAGCAGTTAGAACATATGACTGAGATGCAGTTTACTCAGTTGTTGTTGCCATATGTATGAGCAGAGATCTAGAACCCTTAGTCCTGGCTGAAGACTCACACTGTGCAATAAGTATTTGAACAAACATATCTGTTCAGTTTTTGGTGTTCAGCTAGCCTTGGGTTACTTCTCTTTTGTCTTTGATCTTCCCCTCACCCCATCAAAACTGTTATTTACTGTTACTTATCAATTTGCCTGTCTTAATACAAGTGTGATGACTCTTACAGGATGAACATGAAAATTTGAATTTCAGCAGTTGAGTAGTTTCTAGCCTTTTTCAATTTGCAAACCCTTAAATATTTGCTGGTGTACTATTCAGTGGTCTATACAATAAAACCTACTGGCAGTAGTCTTGCTTTTCTGAGTTTAATTTTTGCTGACCCCTTTGAAGTACCCCAGAGATCTAAAGGGACTTGTGGATTACCTGGAATTTTGTGATTTTTAAGTACTTTTTATTGGATTTTTTTTCCATTTGCGTATATTTCCTTGACTTTCAATTACTGTGCTGGAAGCTGTGGTGTGTTTTTTCTCAGTATGGTCCATTGTTGGCCTCTCAGGTTTTCATACATATTTGATCAGCTCCAATCAAACAACAAATGAAGATGTAAGTTCATAGTTTATTTCTACATATGTTTCTAAATAGTAGCAAGGAGGTTTTTCTCAAATCACACCTGTCTGCATCATTTTGTGAATACCTCATTAGGAAAGAAGAGAGTAACATGGTTGTGCTTGATTTGAAAGATCAGATGAAATCTTTTTGCCTATATTTGTTGTAGCTTGAAAATATGCTGGTTTATATACATAGTATGTCCATTATGGTTTATGCATACAGAACCTCAATCTTGAAATAGGAAAATATAGAATAGAGGATAAAAAGAAACAAGTATATTTTATACAGTAGGGAATTAATAAATACTTTTCTGTATCTGTTTTTCATTGAGAGTTCTAAATCTTATTTGACTCAAAAATTGATTACTGTGAAAATTAAAAAGTGTGTTGAATTCTCTAAACAAAAATTTCATCCTTTATTTTATTTTACCTTTGAAAATTTTTTGCCAGTCTGAGGTCTAAAACCTCTGGCAAGGAGTATATAATTAATTTAAAGGTCAACATTCTCATTTCTACAGTTTTCTATTTTGCGCGTAGATTTCTACTGTTTTGGTGTGGAAATTATGTTTAACTGTGTGTGAAGTCTTCATGTGTCCTCCCCTAACTAAAAGGAGAAACACAAAATGAATGAAAGGAGAAAATAAAATTAGCTAGGGAGCTAATGGTATAGAAAGCTTGTTGGAAATTTAGTAAGTGATCTAACAAAGGACTGCAAACTTTCAATTATTTTGCTGTAATTTTATGTTGTACCTTTTTCATAGGTATTTGGCAGATATAAATGTAGCATCTTTGAGACTGTCAAACGCATGTTTTCTCATTAAGGTCACTATTAAAATAGTAAACTTTGCAATCAATACCAATCAACCACAAAAAAACTTCCCAGGCAGAAGGAATCATGCCTCAGCATCAAGTATCAGAGCAAGTAGCCTGACTTGGAAGAAAGCTACATGATGAGATACTCTGGTATTCCTCAATTATTAGGTTTAGGCCAACATTGTCTCTCTATGTGAACTTGTTGTGCTTCTGCTATCCCCACTTCCCTCAAATAGATGTCTCTTTTGGATTGTTGAAAGACAGATAGCAGTGACCTGTAACAGTGGAACACGTCTGAATTTCAAGTAAACTGTTCAGTAATTTAGTTTAAAACGTACATCCCCAATTGAATACAGAAGACATTTTACTCAGGCTCTCAAGTATCTCACAAACAGAAAAGCTGACTAGCTAAGGAAAAATATAATATGCAGTAAAAGGTAGTAATGGCTGCAGATACTTCACAATATTTTAGAGCCATTTGTGAACTGTAGGGAAGATAATCTCATGTGATATGCCATATTATTTGTAAAATTAAACTTAGACCATTAGGTTTAGATGATGAAATTCTTACTGTGAATATATTGATTCCTTGAAATTTTGAGTTGTCTAAATCTATGGAGGTAAAGCATGTGCTCACTTTTAAGATTTTAGGATCCAGCCTTGCATAACAGCCCAAAACTCTAAGCTGCTTGAAAGTGTCATCATGGGTTTTCTGTGGTCTGCTTCTGCAAGTAGCATGTTGCTGCTTTGGTAACCCTTAATTTGTCCCAGCCATTTTTTATATTGTTTTACATGTGATGTATATTGTTCATATCTCTTCAGATTAAAGGATCATGGTCAAATAAAAGAGGTAAAGAAAACTATAATCCCTACAGTTATGGCAACATCTTTACCAATTGCTGTGCTGCACTCTGTGGGCCCCTCTCTCCAAGGTAAGAGTATCAAAAGCATTGTTAACATAAATAGAGCCACCTGACTATTGATGAAAGAATTATTCTTTGAGATTGCGTAAGTTGACTCAATAAAGCTAAAGTTTTGTATTAGTGTCCCTTAGAAGCTTTAATTAGTTTTTTCTTCAGTAGTAAAGAGATAAATTGCTAAATTGTGGTTAAAGTAAATTAGTGATCAGATGCTCTAAAATATATTTAAGATTGACATCTGAAATGAAAATAAACTTATTTGTTGTTTGAACTTTTGCCACTGCAGTTAATAACTTACAGCAGTGGAAGATTGCTAGTAGTTAGCCATTGCATAAAGGATAACTTGAAATTTTATTAAACTCTTACATATCTAACAAATGTTTCATGAGTTTAGGAGAGTTTATGAACCTTTAGTCTACAGCAGCTTGATAATTGTTCATTTTTGACCCATTTTATTTAAATGGACAGTATTTTTTTTATTTAATACTATTAACATATATACATTAAGCTGAATTTGGTGGTCTTACACCAAAGCAATTCAAAAGAAAGCACAATGGATTAAGTTTTGCTGCATACATTTTCACTTTTGAAATCCAAAATGTTTGTATATGTAAGGTTAGAGATGTTTTTTTCAGCTTGAACAAAATGTAGGACAGAGCTGAGAGCAGAGAAATAAAACTGCCAGCTGAAAAGACTTCATTCTTTTCTTATTCCAGTGCTCAGTGATTACATAGTTCACACACTACATATGCAGTTTCACTGTAGAGACTAGCTGAGATCTTGTAGATTATTTTTGTGACATACTTATCAATTGATATGTTTTGCTTTGTCTGGAATTATGTACTGATGAATCTGAACTACCAAGAAGGAAGAAAGTAAATGGCTCTATGGTCCAATGGCCAAGGTGTTTAGTTGGAAGTGGGATTTTATGGCTTCGCTGTCAGGAATATCAGAGGTGGTTCTTCTATGAGCAGTCAAAGGTCAACAGGAGAGACTGATGTCTTTTCCTAAATTAGAAAAAACTGGGTAATGATTTCCACATACTGGGTTAACACTAGTGAGAAAGAGTAGCCCTATCTCTGCTTCCTACCTGTGTGGATGTTGCCTGAAGCCAGCCCTTTAATTTTGCTGTTTTGCTTTTCATAAAAGTATGTGACATAAAAGCTTACTGGCACACTTCAAATTCTTTTGACTCCAAATGGAAATCTTTATTAAAACTGCATCATGTTTCTCAATATTTGAAATAGCATCTTAGGCTGATACAAGTAGCAGCACACAATTAGACCAGACTGGCATTGGCTCCTGTGTTTTAACAGAGTTTGTACATTTTTTCCTATTCCATGCAGCAACATTACTTATTTAGATGTCAAAATATATGTAGAAGTTCTTCAGGGAGATATTTTATGACCAAGGGGAAAAATTTACTGACTGTAAAATGTAAATTATATCCTTGCTTTTTTTACTTTTAATCTCAGCTGTGTCCCAAGTCACTAAATATTAATTTTTCCCTTAAATTCTGGAAAAGTGCCTTACCAGCAATTACAGCTTAAAATTCAAAATGTTCAAATGCCTTTGAGAGTGCAATGCAGGGAGAGAGGATCTGTAAATAATCAAAACTTTTCTTACTTCTGTTAAAGATGGTTTCTCATTTTTAAATCTATGCTAGCAAATTCAGAATGCATTTTACATGTCCTCCACAATTACTTTCAAATCTTAATTTGATCCATAGCTGTCAGCATAGGTCTAATCAGTCTTCTGATATAATAAATCATATAACATTTTTAAGCATCTTTAATCTTTAACTAGGTTAGATTATTCCATTCTATTAATTTTCTTTAAATCTTATGTAGATTTTTACTTATTTTTAGTAATTTCTTCACAAAGCATTTTCTTAGATGCAAATAAGCAATTTTATGAGTGCATCACTTTGGTAAGCACAGTGGAGTATTATAACTGGTGTTAAGTAGCTGTTGTGAAAAACCTGACGAGTAAGTTTTCTGTCTGAACAAAAGTTCATCTTTCTTTCTTGCTAAATTTTGTGACTAAGTAGTTTTAATTTAGATATGAAAACTGGCAAAAAAACCAACCTTCAGAAGAGATGCTGAATCAAAGTGCCCTAGTGAGTTTTGTAATTTGTTTTCACATCTATGGTTTAAAATTCTTTGGTTTTGTGGTATCTGCTGGTAAGGTTATAAATCTACTGTCTGTGATAAAAATCCAGAAAAGTAGTAGTATGTATGACTGTGTGATAGGCAGTATCACAAACAAGAAGTACCTTACTGATGAGTACGAATGAAGTCTTGTACTTCAGTTGAGTAAAAGAGGACATTCTTTTTATTGAGAGGAAGTAGTTATTGACCAGAAATATTTCTAACTCTTTTTCTTTATTGTGATTATTCTGTAGCTTAATTGACAGAAGAGGATTTATACAACCAGATACACCGCAATTAGCAGGACCATCAAATGGCATTACTATGTATGGGGCCACACAATCTCAGAGCAACATGGTAGGAATCATCCCATAGTGTTGTTCATCAAGATTCCTGTGAATGTTTTCCTTCTCCACTTTCATGTGAACTAATCAAGTAATAACTAACTGGATACAGCTGACACACTGGGTGGAATGACTTGTTTATTAACAGTAAAGAAAAAAAAACAAAACCCAAGGCTCTTTTTAATGTATGTTTCACACAGTGTAATAGTTATGGCTCATGGATTCTAAAAAAAAAAAAAAAAAAAAAAGGCTTTTCTACACTTGATTTATTGAATATACTGGCATTTTGACTTTTACTGTTGACACCTGCTGTGTTTTCAACTGGAATATTCAAGTATCATGGACTTGCTCTGGTTCGTCGTTTTCCAGCTAATTGTTATTTTATATGGCACTTCCTTCATACTTTATTTCCTTCCTTGCTTGTACACTGCGGTTTTGCATAGACTAATGTATTTAAAAAAACAAAGATGAACAAAGAGAAGTTTCTAGGGGAGAAGTATTTTGAAGAAAGAGCAGGAGGACACTGAACTTGCAATGAACAAAAAATGGCAACTGGATTGTTACAACAAAAGCTTTTAAACACCTTTGAAACTGTGCCAATAGTTTTTACTTTGTTTTTTGCTGGTAGCATTGGCTATCATAATGGAAGATAGGATTTCCAGTGCCAAGAAGAAGAGAATAACTGGAAAGATCTTTTTCCAAAGGCAAGCATCTTGCATATGTGCCTATTTCTGAATTGTTATCCACATATCTTCATATAATGTGGGTTCTAAGACTTTGTCAAAGAAGTCATGAGTTATGGACACCCTCCCTCTGCCAAAAAAGAGGAAGCCACAAGGCCTTCTGACATAATTCAGCCTTTCTTTTGAACAAAAGAAGAAAAGACTCTCTCTTCTCAGCCAGATTAGTTTTTGTGTCGCTGATAAACTCGTGTAAAAATTTTGGTTTAGTTCCTAAGCTGGTTTTACGTATTATTTTGAGGATTAAATAGATTTGTTAGTCTCCTTAATAAGAAAACTTATTAGAGGCACAGTGTTAAGTCTGAATCTTCTGTGAGGTGCAGTTGAGCAGAACAAGGTAATGCTCCATGCAGATTATCAAAATAATATAACTCTGAAGAGAGAAGTGTGTTTGAAAAAAAAAAAAAAAAAAAAGAGAAAGCAAACCTTAGAAATGGGCTGAGGTCTTTCAGGGATTACCCAAACTTTCTGACTCTGTCAAGGCTTCTTATTTGTGAGGATCATAAACCCACAGTATGTCCCTGGCATTAAATTACCTTATCATTATAAGGATTATACTTGCATTATAAGAAGACACTATCATTATTCCTAGATATTAATGAGAAAATCTTGTGCTAGTTTGATAGAAAATTGACTAAGTTTGTCGCTAGGAATGGAGAAATCTGTTATGGTATTACTTTAAGTCAAACAGGTAACTGTTATGATTTTTAAGTGTAATACCGGTAATTACACAAATTCTTTGAGGGCTTGAACTTCTTATGTCCTAGAACACCACACCACATGAGATGGGAAAGACTTAGGTTCTTTAACAGTTATCAAAATCACTAGGAAATGTCCAGATTTCATTCCTGAAAATGATCTCTTAGAAAAAGCTTGAAAAATGTAATATGTCAAGTTTGATTTGGAGGAATATCTTTTATGACTGTAATGCTATTTTTCTCATTATACCTCGTCTGTGTCCAAGACCAGTTGGTTTCTAGTGGCCTCTGGCTATAAGGATTAAAATTTCTCCCTTCAGTTTTGTTGCAAACTGTTAAAGACATGCTTAGTTTACCAGTCTCTCTAACACTGTTTTCTCTTCCCTATTGAAGGGGATGTGTCTGGTACTGCCGCTTGTATTGTTACAATTTTAGATAAGGACAGACAAAGTAAAATTCCTTGACTTGAAAGGGCATGTGTAGATCTTAGTCTTAGACCATAAATACTTTTTAAATCATAGAGGTTTAGCCATTTATACATCTTCAGAGATATTTACGCTGTTTTAGCAAGCTTAATGCTTCTGCGTACAAGAAATAATTTACTAGAAATCTGAAGTGTGTTTCAGTACACCTTTATGGTGTGTCTCCAGTTTTATTCCAGAATGCATTGCATCTTCTTATCTCAACATTGAATCCTAGTGTCTAGATGTTATGCTGCTTAATCCATATAGCGTGCTAAAATGTCTATCCTGCCCACTGATATTAAATAAAGATTTTAATGAGCATGTTCTCTCACAATTGTCTTCTCTTTTTCCTTCCCTCTTTCATTTCCTTCTCTTCCCTCAAATCTTTTACTCAGTGACTTGTGTCTTTCTAAATAGAATTATTGTGCCTCACCCCACTAGCCTCTTATCCTTCTTTAAATCTCTCTGGGTTACTTAGTATTATATTCTCTTTTCATGTATTTTAATGAATCTTTTAGCATAGCATCATTTTTGCATTTAAGCTCAACGTAAATATCAGGTTAAGTGTAAAGTTGCCAGACGCTTGTTTTCAGTGCAATGTATTATCTCTTATTCAGTATACCATTTGTGGGGCACTATTTTTGTATTTAACAGCTTTTGTGGTAATTTTGCCTCTGAGACTTTGAATATTTCATATAGGATCTACTCTACTCATGATAGTGACCCAGTTTGTCACAATCTCAAAAAGTCAGGATTATTGCTATAATCAGTGCTTGATAAACCCATACTGTGATTTTATTTTTTTATAGATCTTTATAGAAGAGATTTTTCTCATGTTCTGTCCTTAGTATCTCCCTTATTTTACTAAAAGCTGAAGTTGTATTTACTTTTATGAAGACTGGAGGCACATACAATTATTATTTTGCCAGTATGTTCCAAGTGTTTTTAATTTCTTTTCCAATATAATTTGAAATTAGTCTGGTAAATTGATTAGCCAACTTCTTAATATCCTTATCCACATGACAGGCATGGTCACTTGAAGCTCATAATCCATACATCTAGTTATTTCCAAAGTATTTCCCTATTGCATTTTACTGCTGATTATTTTTGCAACCTTGTCATTAGTTGGATTGCCCAAGTATATCTCTTATTAAGAATTTCTTTTTTTGTGTGAAGCACAGTATCTCATCCATTATGAAATAAGAATTTTCTCTGTAATTTATTCTTTCTCTTTCATTTTGAAGTTTATTTTGTGTTCTGAAAAAAGTTCTAATTTCACCATAAACCCACCAGCTACCATTACTTAGGTCTGCACTGTTGTAGTACTTAGCTTTCCCTTAAAAGCCTGAGCTGATCCTTGGGGTTTGGTACAGGGTATTTTATTCTTAATATTTCATTGAGAGGAAACACAGACTATCTCACTCCATGCATTTCTTTTTGTGAGGAATCAGTTTGGTTTATATTTACTATGATGTCTCTAGGAGTTCTCTAATGCCTTACAAACTGATAGACTTCACTGCTCTCTGACTTTGTGTCAGGACAGGTTTATTTCCTTGTTTTTAAGAAATTCACTTGTACTCCTGCATTCCTAGGCGTCTCTTCTTCAGTGCTTAGGTAATTCCTTGTGTGCCAAATTCCCTTATTTCTAGTGCTCTGTTTCCTTTCTTGGATGCAAATTCTTTAGAGTGTTTTCTTACTTATATGCACCACTAAAAATTGTAGGAGCCATAGCGCACGTGCAACATTCGTTACCAGTGAGATGTGCAGGAAAGTCCTCTCCCAGATGTTCACATAAGTATTTCTATGACTCATCTGGAAACAGATCCAGCTGCGACAGGCAACAGTAACTCTGACAGTCCTGGTGTACTTTTTCCTTTGATTGTCATATTTTCATTGTTAGCAGTAAGTATTTCTATTATGACAGTAATAGGATCGGCAAGGACAGGAATCCCATTTTGCTGGGAGTGTTTCCTTGTATATTTACTGGTGTCCTTCCCAAATGCCTGAAACAGAAGTCAACATCACTACAGTCAAGGTTTTTCATTAAAGCATTTTACTTCACGGTTAAATGGGTTAAGGGCACATGCAAGTAAATCAACTTCAGCATTTTGCCTTGGGTTGGAATATGTTTTAGGTGCAATTCTTTTGATAGTGCATGTTCACTGCAATTTAATTCATATCCTGGAGCAGTGTCAGAGCACATGAACTAGATTTATTTTACCTCATCATAGATCTGCTCCGTGTGCACTGTAGTACTTGATAGTGGAGCCATTCACTTGGTGTGATTTGTGGCTCAGTTCTTGCACAGTATCCACAGTACATTGATTTTGAAATCCTGCACCTGTGGGGAACAGTTATACAGCTCCATCCCTCCACTTTTTACCTATCTACTGTATCCACCTAGTATGGTATTTCAGCATCCTTCCTGTTCCTTCATAGCACTGTCAGCCTCCTCTGAACTTCTTGTTGTTTGTACTTTATTCAGAGATGCTGAGATAATTCAACCTCCTTTTCTCCATCTTCTGAGAATTGTAACAATTCTTGAATGTTACTAGTGTTTAGAAAATTTTTAACAAAGTTTATTTAAAATTTAAACTAAATGATCTCTGATTATTTAGAAATAAACACATTTAGAAATGTGAAAAATCTATTGCCATGTACAACAACTATGTTACCAAGTATTTTCTGTGTAGCTTAGAAAAAAAACAGATTTTCTTCAGGAAAAAAATTTGTTTCCTTAGTTGTTTGTATTTATTATTTGTGAAATAAACACAGAATTCTAGGTTTTGTCTAATTTGCTTTAATTTATGCCTTTTTATGTGAAAATAAATATAGAGATGGCTAAAAATTTCTATGCATGCATGTAGTTGAGCTTCTGTACTGGTAGAACTTATTGGACTTATCTTACCTTCAGAATCTGCTGTTCCTCTTGAAACAGTGGAAAATAAAGCCAGGTCTGAAGTAAGAAGGTACTGGTGGAATAGTTTTGACAGACTTTTAGTTATTTAGATTTCAGTTCTTGGGTTTCTTTTTGTTGTAGTCATAGGCTTTTTTATTTCATTTGAAATCCTGGTGTTGAATAATTCATGTGATTAGTAGCAGTTAAGGCTTCTGGCCCTAAATTTCATTCAGTCAAGAGTGAAATATGGAATCGAGGAAAACCTACCATGCCAGCCCTATAAACAAATCTGATTTCCTTGTTTAGCTTTGTGTTGGCTGTTTAAACTCAAGAATAGTCTTGCCTGTATATTGTGTGTTTTTATCAGATATTTTTGAGGGCTTCATTGAGCACATATACTTTTTCTAGTTTAAACGCTGCCCTAGTTCTCTTTCGAAAGCTGTTTACAGCCTGTATTTTCCCAAAGATTTCATGCTGCTCACCATTAAACAAAAAAAGAAAAGGAAAACCTGAAATGTATCTAAATGAAAAGAGAGGCTTTAGGGAAATGACAAGTACATGAAAAATGAAGAAGAAAAATACAGCACCTGAAGAAGTTTATAACACTACTTAATGGAGCTTTATGAGGCTACTTTTTCTTTTCCAGTATTGATTCAATTGAAATGCAGTGGAGTTCTGTAAGAAAATGAATTCAGACTATACAATGAATTCAAGTAAATTACCTTCAACTAATTTAAAAGGGTGTACTTGTATTGCCTGGAACACATTAATGATTGCCTTTTGAAGATCAGAGCTGAAAGTTCACTAAAGCAATAAGTCAGTTGCTAATGTTATTTGTTTTCAGTGTACCCCAGTGGTTATAGGCATTCCTTTGTTATTTAACTTGCATTTTAGCTGCTGCTTTTCAGAGAAGATAGATTTTGTTGGTCTTTTTGAAGTTTGAAAATTCAGTTAGCATATTTTTGAGGTCTCACAGTAAGGTTAGTTGAAGGGGCTATAGTTTAATTGAAGTAAGCAGGTGTGAATAACAGAATATTGATCAAGAATGAGTTATTCACACTGAATTACTAATTGAAAACATGACTTTAAAAGATGCTGACAGTTTTTTTCTTAGTAACTTAAGCAAGGTTTCAGCTTTAAGCCTGTGAGTAATCCCCCTGAAATTATAGGGGACCACTTCAGTTGTTTGGCTGGGGCTGTTTGTCATTTTGCGGGGGGAAATTGCTTACAATTTATATGAACTCAATTCATGTAATAGGAAGTCTTTCTGAAAGCAGAAGTGTTGGAAATATGTAATTGAGTAAGGATTGGACTTCTGCCTATAAAAAATAGTTGGTCTGGAAGTCCTAAACTACTTAATCATCTTTTAAATACTACCTATCTACTATGACAAGTACTCTGCCTGCACACTTTCTGAGTGTAACGTGTGCATCCATCATTAAGCTATTCAGTGGTGAAACTGGAGAACCTGAAAATACCAGAGGAACCATTCTTGGTTGTGGTTTTCATTATACAGTAAAGGAAGCAAAAGTCTTTCCATAAGTTTCCTTAGGGTGTATCACAGTGGCTTATTAAACTCAAAGGGGCATTTTAGGGAATTGCTATGATGTTAGTAGCAATGGTTATGATCATAATATTGGAAAAGATGATGGAATTGTAACATCTAGTGATTTGATATAGATCAAAGAACTTAGTCATAAAGCAGAACATACTGCTTTAACAGAATTCTTGAAATAAGAAGAGTGAATAGGCATGTCTTACCTCTGGATGTATCTTTTATTTTGCTTACTTGCTTCCAAATGTTCTTCATTGCATTGGATTTATAGTTGTATTCATTGATTGTAGTGTTTTTCTTACACAGCAGAACAGTACTATGGCAAATGAATCTAACAAGATTTTGAAAATCTGCAGATGTTATAATTGATCTGGCTAGGAATTAAATATATTTTTTTCCTTGGAAGCTCTCAAAAATCATGCCAATTTGTGTTAAAGAAAATTTGGCAGTAGGTGTACTACCCACTTAGCTAGCTGGACATTATTGAATCACCTACCTGTCTTGTCATCTCAAGGAATAAGTGATAATTTTGTATAAACAGGAATAGGTGTAGAGCCAAAAGCATTTCTGGTAATAGTCACTTCAGCCTAACTGAATTTATATTATGCTGAATTTTGCTTGTTTTTGAGACAGTACTTACCAGAAAAGGTTTTGTTTTATACATTGATTGTTCACATTGTCAAGATTAGTCAAGAAACTGCCTAAAAAACCATTCAGGTTGATCTCAAATTGATAAGTCTGCAGTGCTGCCTGATTTCCACACATCCACTAGAATACAGAGTATAGTGTAGTATATTCTGTAGAATGTATATATCATGTATTAAAAAATAATGTAAGAAAAAATTTTTACTCATAAGGGCTGTATTGCCAACTATATTTTTATAAAAATCACCTGCGTCAGAGGAATTCTTGTTCTGGAAACCTTCTGTAGTAGCTTAATTCCTGCATGTGAAGACCAGTTAAAAGAAGACAATTGCCTAGTGTTTTTGAACTTAAAGATGCTTAGATCTATTTTAAAGACTACCGAAGCCCTTAAGTGAACACTGTAAATGTTTTTCATAATTTACTTTGATAATAATTCAAAGCATTGGCTCAGTTACGCGCGCCTTTCTTTTTTTCTCTGGGCAGCATGCAATGGGATTTTTGGGTGGCTAACCGTGGAATGATACTAATGGCTTTCTTTTTTTTCTCTTCACGTCCCATTCTTTTCCATACCTTTTTGTCCATATTCTCCCTTTTTTTTTCTTCTCTGTTTTGTTTGCGTTGTATGATTTTGACACCCTTTCCATTCTACAGTGTGACCAAGATCAGTGCATTCAGAGCACCAAATTCGTTTTGCAGGCTGCTGCCACCCCTCTACTACAGAGTGAGCCAAGCATAACTAGTGAAGAGCTACCTTTACCAGGAAAGACTTCTATCAGTGGGCCTTGTGCAGCTCTAACTCTAGGGCAACCGACACCACCATCTTCTATGCCAAATCTCACATCAGATTCAGGTTTGACAGACATCATACCATTAAAAGAGGAACACGAAGGTCATCAATTTCTCACTCCTGAAGAAGCTCCATCACCTCCTGGGATGCTGCCAAGTGGAAGTCCTATCACACACAGCCATACAATGCACGTCCTGAGTCTAGCCAGCCAGGATTCATTGCATGAAGACTCAGTACGTGGTCTCGTGAAGCTTAGCTCAGTTTGAACAGCTTTTCTGAACATCGCACCATTTCCTGGTGTCTATACAAATCTCTAATTAACAGGAATGACACTTCAGTACCGCTGTAAGACTTCATAACATACCTATAATGGAAACTATATCTCATAGTGGAGTCTACTAAAAAAACAAGTTATTTTTCAATGGAGCTATGGCATTTTTTTGAACAGGTTGCTAATGGTTGTGCTTTGATGGTGACTGCATTTTATTTTTAAATAAAACCAGAAGAGGTCAATAATCTTGTTTCCTGAAGCTTTGGTACCCCAAGTTGGAAGTCTGCCTGTAACAAACACCATGTACAGTACAAAAGAGAGATTATTGGATGTAAGTGTCATGCTCTGTGTTCTATGCTCTTGTAATACACACTTGTTAAGGCTTACCACACCTGTGGCCAGAATGATCTGCACTTACATGTTATGCTACCAATATTTGAGAATAGAAAATTACCATTCCATTTGTTAATACAAAAAAAAAGACTGCAGATGTGGATTTGCATGCCACGCTACAGTATGTGTTACAGTGGTGTTGGTATTAAGAGAAAGTGCTGCTTTTTTATTTGTGACTTTCAAAGTGCTGTTTCATTTAAAGACAGTACAATAAACAGATTAATGGACTATATTTTTTCAATTTATTAAATTTTATTTTAAATTAATCAGTGGTGCCTAGAAGGTGACGAATTACTGATTTGATCATGTTGCATATCATTTAACCTTCTGTTTAAGTGTTTAGAGTGAGGTATTGTGTTGTGCCATACCACAAAATTCTTCCACTCCCTAATGTGATACAGTTACCTGTGGACCTCCAATAAAATTACATCCTCTATTTCGTGGACATGTGTACAGTTATCCTTACACAGTTTTGGTGGGGAAAGAGGGGAAAATTGTGACTTGGTAACACAGTTTGTAAAGATTTGACTGGAATATATGTACATAATGAAACTAGTGCTATGGAGGAATAGTTGGTTATGATTAGGGTGGCTTCGCCATTTTTTATGGCTTTGTTTGAGATGTGTATGTGCTCCTATAAGAGGTCCTTACTTGGAAACAGTAGAATTACCTTCTGCTTGCACTGTAATTTTATCTTCCTTATCATAGGGCTAAAGGGTGAGGGGCTTAAGATTGAAGACAGAGAGCTTAGTGAAGTAATCTTAAATGATTAACATAGTCAGTAGCTGTCCTCAGCCATCATCCTTCATTTGTATTTGTCCTTTGATATTTTAAATGGAAATCTTGATTTCATAGAATTCTTCTGTCCTTTTTGTTTGTTTAAGTAAAGCACAACTAAGAGGTTAAAGAGATTTTTATAAGTATTTTTCATGACAGCTGAAGAGAACCTTAGTTAAGCAGAGAAACTGTAATAGCTTTAATACTGTATTTACCTGCTTTTCAGAGTGTGGAACCTGGATTCTTCTTTTCTAAGGACAGTCTAAGTACAGAATATGCTTTATCTGATGCTTCTATTACATGAAAGTCATAGTTAAGAGAAGTACCACCAGTTAAGAAATGTAACAGTTCTGTATTGTTGACTGTGGTCATTCAGCAACACTAAGTTAAAATCTTTTTTCTTTTTTACTTTCATTGTTGAAATTGAGAACAATCAGCCTGCAGAAAATCAGTTACCCGTGCTATTGAAGGTTCAGACAAGATACTGACAAATCCCCTACTCCTCTAAGATTTCGTAAGCAATCTGTTTCTATAATTGATGATGCTAGCTTTGACCTAATTCAGTGTGTAGAATATAGCAATGGTTTCTGTCTGTAAGTGCCGTAATGGGTCTAACAAAGAAGCTCTAGCAGTCAAACCTGTCCCAGTCATTTGAGCCACCAAAGAAGCTCTAGCAGACAAGTCTGTCCCAGATGCTGTAACTACCCTCCCAGCATTTTCCAGAAGCTGAGACAGTCTTGAATTCTTTCCACCAGCCAAACTGTAGTGACTGACATGTCCCAGTTGGCTGATCTCCCAATAAGCCACAAGTATCAGCACTTACTTCTGTATCTGCTCTTGAAGAAGAGTCAGTGATACTGATGATCTTGATTTCATCTTTCTCTAGTACGGCTTCACATGTATGAAGCTGTGAACATCTGCATTAAAACAGGTAATGGATTGAGGGCTGGAGATACTGGTCTCATAGACCTGGGTAAAGAATCCCAGCTTTTGAGGTTGTAGACCAGTATTTGATGAATAATTATCTCATAATTATTCTGTGTCTGTGGGTAGTTAACTGTGGGTGCATTATTCACTACAGAGAAGGGCAAGTCAAATGTTTTTAATGTGGTATCAAAACTTTCCAGTTGTACAAGTAATGATGAGGATGACTATTTTAAGGAAATTGTTCTTTTTAAGTCTCCCTGAAATAGACGGGGGATTTTATGTTTCCAAGAATACCAGCTTCGTGACAACATTTATATGTCATTGCCACTAGGGAGTAGTGCAGAAGGCTCTGTGCACAATAAAATTTGTGTCAGTTTTAACATGAAAGGGAAGGGAGTGGGACAGGATTAGAGTCTGTATGCTGTTTGCCTCGTGCTCATGCTTTCTGCTATCATTTTCTGAACTTTGTTTTGTTTATAAGTGAGGTGTAAGAATTACCAAACAAATTGGAAACAGATGCCTTAGTTTAAACATGTGCTAGTTACATACTTGTTCAGGTGACTTTCTTTTAGTTTTTAAGATAATGGTCTTATTTTCTAAACATGTTGCGTATGTTTCTAAGTTTGGTGTTTGAAAAGGCACTTAATACCTTGAATTCGTTTATATATCGCCCTTATTTTAGGTCTCTTTTCCTCCCCATCTGTCTGTTTTAAATGGTGACATCTCTAACCTTCCTGACACGCCTGCCTTGCGAGGACATCTGCTGGAAGGTTTCGGAACTAAGTACTAACCCAGGCGGAGTGGTAATTGCAGTCTTTGATTGACAGCAGGCAGAGATTTAGCAGCAGGTTGATCAAAGAGGTGCCTCTGACAGGGGTTTTAGTCCCTTCCCCTCACCTCCATCACATCTGTCTTCAGTCGTGAGCACTCCCTTCGTTGGAATTTGTGTATACATCTGGAATGAGTCAGCGAAGTAACTATTCATCACCTTCTCTACAGATTTGATTACTGATATTTTACTTTGAACTATGATTACAGAGCATGCACACTAAGGATCCAAAATTATAATCCTAGTTAATACTGCACAGGGGGTTTTCTATGGGTTTTTTTTTCTTTGATAATTAGTATATTGTTATTAAAATTAAATGTTTGATTTATAAATATAAATTCAAAGTTGATATTTTCAGAAAAGTAAATATTTTTTTCTTAAAAACCTAAAATCTTTGAATGTGTAAAACTAGCTAGTTTATCTGATTTAAAATATTTATTCTGCTTTAGTTTTTTTAAATCATATTTTTCCCTTCTAGTTGTCTATATAATATTCTTTGTGGAATGAAATACAGTGCTTCATAAAATGTTTTTAAAGGCTCTTTATTCTTGTGATTTCTCAAAGACACTTCTGCCTGGAAAGGGAGTTTTAAATTACTGTCAGTTAAACAGTAATGTAATAAAAGTCCAAGTATTACTGTATTTTTGTATTATAGTACATCCTTTGGCAACTTTTCATCTGTTCCTGTTAACTGATGATACAGGTAGATGTATTTCTGCATAAAGTGGTTAGAGCATTCATTAAAAATAATCTTATAGATGGAAGATTAGCTGTTTTGCAGTTGATCCTAGTAAGTGCTCGTAGAGGAAACCCAAAGACCTATGGTTTAGCAGCATGTCTTACAAGGGTGACGACCAACTTGTAATAATGCAGATTTTTGGTTTTTTAAGTCTATAATGGTAAGTATAGTTCACAGTAAGTAAATGGTTGCCTGATGTTCAAAATACTAAACAAAGGAGCTTCACTGCAGAACCTATAAAACTGAGCTTCTATTCATTTCTTAGTTCCAAAATTCAGTACATCTTGAAGAACAACTCAGCAATGTTATAGAGGGATCTAATCCTTACATTGGTCATTTTCTGGTTTAAATTATATGTGGGAACTGTCATCACATATCTGTTGATATTTTTTTTTTTTTCCCCTTCACCTCCTTATCAGCAGTGGTACTCTGAAGCTGAACATGGTGTGTTTGCTTGTGGGCCATTTTGATCTTTGTTTTAAAAGCCAGTTGCTGCCTGAATGCTTTTGTTTTAAGGGCTGACATAAAACGAGGTACTACAGTTCAACACTTTCAAATACTCTTAGGCCCAAAATATGAATTAAATGTGTTGCAGACAGTTGCATATCAGTTTAGTTCACTTAAACTAGAACTGGCGTAGTTTTCAGGATTCATCTGGATCAGGGCTTCCTGCTTTTGTTTACCTGCCTGCAAAGATGTTGCAATTTGACATCTGTCCGAGTGCACTGCCAAGACTCCCAAAAGAGTCATTAAATTAAGTGAGATATTTAAACCTGTGGATATCTAGATTAATTATGAATTGTTGCAGCAATTCAGTTCCATCACCAGAAGGCAACTGTCTGTTAACATTCAACTATAGAATTTGAAAGTTCACCACAAACAAGGCAAGTTGGGGAGGAGAACAACTTTTGGATGTTCTGAAGAGATTAAAAAGGAGTTTATTTCTAAGGTGTGTCAGAGAGGACAAGAATAAGAAGATGAAAAGGAAAAGACTGAGTGAAAATGGAACAGAGAAGATTAGCAGGTGACATGGAGGAGAAGAGGAATTACCTGTAAGCTGTGGAGGGAGAGGGAGGGGGTATAAACAAAAAAGTTTCTGTGAGTAGTGTGCGAGTAGGAATTAAGACTACAGGCTAGATAAACTTTGTGGTTTGCAAACCAAAAATCTATCCCACAGAGATATATTTACTTTTATATATGCTAAAGTCAGTTCCAGTAGCAAAAAAACATCAGTGACAGAGTTACTTTAATGTATTTTATGCTCCTCCCAACTTTAGCTACATTGCCACTTCTGAAAACTTGGAAAAACAAAACTAAATTTAATCCAACTATCATTTAAATCTTGTCAAACCCAAAGCTGATAACAGCTGCTGGGACTTACTGTATGTATTTAGGTATAGTTATAGAAAGGGCAGGAAGGGACAACCTTTAAACAACTTGGCTGAACATGATCTGTGATGCGAGGAGAACTCTTAGAGCCTTTCTTCAGCTCCTCTTGAAAGCACCATATACAGCTGAGAAAAGAATGTGAGTTTAGCAGGCTTGAAAGTGTCTCACTTAGATGTTGCACTCTATAGTCTGTTCATGACAAATTGCAGGGATCTGACTGCGCTGGGCACTCTCACCTGGGAGGTGGAAGATGAGCTGGACTATTTGGTTGTTGCACTTGTTAGGGAATGAACTTCTAATAGGGGTGGGAAGTTCAGTCAGAAGATGGTGGTACTCTAGTTAAAGCAGTGTTCGTGCGAAGGCAATGAGTGAGTGATTCCTGTCACATTTGCTAAGCATGAAGGTTTTGGTAGGAAAACTGCTTAAGTCCTGTGACCTGATTCCTGAGTCTTCTACACTGTCGGGAGAGAGAGTGTTTAGTGCACAGTGGGTTCACACAGGAAAGTTCATTTATTAAAAAAAAAAAGCTACTTAAAGGTGAAAATACTAATCTAATTCAGCATATGTATTTATAGTTATTGCATGTTGTGCTGGTTTTGGCTGGGATAGAATTCATTTTCTTTGTAGTAGCTAATATGGGCCTATGTTTGGGATTTTGCTGGAAAGAGTTAATAATTCAGGGATGTCATGGTTTCACCCCAACCAACAACTAAGCAACACACAGCTGCTCACACACCCTTCTCCAGTGGGATGGGGAAGAGAATCAGAAGAGTGAAGTGAGAAAATTGATGGGTTGAGATAAAGACAGCTTAATAGGGAAAGTAAAAACTGCACACACAAGCAAGGTGAAACAAGAATTCATTCACCACTTCCCATAGGCAGGCAGGCGTTCAGCCATCTCAGGAGAGCAGGGCTCCATCACACATAATGGTGACATGGAAAGACAAACATCATCACTCTGAACATTTCACTCTTCCTTCTTCATCCCCCAGCTTTGTATGCTGAGGACAATGCCGTATGGTCTGGGACGTCCCTTTGGTCTTTTGGGATCAGCTGTCCTCCCAACTTCATGTACACCCACAGCCTGCTCCCTGGTGATGTGACAGGCTCAAAAGGCCTTGACACTGTGTAAGCACTGCTCAGCAATAACATCACTGTATTATCAGTACTGTTTCCAGCACAATTCTGAAACATAGGACCATACCAGCTACTATGAAGAAAATTAACTTTATCCCAGTCAAAGCCAGCACAACATGGTTTTGCAGGTGAGCCACAACTATGTTGCAATAAACAGAAAATTGGTTATAGGATTTCTAATTCGTCTGCCCTGCTACCTGCCTTGTGGTAGTGAAGCAGTTGATTGTGGTTATTGGCTGAAATAGGAAGGACACAGCTAGCCAAACTTCCTTTTTTTAGTGAAGTGTTAAGTTTCTTTCTATGTAGATCACAGAAAATTAAAAGCATGCTCTGTAGTGCTGACCAGTTAATTTTCTAGCAGGCAGAAGATACCTAATATTTTTGTGTACTTTCTAAATTGAAAGGAAAAACAAAGTTCAAAAAAGTTTCCACAGGTTCTGAAGACTTCGATCGAAAAACCTTTTGGAACACAAATGGTGTTTCATTTTTAAATAAATAGTACCTTTATGTATTTAGTATTTAATTCATTACCTATACAAAATTGAAATATTGAGATACTAAAAAAATCGTCTCCAAGCTCTACTGTTGTTTTCATATTCACAGTGTCTGTCATAGAACCATAGAATAGTTTGGAAGGGATATTAAAGATGATCTAGTTTCAGCCCCGCCTGCCACAGGCAGGTGCACACTATCTCTTATTATAGCTACATTTGAAGAAGAAAACAAATGCTTTATGCAATTATTACATGAGTAGCAACAGTTTCTAATATTTTTCTGTTACTCTTGAATATTTTTTCTCTCTCATATCAGAGATTTAAAATTCTCTTTCGTCTCTAAATCAATGTTCTGTAACGCATTGTACCTGATCTTTTTTAATTAGTTAATAAATTTCTGATAGGATAAGTCAAGACTATTAAAAACAGCTCACACATATCAGGAGAAAACCCCAAAATACTATTTTTTGTTAATTTGATCACAAGACTTCACAATAGTAATAGTATAACTGCAGTTGATATGACTTGCTCAAGATTCCAGATTCTGATATCAAAGAGAGGCAGAGAAAATTCCTATCTTCCATTTTAGAGTGTCTTTTCCCTTTCATCCTCCTGTTTCCCCACTTAATCAGAAAATCTTGGGACAAAGAAACTTTGGATCGTCCCATCTGTCAGACAGATGCGTCTGACTCGGCCTTTACCCCCTTAGTCACAACCCCCCTCTCTGTGCCTACCCAGCACCCTGGTGCACAGCTTCCCTTACTGCTGTGGCTCCTGAGAAACCTTCAGTCTGCAACAAAACCAGCCAGGCTTTCTCTGCTCCTTCATGTGGGGATGCTCTTGAAACCAGTCCTGTCATTGAGGTTTTCTGGGAGGCACACAGGAATAGGAGTTGTTTCTCAGTTGTTCGTTTTCATGAAAAGCAAAAGTTCCCTGTATTTCCAAGATATATATAATTTGATTGAAATATATTCTTATTTAGGGGTAGGGAGACAGAGACACACACTGGCCGTATAATTGCATAGGAAACCAGACTGAAAAAACCCACTACAAATTTGTATTGACAGGCTAAAATATGTTGTGAGAAAGGAATATATGGGTGAGGAGAGAGCAAAAAGACTTATATCCAGAACTTTCTGACTAAATGCTTGGGACTGAATTTCTTTTGGCCTTTGTTTCTGTATGTATTCACATTAGTATTTCAATGCACTTTTGAAGTTTGTTTTCTCGTTACCTCTGCTTAGCACTTCAGCTATAATGACAATAGCATCCTACAGAATTTTACTACACGTATGTCAAGGATAATTAAGGAGCACAGCACTGATTAGAATACATACCTAAAAAGTCTTAAAGAGATGCATTTCTCCCACCGACAGTAAGGAAAGAACAGATTACATTGGAGAAAACAGAAACATAGAGTAGTGTGTTGGATTTTATTTAGTCTCATTTGAGCAGCATCACATTCACACAAACTGATACTTGTCTGTGGTCACACTAGTGTTAGTGGGAAAGCAATGTAAGTATAAAGAGGTAGCCTTAAAGTCTTTATATTAGTGTCTTTCCACTGGGATTCACAGCAATGAACTGTTGGTAGCACCAGTACAGTGGCAGATGCATTGCCTATACATGAAAGAAAAATAAGAGTGGGGAATGCTGCATGCAGCCTGTGATTCACAACAACTGTGTGCAAATTAAGGATGCTGACACACTTAAAAATTACAACTTGCTAATACTTTTATCTTATTCTAGATATTAGCTGTTGACCCAGCATGCTATTCACGTTATCAGTCCTTGAACATCTGCATTGTAAAGATTCGTTCATAGTGAGAATTCTATAGTAAAACATACTGTGAGTAATTGTTCTAAAAGCACAGAAACTTCTCTTGATGTTTCTGCAGCTGGCTTTTGCTTATTTCTCATAGGAAAAAAAAACTCTTTCCAAATCATTCCCCAGTAATAAGTAGGCAGTTTTATATAACTATGTTTGAGCAATAACATGCAGTGTGAAATGATTAGTTATTAAAATTAATTTTAAAATTTGTAAATAATTTAGAAATATAACCACATGTGTGTCTGCGTGTGAAATCACAATTTTGGATATTTATCTTGGAAGTGCTGCTGAGTTTAGATAGACATGGAATTTCTAAAGGAAAAATACAGCTCAGAGGACAAAATCTCTGACCCAGTGCAGGCAGCCTCACATAATTAAAGGATTTTTATTTATTTTGTTTTTACCATTTCAGGGTTACATAAATGGCAAATACTGTGTTGGTGTAACATTCTTGACATATGTAGAATTCTGTAATTAAATAGGCCATATTTTCCAAACAAGATATATTAAAAGACCAGGGTACTATTCCTGAGTGTAGAAAGTCTGTTTGATTTTATTTTTTTTTAACACAGCTTTTCAATACTCTGTTTTATTATATTGGATAATGTATAACCCATATAAAAAATCAAATATCCAGGTCTGACGTCTTGCCAAGGTGCTCTGCTGATTTTACAGAGCCTGGTGCTGTCCCAAGGCCTTATCTGTCATGTAGATCTGAGGTGGTTTTTCTGTCCTCACAGATTTAGGCAGTGCTCTGCTTTAATCTTTTTCTAACGGACAATGCAATTGGTCACAGTTCTGCCCCAAACAAGGAGCAGGAACTGCTTTCAGGCTTCTTTTCTGCCACTTCAGTTTCATAAATACTTACCTCTGCAATTTCTTCTGCATTTCCTTCTTCTAGGTTTCTGGATGTTCCTCTGTCCTGCATGGTTTTTCTCATTTGTTCGTAAGGAAGGTGTTCTACTAGGAAGTTTCATCTAATGGAACATTTAGCTGTGTTTCTCTTTGGATTTCTAGTTACAACTCTTTGGAGGGGATCAGCTATAAACAGAGTTTCAAATGTTCAGTTCTTAAATTGGAAGCTGGTGAGGTCTGTAGCCTTCCATTGTGCCTGAAGTGTCATGTCTCCTGTTTGAGACAGGACTTTATATACGGGGGGGGGGGGTTTCCATAGTTGTGGAGGTATTTATTAGTTTCCCTAGTGAATATATGAATTTACAGGTATAACAAAGATGCAGTTATGATTGAGTGGATAAATTGAAACTTTTTGTGGTGATGCATGAACTGAAAAGAGTTTTCCTCATGGCTGCATGAATTTCAAAGAGTAGGGAATAACAAGATTGTACTGGTTCTGTCAATTAATTATGTTTCAAAAAAAATAAATAGGCATATTCAGTTCACATGGGAAAAGAGCTGCTCTACAGTTCTGGGCTTTTTAAGTAGTCCTTTTGTCTGGCAACACTCACCTTTGTTACTTACACTAAATTTTTCCTTGTCACCACTACTCACTTCTGTGTTTGCATTTGCTACCTAAATTGGGAACACACCAGTTTTGAGTCTGAGCTAGGTAATGGAAGAATATATTGCCTTATCCTCTTAATCTGAAAGCCCTGGAATACCAATTTCCTGCCCAAAACTCATTTTCTGTGATTTGCTTGCCACAGCAGCATGACCATCTCCCACAGACTTGCAATGGAGATATATATATATTTATGTGTATGTATAAATACATACACGTACACGCTCCCTGTATCGCTGCAGGGGCTTATTGTGCTCCGGCTGCCAAGCTCTGCGTTGTTTATTGCTGAACTTAACAGGGATGTTGTGTAGTCCTCCAGCCTGCCTCAGGCTCCCTGAATGTCAGCCTTTCCCTTTGCACACTGGCTGAACCCCCATCTCCACCCCACCGTACAACTGTTGGCATCATCCTCTGGTAGCTTCAAGGTTATTAGTAGGATCCACACCCACATGCATACCCACAAGCTCAGGATGATTGCTTAAGTCTGTTTTTAGAAAACACTTCTAAAGAATCCATACAATTTTACTTTATGCTTTGATTTTCTTTACATGCAAGTCAACTATAGATAGCGTGGACTTTCATCCACATACTCGTAATGCTGACTAATATCTGATGTTGTTTTCCTGTTCAAAGAATATAAGCCATAACATAGAGCTTCTTTCAGTATACTTCTGCAGCTCCCCAGTATTTCCGAGTTTTACCTAAAGTAATTCCTTGAGCTTATTTCTAAGTCTGCTGAAAGCTTCAAGATAGCAGATTACTTTGTGTAAGTGGCTTGCTGGACGACTCAACCTATAAATGATTTAGTACCTGTCTTTCCAGAATGGCTGAAGCTGGGTTATATGTTCTATAATTCAGAAAATACTTCACACTTCAGTGAACAGGCACATACAAAAAGAATTATGATTCACCCGGTATTAAAGCAAATCTCTTGCATGTAATTTTTTTTCCTTCATCATTGTTTAATGTTCCTCATTCTATGTTAAATGAAGTTAGGTATGTAGGAGTATACATCCAGGTCTAGAAAGGTAACAGGAACAGTAACAACCCTGTTTAATTGTGCTGTTACATCAGAACATTTAAAACTTATTGGTTATAAAAACAAATGTTGTTTGTTCTTTTTTCTTTCAGAATAAACTGCTTATTTCAGTGCAGTTGGGTTCAGTGAGGTGCTATTTTGTTCCCCCAGAAAATTTACTGGTTCTTTTCCTGGGAAAATAAGTATCGTAGAAGGCATTTGTGCTGTAAACAGCTGCGTTGTTTATCAGATCACCTTAAGATGCATCTCTTCCATTCATTTAAGTAAATGTTTGTTTACTGAAATATAGTTCATAGCTACCATTTTTCTAAAAAGGAAAGTTTCAGGCAATAATCTTGCCCACTTGCAATAATATGGGAAGTTTCTTGTGTAGCTTTTAGTTTAAACTGGTGAAAAAACACTCTGTGAAGTGTGACTTTACATAAGACACTTGTATGTAACTGTGGTCTCTCTATATCTTTATGTTGTGAGGACCTTGTTCTTGAAATGTTTCACTGGGAATTAATATATTTATCAGCCAAAGAAAAATAATTGCTTTTTTTTAAGATCTGATGTAGACAAAATTAGCAAAATGGTGTGAATAGGAAAGAATTTTGTAATAATTCCCATGAAGAAAAAGAAGGACCCCATTTCCAAGAGATAAAATTTTGCAGTCAAGATCTTCTGAAAGTCTTTTCCTACCTGCCTGTAATGCTGCAAAATGGGCTAAGCAACTGATAGTTTTTCCCATTGCCTGTAACAGGAGTTGGAAGCTAGCACACAGGGATTTATACTAAACTGTGTGTTTACATCCAGTGGTTTGATCAGCTAAGATTAAGGTATGATTAACAATTAGAAAAAAAGCCTTTTCATTTGACCTCTTAATTGCCATATCTGCCAAACTTTGAGTCACTGTTGCCTCAGGTTAATGTTTTACAAAAACAATTAACTAAATAGGTTTACATCGATGCCAACTTCAATTCTTAAAATGTAGAATCGGCACCGCTCTGCAGTGACAAGAGTTAGATGCATGTGTGACCTAGTAAACAGATTACATTTTGTTATCCTCTCTTGTTTACTACTTTAATGTTGCCCTTAGTAAATTCTGGGATTTTGAGTTTTTATTGTCTTTTATAATTTCCAAGAAAGTGAGAAGCTTTTTTGTCTTTCAGGAAATTAGCTGGGAGTTTTTTCTGCTTGAAACCTCCCAGTCTCAAAATTAGTGTCATTTGTTCTCATTTAACCCATGTTCTAGGCTCTGGGAATGGAAAGTTTAGCTCTGCAAGGAAGTGAAATATATTTTTAAGGGTGTTTTTTGTTCTCCACTCCCATTTTCGCAGTAAGGAAACTAAATCAGAGGTGTGTGGCCCAGTCAAGTTGTTAAATAAATATTAGTAGTTCAGTAGATTATATCTCACAGAAAGCGAAAGCAAAAGTTCAGTGTTAAATCTCAGCTTAAATTCAAGAAATAGTTACTGAGAAGAAGCACTGCTAGAAGGGACCCTGAAAGCTTCTAACCTATCCTTGTGTCCCAACACATACAAATGCCTGTCTCTGTCACACCTGAACAGTTCTTGGTTATACTGTGTGTAATGAGGGAGACTTCACAGACTCTCCAGGCAACCTTCTGTTGCTTCAGTAGCCTCACCATTAGACATGTTTTCTCAGGGTCTAAATTAAATCTCCCACAAGATAACTCATTCCCATTATTCCACGTTATGGCTGTTTGGGACATGTTGCGCAGGCAGCGATTTTCTCAGCACTGACAACCATATTTGCCTTTGCTACTTACAGAAGATTCAGAATATCTTACTGTATTTGATTTTATTTTGATTTTTTTTTCCTAATCTGCCATAGAAGTGAGGAAAAGCTGAACAAGTACTTAGATCCTACTAAATTACCTGAAAGCGTGGGAAAGACGATGGAGATTTTAAATAACTTAGTTTCAGTGAATGCATTGTGACAGTCTGTTTATGCCAGCTCATCCAAAATTCCTAATATAACTGATATGATTCTTTGGAAAGAAAACTTGTCTTCATCATGTAGTTCTGATATCAAATTTTGGTACGAGGCAGATCCCCAGTCTTTGCTATGACAACATAGGTACTATGGAAGTCTTCATTTTCCAGACATACCTGAGAGTCTGTTGCTGATGATCATGTCTTACATTAGGCAGTACTGCACAGTGGCAGAAGAGGCATGACATTGGTACATCTCTGTTGGATACTCTCAGGTACTTTCAGCTGTCAGAAAAGCTGCAAAGCTGGGTGGATTGTGCATGTGGTGCCAGTAGTTCCTGTGCTCTGGAAAAGGGATACTTCCATGAGGAATGTGTGTGATGGTCTGACCACCCTTTGAGCGTCTTGTTGTATGTAAACCATGAGTTTCATGTCTTCATCTTGTTCAATAATGGAGATCTGTTGGGAGATGGATGGGGAAGGAGAAGGGGAGAAGGAAAGGAAGGGAATAAAGAAGGAACACGTATTTCTACAGGGATGAAATAATACATATTTTAAGTCTAAGTAAGGAGATTAATTGTACATTGTTCTGTGTTTTACGATGTGTTGTGCTGAAATAATTTGGGTATATGGAGCCTGTGCTTCACTTTTACATACAAGTTCTGCTTTCTCAGCATACAGAGTAAACAGATTTTACTCTCCAGCAGCTGCCTTCTGATTACTCTGTGGAAAGGACCTTAAAAGCAGCACATCCCCTGCTTTCACCCCAGAGAAAATGGCAAAAATAGCAGATACCTAACCAAATGCAACCTAATATGGAATTTCAAGCTGCCTACCAATTACAAAGCATTTGCAATGCTCCTCAGGCTCCCTTCACAGTCCTGGTGAGCACCAGTGCTCCCTAGTAATGGTCCAGTAAGTGCTGAGTCTACTTGTTCTGGTGTGAAATATCCTGGGCCTCAGCTGTTCCAGCAGCAGTCATTCCTCCTGTGAGCATGCAGACTGATCAGTTCAGGAGTCCTTAGCTCCCTCCCCTCCCATACTAGAAATGCAGCCTGTTTCTATGAGAGATTTATTGCTGCATTTATTTATTTCTCAGAGAACTTGAATTTAGCAGTGTTACTCATGTTCTCTGATGAGATGCTGTGTAGAGCCAGAAGGGTGCTACTAATCACTGGCAGGTAGCACGTGTCTTGCACTGTGGTTCATGCAGTGCTATAAGGGCGTTCAAAGGATTTGAAAGGGAGCTCTAAGGAGCAAGTGAAAGGTGTGTAAGCAAGAAAGTTTGGGTACATGTACCTCCTGCCCTAAACAGGCAACTTTACTTTCAACTATTCAGGCTTTTCCAGAGTAATTTCAATTATTGTTTACAAATGACTTGATGGGGTAAAAACATAGAGTTGCAGAGGAAGAGAGAAGTATGAAAGACAAGTAGAGCCTAGAATGCAAGTTAGGCTCTGTTTCAGTTCAGCACTTGGCAGAAAAAACTTGTGAAAAGACTGGCATCTCCGTGAATAGAGATGAAGGTAACAGTCCTCAGAAATCCAGTAAAACGTCATTGACCTGGAAATAACAGAGTTCTGAACTTGGCTGAAGCTATCGCTTACACAGGGAATTGGAAACAAAAAGAAGCAGGAAACACAAAAGAAAAATTATAATAGCCATTGCTATGGAAATTTGATACTTCCCAAACACTCAGACCTCATGATCTTATGTTTTTTGTTGAGCTGAAAGCCCTGTTCTGAATACAAGACAGTAGCACTAAGGGGGGTTTTGTAAGATTGGGAACCATTTAAGGCACATCTGCACAGTAATCGTAGGCTAATTAATCTTGGTGTTCAGTCAGTAGAGCCAGTCATCTGGAGTAAGTGTGACATGCAGGCCTACCCTTAGTGAGTGAGTTGTCAGTCATGAAGCTGGATTGCTGATTGCTGGGTGATCTCAAGCAAGTTGTTTATTGTCCTCCTGTTTACGGTACCAAATGTTCTACAAACTGGTTGGGTTCATTATGGGAACTAATGTTGTGTTACAATACAAAGATGCAATTCCCAGGCAGAAAAGCAATTTCTGTTTCCTCATACACAGAATGTGGTTTCTTCCTCCCTCACTTCCCTCCAGAGAGGAACTGCATTTAGTTTAAATTTGCTTACTACACTGAAAACACGTACCAGAGATTTTGAACTTCAGAATTCCAAGGTTCAGGTTTATCGTGTTCTGCAGTTCCTAGGTGCTCTGGGTTGATGGAGTAATATGTGCTGTACTGTGATGTGGTGTAAGTGTACTTTATAGTGCATTATAGATTTGTCATGAATCAAGTATTTTTCTCACAGACATTTACTATATGTATTTACTCCATGCATGTGTACGTGTGTACCTACACCTGAACACATTGTAATAACTATATTTGTGTATAGATAAATGTGTTCTGACATTGATAGTCATGGCAGGTTACAGGCAACAAAGAAGAAAATTGCTCCCCTATCTGAGTTATTATCAGACATTAAACTGCCTCTATTCAGGAATGCTTCATTCTTGCGCCATCTTGGAGAGAAAATGTGACAATGTTTCACTTAAATTAATTTAATTAATTAATTTTAACTTAATTAATTAACTTATTCAGTTTATTAATATATAATTATTAAGAAATAAATAAATATTTTACTATTAACTAATATATAATGCAAAGTATCATTATATTTCTTAAGTGGAATGCATTTCCTATGATTCACTGCTGAAAGAAAAAGCTTGTGATAATTTTGACCATATGTTAGATGCTATATAGGGATCTAATGATAGCTAAAATAATGGTTTCCAAAATCTCTTTCTCAGACTACCTGCAATTTTTGAATTTCTTGATAGTAGTTCATAAAAAAAAAATGGGCTGTTCTTGTTTGCTGTTGCTGCTGCACTAGACTTAACAGAAGCCCTAATTTATAATTTGTTTTTTAATTTATTACCTCGGTAAGAAAAAAATGGCTGTCATTGCCATAAAGATGTTATCAGTTGCTAGCAGAAGGAAGAGCAGTCATTTTCACAGTCTAGGAACTGAACTGAGAACCTCTGGCTCTGCCAGACTATTCCAGGCAGTGTTTCTGCAGTGTCTGCCAACTCACATGATTTTGTACTGAGCTGAAACCTTTTCCTGCTCTTCCAGAATCTGTGGGGACAGATTGTAGCCCAGGTTCAGAAGATCTTGGTGCAGCTTTGTTGACTTCATTATAAATCTGTCCTTCAGATTTCTGAGAGTTGCACAGGGATTCAGACGTGCTAAGATGCCGAAATGCTAAATCATATCTCTTCTCCCCCAGCTGCCTCTCCAAGGCATCAGGAAAACACTTTTCTGAGGCATTTTGCTGCAACCTTCCAGATCCTGAAAGTTTTTATGGAGTCCTTATTGCTTATACCACAGTGCAAAAGAGATGAATCCTACACAGTGGTCATAGGCTGGATGGAACAGCTCTGAGGGAGATTGCACAAACCAGCTTCAGTCTCTGTGCTGCCCCAGCTAGTGACAGCTGAAGAGCTCTGCTGCTGCTCTCCAAATAGCAGGTTGGTGTCCTATAATTTGCTGCAACCCAGGCTTATCTGATAACATCTTCAGGAATCCAGTGCGCAGAAAAGAGATGTTAGAGTGCTAGGATCCACAGTTCCTCATCCAAGAGGAATGCAGTGCAGATGCTACACAGTCATGGTGCCACTGGAGATTTACTCTCCAGTGTAGAGACCTTGCAATGACATCAGCCTTAGAGCCTTTTAGTGCTGCCAGGGTGGTTCAAAGCAATGACTGTGCAAACCAGAAACTAGGCCAGTCCCTTTTTAAGCACATAGAGTTGGAAGAGAAGAGGAGGTATTCTGACTTCTTATATTTGGGCTGTGGCCTGAATGAGTGTCTCTCATTGTTGGCATAGATTATATTTGCTGATGTCTGGCAGACTTTTGTGCTGAGAGAGTTGAGAAGCAGTGATGAAATCGTTTTGTCCGAATGCTAGGGCTGTCCTTAGTGGATGCAAAATAGGAAAGGGAAGACAAATGTCCTTCTGACTTCCTTCCCTTGCAATCTAGAGCTATCTCCAATGTGGACAGCAAGTTTTCAAGTATGCCACGTATGCCAATAGCTATGACTCCTTCCATACCTTCATGGTCATCCAGAGCTGAACATGTGCCTGTGCTGTAGCTATCCTTGTTATTTATTACTCTTTTGGATGCCTTTTATTACCTCCTAAAAATGTGTAATAAGGTATTTTCTGTAATCTGGGTTTCTGCATGGTACATAGGCCTATATCTGTAACAGTCTTATTTCTGCACATCTTGTCCTTTCAACCCATATTTCAAGATGATTCAGATATCTTCATGTTGGCTAAAATGACTACACCTTTGAAGGGTAGATATGTTATTTTCAGCCTATCATTAAATCATATTGAAATTTGAATGACCAGTTTTCCAGATTGGGGGGGGGGGGGGGGGGTTGGTTGGTTAGTTGGTTGTTTGGTTTTTAATATTTTGGTTACTTTAATAAGCAAACATATTGCAAAGAGACGAAGGATTGTGACTTCAGTCAGCCAATGGCAGTGATATAAGGGGAATGAGGACCAGCTGTATCTGCTTGGCTTGCAACTGCTCTCCCAATGCCCAAAGGAACAAGAAAAAATGCCAAGGGCTCAGTGAATTTTATTTCATTCTGAAGCATTTGCTCTGTACAAATGATCTTGCTGAAATGAATATGGATAAGTTCTTTCCTACTGAAAAGGTCAGAAAACTGTAAAGAACTTTTCTAAATTAAGCTCATCTCAGCAAACTTCAGGAAAAAATTTGGTTTTATCTCTGTTTTTCACTAGCACTAGTGTAAAAGTAAAAAACTGTCATGTAGAAAAGTCTTGACAAATATCATAGTTTTGTTCTCTAAAAATCAACTACTAGATCAAATCTATTCAAAATAAATTGAATTTAAGCATTTATTTCTTTTTATTTAATTTCCTTAGAGAAGGAGGAATGACATCTGTGGTGTCCTAATAAATCATTTAGATTAATTTGATCAGGTCTGGTTTCATGTGGAAAGGTTCCTGCAACTAGTTAATTTATTTATTTCCTTGTTATTCAGGATACTTGTAATCATTTTGAGATGTCTCTGTACAATTAATAAAATAGAAAGTCAGAGCAAGTTTCAGAAGTAGAATGATGTGTTACTATAAGCTGCAAATTTAAACTTGACCTCTTCTTTAAACTTAATTACAAATACAACATAGAACCAGAGCAGTTATCAGGTCATTGATCTGTTTAGTGTGGTGATATTTGATTGCAATGGCTAAAAGGAAGATGCACTATATCCTGGCATGAGCAGTGAGGAAATAATCTCTCAGAGGAAGGGCAGGCCCAAGATATGAAGCCTGATGACTTTTAGCCATTTCATAATATCCAGGATGATGGCGTTCACTTTTTGTTTAAAAAAACAAATAAAAAAGGTGGATTTCTGTTTCCCTGGAGATTCCCAGTGCTTTTCATTCCTACTAAGATCTTGGCATTTGTGATATATGTAGTAGTGTGTTTCCCTAATTAGTCAATACATGTTTCCTCTCCAAAAATAATTTTTCAAACACTTTTTCTTACTTTTGATCTCCATATTAGCTTTCTATCTTTTTTGTTGGGTTTGGATTTGGTTTTGTTTTGTTTTCTTCATGGCCTTCTGAGGCAAAGCAAATAGGTGGATTGCTTGTTTATGGTATTAGGTCATCACTTAATTTAGGCTTACTGCAACTTCTTACACATAGAGACAGATGCAGGGCCAGTTCTTGAGAGCAGCACTCCCTGCAGACTGTATACAGGTTCCTCTTCAGGAGCAAAGTTCAGGACCCCCTGGGCTGTCTCCAGCCTTCTCCAGGACTTGCATCCAGTAAAATCGCTTAAGAAAAATGTGTTCAGCCTCAATCTATTCTCGAGGTTTGCCCCTAGGCAAACACCACGGGAGTTCCTTCTAGGCTACCTGGGCTTTGGACCTGAACTGGAGTACCTCTTTTTGTGCAAGTGCAAGAAACTGCGGAGTTTTAACCATCAAAGTGTTCATTTAAATGTAGAAATGTACAAAACGTTCTTCAGCAGAGGCTGAGAGAGCATACATTAGTTTCTCCAGAGAGCATCTTCCACCATAATGTGGACAGATGACTGTTTATGTGGCACTTTCACAGTGTCTGCATGGGAAGCTGCACTGTTTATTAGAGCCTACAAACACTGTACATGTCATTTTCACTTCTGCCCCCTGATATTTGTGCAGTGGTGGCAACAGCCAGTATCTGTCACCCAAGCCTTGTGCTCAGCCTATGAAGTGTTATTTGCTCTTAGAGTACATTTCTATAAACCCACAGGGGTTCCAGCTAATGCAGTTGTATTCCAGAGAGCTTTAATTGTGCCCATGCTTTTCCTTTCCTCTCCTCTTGTGCCTGCTTTTAGTCAAATCCGACCTTGTGATTCGAAGGGCAGGAAAGGCTGACCACCAAGGTTGAGAGGCTCTGGGAGAAATCCCCAGGCTTTCCTCAGGCAGCAAGAGGAAAGAAGGGCAAGGAAGCTTTGGCTGCCTTGTGGTTGCTTGTGTTGTTATCTCTCAAAGGAGCTCTTAGAAAGCAAAGAGAGATTGCCTGAATGTCAGTGTTTTCATAGCCTTCCTGCGTGACACTTGTCACCTTCTTCATATAGCATTTTTTGAAAGGAGTGCATTCTGCTGCCTGCTGCATGGATATCCAGCTGGAGTAACTCCATCACTACTCCAGTGAACTAAATAGTTTTGTTTGAACAAGTAATTTCTCCAGTGAATAGAAGCAGAATAAATGAGTTCTCCCAAGGTATTCTCAGCAGAGGTCATTGGTTTAGATTGTGTACAGCACTAATGGTGCTATATAGCCATTTTTTCCCAAATTAGGGAGTTTGAGGCTCAATCAAGAATCTCTGCAGAAGATGTTCCCTCAGCAAAGCACCCAAAACCTTGTGCTCTGAAACAGCTTTACTTTTACCAGGACTTATTTGTGACCTTTTCCTTATCATTTTGCTGTGCTCAATAAGTCATGCCTAAAGTGTTTTTTCTGTCTTAGTAAAACTCCCTCTGGGTTCTTATAAAACACAGTAAAGAAAGCCATGCTTACTTATCTAATGGTGAAAGTATTTTGAATCCACCTTCTGTAGCTGACAAGCTGTAGATGCTAAAAAGGGTTTTATAACATTATGTATTCTGTCTTCTCAAGGTGCAGTTGATCTATATTGTGTCTTCTCTCTTCAGGATGCATTTGCAAGAGAGAACTTCAGATTAACGAAGTAGGATCATTAGTATATCCCACTTTTACTTTATTTTTGAGCCTGGAGTTTCAGTTTTCTTTCTGCCAAACTTTCTGCTGTCCTCTCTTGCTGCAATTCCTGCCTTCCCAAATGTTAAACTGTTAAGTAACTAGCACTTGAGAGCCAACCTGAGTCCTAACAGATTGCAAACCCACTGTGAAGCAGAATGTCCTTCCGCATGAGGCTGGACAACATTCATATTGCAGATTGCAGATTTTTTTCACATAATTATCCATGTATTTGATATGAGCACATGAATTTATGCAGTAGTTTTTATTACATATTTTCATACTATAAATTCATGGGTTTTAATGCACATAATCCATTACCCTGGACATGGTATTGGTGAAATCCTTTTATTGAAGTGTAGCTTCTGTGAAGAACAGCTTGCCCAAACCCTACTTCTGAAATAGACAGTGGGTATCTCCCCATGTGACATATTAGTCATTGAAATATCTTTTATCAGGTTTTTAAGCAGCATGCTTTGGCTTTTCTTCTCTAAATGTGAGATCTGAAACATTACCTAAGACCAGCTCATTCTTTCTGCAAAAAGAGGCCTAGGGGAAGCTGAGGGACAAGAATTTCTGCCAGCAGACTGCACCACAGTCCCTCGCTGGGGATACTATGGTATGATGTATCATAGTAACCTCCCCAAGGGGTGGCAAAACCTGGGACTTTACATGACCTAGTAAAGGACTCTGTGCTTCTGTGTAGGAGCTTTCAACACCCTGAGCTGCAGCTGCTTTGGGATATTCAGCCAGCAGTATGGGGATGTCACTGTTGTCTGAGTTGCTGGTTCAGTATCTGTCACTGTCACATCTGAATGGTTCACACTTGTTCTTATGACGAGCCCAGGATGTGTGCTGGCACACTGCTGGTAGCTCTGACAGCAAACTGCACCTTACCCCTGCTCAGTCTGCCTGTGCTTCTATGCTAAGGTGGTAAGTATGGTTGGGCTCCTCCATTACCTCCCTTCAAGTCTTGGAGATGGACTGTTTGTGCCTTTGATTCTACATCAGCGCAGTCACACCCAGCTAATAAAGACCAGCTCTGCAAAGATAATGGGTACCTTACAGCTGCCTTGGGAATTTTGGTAGGAGTGCATGTGCATAAATAGGTGACTAGTGCTTAAATTACTTTGCAGACTTCCTGTGAAGCATCTGAGTAAGGCCATGTTGGAGCAGGGAGTTGAAGTATGCCTTCCAAGGCCAACCAAATTGACTTTCTCCTGACCTCTTTTGGAGATGAAAAAAAGAGGTCAAGTCTGTTCTTGGCCCACCCCAACTGCATCTCCTCTCCAGGGCAAGCCCCCAGCACAGTCTTTAGCCTTGTGGATGGTAGCCCATCCGTGCTCCTGCCTACGGATGGTGCCCTGTGAGAGTAGAATGTGTATGGTGCACACATGGCCAAGTTCTGATTTCTACCCTTGCTCGACATTTCTTTGCTGCATCCCTGCAAGAGAAATAGGCATTATAAAGCAGCCAGCCAGCTTGTGCCCTGGCAAGTATTCAAGCTCTGCTTAGAGTAGCTATGTTGGCCAGAACTGCACAGCTCTGTCTTCTGCCTTTATCCTGGCTAAAAAATGCAGAAAGACACCCCACAGTTAAAGAGCATTTCAGTGTCTTCACTGGGTGCTTTGAAATATTTTCCTATCTCTTTTATCTGTTAATATTGGCAAGTGCCTGTGTTGGCAGCTTTCCTGCTTTTGTGAAAAGCCATTGGGTTGGTCTGTTAAGCTTCCTTTGGCTCCTGCAGCCAAATGATAAATGACGACCTCTATCCTTGGGGGTTTTTTATGGCCGAGAAAGAAATGCCACCATATCAGAATTTTAAAATCTAGAAACTAAGGAAAAAAAAAAGAACTGACTATTCATTGTTGTTAATAGTAATAAAACCATGATGTTATACTGCTAGTCACATTGTGAGACACATGTGGCAGTGAAGAACCCATACCAAAGGCCACAGAATTTTGAGATTTTGCTAGGAGGAAATTCTCCAGGCCACAGCACTGTGACACGAATCTTCATTCTGTATTTGTTCAGCCATTTGGGCAGCACTACTTGCCTTTCATGCTTGTTGGTATAACTATTGGTATGTACAAGGTCCCTTGCTATCAGCAAGGACACATGGGTATTTTCCAAGGCAGAGCAGTTCCCTTCCTTCAAATGCCTCTCAGTGTCCAAGGCTTGGCCTATTAGTCCTACCTGCTGCCCTTTCTGTGACTTCTTTCCAAGGGGAATGTGGCAGCCAGCCACCATCTCTGAACTGGGGGCATCACACTGTTGGTAAGCACTGGTAAGCCATGATTTCTTTTGTTACAACAGAAAGACAGAGAATAGCTTGGTGTCTATGTTATACCAGCTGCAGGGAGCTGTGCTGCTGGAGCTCAGGAAAATTGCTTTCAGATGTTAAAGATTAGCAGCAGTATACCTCGAATCACAGCACAACTCTGCCCCTTGTACTTTGCCCTGTCTCTGCTGCAAGCTGGCTGCCCTGGGGAGAGAGCTGCTGCCTCTGCTCTCTGAAATAGCCCCCGTTTTTTTTCCTTGGGAGAGCTGTCTTGCCCAGTTGAGTCCAGATGCTTTGTCCTTTTTCCATGAGGGAACTAAAGACGGAGAGGTTAAACGACTAAGTAAGGCCAAACAATGAGTCAATACCAGCAGTTAAACTGAAGCTCATGAGTCCTTGGCTTCTGCTCCTGTGTTTTCTCTCCTGCTCGAGGAGACAGGAAGCTGAGAGGTGGGTGCCTGTGAGAGAGGCAGTCTGCAGAGGACTGAATAAATACTCACTTATGTGCGAGTGAACACAACCTCGTCTGTTCACTCCTGGTGCCCTGAGAAGGAGTTCAGTGTGTGTTCCTGTCATAAAGTGGAGAGTCAGATCCTCTCCTGCACTGCAGCTGCTTTGTGCTGCCTGGAGGAGCGTGCCCCCAAGACTGGCACAGCTTGGCAGGAAAGGACTACCTCAGGCTTAGTGTGCTGTGCCATGACAGCTTTCTCTGGGTCTGCTGGAGGGCTCATACCTTGGGACAGAGGACTTGTGTGCACCTGCAGAAGGCTGGCAAGGAAACACACCGGGGCGCTCCTCCAGCCTCCATAATTTGGAGCACATGGGAACCCACAAGACACCAAGATCCACTTCACGTCTGAGTTCTGGGCGCTCTCCTTGGCCATACTTTGCAAGATGACAAGGAAAATGTGTTACAGTGTCAACGCAATGGATGAAAACAGCTCTTCTGAAAGCAGTGCATACTTTTGATCGGTATTATTAATGTTATGAATCCAGGTGGTTTGGTGCCAGATTTCAGTCCAGACTGGAACTTACACAGATGAAATCCATCCTCTCCATGAGGGAGTTGCTCATGGAAAGAACAATATACCTTAAAATGCAGTGAATGGCAATATTAGAAATCATTTTCTTACAGTGCCACTTGATATGCATATAAAATTTAAAAGATTTACTGCTTTACATTTTTAATGTGTGACTTTTTTAAATCTAATGAACTTGCCAGAGGACAGTATGATGCTTGAATTAAATAAAGTGAGGAGGCTTGTATTCCTGGCCCTGACAATATGAGGTGACTGAAAGGTCACCTTCATTGTCCTCCTACCTTTTTATTCCAAGATACTTTTGACTGTTTCCTGGCTTTGTTTAGCAGAAGCACTCAGTTCTGTCACTGAGCTGACAGTCACTAAGGGTGTCATGCTATATTTATGCTTTATGCAATATTTGTGTGTAAAAAACCTCTGTTTAAACAGACTCTATGTCAGTAAGAGATGACCCTGGAACAAATGGTCTGAAGTCTCAGAAAGCTGATCTTTCCCAAAAGTGACTAATGTGAGGTAAATGGAAAATACTCATCTGAAACAAGTCTGATCCAGCTGCATGCATCTGATTAAAAACATCAATTACTAGACATTTAAACCAAATAAAATATGACACATTTTGATTAAACAAAACCAGGAAACTTACAATTTTTAGGATGTGTTTAAATGTGTCAATATCTATTATCTCTTATACTGATACTTTTGGTATCTATTTAAAGGGACTCCGACATACAGATAATATATGCTGTAACTTTTACCCCAAATTACTTCTGTTTCCTCGCACACAAGATGGAAATTCTTGTCCCCCTTGGTGATCCATTTCAAGATCAAATACAGCTGTTTTTCCTGTAAGTCAGCTGCTTCTTTCCAGCTGGCCTTCTGTGCAACTGGGGTTTTTTCAGACCCTGTATAGGTCTATCTGGAGTGTTTTCACTACAATCTGTACTCTACATAATCACAGGAAAACAGTTCTCCAAAACTTTCAAGTGTATAACAAAGTATAAAATCTGATGAAATCTGAGAACTCAGCTAGAAGGGTAAGAGTCAAGATGAGGAAAATTATGTTGCTTCAAACACAAAATGTAATCATCAGTATAGCTTAATTAAAACAAATTCATGTCAGCATAGGCATACAACTTTGGGAAGAAGCTGAAGCTTCTTAGCATATAGGGTACCATTCTTCTTAGTTCTTAGAATACCTAAGAACTTAATTCTAGTATCCTAAATACTTTTGTATGTTGCTGAGAACACAGCTGCACTGGGCAGGGCACGTCTCAAGGATGAAGGACCACCGCCTCCCTAAGATCTTGCTTTATGGTGAACTTGCCACCGGCTGCCGCATGAGAGGAACCCCGAAGAGAAGATACAAGGACTCCCTGAAACAACATCTCAGCCTTGGCCATATTGATCATCATAACTGGTCTACTCTGGCCTCCAATCGGGAGGTCTGGAGAGACACCATCTATAAGGCTGCTGATGCTTTTGAGAAAGCACGCAGGATCACTCTTGAGGAGAAAAGACAACACAGGAAGAATCGTGTCTTGCAGAATATACCACCTAAGGAGTCTTTCTGCTGTGCCTTTTGCAACCGGACGTGTCTATCTCATATTGGCCTTTTTAGCCACCAACGGGCTTGTAACAAATGTGGGTAGAGCCCTTCCCAAATCTTCGTTCGCAAAGCCCAGCCATGAAATACTTTTGTGCTTTCTGTCAAAAAAAAAAAAAAAGCTCAGTTCTTCAGTTGAAAAGGAAATCTAATACTTACCATTTACATATCAATAGTCATAATCATCTGCTTCTAAAAATGAATTTAGTAATTACAGCCAAACTCTAGTGGACATAGCAAGTGGTGCCAGTGGTGGCAAGAATTACTTGAGAGAAGATATGGCACTGGATGTGACACTTACTGCCATGGTTTAGTTGACGAGGTGGTGTTAGGTCATAGGTTGGACTCGATGATCTCAGAGGTCTTTTCCAACCTAGTTGATTCTATGTGATTCTGTAATTCTTTCACAAATAAAGCAAATAGCAATATTAATAGCATATTTTCAGGGTGCCGGGCTGCTTGAACTACTCTGATCTGATGAGATTTGGGCAGGTGGCTTGACAGGGGATGGTGCATAGCGTGCAAGGTGCTGATGTGCCTTCTAGTTACAATGCACTGTGGCAACATAAAAGGCAACATAAAAATTTGGATTTAAGGACTAGTTTTCAGGAAATTCAATCTCCAGTGAACAGTTTGGGATACAGGGCAGAAAAGTACAGGAAATAAAAGCTGTATGAGATGATGTATGTTAATGCCCATGTGTGTTTTTTAATAATTTATATTAGACAAAAACAGTAGTGGGACAGCAAAGAGGATTGTTCCGGGATCCAGCATGAAGTGGTTACACAATGCTCCCAATGAAACAAGAGGAGCTGCTTCAGTTCAGCAGCCCTTACTTGTGCCCAATTTTTTTTGTGGAAAGGATGAGCTAGTTGACTGCACACAGTCCAAGGGAATGTCCTCTGCTCTTTCAGAGGATGGCAAAATAAAAGTTGCCTCAGAGTGAATCCATCTGTCTCCACAGTATGTTCTGACATTCCTGCAACAATGTGGTGCTAGCAATTAGTTCCTGATCCCTCTGGCATATCGCCCCAAGGCAAACAAGGAGTTAACCTAAGTTTAGCATGATATTGTTCAAAAAATAGCCCCATCTCTTAGTTCTTTTTCCCCAAGTAAGCAATATAGTTCTGATGAGTGGAGAAGGTAGGAAAGGGAAATGCCTTTTTTGTGGAATAGAGAGGCCTCTTAGTTGCAGGATACCATCCATCTTCTCAGGATGTGTCTGACATTGAAGTTCCTCTGCTAGCTTGTGAAAAAGAAATATTTTATCAAACATCCTGAATTTTGCTCCTGTTTGGATCTAATTATGTCATTTGCTAGTCAGGACGGTTCTGAGATACTTAAATATGCAAAGATACTATGAAGTTCTTTGAAGGTCTTTTTGTAATATATTTTGTAATTATGCATAACCCCAGTCTGAAATAGATGCATACAGATATAGCAGTTAAGGTTGATTAAAGCTGTGTAGGTCATTAGAGTGAAATTCAAGATTTGTGTTTACATTCTCACTGCCTCTACTGGATGTAACCTTGAAAGTTGCTATATGATTCATGGAAAAGAAATGTTGACTTTTACCTAAGGATCTGTGTCAAAACTATTTCTTCTGATCTAAATCTAATTATAATCTAAATTATATCGATTCTTATTGTGTATAATAATTGCTGCTTCCTCTAAAGTATTCGTGACAGGCATCATAGCAGCTCTCAAGGGCTGGCTTTTCCAAGATTTCTATGCACGGAAATCTTCCATCATTCCCATATCACCATTGGCGAATCAGAGCTCAAATCAGTCCAGCAGTTTAACTACCTAGGTAGCCTCATCTCCTCGGATGGTAAGATTGACGGAGAGATAGACAACAGGTTAGCAAAGGCATACAGTGCCTTCGGAAAGCTTCATAGAAGAGTTTGACGAAATAAACACTTGAAGAAAAGCACAAAGATCAGTGTTTACAGAGCCATACTGCTGTCTACTCTCTTATATGGATCTGAATCATGGGTCATCTACCGCCACCACCTGCGTCTCTTAGAACATTTCCATCAACGCTGCCTCCGTATAATCCTAAACATCCACTGGTCAGATTATGTGACCAATACATCTGTTCTAGAACAAGCAGCAGTCACAAGTATTGAGGCCATGTTGCTGAGAACACAGCTGCATTGGGCAGGGCACGTCTCAAGGATGAAGGACCACCGCCTCCCTAAGATCTTGCTTTATGGTGAACTTGCCACTGGCTGCCGCATGAGAGGAGCCCCGAAGAGAAGATACAAGGACTCCCTGAAACAACATCTCAGCCTTGGCCATATTGATCGTCATAACTGGTCTACTCTGGCCTCCAATAGGGAGGTCTGGAGACACACCATCTATAAGGCTGCTGATGCTTTTGAGAAAGCACGCAGGATCACTCTTGAGGAGAAAAGACAACGCAGGAAGAATCGTGTCTTGCAGAATATACCACCTAAGGAGTCTTTCTGCTGTGCCTTTTGCAACCAGACGTGTCTATCTCGTATTGGCCTTTTTAGCCACCAACGGGCTTGTAACAAATGTGGGTAGAGCCCTTCCCAAATCTTTGTTCGCGAAGCCCAGCCATGATGATGATGCGCTGAGTGCAAGATTCATCTGAAAAATGTTTCATTTAATGCCTACATGTAAGATGAGCTTATTTGAAAATGAAACAATGTGCGTATTTGGAGAATTTATATTACATTGGAAAAAGTAGTCAGATATTCCACATAGGCAATTTATACGGAGCCAGTTCTGGGTTTAATTGTGTTTACTGGGTCATTTTATTCAGCGGGTCTCTCTGTAGGGATGAGAGTACAAGGAACTTAGAGAAAAAATAGGGGACAGCCAACATTGTTTTGCGGATGAAGTTCAGCACTAGCAACCATACAGGACACCAGCCCTGTGTATTTGCATTACTCCAGTATAGATTGCTTCTCAGAGGCATGATCTTGTCACTATGTTTTTCAAGGTCCTCCTGAATTCCTTATCACATGGTCCTTATTTGTGATCATTGCATCAGAATAGCATGAATAGGCTCCATTGGCTGACGGGTGGAGGAATGATTGGCAGAAGAGCGTGATTCACTTCATGAAGAAATTTTGCCAGCAAGTTATTAAAACATGCGCATGTGCACACACACCCATGCACACAATGCAGCCATATCTAGGGAGGATATGTAAATAATGAGTAGCAGAGAGTGGATTAAATTCCTGCTGACGCATCAGAGTTAAAGGGCTGGGAAAAGGAAATAGCCTATAATCCAGAGCAAAGCATGTGATGAAATAGCAGCAAACTCATGGCTTAGGAATCTCTCCAGGCTGCAGTGATGAATCAGAGTGTTTTTCTGGGTGTAAGCCCTCAGGTAAAGAGAAGATGTTGGCCAGAGTGGAAGTGACCTTGACAACAAGCTCACTGGCACAGCTCAGAGGCTTTTCTGAAGTGAAAGGCAGTGGGTCAGCAACACAGAGCACACAGTTAGAGTTTAATTGTAAGATTAGGATTAAATAGCAATTTGTCAAGGCTTGACCACAGCTCCATTACATGTCTGAGGCCAGATAGATGCTATTAGCATCTAGCTCAACAGATGATAATTATACATACTACCTTCAAAAGAAAAGTAATTCAAACTGCAGTGAACTTCAGTTGTAAAGGCAGCAGTAACTGTACAAAAACCATGAGGGATTTTTCCCTTCTTTGCCACTGCAAAGAGGGTGAGACATTCAGATTTTGGTTTTGAAAACTTGTGATTGAATATAATGTTGCTGCAGATCTATCAAATCCATCCTTAAGTTAACTTAAGGATGGATTCAGTCATATTTCTGTGATCACAGAATGGTGTATCCCTCTTAAAAATATAGTATTTGAACAAAGTGCTTAAGAAACCTTAACATGCTCCAGAGTTTTTAAAGTGCATATGAAGTTTTTACCACAGTAAGTATGGGTAACTGTGTTTATTTATACAATAGCGCTCTGTGATATTCTGTAAAATAGATTATCTTGTAACACTGTAAGTACCTTCACAAATAAGTTATCAAAAAACTAAAGAAGTAGAGACAAGATAGCACAGCAAGCAAAACTACCTGTCCCTGCATAAAGAGGACTCCTGTGCTCCAGGAAAACAGACATCACTGTAATTGTAGTGATGGCCAGCACCTTCTAGGCATCAGTGCTGCTGTAAATGAGGGTTTGGCTGTCATGAGCTTCCATGACCTCGTTACTCACAGAAGTTTCTGTTGTCTGGGCAGAACTGCTGTTGCTGTGGCATGCCAGCTCTTCCCCCCCGCCCCCTTCCCCCGGAGAGGACTGAGTGAGGAGGGCAATGCATTAAAACTTGACAAATCATTGCTGTTACTGTTTTAGGAACTGTAAGAAGTCAGGAAATACAGGACTTATCTCACTGTACCTCCCTGATTGCCACATAGGAGAGTCCAGGGACAGCAATAACCTAACTCTGCAGCCTTCTGCAAAACTAGTGGGTTTAAAGGGCAATCAATTTAAATTATATAAAAAGACAGCTCTGCCTGTTGGCAGGCAACAACTGCCTGCTCATTGTACTGAGTCATGCTCCCTTCAACAAAAAGAGGTTAATCTGTCTGCCCAACAACAGTTCTGATTTATGCCCCACATAAGGCTTGATCCAAAGCTTGTCCATGGTGAGTAAAGGAGTGTCAGCTTGGGTGAGACTAAAACTGTGTGAAGGTTCCCAGTGTCGAGATAAATCTGTGCAAGGCCTCTTTGGCTACAAAAAGTAACACATAATGTCTAGTTTTAAGAATCAACATGAAGAGTGTAGACTTCAGCAGAGTGTGGTATTTGAGCAGTGTCTGTGCCAGTAGATTGCAGAGCGGAGTTAATTCAAGAATTCCTTTGCTTCCCAGGCTGTAAAATCTCCATATAAAAAAAAAAACCAAACCGAACCAAACCAAAAAAAACAAACAAAACCTCCAAAACAAACAAAACAAAAAAAGCAAACGAACCTTCAGCTTTATTTATGCTATTATGAAAAGCTGAAAAATGGGGGGGGGGGGGGGGGATTAAGGTGTTTACAATTTCCTGAAGTTTGTGAGAATGTAAAATGCTTTATTTTGTATTGAACCGCTATTTAAGTGCAAAAAGAAATTTTCTGTAGTCAAAAACTCTCTTGCTTTTATAAATCCAAATATACACAATTCATCAACTCGGGCAAAGCCAAAAGAGTTTGGAAATGGGCAGAAAGTTTTTATAATGAACAATTAGCATTTATCTCACAAATAATATTGCATTGTTTCAGACTCACATAGGACAAAAACATCTGAGTTTTAAAAGCCTTCTCAAGAAATCATTACCATAAACTTAGAAACACACTTTACACTTGAGAACAGGGAAAATGGAAATTAGCAAGCTGTGTCCTCCCTTAATTCTCCCTTTGGAGATGGCTGCCTCCCATGCCAGCATCTGGTCTAGCATTTTCAATGGCAAGCAAGGAGCAGATCTTGTCCAGGAGCATTGTCTTTTGTGGGGACAAATTATCTGCCACAAGTCCAGGGTGGAGCTGATACAGGGCATTTTGTGAGGTACCTACAACTCTATGGTTAAACCATTCTCAATCTGTTAGCACTTTGAATTTACATATGGTCACTTTTACAGTATTTTCCTCCCACTTAAAAATTCTGCAGTTCCTGAGAATTTTAAGTCCTATAGAAACTTTTTGTTTGGGAAATATATTAATCCAATATTATCATAAAATATTACATGATTAATACTGTGTATTAGGCTATGTTTACTTCATAGACTTGATTAATGAGGCCAGAACCAAGAACTTTTATTCAGAGGTAGATTCCATTCACCTACATTTTAACTCATTAAATCCAGGCAGACATCTGGTTTCTCTTCTTCTGGTCCAGTGACATCTTCCCCTAAAAGTCTTATTCTGGCTGTTGGATGGCACAGAAGAATTTGTGAGACCAGCTCCTCCACTCAATAAAACTACTAATGTCACAGAGAGGACATAGTGGACTGAATTCTGTTGCCCTACACAGGGTCTACGCTTTTGGGCGATGCTTATCCATGGGTCCCTTTTTCCTTCTTTTATATATTCATGTGTTACCTCTTGCAATTTGGTTTTACTGCAGTATATGACTTCATATTATAATACTGTTGAACTTTTGCCTATTTGATCAGCAGAGGTGGTGGAATCAGCATGGGTATATTCTGCATGGACTGATGTTCAGAGCAACAGCAGTGTGCCAGTTCCAGAGATTTTGTGACCGTGTGGTATTAGAAAGTAGAATCAGTAACTGTCACTGGGAGCACTTATGCTGAATTTATGGAGAAACCCACGAGCTGTTCTGCCATAAGGGTATGGTTCTCTTCTTGTTTGACCAATAAGACACCAATTTGATTTAAACAGGAATACTGTGACATCCTTCATCTGTAGAGACAACTTTCTACTTAAGAGAAAGAATGGCCAAATAATGGTACGAAAACACAAAGCTGACATGAACACACAGAAAAGATATTACACTTCCAGCTTTTATTTTAGAATGGCCTTCAGCCCCTAGTACAAGCAGGGCACTTCCCCAGGCACTTCTGCCACTGGTGGCAGAGAATAAGCCTTAGAGAGCAAAGTGCAGCAGTATCATCCCTGCCAAGCCTCCGCTGATTCAGGTCATCACTGAGCCAACAAAGATCTTCAATGCACAGCAATATATCTACCAGTGCTTTAAAAGAAGACTACACCCCCTTTCCTCATTTGACTGGCTTACTGAAAGTCCACAGCAAAATCTGCTGGTTTAACTCTTCCACAGGATGCTAACATTCCAATTATTTTGATACTGTGAAACCTGGACTTTGCTAAGCAGGTAGGAAAAATAATAAATGCTATTACGTTACTCTGAACTGTCCCAGAAGCCAACTGGTAGGAATAACAGCTATCAGAGTCAGTTATACTGGAAAGACACTTGGAGCAAAAACTGCTGGTTAATGGGGATACCTGAAAGAGGCATGGTGTCAGAGGAACTCAGCTGAAAACAACCTGAAGTGTCCCTTCTCACATACCTTGTAATTAAACATAAGAAAAGATTTCCCTTCAGATAAAACACTCCTAAGGGGGACTTAACATCTTACATAAAAGGAAATGATAGAAAATTACTCCAGAATACAAAATCCAAGGTTGTAACACAGCCAGAGGCATTTGGCTGAGGACAGTGAGCCAGCAGCAATTGCTGCAGGAGAAACCGCTGTAGATTTGGCTGCAGAGATGTTTCCAGGTAGTCAGCTGGTGCAATGGGAATAATGACATCTACATGGATGGGAGATATCCCTGCTGGATCTGGATATTTCAATGGGTGAGTTAAAGGAACAGTCCTCTTTGTTTAAAGAAAGCACATCTGGCTATCTCATTGGGCATAGGATACACATGAATGGATTTGCCTGTGTCAGGGAACATCTCTTAGCTCCAGGTGAACAATCTTTTCCCAGAAGTTCCTCCTTGCCTGTTCCCATTCTTCCCCAAATCATGTGACTGAGAGTCCAGAGAATTTAAGCCTATAAATCATCTGTCCTTGAGGAGAAGTCTGCAGTTAGAACTGCTTTGTGTGAGGAAGCTGCTGAGCAGCTGTAGCCCAAGAAAAAAAAACCATCAAATTGTTGTTGCCAGCTGGGGTCAAAGCAGAAGCTCATCAAGGTTTGGCTGGAGAGCACTAAGGAGTAGTGAAGAGATTAGCAATAGGAGAAGTGGCCTAGAGGGTGCAATCAAAAGTGAGCTTCTGTGAGCTGGGAAAAACAAGTCAGCAGGTTAGGAACCCTCTGTAGGCATCAGGATGAGGGATTTTTATCTGTGTTGTAACTGCCTTGCTAGCTCGATATGATCTCTGGTGCCCAGGACTTGCTTCTCTGCTGAGACACTGTGGACCTGAAAAAGTGCTAGGAAACTCTTCTATTCAATTTCACTGCCATTGAACATTTAAGGGAAAAGAAACCCCTGGGTCTGATTTGGAATTAAAGCTTTGAATTTGCCTTGCAAGCCAAAGAAGGAGACATCTAAGAAACATGACAGACAGGTTCAACTATTTGGAAATGTGGCCAAATGTTCAGTGTGGGTACAGCCCTTCACATAGAAGGCCATGATCATAATTAGGATGGCCAGGGACTGCCACCATACCACGATAAAATTATAAATGTATAATACAGTCTTACCTCACAAAGGTGCAGGGTGGATGCTGCATGTTTATGGTGGAAAACAAAGCCTGGAAATAGAAGATTCACAAAAGAAAACTAAAAATATTAGCAGGTTTCATGACTCACTGCAGTGCTTAAGGAGTATTTGTTTGTTTAGGGTTTTTAAATGTCATACTACAGTCACATTTCCTCTTCCATTTTTTATCATAACTTTAAGGGATATCCTTTTAATGTAACTTCAATTTAATTTTGTGACAACACTGTCTGTAGCAATAGTATTTTATTCTTGTAAAAACCTTGGACTGATGTAGCAATGACAGGCAAACACCAGCAACCCCCTGATAAAGAAGACCTTTTGGGTAAACGTATCACCAGAGACAAACTGAATGATGTCATATGCTGAAAAAAGGCACAGGTTGAGTTCAAGCAAGTGAGAAAAGGTGCTTTGTGGTATAGCAGGTCTTTTTCTTGTCCTCAGCATCTCTTAAGTAAACTCACTACAGTCATTTCTAAATGTTAGCTGTTAGTTTGACAGCACAGTACTTTTTTATTTCTTCAGTGACTGTTTTTGATGTCAAAAGCAGCTGTGTTCAGTCTTTTTTCTTAAAAAAAAAAACACAGTAGAGCTTAGCATCTGAAAAAATTGGCTTTGTGTGACTAACCACAAACAGGACACATGACTGTGTGCTGCATTTGCTACATTCCCCTTCAGTTAAAACAGTTTGGACAAAAATATTCTGTAAACCTAAAGGGGAACTCTCAATTTTCAGAATGTGTTTAGAGCTCCTCTTCAAAGCAAGCTTCAAACTTTTCCACCAAACAAAAATTTAAGAAAATCTCTACTCTAGAAAAGGGAGCTACAGAATTTGCTCCCCTCTGTCTTCTCTCTTTAACCTCAGTGCAAGAGTCAGGTTTCTAGGAAATATTTTTAGATTTTTTACATCTGTCTTTCCTGGGTAGTTATTGCTACCCTTAGGGCTGTTTCTGGTAGTTTGAAGAAAAGAAGAGTCAGCTAGTTTGAATATCTTAATACTCACATGCAGAAAGATATGAAGCACTTAAATCCCTAAGGTATCATTTTTATTTTAACACTGGTAATAAATTAAATGCTCGAGTAGACTTATTGCTAATCTTGCTAGTAATACTGGCTTTTTCAAAAAGATTTGAATATTTATTTCTATAAAGTATCTTGGAACTGCCAACTATTTAAGACTCATACTAATGAATGACCCTGTGCCTTGTAACCAAAGAAAAATGCTTTCTGTGAAACCTAATCCGAGGTAGCGATTACAAAAAAAAAAAATCATAGATACTTGAAATTTTCTGACCTGCCCACAGTCACATAATTTTCTCAGCAAAAATGTAAGGTATGCAGCCTACAAAGCCTCTTTTGTAGCCCATCATCTAGCCACAGGGTTTCCTTTTTCTTCTGTTGTATGTTATTATCTCTGTACTAGGATAGCCTGATCTTTATTGGCTACAGTGTGCAGAAACAAATCACAAACAGTAGGGCCAAAGGGACTTTAAGATTCCAAGATCCTTCTTTAACACAGGAGAAACTTATAAAAGGACTAAATCTGGTTATAGCACAATGAAATTCAGCAAAGCGTTTACTTTCTCCCTTTATCCCCTTTTGGGCTTGTCTGGGCTACAAGACAGATTATGCACTAGAGATCTAACATGGGTTGACACGAATGAGAAACATATACTCACTAGAAAGAGGCTTCATAACTCTCTTTAGCTGCAGAACACCTTAACCCTAGTAGAGAAAATGCAGATGAACAACAGCTCCTGGAAATTAATATTGTTTTGCGTTTGCTTTGGAACAGTTCTCATCACCTTGACCTGCACTCATTAAAAATAGGCTTATGAATGTGGCAGGGGTTGCTGATTAGCAGCTTCTATCTGCGAAGTAATTTCATTGTCAATTATTTCTAGTGGAATTGGTGACTCAAAACAAGATTTAAGGGTAAAGGACACTAAGGCCCGGTTTAGTCTTTTGGTGATCTCATTATACGAATGCTTCAGGACTGAATTTCTTGTATACGGAAACACAGAAAACTAGAGACCCTGAAATCCCCAACATTTCCATGATGAAAACAGAAAAAAATGTAACGAGGTAATGAATTGTTAGAAATGGAGAATCACAAGCAGTTTGAAAACTCAGAATTACACTACTCCAAAACATCTGTCTGTGTCATGGGGGAAAAAGTGTGAGTGAATGTGCATACACTGGAGAGTGAACAGTAAACCAGGGATAAAACACATCTGCAATCTCTGTTGGTCAGGTCAGTAAAACGATAATTCTTATTTTTATAAAAAGAGCACCTAAATTAGTTTATTTGCAGTAAAAAGCATACGCTCATGACACACAGCATTTATTCATAGAGTCTGCAGCTCTGCATGCTCACTATCACAATGCAGAGCAAAGCCTGCCTTACAGAGGTTTGATAGTGGCTGCCCTTTGAATTTGGATGTAAATGTGATATATGCCAAGTGCCATAGATTTGATCCTACTTTCATTAAGCTGTCTCAAAAAAACACAGCCTGGTGCTACACTGGCAAACACAGTGTGCCACTGCTACGCTCCAAAGAAACTCAGAGACCGGCACAAGATGGCTCAGATCAGGTTAGTTCTGCAGCCTTCTGTACCTTTCTTCTCAATGAGCTACTCATGAGGATGAATAACTGGACCTTCATCTAGACATGTCAGCAAAGAAAAATTAATTACATCTTTAGTACAATCACCAATCTTGTGTGTTGGAACACAATTTGGGTGCAAGCTTAAGAAGCAAAAGCCCCTTAAAGCTGACAGGATCTCATCATTTGTGAACCTGTACATTTAGGTGAAGTACACAGTAGATCACACTCCTGTTGCTTTGCTTGTTGAGACTGCAGTTCCCTGGGATATGAAGGTACAGCACCAAAACGGGAAAAATGGAAATAAGCCACAGGCAGTCAGCACTCCAGATGGGAAGGGTCAGTAGTGGTAAGAATCAATAGTGCTAATGGTATGTCACTTTTACTAAAGCTAGCAAACATCAAAATGGAAACATCTATCCCTTTTAAAATGTACTTTTTACTAAACTATATTCTATTTTTCAGGAAAGCTGAGTTCAAAACCTACTGATCAGCAGCCCTTGCATTGAAACACAAATGAACATAAATTATTTTAAAAAATCTAAATGCAAACCAACTAAACTGCATGACATATATACATGCACAAGTATCCTAGCTCAGATATAAGCATATATGCAAATATATATGTATATATTATTATACTACCAAACAGTGTATAGCTCAGAAGAGAATGCAAAAAGTAAGAATGATATTAGAGTTAGGTGTTTTGACAAATCTGTTTTATCCCTTGCACATGAAAGCATGATTCTTTGTATAATTTCATCCAAAGCTTATACTGCTAAAAAATTACACATACCTATCAATGATTATACTGCTGAAAAGTCAGAAAAGGAATACCAGAATTGGTCAAAATATTGTTTACATTTAAGAAACAAAGGGAGAAAATAATTGTTTTATACACTATTATCTAAAGAAAGAACAGATCATCATGACCAAGCAAGGTCCTAACTGTTGCAGCCATCGTGTTCATCCATAAGGATCTGTACTAGGTGTTTAGTCCACACATCTCACTCTCCCTGGAGTGTGATCAAATTTGCACCAAAACATGACCTTTGCAATCAGCTTCGCAAAATTAAAAAAAAAAAAAAAAAAAGGCGCTTTTGAAAAATTGACTATGTCCAAAAGCACATTGCAGCAACATCTTGTCTCTGGAACACTGAAACTTTTTTCTTTTTTTTTTCCTTTTTTTTTTTTTTGTGTGTAGCTTTTTCACATCCTCAATGGTCAACAGCTGGTTGTTTTGATTTTTAAAGAGAAAACTGAGTCCAGAGAGTCCACCATGACTTAAAACTGTTGGCTTCACAAGGATGTGTTAAAAACACCCCAACACTCTCAGAGTACAGAATTTAGCATAGCATAGCATTGCACTTTCCCCACAGTGTAAAGAAAGCAACATATTCATACATAGCACAAAACCAATATTAGCTGTGTGTTTATTAAAAATGTAACCATGTAAAATGAGAACTTACCTCAAAAAAGGCCCGCATTATATGCCACAGTTCAGATTATAATGGCATTCAATTACCAGCTAAGGAGACAAAACACTTAAGTCAAAAGCAAATGTGTGAAGTACAGTTTTTTTCAGAACTGCTTATTCAGAGATAAATTCAGAGACTAAAAAACTCACAGGAATCTGAGTGCAATTTTGAGTGCAATTTTCTGAAGCAGCTTTTATGAACTAGGAAAATCTGTACCTAAATTCCAACAATATTTCAGGACTGGCTGCCTTACTGTTTAGACGGTGATCCTCCAGCACCAGGTGCAGAACAAAATTGGAAAGCGTGTCTGTAATTTCTTGAGCACAATTTTAAACTGCCACGTAACATTCTGGGTAAGTGAGAGGTAAAATTGTGCTTTGCTGCAAATGCCATATGATTCAAGATTCCATGTCCTTTCTGTCCAAATACTCCTAACACAAAAGGAAAATATTAATATTTTTTTCCTCAGAACTCATTTTGTTAAATGTATTTTTCAAATAGGATTTGCAAATGATGCCACACTATACAGATCAGTGCACAAATGGGATTCAGCAGCTGCTCCTTGTTGCTCTGTGCAGATAACATTAGGTTTCATGCCTGTGGCAGCTCTTATCATTTTTTGTACAATTTTGGGGCAGGGAAGGAGACAGAAAATAGGAGGAAGGCAGACTTCTCAGAAACACCAAAGAAATGGTGTTAACCCAACACTGAAAGAGAAATGCTGATCAGCTGAGAGGAAACATAACACCCAAAGAACCTCTTGAGGAAAGGTAGGTAAAGGTGTGCAGATATGCCTTGAGATGAAGAATACAGTATTACTATTTTTGATTAAGAAACTAAGTAATTGCTCAGTACAGTTAATTTTAAGGCTTTGGAAATGTGAAATCTCTAGCTGTTCTTAAAACAAAAGGTCTGTATCAGGTGACTAAGGTAAACATGGTAATTAAAAGGAATAGTTGAAATGTTTTTGTAATTACTCCCTAGTCATTGTTAGGCTTTCCTGACTAATGGGGTTAGAAATCTTGAGCTAAAAGCATGTAGTGTGGAACTGATGTTATCGTGCACACCACATTGTTATACTTTCAACAAGAAAACAATTAAATAATTTCTTACTTTATAAAACACCTTTGAAAATAAAGACCCAGGACAATATGCTCTCTGTACACCTCCTGCAGAGACTTTGGAAATATATGTATTTGACACCTGTTCCATTTGCAAAGTTGTTGCCACTGGAGATAATAATTGTTGCTCAAAATTCCTCCACAGCTGTGGTAAATGCCTCAGGGCCACCTCAGTCACCCCAGTGCATTGCCTAGGTAATGCTAAGGGTACAGCCTGCTAGCAGGGAGAAATCCAAAGTGCATCACCTCAAGGAGCTCCTGAGAACAGTAGCTTACAAACACAAACCATAGTTCTTTCTCCAGATGGGTTTCAGTTTGAAGCCTATCTGAATAACATTTTTTCTTTATCATTACCCACCAAGTTTGCGTAAATCGGAACATACAAGGTCACTGACTTTCTGTGATCTTGAAGCTACAGGCAGGCCTTGCCAAGCAAAGAACAGTATTCAGCAAATGTTCTCCATGTCCTTTCTCAGAGCCCATCTTTAGTTAAAAAATTTGCATAGCACTGTTGGCAGGAACTTTTCATTTGATGAAGCTCTGCAATAGATCACTTCTCACTGAATTCTGCTGCAGCAGTTGTTCCTGGGAAGTACTGCAGACAAGCTAACTGCAAAAATACTTACCTAGTAGAAATCTGTAGAGAGAAGTCACTTATGTGACTTATGTGACTGTAATGGATTTTCTTCTGTTATTGATTGTTTTCTTCTGAGGTGGAGATATTTATTATAGCATACATTTGGGCTTTAGTACAAAGTTAATAATGAGCCAACTCTGTTTGAAAACTGATAAGCTCCACACAGAGCACTACACTTCCAACCTATGCTTAAGTGTGTAAACAACCCCACTGAAGCTACTGAGATTTCTTTCACGCCTAGTACTAAACAAACATCTAGTCTTAATTAACTACAACACAGCTTGGCAGCAGAAAAGCAACTAATTTAGGAAGTTTTGGAAATTTTAGATGATTTCGTTAGCAATTTGTGTGTATTTGGCCCTTTGCGTTAAGCAGTAATAAAGCTTACAGCTAAGAAGAGATATGTTTACTTGCAATCCAGAGTGATTCCTAAGAATACCAAGAATTAATGGCAATTAATTGCAAATAGTATTGGAAAGATCCCATAAAAAATATTTTCCCAGAACATTCTCTCATGCTGACAGAAATGTTAACATTTCCTTCATCCCTCAAAAAAGTCAGGCAAGGTTTATTTTTAGGAGTACCTCACAGTGGAAAACTGTAAACTGGAAACTTCAAGCATATAGAGAGGCTGAATAAATCATGACTGTGTTCTTCATTCCCCAGATGGCGAGCAGAGCTCTGTTAAAGCATAGTGGTTAGCAGTGGTAGACTAAACTTTTCTGGCAGTTGTTCTGACCACAGGTAAAAAATGGCACAGACTCGAGTTTGTGCTAAAGCCATAAGTTTATTATATTTCACATAGCAAAACATAGCATCTGGAGAAGGGATAGAGGGTGCTTTACATACCTATCAGTTGGCAATCCCTAAATGAGACAGCACTGGTTTTCTGGGTTTCATACCCCTATCCTTTTTATAAGATGCTTACTAGATGACTGGGTAAAAACATAGAATGATAGCAAGATTGTTAGTAAGAAAGTGGAAGAGCAGGGTCCACTAGTACAGAGATGAAGCCAGCTTCAGGGAGTTTTGCTAGTAAGGTGGGTGAAATACCAATCTGTGAGGGACCACATGGCAAAACTGATCCTTAATACAACACTTCAAATTAAAGGTGGTGTCATTTGTGGGTCACGCACAAAAGTTTCCCTTTAGGTACTGCTGTTATAAAGAATAAAAACTTGGAATCGTTGTATTTAATGGAATTCTGGAAAAGTTAAAAATTCCAGCAAAGGCGATCGAAAACATCTGAAGTTAATCAGTCACTCAGAAAGTGGTGGCAGCTAAATAGCCAGCTTCTTCTTACTTCATCATAGAAATTATTTCCCTATCTCCAACTTAAAAAAAATCTGCCGTGAACATATTTTTCTCTTTTAATAAAGCTCTCTCACTGAGAAAATATACCAATATCAGAAGAGAGGCTTGTAAGTTCTGTGAACAAAGAAATGCGGATGAAGAGTTCTATGCAGTTTCCCAACTGCCTACCTGCCTCTTAGGGCTCTCCTTGGCATCCGTGACAATTACACCATGTATTTCCTTCTACAGAAAGGAAGCGTCTCCTGATTCCAGGCCAACCACTATACATGTACAAATGAGAAACTGCACTTTTTGGATGGTGCAGTACTCTGCATGATCACTGCCACTGGATTTTCATATTCCCCTTGTTTTAGCCTCCCATCTCGTCTCTCCTGCAGGCTGGAAATCAAGTGGGGTCACAGTTTTTATGAGACGGTTGTAGAGCACCCAAAAGGAACGCTACCGACCTTGAGCAGCTCCTTGGGGCTATTTACTGCTGCTGCTAACTGCTATACACCAAGGCCCGGCTGGAACAGGTCAGGGACAAGGCACAGCCCACTGACAGCTGCGGATGGAGCCTGGCCGGGGGAAAAATCGCTTTCCTTACTGTACAGTCGCTTCAAAATTTCCGTTCAAAAGCAACCGAGGGGCCGATAACGCCTGTCTGCGGGCCCTCTCCCCAACGCGAACGACGATTTAGGGGCAAACACTGACTACAGGGCGAAGCCGCTGCGGGCACCGGGTGTGGGGGGCACGTCCGCCTACCCCCGCACTCCGGGGACCGGCGGGGCGGCTCCTCCGGGGATCACCGAGCGCCGTGGGTGCCTCCCTCCCTCCCTGCGGCCCTGACGGAGAGGCGGCGGACAAACAGCCCCGCCACTGCCCCCGGGTGCCGAGCCGAGCGGGGGGACAGGGCGGTCGGGGCGGGGGCACTGCCGTGCGGCTTCATCAGCCCTCGCCGGCCCAGCGCCGGGGCTTGGCTGCTGAGCTGCCCAGCGGCCCCCAGGAGGCGGCGGCGGCGGCCGGGGGACGCTGAGGAGGAGCCGCCTGCGCGGCCCAGCGGCGGCGGCGGGCGGGCCGGACACACCGACCGACAGAGCAGCCGCGGCACGGACGGACGGAGGGAGGGCAGAGCGGCAGCGCAGCCCGCGCCGGCAGCGCCATGGCCACCAAGGTGAGCAGAGCGCGGGGGTCGGGAGGCGGCTCCGGGGCGCCCCCTGCGCCGAGCGGGCCCGGCGGAGCGGCCGGGCGGGCGGGGGTCCCGCGGGGGACGGGCGGCGTGTCGGGGCCGCGGGAGCCGCTGCCCTGCTCGGAGCCTGCCCCTCGCCGGCGGCCGCGGGAGGCAGGAGGGAGGCAGGGAGGGGAGCGCCGAGCTCGGGCCTCGCCGCCGCCGCCCGGTCCCTGCGCGGGGCTCAGCGGGGCAGCACCGATCCCGGGGCGGGGGAAAGTTGTTTTCTGGTGTGTTTGTGCCCCGCTGGCCCCGCTCCTCGCCCAGCCACCCCCCGCTCGCTCGGGGCGGCTGTAGGGCCGAAAAGCTGCCGGAGGCCGAGGGCGCTGCTCCTGCAGCGCGACCCTGCCCTGCTCCCACCGAGCCGGAGAACCGGGCGGTGGCGGGGAGAGGCCTCGGCCGGCGGCAGGCCCCGGTCCCGGGTGTCCCGGCTGCCCGTCGGGGCTGGGACGGGCCGGCCCGACCGCCTCGCCCTCCTGGCCCTCGCGTCGCGTCAGGGCAGCTGATGCTGACCCCCTCGGGTGCATCCGGGGGAAGGGTGTGCTGTGTCTCTTGTGGGAGCCCAGGGTCTGCACTGTGCGACCTCTTAATAGTAAGCTCTGATTTTACACACACGCACACACATAAGAGGCAGGAAGTTAAATTATACTGTTCAGTTCTTCAACAGTATCTGCTATTAATGCAACACTCAAAATTAGCTTATCCTATCTGAAACTTTCTAAGTAAAAAATATTTGTTTACTACACTGGTTGATGAAAGCGTCTCTGCTTGTGTAGGTGTGAGTTAACACCCACCAGCAACTCATCTGTGACTTGTCTAAGTATCTCAGGAAGACTTTTTTGGTATCTGAAGTATTATTTTGAGTCACCTGACTCCATTAGCTTGGCTAGCAGTTTTAAAACTTCCTTTTACTGAGGAAGTGCACTATTTGTGTTGTACTTCTCAGTGCTGAAAAAATTCCACATCTTGAACTTGTCAAAAAGTAGCTGTCTCTGTAACCATGTACATTGATGTTTACTCATGTTTTAGTAAACTTTTTCAGTAGCACAGGGAAATTGATTCTAAGTTTCAAAACCACTTAGGCAGTTTAAAAAGTGTCAATATAGTGAAATTATGTTCTGTTGAGCTTTTAGAACATTGTTGATAGACTTGATTTTGGTGATTTCCACTGATTTGTGAGATGTGTGTATGAATGATTTGTAATCAGCCTAACTATTGTATGTAGCAAGAACATGACTTCTGGTGCACATACACTACATAATACACAGCATGTTAGGCAGATATTGTACTAAGCCAGTTTACTGTTTCTCTCCTCACTTTGAGGTGCAGTATCCTCATGGGATCCTGTGTTCTGTGGTGAACACACAAAGCCATTTTATTCATACATTTGGAAATTTTCACTTTGCTTTTCTTTAATTTTTTTTTTGGAACTGTTATGGCCCCACACTGAAGGGTGTATAATTTCTAACTTCCTAACTAGGATTGGCTTGAAATCAGGTGGTGCAGTTTTTTTTCATTCTACACATTGCAAGTTATGGTAATGTGCTTTAACTTGGGGGCTAAAATTGGGAAGTGGTAGTCAGTAAAGACTTGGTATTTTATTGTTATTATTTTGTCATGCTGGTAACTGAGAGCAGTAGTGAAGAGAAGCTTACTTTATTTTCTGTGAGCTCTACCCAGGAGATGGGTCCCTCTCTGCAAATGGCCCTGATTTGGATTTTATTTTTTTTCAGTTTGTGAAAACATCAGTGATAGTAAAGCATACATCGTTTTTTTGAGCTGCGTAAGGGAGTAACTGGCTCAAAAAACAGTTTTTAGGAAATCGGCCTACTAACCAGTCACCATTTCACTTGGAAAGTAAATTTTGTTTTTTAAATTGGAAACAAACTTCTCACCTTCTGCTCGTGCTCTTTCTAAAATGACCTATTTTAAAAAGAAATATGCAAGGTGTATTTGTTTTGTAAGTGAAATGCTAAAAAACCTAAACTGTCATTAGCTATCTGGAGTAGGAATTTTTTGAACTTTAATGATATCAAATCCTATATGGCTGGTAGGGGTGACTGACAGTCCAGCCTGGCCTATGCTGCTTGGGCTATTAGCACTTTCTGAATTAATTCCTATTTAAACTAAAATATACTTTCCAAGGAAGGCTATTGGAAAATTCAGTCTTGATTTGAATGCTTTCAGTGATGGAAAATTCAGTCTGTCTTTTTTTTTTTTTTTAAACCATCCACTCTCTTGCTGATGGATGCTTCTTTGTTTTGAATTGAAATTTGCCCAGTGTCTGTTTTCGGTTTTATACTTTTGTCTACAAGATTTACAAATGTTCGTATGAAAGTGTTAGATTTCCTGGGGATGGAGGATGCAAATAGGGATTTCTTCCACAACTAGCTTGTAAACCCTGGTCTGTTTTCTTGCAGCCCACTTTGATAAACCACAGCAATTAAGTTCCTGGAGTTTTCCAGTGTGAAGACATGATCTACAATTGTGTAATGTGCTGGCTCTTCCCTGTACCATTCAAACTCAATGCATTTCTTACTGAAATAATAAAAACTTTCAGGGGAAAGGACTATTATTTTCATACCAAGAGGCTTTTACCGATAGTTTCCTTGCATATTTGTTAACTGGCATCTTGGTAGGGAGTCTGTTGTTGAAAGGGGTTGTCGTGGCACTCTGAAGGCTGTAGAGGCTGTCTCTGATGCCATGAGCTAAACCCAGTTTCCATTGCTCCTTCTCCTTTCTCGCTCCTCATCCTGTGCTGATGTACATGCCAGGAGTCAGGCCTGCCTTTGAGCTGCAGTAAGTTGCTGAAATAGCGAAAAATTCACTGAGCGGAAACAGCAGGGCCATTTTCTCAAGTTCTAGGGAGTTACGGTAGCTGAAAGTTTGCTTAGAGCTGATACAAAAGGTTGAGTAGGATGGCAGAGTTGGCTGGGGGGAGACTTTCGTTGTGAAGGGGTAGAAATATAATGAGGGATAGAAATATAAGTGGGAAATGGATGATCTGAGGCTTCTGGAGGCAGTTCTTTGGTTGGCTAGATCCTTACTATAACTTGGCAGTGGATTTTGTGGTTTGCTCAAGGTTACGTGCTCTAAAAACTGAAGCAAGTGTAAAAACACCTAAGCAAAATAAGAAAAAAAATAGATGGTTTAGGAGAAGCTAATTTCCAAAGTTTAACAGTAATTTAACTGAACCTGACTTCAGAGGTAAGCAATTTCATATCCACATTTAAGAACTGATTCTTTAATCTAGATACTTTATTTTGGATGTTTCCTTCAGAAACAGAGTTAACCTCACTAATTCCTTATTTGTAACTGTGCATCACAAATGATGGCAGAAAGTGCCTGAGCCTAAAAAATTTTCAAAACTTGGTCGCAAAGAAAATGCAGTATTGTAAATGTGTTTCTGTGATAGTTGCTTACAAAAGCTGTAGATGAGATTCTTACTTTTCTCTTTATTCTTTTTTGATTTCTTTGGCCTTTCCTCTTCTTTCCCCAATAGAGTTTGCAAAGCTCCAGCTTTACTCATGCCCTTTCTTTCGTTTTTGAGCTTCATTCAGTAGGGAGAGCTAGAAATGCCAGGAAGCAATATGCTGGCTTTTAAATAATGTGCTCCCTACCTCAGTCTATTTTTAGACTTATTTTGAAATGTAGTCAAGTCCTTTTCTTGAAAAGGGTGATGTTTTGCCATTTGTTAAGTCCTGATTTCAGAAGGAAGTATGATGTTATTACAAGAACTGGATAAGTTATGGCACACTGATGGGCAAGACAGTTCTTCTGGAACCTGTGCTACTAACATACAGTGAGAATTTTAATTTAAAAGTTGAAGTTAGAACTAGAAGCTGATTTATAGGAGTAACACCACTGAAGTTGGTGACATCACTTTCACAAGTGAGGTATTTCACAAGGCAACTATTGATAAACTTCATGAGGTTAAAGCCTCTCTTAGCGTCAATACCAACAGTTTTTATTTTGGGACTTTAGGGGCACTTGTATCTCACCATTGTGTTCTTGATTGTTCAATGGTTTGTCTGCTTTGAGAACTCATTTAGGTGATTCTGTTTGTAGGACTGGGCCCTTTTTGTGGGAAGAAGTCGCTTGAGATGAAAGCTTAGACTGAATATTCTGTTCTTTAAAGAAGATAAAACTTAGTGATACTTCTACAACATGGAAATGCTGTTCAAGGCTTTCTTGTCCATCTAATCATGTTTTCTCTTGTGAATGCCACTTACCAGGTATAGTTGAATTTAGCATGATTTTGTAGTTGTGGTGAGGGAAGGTCATGATTTACATATGAAAATTTCAGGTAGGAAAAGGTGACAACACATTAGACTTAAAATAAAGATTATTATCCTTTAGCGTGTTTCCTTCCTTCCATCTTTCTTTTTGATTCCCTATTTCTCTCACTAGTGTAAGGCTTCCCCAAAGAAGTCCCCCATTTTCCTTTGTACCATCACGAATCTGTATGTTTGCATTATGAATGGGTCAGAAACAATTCTTTGTTCTGATTTGCAGCTGGGAATTGAAGCATCTCTCTGTGCTAAACCCTTTAAAATACCCAGACTTTGTGTTCTGCAAGTCTGCCTTCTGTATTGTCATAACTTTGGAAGTAAACTCCTCTAGGAAATCTCATCTTAAAAGAATATTCAGTTACTAAATCTTAATTTATCTGTGAATTGGGATTAACTTCTACTATGCTGATCACTTCATAATCCGTTCAACATGTTCCATTATTTAAATTCATTATTTAAATTTAAATTATTTAAATTTATTTAAGACATAATGCAAAGAATGAGATCACAGTTGATTTATATATGTAAGATGTGATGGAACAAAACTAATTAGGTAAAGTAATAATTTTGATTTTTTGGTCTTAATCATGTGGAAAATGTTTGGGTTTTTAGGCTGTGATTAAGTACATGTGAAAATACTTCCTGGGCTTTTCTGAGTATTTTGGTTTGGTGGTTTGTTTTCTAAGGGGCAACAAAATGACTATAAAAGGTGAAAATATTTGGTTATGCAAATTTACCACAGATTCCTGACCTATCGAAGGGGTGAGGTGTTAGGATGAGCACAAGAACTGATACTGTCTAATTTTATGAAGACACAGGTTTTCTGTTCTTTTTTCTTTGTCAGGCCTTATAATTTTTTCAAAGGTTCAGTGATAAGTGGGTTATGTTACATTGCAGCAATTACTAGTGCAAGGCTTCTCATTTCTATGCTGGAGAGCTGGTGAGATTCTGTGATGCTGTGCTTGGATGATGATTCCTCTGACTCAGTTTTTCAAAGTTATTTTAAGCACCTAGGCATTGAGTCATCAGAGACTCATTACCAGAGGTCGTCATTTAAAAACATGATTGCAGCAGCTAAAGAGAAGGAAGTCTGGTATCAGGTGTCCTAAGCTTCATCTGGTTTATAGATTCAGTGATTCAGATTTTCACTCTGGTAGAATTTCTCCATACATTGGTATTATTTCAGCAAGAAGGCTTTACAATTAACTGCAGCTTTGGAAAAAGCTTTATTTTACTCCATTCTTTAAAGGTCTTCCTCTGTGAATTATCTTCCCCTTAGAACCTCTGATTTTCAGGTCATGAAAAAATTCCTAGAATATAAACAGAAGAATGTGTGAATATTCAATAAACTCCTCCTTTAATTAGGGTACCTGGCAAATTTCAGAGTTTACAGAGGCCATCAAGGGAAAACTAATATGAGAACTTTGCCATTTTAAATATATGGATTCCTTCCTGTATTAAACTGCCAAGCAATTGCAACATGGATGGTGTTGGAAGCAGTCTTGCAAAACATTACAAAAGCAGGTAATACAGACCAAAATGGTGAGAGTGATTTGTTTCAACCAGCCTGTAAAAAGATAGATCGACATTAGTTATCTAGAATTATTTTAAATAAATAGGTATTGCAGTGCTCAGCATATAAAGCTAAACCTCTTCTATTTCAAAGGTTGTATCACAATTTCATTCAAAGTCACTTTACACTTCTCTGAGAGCTGAAAATCAGAACTTGTGCTTTTACTTTCTTTAGTTGTATTTCTGCTTTCTCAGCAATTTATGATTGGAAAAGAGCTTCCCAAGTAACACGAAGTTCAAAAAACAGAGCAATCTTGTAATAGTCCAATAAGCAAAATTTAAATGCTGCTGAAGAGAAGCAAATATATGGATATTGCTTACTGGAAAAATTAATTTAAGCTTCTGAGCCTTATCCTTTTTTTTTCCAAAGCACTCTTTCTCTTTGAGCTTCATATGGATTAGAAACCTCTGTTGAAAAAAAACCCAAAAACCAACCAAACAAAAAACACACACACGCCCCAAAAAAACCCCCAAAAAACTGTTAAGACCAGAATCATTTGACTTTGACAGTTAGTCTTATGTGATACCCATAGTAAAGGGAGAATGGCACGAGGGACAGCTCTTCCTGTAGGGAGCTGCCATTAGGCAGGCTGATCCAGCTGCTGTGTAGTTGCGAGGAAACATTCAGGACATGACTCGATATGAAGGGCACATGAGCCGTCCTGGGCACTGCTAGTGACAGGGTGCGGGCTCACGGTAAGTGTGCTGGTAAAGTCAAACCAGCGACTCTGCGTGTGAACGTGTTTTTTGGGGGTAAAAGCTCTGTTTCCTCCTGTATTTTGGTGCAGCTCTTCCCCCCAGGCCCTGCCCCTTAACGGAAGCCACTTTACAGGAGGGGTTTCCAATGTGCAAAATAGGTGGCTGGAAGGAGGAGGAGGCGGTAAGGAGGCAGGCAGTGCAGCTTGTGGGAGGTCTCTGGGGAGCCCAAGCAAAACAGCTGCTTCTGGGCAGGGGTAGTCATGTCTGACCTGGGGTTTCTGCAAGTGGGACTTGCCCAGGTGAAATCATTCAGTTTAGCTCTTGGAAAAAGTGGGACTGGTGTACTGGTTTCTTCTGACTTGTCATAGTTACTGACTTCTACTCTGAGTTGCCATCTGCTCCTCCTTGGCAAGGGAACTGTTGTGCTTTTATTTTGTGTATTCATATGGTATCTCTGTTTATACACAGTAGGTTTTGGACTTGCTTTGCTTTTCCCAGCCTTAGGAGACTGCAGTACTTAATGTTCAGAGCAAAAATAAGTTGTCCTCTCAGTTCAAACAAAGTGTTTTCTTTCTTGGTTGATAGAACAAAATGGCTAATTTTCAAGAACTGCTATAAAAATTTCCTTAGAATAGCTTTAAACTGTTTCTCTCTTCTGTATGAGGATTTTTTTCTTTACAATGATTATGTGAGTGGTTTCCAGAAGAAATGCAATTGATATAACACTATTACATTTATTGTTCCTTCTAGTTCTGATTTAAATCCTGATATTGCCTGGAGAGCTTATACAGTTCACATTTCTTCAGCAGTAAGGTCATGTCAGATGAGGTGCTTCATTTCAACCTACAGCTTCATCAGATTTGAGAGTCAAACCTAAATGTTTTATTTCCTCCACTGCATTAATTCTTTTTTGGGGGTCAAGGTTTAATTCGGTAATTGAATATTGCAATAACATATGATAACATAATGTAATTAGTCCTTACCTCGTTACAGCACAGTTTTTTCAGCAGTACTGTAATTTCCTCCCTTAATAGCCCTGTATTTGTCCTCTGAAAATGATTGCTTATGGAATACAAGATTAAACATCTTCCTTTCTGCAAATAACTAGACCATAGTCTTGGAAGTTTGTATGAAGGTTGTTGAATTACAATTTTTTTATCGGCAGCTCTGTCACATTCTGTCAAGCTGCCACATTTTCTAGTAATTCGTAAGGAAGCAGAACTTCAAACTTACTTTTCAGACTTCTTTGATGCTTTCTGTCACTGTAAAGGTTGCTGGTACAAGAAAAATTTGTGTGCTGTCCTATTAAACTTTAAGTGTTTTATGACTTAATCCACTTCTGTCATTCATATATCAGAGATATATCTCCTTTTTTTGTTATTGCATCTGTTCAGGAATTGTTTCTCTTCTTTTTTTTTTTTTTCTCCTTGTTTTAAAGTGTGATAGACCATCACTGCTAGTGTGCACATTGCATTAAATTGCAGGTACTTAATGTCCAGTTCAAGTGCCAGGTGTTCTCAAGCCAGGTCAATGACTGAGCTTTGCTTATTTGAGCTGCCATTTATCATGACCAGTTTGTAACTTTACAGGATCCTGTACTTTTCAACGCTGCTGACAGAAAAGCTTAAAATAACTCTAGGCTTGGATACATTAGAACCCAAAAAATGTGAACCTTTTTCGTTTCTGGAATAAAGAAGCTTCCTCTGATAGAATGGCAGTGCATTGATGTTGGTATAACAGTTTCCTCACTTGTGTTCATAAAATAAAAGTAAACACAGGCTTTCATAAAGAAGTGTTTCTAACAAGAACTAAGACATACCAAAACATTAGTATATTGTTAATGTTGGTTACTCAAGTAACAGAGAATTTAGCAGAATTCTATGTTGAGAATTTGTTCTGCTGCATTTTAGATTCCTTCCCAGCTGCCTTCAGTGAACATGCAATAATACCTGTTTTCCTATTAGTATTTACCAGTGTTTGGGACTTCAAAGTAGTACAGCTATTCCATTCTGTATTTTATGGGTTAGGTTGTATTTGAAGTAGCATCATTTTAGCATGCAGATAGTTTGCTTTGCTTGGTATTCATTTGCTCGTAGACTGGCCTGTGTAACTGGTACATTGAGATGCACAGTGTGTAATAGTGTGCTGAGTCTGAAAAGGCTTGAAGTTCATTAGATAACCTTAGTGAAACTTTGTGCCTCTCCAGTTATTAGGATAATTACTGTTTTTTCTAATCTCTGCTCTCATAGAGGCGATGCTATTGTGTGTCTACAAGCTGTCTTAATGAGTAGGTCACAATGTGGCAATTTTTCTGGTGAATGCTGCAGGCTTTTTCTGAAACCTTCACCTCTTACTGGCTTTGTTTTCTGGGGACAGAACAGTGAGGGTACAATACTGGTGCCCCTAAAGTTTCAGGCAAACATCAGGGGACTTGACACAACAGACTTCTAAAACGCACTGTTAAATATTGGTTCAGCAAACAGTTGCAAATGTTGCAGTTTGATTTCAGAAACGCAGTAATGATTAATCTAGGCAGAGATTTTAATCACACTTGAGATAAATGCATCCTGCCTAACATCCCTAAATACAAACCCATTCTGTATTTGCTGCAGTTGTATGTCCTGGTGAAACTGGAATTCATGTTCTCAAATTTAAAACTGTTTAGTCCCCAGTCTATTTGGAGATCTGGAATAGGTTGATATCCAGAAAGGAAAATATGGGGAAGCCTGGGCACTTAGAGCAGTGTAGGTCATTGATTCTGAAAAGGAGCTGGTATCATTGGAACTCCTTACAGGAAAAGATTTGCTGTACATTTTTAATAACTGATAACTTGTTTATAAGTAATGTTTTAAACAAGAAAAAAAACCTTCAGGTGCTTAACCCAACTGAAAGCTCAGATGTGATTCAGAGGAGTATCTGAGTCAGTATTTGGAAACATCTCTAAATCACATGGGTGTCGTGCATGTATTTCTGCAAGTGAATTTCCCTTGCTTCTGTGTTGCTTGGGTGCTGGGGGATTCTGTTACTGGGTTTGACAGTACCCCTAAATAAGCCTGTAGGAACACTACAAAAGGTAACCAAGCACATCTTTTAAGAGTTTGTGATGGTTATTTTGAAAGTATCAGAATTTGAATGCTGCTTTTTAAAACCCCTGAACTGCTTATAGATAATCCTCAGACTTTAACATTCTTAAGTACTGTTGTAAATCTGGAAAATATTGCAGTTTCTCTTTGCTTTTTTTCATGCTGTGTGGCAGTGGTTATCTACCCACCTGACTTATAACTGCATGAACAGAAACTGTAATTTGTTTTAACACCTGGAGATTTTAAGATCTGTTACTTTCTAACACTTTTTAAGAAATTTCAGTCACTTGAGCCCTCATACTGCATCGGTAACTTTTAGTCCTAGATGCTTGAGATGAAGAAAGGGCCTACTCCGTAGGAAGTCACTTGAATGCAAGTTCTTGGTGTGCATGCTGCCTGTAATGCTGACCAGGAGCACATTTCAGTGGGCTTTGGGATGTGCTGATGCTTGCTTGCTTGCTTGCAGGTAGACAGCTATTATAAAGAAGTTCACATTCTGTGAAGCAAAAATAAGATATGTAACCAAAAATGAGTTAGACTAGCCTGAACAGAGTTCAGATCTTCTTTTCTGACCAAGAAGGGATTTTCAGCAAGACAGTACTGTGTGGTAGATCTAAAGAGCTAATCTGTCCTCAATGAGGAAAACCCAAGTTGCTGAAGAGGCTAGTTAGTTATTAATACTATAGAAAACATTTCCAAGTCTTTTTAACACTTGAAAACTTGCCTATTCACTTCTTTCTTAGACAAAATCATACAGAAATGGTTTCAAGAGAAGCTTATTACACCTTTATTCTAATTCTGAAAGTGCCAGTGGTTTTGTGCTTTTGTGCTTCGTGTTTTGTGCTTTTTGGAAACTCTTCATGTTTTGTTATCAATTTACTTCCAATATGAGATGGACCTTTTAATCCAGTGTGAATGATTAATTAAGTACCTGACTGAAGTATTGTAGGTACATGCAGCTTCTGAGGCTTGAAGGGAAGCTCCCTGTTCTGTGTCTCCTCTGTCTGCAAGCATGTTTTATTAGCAGGAAGAAATTATGCGAGTCCTTGTTTCTTAGCATTTTGTCTGTATTTAATTTGCTTCTAATGTGCTTATAGTCAGTGGTGTTGATTTCTAATGACTAGCTTCAGGCTATTGAACTTATTTTAGTGTTGAAAAATTGTTCTGAGGAAAGTGAGCCAGCAGATCAAGAGACATTTTTAATGTGAATTTCTAGAGTAGTGTGAGGATCCAGCAGTTACAGCTGGTGAGGGAATTCAGTGTAAATAATACGTGAATATTGTGACCTCTCTTAGTCCACAAGTGTGACCTCTCTTAGTCCAGACTGAACTTAGTTTCACATTTTGGATGAGTTGCTTTAATGCTGATGTTGCTGAAAGCAAAACATAATTGTATTAGAAAAGAAATGTAATACTAGAAGTTTTAATTAAACAGGTGACTTTTATTTTTTGCATGTTGTTTAATAAAGTCATAGTATCAAATGTGTCTGTTTTTTCAGGCTAGTAGGTTTTTTCCTAAGCATATATTGAGCACATACACAAGAAAAGTGATTCTAGCATTATAGAGGCAATATACATTTTCTCCATTTGCTCTGTATTAGTTAAAAAGATAAACATTGGTGTCTTTTCTTCTTTATAATAAATCTTTATCATTTTTAACCGGCAGTTTCAGCTATAATGTATAATCTCTTGTATTCCTAAGGTAAGGTTTCTGTAGGAGTTTGTCGTAGAAGACAATATCCCTATAGTGTCCTCTTATGCTTTCATCATCAGTTTTCTGTTTACTTCTTGTCTCTTAGGGAAAGCCTGTGAGAGAAACATGTGGAGATTTCTTTACTGTGGCAAGACAGAAGGTAGCTGCCTTTTCAGGCTGAGTCACAGGCACTTGGAGAGCCACTTGATATTTCGGTATAGACTATTAAAATGCACACTTTGCCTAGCAGTCTGACACAGTTGTGATAGACTAAAATGAAAAGGCATTTTTTGTCAAATCATAGCCCCAGGTGTTTCCCTTATTATTAGTATAAATTTTTTTTATACTTTCAAGGCCAGGTTGGATGGAGCTTTGAGCAACCTGGTCTCGTTGAAGTTGTCTCTGCCCATGGCAGGGAGGTTGGAACTAGAAGAACTTTAAGGTCCCTCCCAATCCAAACTGTTCTATGATTCCATAATTCAATGTTGCAGATGCTGCGGTGAAAATCTCTTCAGACTTGGATAACTTAGCTTTTGGAATGAGCTTAAGTTTCAGGATAAAGGGTAGGGAAATGGTTAAATCTGCCTAAATGTTAGCCACTGTTGGAAGAATGTTAGTGTCCTTAATCCTCTGAGGTGGGAAAGAGGTGAGGGGCTCCTGTCTGTATTTCTGAAGCATTTTCCTTACTGTTTTTCTGAGCTCTTTGGACACCAGCTATTTTAAACTTCTTGCAGTACCCTTAATAATATCCACAGTGAGACTTGGCATGTGTTTTGACTTGGAGAGAGTTTTTTCAAACTTTTGCTTTTTGTTTGCAGAGTATTGCCACTTTATAGATTAATTGCTTAATTTTGAACCATTCTTTTGGATGTAATTAAAATAAACTGTTAATTTCTGAAGTAATTTATTTGCAGCTAGGTTTTCATCTCTATTATTTTCTGTCTGCTTCCTCAATTTCTCTGATCCTGGGATCCCAACCTATATCCCACATATGCTATTTCTATTTTGTTCTCTTAGAACTGCCCTTCAGAATGAATATTTTCCTTCTACAAACAATACTGTTGGGAAAAAATAATTCTGAAAAAAAAAACCTAACCAAAGAAACCTTGCCAAAAATGTATTAAAAAACTCAAACCAAACCCACATCCAAAAAGCTTGTAGCAGAGAATGAATAAAACAAAGTCTGGGCAGACAGAAATGCATTTTCCTGTTCTGTGTTTCCAGGTGTGATCAACGTATTGCTTATCAGTTTTTCACAAGCAGCAGATTTCAAAGGCTTATGCTTACTAGACCTACCAAAGAATATTTTTACTAACTGAAGCAGTTTTTATAGCAAACCTTTCTGAAGTTTATTTGTAATAGAAATGTTACTGGAGTTACTTGAGGTGATCAAAAGCCCTTTGTTGTTCATTTCAGCTAAAAGCTTAAGCTGCCGTCCTAGAAGAAAAGTTCAGGTCTTACTAACAAGGCTATTTAAAATTTAAGGACTTGACTTGCTCAGAAGAGTCCTAGGTAAAGAAAGAGGGGGGAAAGCACTAATAATGGACTTTTCTTTATTTTAAAATTTTTTTTTAAATTTGATTTTTGACATTTTACCAGGCTTCCCAAATTATGGTTTCCGCTTTTCCACTGGATGCAGATTTCTCTTAAACCCACACTTATCTGCCCCATATATTTTCCAAATCAGAAGTATGGAATTTGACCTTCTTTCTGTGAATATGGGAACTGTTGCCACCAGCATGAACCTGTAAGGTGTTGCCATCTTGCTGCTGTGATACAGTAGATGAATTTCTGACAGTGGCACCAAGCAATTTAAACCTGTGAATCCTTGTCTCTTGACAACAGCACTGCTGGGTGCCTGAAGCACTGAACTGCTGAAGGGCTAACTACAGAAAGGAAGGCATGCAGTTATTATGAGAATTTCATGCTATGAAACTTTTATGGATATTTCCGTTCTACTATCTGCCACTGCCAGCTGACCAAGTGAAGCAGTTGTGGTCCAAGTTTCCCAAACTCTAACACATGGCTGAAACAGATGAATCTACTGCATTACACAAGAGCTCTTTCTAATACCAATGTCCATAGGGAAAGCATTTTCAAAGGTGTGTCAAATTTTTGAGTGACTTCTCCAACTTTGGTGCTATAAAGCATACTTTGATGCAGGAGTGTTGTGTTACAATCAGGAAGTTCAGCATTACAAAAACATTTTGGTTCAGAAGGGTGACCTTAAAGAAAATCCAGTAATCGCTTCATATGGATCATTAGTCATTCTTATTAAGAAAGGCTTAGACAGGGAAGCTATTAGGAAAGCTTCTCTGAGCACAAATGTTGTGCATTTGCTGTTAGCCTGTATGCTTATGGATAGAGAGGAATACACAGCTTTCCTTGTCCTTCTCTGTGCACAGCTAGCCTGCTGCAGGGGAACTGTATTGCAGGCGTGTGCCTGTGCACATCAGGGTTGTCCAGCTTGGGGGTAAGTTGCTCTTCCATCTGAGCCTAGTCTTGAGTGAAACACCTTGGAAAAGGCAGAAAGATTCTTAATAGAAGTAGGTGCTTCTGTTGCTTTCTCATCTCTTTCAAGATTCTGGGGGACACACAGAAGAGCCAGTGGATCAGGATGTTTGCAGAGATCTTGGATACTCATCTAGTAACTTAGTGTAGAGATAGTGTAACCCTTCATTGGAATTTTATTTTAGTGACTTTTGCTAGACAACTTCCTTTCCTCTTAATTTACTCTTACTAGTCTTGACACACTGACAGGTATAGTTGCATAGTCTTACGTCTGCTTTCAGAAATAAGTTGGCAAATGCTCTTAGTTTTTTGTTGTTTGTTTTGTTGCTTTTTTTCCTCTTAGTTTTTAGTATTATGGAAAGAAGGGGGAGGTACTCAACTGAGACAGAAGTAATAGAGGAAAGCTAAGTCTGCTCCAGGTCTGCAGAGGAATAATACTTTTACTAATCTAGATACTGCTTTCTAGTGTGGAGAATCTGTTGTGGTTTAATATGCTTAGGCATGATTACTATTATAATTCTAAAAAGACAGTAACAGGGATTGATTGCAATGCTTAGAACTTCTCAGTGTTAAGAGACTTCAGACTGTAATAAGTTCAGTAAATCTGTAAATTGGGAAACTGCAGTCCAGTCTTGTAACTACAGCAGTTAGAACCAGCTCCAAAGAATTGATACAACAACGAGAATTACTGCTTTCCTTTCTATTTCCACCAACAAAATGTTTGAATCTGTGAGGTTTCTGTAGTTCTTGGATTGTTTGATCCTTTTATATATGATCAGAAGTAAATATGAAGCACAATAGTTACTGTAGCAAGTATTTTATTTATATTGTTTTAACCTCTGTTTTGAAGAAGTTGTCTTCGTGGTGTTAGTTCTGTGATCTGGAATTCATCAGAAATTCTCATTTTATAAATATTCAAAGTGTCTTGAAGCTTAGACCTAATATTCAATGCATGTGTTGCAGTGCCTAGGAGCTAAAACGCTTTTCTTGTTAAATGCTTTTCTCCATGCCCACTTGCTATTTTGCATAAGTTGCAAAGATCTATCTCTAAGCCTTAACTGCTACTTGGATGCAATATTTGTGGCCAGTAAGAAGGAAAAAGCTCATTGCAAAACCAAACCATTTTCCATTTTGTAGTACTTTGGAACTGATTGTTAGAAATTTAAATAAGGTTCGGGCTGAAGCCTCTGCCCAGAGAAGGGGCAGGGGCTTTCCATTGTTAACAGTGCACTTATTAATTGAGGGAAAACATTTAGTCACTTAGTTTTACTTACTTTGGAGTTGGTTGAGTTTATACTATTTTCCCCATTAAATCTCAACAGTAAGGGGGTAGTGTTAAAGCTTACCAGAAGTTCTTAGGGACTTAATTCCCAGCCTAGGCAAGTTACCCCCAGAAATGCAAGTGGAATGGAGAGTACTGGCAGAAAAAACTGGGGAATTTATTTGAGACGTCAGTATATGGATCAGGTTGTAGATTACCTCCAACAGGTTACAGGTACCTCAGTTCTTAATGCTCTGTAATAATCCATTTATGTGATATTGGAAATCTTCTTTAATTTTCAATTTCTTAAACTGCAGTAAGCAAAGTTTGTTTGTAATTTTTTCCCCTCTTCTACTTTTTAAAACAACTTTAGCAACCATCTAGAGCAGGTGAATAGATGGACTTTGGCACAAGGACTTTATTAAATTCTTTTTATCTCCCTTGGCCTTTCCTTCCCTACAAGCTGAATACTTCCAGATTTTTCTGCTTTTTATGGTTTTATGTCAGAAAAAAGGGGTGTCTAGGTGGGAATCATAACAACTTGAAGTTTTGAGACAGGCAAGACTTGATGGTGAATGGTATTTTTTTTTTCTATCACATAATTTGCTTTCAACAGAAATCATTATTGCATTGTCATCTCTATCAGAAACAATTACTTTTTGTTTAGTGATTTTTTTCCTTCCTCTTAACCTCCACGTACAGGAAGGAACTCTTTGCTGTACAGTGTCTGATGTTATTAGAAACACCAATATAAAATTTTATTTTGTCTTAAATTTAATATTTTAACCTGCAGGAACAAACCTCACTTCTGTATGAGCTGAGGTAGCTAAAGCATGTGCTTTAGCAAATGTGCATTTCAAAATGTGCTAGGGAACACTAGGGAAGTTGGTGTGTTTCCTGAAGTAAAAACTTTCTGCTACATTAAATCCTGTATGACCTGTAGAAATAAGGGCTATGATGCAATATACATTGAGTTTGATATTTTTCTTCTGTGTCAGCACTGTCTGAGAAAATCTGTACTTTTTCTGTTTGCCTTTCCTGACCAATAGTCTAGCTGTCTCTTTTGCTGCTCTTAAATACCCCAGCATTGGCATCAATCAGATAAAATAATGTATTAATTACTTCTTGGATACCTGGCTAACATAAAGACTTGAGGTGTAAATAATAAGAGTTTTATCTTTTATGAATTCTACTACTGTGCTGAGTTTTATTTAAAGGGAAGAGAAGCTCAGATAAAGGATCAGGTTTAAAAGTTTTCTAATATGCCAGTTTAAATGGAAAGCTAAAAATCTGATTCTAGATCTTCCTTTTCCATGGGGAAAATATATATAGTTTCTCTATGCATCTATTTCAACAGTTTCTAAGAAAGTAAATACAGTCCCTTTGTAATTCCTCTACTTTTTAGATCGGAAAGGAATTTAATAGAAGACAATGAAAATATCTTTATAAATATAATCTTAGGTCATGTCACAGTTCTTGGTATAAAGGAGCAAAAATATTCTTTAAATGTTAGGCAACTTTGTCAGTGTTTCAAAAGTAACATTTCTTTATGTAGTGTAGTAGCAGAGTCAGTACATAGCAAAGCCTTTGTGCATCTAAACACTTAAAAATTAGGTTGGTTTTGTTTTTCCTTCCCCAACATGGCAATATGTAACAGGCCTACTCTCACTGATTGCTTGTGTGTTTGCATAGTTCCTCCCATATAGTCTCAAAACATAATTTTACATATTACATTTTATGTAATGCAGTGGTTACTTACATCTGTAGTTATTTGTTTTTCTTTTTCTGAATTGCTTGCTCTATGAAACAGTTCCCTTTACCCAAATTGGAGCTAGAATATGTCTTGTAGGAAAAAAATTGCATTGTTCGCTAAAGTTAGAATCCTTTCCTTCTTCCCCCGGAAAATGTCATATGGATAGTTCTGGACATGGCAGCCAGCCTTGAACTGTGAATCCTTCTGGTAAATTATCTCCAACAAGCTCTACATGAGATTTTTATCTCATAAAGTTTTTGTTACTGTTCCGTTTGGAGTTCAAATCTAGGAAACGTTAGCATCTTGCGTGCTGAGTTGCTCTTTGTACTTTCAGCTTGACCTCACTTACTATTTCTGTTAGTTAAGTTGTGCTGATACTTCTAAATAAGCTGGAAGGCTCATTGTTATATTCTTTTTCACATACAGGCTCGTGTTATGTATGATTTTGCTGCTGAGCCTGGAAACAACGAGCTGACAGTCAGTGAAGGGGAGATCATCACAATCACCAACCCGGTAAGAAAACCGAGATGGAATCAGGGCTTCAGTGCGCTTTCCTGACCTACTTCTAGCAGATGGAAGAAAAATGGTGCTAGATGACATCTGAAGCCATGGCTACCCTTCCTTGAAGAATGAGCAAATAAACTGAAATCAAAGAATTTTCTAATAGTTTTGTGGAAAAAAAAATGCAGTGAGAAGTTTTGGAGGAGAGGGGATTCTCAAATTGTGCCCACACACTTAAGAATGTGCTCAGCTTTGTTTCCTTCTAAACAGAGCAGAGTGCCAAGGAAGAGGAAAGAGCTAATGATGGTGATAACATTTACATCTGAATTAATCTCTTTTTGTGTGCCTAATGTTCCACATTTTGCGTGTATTAATCTTTCAGGTGCTTACCACTTGCATTTAAATGTGACATGCCAGCTCCCTTCTAGATTTTGAGTTTCTTAATCAATTACTGCAACATTCCAAGCTTGTTGAAGAACTCAGTCCAAATATTTCTTACTACATTTGTGTATTCTTTCATAATTAAAGAAATATGAATAAGGTACAGGGAAGAAGTGGTGAAAATACTATTGATAATACTATCAGGCACTTGTTAAATGAACTGTAGTTTTGAACACTGGTATTTTATTTATGTGGACATTTTGAATTTGAATGCACTTTTATTCTATGTAATTCTTACCCTTGATAACAAGGTGTTGATTCATTCTGCTTTTGATTTTTGTTTGGTGATATGGCTTAGCAAATAGATTTTGCTTGTAAAACATATACAAACAAAACCCACCTGATTTTAAAGTCAGGTTTTATTTATTTAGTTGTATAGGAAGCATAGGTTCTGCAGAATAAACTAGTTCTTTGGAGAGCTTAATCATGTGTAATTCTTATAATTTTTAGTTCCACTGATCTTAAATACTTGAAGGAGATATTTAGTAGAACCAGAACCCTCTTTGATACTGTGCCGTGCTGTGGCAGCGGTTACATTTTAAATGAGTTCAGGAGTTTAATGACATGTCACAAAAGTAGGACTAAATATAAATAAATAGTTCACAACTTTTAAGCTAGTTCTCACTGAAAAGACATCTGTGGATTAAGGCAGTATACTTAAAACCAAGTTACACTTTATTTTATACTGTTCATGACAGATTTCCACAAAGGCTCTTGATCTTTTTTGATATGATAAATTTAGACAGCAATAGGGTAAGTCATGCAAGTCCAGTGAAGATTGCTTTTAAGTGTAGCAGTGCAAATATGACTTATGAATTAAGATGTCATTGCTCTTGCAGTTTAACCAAGCTAATTGAATTTATAATCTGAGATGTCTAATTATTTCTGTGTTCTTGAGTGAAAAGTAAAGTTGTTTCAATAACTGATCTTTACTGTTTAAAATCTTGAATACATAGACAGAATTCTGCTAAGTGCAAGATTACATAAAATTTCCAAATGAAAGAACAAAATTGTGAATAAACAAATATATCCATTAAAAAGCAAATTAAGAAAACCTAAAATTCAGTAATTGCTGTCTAGCATGTGTGGTTCCAATTTTCAATTGTGAGCTAGCTTGACATGTGTTCCATAAACAGTTTGATTTAAAACAGAACTGAGTTATTCCAGATAATGTTGTCCTGGAATTAACCGTGCTTAACTGAAAAGGTCTGCAGAGGTTTCTTAGTGTATGTAGAACATGTGTTTAAAAAAACCAAACAGTATCAGGATGCCCCACTGAGATCAGAGCTGAACTGTGTTGGTTGTTTTAACTAATAGCATGAGATCTACCTCTGAAAATAAATGTGAAGTAGAAAGAGTGTCTCCAGATCTTGTATGGCATGTGGCTCTTTTAATCTTGAGAATACCCTTAACATTTTGCAGGTAATAGCTCTCACTCATCACATATCTCTGCATCTTCAGTAAATGAAGCAGAGATTTTTACAGATATTACCAATAGCTTAATTCTTTGTGTCTTGTTTCTTTATAGTCTATTGATTAAAACTAATGCTTTGAAATGGACATGATAATAGCTCTGTTTTTATGCAGTCTGTGTTCAGACAATTGACTGTGGTTTCATAAATGATGAGAAGTGCTGAAAAACCAACTTTTGTTTCCTCTCATGCTTGCTAAAATCTAAAGTCCACAATAGCTGTGTGAAACTGGCACAGTCTATGTTCTGTTTAAATGAGTATCTGCTGCTTCAGCAGCTTTGAGTGAGTTTGTTCATGGTTATACAGCCATAACTGTGTTTTGAACATTGCATTTGACAGTGAGACAGTGCTTTCTTCTGAGCTGTTTGAAACAAGCTGTGGGATCCATCTAGCAAAATTATTTCTATATTACTTCTTCTAGGATGTTGGTGGAGGCTGGTTAGAGGGAAAAAACAGCCAAGGTGAGAGAGGACTTGTTCCAACAGATTATGTTGAGGTAAGTAACTACACTGCTCTGCACTAGGAAAGTGGAACTACTAAAAAGGCCATCCTCTGGTTTGCTGATCAGACTGAAATGCTCAAACATAAAACTATCAGTGTTACAGCCTGGGATATATAATCATATTTTTGCAGCTGTAGCTGGCTTTGGAGACCAGTGCAAACATACCATGCAAAGCTGCTGTGCCTCTTAGTAGTTTCCCAAGAAATACAACAAGTTGTCTGTAGTAAATACTAGTGATCTGCAGAACATGAGCTGTTTTGAATCATAATCCAATAATTGTTTTCTTTTCCTATCTGACGATACGAATATGGAAGTGAAAGAAGTAATGCAAGTTTGCACCGGTGTTGCTGTGGCGGATTCGTCACACTCTTGTAAATCTCTGGAATGGAGTCGCAGTTCTAGGGCCCAGGATATGGGATCCCAAGTCCAGAGACTACTCAGCTTATTTTCTTACTGAGGGCCTTTGCTGTCTCTTCAGTGTGTGTTGATCTGTTTTTTGTTTGAAGACTAGTGGTATTGGGTTGGGGATGGAATGGGGATCTCAATGCAAAGACCGGAACCTGGTTCACACTTGGAGGGCCTGTGTCTGTATGTCTGCAGGTTGCCAGTTAGGTGAAGACTCTGGCAGCCTCTTAAGGCACGTGCCTCCCTTCCTTCACCAGTGCTGTGTTATTTAAAAATAAAAGTGGAGGTGAAGGGAGGGGAAAAGCAGGACTGTGCTGGCTCACATGGCCTTGTGTTTTTATTCATTTGATTAGCTCATGGTCTAGTAGATTTTGGCTCTCCAAACTTACTGTCCCAAATTCATCCTCTGAGTATTGAGTTCCCAGTCTCCAAGCAGTAATGTTAACAAACTTTTTAATCCCTAAGGAATTTATAGATAGGTGTCCACTGCCACAACAATCTTGTGTGTTACAGTTACAATGCAAACCAGTTCCATCTGTTGTGGAAGTAAATCTTCCAGAACATCACATCAGTTTCTTGTCTAAAATTCTATTGAATTTGAATTCAAAAATGTTATATGCAATCATCTTAAAATCTAGTGATATGAATGTTAGGATGTTAGGATGATTACATATGATGATTCATATATAATAATATATATATTATTATATATGAAAAATCTTTTACAACCTTTTCCATTCCAGATTATAACTGAAGGTGCAAAAGACGGCATTAGCTGCGGTAACTCGTTAGCTGACCAAGCCTTTTTTGATTCCCTTTCTTCAAATACAGCTCAGACCAACTCTGCTGCAAAAAGCACTAATCAGGTATGTCTCACAGTTTTTCAGAGACAGTGGGCATGGAAAGTTTTTTTGACGTAATTGCTTGCAGTACCATATTTGTGAACCCTCATAAAAGTACTCAATAAAGTAGTTGTGTTTTCATTAGGGAACAATTTGTTGAATATTGATGATATGTCTGACTGCTCAAATACTGTCGCTGCTGGAAAATTCAGTAGTCTTAACACTTTCAGAAATTGAGTGTTTTTATTCTTTCCAGTCTGCAATGATATAAATCTGTGCCTACTGCAGTCTCTGTAAGTGCACTCTGAGCAAATTTATCTCTAATACAATTGAGTGGTCTATACATCATCAGCCAGAGTGAATGGGTGTCAGAGGTTTCACACAATATTCTGAGTTGGAAGGGACCCACAAGGATCATTGAGTCCAACTTTAAAGTGAATGGCCCCTACAGGGATTAATTAACCCATGACCTTGGTGTTATTAGCACCAGCCTCTAACCAAGTGAGCTAATCTCAGGATATATTTTTTTCAGTGTTTAAGAGTTGTTTCTTGGATTAAAAAAGATGAAGCAAGTTCATACATTGTCCCAAGTCAGTTGGAGAAGAGACTGACTTTTGTTTTGCTGCAAGAATATTTTTGTAGGGTTTTTAATCCCTCTATTCATAGCTTTTTGCCTGGTGTATCAGTTCATTAAACAGCAAATATTTAGTTTCAGGTTAGATATCTGAGGACATGCATTATCTTAAACAAAAACTGTTTATTGCAGTCTACGACTGCTGCATGTCCCACATGTAGGAAGTTAAACATTTTGAAGTCCATAGGTCAACAGAAGAACAAAATCTGCTTTTTTCCAACAGCAATACATAAAGGTCTTTCGTGTTGGAAAGTAAATGCTTTACTTATTGTAACAGCTGGGGGGACACACCTGGTTTGTAGGTCAGTTAAATATCAGTTAGTTTTCTTAATTGCACCACAGGACTTTGACATGAAGTGAGATCTTTTGAAAACCGTACATGGGGCATTTTTGTATGACAGTGAATGTTTGATTTGTGCTTCCTTGTATTCAGCTGGACAATGCCAGGATTGTTATTCTGTGATCACATGTTCTCACTAGAGAACTCCAGAACTCACTGTGACTGTCTCAAAGTTTATAAATTTTTTTTTTAATTGATGCCCAGTTAATATGTAAGGCTAAACGCAGAACTTTGAAATACCTCATGAATTTCTCATGTCAGACTGAGCCAGAAGTATTGAATATAGGTTAGTTTTCCCTCAGCAAAACTTACAGTAATTTGAAGGTAGAGTGGAGAAACCTCTTTTCTTCTGTGCTGTCTGTTATCCTTGCCCCATTTTTTCCTGCTATAAAGTTTCTAGCAAAACTTTACTTTTGGGGAAGCTTGAGATATTTGCAGTAACTACTTCTGTCAAATCTGAATACTGTTTCTCAGAAGAGAAACATATAACTTAATTTGATCTAGGAAGGATTACTTACTAATATAATAAACAGAATATTTTGAATGGTGCTAGAGGTATCTGTGACAGCTTGTTCTGTGCTTAACACAAGGTACTTGTGCTTGTAGAAGGGGAGAAAAAAGCTCTTGCCTGTGTAGAGGGAAAGGTTAAAATAGAGGTATTTATTATATTCCAAATAATAGAGAATTACTATGGCAATATAGTCTTGGAAGTTACATTTCTGGAGGAACAAAAAGCTTGAAGATAGTCACTTTGCAATGTTGTTTACACAGGGTCAACAGTATACTGTGCCTATAATATGTACAAATTGCAGGTATTTCCATAGTAAGTTTTGAAAAGGAGCAACTTCAGGCAAACAGCTTGTCTCATCTGCATCAGTGCCCTACTCTTATAAGTGTCCTATTCCTTTCAAATGCTATGTGAAACAGCTGGAAAAACCAGTGTACCACAGTGCATTATAGTAAAACTATATTGCTGACATTAATAGGAGAGAGAGAGGAGGAGAGTGTGCACCTGGATGCAGCCAAGGCCATGCAACATGGAGAGGAAGCAGATTTCTTCAGACCTAGTGTATTTGGGTCTTCAGTTTCCCTGTTGTTTTTTGTTTGGGTTTTTTTGTTTTGTTTTTGTTTTGTTTTTGTTTTGTTTTTGTTTTGTTTTTGTTTTGTTTTTGTTTTGTTTTTGTTTTGTTTTTGTTTTGTTTTTGTTTTGTTTTTGTTTTGTTTTTGTTTTGTTTTTGTTTTGTTTTTGTTTTGTTTTTGTTTTGTTTTTGTTTTGTTTTTGTTTTGTTTTTGTTTTGTTTTTGGTTTTGTTTTGTTTTTGTTTTGTTTTTGTTTTTGTTTTGTTTTTGTTTTTGTTTTGTTTTTGTTTTGTTTTTGTTTTGTTTTTGTTTTGTTTTTGTTTTGTTTTTGTTTTGTTTTTGTTTTGTTTTTGTTTTGTTTTTGTTTTGTTTTTGTTTTGTTTTTGTTTTGTTTTTGTTTTTTTGGTTTTTTGGTTTTTTTTTGTTTTGTTTTTTTGTTTTTTTTTTGGTTTTTTTTTTTTGTTTTTTAATAGCATAAACCATCCTGTTGTGTGGTCAGGATTTTATGTCATAAGTTATTTTCTTTTCTCCAGTCTTTTTTTCTTTAACTGAGTTCAATAACTGCTGTATGGTTACATATATTTTCTAAAAAAAACTAGATCTTGATTTAAAGACTGGTTTCTTCAGATTCTGACATATATCTGGTAGTTTTTTCCAGCGGCTTATTGCTAGTGGGAATTTGATTTGTACACTAGGCATTTGGGCTTCCACTTTTGGCTCTTAGGCATTTCTCCCAGGTCAGAGAGCTCTCTAGTGCAAGGTATTTTTTCCTTGCAAAAATTCTATGGCTAATTGTCTTCTTAATGAAGAAATTCTGTTTATCCTGTCTATCTCATGTAAGACACTTTTTTCCGTCTCTTAGGAAAAAAGCAACCTTTCTTTTACAGTCACTTTGATCTTGTGACTTGTCTGTAAAACAGGTGCATTGCTCCTGTGTACTTTGCATGGTGTCAAACAGATGTGACATTGCTATGCAGGTCTGGAAACACCTGATATATAAAGATTGCATTGGTTCCTGTAATACTGTGTCAGCAGGTTATACTGAGTTCCTCATCCCCTGCATACTGGCATCTCTTTTAGTGCCAATGCTAATGAGAATACAATCTTCTACTTTGTTGGTATGACCCCTCTTCCTAGACGTATTGCTCTGCATTTGGTTATGATAACATTTATATTGTGTAACAAGAGTTCGCTGAGACACTTGGGATTGTTTTGTGTTCAGATGCTCAGTTGTAAGCAATTGCCATAGCCTTTTCAAGTGCTTTAATAACTGACTAGGTCAATATACAAAGCTTTTAATGTTAAATGAAATTCTTGTTCAGGCTATGGAGAGTGAAAAAAACCTGACAAATTATGTGTCAATGTAAAGGGAATTGATGCTGGAGGTGGCACAGTAGTGGAAACTAAAATGTTCGCAAATAGATTAGTCTGGTAGACTATGTAAAAAATAGAGTATTCCTAAATGCTGATATATTTTTTATGGTATCTTATATTTTATAATAACATCAGGGGTTGAAAGCTTATTCCAAGAAATCTTTATAAAAGCTATTCTAAATAAATAGGATGGTTTAGGATTTTTCTTACTACTACTGCATTGAAGAAATTCCCTTTTGTAAACATTAAGTCACTCTAACACAGACATAGTTACACAATGCCTCAACTCCCCAATTTCAATAAGCCAAATGTTTTAATTCCTAGAATTCCTTCCATTCTTCTAACAATAGGTAAAAAAACCCCACAGGTTGTTGTGTAGTCTTTTAGCACCAAGCTTTATTAAAAATAACAGATCTGGCTGATTTGAAATGTGAGTGTGGTGCTTATTAATTTTCTATTTTTAAGAGACCAGTTAAGCCACAGTGGTGTGTTTTAACCCTGGTAGTCATTTAAACCCCCTCAGCAGCTTGCTTATTCCCCCCTCAACGGGATGGGGGAGAAGGATAAAAATGTGGAAACTCATGGATTGAGATAATGGCAGCTTAATAGGTAAAGCAAAAACTGTGCACACAAACAAAGCAAAATAAGAAATTCATTCACTACTTCCCATGGGCAGGCAGGTGTTCAGCCATCACCAGGAAAGCAGGGTTCCATCATGCTTAAGTGTTACTTGGGAAGACAAATACCATCACTTGACTCTCTCTTCCTCCTTCGTCCCCCATTCCTTTTTGCTTTCCAGGCAAACAAGAGGCTTTTGATTTCCTGCTCTGGAAACTGTAACTTTTTGATGTTAAGAAAATATCATTGACTCAAACACTGCCCTACTCCCTGACTATCTTTTCCTAAGAAGGTTTTTTGTCGTTGTTCAGTAAATAATCTCCTGAAAAGTAATTAATAAGCAATACTGAAAAGCAGTTGCTTTTCCTTCCTTTTCTTCACTGATAAAGCCTTAATAACCAGAGCAACACTTTAGTAGTGTACCTTACCTGGGTTTGCCACAGATGTAAAGTGGCAGTAGAAAAGGGGCACAGAGATACATTCTAAGGAGAAGAATTCTACCTGACCCTTGGCAGTTCACTCTCTCCAGCTCATTTCTTGCATCAGTGGTGTCCCAGCAATGGCTGCTTTGGTAAAGCTTGCAGCTGCTCTTTTGAAGAGAGATATCTGTAAAAGATTCTTGGGACAGGAAAGCAATCAGAGGAAGCAATGAAGCTAATCAAACACAAAATGAGGAAAAAATTTACTCAAGGTGACTATTTTTACAGTCAGCAGGAGATAAGCAGATAGGAGAATTTAATGTTGCATCTGCCCATAACATTTGTAGTTTATTGTCCAAAAATCTTTAGAAATGATTAAAGAAAATACAAGTTAAGGAAGCCTCAGTTGCCAAAGATGGAGGCTGTTCCTAGGCTTTTGTGTGGGTCTTGTCTTGTTTTGACCTGGTAGCCCTCAAGTAGAGGAAGCAGAGGGAATGAGAAATCTTTCCTCTCTGTCAATCCACTGTTCCTCTGAGCGGCAATGCAGGGTGCTAATTTTAGACTGTCATCTGGAACAGCCAGTGAGTAAGTATATCAACACTATGTTTTTTCTGTTTTTTAGAATTGCATATAAATAGTAAAGTAATTTACCTGTAAACTTTTCTGGTATTAGAATAATACTGGCAATAATGGCACTGAAATAAATATAAATTTTGTCAGCTTAAACCAAATGAATCTGAAAAATACACTGAGTACAAAAGTTCTCGTTTTTGACAAAAAATGAATGGAGGTTCTTTCTCTTGTAGTATTTCTTTGATGCCAAGTTTCTTCCAGGGGCAGTAGCAATAATGGATATCCACACTTTTGCATAGTGCTTCTCATTGCAGTTGACCAAGAGGTTATTAGCTTGGTGGCATTTGAATACTTCATAATTTTACTATGTATGGAAATACAATCATTAATGTAAAATTCATTCTGAATTGTCTCCTCCAACTGCGTTGGTTTGGGTTTTTTTTGTTGTGGTCAAGACTGGTACATCTTCTCAAGTCATAGATGTACTTGAATTTATTTTGCTCATGTTGCGAGTTCAGAAGTTGCTGTTTTAACAGCAATTATCTCTCTCCCCATTCTGTACCACAACTTGTGGTGGTTTTTAATTTATCTAACTTAAAATGCTTTAAAAGTTGTGAACAAGTATCAGCCTTCTGTTTTAACAGTAGCGTTTATGTGAATTATTTAGATTTTGCTACAGTCATATTGGCCCAAGCTAGTTCTTCTTATTAAGAAGTTAAAATGCTATCTGTACAGTAATCTCATTAGTGGTCTGTAAGCAGACTGTATGTATAATTACCCATAATGTAGTTTGGCTGTTTACAATATATGTAACATACAGGTTTGAACATAGGATAGAAATACTATAAATTTTAATATATTGTATATTTTAGTTTGTGTAGTTTCTCCTCCCTTCCCTCTAGGGCTCAGTCTAACCTTTTTTTCCTTTTTTTCCCCCCCTCTCTGCAGAATAGAAAGCTAGTATTAAAAACTGATACATGAAAATAGATTGGAGTACTGCCTCTCTGTTTCAGGGTGGAAGTGGATCATCAGCTATGCTGACGTAAGAGCTGTAGATGTGGCTTCCCTATATTTTAAGATACAAAAATAGTTCATGTAGCTAACTCTTAGTTGTGTTTCTAGAGGAGTTTGTTCCCTTTTCTTGATACTGATTCTCTAATCACCACCAGGTTTGTTTCTGTATGAAGATGGCTGTACAGCTCTTCTTAGTTCAGGATAAAATAAGTATCCTGAGAGTTCGTGGTTTTGTGAATTGCAGATTTTTCAGTTAATTGCTGTTGACCTTAGAGAATCCACGTTTTGTGTTCTTAGTTATGTTGTGGGCAGAGCAATAAGGCCCCATGAGTAGATACAGGAAGCAACTAACAGAAACCTCTCATATTTGTTTTGTTTTATCCAGTTGTAAGTGTGAAATCACTGGGAATAGTTTCTCTCTTGGACAAAAAATAAGATAAATGCACTCCTATGTGTAGAAAACCCTTTTCCTTCAGAAAACTGTGGGACTTATGTACAGACAGGATGAATAAATAGTAGTGGAAGCACATAATTTGATGTGCAGGAGTTGAGGCAACTGAAGTTACCTGGTGTGTAGACACAAGTTGTTGAACATGCATAAGGAGAACACTAAGGAAGCTATTCCTATAATTTTACCTCATATTTTTTACATTTTTTGCAACTTAGTGCTGAACAGGCAAATTGACATTGTTAAATTTGCATACTGTAACACTCCCTCCCCTCTCCCCTTCCTGGAACTGCTACGAGTAGCGATAAATGCTAAGATTGAAGAAAATAGACATAGCACTGCTATTAAGAGTGCACTGTTCTCCTTTCGTGCAAATTTTGAAATGTATGTTATTGCATTCCTTTAACAGCATTTCCATTCTCTGACGATTCTGTGTGTGTAGTAAAGTAGAAGTATCGCCATGGGAAATGTAACTCACTTGTATTTGGTTTAGTCCAGTTTATCTTGTTAAACCAGTATGTTAAATTATCTTTAAAAATATGTGGGTAGGTTAACTATGTGAGTTACAATTACAATCGTAACTTCTAGTTCCTGTTAGAGATAATGACAGTGTAACATCCTCTATTGAAACGTGTAATTTGAAAGCAATTTTTCCCCCTCCCTCATCTCAATCACAATATTGCATTCAGACCTGTAACAGGAATTTGTGACCAATTCTTGTTTAAGTACAAGGCAATGTTTCTCTACAGTATTGCAAATAGTGGCTTGCTTGCTTTGAAATGAATCACATTCACATATTTAAAAATAACCATCCAACACGTGACAGTGGTTGTACCAATTCCAATTATAGAATTGTCTTGAGCTTTTTTGTGGATGACCCAGTGAAATGCAAAGGCTCAGGCAGGAAGCTGTTAAACTGCTGTAGTACTGTGATCACTCCCCATCTTCAACTGCACCATACCCTGAGGCAAAATCTGATTATTGAAATAGTTTTACACAAATTAGAGTGTTGGCATGCTTTTTTTTCTTGTATGATTCACAGAATCACAGAATGGGGCAGTTTGGAAGGGACCACAGTGGGTCATCTGGTCCAACCTCCTTGCTCAAGCAGGGTCATCCTAGAGCACATGGCACAGGATTGTATCTAGATGGTTCTTGAATACCTCCAGTGAGAGAGATTCCACAGCCTCTCGGGGCAACCTGTTCCTGTGCTCAGTCACCTGAGCAGTAACGAATTTCTTTTGCATGCTTAGATGCAACTTCTTGTGCATCAGTTCCTGCCCGTTGCCTCTTGTCCTATTGCTTGGCATCACTGAGAAGAGCCTGGCTCCATCCTCTTGACACTCCTCCTTTCAGATACTTACAGGCATTGATGAGGTCCCCTCTCCATTGTCTCTTCTCAGGGCTGAACAGGCCCAGCTCCCTCAGCCTTTCCTTGTAACTGAGGCAACTTGTTGTCCACCAAGAGGACCCCCGGGTCCCTCTCCACAGAGCTGCTTTCCAGCAGGTCAACCCCCAGCCTGTACTGGTATCCAGTTATTCTTCCCCAGGACCCTGCATTACCCTTGTTTTTTTCATTTGACTTCTTATTTCATGAGATCATAACTTGTGATCTAGCAGTTTGTCACTGACTATATAAAGAATGCTTTAACTTGATAATGCTGACAATCTTGTCAGCCCTCCTATGAGCATTTCTGCTTGCTTGCACACTCACAGTGGCAGATGGCACGCATGTGTTGCACAATCCCCTTCAGCTCAGCAGGGGGCTTACTGCAGTATATAGTTTCCTTCCTGATTTTAATTTTTATTGTTCACTGAGCACTTATTTTAAAGTGGAATCATGGGCATCTGCAATTGAAAGTGGTAAGCTAAAAAACCTTAGCCAATAATACTCTCCAACTTCTCCTCCTCCGAAAAGAAGGCAACAAGGGTAACTCCTGTCCTCTGTTTCCAGACAGAAATAGGGAGTGCTTTTCCCCAAAAAAGGAAGGATAAAGCCTTATTTAATTTTGGTAGCCTGATCCTGGGATGTCTAGAGAACATCAGAGAGAAACAGGGAGCCTTTCTTCTCTTTCTGGCATTGCTGTGATTGGTACTTGAAAAACTGTCTGAAATTTCTCATCTGTGTTTCAAGAAGAAGCCATTAGGGATTGAAATCAGCTCAAGAGAAGACAAGGATATAAAGAAGTGATTTGATTGCCATTTAGAGTAACAAAAAAATAAGCTTGAGGGAGCTCCACTGAATAAATGTGTATAGGATTTTTAGTGTCTGAAATTTGAAACTAAGCAGACTTTAATTTAAAAAAAAAGGCATTTCCTTTAGCCAGTGAGGCTGACAACGTGTTTTGCCTCCCCTTGTCCCATCACTGAATATTATTTTCTCAAGTCTAAATTAGGTATTTTTCTAAAAGAACATTTTGTACTTCAAATATGGATTTTTTTTTTTTAGCTGAATCAGGAGTTGATAGGGTGACAGGAGTGGCTGAGGAACAAACAGATTCCTAGGACAGCATTGCCACTGCCTCCTTGTCAGCTGCTTCTGGAGGTCCTCTCCTGTGTTGCTTTCATGTATTTATCCACAGGAACATTCTAGTATGATTCTTTAAGGTTGATTATCCTCTAAAATCTAGCCCATCTCCATTTTTGCTTTTCCTAGAGCATTTCTTTAAGGATGTGTAAGTTTTTAAGTTGTACTATAGGAAAGAGGACCTTCCTTCAGAATTGAAAAAAATGTCCTGCACCATAATGCTAAGGTTATGATTTACCTTTAAGAAAGCTTAGCCATAAAATATCATGGGTATGGCAGCTACTTCACTTATCTGCTAATATAGGCTTTCAGCCCTCTCTCTTTCTTCCTGGAGCAAAACACTTGATTTTTTGGGTGACTATCTATGAATTCACTTACTTTTTTTTTTAATGTATCTGTCAGAGATTGTTAGCCAAAGAACTGAAGTTTAGTGCAATGTCTGAGTATGCCTAAGGCTTTGTTTCCATGCAGGTAACTAAGGCAGCTATAAAACTGGAGAAGTATGTTCATTCCTGTGAGCTATTCGGCTGAGCCACCATGACTTTTCTTGTGTTTTCTGCCACTGCTCTGTACTGTCTGTCTCTTTTAAATCCTCCTTCAAGAGCATAACACTTCACATTGCAGCTTTGACTGTCCTGAACTTCCCTTGATCTGATCAGACTTACTTTCTCTATTCACTGCTTCAGCATGGCTTCTGTCTCAGAGTAGATTTCAAGGTGTATTTCTTACAGTTGGAGGTCATTATTTTTGATGGCACAGTTACCTAGGTATTTTTAGTTACTTAAATTAGTTTTAGCATCTGAGCATTGTTTTTGTTTTGGCTTTTGTCCCTCAGGGGTAGAATGGATGATTTGTCTCTCAGGAGCATGCATTAATATGAGGAAGGAGTCTACCAGGAACAACTTAGTTGGCTATGAGATCAAATAAAGATTTTTAGCCAGGGCAGAGGGACACCTCAGTGCTTTACCTTAGTTTTACTGTCTATAGCTTTGGATTCTCTGGAAAATAGCAAATATGTCACTGTTCCACCAAGCTGAGTATTTTTCTGTTTGGTGGAATTTTTTCTCATTCAACTAGTATTAGATATAGATTTCTCTTCCCATCTCCTAGCCCTCTGCCAGTAACGATCTGCTTCTGTAGTGGTTTTGAATCTGCCCTTAGTGGAAGACTCTTAAAATATTCAGTAATGGTTCCCTCTGTTGTCCGTTCCCCATATAGTCTTTCTGTCTTGCTTTTTCTCCTAAAACAGTAGAAGAGAGCAAGTCCATAGTACCTCCAAAAAGGAAAATCAGCTGCCTTTTAGGGGTTCGTCCTTGAATTTGATCTCAATGTACTTGTTTCATGTTACCTTTGGGAGCGAAGAGATGCAATGCTTAATTTGAAGGCTGATTAGTTTCTTAGTTGTGTGGTATGGCATTTTTTTTGTGTGCTTGCATTTGAGATTGCTTGCATACTTGGATATTAGGTGTGTTGTATCAAATAATATTGACTAAATATCAGTTTCTTGCAAGGACTGTTCACATTTTTTGTGATGACTAAGAAGAGATCAGAGGGCTAGCAATTTCAGTTATGGAAAACTAAAGGTGTAAGAACATGTAATTTAATCACTTGCAAAATACTTGCTGGTTTAATTAGGGTATTCAACCAGAGCCAGGCCATGCCAGTGGCTTCTTGTATAGCATTTGTCAGCTGCTGAAATCCACAGAACTGCTGACTGGAGCTGAGATTACCCTTTTAATAATTGATGTGTCTTTATTTGGTCCTCCATGATGCCCTAGAACCTTGAGGACGACAAGCCTGATTCCTGAACCCTTCTCCATGTTTCCTGATTGTTGACTACCAGTTAGGAGTGTCCGAAGTGTGTAGGCAAACATCTCAAGAAAGTTGAAAGGAGTCCTGCTCTTTGAAAATTGTTGTCTGTATATATAGATTCCTAACCCACCTCTTGCCCTCTTCCCCACTGCCTCAGAAAGAGATGTAGACCCTTTGGCTGAAAGGAACTGAGGGGGAGTAGCCTATTCCACCCCTATTATAGCTTGTGGGCAATACACCTAAGGGCAAGAGCTTATCCCAGAGCTTTCTTGGATACCTCAGAAGTAAAATTTTCTGATTTGAATAGTGCTTCCATATAGGTACACAGAGATAAGACATCTGAGAGTGCAATTTAAGTAATACAATTCCCATTGCTGTACAGAATCTACTGTATATCAGCAACTATCTGCAAGTTTGATGATTGCTCTTGACAGTCATTCTTTAGTAGTGTACCCAGTGTTAATATTATTGCCTCACCCTTGTTTCGCAGCAGATTTTAAGGTTTCTTTGCTGCCTACTCATGTACCATATTTCACATGAACTACTACAGAGAAGAGGAAGACTTTACTCAGTCTTCTGGCAATCATCCCACTTCTGGGCTTTGATTTGCTGGTAATCAGCACACCATATATTGTGGAAGTATAGGCAAATTAATATTATGCAAACTATTCTTTTCTAGGTACTCTAAGTTATGTTAGAAGCAAGCATGCTTTTCCGTGTGGTTGGGCCCCAGTGTATGTTTTTTCATTTAGCAAAGATAGTGAACTCTAACTAATGCCATGTATGGTTATTTCACTTTACATACACTCATGTCAGGTGAACACCACAGGAAGAGAGCAGACTGGTATAAACTACCAGCAACTTCTTTGTAATTTGCTGAGAGTAGCACTGTGTATCAGCTATCCAAGAATTAGGTAGACCTCAATGATATTGCTCCACTATAGGGTAGTGTTCTTGCATCAGTTTCAGCCTTAAAAAAAGAAAAAAGTCCCCAAACTGTCAATATAGAAGCTGTCCACATAATCTGTCTCTCTCCATCAGTTCCTAGAGACCCACTGTCTCTTATGAGTCTTCTGAATGGTGATTTTTTTCCCCAGGGGCTTGGTCTTAATTTCCAGATCCTGGGGATTGTGAACCTAAAGGACAGGTGTTATATGATACCAGCATCATTTTCAAGTCTTTAAGGTTAGATAGTGTCTGTGAAATCTGAAAAACTGAAGTGAGAGTTCTTATTCCTAAGTAGTATATCAAAGCTGAAATGAGAGGAGAGAATGTTTAGTGGAGAAAAATGGGATGTGGAGTAGCTGTACCTTTTTTCTGTAAGAAAAAGTTATCCAATGTTTTTGCAAATAATAATTTGGCTTTTAGTGGGAGGTCTGTTAAATTTTCTGTTCCCGCAAATGTTCTGAGATACATGTAAATGTTATTGTCTAGTAGCAATTAATTTATATTAGGCATCTCTTCTTTGATATGCTGCTTCATGATAAAAATAATGCACTAACTTCTTTAGGATTTGAGTCTTCCTTTTACAAAACCCAGTTTCTCTCTGCTGAACAAGACAAGCCTTCTTGGCTTTGTTTGCCTTCTTTCCCCTTCTCCTCTTTCTTCCTCTTACATGTTGGGTATGTGGGTTTTGATATGTGTGCAATCTTTTCTTTCTGCCAGCAAGTCTCTGTACTAAGTGTCTGAAGCAGACAGCGCTTAACTAGTCAATGTTTTTTCAAAGTGTAGTGTTAAAATCAAGGAGCTGAGCGGGATTAACTGGCAGATGAACTTGACAAATTGATGCAGTAGTTAGAGGCATGTGTGCTCTACACTCTTTCACTGAGGTTTCCACCTCCACAACAGCATCAGCAGAAGGGTATATGTGATTACCTTCACCACAAGCTTATGCTGAGAGAGTAGGTCTCCAGGGAGATGCCAGACTGTTCCCTGGCAGATGCTTGTTCCATTCTCTCATCTTCACTGTGAATGAGTTAAGCTCTGACAGGGTAGCTCAGCAGATTGCTGGCCTTAACTCCCTAATTGTCATATCAATAGTAATGATGTGGGTGGGCAGTTTATGATTTGCTTTTAGTAAAAGGAACTAATATGAGTTTGATAAAATAAGTATTTGCAAAAACCTAATCCTTGACTTCCGAGTTCCTGTTTTAAATGTTCTAATTAGTCCATGGCTTTAGGTAATTAATAGTTCACATGCACCATACTTATGGTGTCAGAGTAAAATAATTACCATGTGAGATTGCTTCCTAACACTGTTGCAAAAGACAGGGTAATTTCCCTGAGGAGAAACACTCTTATTAGTATGTATTGGTGTTACATTGATGGAAAGCTGGTCAGTTTTTCCAGGTGCTTGCTGCATGTAAAAGTTGTGTAGCTGGAAACATAAGATTTGACACCTGCTCCTAAATCAACAAGTGAAGTGCTAAATGCAAACTCATAGCCTATTAGCAGGAGATCAAAGACTTCAAGAGGAAAGTACACGGTTTTTGCTCATTTCTTCAGCAATTGCTTCTTTACTTTTGTCTTTATACGATGTAGGCAAGCATTGCCAATGATCCTTGGTCCAGCTGGAATGTTGGGAAGTCTGGGAACTGGGATAATGGAAATGCTATTGACAGCTGGGCGACGAAACCTGAAAGTGCAGCTGGCCAGAGAAACAGTGCTTCAAATAACTGGGAGGCAGCAGCAGCATTTGGTCATCCACAGGCTTATCAAGGACCAGGTGTGCTAATAATGCTCTTATTTTTTTCATAAATTAGAGTAGGTGGACAGTAGAGGTAAGAATTATTTAATCTTTCATAACTACAGAACATGCTTTATTAAAAAAACAACGAAACCAGTTTCCTAGTAGTACATTGCCATATGGGTAATCTGGACACTAAAATAATAGTATTTTTGAAAATGAAATACATTTTTTTAAAATCAGATCAAAACAGACACATGAAACTTGTATGGAAATCTGGCAAACCAAAGTCTTGTGCGTACATGATCTATTCTCAGGCATGTAGTTCATCTTGCATAACTGGAACTTTTAAACATCCTTGAATATTTGCCCTCAGGCTTGTGAAGAAGTAGTCTCTTAAATACTTAATTTAAATAAGTGACTAACCTTTCAGAAGGCTTCTCTACTTTTTGTAGTAAAAGCCTAATTAAGAGGTGAACCCATAACTGGGGAATGCTAACCTGGATTCTGTGAGTATGGAACCCATTGAATTAATCTTAAACCATCATCTTTTCTTTCTTATTTTCTTTTTCCTTTTGCTCTCCCTCAATGGATTTCTAGTGTACTGCTTTGCAGGTTGTATTTGGTGAGGACAGTGGTAATTGAGGAGGAATCATAAAACAGAAGGCTGAACTAGATCTTAATATATTTACCTCGTTGATTATTTATTTGAGTGCTGAAGTACCTGGTTCTTCTTATGAAGAGAAATTATTTAACTTTCTCCTTTTCCCTATCCCCTTGCCCCCTCCTGTACTTCAGCAGCTGCTGATGACGATGATTGGGATGATGACTGGGATGACCCAAAATCAGCTTCACCGTCTTACCTTGGTTACAAGGAAACTGAGGCATCAGAGGCTGGGGGGGTCCAGCGTGGAAATTCTCGTGCAGCTGCTATGAAGTTACCACTTAACAAGTAATTGAAAATGCAGGGGGAATGTGTATATATTGAAGAGGACTGGAATTTGTCAAGATGTGTAAATGTGTGACATTCAACCTTCTTGAAATATGCAATGTAAATATTACAGTTTTGGGTTAGAAGAGAAGATGGATTTGTAGTTCAGCATACTCCATGAGTGATCAGAGGACACGGCAGATCCATGAAAGCTTGAAAGTACATGACAAAGTTGTATAATTTTTCAAGGTGTTATACAGGCAAAGGACCCTTTCACAATGTCTGAACTTCTGGACCTACTGGTCTCTAAAATGTAACTGTCTTTGACAGTTTGTGTTCTTAATGAAAATGAAAGGTGATGGATGTCTTATCCATGCAGTAGAGACTGATCAGAGATGCTGCCCCAGAGTTCCTGAGCAATTTGAGTTTCCAGTGGGAAAAGGTTCTGCTCTACTGTGTATCATCCAAGTTGATTCCTCAGCCACAGAAAGTTTGATTATTATATAAAAATCTTCCAGTAGCATCAAACTTTGTCAGGGCTATACTAGCATTATTTTATGTTACAACTTAATGTTTGTTTTCTAAAACTACTGTTACTCTTAGAGCTACTGTGTAGTAATCTCTAAGTGGATAGAAGCAGAGTGGAAAAAATCTTAGAATAATGGTTCCTTGGGTGTGTAACTAATATCAACTGTCTCTTCATGACTATTTGTTAATTTTGTTCATCAGTGGGTTTTTTGTCCAATGTTGCAAGAGTAACTCTGCATCGTTGTGGCATCTACTTATAAACCCACAAAAATGCCTTATTTAAGAGTGTTATTTGTCTGTGAAGTAAGTCCCATTTTACTCCTCATGTTTCTGCAAGCAGGCAGTAGATTGGCAATACTTCAAGGGCTAATTATCTTCCTAATTAGAAAGAGCACTACAATTTGCTTTTTATAAAGCTTTTTATAAGACTTCAAGGACATTACAGTCATTTTTGTGCAGATTTCTTTCTAATCGGTGGATAAATGATTTGAGATAACTCGTTGAAAAATCTGCTGTTTATCATTCTTTCAGGGGTTTTACTTGTCATAATATGAAATCTCAGGTGCATGAGCATCTGTGTGTGTGTGTATTTTCAGAGACGGTGGGCTGCAGGGGAGTGACAGATGTTACTTTGTGTCTTCCTATTATGTTTGCTCTGATGGCCTGCAGAGCTCAAATAGCACTTTGCTCTGGAAGAAGGGGCCCCTATTACACACACACACACACACACACACACACACACACACACAAAAGAAAAAGCTACATGTCAGTAGCTAAAAGTTTTCTGCTTTTTTCAGGGCAAATTGTTGGTTGTTAAAGTAATTCACATTAATTCTTTTCTATACCTGAGAAATACTTAGGGTTTTTTTTTCCCATAATGGCTGGTAATTCTGCATATGTCAAATGAAAGATAATATGGAATAAACATTTCACTTCATTTTATTGTTAGATTTCCTGGATTTGCAAAACCTGGAATGGAACAGTATCTGTTGGCAAAGCAGCTAGCAAAACCCAAAGAGAAAATTCCCATAATTGTAAGTTGGGGACATGTGTGTAATTTTTCTGTGTGGGTGGTGTGCTTTGTTTTGGGACTAGGTTTTTTATTTGTTTTTTCCAACTGAACTTTTAGACTTAGGGTTGCTATATGTATTTGGGTCAGAAGAAACTGACACTGAACATATAATTAGAAATAGAACTGTCATAATAAAACAGGTAAGTGTGATAATGATGATGATGTTTATTATTTTCAGTACTATGGTCAGGTCGTTTTCTGATCTAAAAAACAAACTCTTCTGGATATGTGCTGTTTTGTGAAATGTGGTTGAAATAGCCCTGGAATTCATCACTCCTTTGCTATTTGGGAAATTTTTGCAAGATAAACTCAACTGTGGTCAATCATCCCTGGTTGCAAGAAACCCCTCTATTTCCAGACTCTCAGTCTCTCACTGAAATCAATGGCAACTGTCAAATGAAGAGAGAAGATATTTGTCTTCTTGTTTGCAGCTTGTACAACATGATATATTTAAAGATAATATTTGCTATTTCTTACAGATTGGTGATTATGGCCCCATGTGGGTGTATCCTACCTCTACATTTGACTGTGTGGTGGCAGATCCCAAAAAAGGTTCTAAAATGTATGGTCTCAAGAGCTACATTGAATACCAGCTGACCTGCACTGTAAGTGTATCTGAAACAGGATCTATTGTCTTGCAAATACGTGTCATTTTTACACAAAAATAATACAGTTTGTGTGACTTGGTAAGAGCATCATAAGAGTAAGTGGTAGTTGTCATACTTTTTTTCCACAAAGAGTAGTGCTTTGTTCTAGCATTTCAAGTTCATCTGTAATAAGGCTCTGAATCATAAATTGTATTTACATTCCATGTAGTTACCATTCTGGTCATGTTTCATGTCACCATCTGTAGATGTCTGTCAAAGTTCAGAGCTGTGTTTCTCTTACAGAACACTAATCGGTCTGTCAACCACAGATACAAGCACTTTGACTGGTTGTATGAGCGGCTCCTGGTTAAATTTGGATTAGCCATTCCAATCCCTTCTCTTCCAGACAAGCAAGTAACAGGTAATATTCATGGAATGGGAAATAAGGAGATCAATTTTTTAAGGTTCAGTTATTTCTTACTGTTTGTTTTTCCCATTACTTTTAAAGAAGGTGTCCAAAACCCCAACCTTTCATCATTCAAAACTTACGATGAATTGTTATGGCCAATTGATCATAAAAGATCAGTACTAAGAGAATAATTTCAGAAGTCAGGTTTAATTATCTAGTCCGGTGATTAAAAAAAAAAAGGTAATTAAAAGCAAAACAAAACAACCCTCCCTAATTACTACATAAGATAATATTTATTATTGGAGAGAAGAGATAACTATTTATGCTGCATATTTGCTGATTGTCTGAACAAATGTTTTTAAGTGGGGTTTTTTGGTCTTTTTTTTTTTTTTTTTTTTTTTAGGGAGGGGAAGGGGTACATTGTGTTTTATTTTATTTGGGTTTTTTTCTTTTACATTTGATTGCACATATGTTACGTTGTCAGAACTTTGAAGCAAAGCTCCCAGAAGAAAGGGAGCATCCCCATACAAACTGGCTTTTTCACTCAGAAGTGAAATGTTGCAGTGTTTCTCCTCTTGCTTGATTGCACACTTGATTTAGAAAGCATCTTTCATTTGTATAGCATTCTGCTCTGGTTTGATGTCAGTTCAGCTTGACCAAACTCTCTGAAGCTTCTGGAAGTCCTTTGTTCTGATTTCAAGAAAAGTGGGATTGGACCCTTTAAATGCACAGAAGTTCAGTCATTGCAATAGAATATGGCAATGCCTATGATTTTCAGAAGTCTCTGGCTTACTTTCTAGAAGGACATTCTAGAATGCAAGAAAAGAATGGACACCTGTATAGGATGGAATTGCATTACTTTTGTCTATTTCCTCTTGTATGTTTTCTGGTAAGAGTTTTTATACAGTCTGTAAGACAACCAGCCAAAAACAAACATACAAGTGCCGGCATGTTGCCAACCACGTGGCTGTGGGCATCACTGAAAATGCAGCAGCTCTGCTGTATTTGAAGAAAGCTAAGCATTGATGAAGTTGCTGGGATAAATGCCGAGGAAACTGAAAAGTGAGGAAGTGACTTCTTCCCCTTAGCCTCGTGTTTAGAATTGACCAGCATTTTTATTTAAACATGTGCATGTGGACTAAAAGGAAACCAGAAGACCTGATGGGGTCTCTAGATTTCGTTGTTACTGTAACTTAAGAGACTCAAGAGTTTGGCATCACAGTTAAATGTTGCCTGTGGATTTCTGTCTTCTGGAGTCCGTGGGAGAGAGTAACTTCCCTCGCACTAAAAATGAAAAGAAAAACATGTCTCTTTTTCTGAAATACTACAGGGATACTCTGGGGGAAAATGGTGCTTATCTTTCACTGTGTTTAGGAGGCTTCTTTCCGAAGATTGTCTAGAGAACTATTTCTGTCTGTTGGTCTTGAGGAAACAAGACTCTTTACAGACTGACTTTGTTAGGGTCCTATTTTTGCTGATGATGATGTACTGAATGACCAGCATGTAATTTCCAAGTGTTACTGTTCTGTTGCTTTGCATTCCTTGCACAAATGCTGTGGAGATTTCTGTATAGGTTAAAGATGAAATAAAGTATTACCGAAGGGTATATAATGATGATTTTTTTTTTTTTTGCTAGTTTGCAGGAAAAGGACCCATACCCAAAGTTCATTTTTCATTAGTTGTGTTCTTTATTTGCTAGTGTTGCTAGTTTCCATATTTGCAATAAATATAAATAAATAAATAAAACCAAACCACAAACAACTCACCCTTGTAGAACTGCTGCCATAGTAACTATACAGTAGAATTATATTGAAAGAGTACATGCGTTCAAGGCTTGTCATCTGTGCTGCTATGGAAATTAGAAGAGTTGGGTGCTAGAGGATTCTCTCATTCCTTTCAAATACATCCTATTCACTGTATGCTTTAGAAGTCTGATGTCATGCATTTTTTAAAATTATAAAGGATTCTCTCAAGAAGACAGTTTTTGTTAAAACTAAAAGTTTCTTACAAATACACAGTGATAATGCACTACTGGTTTTTAAAAAAGTGGTTACTTTTTTAGTTTGTGTTAAAAATATCTTTACAAAAAACTCAGTTACACACTTACATGTATGTAGACAGTTTATGCATATGATTTATTGAGATTTTTTTACTTTTTCCCCAATTTACCTATATGGAAATATATTTATAGGACGTGCTGCTTTTTTAAATCTGTGATTTGATTTGAACAGTCAAATTTCAGTGCTTTGTTAGCTAGTACATGACAACTTGTAAAGTAATTAGCTCCTTTTTCTCCAATGTTTGAGCCTTACATTGACCATGAGTTTACCAGATTGTATCAGAAAAATATCTGCATTCCAAGCCTGTGGCTAGTTTCTCTCTTGGTCATCTGAATACCTAATTTTTTCATCCAAAAGTTTATTGGGTTTTTTTTACCCAAAAGTGTATTTGAATTGTGGGTAGATGTTATAGGGTTTTTTATATTTCATGGCAGTCTTAAAAAGGAGGACTCTTGGTCAGTAATGACTATACTGTAATTTAAGGTTGTCCTGATTTGTCAGCAATATTTCCTTCTTGTAAGTTCTGAGTCATTAAATGGTTAATAATTCACCAGATGAATTACAGGTTCTGTTTCAGTTTAAATTAAAGAAAAAAAATTGAGGGTGCTAGAGTAGAAATGTAATAATTATTGTTCAATATATAACAGGGCGCTTTGAAGAAGAATTTATCAAAATGCGTATGGAGAGACTGCAAGCTTGGATGACGAGAATGTGTCGCCATCCTGTTGTCTCAGAAAGTGAAGTTTTCCAGCAATTCCTCAACTTCCGAGATGAGAAGGTGGGAGATAAAGTTCATACACAGACTGAGGCACTGCTGTCCCCCTCAAATTTCCCTTCAAACCAAGAATTCAGCTCTGTAGTCGCCTTGTTTGCCTCATACTGCTCCTGTGGGCAGTAGTGACAGGCTGGAAACTGCTGCATTTCCTAACTCAGCTGAGTGATCAAAACAAGGCATAAAGTTGCTCATGTGAAATACTATATACCATTCCAACAGAGTTGTGCTCTTCAAAGTAGCTTTATTGCCAGTCTTTTAAGGGACAGTTTGTGTCTTCCATCAGAGGACAGAATAATACATAAATACTCTTGACTGTTGCCTTGCTCTGTCTCTGCTGGATTTACTAATCACTGTGATCCTCTGAGTGGTACTGCTGTGCTAACAAAAGCTACTTCATAGTAGATCTAGGTTGTGTCTGATCCTATATGGTATCTAAAAAAAACCCCCTCCCTCAAAACCACAATTTTTCACTGAAATGGGTTGTCAAAGCATTATGCTGCAGTCTGATATAAACAGCCATTTTTTATTACACATACACATATTTTATTTTATACTTTTTTTGAGAAAGAGGTTTTAATATCTTCACTAAATAATAAATAAAGTAAATAAACCTTCAGTAAATAACGGTTTCTTTATGGTTGAGCTCCAGCTCTGTTATAAATGAGGAAATAAACAGGAAAACTCTGCTTCTTTCTCCTCAAAATAATCACACTTCTAAATACACATAGATCTTGCTGAAAGAGTAAATTATCCAATCTGGTCTTAAAAACCTCTTTTGTCTCTTTTTTTTTTTTTCTTAAGGAGTGGAAAACTGGAAAGCGGAAGGCAGAAAAAGATGAAACTGTAGGAGTCCTGATCTTTTCTACAATGGAACCAGAAGCTCCTGACTTGGATATGGTAGAAATGTAAGGTGGTTTATTTTTGCATGGGCATTATGTATCTGGGTATATAACTGATACTGAGCTAATACAAAACTCAAATAGTAAGTGTGCACACATATCCATGGATTTGAAGAGATATTCATCAAGGCAGAGCTGAAAAATTGTTTAAATATGAGATTTTCATATCAAACCCTCCAAAGCTTGGTGGAACTCTGTGTGATGTCTTTTTGACTTCAGTGTCGGAATACTAAACCTAAAACAATTTATGTAAACCTAGTTGATGGAATAGAGTACTATCATATCCTATGGAGTTATGTTTTATATTGCCATGGAAGAATATTTTGATCTCTAATTCTCCAACAATAGAAAAAAGTGCTAGACTTACCAAGTAGCTTAGGATAACTGTAGGTGGACCAATAAGGAAAACAGTGTTTCTGTGAAATAGTTATATATATTGCACTCACAGTATGATTCTAATATCTGTAATCCATGGAAAGCTATTAAAAATTAAAAGTGATTTAAATTACCAAATTTCATTTTAAATGGGTTAATAAATTTTTTGGGATATCCTTCTGGAAGTTCAAATGGATATATTTATTTTACATATGTATATGTTGTACACTTCTTAATGTATAGTTCTCTTGGTGATAGACCTTTGGGTTTCATAGTGCGAAAGATCGGATTTATTCTGCAGCCTTTATTTCACTCCTTTAGGCTTAATAATTTTTCTTATAAGATCTGTAGTATGCATGACACGCATTGCTTGCTGTTGTAGAACACAGAAACTTTGTGTCGATAAACTAGATAGAAGTTTTTATAGTAGCAAAGCAGTAATGTACCTACAACTGGAAATATCGCAGCATAGGCTTTATCCAAGTAATTCAGTGCATATTAAGACAGGTATAATAGCTGTGTGGTAGCAGATCTGTACTAGTTAAAAACATGGACATTTTTAGGTCACTTCCACTTTGAACATGAGGATTTCAAACTTGACTACTTTTCCTGAGTGATGTGGTTTATGTATATCCCAGTGGCATAAAAGCTGAAGGGGTGAACGAGAAGGAAGATTTCATGCATAGGGTTTAGGAGAGAGTATGTACTACATACAGAACCCTGGCAGAGAGCGACCAGCATATGGTCTGCTAAACAGTTTGTCCTCAAATACGGAGGGGAGACAAGCAGCCTGTGGGGAATGGTCACCAGAGGGTGTGGGTTCCTGGCTGGGGCTGGCAGCCTGGATTGGTTCTGAAGACCTATTTCCAAGCAATTGCAGGGATGGCTGTAACGTCTCAGATGTCCACATGTTCTAGTGCCTGGGAGTGCTCTTAAAAGTGTATGAGTGCAGTTGAAAGCCATTACTCCTGTAAGTGGACAAACTGTCTTGTCCAATAATTCTTAGGTTCTTCAGTGCAAAGATACTATTTACTGAAAAAATTTTGTTAATACTTTGACAGTCCTGTGTCATCCTAGTTTTGATTGAAGGGTGATAACCCTGTGCTGGTGCATGAGCTCTTTCTGTGATCATGATACCATAAAGTATGAAGTACAGAAAATTAAAAGATGTTTTGCTACTGGGATAAGGGGAGTAAAACAAGAGTCTCTTGGAAAGCCCAGGTGCTGTTTCTGTGCAAATAACTCTTTGTGTAGGGTTTCCAGCTGAGGAAGGAAGTGCTGGTGGGGAAGTGAGAGCCTCTTAGTTGCTTGGGCCACAGCTGGAGCTGCTGCCGAGGCTCTAGGGAGTTGCTCAGTGTCACCCTGCTATGAAAGCTGTCTCATGCTGCATTTGGCTGAGAGTATTTGTAAGATCTGATGCAGTTTAAATAATTATCACTGAAAATTATAAATGCTCAGTTTTCTTCTGTAGAGTTCACAGATCGTTACTGTGTACACAGAGCTGTGTTAATGGAAAACTTTGATAGCTGCATGAAAACATGCCTAAAGAAGAGTAAAAAGGCATGTACTAGTTCAGAATTCTCTTTTGAGCATCACTGATTTTTTTTTTTTGCTCCCTATAATACAACTCAGCACAAATGGTATTGTCAGTATGATATGAAACTATGCTTATATGTTTCCCTAGGAGAACTGCTACATTACTTTTATTCACCTATATTAGACTTTCAGTAAAACATCTGGAACAGTTACTTTCTTAATGTTTTTTCATTGTTGTAAGAATTTTACTACTTCTGTTACTCTAACGTGTAAATCCCACCAATGTGGGGTCCTTATATTTAATTGTTAAGTGCTCTAGGCATGCATCATCCTCAGATCAGATTTTGCTGTTCTGTTATGATTTGATCTCATTGGGGAGGATATTTGGGTATTTAGGCAGCAGCTTTTCTTTTTTTTTTTTTTTTTGGAAGGTGTCTAACCATAACAGGAATGATAGTCCAGTACTTTGTCTCTAGCAGAGGGTGAAAAACAAAATGAACAATGCCTCTATCTAAGGAGGGGAATTCTGAACTCAGTGAAATGGCAGAGATTTGAAGGAATTTATTTATTTCTTCGATATGTTTTTAAGACCTAGTTGGCACTACTAAACATTTCGGTATTGTGTTTAAAGTTAGCATTATGCATCTATTAAACTGGTTTTTGTTTCTGCTTTTTTAAAATGCCACAGAGAACAGAAATGTGATGCAGTGGGTAGGTTCACCAAAGCAATGGATGATGGAGTTAAAGAGCTGCTGACTGTGGGACAAGAGCACTGGAAGAGGTGTACAGGGCGTAAGTGTCCTTCTGAACTCAGCAGTCATTTCTGTCTTGATTTTTCTCTGGTTGGTTTGGTTTTTTGTTGTTATTGTTGGTTTTGATGTCTATAATTCAAGGCACATCTTAAAACTAAAGGAAATCCTAAATTATAATGAGAATTGTGCAGCATTCTAGCTGCTTTCAGTGTCTGCGAGTATAAATTGTGCAAGTTTTTTGTTGATATGTTTGATGTGGGTTTTTTTTTGGGTTGTTTTTTTTTTCTTTATCTCATAAGAGAAATATCTGGTCCCTGCCCATAGGTTTAAAAATATTCAAAGTTAAATAATTCTAGCAATGTAGCTAAAGCCCTTGTAGGACGTGTCCACATATATTTGTCATTTATCTACATTTTAGTGACATGGGCAAAGTAGACCTGTCTATTTGATGAAATCATAAATAATTGCATCTTATTAACCCCTTATTTAGGATTATTGCATGCCAGGAGGAGTGATTTAAAGATGAAATGAGTTTAAGAGAAAAAGAAAAGAAAACCAACTTGATTCTAACTTAATCTTTAGCCCAATTCTTTTTTTTTCCTATCTTGTCTCTTCCTTCCCACAGATATTTAGGGTTGCAGAACTTCAAGTCCCTATGACTCTGCCTGGGCTCTAATTTCCTAGTCCACAGCAGTGTTCAGTGTTTGTGGCCACCACAAGGCAGCTATTGAAAGGAAGCAGGTACTACAGCTGAGGATCATAATAAGAAACACTTCAGGGCAGGCTGTAGTGTCTGGCAACCAAAGATCTATCACATAAATCTCCTCAAATCTCCTTAATTTTTTCCCCCTCCTTTTAACTCCCACAAAAAAACATTGCCCCCAGACTTTGGAGTAAGTACATCTCCTGAGTTATCTTTTTGCCTCTTTCTAATCTAACACTGCAGTTGAATATCTGGGGCTGACCAGAAAGGATGGGAAGTATAGAAGCCCCATCTCTTGTGGCAGTGATTACACTAGACTTGAGCATCTATAGGATGTTAACTTTATGTTTCCCCACTTTGAATGAGAGGGTTTCCTTCTACATGTCACTGACATTCCTGCTGGTCAAAAATAGTCTAACACATTACAGAGCTCTAACACGGTACAGATCTTGCTTCATTAGGAAATTATACTGAGAGGAAAGTGAAGAGCAGGGAAGGAATAAGGTTCCTCAGATGAGACTAGAAAAATGGTATTGCTTTGCAGTTATAGAAGCAATGATCAAACAAAGGGCTGGCTGTGACTTGTGCTTACAGTAGAAATTCAGTATTATTTTAACCGCTAAAATCTTCCTACACTTATGACACTAGTGCTTAAGATATTGAATGACTCTTCTAATACTTACAGCTATTAATTAGTTAGCATAAATGCAGTAATACCATTATGACTGTCAAAAAAATTAACTTTTAATTTCCAGACATTCATACTGAATACAAAAAAAGAGACAAGTAAATTGGGACATGCAAAACTGAAGAATTTTATTAGTCTCTTAGGTTTTAAGTTCCCTGTCAGCTCTAGTCCTGACTCTTAATCAGAAGTATTTTTGGCACTTCCTGAGCCATAATTACGTGCCTTCCATTCAATGATATTTAAAATTACTTGCAGTGGAAACTTCTTAAATGCAAGTGAAAAGAAACCAATCTTCACTGAAGTTTACACTGGGAATTCAGTAACAATTTAATGGCTGATAAGAGAATTCTAGTAGTCTGAATTTTACTTGTTGTATAAGACATACCAGTTCTCATAAATAGTCTAACTTCTGGACAAGAGCTTGATCAAAGATAATCAATAAAATTATGTAGTTTGGGGGGCTTGGTTTTTGGTTTTGGTTTTTGTGGTGTTTTTTATACCACACAAAGGGGTTCTTCTGTAAAAATCAGGTTGTAATTAATGCTAGGGCAGCTAAAAACCTTCTATTTGCTTGAACAGTGTACCCTCTGAATACAAATATTTAATAAGAAAATCGACATCTACTTGGGTTTTTTTTCTGCTAGCATAGGTAGCATATAAAAAATTGCTTTCGCTTTTCAGATTGCTTTTTAAGCTTCTGGAGTGGTGCTATTCAAAGTGTTAATAATGAATGCATTCATAAATCACAGCTGATTGAGTTAATTGTGATGAAACAATTTATGCATGCGTGTTCAATAAACAGATTATAAAAACAATTTTATTATTCAGATACTTGCATTAATTTTTATCCCTAGATAATCTTCATTTCTGGTGCCTTTAAATATAAAATTCATGATTTGAGGAGAGTTTAGCCATTATAGATCTGTATAATAATCTCTTCCCTTAAAATCTCCATATCATATCTCCATATCAGTTCCTGCACTTCCCCTCTCCCCCCATGAGGGGGAGGGAAAAAAATCTCACCAATGGCTTAGGAGGACAGAGCTAGGAGTGCAGTGAATTTTTTTTGTTTTCTAATAGCATTCACACACTGTTCCCCTAACTGTTTGTACCTTTCAAGAGTACAGATTGCAATTGCTTTATCCAGTTTTGTAACATGTATAGCAGGGGAGGGGGTAAGAACGTGATTGTAAATGTGTCACTAGAGGAAACATGAAACTTATTTTTGACATCTGCTTCTATCAAGTTTTGGAAATGCTGCAGATTTAATCTCACCCTTATGGGTTTTTTTCTTCTGTTTCCCCTCTTTTCCTTATCCTTTTCCCACTTTCAGCACTACCCAAGGAATACCAGAAGATAGGAAAAGCATTGCAGACCCTGGCACTGGTCTTCAGCACTAGTGGATACCAAGGTACTTCTATAGCTTCATTTGTACTTTAAAAGAGGTATTTTAATTATATCATGCTACTTTTTTTTTTTTTCTGAAGACCTTAATGCTTTCCTCTTTGAGCTTTAGATGTCAAACATGATTCCGGAAAACATTGAAAACTTGTTTCCCTGTATATATTATAGGGTTGTCATATTCTAGTTTGCAGTCTTGTTTTCTCTCACTGTATAATCATGTGGTGTGTTAGTGGTGGTGGAGAAGTTTAGCTTGATCTTTTAATATATAATCTGGTCACTGACCTCACTGACAAAACCTGCTGTAGCATTTTTGTGATTTCAAAAGGAAAGAAAATGTGGCACTGAAAATAGTTGTCACAGAACTATTGTGTGACTTCATGATACAACAACTCCACATGAGGATGGAAAACTTATTACAGTATTTTGTAATCGATTATGTGGGCTGGAGGGTTGGCTACTGTAGCCTTTTCTTGTCCTTCACCCTTGCTTCTCTTCAAGAGCCCTTAGAGCCTGTCATCTTAGGTATGAAAGTTGTGGGAGGGAAAAGGAGGGCATCAATTGCTCAAAGTTCTCCTAAAATGTAATCTTTAGATCAAACTTCAAATCCTGCTTTGATATGTTAAGCTTTGCTGATGTTTTCCAGATAACTGGAAAATATTTCCTCATATATAGAGGAAGCCTATTGAGTCAGTTTCCTCTGGAATTCTCCTTTCAAATGTGTTTGGCTTTTGGGTTTTTTTTCTAGACTTGATAGCAGATTTGCTCTGTTCTAAAACCTTATATGTTATAGCGTAGAGGCTTCCTGAAATGTTTCTGTCTTTGAACTATTAGTTGACCAGTACTTACTCTGATAACTCATTTATCTCTTGCTTTGTACTCTTGGAATATTTTGCCCCATAAACCATGTATTGAAGTACAACCTTCTGAAACTCAGATTCTCTGTGGCTGGAAGCATTGGAAATAGGCATAGTCCCTGTAGTTTGCTCTCATCTGTGTCCTGTTCTTCAACAGGATGACTGCTTGGTTAGAATTGGAGCACAGCATATTGCCTAAAAAGTTACTTTTGGATGTGAGAATGAAGTAAAGGATTCACATGGTTATGTACTCTTAGCATGGGTTAGAAAACTGTAAGTCCTAGCTGGATAGAATCTGCAGCAAGAATTCTTGAAAAAGGACTGAAAATTGCTTGAGCTATGACACATATTTTTTGCCAGGGTAAAGGGAAAACAATACGGCTTAAAGCAAGGATACAAAATTGCAGATCAGCAAGTGAAAGAAAGCTTCAATTTGATTTCCAGCATCTTGGAATGGTATGAAAAAATAGATCCCATGATGCTTGAGAACAAGGCAAGGATGTCTCTTTGCCGTTTGCCCAGTTGTGTCTGGTTGCACCCTAGTATCTTGTTGCAGAAAGTTCCCTTCCCACACATGCCTTTGCTCTGATTCCATATATTTTGCTCTTTTCAATAACTGGTATACCAGTGTATTTTTTCTGAATTAATAATATATAGGATTCTTTATTTTTTACTTGGAGTTCCCAGGAAGAGAGAGCAAGTACAATGGACATGTGGCTTTTAAATATCTTCATCACTGCTGCCTTCACTTTGTCCTGCCTGCTGTTCATGTACAATTTCACTTGATCATTCCATGTGGTACAGGTCTGTGGATTAAGCCGATTCTGTGCAAGAGATGTAAGCACCTGGATTTAAACCGATAGGATGCAGCTTTCCTGATCTCAGTATTTAAAAGAGGGCACATTCCTTCAAATGAAGAAGTAGTATCTAGGCTGAGTATGCGGTATGATTTTTCTGGACCATCAGTAAAGAGGAACGGCTCATTCAGCCATGCTTAAAGGCACTCAGTTCACTTTCTGTTGGGAACTGAATCTCTTCATCCTTGCCTTTTGGTTTTGGTTTGTTTGTTTGTTTTGAGGGTTTTGTTTGTTTGTGGGTTTGTTTGTTTGTTTGTTTTGAGGGGTTGGTTGGTTTGTTTAAATACTAGAGTTCCAGAAGTTCAAGCATACTAAAGATTGCAGCGACTGATTTGATGACACAAACACTTCCAACTACCAGTAGCTGACTTCTGACATACTGAATACACTGTTAGTTGGTTCCTTTGCATAGTTAGGATGGGACGTATCTACTGTCCTCACCACTTTCATTAGTGCTGCCTGTTTGCTCTGCAAATGTCTACTGCCTTTTCTGATTTCCAGCCTAAAATGTTTAAGACTGCACCAGGCAAGATGCACTTGTTAATCTGACTCACACGAGCTCTTTTTCTCGTGCTACAGAATGAGCCTTATCAATTAGTTGCCAGCCACAGTGCATATTAGCAATCTGTCCCCAGTATTTGCAGAGGCAAGGGTACCTTTAAAACTATTAAGGACACATTGAGAGGTTCTGATTTAAATTGTCCTTGGGCCTATATACTGTCCAATTGGCTTTAAGAATGTGTGTGTGTTTGGCAAGTATGATCCTTGTCTAAAAATGCATATTGGACAGCACCAGAACATGGCTGGAAGTGTCTTTCAGCCTGGCAGTATGTTGCCTATCTTACTGTATTGTATGATGCTCTTAGGTCAACACAGCCTTAAATAGCATGGCTTCTCGTTTGCAGCACCAAATCTGGTTGAGACTTTCTCCTATATTAAGAAAACGTGAATGATGGGTATGCCATTCAACCATAGTAAAATCTCTTAATCCCACATCACCCCTCAGGAATTCTGTTAGGGTGTTACATGCAAGTTTCACTATCCTGCCAGCTAGCAACAAAAATCTTGCCTTAAAAGCTTCTTGTGTGCTAAACTCATCAGTCTGAGATGTGCTTATCAAGAAAAATTTTGCTGCAAGAATTTGCTACTAGTACATCAAACTTTACAATTTTTTCATTGAATTATATTAAAACATGCTTTGAAAGAAAAGAAAACAAAAACACTTCTTGAAAAAAAAAATTCTGCTGTCCCAGTCAAACCTTACAAATTATTGGTTCCCTCAGTATGTCTGGTGTATTCCTTCAGAAATTATTATCCTTGGCTTTTACAAAGCAGTTGAACTGCTAAGAGATGCTTTATCAAACATCTCCAAAAGGCTCGTTATAGTTTTACATCTTCCTTCATCTCCTTGTGACAGTATGCAGGTCTGTAAACAAAAATATCAGTTTCTCCTTCTGGTTGGATTAAAATATCTGTAGAATATTACTGGCCATTTTAACTGTTCTTTTTATAACTACCTTCAGTCAATGCTTTTAAGCCCCCTCTGTTTCTTGCACACTGGCATAATTTTGTTATAAATGCCAGAAGTGCTTGGGGCTTTCTACTTTTCTCTTGATTAAAGAACCCCTGACATCCTGGTATACCCTTGCACTAGGACTCAGCTCAGCTTTCGTGGTTTGAGTTAAGAAGCTGCATCAGTTCAGAAGCTGAGAATGCTAGAGACTCTTCCCTATCCAATTAACAAAACTCTGACCAAAACCCCTGCTGAAAAAGTAATTGTGAGCAATCTGCTGCTGGAATTCAAGTTCTAATGGATGGCCATGCAAGTTGCAAGTGGTACCTCTGACAGGTGGACTGGTGTAGGGAGTGACCTACACAAGTGAGCATGGCATGACACTGCTGATAATGTGTAACTTGACAGGTGCTTCAGGTGAGAGATGAACTCTGACTCTTTAAGAATGCCCCAGCACTACCCAAAAAAGAGACAGTAGAACAAAAGGATGCAGCTTGAGGAGCTGCAGAAATTTATCTACGACTGGTGTGCCTATCTATTGTTGGGATCCACTGTTTGGAACAATTTTTAGGTATACTATCCCTTTTGAAGACATATGAATGCCTCTGCTAGTAGAAAAAACTCTTAATGCACCCTGTGCCTTCTACAAGCTGGTTTTGTGCCCTGTTGCCCCAAATGAAAGAGGATCAGTGTTGGGAGGGTGTGTCCAGATTCCTTAAAGCTCCAATCTATGAAGGTTCCTTGAGTCAGCTCTGCACAGAAAGGGAGAATTTTCTCTTTCAACTTAAATATACATGCTCTTCCTCTTTCTTTTTGTCCAGATAGGAAAAGTCATTGTCTTTTACGGCATTATAAAATGAACAGCATCATCTAGACCAACCTGGCTTCTGACTCTAAATCCACCCCATGTTTTAACGCAAAAGCAGGAGTTACTTCCAGGTTCCTTCTGAGCAGACATGGGAATTCTGAAATACTGAATTATTTAAGCCTGCTCAAAATAATTAAATTGATCATCTCCAGGGTTTTTTTATTATTTTACAAAAAAGGCAAAGTTATCTTCTGAATTATATACCTCTTAGATCTCACAATGGGAATTTATGGTAGTTTTAGTTTTATTTTATCCTAATAGGCTCAAATAGGAGAAAAATAATGATTTCTTTAGCAGTGTTTTGTTACTGGACTTATTAGTTTTTAGGATCAGTCACTTTCCCTCAAAGGTTTTGAACTTTATGAAACCAGTCTAATGGAAAGTAAGAATCGATTGATAGACCTGAAGCAACATTCAGTCATTGTTTCCTTTAGGATATGCTAAAATGAAGGGATCCTATATAATAAATCTCTAACATAGATTAAACCATATGTTATAGTAAAAGAAGATACTAATGTTCAGATTAATCGTTAATGAAATCGATGGTAATTTTCAATGAAGTCACTGATTAATATCTATAGAATAAAACCAAAACGTTCATAAAAGACTAACCCCTGCCTAATATCAAGACATATTTTTTTCTTAAACCAAAGTTTGATATCTGGAAACTATACCTTCCCCTTTCTACTCTCTACCTCAACTTGCTTTCTGTACCGTTGACTACATGCTTTGGACAAGCTAAAAAGGATGGAAAAAGTCTGTGGTCTTTTGGGAAAGTGAAGTGGCACGAAAAATACAAGAATGTAAGGCTTGTTTCCATCTTTGTCCCACGTAGTATTGTCCTGTTAGTAATACAGTGTTATGAGTGCTTGTGATGTTGTCTAGCTTAGGATTTGTGGTGATGTCTGTATTGTTAAGTGTAGATTGTTGGGCCCTTTGATCTCTTTTGTATGATGATGAAAGTGAGAAACTCACTCTGAAAGCCAGTGATTTTTACAGACCTTGAAAATTTTATCTGAGAGTTCCCTAAAGGGTCAGAAATCTTGTTGGCAAAGAAAAAAGTTACTCGAGCCTCCTTCTGCTTATCTGCCCATTGATCTATGGTTCAGTACTCTTGGAGAGCTCAGGGATAGTATCACTATTTTGTAGGGCATTGTGCAGAATTGACTGCTTATAAGGTATGAAAATCATTTACTAAAAATCAGAACATCAGGTGTTCTTCAGTTTTGTTAGCTGATCTTCTCTTGTCACCCTCCTTATTCTTCCTTCCTTTCCATTCTGGTACACTTCTGTTGCCACATATGGGGGATTATCTATGTTCTTAAACTACAAAAAATATGAAATGTCAAAGTAAATAGTGCTAATACTGTGTTAGCACTTTCATTTTCTACAAGATTTTCAGTTTATTCCTCCTTTAATATTTTTCTAAATTCTTTATTACTGTTGGTTGTAAAAGGATGGCAAGGTATTTATTGCTTAAAATAAACTATTTTGTAAATTTGCCTTGAATCAAGGCAAGTTTCTTGTTGTAATTGACTTACTGTAATTTGAACATTTATGTTTACTTTTAGGAGAATCTGATCTAAATGGAGCAATAACAGAAGCAGGGAAAACCTATGAAGAAATTGCCAGTCTTGTAGCAGATCAGGTAGGAGTATTATGAATGCATTGGCATACTGTGTACAAACATGTCACCTTTTGGATGCTTCTGACTTTTTTTTCCTCTTCTGTTAAAACATAACTGCTAGTGCTGTAGGCCAGTTAAATGAAATTGCTATTAAGACTTTCCAATGCACTTTCATCTTCCTTTCTTCACTGCTTCAGCGTAGAGGGGATGTGATGTGAGGGTATTTCAGTTGGATCAGAAAGCCACATTCTGGTTTCTAAAATACTAAAATGTTTACTTCCTCTTTAAATATATTTGTTTTCTAATGTCAGTGAGCTGCCTTTGTTACTGATACAAAACAATGATTAACCAAGGATAGGGTTTCTGCCTTCCCTGTGCACTCTCCAGATGTCAACAGGATCCAGATCTTGGCTGTGTTTCATTGCTTTGACATGCAGTTGCTTGCTTCAGTAAAAATCTAGCTTAAATAAACCTTGATTGGTGTTCAAGTAATAAATTGATCTTTAGTCTGTTAAGCTTAAAGTATCCAAAATGCAGATCCTGTTTATCTCAAGGTTGAGACAAGATTCTTAAAACAGCTTTCCTGGTTGACAACTAAGAAGATGCACCTTTGCCTGTACATATTTGTATATGTAATGAGATTGTACATGTAATGAGGTTGTATTGGTAAGTCATCTTGCTTGAAAATTTAAGGCAAAACCCCTCACTTCGTAAGTTAGTGTTGAGTAAAACAAGGAACAGAGGTATCTGCTCACTGATGCTCAGTGCCTTTCTCTAAAAGGTTTATATTTTAATAAAAACCTTTTCATATAAGAAAAACTTTCAATAAACAATATTTTGGTTTGGGTTTTTTGTATTCTTTCCTTCCTTTTTTTCCCCTTCACCCTTTTTTGCCATCATAGTTTCTCTTCTGTGATTGTTAATATGCCACAGACAGTTTTACTAATGCTTATACTTTGTTTATTAGCCAAAGAAAGATCTTCACTTTTTGATGGAAACGAATCATGAATATAAGGGATTTCTCGGTTGCTTCCCTGACATCATAGCAGCTCATAAGGTATGTGAAGAGCCTTTCCTTTCAAGGGTTGGGCAGTAGGGACAGCAGCAAAAGTGGTGGTCTGGTACACTGCATTTGTGCTGCAGCCTGGCCCCTGTTTCTAGAAACACTAAAAATTCTGTGAAACTGATGTGTTGATTTTTAAAATAAGAAGTGCTTAGAGGGGAAGGAAACTAGAACTTTTTTCAAGATTTGAGAATATTATGACTTTCTGCTATAAGAGAGCAGTAGAAGCTTCATGACTTTCTTCATGTCCCAGTGTAGTGAATAGCAGTAGTGTAAATTCGTAATATTTGAGTCTTATGTGATAGTTGATACTAAAACTGTATTTTGAAACTTGGTCCTTTTGTCCTTTTTGTATATACCCTTGTGCATTACTGCCTGAACCAAACTCAATTTGCTGATGACTATTCATGCCTGTGTTCGAATTCACTTTTTGCAAGGACTCTTGAAGGCAATGAAGTGAAATAACAAACTTTGGATGAAAATGTGAGAAGGCAGAATCGGTCATTGTGTGTGTATATATATGTCTAGCATGCAAACTCAAAATGTAGCTAGTGGTGTTTTAGGTTACTACAGAGGCCTCTAAGTTGACTACTGTTTTAATCTTTTCTGCATTTGGTTTCTACAGGGAGCAATAGAAAGAGTGAAGGAAAGTGATAAGTTAGTTGCAACCAGTAAAATAACGCCACAAGACAAACAGAACATGGTGAAACGTGTGAGCACCATGGCTTATGCACTACAAGGTAAACCAAATTTTGAGCTAAATGGCAAAGTTATAGACCTCTGAAAGACATTTGTTAAGTAACATACTTCAAAAGAAAATCTTTGTACTGGAATAAGAGCTAGGCATGGGTTGTTTGTAGAGTGGTTTTTTTGTAACCTGCTTAGATTTTCTTGAATTGCAGTTATTTTGCACCCCTCCCCCCCCTTTTTTTTTTTAAATCTCACATTCCTATAGCAAAAGATACATGTTTTGAAAATGCAATTAAAAATCCCAAAACGACTGCCCCAGGCTGATTCTTTGATTTTGAAGTGATAATGTCTCAAATTAAAAGCATTGACCCTGGTACAAGAAGGAGTTCATCATGTGCAGAGGTGTTTTTCTGACTCATGGTTTAGTCAGATGATTCAGTTGAGATTCATGTTCTTGTGAATAAGATTTTATTTCCTGGATGTTCACTGAATGAATTTTTTCCTCTTTAGGTTAGAGGTGTTGTAAATATGAGATGCAGGACACTGCACTTGAAAAACCAGGAAAGTGAGGAGTCAGGGCTCAGTCCTGCAGGATATCAAGCCCTTAAGTGCATCCTTGTATTGACTTCAGTGAGATTACTCATTGCTGAGGGAGTTGCATCTTTTTTAGCTGGCTTAAAGCCAAGAGTACTCAATATTTTATGTGACAAAGTCAGAGTAGCACACAAAATTGATTTTAAAAACAATGAAGAAAACTCCCTACCCCCTTCTTCCTGGTCACAGCAAAAGAAGAGGATTGTGCTGTATACCTGGCAATTGTGGAAGAGGCTTCTAGGATGACTTTTGCAATCTAGAATATTTCTTCTCCCTCTATTGATATCTCAAAATATATTTTAACTTTTTCTTTGAGCCCTAAGCTGTGATCTGACAAGAGATGTAGAAAGTGATGTAAGGTGTTACAGATTCAGTAATGCTGGTTCTCAAGTATCTGTTGAAATAGCCTCATTCAAGAATGGGTCAGACAGTACTGGCTGTATCTTTTTTTATTATTATTATTTTGAACTAAATATTTACAGCCGTGGCTTATGAGTTGATATCCATACCCTTGGAAATCTGAATGTCCTAGCCAAAATCTGTTGGAAACACTTCAGGAAAGAGCAGTTACCTCAGTAGGAGAAAATTTTGCTTGTGTTTTTTATTGAATCTTTGTGCACCTGGGTACTGTAATACAAGAACCTGTCTTTGTCCAGGAAGTGTCCAGATTTTATCAGTGCGTAACCGACACCCTACCAATTTTACAAACAGTTCCATTATAACTTGATTGCTGCAGGCAAAGCAGGTTGTGGAAGCATGAGAACAGTAACTGTGCTGGCAGGGCTGGACACTGAGTCTGTTCCACAGTTACCAACCTGAACTGAGTGCAACTGTTCCTAATTACAAATGCTTCTCTAAAATAATTTGTCTCCTGGGTCTCATTGCAGCTGAGATGAATCACTTCCACAGTAACCGGATTTATGACTACAACAGCGTCATTCGTCTCTATCTGGAGCAGCAGGCACAGTTTTATGAAACGGTAAGATGCAGTATTTCAGTGCCATTTTCTTGGAATGTGCTGTGCTGCTACTTTTATAAGGAATGCTCACAGTACTTAATCCATCTTTTTGTATGAGCCTCTCCCATAGAGCAGATATTTGAAGAATTGTACAAAAAATTGTAAAAAGTATTGTTAAAAAAGCCACATCCCAAAGAATGAGTTAAAATAATATTTTCCTACAGATACTGTCCTAGGTACATGACTATCATACCTATTAGAACTAAAAAACAGTCTTCAGAAACATTATTGTTGACAGCTTAAGGGGTTTTTTTCAATGCCATTACTAGGGTAAAGAATTTTAGTTCTCTGATGTGCAGTAAACAAGGCCTACTGCACTGAATATAACAGTAAAACATTTGAACAGAACTTTCCTCCCATAGGATGGGAGCAAGAAGGGAAGCTCCCGTGATTTAAAGCCTAATGTAGACAAGTGTGGGGCACAAGGGACAGGAGGGGTTTAGGTGACATTCAATATGTTAACATGGAGCACTCGGCCTACAACTCTTCTCATTCCTTGTGCTTTTATAATTAAACCAGAAAATAAATTTTCTAATGTGGTATACTGGTAAAACATGCAAGTCTAAGTGTGCTGGAAACTGACTTCTATCACTTAAAGGAGTCTCATAAATAACTGGTTGCCCTTCACAGCAGTAAAATTTGTCAGTGGGACTTCTAAGGTATCTTTAGTGGACAACAACTTTAGGTCCCCATGAGGTCACTTTGCTTACTTTCTCTGACACATCTGATGGAGGTTAGGCATAGGTTTCCCCTTACCTTCTTTCAGACTCTTGTCCAGTCTGTTCTGACCCTCCTGGTTGCAGCCTCACCAGTTTCCTTGTACCACTCCTCTCTCCCCCAGTACCTGTTCATATGTGGGATACTGGCTACCATGACAGCTGTGGGAAGTGCACAGAAGCTCTGTTCTGATATTTCAGCCTTGTTTCAGTAGGAAAGTGAGTTTCCTGAAAAATCTGGCTTTGTTCCTGTAGCTCTCCTGTGTAGTGCAGTGCTAGTTAAGCAAATAGGCAGGATGACAGCCCTGCCTACAATGCTTTCTCCAACACAACCTTAGTAGTGAAAGTACAAAATGAGCAAGGCAGAAAGTGTATATATGAGAAGGAAAGTCTTTATAATGGAATGCTTTGAGAGTCCTACGTACACATCATCATCATGGCTAGGCTTCGCAAATGAAGATTTGGGAAAGGCTCTATCCACATTTGTTACAGACACAAAACCTGTAGTAAAACCTGCAGTTTTTCATCAAATGAGGAAACAATTAATTTCTTACTCTGCAATCATATTTCTACACAGTGTAAAGTAACTACATATTAAATATGTGGTGTGTTTCTTTGTTTCAGATTGCACAGAAGCTGAGGCAGGCACTCAGCCGCTTTCCTGTGATGTAGAGGATAAGGAGTAGTCAACAATAAAGAACAACTCCAAAGTGCTTTTCTGATGTGGGGGCAATGCTAATAAAAAGCCTTTGCTAAAAAGAAAATTAAAAAAAAACTCCAAACCTGGAAAAAAACCCAGAAACAAACCCCAAACAAACAACCCAAGAAGAAGAAGAAGAATCAGTTGTAGAAAAAAAGTGTTATTTAAATTTTACTTTATCAGTCTAAATCATAAGATAAGGTGTTCTTATCTTGAATGCTCTCCCATTTGTATCATCATTTAAATAAAAACAGCTAGATAATGCTGTCAGTTATAGGGATCTAAATTATCAAACTGATGTGTTGCCATGGACTTACTGAAGACTTGTGTCTATTAGATGTTCTTCCAAAATCTTGTAATCAACATCAGAGTTATGCATTTGTATCCTTTTTTTTTAAGTGGGAAAGCGGACAAACTTGAGAAAATTAACTAATAGTATTATATTCAATTGACCTCTCTAGCAATTCAGTAACCAGGAGGAATTATATTTGTGTATGTTTCTGGCACATGTTCATGATAATCTCCTGAATGAATGTTTTGTTCTTAAGTTTTGCTTCCCATATGCAGCCATGGCACATCGTTCCAATTATGACTTCTGGCAAATATAATTCATTCTTCCCTTTCTTCTTTTTCCTTCTAACTAAATCTTGTACTTGTGGCACACCAACTCAGAGCTTATGTCAGGCTCACTCTTTCTCACTATGCACTCTATAAGAAGACAAAGTACAAACAAGGAACGAGCCATTCAGGAAGATGTGAAAAACAGTTTCCCATACCAGCACTTTGACACCCCCAATGTTATGTCATAAGGCACTGGTGTTCCTTAGTGCTGTACAGGGCCAGCTTCCCCTCTGAGAGTTTGAAGTGTTTCAGCAGAGGGGACACTGCCACATCTAACCACAAATAGTAGAAGTCCCCAGATTCCAACTAAGCTCAGGTCTTCGTGTAGTGGTATGGAATGCTATTGGGTCGGGTTAACTTTTCGTTGCCCTCTAATGCAAACTAAAAGGTGGCAAAAGTACTGAATAACCACATTAATTACCACACAAACTCTGTGCTTTGATCATCCTCCTTTATCAGCGTCCTCTTTCATACTACTGAAATACCATTTGAGGCCTTGGCTTTTCACAGAATCAAACCAAAAAAGCCACCACCACCTGTGTTCACAATGGGCACCAACTACAGTAATTCTTGCCATAGGCAAGCAGGAAAGCCAAAATGCAGTTTTGCTAAAATGTGCCTAGAAAAATAAACATTTTAGGAAAGAAAAATCCTAAAACAGGCGTTTTGCCTATAAGCCATTCTAAGTGATGGGTACAGTCTGCTGGTTCAATAGTTGCCTTACTCTGTTTTGCATTGGTGTTACTTTTGTGTGCTAGAAGTAAAATCTGGGTCTGCCTGAATAACCTGAAACCAAACCAAACGAGACTAAGCCTAAGTCTTTTCAGTGTCACGAGTTTTGTTCACATTTTATAAACCTTGTCTTTTTCTCCTCCCAATTTTAGTTGTTTGCTTCCAAAATTCCATAGCGCGGTGTTGTTTGATACAGCCATTTAAATATGTACAAATTGTAAAGAATGTGTATAAATGTTTTACACCAAATGTAAGATCTGCTTGCATGTAGAAGCAGCTTATATAATAAATTGTTACAATGTGTACAGTAAATTCTGAAATCACTTTTTCAAGCCAGCATTTTTTTAGTATTTGTATATTCACTTTTTGATAATGAAATCTTTGTAACAGACTCTTAATTTGGGAGGGGGAAGGGGAGTTCTTCTTACCAATCTTTAAATAGCTCCATATGCACTAAAGTTGAAGGTTCTTTATCTTGAATAGACTGTTTTGGAATCTAAGTGTAAGCTGTGCATTCCCAGTGCAGGGAAGCTATGACAGTAGCAACTCTGTCAGATAGATGCAACATTTTGGCAAAAAAAAAAAAAGAAAAACTGTTTAAAGACTTCTAGTAAAATGAAGTTAAACTGATAATAAATATTTATGTATATCCACCAGACTATTTTATCTTTTTGTTTGGAATCATCATGTTGTTTTTTAACAGGGTGAATGCAGTATGAGGCAATTTTCACCAGCATACACATACTGACCAGCTGAGGAATGAGAAAGCATCCATGTGTCTTCCATAAAGCAGGCATCACAACTGGATGGTGTAATAGTGCTAGTGACTGCAAACCAGCAAAGGCTATGCATATGTTTTAAGCTTTCATTATTCAGGTCAGTCCGGCTTGTGGTTGATGGAACCCTCCTGACTGCAAATAAGTAGTAGAGCACAGTGCTACTGTGTATTCCTGGCTTTGTGTATTCCTGGCTTTGTGTTGGCATGGTGTTGACCCAGAATAGAAATTTGATTGTCTTTGATATTTGTTTTTTAAATCAGACATGAATAGTAGCATAGTTAGGTTTAGTGAGTTGGGGGCAACAGAAAATCTGCACACTGAAGATGCAGTCATTAAACAAGAATAACAAGGTAGCATAAGACTTGAGTGATGCCCTCCTGTATTTTGTTTGTCATAGCTGAATAATTAGTGTCTGGAGCATCAAAAAGCATAAATACTGTTTCCTGGCTTATGTTTTCCTTCCAGGGTGAGGCAAACACTAGCATTAGCTCAGTGACTCCATAAAAGACATCAAATGCCCTAGCTCTTGGGTTTAACTTTACATTTTAATTGCTTATTCCATTACTGCTACTACATTCAATTTTAAACCAATAAAAATGTAGCTCTACAGAGGGAAATGCTACCTGTATTTCTTGTTTGCAGTTAATCTGACATGGGATTAGACTGCAGCAGCAGATTTTGCTACAGTGGTACGGTTTTGGAGGAGTACTGTCTACTGCAGTAAGAAAGAGTATTCTTTAATGAGGCCTAACTTTGCATGAGTACTGAAATTTTTACAGCAATTTCTGTTTTCTGTGACAAGGTAGTTGAGAAAATATGATCATAACATACACTTCATTCTATAAATCCTAATTAATATACATCAATTTTATTGCTACCAAAACTAGTCTAGTTCAGTCTGTTAAAAGAGTAATTCAGACTTACAGCCTTGTAAAGAGAGAGATGCAGCTTTTGTGCTATGGCTTAGTTTGACATACACCAAACACTCTGCCAGTTAGGTTGGCTAAAATTACTCCCTCCATAGCCTCATGGTGTGTAGTCCTCCCACAGCAAGGAAAGCATTCACTAGGCAAGTGTCCTGCTACTGCTGCTTCTGCATTTCTTAGTGCTTCACACTAAGGCCTGTGAGCATGCACCACGGAGAGGCCACTTAGTGGGGTATGGGGGGTCTTTAGTCAGTTGTTTTTTCCACTCTACATATTTTCCATATTTTTCTACAACTCTTCTGATAAAATTAATGCTAATAACTGGTATAACAAACAAGTACAGAACAGAAGAGGTAATCACTTGAGCAGTAAAAAAGCTGGTTTTTTTTCTATCTAAAGAACCCCTAACAAGAACAACTTTACAGAATTAGAAATATATGGACTGGCTGGTGACCAATCCACCCATCCTGTAGCGTGGTAGTATCAGTTACACCCGTGCTATTTTAAAGAATATCTGAGTCACAAATACACAGATTTGGATTAGCTGGGTTTGGTTTTGTTTTTTTTTTTTTCTCCTGTGGCTCTCTGCACATGAATTGTGACTCTGGGATCTTTGCAATAACTTTGGGATACTGGATTTAAACTGACTTAATATCCTTGTTTTATAAAGTTAAAAAATGTGTTTGCCTGTTTTTAATTGTCTGAGCCTTTTAGTCTTTCCTAATTTGTCAGATTTTCTTAAACTATCCTATTTTTTTTGCCTTCCTTCAGATTCCAGCTAGTATGCCTACTGCCTTCCTGCTGAACTTTCTGAACTTTAGGTTCTTGTCATATACAGAGTTAAAAACTGTTTGCTTCATGATAGAATTGATTAGCTTCTTTGAACTGGTCCTGTCAATCTGAAACCAGGTTTTTCATGTTTACTGAACACTGTTGTTCCCTTATTCTTACTTGTGGCTGTATTCTCCTGTTAAAGTAGATTTTTGTACATCACATTTTTCTGTCAGGGCTGAAGCAAGGCGGCATATCGTACTGTTTTCTGTTAACAGCAGACCTTTGCTACCCTTAGTTTTCCTTTTATACCTAGCATCTTTAAAGACTATTCATTTTTTTAAAATATTTGCTATTAAACTAATTTTGTCTTTGCACACAATTGTCAATGCAAGGTCACTTTTAATTCACATTGCCTTCCATTCTAATTAAATCTCTGTGGATCAAAATCTAAAATTGTTACTCTTCACTGTTTTTTTTTAAATCTTGTGAGATGTCATTCCCAAAAAACCCAAATACTGTGATGAAGTGTTATTCCAAGGAACAGTTTTCTTTAAAAATACTTATTTTTCAAGATTTTTAAAGTTGCTAGCTCCAAGAAGTTTGTTAGAGGTTATCTCAGCGCAATAATGACAAACAATAGAAAGTATAAAAATAATAGAAAATACAGAAAGATTGCGGAAACTTCTTTAAAAATAGTATTAAATGGTTTGGTTTCTTTTGAATTGTATCCTATAGTTATTTGACCTTAGTTATTAGCCTGTCCCCAAAGACACTCACCAAGAGCGAGGAGTAGGGGACAAATGATCCATGTGTACGCATGTGCATGCAGGAATGTGTAGTGTTTGTGCTAGTTAAGATTGCTGAGCCAATCCCTGGGGGCTGGCAAGTCTGCAAAGAAAGGCATCAGAGAAAACTGATCTGCCAAGTGGGTCGGTAACCAGGCAGGTCCTTTGACCATCTAACAGAGTTGAGAAGGGAGGAGGGAGGGATACAGAAGAGAGCATTTGTCATGGGCCAGCTTAGAAGAGGCTTTGCTTGGAAAGTGCAAGAGCATTCCCTGGAGACTTTGGAAAGGCAGAGAAAGTCTGTGAGACTGGAGAGGGGGATTAATAAAAAAAAGTTAAAGGTCTCCTTTTGGGTTTTGAATTCTCTTCAGGGTTTCCTGAAAAAAATTGCCCAAAGATTAGAAGCAATGAGAGAAGCGGCACAGTTAATTTTGTTTAGCTGTTGGGTCTCTGCCAGAAATAACTACACTTCAGCCGCTACATATCTCTTGGGAAAACGCCTCCATGCTGGACTACCTAGAAAGGGTGAATTCAGGGTCAGTGAAAGGTTGGTCCTGATGCTCCAGTATTGTGGAATTGGTCAGCTGTACACTCCCCTGAAGGGGCCACTGACATAAAGGCTATGTCTGTAAACATGACCACATTAGGGAGGAAGAGCACTGCACATTATCTAAAACAAAGCAAGTCAAGTGCCCTGGGACTGAAACATAGCTAAATGGGTGTCTGGCCGAGGGAGCACACTGTTGTCTGCTGTTTCAGCATTTTGCTGTTTCTTCAGACTTCTTCCTGCCCACAAACAGTATCTGCCCTGAACTAGGAAAGATTGGAGCAATATGCAAGCCAGTACCAGGCGAGCTCTCCAGTTATTAGTTAAAGTAAATTGACCTACTTGGAATGTGATTTTTCCTATAAGCTTCCTTGCAGGAAATATTAGTGTGGGGATGAACAGACAGACAGGTATTTTTACCTTTTACTGTCAGATGCCTGTACCAGGATGTGAGTTTTTTCTCTTGTCTCACTGATAAAGAAACTGAGGGACAAATGAATTGTTACATGCCAAGAAGGTAGGAGGGCTAAGAATGGAATGCAACTGCTAATTTGGAGGAAAGAATTTGATGCTGAATTTCATCTAAATCCAAGACTATGATCCCTAACTCTTACCCAGCTTCATTCTCCTCCCTTGGGCCTTCCCTGTCAGCCCCTTCAGCTGATGCCCAACTCCAAAGCTCCTGACAATTGGCAGTGGTCGAGTTTCTGATACATCCAAGAAGTACCTGTTAAATTGCTCATCAGAGCATCCATTCACATCCACGTTCATCTACATAATACCTCAATGACTAATGAATTTGGTTACCCACAGGAGATGCAAAAACAGTGGGAGAGCAGACTGGAGTTTATAGAATGGGGATTTTGAAGAGCATACTCCCTTTCTGCATCAAAGAAGAGGATAAAGGGGTTGAAAACAGGGCAGTAATAAATTGAGAGACAAGCTTTTTATTTTTGACCATTTATAACAGAATATCTGAAGAAAATCTGTCTGTTCAAATAAAAACAGTTTATAGATGAATCTGGATACTAAATATAATGGCACTTCCAATGGAGAAGCCAAATATTTATCAGACTTCATTCAGATCTCTAACTACATCAAGATAACTGAGTTAGGTTTGTTAAGATACTAGCTGTTGTACTCTATAGCCCTTGGTATACAGGAGTGGTAGCAGTTTCTGGGACTATGAATTACTTAGAACAATAATCATGTTAAAATAACCAGTAAACAGTATTACTGTTTCAGACACAGCTCAACAAACTCTTCGTAATATTTGTAAATCTAGATGGAAATTACTCTCTTAATCTTGTTAAATGAAAAGATTAAATGCATCACTTCATTATGTTTGCTTTTCTGCTTTACATTTGGGAGAAGAGTATCTCCTGCTCCTTGTGCATTGCCTGCTTATCTAGACCTTTCTGGCCCCATCAAAATTTGCTGCACTCCTAACATAAATTTCACTGTATTCACTTTTTTGGCATTTCTGAGACCCTGCATCTCCTGCTAGGGCAGGGAGGGGGTCATTGCTACTATGTTCTTGAGGGCTTTGGCAGGGATGGCACCCCCTTACAATACTACCTGCACTCACAACTGTACTATGAATCTGAAATATCTGTTGGCATTTCTTAGAGCCCCTTAAAATCCTTATGCCAGAATCCAATCTTTTTTTTGGTTGGTTTTTTAAAACCTGCCACCATAATGTCCAACGACACACTGGAAACAAAGCACAAAACAAGACAGTTTATCCAATGCTCATCAGTCTGTATTTTATTAGTTTTAATCAAATTCTTTCTGAGCCAGACAGAGAATTTTGTCAAGTTTGGTGCATCGAGTCAAGCTCTTGCCAAAGGAGAAGGTGCCTCAAAAGTGAGGGCCATACAGCAGTGAGGGACATTTTTACAACTGTTGACTAGTTTCTGACTAGTTGAGTAGTACTTTTAAGCTCAGTAAAGATTTTATTTGAAAACTCAACAGCTGGAAGAGAAGTGAAAAGTTAAACATAGCATCTGTTGCAATATAGTAACATATAAATCAGGCTGCTTGCTAGAGCTTGATGCACTGCCCCAGAAGGCTCCTATCGGACTGCACTGCTCAGGACTGGTTATGCCAGCAAAGAAAGCTGAGAAGTACAAAAACTCTTCAGTTGTCTTCCCTGCTTAAGCAGTGATGCTTTTCTACCTGGTTACAAATGGCACCCACCAAACTTAAAGCAAGGACATTATTACAAAGCTTTGGGAAGAAGGTAGGTCTAGAACACTTCTTCCCTACTAGGAGTATGCTTATGCTTACTTGGCAATAGATAGACTTTACTGGGGTAACAACTAGTGCCAGTCTATCTACTGTTTATAAACATGATGTTAATGCTTGGCTAAAAGGAAACAACAACAACAAAAACCCCCACAAACAAATAAACCTGCAATGCAAATGTTTATGCAAGTCTTCCAAATTTAAACCAAATTCACAATCAGTAAGAGGAGGTTGCTATCCGAAGAATTGCTATACCATAAAATAAGTCTGCAGGATGCCCGTAGGAGTTGGGATCTATTCAAATGTGATGTAAAATCAGCACTGGAAAAGGGCAACTCACAGGGACTGCAGTGGTTTCAAGGTCTGCTCCTAGAACGAGAGTTGAGTTCAGAAAAGCTGTTTGTAGGTGCTATCTGGTACAGTTACCCTCTGTGTGAGCTGCTAAGTTTATATTGTAATTAGTGTTAGACTCTAATAAAAATGACTAGTGGTCTTAAGCAATTTTTAAATAAAACAGCCCTTCCTGAAGGGAAAAAACCAAAATCCCAACAAATAAACATTGTGTTGGGTGGTTGCAAGGGCGCTTGAATAGACATCTGCAGCTGTACAGGGGCTCTGGGCTGTTTCTCACTGCTGTGGAGCCAGAGAGCAGTAATCATCTCAGGTCCACTGCTGAACCCTGGCTGAGTCCAGGTGTGTGTGTGGCACACAGGTCTGGTGATAAACTCTTCTGCAGCATGGAGAAAGACAAGACAGATGTGTGCTGTCACTGTCTGGTTCCCCCTCAACCCCAGGATGCAACAACACCTCAGCTGGCTCTGTGTGGAGCCAGCTAAAATCTAATGAAGCATATTGGTGCTGATCTGTGCTTTGCCAAAGAGGCTCTGCTAGGCAGCTAGTGGCTCTGAAGGCAGAGAGGGCATTGAGTGTGAGTGTAGCTGGCTTCTGGCATGGTTAGTAGACAGTCCAAGAAATCTGCCTCAGGATACCTCAGATTTTTCCCCTATGGCACTCAAGTGCAGAAAATAATTAAAAAATAGTAATCTAATAAATCAACATGCATAGATCTGCCTCTTAAGGCAGTAGGTTGCTTAAAAGTAGTCATTTTACAAAGATTTCTCTGCAATATGTTGTATCCTGGCCCATCCAGGACTTCTGTTCCTGTATCAGGGTAGGATCTTCTGAGCAGCAGCTTCTAGGATTAAACTGAATTTAGTAACTCTGTCTTCTCAGAGGCATTTTTAAGCTCACAGAACATCTCTGATTTTATTCAAGCATACTACGAACTCTCCGCATCAGTGTTTCCATGTGGAAAGGATCTGCACCAGTTCTGGCCCTTCCATGTAGTTTGCAATAAATCTCCAGGACCAGACACAGTCTATTTCAAATTTCTGGAAGCAGTAAAGAGAGTATTCCACTGAACTGCTACCAAAATATACAGAGAACGTTATTCAAGATAGCTACTCCATAAGAGCAGCACAGGAAAACTGTCACTGCACCCATCTTTTAAAAAGACAGAGGAAGTGATGGCAGTAACTCTCTCTTTGTAGGAGGGTCGCTAATAACAGAATCTAACCATCGGGAACTGGGCAAAAAGCATCAGAGAACAAAGCAGGGGGAGGGACAAAGAAGAAAAAGGGTAATAGGACAATAAGGAAAATAAAGCTGGTGATGAGGGCAGCGAGGAAGGCAATCCAAAGAGTTACTGAAGTAGAGATAATGAAAACAGCAGCAAACAGACGTTGCACAAGGTGAACGGTAATGGACTGGGTGTGCAGCAGAAGAAAGGCTGTTACTTCTGGCTTCAGAGGGTTGACATGAGCACTGTTGTCGTGCTCCAGCTTCCCCTGCCCTCCAAAGTTAGTTTTACACGGCACAGTAATTCTCACACCCCAAGAGCTGGCTTCCCCCCAAACCCACACTTTTGCTGGGCTTTTCCAGCCGCACTCACACGATGTCTTTCCACTCCACCCCATTCCCCACCACCACCTCCCTGCTTTACCAAGTTGCTGAAATTATTTTGGCTTGCCCACAATCTGCGCTTACCCCTTCCCACACCCACCAGCCTTCCCAGGTCACTGGTACTATGAGGGTGCCTGTGGTCCTGGCTGGTACCAAAAGCAAGGAAATGACCTAGGAATAGAGTGCAGATTACAAGCAAAGATGATTTATCACCGCCCTTTCACCCTGGTTAATTTTCAAGGTGTGTGCACACACACACACACACGCATATTTGGAGAAAAAAAAAGGATAGAAGCCCACAAATGAGTTTAGCTCTAATTCCCTCTGTTTTCAATCAGCCAGGCCAGCAAGGCCTAGACTGGCTTACTCAACTCTGTGGAATAATCATTTTTGCTATGTGTGCCATGACCAATCATCAGGCTAACTGGGATTGCATGAGAGCTACAGGCACAGGTGAAATCTAAATCACCTGCACCCTGGGGGTGGAATCTATCGTTCCTAGTCAACCTCAAACTCCCATAATGGTTTATATGTTAATGGTGAAGGTGGCACGAATAAGAAGTACAGGTAATTCTTTTTGTAAAAGCAATGCAAAATCTTGTTTTAGTGAAGCAGAACAGAACGGCACACCTAAGTAAACAAGTCAAATTTTCAAAAAACAAACACTGACTAGCAAGGGGAGTGAAACCTACCTATGTTTACTTTCACCTGCACAAAGTCTTTAAAGTAGATTTAACCAGTGCATTAAGAATAATGTAATATACCAAAACAGTTGTTCAAATAACTTCAAACCGTGGCATTACTTCAGTTCTCTTTTCTGGTCTCTTCCCCTCATTCACATACTGTGCTTTGTCAGCTACCCCTTTACAGCAGCACTGACAGAGATAATACCTCATTCCATAGTCCTCCTTTCCTTTCAAGGAAAACATATGTTATTCACTCCACCTTCACCACAAATGGGGCTGCGAAATAGCTTCACTTCTTATCCAGTTTGCGTTATTTTACTGTTATAGCTTTTGTTTTACCTTTTCCAGTTTGTGTCTGGTGTTGTACTGAGGAACTCCATTAACTATTCTGATTTGAATTAGTTCATATCACTGTCTTTTCAAACTATTCAGTCTAAGTCATCTTGTCATAGAACTGCTGAGAAGGAGAGGAACACCTGAGATTTATTGCTCAATGACATTTCTACAAGATTTTTCAAACTTTACCAAAACCAGTTGAAAAAACCCCAAACCTCCATTCTTCCAGGTAAGCAAATATGTTCTCTTTCCTTCATGGGAATGTGTTATTACACTGCCTCTTGCTCCCCTTGCTCTTTGGTCTGGAATCCCTCCTAAATATGAAAATTAATGGACAAGGCTTTCTAAAGCATGAGGAGGGCATAATATCACAAAGCATCTGTTTATAAAATTAAATGAAAGAAAGAAGTCTAACTTCAATTTAAAAGCACCACATATGCTGTACTGGAAACAACTAAAATGGAAAAAATGTTGAACATATGATCATGGAAGAGCAAATCTATGCATGCAAGACATATTGTGTTACTTTGAGACAGTGACTGAATACATGGCTTTTTTTCTACATGGGTTTAGTATTTGGCATACAACCAGTAGTCCATTATCAAAGGCATTATCTAGAAATTCTGTATCTTAAGGAAGACGCAGAAAACAAATCCTTAACCTTACACCTGGGGAATGTTTCCCATTGAATTTTTACGTAAGAATTGGGGTTCTGGATTATATTTAAGATTCGGGAGAAAGTAACCTACTCATTACAGAGATAAAAGGCTTCTTTTCTCAGTAGTTGTAGGGTGGTGGTACTGGTTGCTAGATAGCTGTTGTGTTGCACAGATCACTGCTGCCACACACTGTGTTTAAAGCAGTTTTGAAGACTTGTGAGATCTTTCTGAAGAAAAGTATGAAACAGTAAAATACTGATAATATATTCATTTTCACAGGATGAACTAAGTGTCAAACAATAGCAAGAGACTGTTATCCCTTGTGTTCTCTGAAGTTAACGACATTTTTTCTTTTGGAAAGCATCGATTTAATGTGCTTTTTTGACAAATTCCTGTTTCTGAAGGTACGCACATATCTTCTAAAAATTCATCTTATTTAAGAATGAAGTTTCATTTGTATCAGGCAGTCTTTTCCAGTACTCTGTCTGTGACAATGATGGCCGCTATATACCAGTGAAATGCCACAACAGGTAATCTGAGATTGCCTCTTTCTGGAGTTCTCCTCATAGCTGATGCATGGACAAAAGGAATGCCTTTTTTTGCCTCTTCAAAACCATATCCCTTAATATGGGGTAAACAACAAACTCCACTTTCACTGTTGATGTCCAACAGAGGTGTGCATAATTTTTAAGACAATAGGAAGAGGCATATGCTCACTGAGAAAAACTGCCAACATACATTCTGCAGCTACTCCTGTGCAGATATTAAGCAGTTCACTTTAAACTCAAATTTTCTATTTTATCAAGCATTTTGGTTTTCCTGTCAGGAGTTCCAGAAACTTAGGTAAGAAGCAGTGGAAAACTCTGTGCCTTCCTAGTCCTTTGAACATGAGAGAGGGATACCTACAACTAATCATAAGCATGTCAGTCTGGAAGAAAGAATAAGAATTTTATCTGGTTGTCTGGTCACTATTAGTGCCTAAATAAATGCCATCTGACTAATGCTGCTCATCTGCACATAGTTTTAGGATGAAGAATGTTAAGCTTTAAAACAGCTGCTGTTACTGAAAATAGTTTCTTAATAAGAAAAGCCTAATGTCTGTGAATGCAGTCAATCTGCCTCTCTAGAGATCTCTTTCATTTAGCACACACAGGGTTAAAATATAAGTGGAAGAGGAGGTGAGAAATTCCACTGACCTCTCAGCAACACAGTTTCACATTAGCAGCATTTCTAAAACTGTTAGCACTCCACCAGAGCATCTCTCAGCCACTTCTGGTACATCTTCAGAGCTTGAATTTACAACCCAATCTTCTGCCAATCTGGAGTTACTCTCTGCAGCCAGATAGGCCCTGACTCAGTCAGGGCTAAAGCTAGTTTGCTTCCAGTCCAACCACCTTTAGCAGCAGAACCTGCACTGTTTATTCACTTGAGAAGTCACCCAAGCAAGGAGCTGTGAGATTTAGGCTACTGATATACTTAAAGTGAGGCATATATTTTAGTGTCCTGCTGAACCAGAAGCTCAGGTCTGCTTTGTTAACCCACTCCTCTCCCTTCCAAATAATGGGTTAAAGTGTAATATGATACAGAATTATTAGTATTAAAAGTTTTTCTTCGTGTTGTAAGGATCACAGACCCCAAGGGAAAGGAATAAGGGGAGCTTGTCAGGAAAGGTTGTAAATAGGAGTGGAAATTTCAAAATATTGTCACTGACTGAAGCAAAGAAAATGTCTCTCTGTCACTCCTCTTACCCTCATGGCAAGGTCAGACTATCCTAGTTAAAATCTAAACACACAAATAAAACATACTAATTTGTTACTCGTGCTTCTTACGCTCTTCAGAGCTATTTTTAAGGAAATGCTGTTGATTTTGTTGAGAAATAGTGACCTAGCTCAAAGTATATCAGACTGTCTCTGTAACAAAGTACCAGATATTTTTGCACACGAAGTTCTTTACTAGGTCAAGAGAAGTGTAACCAACTAGAAATGAAAGCTGTTCTCTCAATTTCACTGACAGTGTAAGAGGCGACATTAATACCTCACAGCTACTTTAAGATCAACATTTTGAGCACTTTAGCCTACCAGTGTTGTAAATGCTTCTTTGTGTCAAATTCAGCTTTAAATAAAATTTATTCTAATATTAACTGGAAAATATGAAAACAATAAAAGCTTTTGCATATTAGCAGCAGTTACTAGTTGTTTCGAATGTCATGTGCAGGAAAAACTACGCTGAGTTATTTCCTCTATTTCTTCTGTACTTGCTGAAGTCAAAAGCTTCTCATAAAAGGCAAAACCCAAACTGTTTTCAATGACCTTGTGGGCGCACACACTTCCTGAGGAATCTGTGACCACTGAGGCTATGTGCAAGTGGCCAGAAATCTCCAGGAAATGCTGTCATAAGTGAAATTTATATTTAACCTCCGAGCTTCAAAAAATTACCACTTATTCCAGTAGCAGAATATTGGACACAGACAAGTATATTTTGTTTGTTACTACTATCACCAAAGTTTTTTGTAGAGTCCCAGACTGCAAAGTTCACTCAATAGTAAGAGAAGTAGTACTACAGGAACATTGATCCATTCTATGCCCTAAAGTCTTTCAGACAGATAGCAAACAGCTATCTATACTCCCTCCCCATCCAGTTCTGCTAACTCTGTTTTGCAACACCCCTGTTGTTCCTCTTCTGATGGTCTCCAAACAAACATACAATGCCACCTGCCAAAATCAGCACACAGAACTGTTTTTCAGTGAGGCAGTTATCCAGACCCTGGAAACATCCACTACCATAAAGATCTAGGAGCAGGAGTCATTATAGTGCATAGCAGGCTTCAGAGCAAACAAAGGGCTGGGTAGGGGATGGGATTGGAAATGCAGAAGATTAAAAGAAGGGAAAAATCCACATAGAAAGAAGGATGAAATGGAAAATTGCTGAGGAGTTAATGAGGGTATATGGCCTGGGTGAAAACAGGTGCTGTGGAAGAGACAGAGTTCACCTGAGGGACTTCTCAAATGACTACAGGAATTAATCCATTTCCATGATACTCATATACATAAGCTTCAGAGTAAGACAGCTCAACTCCGAATATCAGCTAAAAGATGATCTGCCAATCTCAACATTTTCCCTGGAAAATGGAATTCCATGCATTGAAACACAGACAGTTTGGTTAGATGAAAAGATCTTATCAAAGGGAAACCTTTGCACACACTCCTAACACATAAAGCAAGATTCCTATCTGAGCTCTCACTTTGGACGTCATTCTGTGCGTGAAAGAGGTTTGTAAATTGAATGGCTTTATTCAGCACTCCTCTTCACCATATTCTGATAGTTTTTTCAGTGCTTTCTCAGGCTTATGTGTCTAAGGTAACTGATCCATGACACAAAGTCTAATTAACTGACTTACTGCTTCTTCAGTAATCATGACATCACACTGTTAAAAATGCATCTTTCTACGCCGTGGATGTTTCGCAACCAGAACACACTGGAGAGATCAGCTCATAACAGATTAGAAAGGATACAGTCACAGAGCCAGCTGTGGATGCAGTGCTTTGTCACACCCATCACTTAAGGCTTCCAGCTTTCCACCTTCATCTGAGTTTTCCTCTCACACCCTCATCTCCTCATAATTGAGGTGCTGAAAAATACTATCCCAGGTGCAACAGTCCTTTCTCTAGTATTTTACCTAAGAAATCTGACAGTAAGTTTTTTATTAGCCATCCTAAATTGTGTGTTCTTGGAATTTGCAGTGAAAGGCACTGATGACACAAATTACTTACGAGTTACAAGCACAGGCAATAGAGAGTGACACACTAGTGTCCTTTAAGTGAAAGTTTACTCTCATGATGGAGTTTAAAGGGCAAAATGAAGAATTATTCCTCAGAGGCAAAGACACAAACTCAAAAAAAAAAAGTGTGTTTTCTCTTGCTGTTATTTTAAAATATATAAGTGTATAATGCAGGGGCAACTTCTTTAAAATAATGTGATATAACTGTCTTAGGCAGCTCTGATTAAGTGATACTTCAAATATATCATCTCAAGTGAGCACTTTTCTCTAGGGAAGGAGGTCACAGTGAAAGATGTGAAAAGATCACATCTTTCATGTGAAAAGGTCACAGTGAAAGATGTCAAAGACATAAACTGATTCTTGGTCTGCCATTCACAAAGGAGAGCTGTAAGAAAGGCATACCTTTGCTGTTTAAAACAGAACATGGTTAATTTACATTTTTATATCCTCTAAACCCCCAGACTTTGAACTACATGCTGTCTCAATTTTTCATCCTGGTCACTTAGTTTCTACAGTTTCTGGATCCTTTACTTTACTTTACCCAACACTTTTAATCTCACCCAACATACTGTAGGGGAGGAAGGGGAGGACAGAGCACTCTTATATGAAGAAACACCTCTTTTGAATTACTAGCGAACCTAAAATGTGCACTGTGCCTTTTAACCGAGACTCTTTATACACAGCCCGTGGGACAGGGCATAGTCGGCTCCCCCCAACAGGAGCTCCCTGCCGGTTCTGTCGGGGAGCGACGCGGAGCCCGGGCGGCCGCTCCCCGCAGGAAGCGGGAAGCGGGAAAGAGCGCGGCCTCTCCTCGGGCAGAGCCAGCGGAGCAGCCTCCGCCTGCCACGCCAGCGGCGGGAGCAACGCCGGCATCCAAGGCATTGCTGGGCCCGCCCCGCTGCCAGGGACTCGACGGTGACCTTCGCCTCAGCCGCCGCGGCCCGGACGCGCCCCCGCGGGGGTGGGGAGCGGCGCCACCGAGCCGGGCCGGGCCGGGCCGGGAATAGCCGGGAATAGCCGGGCCGGGACCCACAGCACCCCGCCGGGTTCGGCAGTGCCGTGGCGGCCGCCCCTCCTCCCCTCCTCCCTTCCCTCGCGGGCAGGGCTGGTGGCAGCGCCCCGCCGGCGGCTGGTACCTGTCCCAGAGGAGGAGCCGCAGCCGCGGAGCCGGAGGGACAAAGTTAACTCTGGAAAGTTTACCGCGGGTGGGAAGGGATAAAGCAGAGGGCAAAGGGGAAAGTTGCTCCCGCCCCCCTGGCCGCAGACGGGGGCTCCCCGAGGAGGAGGAGGAGGTGGAGGGAGAGAGAGAGGGAGAGGAGGAGGAGGAGGAGGCAGCAGCGGAGCCGTGGGGGACACGGAGGAGCTGCAGTCGCAAACGCTCCGCTCCCTTCACCGCTGGGCGTCCCCGCACTGGAAGCGCTCGGAGGCTTCCTGAGGTGATCGGGAGCGGGGCACGGCCTTCCCCCTTGACCCGCCTCCCTGGGAGAAGCGGGCGGGCAGGACCCGGGTCCGGAGTTGCTCCCTGAGGCTGCCAGCGGGCCCCGAGCGCCGCGCCCTCGAGGGGACGGAGGCTCCTCCGCCACCCCGTCCGCCCGCACCGCTGCGCCTTCCTCCCCGCGGCCGGCGGCTCTCATGGCTCTGAGCAAAGGGTTGCGGCTGCTCTGGAAGCAGGAGCCGGGGCCGAGCGCCCTGCTGGAGGCGCGCTCCCGCCAGGACTGCCTGTTGCTGGAGGCCGGCACGGTGGCGGCGCTCAGTAAGTGCGTGCGGGGGGGCTGCGGTGCCGGGGAGGTGCCGTGTCGGTGGGTGCGCGCCCGGTGCCTGCGAAGGGGCGCCGAGGTGCGGTGGCAGCGGCTGATTCCCTGGAGGTTCGGGGCACTTTCCCCCGTGGCTTGGCGAGAGGAAGGGGAGAGCGCAGCCTCGGGCCCGGTGGGACGCTGGCTGAGGAAAGCTCCTCGCTTTACACCCCGACCTCCAGCACGGCCCCCCAGGCCTGGCCACGTGCTGTCGCGTTTGGGTGACCCCCCGTGCTCTGCCACGCATGGAGGGTTGGCCAGCATCTCCTCCCGATCCACGTCCGACCGGCCCGTTCGCTGCTCTGGACGTCTTTATCCTCCTCACCAGCAGCCGGGGTGGAAGAAGCAGGAGAGGCCACTCGCCCGCCTGGTGGGGTCTTGGTGCAGGGCACCTTTACTGTGCAAGACATCCTCTGTAACCTTGACAGCAGAGGAGAGTCCAGGTTAAAGGGATGAGGCCCACTGCCTTTTGAAGTTTCTACTCAGCTGCATCGAGTTCTCACCACCAATGTAGACAGCCAGCTCGCAGTAGGGATTGTTTTGGATAACTGACTTGAGATTTGTGCCCCTTAAAAAAACAACAACTGGCTTCTTGCTGTGGTGACAAACCTGCCCCTGTGATTTTCAAGGTATATGGTTCCTTAAGTGTCTGGCTCTTGCTGGAGTAGTCTCACCTTGTGTTTTGGTACTTGTCACTCATGAGCATGACACAATGCTAATGTTGCTAGTGCTAATGTTGCTAGTGTTGACACAGATAAAAAAATGAGGTGACTGAGTGTAAGATGCAAAAAGCAACACAAGGGAATACATGCTTGTACTGTGTTCTTAAATTGTTTTCCATGTAATACTAACTTGTGTCTGCAATCATGTTGCTGTTTGCAGTGTTGTAGTAAGAACTGCATGTACGTTGTGGTTTGTACAATGTCCGTCACAACATCAGCTCAGGGTCCACTGAGCTGAATCTTCCACGATGTACAGTGGCAGGACATCCAGACTAAGATGCTTAATACCACATCAGGTATTGGGGACTTGATGAATGAAGAAAGCCAAAAAGGTCATCAGGTAGCAACTGATTTTCATGAGAATATTTCTGATAATGGAAAAATTTTGACCTGTCATGAAAAAGATGTTATTGCCACACTGTGGGGTTTTGTTTTTGGCTTTGTTACTTTATTTTATTGGAGTTTCTTGTTAAATTCTTTGGTAATAGTGGACATGAATGTGTTACATTTTTATAGGGGGTTTTTTTGTGTTAGTTTTCAATGAACTGACAGTGAAAAGTCTCAGTACTGAGCAGCACTTTACTCACTTTCCCTGATTCTAGAATCTGTTGACATTGGAACTCTATATTGATATCAGTGGCTTTTGGTTTGTATTTCATTATTCTGATACAAATCTAAAGCAGCTCCACTTCCTAAAGCCAGTGTGCACGAATAAAATGGAGAGACCAGTATTCATCTAGCTGGCCCTGAGCCATTTGTATGACCAGTGGAATGATTTGCAATCTCACTAATTAAAGGAATCATCAACCTAAAGTAGATTTTTCTCCCCCAGTGTTGCCATCCCCCATTTGAATTGCTATAATTAAAATGATTTAGTGGCTGGAAAGCTGCCCAGTGGAAAAGGACCTGTGGGTGCTGGTCAACATCCAGCTGAGCGTGAGCCAGCAGTGCCCAGGTGGTCAAGAAGGCCAGTGGCATCCTGGACTGTATAGTGTGGCCAGCAGGACCAGGGAAGTGGTTTTTCCTGTTTATTCAGAAGGCTGCATTTTGAATCCTTTGTTCAGTTTTGTGTCCCTTACTACAAAAAAGCCATTGAGGTGCTGCAGCATGTCCAGAGAAGCTGGCGAAGGGTCTGGGGCACAAGCCCTATGAGGAGTGCTGGGGCAGCTGAGGTTGCTTAGCCTGGAGGAGGCTCAGGGGAGACCTTATTGCTCTCTATAACTGCCTGGGAGGAGACTGTAGCCAGGTGGGAGTCAGTCTCTTCTCCCAGGTAAGAAGTGATAGAACAAGAGGGAATGGCCTCAAGTTGCACCAGGGTAGGTTTAAATTGGATATTAGGAAAAAATTCTTCATGGAAACAGTGGTCAGGCATATTGTAACAGGCTGCACAGGGAGGTGGTGGAATCACAATCCCTGAAAGTGATCCAGTTGATGTGGATGTGGAATTTGGGAAACATGGTTTAATGATGAACACGATGGTACTAGGTTAATAGTTGGACTCAATGATCTTAGAGATCTTTTCTGATCTGAATGATTTTCTGATTCTATGAATAGAGAATTTATATAGTCTTTCTTAAAATGTGTGTTAGAAAAATTTTGAAGTAGTGATTTGTATAGTGCCTAGTGTAAAAGACTGATTTGCCATGCCTTTTGGAAGTCCAATATCACCTCTTGAGATAACTGTGATCATGCATGCGTTGGCATTCAGCCCGCTCCATGTTAATAACTTCATAATTTTGTTTCATTTGGTTTCTCTGTTCCTGCCTGGGTTGGTTCCTGTACTGTAAGAAAAGCGAGTTTATCCAGTGAAGCTTGTTCAGTTCATTTCTTCTGTTTATGCAGCAGAGTATAAGAAAAGGAGGGAAAACCAGTAGTAGGTATTGTGATGGTAAATTTAGAAGAATTGTGAAGAGGAAGCTCAACAGCAGGGTGGTAATAGAAACAACATTATTTCTGTTTTGTTTGACTTGCCTTTAGATTGTTATTAACTGTAGAACACTACAGAAGGAGGTTAACATAAACTTTGCATATGTGTGGTTTCAGACATACTCGTCCAAGGATTGTGTTAGGTTTGGCTTCTCTGTCTAATTTTCTGTTTCTAAAATAAAGTTTTTAAAAAATTGCATATCTGTTGTGAGGAGGAATTGTGCAACTATGCCTTGTGCGAACCTCCACACTAAATAAAAGCAGATACGTATACCTGGAGCACTTAGGTTGTACAATAGTTTATGCTGTTTTTCAATAGCAGCCTCATGTCAATAGAATTGTAGAGAAGAATAATGACAGATGGACAGTGAAGGCCTGAGAAAAATTTTTAGTCATTGTTCATTATTTTTTTTTCCATAATTACCAAGTATCTCTGCCCTTGAACAGGCACGACATCTACACTTTTTCAAAGTTTAATTGCTTCTATAATAATTTTGTACTAGAAGAAATAAATGTGGAATTTAACCTAGTTCAAGTGGCAGAAGGGAGCGAGAACTGTCCTAGAAGAAGTGGTGTTCCAAAAAAATGAAATCTGAAAAAACCACACGCTTGTATAAACACAGTGTCTATACAGGCCATAAACCTCTGGCAAACTCGTAATGAAAATAAACACTTTCAAATATGTAAACTAACAATTTGATGATGTCTCGTGAATAGATGATTTTTTCTTCTCTCAATATATTGTAAAGATTATGATGACAGTTCTAGTTGTAAATTGGTTATTTTTCAGAATTTCCTTACTGCATATAGAGATTTAATAGTTGAAAAATATTTGCACCTTTATATCAGTAGTGATAAAGTATTATTAGTTGTCTTTGATGTCAGCAATTTATAAAATGAGAACATTTGACCTGTAATGACAACCTAACCTAAGAAACTTTTGGAAAAATCACGGAATCAAAAATCACTGCAGAAAACCTAGTTACATATCCCTGAATCCATTAACTTAATCTGTATAGTGATGTAATATCAGCAGTACAGTTTTCTGTTCTATCATAAGTAGTGTTTTTGAAGGTGAGAGTTTTTCTTCTTCCTCTCATGATGTCACTGTAGGGTGGAGGGTAAAACTCACTGTTTCGAGTTTAATGGCACATTTTCCAAGAGGCTTTTTTTTTTTTGCCACTGTCAGTCCTCAAGCTTCAGTCACCTCCAGAAGGATGGGTGACAGCTTGAAACAATTCTTCCAGGAATTCTCTGAACTAGAACATCAATAGATTCTGTGGAAGAAACCTAGAGTCACGAGGGATGAAGAAAAATTGGCATTGATTTAGAAGTTTTTGTTTAATACAACAGGGAGTATAAATACAGATACTGTTTCTGCTTGAAACACATTACAGTTTCAATGGTTTACAGATGAAGTGAAGTGCACAAGGTAGTTCTGGACTGCTGTCAAGGCAGTTGCTAAACTAGACTAAGACTATAGTGCTGAAAATATGGTTATTTAACCTTATTATAACAGGTAATTTCAGTGAAAGGCTGTCAACAGAAGTGCTCTGCTATTGAAATTCAGCATAATAATGTTTTTTCAAGGGCAGAGCCAGAGGGTGCACAGATTTTCTTTCTTTTCCACAAGCTCTTTGATTCTGCAACTGTTTTTGTAAAGGATGTTACAACACCTGTTATGGTGGATCTTAAATGACCGCGGCATTTTGAAAGTACGGAACTTCAAAGCTGATACAGTGCGTGTTTTTGGAAATAAGGCTGAAGTTTTTCTTCCAGACTTTCACCCACACATCTGGGAAGTCGGCCTTTAATAGAGAGAAACTTTATGCAGAGTTAAGGTGTGTGTATGCTCTGTGGAGCAGCTCTGTGCCTGCTCTGCAGCTTCACTTGCAGGTGTGTTTCTGTGTGGTTCCCTGATGTGACTGACTGAAATCAGGGTACAGTCTTGCAAAACCATATTTACCCTTCTATCTTTTCCTACAGAGTGCAGTTTTTGTGCTATATGTACATTCACTGTTTACAGTTAGGTTTAGTTTTGTATTATGTGGACAGCTATGCCACTGAGTGGGGTATGGATATCAAACACCAATACCTGTGTAAGAATACTGTGAATGTGTTTCTAAGTACTACACACTATCTAAAACAACGAGCCCTACAGCGTGGCTCACTTCTACTCCTACGTCAGAATATTCATAAAGCTAGTACAAATTTTTACAAAGTTTTCTGTGATTTGGTAGTGTTCAGACTTTTCCATTTGTGGATCCCTAGAGAACTTGTAGGGAGTAATCTATATAGCAGAAGCCTTGCCTTCCTTAGTTTTGCTGGCAGTGGGCACTTGGAAGCTGTGGTTTCTCAGGCTGAAATTCACTGCTATAGATTATAGGGAAAAGTGTGTTACAGTTCTTTCACTACTGTCAAAATGCAAATCGGGTACAGAGAAGAGGGAAGAGGTATTGGTGTAAAAGTAGAGTGTAGATTACAAGACTTGTTTTCTACGGAAACTGGTAGTGGTTGTGAGGGATAAATGTTGTGGGTATGTCTGTAGTGACTGCAAGTTTCTGTGTAAGTATGTGTAATATATGTCAGGAACGACATAAATATAATGGCCAAGCTTCAGACAAGTAACTTAGGGACTCTCTTTTATTTTTCTTTTCTTGAGCTGGCCAGTAGAAACCTGGTGGTTTTATGAATCCATTCTTCCTTGGTTGTGAATTAATATATTTATGTATGCACATGCAAGTATGAAAACTTAATCGCTCACTAGAAGCAGAATATTCTCAATCTAATATAGAAAGCCAGTGATCTGATCTTTCCAAAATGCGACTTCGCTGTTTTGTTTGTTCTTTTCAACCAGAAATACCTCTTACCGGAAAATTGGTAAATACATTGCTTAGTGTTTGAAATATTTGGACTCTCTAAAATGTGACTCTGACCACAGAGTTCTTCCCAGCTCTGTACTGCTTTACCTATATGATATTTCAGAATACAGGCTGACTTGCATAGTGCCTGTGTAGCTTGGATTGAATGTGAATAGGAAGATTTTAGTGATGAAAGATATTGAAAATACAACTTTAAATCTGTCTGCAGATGACAGAAAACACAATTTGGAGGCAAATAACTTGTCTAAACTCATATAATACCAGACACTGGACTTATTTCTTGGTAAGATTGTTATGGTAGTGTATATATGGGGGGGTTGGCATGAAATTTCTGTTTGATTGTAGATTTCCCTTGTTTCTGGGGAAAGTTCACATCTTTTTCCCCAAAATGCTAAATGACAGAAATAGAGCCCCCCATCACATCAAACCGATGTTTCTAAAAGTACTTAGAAATATGCTTCGGATTATATATGTATAGCAGCACCGACAGCTAAGCAGGTGTCTGTTTCAAGAATCAGGCTTAAGAATCACAGGAGAGATACAGAATCCATAACCCAGTCCCAGACTCTTTTTCAAGAGCTCTTTCCTCATTTTTATGTTTAAGTTGTAGGTAGTAGTGTGGCCCTGGTGTTGGACTTGGCACTATACTACCTTTCTGTTCTCTTCCTCTGATCACTGACCTTTCTGGGCTCCATATGTGTGAGAGCTGTGCTGATTCCTGCTGAAATCTGGGTGATCAGCCCTAAGGAGGGCTTGAATAAAGGAAACTGCGTATGTTTGACCAGTTCCTGCTGGCTAAATTGAATTTGCAGGTTTTACAAGCAGGAAGTTGCACTTGGATAAACCATATGGTATATGTAGTTGTATGTCCTCTCATGGTGTGGGGGTTTTTTTTGCTCTGAAATATTTAATGCGTGGAAAAATTAACTTTTAATTGAGTTTATTGCAGCTTAGTCTCATTGAATTATTGTGTGCCTCATGATTTGTAAGGGTTAAAATGTTGACCTGATGTGCCAATCTTACATATAATTTGTATCAGGAGCTTATTCGTAATTAAAAAAATGCTTAAGGAATGCAGACCATGTGCAGATCCATAAAGCTGTTATGAACACAGTACGGCTGTGGTAATTATTGCAGAAGGGTCGATACTCAATTATGTGCTTAGTGGAAGGAAATACTACTAAAAAAGTGTTAATGGGAAGCTTTAGTGGAGTTTGGTGATTACTATGCATACTGTTAAGTTACCTGAGTTATTATTAACTAGTAAACAAATGCACTACATTATTTCAAACTCAGCTTCTTCTCTAAGTAGAAAACTTTTTTGTTTCATCACCTTGTGTAGCTGTACTGTGCGTTAACTATGTATGTATGTTGGTATCTCAAGTTGGCTGGCTTGAAAGAGGAAGCATTTTACATGTGAGCAGAGTATAGTTAAACATGGAATCCTCATCCTAGGTTTTCAAGCAGACCACTCCCACTGTCTCTGCATTTTAGAGATTTTATGAAAGCTGTTACAGAATAAACCCCATGACTTAGGAACATTTAACAGAGAAACATGGAAATAATTTTCATGTTACCACAGAATGACAGAATTGTTAGGGTTGGGAGGGACCCCTGGAGATCATCCAGTCCAACCCCCTTGCCAAGGCAGGTCCCCTAGATAGCAGGTGACACAGGAATGTGTCCAGGTGGATTTTGAATGTCTTCAGAGAGGGAGACTCCATGACCTCCCTGGGCAGCCTGTTCCAGTGCTCTACTCTCAATGGAAAGAAGTTCTTTCTTGTGTTGAAGTGGAACTTCTTGTGTTTTAGTTTATGACCGTTGCTCCTCATCCTGTTGCAGGGCACCACTGAGGAGAGTCTGGCACCATCATCTTGGCACCTGCCTTTGAGATATTTATATGCATTAATGAGATGCACTGAAAAGTGCTATGTCTTTAAGCACATATAGCTGCCAAATGGTGGTAAAACTGTATTTTCTGTATTGTTGAAACTTATCAGATATTGGTATATATTTTCCCTGTTCATCACAATCCTTTAGAGTTTCATAGTACTTTTTCCATTTAACTCTGTTCATCCAGCAAAGGCAGTAGCACATCAGTTAGTTTAGTTTATTGTCTAGTCACTCTCTTTCTGATTCTGGCTCTTGTGTCCTAGCACTGTTTGCAAATGCTGTAGGAGATGTTTCAGACCAGGTCTTGATGACAGTTATTTGTGATTTCAGTAAGATTTTGGAATTTATAAATATTTCTTTTTAACAGTAAGATATGAACCTGGCTCAAGACCTCTGCAATAATGTCACCCTTTAGTCATCCTTTCTATAAATTGCTTTTTATAATGGCTGTTGGGAATTCCTCCTCCTTCTCCTTCTGCCCCTCCAAAATAATGAAAAAATTGGCTGGGGTGTGTCAGAATCCAGTTAGGACCTCACAGTGCTGGAGGGGTGATGCCTGTATCCTTGCTTGCACACCTACAGGGCATGGAGCAAGACGGTGCCATGGAGGCTGGAGGCTGTGAGGCATGAAGGAGTCATCCCCCCAGTCGTGAGGGCTTGTGGAGGAGGTGCAGCATGCTGGAGCTGCTGCCTGACCTCTGCTGCCTGAGGACCCTGCTCTCACCCATACAAAATGACAATGGTCATGGTGCATCTTAGGATTTTGTGCAACACCGAGGAGTGTAATGGGACAGGAGACTTCAAATTCCAGCAGTATCTTTAACTAAGGGAATTTACACACACACACACATGCACACACACAAATAAATTTGATCCATATGCACTAAAACATTCTGACCTCTCCATTTGCATGACCCATGGACGTAGCTGTGTCTGTTTGGCATGTTCCTTTCCTCTTGAACTAACCACAGGTGAGGTCTTGGTGCATGCCATGTCTTTAGAGAGTGCATGGAGGTGTCAAGGAAAGATCACTTGGTCACTTTTTTGGTTTCTGAATTTAAATTGCTTCAGGGAGCAAAATGAACCCTAGAATAAATAACAGAATTTGCCATGTGGTAGAAGTTACTAGCAAGTTGTTAGTCAGCCAGAAAGAGTGGCAATGCAGCCCAGAGTCCTCCTGGAGCTCTGTGCTGGGAACCTGCTCCTTCTTTCCAAACAGCTGTGCCGGTGCCGATGCCCCGACTGATGCTACTGTGGAGGCATTGTTCTGACAACTGGCCTGCCCAGAACGGCGGCATATTTCTGTACCAGTACTGGCAAAACACAGCTATTTGTCTGCGTGTTTGGAGAAGTCCTGTGCCAGGATGTGTGTGTGATGCCACTGGCTTGACCTGGGAAACTTTAGTGGCTTCCATCCATGGCAGTGTCAGGTGCTTCTTGACAGTAGTGGCATGAGTTGTGTCTTGCTTATTTGCATGCTGAAATAAATTCCATTCTTTTGGATCATGCCCTTACCAGACACTTTTAACAACCAGCTTTCTAACTTGTAGTTCTATTTTGAAGAGTATCACTGTACTTTTTTTTTTAATATGTAAGGAAGTCTTGACAGGGAATCTTTTTTTCAAAAAAGGAAATGTTATAGTCTATCTAAACTGGTTTTGTGAAGCTTTTTTTTTTGAAGTGCCTGAGAACTGAGCTTGCATAGTCTCAGCTCTTAAGATGTGCTAATACTAAATATTTAAATTGTTACTGTTCAGAGATTTAGGTTACTTGATAAAAATCACTTTATCCTCTGTCTGTTGCTTATCTTTTGTTTCACTGGTGTGTGGTATCAGCATTTTACAAGTTACTCCTGATTTACTCAGGGTTCTAAGAAAGCAGAATAGGTAAGTTGTGAAAGTACGGTAGTAAAAACAAAATTAAGAAAAAAATTAACCACTCTTCCTTATTTGTCATCAGTGCAAAAATTGAGACAAACGTTTTAATTTCCTTTAGGGATTGCCCCTGCTAAGGAATTCTGTGAGAGGAATTGTCCTTTCTTTCACTTCAAAATGTAAGCAATATGTGGGATATTTATTTGTTTTCCATGCTTCTCACTGAGCTCCTTGCCTCTTGAGATTTATAAAGAGAAGTCTCTTCTGTTCTAGCATCCATTGCAAGCGGTTCAGTTTATACTTTTTATGCCCAGAGGTCTTAGGGTTTTTTAACTGCTGAAGTTTATTAGGAGCATAAGATTGCAAATTATTAGAAAATCTCTCAAATTACCATGTTGCTGTTTATCTGTAGTTCAAGAAGTAAAAGGATATTTGAGGGTTACAGGCTGTTTTCCTCATTTGGGAAACTAACCTTTCTCCTCATTGGGAAATATATACTAAATGCAGACTTACTCATTCAGAAAGTATGCTGGTTTTACATTAAAGTAGCCAGTGACAAGTTTGATCTGTGTTCTGGCTTAATATCTAGATGTTCATTGTATGCCTGTTGGAAGTCACTTGTTGCAGAAATACGCAAATATAACATCAGTATCACACCCTTTATTGATTTAATTAGGTAATTCTCACTTCACTAAAATATGTTTAATTCCTCTGGAAATCAACATCTGATATTGTGTCTACATCAAATTATGTTATCTTGCATAAAAATTTTCAGTTCTGTCTGAAATTAGACTGAGAATCTGGAAGCATAAACCGTCTATTTTTGTACATCAAGAAAAGGTAGTACATTTTAGCTTATGGCCAGACAAATTGGTTTTTTTGTTCTTATTTTAGAAGTGTAAAGTTTACATGTGCCCGTATATTTCTTTATTTATTCTGGAACTGATGTGACATTCGTACCATAGAATAAGAATCAAACATGTTGCTTGAAAATTTAGTGAGTGTTCTTCTTTCTTCTGGGCTGGTGTGTGGAGAGGCTGTGCATTTGTGTCCCTTCACTTTTTAATCTCTGTCTTTTTAAAGCATTTTACCCTTAGCTTTGTACTGAGCAAAATCAACTGTGGGAAGCATTGGTGTAGGCAATAGCAATGTGAACATTTTATAAAGATTGGATAACTAAATTTTCTGCCTTTCTTTTTGTTTCTCAGCTGTTTTGTTTCTCTTCTGTTTTGTTGCTCAGCTCCAGAAGAAAAGGATGCAATTAAAGGACAATATGAAAAACTCACAGATGCTTATGGCTGCTTAGGAGAGCTTCAGCTTAAATGTGGTAAGTGGCCATCTGTATGAATGAGATTATAAAATGCCCAGACTATGATAAATGACAAGTGGCTAAAGTTGCCCAATTCCTTAAATTGTGAAAGCTAATTGCACCTTGTCATGTACAGTCTGGAAAAGATTGTTTCTTTTTCTGTTCTGTGCCTAAAGCGTATCACTTAATGATAGTCTAAGAGTTTGGTATTTTTTCTTAATTTGTTTTGTCTAACATTCTTAGCTGCCTGAAGATAATTGCCATTCTTTTTTCCCTACCACGTCTTCCAAGGCAAGCTATGATTTCTTACTTTTTTCTCTTCTTTAGGGATCATGTTTAGACACTGATTATCGGGTCATCTGAGACTACAGTACTACAGATTGCCAGTTCTTGCTATAATGCCCAGTTGCCTTTAATTGGGTGATTCACATGGATAAAGATTTGCAGAAGCATGTCTTTAACTTCCATTAGTATAGTGAGGAATATTTATTGTCATTGCTGTAAATCTCTGTACAGTTTGGGAATCTTGATTTAGCAAAGGACTTGCTATTACACTGCCTGCAGGAATGTTAATGGAAATAACATGTTTGAAGAACAGAACTGCAGTGATGGATTTGAAGGTAATAGTACCTTACACGGTACTTAAAAATCACTGATGAATTAGATGCATGAATAAAAGAAGCACCATATGCGTCGTTCCCAAGGTCTTCTTTAATTTTCACTTGGAGGAATGACAAGACTTTTCCATATAACCTGATGCTTGGTCAAGGAATTTACCAAAGGCAGTGGTGGTGTGAGCACTGGTGTATTTAGGCCAATAATGGCAAGCCTGCTTGCCATTTTGCAGCCTGAGAAGTATGACTTGAGATTGATCTGAAGAGGCAGGCAGCTGCAATCTGAAGGATTTGTGTGTCATAATTTAAATTGTGTAGGCCCATCTAGTCTTTTAACGTGGATTTGTACTTTTGGTTTGTTTTGTTTCTTGTGGAGTTAGTTAGGCGTTTCTCTGGAGATTTATATCAATTTGTTAATGTAATTATAAATAGAAGGCTTGTGGTTAGTTTTTCTTGGCACTTGGATCTGCTTTTCTTCAAAGAACTGTAATGAAACTTGTAGTAATAAAGGAATGTACCTATTGAATTCAAACTCTTCAAGCTACAGATAAGGGTAGTTTCTTGTACATGATGGGAACTAAGTATATCCAGGTATATTAAAAGGTGAATGATTTCAAATATGGTGTGAAATATTCTCACCTTAACTTTTTCTCATGTCTTATTTCTTCTTGAACAACATCTGCTTAACTTCAGTGCCCTTTAAGTTTTTTTTCTCTGAGCACTGTCACTGCACCTCTGTCTTACTCTAAATTACAAGTTCTGGTACAGGACTTCCTTTGGAAGATATTGTTAAAATTTTATCAGTAATCTGATAAAAAGTTAACTACTAGAGGCAAACTTCTAATTATGATAGTGTGAAAAGTTGGAGGGTCATGCTACAATCGTAAGCAAAGGTAAGCAAATGTTTTCTGCTGCTGAACATGTTAAAAAAAGCGAAGTTGATTGCTTGTCTGCTATCTCACCATTCAAGAGGTAGCCCAGGTTTTTGTCACAGTCTTATTTAGGTCTCCATCTTACAGTAAGTGAGTTCCATCCCTTTAGCTATTGCTTACATAAGAGAGCAATAACTATCTATAACACTGTTGATGCCTTTGAGAAAGCACGCAGGATCACTCTCGAGGAGAAAAGACAACGCAGAAAGAATCGTGCCTTGCAGAACATACCACCTAAGGAGTCTTTCTGCTGTGCCTTTTGCAACCGGATGTTCCTATCTCATATTGGCCTTTTTAGCCACCAGCGCACTTGTAACAAACGTGGGTAGAGCCCTCCCCAAATCTTCTTTCGCGAAGCCCAGCCATGAGGATGACATAAGAGAGTAACACTACAAAGGAATTGTACTGGGTTTGTGAGGCAAGGTTTTGATAGTGGGAGGGGCTACAGGGGTGGCTTCTGTGAGGAGCTGCTGGAAGCTTCCCCCATGTCCCCGGAATCCAATGCCAGCAGGCTCCAAATACTGGTGAAAGCCAAGCACATCAGCAATGGTGGTGGCTTCTCTGGGCTAACTTGTTTAAGAGGGAGAAAAAAACCTGCACAACTGGAGCTGAAAAAGAGCAGAGTGAGAGTTATGTGAGAGAAACAACTCTGCAGACACCAAGCTCAGTGAGGAAGGAGGAGGAGGAGGTGTGTCAGGTGCTGGAGCAGAGATTCCCCTGCAGCCTGTGGTGCTGCCCATGGTGAGGCAGGCTGTCCCCCTGCAGCTCATGGAGGTCCACGGTAGAACAGAGATCCAGCTGTAGCCTATGGAGGACCCCACAAGGGAGCGGGAGGATGCCCAAAGGTGGCTGTGACCCTGAGGGAAGCCCATGCTGGAGCAGGCTCCTGGCAGGATCTGTGGCCCTGTGGAGAGAGGAGCCCACACTGGAGCAGGTTTGCTGGCAGGACTTTTTGCCCTGTGGGGGTCTCAGCCTGGAGTAGTCTGTTCCTGAAGGACTGCATCCTATGGAAGGGACCTACACTGGAGCAGTTACTGATAAACTGCAGCCCGTGGAAAGGACTCATATTGGAGAAGTTTGTGAGGGACTGTCTCCCATAGAGGGACCCCGTGCTGGAGCATGGTAAGAGTGTGAGGAGTCCTCCCTCTGAGGAGAAAGAAGCAACAAAGACAATGTGTGATGAACTGACTGCAGCCCGTATTCCCCATCCCCCTGTGCTGCTGTGGGGAAGGAGGGAGAGAAAATGGGGAGTACAGTTAAACCTGGGAGGAAGGGAGGGGTGGACGACGGTGTTTTTAGGATTTGGTTTTATTTCTCATTATTCTACTCTGATTTGATTAGTGATATATTAAACTAATTTCCCCAAGTCGAGTCTGTTCTGCCCATAACTGTTGAGTGATCTCTCCCTGTCCTTATCTCGACCCACAAGCCTTTTGTTACTTTTTCTCTCCCCTGCCCAGCTGAGGAGGGGAGTGACAGAGCAGCTTTGGTGGGCACCTGGTGTCCAGCCAGGGTCAACCCACCATGGGAATGCAATGTAACTTTTCTTCTTAATATAGTGTATTATAGCTGCTGCAAACAAGGCATAATTGGCCAGCTCTTCAATGAGCATCAGTGATCATACAGACTTTGTTCGGGAGTATCAGTATTTTTTTCTTACTACTGGAAACTTGCAGACCGTAAGTACTAAATTAACTGAAAATATTTGTGAAAATGCATTCCACTGGGATATTAAGAGTATCTTTGTAGAGCGGAAGGGGAGACTCTTTGCCAAGAAATGAAAGATGTGTCTGAAAACTTTAATTAATCTGTAAATATCTCTGCTTAGGAATCCAAATAAATCACTTTGTATGCCTGCCAAAGTAGACCGTGCTTTTCACAAGAAAGTAGATGAAATATGTGAAACTGACTCACAAAGTTAATGTTTCCCACCAGTAATAACATTCACTTCTATGTACTTATGTCTGTTAACATGACTCACTAAGTTCTTCTGCTTTCTTTTGTGAGATGGATGGCAGTAGGATGAATTGTACAGTGTTTCTGAGCTGTATCTTAGCCAAGTTTTTGCTGCCAAAGAGGATCTAGCAGTGACAAGTACATCTTAAGCAAAGTGTTAAAAGAGCTGGCTTTGCAGTATTGGGTTTAGGCTGTAATGTCAGGAAGAGATGCATATATAAGGTGGTATTTTAACACCATCACCACATAGGTTGTTTAGTTTAATACAGCTACTGTATTTGGGGAGGCATTCTGAATTCATTCGTGTATATACTCTCGCTCTTGCATAGATACAATGTGTAGTTGAGAGGAATAAATTTCAAAGGCGAAAAGGACAACTAAGTACCTGTCTTCTATTGCTTTTTCACATTTCCTAAAAATGTAATTGTATTTAGAAGAGGGAGAAGGAGTATCTTTGAGACTAAAATGGTAGTTTGGAAAAATCTTGGGTTTTTTCGTAATTCTGCGATAGATGTCCTCAGAAATTTTTAGCTCGGTGGTTAAAATCTACTGCTCTGCTGTGTTCTGTTGCTATTTTTGAAGACAGACAAGAGCCAAAAATACCTTGCAAATTGTTTTTCGGTGGACCGTAAAGTGAAGTGGAGGTATATATGGAGTGGAGATGGAACAGGCTGAGGGAACATAAGGTGGTGGCATGACTGTGATGGAATAGAGAAAGAGCAAAAATTGGAGCAAATTCATTTCTAAAAGGAAAATGCAGTCTTGAGTGAAATATTTACAGTTAAGAAGGACAAAATAAGAATTGAATATTGCCTCTTTCACCACAGCTCATAATAGGCAACACGGAAGTCATCCCATAAGCTACAGGGGAAACAATTGCTTTGAGTCATGTGAAGAGGTTAAATACAGAAAGTGCAGCTTATTACTGTGTGGTCTGACGTTCCAGAAGTCCGTTTCCTGTTCAACTTGGATAAAGGCAATTGGTTTCACAAGACCTTTTGAAAAAATGGATGGAAATTACTGTCTTGTTTCTGTGCCTAATATTCTTCATCCTCTGCCTCTCTTGTGCAACCTAATAAAAGGGTATTTGGCACATATCGCTGTGAGCAAAACATTTCTCAATTTCTTTGAAAGTGTTCTTTACAGGTGGTTATTGTGATTTATAACTATAATGGGGTAAAATAATGATCTTGGTCACAATACATGAACATTTCTACCCATTTATCTGAGGTGAAAGTTTGACCAATAAGCTTTGAAAGAATTTTTTTTTCTTTAGTACTGTAGGTGGGTCTTACTTTTTTGTGGATGTGTTGAAAGAATGACCAATAAGGAACACTTCATTTCTTGCTCTAAAATTATTTCAGAGATTTCTTTAGAATGTTCCAGATTGCATCACAAGGACGTGAGGGATATTTCTACTATTGTGATCTTCAGTTGCAATTCTTACATTCCTAAAGCACTTTTACCTATGTGTACCATTTAGAAAGATTAATATGAATTAGGATGGTACATAAAACTGTTTGTATAAATTAAAGGAAAAAAAAATGTTTTCCAAGATGGGGGACAGTAAGTAGTCTGCAGCTGATGTGGTGGTTGGTACAAAATGAAATGTAAGAGCCAGCTCTGGAGCCTTGATCACTTGACAGGAAAAAAATTTCCTTTTTTCTTTTTTTATTGTGTTTTATTTGCCTTAGTGCTGGTCCCATTCATGATGCACCTTGAAGCTCTCAGGTCAATGTAACATGTTTTCTGCTACTGTGTTGCACATGAAATCAAGAGGAAATTAGCATAAATTTTCCACCCAGTGTATTCCATTAATTACTTTTTTTTTTTATAAGAACTGTTGGACTCCTGTTTCAAGATATGAGTTTGACCTGTCCCATGCTCCAGATATGCAGGGAGCTCCTGAGAGCCGGGAGCCTCTGTAGACTGGCTGCAGTGGTAGTACGGGCAGGGCCACCAACTTTAGAGAATTCATTTAGCGTTAATACTCCCTTTGATCTCAAGGATGCATTGCCAGCGTTTAAAACTCAACTTTCAGTCTTATTTGAGCTTGCACTTAAGGGATGACTGCTCATTTCATAACTTTAGCAATTTTCTTTCAACGTTGCTCTTCATGTTCTGAACAGAAGAACTATAAATATCTGGAATACTGTTTAGCTCCTTTTAAAAATTGTAACCCCATAGTATGCTTCTTGATGATGCTGCCAGGTGGGTTGGACTAGCTGATGTTTTTTTCTTGTGATTGGTGTTAGTCTGGTACTTCAAATGCTACTTGTATAAAACAATTTTACTGGAAACTTAAAAGGAGAAGTATTTTTAATTTCATTATAGAATTGGAAATGGTAGTGAACTGCAGTTTCAAAAAGTTAAGACTGCAGGGATTAAAGGAATAGTCTTGTTTTAAGGGGAAATACCTTCTGGGTTTAAGGAATATCTGGATGTTTCAGTTTGATCTATTTCATTAAAGTTGTGATATTGTAACAGTTTTGCAGCAAAACCAATTTAAAAAATCTTCTCTTCCTTGTATGATGGCCTCGCAAATCCACTTACCATAGGAAGTTCCATGTTGTGTTCACAGCAGGACTGTTTGTTTGTTTGTTTGTGGGGTGCAAACAAGGAGTGCAACTTTGTGCATTCTTTTATGAAATTTACTTGGATAATAAAAATTAATATTTTAGGAACTAAAAGAAATTTTCAGTAAGTTCTTGTCAGCTAAAAATGTTATTTTCCATGCAATGACTGAACAGTTGCCAAATAATGTAGTATTTGAATTTTTTAGGATAGAGAAAGTTGATTTTAATTATGCTTTTTATAAAAATTACTTGTTCCAGGAGCAGCATACATTCTGATTGAAGCAATTTAAGTAATTTCTACTCTTAAATTTAAGTGCATTTAGTTTGTGGTTGTTACAGCAGTTTTCATGTGCATATCTATTTTCAAGAGGAAAGATTATGGATTGTTGACACTTACATAACAGAAAAGAAACCACAATGACTTTTTGAAGTTTAAATTGAGAAATAAATGGATTTTTTCTTTTTTTTTCTTTTTTTTTTCTTTAGTAATTTCATAATAATCAGACTTTCAGAGATGGGCAAATAAGCAGAAACATTTTTCCTATGACTGGGAATGTTATGTTTCTGCCTTATTACAGAATCAGAATCACAGGATATGCTGAGTTGGAAGGGATCTGAAGACCACCTCAGCTCACAGAGCAGCCTCGGAGGACAAAATGGCAAAGCAAGCTAGCTTTATCATACCTTAAATCTATTTGTTTCTTTTCATCCTTTTTCTCCAGTTTTCTGGGCTGTAAGTGTCAACTGCCTTGCCAGCCTGTCTCTGTCCAAAGGTATCATGAGAAGTGCGTGACAGCTGCTCCATAATTTGGAGTACTGTAAAGAGACTTATTGTGTGTATATATAGAATTGTAGAATGGCTTGGGTTGGAAGGGACCTTTAAAGACCATCTACTTCCACCCCCCCACCATGGTCAGGGACACCTTCCACTAGGCCAGGTTACTCAAAGCCCCATCCAACCTGGCCTTGAACACTTCCAGTGATGGAGCATCCACAACTTCTCTGGACAACCTGTTCCAGTGTTTTGCCACTCTCATTGTAAAAGACGTTTTCCTTGCATCCAATCTAGACCTGCCCTCTTTCAGTTTTAAAGTGTTGCCCCTTGCCCTTGTAAAAAGTCTCTCTCCATCTTTCTTTATAGGCCCCCCTTTATATATTGAAAAGTTGCAATAAGGTCTTCTCAGAGCCTTTCTCTCCGGGCTGAACAACCCCAACTCTTTCCTACGGGGTTACTGCACAGTGGCAGAAAAGTATTACAGCTTCAAAAAAACAATCTCCTGATGCTTCAGGAACAATTCAATATTTTCCTAGCTATGGTTGCTCTTTTTGAGCTTATTAGCTAGTGATCTGGGGGAGTAGAGATGTTGGACCTTCGAATGTGCAGATGTGTATTCCATTTGGGGGGTGAGTAGTTGAGTGGAGGAGGTAGTAAAAAGAGTCTAGAGTCTCTGCTGAGCAATAGCAAGTTTCTAGGTAAGGCAAAACTATACTGTTAATTGGCTTTTCTGTCATGCTTAAAGGATTGTCTTCTTAAAGGATTGCTTTGTTTAGATTCAGTTATTTTCTACCTGTTGGATGCTTCTCAAAGGACAGAACCACAGATAACAAGCTCACTGTTATTAAACTTTTGTTCTCTTTGGCTATTTTAATGTTGACTTTCTCATTTGATCTCTTCTGAACTGTCTAGGAAACTTTTAAGTTCATTGAAGGCATTGAAAGGACTTGTACTCTTTGTCTCAGCATCCCAGCCAGCCAGCTCTCCGAGTCTGTCACTACTGTTTTCCTTATCCCCGAGGCTAACTGATAGTAAGGCATATTAGTAGTGTTTCTTTACATTGCTCCCAAATTGTCATGGTTGAAGTTTACTTTGAGTTGATCGGTTTTGCACGGTTTCAACTAAGTCATGGAAGCTATTTGCTATCCCGAGAGACAGCTAACTCCTCCTAACCCTTTCTGGAGGCTGCAAGACGGTATTTAGTCAGTTATGAACTACATAATGATAGCTGATGTGTCTCCTATTCTTAATTCTTTTTAGTTATGCACAGTCATGTGCAAAGGAGGAATAAACTGTCAGGTTTTATGTATTTCTAGCACTCTGCTGCAGTGTCAAAAGCACAGAATATGAACTTCTTGAAAGCACTCAAGAAGGAGAACACAGCATGCTCTTGTTACAGAAAGAAATGTGATGAACGGAGCTTTTTAGTAAATACCACCTACACTGGCCTTTATGCAAAACTGGAGTCAGCAGAACAGAATGAATAAGATCTAATCTCCCACCTTGTCCTGCCATGCCAGTCCCACGTGCCTACGCAAATATTCTGCCCCTGCTGAAAACCACCCCTAACTCAAGTTTCTGTAGCCAGCCTGTGATCTCAAAGCAAGGACTCCTCTGTTGGTGTTTCAGAAAAAAAATAGTTGTGTGAATGTTGTTCTGTGTTTTGAGATGATGAGTCACCCTGGAGGGCTGAAAAGTGATCCTAAAAAATGTGTTCCCTTTTGCTGTCTGAAGCCATACTGTCCCAGATTGTCACTGTGCCGTTAGCTGATTAACTTGCTCTTGGGAGGTCAGATGTTGGTTCTGCTATGCTAAATTAATAAATCTTGGCTAATTTCCACCTTTTCTTACTAGCTAGGGTGAACAGGATGACATTGTTTCTATTACAGGCCAATTTAAGTGAATCAAACAATTTCTCCCTGGCAAAAGCAATGTTCTCAGAACACTTGTTTTACTGTTTCTTAATTATAATTTCAGAGACAATGAGCAGAGATTGTGTACAAGAGATCAGATTACAGTGGTGTTCTGAAGCTTCAAAATTTAGCTTTTTAGTTTTGGGGCCCTAAAGTTCAGCTGCTTCATGATTTCACATTTTGCTTCACAGCCATGGCAATTGTAATTCTTTTTATGATAATTGGTGTCGTCTAATCGTGTACATTTTTTTTGTGACATAAAAACTAAAATCTCAAGAATTGATAATACTGAATTTTTTTAAATGACTGAACACATCCAGCTTCAGCTGAAGCCAGTAAAGAATCTGAATGCTGTTTGTTCTCTACGATGGTGACATTTGATTTTTTTAGTAATGTCCCAACAGCAAGCTTCAAAAAATGCTTTTCATAAAGTCAGTGGGAAAAACACTCTAATGCAGCAAAGGATGTGGATGGATAAGTAGTGTGGAATATTGTGCAATTGCAGTCACCCGCAGTTAAGAGGAATTCAGAAATGTAAAGAGCACAGCATGCATGACTGTCTCTTGTATTTATCTTGTGAAGCAAAGACGCTGGCCTCTGCTGGAGCCTTGTCAGCATTGCATGTGACAGCACCGATGAGAAACTATGTTCACCTGTATGTAACCCTTTTGTAACTATCTGTCACCTTCTAGGGAACGCTCGTCTGCACTTTCTGGTTCTGGTGACAGGCTGTACGTCAGTGGGAAAAATCCTGGACACTGAAGTTTATAAAATTACTGGAACAGATTTCTGTCCTCTCCAGGAAGAAACTAAGGAAGATGAGCGTGTTACTGCCTTGAAGAAAATACTGAACTCTGGGATGTTCTATTTCTCATGGCCTAATGCAGGCTCAAACTTTGACCTGACTCTGCGGGCTCAGAAGCAGGGTGATAACGACTATGAATCTGGTAACTCGTTCTTCTGGTTAGTACTGCATGTTACACCAGAGTTTTGTGTGGTCCCCACCTGTATCTTACTGGTCAGACACTTTCAGAGGGAAATGAACGTGCATTTCAGGTGCACCTTCTTTCATTTCATTGACGTGTCATTTTAGAGGGCATGTGGCCTTAGTGAATTCATGGTAAACCTGGGTCAAACAATTAACTTCTGTTAATTAAAATACTCTGACAGTGAAAAGTAATTATAAAATGACAATTTACGCTTCAAAGAAGGAAACACAAGATTTATTGCTCACATTACAGAAACATGTCATTAATAGTTTCCCCTTCAGTTCTTTCTAATAATTTACTTTAAAGTTATCTAATAGAAACCTGCACTTGACCTTTTCATAAATCTGTTTCCATAAATCTACGTTGAAGTATCTTCTATTTCTGAATAGCTTATGTGTTTGAAGTCTGTAGCTTAATGTTTCAGTAATGTGCCCTAGTTTTTATATTGCAGACATTAATATTAATATGTTTACAGTTCAGTGCAAGTGTATGTTGCACGAAGGAAAGTCCTGTGATACACTGTTCTGTGCTTTTTACTTTCTTGTGCCTTTAAAGCACAGAAAAAGTATTTCTTATTGTGGTAAGTATTGGTTGAGGGGAAAGGAAAAAACACGGTGCTGGGTTTTGTCTTCCCTAGGTGGGTTTGCGATTGATGTAATTTGGTTGGTTTGCTTTACAAGCTTTGGCAGAATGCTTGAATTTCTATATCCTTTTTTTTTCTTTTTCTTTCATTTCTTTTTAAACAAAAAGTCACACGGGAGGCATAGCTGTAATGGAAATAAATGAGGGTTTGATGTAGGTGGAAAATAACTGGGAGGGTTAAATGTGGGTGTGTTGCTAGAATGTGCGATAAGTCATGTGGCCCAAAGTAGGTGAATATTAAATAAGTAAAAAAAGTTCATAATGGATGATAAATTAACATGAGAGAGCAGTTCAGTGAGGCTAAATAATCTTTCTAACTATGATGTGATTTTTACCTGGTAACATCTAGTGTTTTGAATTTAACTTCAAAGAGAGAAATATAGTATTTGCTTTCAACTATGATAATTTTGCATCCATCTCAAAAATCTCACCAAGCGTGACAAGTCAGACACATGGCAGAAATGAGCTGTGTTCCAATGATGAGTCTCCTAAGCTGGAAATATCCCTTAACAAAGAAACAACCTTTAAAGTAACTTTTTTCCCTGTGCTGTCTTTTGAAACTTTTCCTCTTGGAAGATAAGTATATTTGAACTTTCATTCTTTGCTGCTTCTGGCTAATCTAGATGTAGCCCTTGAAGAGGTTCCATTCTCCTATGTGTTTTAGAACAGAGATGAATGGTGACAACATCACATTTAGGGCAAAAAGATTTCCAAAGAAAATTTATCTTGAGGTGATTAGGTGATATGGGAAATTTGAGACCAAACAATAGATTCTTGAGAAAAGTAAACAATGAGAAAAATAGTAACACGATGAAAAGTGTCAGAGGACTTTAGTTATAAGCAACACAAACTGCTCGTTAAATGAACTGCAACAAAGAAAATTCTGCTGGAATTTGTCCGAGTGAGGACTTCCTTTGTAAATAGAACTAGGAGAAACGGGTGAAAGAAAGAGCAATAATTGTTTTAGAGCTGCTTTTTCAGAACGATTCTTCAGAGGTTTTACTAGGTGTAATAACTCTTGTACAGACCTGCTGTTGAGAAATAAATGATCATAAATGGGATTTTCTTGGCCCTCTTATGTGACTAAAGGCACATTTTGAAAAGTGAAATGAGGAAAAACATCATAATAGAAGAGACTAGTTGCTGTTAACCAGGCATGATAGGTTTCTTGGGTTGTTGATCTTAAAATAAATTGAAGGTTAGAACAGACGTTTCTATTAATTTTAGTAGCACTTTTTGCAGTATCTCTATTGACTTCCAATTTCTGCTTGGAAATTTTTGTCTGAAAATCCCAGTGGATTTTGAACTGGTTCTTCATCCTGTAGTGAGTGCTAAGATCCAGGCAGTAATGTTCGAAAAAATAATTAGCTTGACAGCACTGTAATTTTTCAAAAAAGTTACTAAATAGAAATGTATTTCTGGAACTGAAAGAGGTGGCATTTGCACCTGAATTTAAAATACAGGTACAAGATAGCAGCACCTTGGTGGTAGTTGTGGTGTTAAAATTTACCATGTTCAGTTCACAGGAGCAATTCACAAGGGTTTCTACCTGATATTTCTTGGTTTTGGATAAAGGAAAGGTACAACAAAAAAGGGGTCACAAAGCATTAATTGATTCAATTAGTAATTGTTGGGAGGTGGCACCCATGCTTGTCTGTTTATTTTATTCAGTAATGTGTCTGTATGTTGTTGAACCTTTCAGGAACCAGCTACTGCATGTGCCCTTCAAACACTACCAGGTGAACTGCTCTGACTGGTTGCTGAAAGTGATCTGTGGTGTGGTGGACATTCGCACTGTTTATGCCTCCCACAAGAAGGCAAAAGCCTGCCTCATCTCTCGCATCAGCTGTGAGCGAGCTGGTGTCCGGTTCCACGTTCGAGGAGTCAATGATGATGGACATGTGTCTAACTTTGTTGAGACAGAGCAGGTAAGTGGATGTATCCAATGGCTTCGAATTATTTAGTCCACTCGTATTTAATTGGGGCATAATTTCCAACAAGAATTAAAGGAGTTCAGCAAGTGTTTTTTCCAAGAATATTTAAAATATCACTGCATGGCAGATCTATTTGTTCTTGCCCATTAAACATTTCTTTGTGATCTGCTCTTCTTCTGTGTTTCTAATTCACACGATTTTCACATACTTTTGATTTTTTCCCTGAATGTGAAAGTCTGGCCATTTGATACTGTAGTGAAATATAGACATGAGGTTTTAAACTATTCAGTAAGCTGTCCAGCAAAGGTACTCTGTTTGCTGGAAAATCATCTTTGGCTAGTAAAGTTCACTGTCAAATCATCTTTTGCTATTAAAGAAAATGTAGAAAAAATAGCATCATCTCAGAGTCAGGCAAATTCCAGTTCAACTCGTTTTGGAGGAGATTGCTTTATATTCCTCTTTGATTTGTGGGGGATTCTCTCCAGTGAGAGGTGGTATGACAGTTTTATACATATATGGTAAAAGCTGATGCTGAGACAAAATATGTGTGTGAAATGCATTCAGCAGGCTCCCTTGATTGGCACTGCCAAACAAAATAACAGTCAGTTGGTTTTATTACACATGGTTTAGCTTGCTACCTTGAAAGTCAGTAAAACACATTGGACCCTGAAGAATCTGAAGCCTTCAGTGCAAGCTGAAATGAGTGCTTACTTATTCAATTACAATCACCTTTTTCTTTTTGAACAGAAGTAGTAATTACTAGCAGTCAGAACCATCATACTGAAATGGATGACTTTATAAACAGAATAGAAAAATGACTGGTAGTTTTCAACAAAGGATAAGGATTTACTCCTAAAATTTGGTTGTTTTCAACATCTTCTGGGCAGATCTACACAACTGCACATGTAGCATAGATTGTTTTATATGTGTATATATGTGTCTATATATCTAGGTGCATGTACAGTGAAAATAGATTGCTTATGTGATGCTCATAAGGGGAGCATGACACAGTGAGTATAGCGTAGAGATACTTAAGCTGTGTCATTGCTTGTTCCAGAAGAGTTAAAGTGTGTCATTGCAGGACTGTGCCTCATGGCTGAGGATGGCATCCACTGTCGGATGTGCCCATACTTCATCGCTACTAGTATTTCCTCATGGCAGTGCATGAATGTAGCAGCTCACAGCTGATGTGGTCCTTTTTGTTATCCCACTGCATGAGACAGGCAGCAATGTTTGGGTACTTTCCAAATTTCCTCTAAGATGTTCCCTTTATGTTGCATCTTTAACCTCTTCACCTGGTTCTGCCTAAAGGCACCTGTAGAGCTACCTTAGATTTGACAGTGCTTTGTTCCTCAGGAGAATGCCTGGAGGGGTTGCAGACTGGTATTTCCCAGCCTGCTGTGAGGTTTGATTCCCAAGATGTGCTCAAAGCATGGACAGTGTTATATGTGTGACTTCTACCCAGTGATCAGTGTTCTCATGGGGATGTGGATGACGTTTTGCTCATGTCCCTTGTTTTCCTTGTTTGCCTGCATTTTCAGGAAGGCTGACAGCTTTCCACTTAGTGTTCCAGCTTCCAATTCTGCTTGTTGGATGCTAAACTCTTCCCCTGCAGTGCTTGGTTCTCTAATGTCAGCCTCTGAATTCTCTGGTAATAATACTCTTCTGCGCCTCTGTTCCAAACTAACTACAAGTCGTCCTGCAGCATCTACGTCTTTCTAGAAAGTCTGTCAGTGCATTGGGGGATGCAGATGGAACTACTTACTGAAAAGAGAAATTTTCCCCTGAAACTTGGGAACAGAAGGGAGATATGCCACTTTGAGTAATAACTTGGTGCATTCTGCTATTTTAGTTGAGTATTTTCTCATGAGCATTATTGCAGAGCATGTTACTTAGGATTTGAAGAATGTTCTCTTGCTGAAATGCAAAGGAAAGAAAATGTTAGAAAGGGTTATCAGCTTTCTTTCAGATCAGTCTCACATTCGTAGCGCTGCACTTAGCAGTTATCTAATTATGGGAAATACTTCTGCTATCCTGCTCACTATTTGGGTCAGAAGTAACTCATTCTGTTTAATTATATTCCTGGAGTACATCATGTTGCAAATGATTAGCATGAAAAATAAGATGGTGTTTCCATTCTAGCAGAGAACCTGAGGCTTGGCTCCTCAAACAGTACTTGATTGCTAATGCTTCCCTTAGCTGGGGCTGGGTTGGGCTCTTCATGGGAACTGCTGTGCTTTGTTTCTGTTCAGCCAGAGGCTGAAGTGCAGGACCGAAGGCTTTGGGGTGTTTTTTTCAATTGGATTGGCAAAAGTGAAAGAGTGAAATGATTTTAGAATGAAAGGCTCGAGTAGGTTCTAAGTTATAGCAAGGGTTTGCAGTTATAAAGGATTGTGTGTTTTTCTTTGGGTTTGTTTTAAAAGAAGTAAAGAAGGTTGCTGTTCCTACTGGTGCCAAATGCTAGTTTTACCAAGCTGCATGTCCTAAGAAAGCAAAGTTGGGCTAACCACTGGGATGCCTGAGATCCAGTTCAGGCTGGCATCCCCTTGAAGGAAGAGTCCTAGAATAAACTCTCTCCTACTTTCATAGTAGACTACTGACTAATCTCCTATGAGGTAATATCTTGGCTGAATAACATTTTGTTTCCATTTGCTGCAGCCTGTACAGTATAATGGCATGCTGGCTATGTGCTTTCATGGATAAATAGCACCCTAGGATTCTGAAAACCCAGGACTTTTTCGCCCCTTTGTAGGAATTGCTTCTAACATTTTCCTGTTTTTAGAAGAGAGAGAAACAATTAATCTTATCTCCAGGCAGCTCTTTTATGCATAGATGGTATGCTTTGGTCTCCCACTGAGTTAGCCTTGTGTCGTTTTAGCTCTGCAATGAGTCATTTTTTTGTGGGCTCACTAAACTGCTGTGACTCACAGTGTTTGAGAAGAAGAGGGGAAAAGTTAAATATCTTACTTCACTTTTGCTTAAAAAAAAAAAGAAAAGCTAGTAGTAGGTCTTTCAGATATTTGATCATTTGGCTTGCGTCTTTACAGAGAAAGAAGAAAACAAAAATTAGAGGAAACACTTAAGGAAAAGCAAAATGAAGGGAAGAGAAAAGACGGCAATCTCTCTAATGTGTACTTCCAGATTTGCTGACAGTATTTTGTAATGGGTTGGTAGCCCTTTCTATTGCAACTTTGCAGTTAATCCTCAAGTAATTTTAAATTCAGTCTTTGTTTCTCAGCTGTAGCTTAAATGTTTCCCTTCCCCTTTTCTTCCCCTCCTAGTAATCCTTTGAAGTTGAGACTGTGTTGCATTCTTTTAATTTTTTTCTGCTGATAGCTTTGAGAAACTGGCATGCATTCTTCATTTAGTTTGTGTGCCTGTTACTGTTTACTTTTCAACTCCTTTCACAGTTATTCTACAGTCATGCTACACTTAAGAGTGTATCTTAGTGTGTGACTTAGAGGGAACAATTCTAATTAACCAAAGGTAAATGAGTGGTTTCACTTGTTTTCCCCTTCATGGAACTATTCAGTAAAGAAAATGGAAACCTTGACAAAGCATTAAAAGGAAATACCATGAATTTGGATTAACCTTTCCTTTCTTCCAATTTACGAAAAAAATGTCAGGCATGGATTAAGGAAAATGATCCCCATTTCACAATAACTCCTGGATCGTTTTGGAGAGCTTTCCAGGAGAGGAATGGATGCAATCATGTGGTTAATTTATTTTCTGGATCAAATTAGTATGACCGCAGGCAAGGCAAAAAAAGGATTGTTTTGGCAAGTATATCCTTGGATCCTGTGGTCTGAGCTAAAGGGACACACAGATTGGTATGTTTAGGCCATCTGTTGTCCATGCTCTTTGTGGGTTGTGTGGCAGAGCTGGGGATCTCAGAATAAGCCATCTAAGTATCCATTTCGTCATGGACTATGTCTCTGTGTGCCCCCTGAGTCTGTAATGAATTTTGCCATTTGAAGTTTTGATTGAATGATTATTTCTTTCTCACAAAGCTGAGTGATGGAGATTAGTGAATAAATTATTCCAGGCAATGAATGGGCATGGCATGCTGGGATTAGAACCAACTGGTTGACATAGATGTTTGCTTCTTGCCCAGAAGCTTACTAGCAGTACCTGTGTGTGAAGGTCGTGTTACCAGGAAGGATCACAGGAGTAAGGTCTGGCCCTATGCAACAGAAGAGAAAAACTGAAAAATGTCCTATTGAACTGTCAGTACTTTCACCCTTGATACTGGAGCTGGAGAAGGAGGCCAAAAAGACAACAGGAATTGAAAGAAAAACATGGCAAATTCTAACACAGGGGGTCACAGGACAAGCAATCTATTATTAAGGCAAAGAGGTCTTCCACATTGAGTATCCAGTTGCTACTGTGATATCTGATGGGACACTTCAGGAGACCTGTCTGAAAATTCATGCATCTGACTGGATTGGATTGTACTACGGGCCAGACTCTTTGAGATTATTGAATTAGTCTTCAAGTGTTTCGAGGTTTTGATAGGAATGAAAATTCTCCCTGGGGCATGTAGGCAACAACTTGCTGTCATTTTGGATCTAAGGGAAGAGATAAGACTCCACAATAGTTTTTGAAGTCCAAAGACAGAGATTTAGCAGTATACATCAATCCTAATGACAAAGCATTGTCCAAAAAGTAACTGGTTTTTGTTGAACTTTTAGAGGAAAACCAGTACGATCTTCTTGGATGTATTTCTTGTCCACGAGTTAAGGAAAACAGAGGACAGGAAAATTCTGGATACAAAGTGCTGTTAATTTTTTTTTAAATTTTATTTTCTTAAACAACTCTTTATCTTTTGTCTAGTACCTTAGAATAAGGGAGATGGATCTGCTAGAGGACAGGGTAATAAAGTCAAAAATAGAACGACGAAAAAGTGGGACAGATATGTGCTGTAGAGAACATGATATTGTGCACAAAAAATGATCACGGCTGTGAAGAATATGAGAAAAGAAATTCTGCACTTGTCCGTGCGTGAGCGACAAAGTTGGAATCTGTTATTTATTAGTAAAATTTTAACTTGAATGTATTATCAGTGCTTTTTTAAGATTTTAACAAATAGTTAAAATTACAGTGTATATGGGTATTATTTATGTCCATTCCCGATCTGAAAAGTCCTCTTAGTCTCAGTCTTTAAACCTCCTTGCTTAACAAGTCTGCTAGTAGGAAGTCTGTTACCACTAATAGGTCAAGGGACATGCTAAAAGGCAGTGTCAGGATCAGGGGTCATGTTCCTTGGAGTGGTGAATGAAGGGTAGTGGGGGAAGATTTGCGGAGTCATAATGCTTAATGAAATGGTTCCAGTCTGTTTAGGAAGGAATGACTGGCAAAGTAATTTTACTAAGTCTCCCACTCATTAAAAAAATACTAGGTCTTTTTCCAGTTCACTGGCAGCTTGGAAGAAAATAATGTTGAATTCTTCTGGATCATGAGAGTGAGGTGAAAGGATTGCAGAAATCCAGAGAATTGCTCCAGAAAACAGAATGATGAGCCCTGTAAGTGAACAGAAAAAAAAAAGGTGCTAATGTGGAGTACTTTCTTATGAATGTGCTGGAGAGGCTGATTTCTATAAGCTACATGGCGATATGCATAAAAATTTCAGTTTCTTTAAAATACTCTGTCATCATATGGGGGTCCATACTGTATTAGACCTCAGCTTGACAGAGGATCCCCCAACCTATTGCCTAAAGATTTAGGCATCCTGTTTAGTTCACAGGAATGATCCCCAAGTAGTTTGAATATTTTGATGTTTGTTCATTTCTCTGAATGGACAGGTTAATAGAGAAGAAAACAGAAGAGGTAATGGGTCAAAACCAGTGAACAGAAAATGTGAGTGATAGTAGCAACAAACATCTGTTAACTCACTAATGAGTGGAAATAGAGCATCTGTTAATGCAGAAAGGCAGAAATGTTTGGTCAGTATTTTTCTTCTGTATTTGGAATGAAGAAGGTTATATATTCATAATCTGTAACTGATGAAATGCTTTTCATTAAAACTGTAGCTCAAGAAGATGTCAAACTGCAGGTATTAAATTGGAATTATTATCTGTTAATCAGTGGGGTTTAGAGAATTTGCAGCTGGATGTCTAGAAGACCTGGTTGAAGAGATACTTGAGCTGTCAGTTTTGCAGTTAGATGTGGAAACAAGGACATTCCAGAGATTGTAAAGAAAATTGATCCTCTGTAGCAAGCTGTTTGAGTGGACAAATTGTACTTCAGGTAAAGCTTTTTCTGTATTTGCCATCAGTAGATGATTCCTTTCAACTCATTCACTGCTAAGGTGATGATTTTTGTCAAATTTTTAAGTGAGCCAGTCCTGAGTCTTTTTCGCATAGATTCAGGACCTGATCTTCATTTAATATTAGTCAGGATAATGCTGGGACTGTCTATTAATTTGTAGTGCTGCTAATTTGCTTTACCTTGGAATGAGCTCTTCTGGGCCCATGACTGTGAGTGAAAAGATGATTCAGTGTGGAGAAGTCATTGGCTCATTTTGGCACAACCTGTCTCAGAGAGAATGTGATAAAGAGGAAGAAGGTGGGTCTGCTTATTCCTCTTGTAGTCCAGCTGCAGGAGGCATGAACTCTTCTGAGCATAAAAATGCAAAGAAAAGGTGCACCAATGTGTTGCCATCGTAATTAGCTCCTGCACTCAGGTACCAGCAATGTTCAGAAAATTTTAATGGGAGAGCACGTTAGAGCGACATTACTCAAACTGTGAGAGAGGTCTTTCAAGAAAGCTTCTCTGAGTACTCCCCTCTCTTGCAGGAGATTGTGCTGGGATGCAATGCAACAGAGAAAGGGTTCTTAGTTTGTTAGTGAGAGGTTAAAAAAATCAAAACATAATCAAAATCAAATCTGGGCTGGCTATCATTCCAACACTGACATTGTGTCCATAACAAAGCCACTTAAATCTTTCATCTTAGTGAAATGGAGACAGTTTTAAGTGCTCTTCAAAAAATATGGTAAATAATACTTAAATATTCTGTCAGCAGTTTTATCTAAACACTTACCTCTCTAGTGCAGCTTTACTTCTTTTCACACATGTAGCTCTAAAAATTGTACATTGATAGTGCTTATGAAGATGAGAGGTCAAGGTCAGGCACTTTCCCTGAGCCACCCATTTGCCACATCTAAGGGCAAATTCCAAAAGGACAAACCACATTAAAGCTGTAGAGGAACCCATTTTCATGTTCTGTTCTATTTTCAGAGCTACTAGCCAGCTGGCAGCAGTTGTGCTAAATGATATGGTGTGGTTAGAGAGCAACTACCTGGATAACCTGGATACCATTCCTCTGAAGGGCTGCAGAACACTCATTGTCATGCATGGGATAACGGAGATGTGTATCGTGTGTCATGTATCCCCCGTGGAAAACAGCCAGGATTCCGCTGCTAAGTATAGCCTAGGGGAGGGAGCTGGGCTTTGCACAGTTGCTCTGTGGTCACACTGAATCTGAAGATAGCACCTTTTGTGCTAGGTTAACATATAATGATTGGGGGCTGGTGGAGAGGGAAGGCAAAAGGGGAAATCAGTCTGTACTTCGTATAGATTTAACTCAAAATCAGCTTGTTAACAGTGATCATAGGAACACATGTAAAGAGAGAGCTTGAGGTTTGGTTAGAGAAGGAAATGGGGGGTTTGGAGCCTCTTGCTGTAAGCCTCCTGGAAAAGAAGTAGATCGCATGCTGTTCACTGTATCTCGGAGTGGGAGTGGCAAAGCTGCTGGTTTGAGTTTTATTTGGACTCTCTGACAAGGCACAACACGCAGTGAAATAAGAAATAGTAAATACAGCAGGAGATAAGCTTATCCCACACCTGACATTACCCATCATCGGTCACAAGGAGCAATGACATTTTGCACAGTTAAGTTTTGTGAGAGAGACAGCGGGAGAGTATATAGCTGGTCTGAGTATCTCCACCAGTAGATCAAATCCATCTTCATTGTGCATGAAAGATTCCTTCCTTCTTGGCAGTGGTGATGTTTTAAATTTTCTCTTGTTTCTGGTGAGTAGTGGATTGAATCTGCTGTGATGACATGAAAGCAAATACACTGTTCTTTGTTCCACTGCCTGTGACACTATGGAAAAGGAGCTGAGCAGTAAGTGGATACAGTGAGATACATGGTTTACTTTTTTTACCCTTTGAGTTCAGTTTCTTTAACTGTCACCTGATGAAGGGGTCACAGACTGATAGATCTAACTGCAGAACTCCTTTATTTTATTTTTGCAGACAATTTACTTGGATGATGACGTCTCTTCTTTTGTGCAGATCAGAGGTTCTGTTCCACTGTTTTGGGAGCAAACAGGGCATCAGGTAAACAAATAATCAAAAAGCCTACTTTACTTATCTCTCTCTTGCTACTTATAATTTAGAATTAACATAAAATTTAATTTATTTATATTTCATTAAATGAGCTGCAAAGCTTATTCTGTGAAATGCTGAGCTTTTTCATTTTAGGAAGCTTTTTGTGTTTAGATAAACAGAACTACACCAGACAAATGGCTACAGGTAACTGAAGTTTAACATTTTTGTGTGTTTGAGTGCCTCTACAGGGAACTGTTTGTAAGGGACTATGTCCTAATGTTATAAACTGAAGCTTACAGCAATATCTTTATAACATTTTCAGTTTGATTTGGAATAACCTATTCTTCTGAAATGCCTGCTTGGCTTGATGATACTGACCTCCACAATAAAACTGAAGTATCTGCCAATACCAGGAGCTCTGTAGAAACATGCTGCCTTGAAACAAAATAAAATATCTGGATGGTGTGTTGATTTCAGTCAAAAGGGTGATAATGATCTAACCTGATCTTCTGCAAGGCAGAGATGTAGGATTTTATCAGGAGGTTATTGTGTCAAACTTAATGGTCTGTTACTTGCAGTTTATACACAGTTATAAACTCAAATAAGAATCATCCTACCACTCTTTGCATTCTCTTAACAGAGGGATAAGCAACTGAAATGAGTATGCACATATATGTTAGTACAGAAAATGCATCATGTAGCTGGTTTTTTTTAGATGCTTTAAAGGTTATTTGATACATTTTTAAAAATCATTAAATCTAAGCACTGTACTATTCAGAGCTACTGGATTTAGCACAAAAGGAAATGACTAAAGGATTGTTCTTGTGTGTTAGCACCATCCAGTGCAATACTTATTTCTTTTTATAAAGCAAGTCTGTCTGTATGATTGTGCACATCCTGCCCATGAAGTAGCTGTATACAGCACTGTTTTTCTGTATGTTATGAAGCCATTGAGCTTTTCCTCGAGTATTTTTGGCTGGTGAGTAACATCTCTAGTTAAACAGAATTTTCAGCTTTTTAGTAGGTCTGTTTTTTTGCCTAATCTGGATTAGATTATGTATTCTTACTCCTTGGATGTGAATGTACTGGCACTAGTGTTAGAAAAAATTGCAGAAACCAACCTCATGAAAAACAAAGAAAGATGATGAAGTACAGGAAACAATGCATGATCCTGTAAATACTTAGTAGTGTAGTTTCTGGAGAGGAAAGAAGCCCTCTGCATACTGTAATAACAATAGCTATCATTCAAAAGAAACTTAAGGCTACTGTTGTTGATATCCATATTAAATGTCCTATTAGTTTGATGGCACAGTATTTCATCCTTCATATATTTGAATGACTGTTCTGATTCTTTTGAAAGAACTCAGGACATACAGCCGATGGAACTGGTGTAATTTCAGCCTTTTCTACCAAGACAAGGGCAGTAGGAATGGGCACACAGTACGCTCGTGTGAGGCAGTGTGTGCTATTTGCGAGAGGAAGGTGGCAAAGAAATGTGATTTGTTTGGCCATAAAAAGATGTGTAGGTATCCCTTTGCTTAATGATAGTTGTGTTTTCACTTGTAATTGTAAATGTTGTCTAATAAAAGCTGGGGCTTTTGTATTAAGGATATTTTGTGTGGAGGTGGTTGGAGCTAGAGGTATCTGGTGCTGTTAAAAAAGATGTTTTACTCTGAAGGAAAAACAGAGACATCTAGTGATTTAGGACTCTAGCAGTTTAAGAAATTATTTCTTTTTCTTTTTCTTCTAATATTTTATTTTAGGTTGGTTCCCGTCATCTAAGGCTTAACAGAGGTCTGGAAGCTAATGCACCTGCCTTTGACAGGTAGGTTTTGTTCCGCTTTGGTAGTAACACAGCAGCCTGGCATTTAACCAAGATTCCACAGCTTTGTCTTCCTAGAAAATCCTGAGATAATGTGAAACATCTTTCAGATGATGTGGCCAATCCCCCCGCTGTTGCAGATTATTAAATTGGTTTATTTAATTTAGTCACTTACTTTTGTGCTTTTTCCTTCTTGTTTTCAGTGGTAATTGAATTAATTTCATCTTCTGGCTTGTTTCTGCAAAATCTTAGAAATACTAAGTGATATGCAAAAGAAAGGTTTCTGTAACCCTTTGTGAGCAAACAAATGTGAATTTACACTTAAGGTACACATATCATGTGTGTTCTACCACTGTAACCCAGGTAATTAAAGGGTAAACACTGCTTCCACTCCATTTTGGATTTGTTTTTCTCCTCATTGTTTTACTCCTATACAGAAATAGCACTGTCTTATTCATGACCAGTGTTGTATGATGCTGTTATGCTGATGCTTTTCTATTTTACACAAGGACTGGCTTGTATACCTTTTTAAGCCATTAAGACTCTGTGTCAGCTGGAAACTGTAGAAAAAGACATGCATTACCTTGATTCCTTTGAATGTCTGACTATGAAGTGCTGTCCTTTAAGGGCATATTTCCACTGAAATCCATGGGAACAGTGCCTAAAAAGGACATGAAGAATTTGGGCTGTGGGAAATTTTCACCTTGTAAGTGCCATGTCATGTGATAAATTTCTGTTTTGATTAGGTTTTGGCAGATCGGAGTGTATGTTGATTTTGAATAAGGCCTCTTAATTACTTGATTTCATTTACTGCAACTGTTAGCAAACAGGACATTAGTGACTGTTACTGGTTTTGCAGCACTGAAGACTCTGAATCAGGGCTTAGAATCTTAAAGGACTGTGCACCATAGCAGTCCCTCTTTCAAAGGTTCTTGGCCTACATTTTCCAAGCTTTTAGAGCTCTTAAATTCTACTGACTTCAAGTGCCTTTGAGACTCATAGTCTTGTGGCCATCTGGTGCCATGATAACTTGCCCTGCCAGTGTCCCTGAAGCTCCATCTTAGAGGTTTGCATTCCACAGCAGATATATTTCATGTAAGAGGAAAACAATCATCCTCTTGTACTGCCTGTGAAATTGAGAGTACCTCAGGAAGGAACAACTCCGTAAGACCATTTAGCCCTGACCCTAATGCAACTGGTGAATAGCTTTCTTGTCAGAAACATGAACATAGGGACCAACTTGCACTTATTCCTTCTTCCCCTTGTGCCTTTAGATTAGATGAAGTTAGAGATATCTCTTCTTACTGATTTGCAAAAGATAGTCCTTTGAAAATGGGCAAGGAATAAGTGACTGCTTATATGGAAAAATACACTGGAATTTAACAACCTGCTACAGCTTTTCTGAGAGTGTTAGAGTGGATTTAGCCTGTTACATTTAACCATCTGATAGGTTATTGTGTTGAGAAGGCTCTGTGAGAAGCGAATGGTAATCTTGTTAGTGGATATTTTTTCATCCTGTCTCCCTGAGAAATCCTCTGGAAACTCTGCTTACAGTACCCAAATGGGTGACTTGAGCTTCAATAGTTTTATTGTAAGGAAGCAACTTTGGCAGAGAGGTAGGATCTTGCAGCATGTAGTAACTTTTCATGTGTGTGACTATTTATTTTATTCTTCTTGTCTATCCAGCTGCCTCTTAAGTACTACTTACTTAAGTAGTAAGTAGTTGCTTTAGCAATCTGACATAGATACTTCAGAGTATATGTTCCTAAAACTAATCATAAGATATGGTTTGAGTACACACCTATAGTAAGTGCTGGGTATTTATTATTGGTAAAGAATGATACCAATAGTTCTGAGTTGAATTGTTTACTGTGTGAAAACAGAGGTGGTGTTTGTACATGATGGAAGTTGGCTTTAAGATCTAGTTGTTTCCTGGTGGACTGGCATGGCTTCTGTAGTACATGCATGTGGACTTGAAAATGATGTATTGAGGGGAGAAGGGGTGTCTCTGCATCTGGCTAAAAGCTCTTGATTTTAAAGTATCTAAATGTCAGCTTTGAGAGTTTGGTGGCATAGACTAAAAAAACCACTCCACTTTTTGCTTGTCCTATTTTGTGTTTTTCCTGAAGAATCTGGGCCAGACAACTTGGCTAAAAGGATCTTTGGTCTGATCCAGTGCAGCAATTCTTACGATTATTAACCTTCCTGCTTGATTTAATTAAGTTGAGGTGAATGTCTCAGCGCTGTAGTAGCTCAGAGATGTTTGACCTATGACGTGTGTTTGTGCCTCTCTGGCCTTGGCATTGGAGTTCTAGGCCCCATTGCTGCTGCTGACTCTTAGTCTCAGCCCTGCAAGATGCTTGGCAATTCCTGTTGAAGTGTAATACGTTTTCCTCTCTTCTTGTCTTTCCCATGTAGTTCCCAGGCTGACAGCCAAGAGGTGGGAGCGTACAAAGGGCAATGTCATAGCTAACAGTGACATAAAAGATCTGAGGCCTCTTTCCTAAGATGCTTCTTTCTCTATGTACACTACAAAATACTGTATCCCTTAATTGCATACTTTCAACATTTATACTTTAATAATTGATTGCAAGGAAACTGAGGGAGACTTCTGTAGACGATGTGGCTGAAATTATCTGCTGGATGAAACAACCAGTGATCTCTACTTGTGTATTTTGAAAATGGTAGTAGGCAACATAACATGGTTTTGTTTAGTACCTATTATGGTTACTTTTGCTGTAGGCATATGATGCTTCTCAAAGAGCAGTATGGAAAACAAGTGATCGTTAACCTGTTGGGAAGCAGAGGAGGAGAGGAGGTGCTCAACAGAGCTTTTAAGGTAAAAGCAATAATTTTCTTTTTAACCACTGATTTCCCTTGAGCCTCCATGTTCTTCTGTTTCCCTTCTGGCCCAGGAGGTGATGAATACTATATCTAAAGAAATTATGTTAACTCTTTACTACATTACAGACTGAGAGAATAGTGTTTCTTAGTCTCATGGCTTAATTTCCAGCCCTTCCTTTCTGCTTACTTCTTCATATATTTATGTACGTTCTCTTTAACCAAACTTTAAAAGAAATTGTCCTAATATTCTTAAGAGTAGTTCACCTTTGCAAAAATGAATCCTGGTTGGCTTTGGCAGAGTATGTAGCCACCTATGCAGTCAGGTTCCTCGTGAATTTGCCAGAACTGCTTGGGGTCCAGGCCCCGAGCCTTGCTCACTGAGCATAGGTACTTAGCATCACTAAGCTGTCTTGCTCTAACAGTAATGGGAAGTAGCTATCTTGCACTGATTGTGTTGGGATTTGTCTGCCCAAGCTCCAGAAGACAGTTTGGTGTATGGAGAGAGAATTTCCTGGCCCCTGAATGTCCCTAGGCACATCTAATACCTGAAAGCAAGGATGTCAGGCCTTGTAGAATAAAAGCTATGCTGAGTTTTACTGTGTTATTCTCATGGCTAGATTTTTAAAACAGTTATGAACTTAAAGCCACAGGTTGACAGTGAGTGCGATTTGCAGCAGTGCAATAGCTGCCTGAATCTGCTGAGTTCTGATGGAAATCTGCCTCCTGAGTACCTGTTGCTTTAGCAATCTGACATAGATACTTCGGAGTATATGTTTCTAAAACTAATCATAAGATATGGTTTAAGTACACACCTGTAGTAAGTGCTGGGTATTTATTACTGGTAAAGAATGATACCAATAGTTCTGAGTTGAATTGTTTACTGTGTGAAAATAAGCAAAATAAAAATTGTAGTTAAATAATGGGGCCTGATTTCTTTCCCTCTCTCTTGGAATAATGTACCTGAGACAAAAGGAGTATCAAGTTTTTTGTCAGTTTTTCTGTGTTGCCATTTCCTCCTCCTGCAAAATAGCTGGGAAGGACTATCTGCTTCCCCAGCGGAAAGTTGCAAAGTGGAAGTTTCCTCCTGCACAGAATATGGCAAGAGAAAGTGATTATGACTAAAGCTTGCAAGGCAATGACAAAGGTACAGAAGTGAAGTCTGGTCCTAGCTTCTGTTTTCAGCCTCTTACTGAATTTCTGCATGACACAGCCAAGCCTCTGTAATGTTTTGTTTTCCCTATCTTTAAAATAGTTTTTCTAGCTTGTTTTGCAAAACGCACTGAGATTTAAGGGTAAGAGATAATCACTTCTGAAGGAAGATACAAATACGACATTTCTTGCGAATTTAATACTGATATTTTCTCAAACTCTCACATTCTTGAAGATCATGTTCTGGCCAGTATCATGCAACCAGAAATTAGGTCAGAAATAGGTCATCTCTAAGATGAGACCTTGCATTTGTTAACTTAATTTAAACAAGGACCTATTTTGTTTAAATTTTTAAACTTTTTGCTTGTTTAAAAAATAAATGAAAGTACTCTGTTAGCTGAAAGAATTTAGATTGACAGCACTGAAAACCAAAGTTTTGTACTCATTCAAAATTACTCCCTCTTGGTCATTTTTTTACCTTCGTGTTTTAAGAATTCGATGTTAGGAAAGAATATAGAGTTAATTTTTGCTTTGTTGATTTTAAAGGGCTTGAATTAAAAATAAAGTTCTTTGTAGGGATATGATTAGGAATGCAAGCTTATCTTCTGTCCTTAGTTTATTTCTTTGTTTCTCCACCTTTCTTTTGCTTTTATTCCTTCCTCTTCTCTCAACTCTTGTTTCAACCTTAGTAATTCTTGAAAGCATTGGTTCAAAATATTCTTGTAATTACTGCTGCTGGGTTCTCCTGATCAGAATGGCACCATTACCATTCATTTATGCAGCATCTGTTACCTGAATCAGCTGTTACCAGACCAAAAATCAATATTGTTCCCAGTAACGCTGTTCCTCCCATAAGCATTCTCTATAACAAATGTAATTATGTTTACGGTAAAAGCAATGCTGTAATGTAGAGTTGCAAATACTCTGACAATGATTTACACCAAGGCAGTGGGTAAATGTCATCCTCAAGTGCATTGCTAGTGCCAGCAGCTGTAAGGGCAAGTTGAAGTGTCAACAGTAACAGTAATGAAATACATTTTACACATCTGTTTCCAAACACTACCTTTAAATTTGCTTCTGCAAGGAAGGCCTAATGGCTTACTTGATACAATTATGCTGGTGTAGCTGCTGCATGTACACTTTTAATGTAGTGTCAGATTATTTTTTTCCAGTGTGTGTCACAATCTAAGTGGAAAAAAGCATCCATCTCTTGGGGTGAGAATGTGCAGAAGGGAAAGGAATAGACAAAGGCTTGTTAGAGTTAATCTAATAGTTCTCTCTGGCTTTGTTTTGGAAAACGGGATGTATTATTGTTGTATCTATTACAGATACCTTAATTAAATTTGTGGTGATTATAGTAATGCATGTGAGGTCATTAAAATTGGAGATGAAATAACGAGGCTATTTGTGCCTCTTCTTTCACTTTTGCAGTTTACCACGAACTTTTTATAGTACATTTCCTGGGACATAATTCTGATGTTACTTCCTCTCCCTGAGACTGCCTAGAGTGTTACTGTTGCTGTACACCCTCATGCACAGAGGTAGCAGCAGGGCTGCCACTAGCTAAGGCACAATTCTGATATATACTTTGCAGTTACAGTTTGAGTTCCCCTGCAGAAACTGGGATCTAACAGTCAGGTTTACTTTTGTGAAGAAAACAAATGGGGAACTTTGATTGCTTTTTTCACATCTGGCCTTTCAAAATTCCCTATGAATTATATAATTAGCAGGGTTTAGTAATGAAAAAAGCATGGTGGTATCAATCCTTACATGTGGCTTGAGCAGGATGTGTTTCCTTCATTCTTTATCTAAACAGAAACTTCTATGGGCCTCTTCCCATGCGGAAGGCACTCCCATGATAAACTTTGACTACCACCAATTTGCAAAAGGTGGGAAAGCTGAGAAACTGGAAAATTTGCTGGGGCCTCAGCTGAAGTTGCATTGGGAAGACTTTGGAATCTTCACAAAGGGCGAGCATGTAAATCCACGGTGAGTGTCACTGCCCCTCTGTCCCAGCAGAGCCAGGCACAGTTTGTCCTGGCCTTCCCAGATTTCTTGCTGTTTTTGTACCATGACCGTAAATGACCGTCTTGAAATACAATTTTGAGACAAAGTGTACTCTTGGTGCTAAATGGATTATTTGGCTTAACTGCATCTCTGTTGTTTCAAATCTGCAAATTTACCAGTGCATGGACTTGCTAATACAGTGTTACAGATGTAGTCAAGTAATTAGATGTGTTAAATATATTGTGCACAACATGCTCGTAGCATCAAAATGTGAGTGGGTATATTCAGGCTGAACATTTGATGATCTTCTTCAATCAACTCATGATTAGATGTTATTTTAAAATATACCATTTTTTCCTCCCTCCTCTTGTGTTTGGTTACTGAAGCCTGCAGACAGGTACTTTTCGAATGAATTGTTTGGACTGCCTGGATCGTACTAATAGTGTACAGTCCTTCGTTGCACTAGAGGTGAGTTTGTCAGAGGGCCTTCTGTGGGATACCTGTACTGCATACATTGTTTGTTGCACGGGAAAGACAGGAAAGAGTGCCTAAATCTCAGTTGTGCAAGTCTGTCTTGGCAGCTTTATGATACAGAATAGTGCTGGCTGGGCATAAAGAGCGAAAACACATTTAAGAACAATATTGGTTGTTTGTTTTTTTTTTGTCTCCTGCACCTAATCCAGATACTGCTTGCTCAATTAGAGAGCCTTCGTTTGAACTCTAAATCTATAATTGAGCGCTTTGTGGAATCCTACAAAGAGATGTGGACTCTCAATGGTCATAATCTGAGCAGGGTATTTAGTGGCAATCGTGCCCTTGAGGGGAAGAACAAGGTAAAGAAAAAAGTCAACTTTCTTTACTTATGAATAAACAGTTTTGCTATATTTACTCTTCAGTGTCACTTGCACTGATGATTCCTGTCTGATGTAGGTTGGGAAGCTCAAGGATGGTGCCCGCTCTGTGTCTCGCACCATTCAGTCAAATTTCTTTGACACAGTAAAGCAGGAAGCTATCGAGTTGCTACTCATGGGTGACTTCTTCAGGGAGGAATATGCAGACAGAGGCAAGATGCTCATGGACCAGACTGCACTGCTGGGTAAGGCCAGTGTAATCCTTCACTTTTCTTTTGTGTTTGCTTTTAGCTGTCAGATACAAGCAATTGTATGCTTTTGGGAAAAAAAAATCAATAAATAAGCTACTTTCCCACAAATCTATTGTTTAAAACACTGCTTTCGACACTATGACCATAGCACAACTCTGTGCTTATTTCTCATATTTTCCTTTGAACTTTTGAGTATGTTTGTTTGGTATTTGACTGTGATATTCTCTGACAGTTTAGAAGAGTTGGACCAGAGGGGAAGGATTTTAGGGCTATATACCCATATTCCCAGTCTGGTCCTGCCTGAGTTTGTCTTGAGGAAGTCTCTTGAGTTCAGCGTTTTTATCTCCTTATTTTTCTCCTTGCTATTTGCACATGCTTTTAGCCATTTGGATCTTTAGAAGCACATTTCAGTTGTATTTTGGTTCATTCCGTGCTTTACTCCAGGTCCCTGATAGTCCACAACATAGACACATTTGTTTACACCAATTTAGAGTAAATGCAGCTCTCTCTGAGGAGTTATTTACATGCAAAACGTAGGATAATTTCACCCACAAGCAGTATTGGGTGGTCAGTTTACTTCAGAGCATCATTCAGTGCCACTTCAATCCTAGGCTTGTTCCATAACGCAGACCACAAGGAAAATATAGATAGCTTTTCTGTGCCTGACTGCCAATGCAAGTCAGGTAATTAAGATTAAGTTTACTTTGGTTGCTTACGCAACAAAAGCACACTGCTAATTTCTATACTCATCAAAAATAAGTGAATATAGCAGTTTCCTGTGAGGATGTCTGACCAGCCTGGAGAGCCATGATAGTGCTAGATTTGGACTGAGGTGAGATTCTGGGCTGCTCTCCGCGTTTCCTTCCATGTTCTAAACTTCTCAGGGCTTCAGTTTAATTTATAACTGGTGATGTGCTTGATTGCTTGTCCTGTTATCAAGAATAAAGCTCATTACCTTCCTACTATCTGATATACTGTTGTGTTTGGCATTTAATATGAAACTAATGACCGAGCAAATGAGTGTGTGGTACTTAGTTGCTGGCTGGGTTTAAACCATGGCATGTTGGTAACACACTGACGTTTTTAGTTGTTGCTAAGTAGCATTTGTACTAAGTCAAGGACTTTTCAGCTTCTCATGCTCTCCCATTCAGAAGGCTGGAGGGCTACAAGAAGCTGGGAATGGACACAGCCGGGACAGTTGACTTCAACTGGCCAAAGGAATATTCCTTTCCATATGCTGTCATGCTTAGTATATAAACTGGGGGAGAAAGCTGACTGGGGGCCACTGCTTTGGAACTGGCTGGGCTTTGGTTGGGAAGCAGCGAACAATTGCATTGTGCATCACTCGTTTTGTGTATTCTAATTTTATCATCAGTATCATTTTTTCCCCCTTTTCTGTCCCATTGAACTGTCTTTATCTCAACTCACTTTTACTCTTGTGATTTTCTCCCCCATTTCACTGCGAGGGCAGGGAGCCAGTGAGCGGCTCGGATAAGCACTACTAAGCACTAGTTGCCGGATGGGATTAAACTATGATGACATTGCTGTAGACTAAACTGAAAGGATTATGGGTGATAAAAGAATTTTTTTTGCTTATTACTTGAAGAAGTACAGAAAAATGTACAGTGAAAGTGAGTGACCAGCCCTTCACAAGCTTTCAAAGGATTCCTGGTTTCTGGAAGAGAAATTGCTGACATCAACTCCAGTTATCTTGTAGCTATTGCCATTTGTGTTGTTGCTGCTAGGGTAATGTCATTATTTCACAGTGACTGTGCTGCTGCTGTCTGCATGACTTCTGTCTTTTTATAGCACATTTTTCTTTTATACACCTTCTTTCTCTCTCCCCTCTTTTGTCAGTAACTCCAAGTATTTTGAAGGCCATGTCAGAGCGTCAGTTTGAATTTACAAGCTTCAAGCGAGTTCGTGTTGCCACGGGGACCTGGAACGTGAATGGGGGAAAGCAGTTTCGAAGCAACATCCTTGGTACCAGTGAGCTGACAGACTGGCTGCTGGATTCTCCCAAGCTCTCTGGAGTTTCAGAATTTCAAGGTAAGATTTCACAGTCAAAATGTGCAAGCAGTATTTTCTGTCCAGTGAGTCAGGACACAAGACTTGACCAGACTTTCAAAAGCAGTGCATCTTGGAGGGTATCTTCTCTCAGTTCTTGGGGGAGTAATCAGTTCCTCCGTACTTGTGCTGCCTCGCTGCACAAGTGGAATGGTGTGTGAAGGGCTCCTGACAGTCAGAGTATCTCCTGAGTCTATACCATGTGACTGTTTTGAACCTTCAGCAGGTCAATTGTGGGATGTATCTGCTTATTCTGCACCCCATATTTTATTTTCCTCTTCCATATCTCTGTTCTTTGTTCTTTATCATGAGAGGGAGCTGCATGCATAGGTGCCATCAGAACATCTCTTTGGTCTATATGGAGCTAAACATATCTGTACAATCTGAGCTTGTCTGGAAATGTTACTATCAAAGCCTTCAGACAAAAAGATTTATTATGATAAAGGTGATTTTCTTTTTTTTTAGCAGTATAGAAAATTATTGTGCTTGTACCTTGCTGAAATTGGCAGCCAAATTTCTTATTTATGCAACAAGGTCAGGTATTGTCATTGATTTACAGATTTTTATGAAGGTAAATGAAAAGTGAACTTTCTGTCACTTAAAAACCGAGTAGTTACAAAACTGTGACAAAACCTGTGCTCTTGTTGTTGGAGTGGAATATTTAGCTTCCTGCAGGTATCACGGGGATAGTTCTGTACCTAATCTTGAAGGTCAGGAATTCATTCCTCAAATCCTTGGCTACTTATACAAGTTGACTTGTTTGAACCCTTAGTACTTGAGTGATATATGATTAGGTGCAGACCACTGTCTGAGCAGCTTAGGTAGGTGATTGGTCCAGTCTGTTTCAGAAACACTTCAGATGTGTTAGCACATGACTATGCCCATGATATTATAATTTGTTGAGAGCCTGTCATGTGTTAGCCCTGCCAGGCTTTCCCCTGAGAGAACCAGAGGAGCAGGACTCCATGGTACAGGCAGCCATTACATGATAGGTCTAAGCAGCTTTTAGAAGACAAGTGAGTTATGAATGGGCAGAGTTAGGGTACAACCATGGAAATGTCTGCATTCATGTTAGTATCAGTGCAGTGCCTGCACAAATGTGTAAGTATTCAAAGGCAACTGTCCAAAATTATTAATGGGAAATACACATGTGACACTGCCTGTCATGTTAAACCAATAAAGGAGGCTAGCTGTCATGGGCTAGTTTCATCTTTGTGTCTACAGAGAGTTGCTGTATATTTCACCTTTCTTTCCATTTGTGCTTTCTGAGTCAGATCTGATGTTTCTCTACTATTTAGGTCTTCATGTTGAATCAAGTTACTGTCACCATGGTCATATGACAGTTTAAAAAAAATAAAAACCCTTTAGGCAATGGACAGACCTGATAGGTCAACAGATTTTCTTCACTCTATTATATGAGAGCGTTTGATCTTTGCTGTTTTACCAGGGTAACATCCACAGGCCTGGGCCAGGGAATGGAGGGGTCACTGTGCTCTAGAGTGACCTAACCTTAAGTGTGGGTGATCTAAGAAGGACTTGGAAGAAAGAAGACAAGAAGAAACTTCAAAAGCTTCCTTAAACTAGTAGATAAACTTCCTAAAGGCATTGAGATGGAAGTGACATACTAGTGTGTGGACAATAATTTCAGTTACATAGGAATCAGTGTCAAAAAGGAAGAGCATGTTGGGTAAAATGACAAGCAGGTAAAAATGGTGGGTAGTGGGATGTTGTGGCTTCAGTGATGAGTGGAGTGAGGGAGAGAGAACATTGAATATTTTCCCATCTTAACATTGCTACAATATAATGTTCTGTTCTAAACTGCTTCCTGCAAGAGATGGAGACCAACTGGTGGGAGAAAAACAGGAAAAAAATTCAGAGGAACTGCAGGGGTTGTTTTGTGAGATTAGATTAAAGGAGCTATGAATATGTATAGCTTGGCAGGGGATAGAACTACAGGAAGGATCTCTGACAGAAATTAGAATACAAATCATTAGAAGAAGCAACAAAATAGTAATTCTGATATGACTTTTCCCTCTTGCCAACAGATGATGATAACTGCCCTCCTGACATATTTGCAGTGGGATTTGAAGAGATGGTTGAGTTAAGTGCGGGCAATATTGTAAATGCCAGGTAGGTAAAAAAATCCCTAAACAACAAACACCCAAAACCAACCAAACAAAAAAACAACCAAACAATTCCCCACCCCCTGCAACTCAAACCAAACCAAACCAAACCAACCAACCAAAACCCCAACAAAAAGAGCAACATCTTCCCCAAAGAAACCAGCCATGTTCTTTTTTATGGTCAAATGTATAGAATATTTCCTTCCTAGTCTGTTGCTTGTAATCATGGCTGGAAATATGTTTCCCGTTAACAAATGTCACTGGGATGGTGTTGAAAGTGTTCTTTCTCTGTGAACTTCTGCACAGTAGAATACACTGTGTTTTCTAAGTCTCTTAAGTCTTACGTTGGCAGATAAGAATTCTGATGTTTGACATTGATTTAACACTTGTCCTTAAACCCCTGTCTGATGTTGGAAAAATGTGCTCAGTGACTACAAACACAATTGGCCTTCATATGGAAATTCTAAAATGAATGAAATGTCTCTGTGGCTAATTGTATTTGTGAAAATTATGGCTAGAGAAGGAGTTAAAGGCAAAGCCAGAGCTTGGCATGTCAGCATGTACAGAAGGCTGTTGTGTGTACTGGTCCTTTTGAATCTGAAAGGGAGGGATCCCTGAGGATAATGTTTCCAATGCTGATTCATCAGGCTGGCCAGTTAGTTATCTGTTCTGGGAATGACAACTTACGGCAGTGCTTAGTATGGCTGCAGGGCTGGTGATATATCTACATGGATCGGTTGAATTTGGAGATAAGAAAAAGCTAAGTCTACAGATGTGGTTGTGAGCACAAGAAATCTTACAAGTCATGAGATTGGTATGGATATTTGCTTTTACAGTTATGATTGCTATAATCAGCTTCCAGTTATCTCCAGTGAATGGGTGTATGAAGAGTCTTGTGAGTGTGGATCTTTCTAACCATAGTAAATAAAATCCCTCACACATCCAGGAGCAGGATAACTGTGTGCTGTTCTTGAACTCACTGACCCTACTAACTCTGGGCTAGCTTAGGAGGAGGTGTTATCTGTCTCTGCCATGCATCCTACAGCACCTCAAGTTCTACAGCCTAATGGGATGTCTGTAAACCTAAGGCACAGTTAATCTGTTCATTTTATTGACTGTATGTGGTTTGTTTTGATTCCATTAAATGATTTTATGTTTTTTCCAGTACAACAAATAGAAAAATGTGGGGAGAGCAGCTTCAAAAAGCTATTTCCAGGACTCATCGCTACATTCAGCTGACATCAGCACAGCTTGTTGGTGTTTGTCTTTTCATCTTTGTACGACCATATCATGTCCCCTTCATCAGGTAAAAAAAGAACTAAACCAAACCAATCAACCAACCAACCAACTTTGCCCCCCACCCCCACCACAAAAAACCCCAACCTGTGTCTTCAGTAACACCTGCTGTTGGAGCGTGGCCAGAGAGCGTGGGAGTGATTTTTCAGCTTGGTGAGAGTCATGCAGACCTGGATTTTGGTCTCTGCTCCTTGTGGGAGAGAGACATGTTACCAGGAGGCAGTAGTCTGGAGCATTAGGTATGCTCCAGGTGGGCAGTCAGGGTGGAGCACCTTGTTTGGGTACTGTCTTTCTGGAAAAGGAATGACCTGGACTAGTAAGTCCAAGAATGTTTGGTGCACCAAATGAAGGCAAGTGCCTTCCTCTGCCTGAAGGGCAGGTTTTACTTTCGAACCCTCCCCTTACTGTTTCCTTATGGAAACAGGTTTAGTTCCAGATCTGAAAAGGATGATTGAAAAGGTGGAAAGGGAGTTGGGGAAAAGAGACCTAATTTTGACCCCTGACATTTTATAGAATTGAGAGCAAAGAGTATTTGTCTTGAGAGCTATTAAGTGTTTTGTCTCCCCGATGCCACAGAGAACCAGAACTATGTGCCTAGTCAGGAGGGTGCAGAGCTCCAGATCCTCATGTTACTAGCACAGATGTCCCTGGAGGGTGATCAAACTCCTCCATGATTACCCAGCCACAGGGATATCTGCATTAAAATGCCTTTGCCTTGGGCAAGAATTATGCAGGCTATGTGTAAATGGTTAGGAAATGAATAATTAGCCAAAACTATCTTTGAACATCTGACCATAAAGCCCAGAATGATTCAAACAGTCCTCTCTACGATTAGGGACACTGATTGGCCACTGCATTTTGTGATTAAAATATCAAAAGCTGCCTGTTTCTTCCCTCTGATCTCATATCTACTGAAAAGATCAGAATAGAGCTTGTGTGACATCAGGTGCTATAGGCCAGGCAGAGGAATGCAATCCAGGTAACTGATGGTCTTGCATTGCCTTCCCAGTAATCTTTCTTCAAAAAATTTATTTTTTTCCTGCTATGAAGCATTCCAGAGGAGAAGTGTTTCTCTGTTTTTTTTGACTTTTCACCTGGCTTACAAAAAATTTGAGTAATCCAGTAGGAAGTGCATGGTTTAAATGAAAATCAAAAGCAGAACAGTACAGTGGCTCTGTCACAGTTGTCAAACTGCTAAAAATTGGATGTAGCCTTTTGAAACTCAAGAGAAAAAAGGAAGGGTTTGATTTTAGTGACTAAGTTTCACCATTTAATGCAAATGCACTGTTATGTGTTACGTGAGCATAATCAAACCTAACCTGTATGCTTGCGTAGTTGTCCCATATCTAGAAAAAGAAAACAAAGATGATCAGAAGTGCAAAAAAAGGCTTCTGTGCTTACAGAGATTGAAGAGATTTAGACATAAGAGAGAATAGAGAAATAAAATGAGACAGTAGCTGAAGTTTATACAGCAGTGATAGGATTGATGAAATTCAAGCAGTGAATTTACAGTGGGTTGTCTCAGCATAACCTTTGCCGTGAATGCAAATCAGATGAATATCAATCAGGAGTTGGGTAGGCAGGCAGCAGGAAGGGAGGACTCTTTAGAGTGAAAAGCCTGAACATGTGCTTCTTTCAGAGTGCTTAAATCCCATTGTTTCATGGAAAACTTAGATGTTCTTCCTTTCCCTCCCTGAGGGTGTCGTCTGGTGGTGTCCTACTGTGAGGAAAAGACAGGAAATTAAAGAGGGAGAAGAAAGATACAAAAGATGGGGGAGGAAGAGAGGAGAAAATGTGAGGCATGAGGAATGAGGACCTGTAACATCCGGCATCATCTAGATCATGAATTTCTGAGAATACTTCAAATGAGACTTAGCAGTTTTCTGCATTCCCCTTCTAAAAATCAGTAACATTCTAGCCCAGATCTACTTGACTTCTCTCTGGAAAGTAAAATTTTCTCACTGGGAAGTATAGGCATGATGCTGGGGTTGGTTACAGCAATGATCTCATCATTTACTTATCTGATCAGACAGCCATGCTGGATATCTGGGAGAAATTATCCTGAGAGCAGGTAGTCTTTTTACCAAGTTATCTTTCTGTAGTAAAGTGTATGCTAATCATGACATTGAAATACTAAGTAATTAACAACATAGAGACCCTAAGCAATTTGTCATGAGTACAGAACTCATTTAGGAGTTAAACATAAATAGTTGTATCCAATAATCACTGATTTTATCACATCTGATTTAATAAACTCTGGATTATGATCTATTGCTGTTTAATTGAATGAAAAATCCATCATGAACTGTGAAGTTGGGTTCCAATACATATGAACACTAATTAATTTTTTAAATGTCTGAAAAGCAGATTTTGCTATGTTCAAAAGTAAAAGGAAACATAACAGTAAATTTAGTTATTATCCTTATTTTAAGGATCATGGTAGAGGTAAACTTGAAAAGTATATTCTGTAGAAATTCCCAGTATTTCAGAAATCAGGTCTTGCTGGTCTGTTTGGAAGGGACAAGTAGAGGAGGAAAATCTTTTCAAATAGTTTTATTTCTGTACTATTGTATTATACTTAATTTGAAACATAAGTACTTGAATATCATCAAGAAACTAGAAGATGTGCTTAAAAGCAGCAAGCTTTCTGGAGGAGAGAAAACATGGCGTAGTAAACTGGCTTTTCCTTTATGTTGCAGTCAAAGTTAATTGAATGTTTGTCCCTGCAGTCCTTTACTCTGTTCTCTTTCTATTTTTTTTTTTTAATCCAGGGATGTAGCAATAGACACTGTGAAAACAGGAATGGGAGGAAAAGCTGGAAATAAAGGGGCAGTGAGCATTCGTTTTCAGTTCTATAGTACCAGTTTCTGCTTTATATGCAGTCACTTAACTGCTGGGCAGACTCAGGTGAAAGAGAGGAATGAAGATTATAAAGAAATCACACAGAAACTCAGCTTCCCAATGGTAAGTGTAGATGTATGTATGCTAAAAACACTGGAGATAAAGGTGGTGTCTTTACATTGTGAAAGCTGGCCTCAGGATGTATTTGGTGACAGGTCATCAAAGAAGTCATCTCAGTGCCACAGAGAATGGGAATAAAAGAAAATGGTAAAAAAAATGGTAAAAAAAATACAATAAGGAACTGTTTCACAGGAGACTAGATACCACCCAGTATAGCACTTGCTTTACAAAAGTATTACTCCTTTCAAAATTTGAGTTACTGCAGTGCTTGAAAAGTCCTCAGCTATGCACAGTTTTCAAGTCAATCTTTCAAAATAATGCAATTTAATTGACGCATCTATAAGGCATCATGGATAAGATCTAAGTGACTGGTTAGAGCTGGAGAGCATGATATTGATAGCTCTTGCTGGCACTAGGTAGTGAGAATTCCTGAAAGACCATCCATGCTATTCAGTACACCAGTGCTTTAGCTGCTCCTGCTCGGGTATGATATACCAGTTCTTGGTCACTGACACGGTACTTTTCATTCCTTTCATTTTGTCCTCGTGAATGTGTCAGCGTCAAGGAACTGCTGGCTTTTTTTAGAGTGTGGCAAGTAGGCACTATTGGTCTGTATGAATAACTTTTCCCCTAAATTGTGTCAAATCAATCACCCTAGTTTTTTATTTCCAGCTTGTCTCCTCAGGCCAGTAGATAACCCATGGGATTTGATAGCAGTACTCCTTTGGTTCCCTTAATGTTGATTGCTTTAATTTCCACAATACTTCCTTTCTTGGACCTCTCCAGAGAGGTCCTAAGCCGGAGGTGGTGGTGGGGGGGTGGGATTGGACCAGTTTTTGTATTCTGGTTAGTCAGCAAAAAATGGCATTTAGGTTGCAAAGCATAAAATTTTAACTTCCTGTTGTTTGCAAGGTTTAGAGGCTTGGCACATGCAGCATATCAATCAGTTGGTTTATGTAGGAGCTAATACTGACAGACTGGACGTCCTGCATAGACGATCTGTTCCAAATGGCCATAAAGTTGTGTTTGTGGTAGTTTTTCCTTCTAATACCTTATTAACTATTTGATGTCCTTTACATCTGCAATAGCTAAACGTACCTTGTGTGTATAACGCATATAAAGAGTGCCCTCTAGTGCTATGACAGCAAGAGCTCCGTAATGTTTCCCTGATAAATGTCTCAGGTTTGGAGGCTTATAGCTTAACTGTGGGGGGGGGCGGAGTGAGGGAGGGGGGAAGACTGGTTAGAGGACAGGATACTAAATTTAGAACTGGAGTGAATTTTCATTGACGTTTTATTTCAATACATTTATAAAACTATGACGTGCACATAAGATCAAATTTGGAGCTTGTTTTTACTCAGGAGCCTTGTTGCTGAATGTGCCTTGGTAGCAGAAATACATTTGCTGTTATATTTAGAATATGTAAATATATACATGTGGAATGTGTTAGAGAAACAAACATATATTTTAAATATTCATGACAGCCAAATTGTGAATATAAAGCTGGGTTCCAGCTTAGACATACTTTCAGGAAAGAAGGGTCAGAGTCTGACACTCTTGTTTACAAAATTCAGCTCAGCAGGATGCCAAAGACAGTGAAGGAACCATTCTATTTTACCACAAGATCAATTTGAACAAATAGAATGTGACAAGTGGGTCTACTATTTAGTAATTCAGAGAGACTGAGTTGTACATTTCAGTGCATTTTAAAGGTATTTTCATGGATGTGATTTAACATTAACGGTATTCTGTACCTCTGAACTAGGGGCAGAGCATGTTCTCACATGACTATGTCTTCTGGTGTGGTGACTTTAACTATCGCATTGATCTAACATACGAAGAAGTCTTTTATTTTCTCAAACGTCAAGATTGGAAGACACTTTTGGAATTTGATCAACTGCAACAGCAAAAATCCAGTGGAAAAGTAAGGCAGTATATCTAATTTTCTTGAATACCTGCATGTTGTCTTGCCCTTGTTCCTTGAGAGAGTGAAGAAGTTGTGTTTTCAGACCCTTGTTTGTAGCACGTGAATGTAACACTTTGTTTAAAACTCAGTATGTTATTTGTTTGCAAAGAAATTGATACTTCAGAATGGGACCTACCTCAGCTGTAACTTAATCAAAGAAATATTATTTATTTTAATAGATTTTTAAAGACTTCCATGAAGGGACTATTAATTTTGGACCAACATATAAATATGATGTTGGCTCAGAAGCTTATGATACAAGTGATAAGTGCAGAACTCCAGCATGGACTGACAGAGTGCTTTGGTGGAGAAAGAAACTGCCTTTTGAAAAAACAGGTGCGTAGAATCTTTCCTCCTCCTTTATCTGATTGTCCAACTCTGCTCTGCAGTGGTGCGGCCTCACCTTGGATATTGTGTGCAGTTTGGTCCCTGCAATAAAAGAAAGTTATTAAGCTATTAGAGTCCGTCCAAAGGAGGGCAACGAAGATGGTGAAGGGCCTTGAGGGGAAGCCATGTGAAGAGCAGCTGAGATCACTTGGTCTGTTCAGCTGGAGAAGAGGAGACTGAGGGGAGACTTCATTGCAGTTACAACTTCCTCATGAGGGGAAGAGGAGGAGCAGGCACTGATCTCTTCTCTGTGGGGACCAGTGACAGGACCTGAGGGAATGGCCTGAAGTTTTGTCAGTGGAGGTTTAGGTTGGATAGTAGAAAAAGGCTCTTCACCCAGAGGGTAGTTGTGCACTGGAACGGGCTCCCCAAGGCAGTGGTCACAGCACCAAGCCTGACAGAGTTCAAGAAGTGTTTGGATGATACTCTCAGGCACATGGTGTGACTCTTGGGGATGATCCTGTGCAGGGCTAAGTGTTGGACTTGATCCCTTCTAGCTCAGCATATCCTGTGATTCTGTAATTGGAAAGTTGTTTTAGAATTCATCCAGAATTAGTGAATGGTGCTTTATTAAAGCAGATGTTCCTTCTGTTTCACTGGATTAACTTGCAGAGATAGAAAAAGCCCTTTCTTCTTGAGTGTGTGAAAAAAGGCTTCATGCTACAGATCAAAAAGGTGCTGGGAGCTCACTGAAGAACTGAAAACAAATCACCTGTAGCAATGGAGAAATTATTCTGTTGTTTTCAGCAGAATCAGTAGTGCACATGAAGTTCCTGTCTTATAATGGCTAGATTGTTATAACTGCTGTCCTCAGTAGATGTATAAGCAGTTTTCTGTAATTTCTTCTGTCTTGGTAATTTTTAGGAATATTTCTGCTGGCAATTGGGGGAGATTTCATTAATTAGTGCTTACAAAGTACTTTGAGATCATGAATGACTGGCACAACAGAAGGCTGTTTTCACTTGTTATTCAAAAGTTACAGTTACAAAATAAGAAGTATTTCTTTGCATATCCAGGGACAGTTTTCATAACCATTCTCTCAGTCTGTGAAAAATCTATGCCCCGATGTTTCTAAATTTGAATGAATTCATATTAAAAGTATAATCACTGGAGAATTAATTTGGCCTATCCCTGCAGATGTGATTTTTCACATGCCTGGGAACTTCTGCTTGGAATTTAAGTCATACCATGATTATGTTAAGTGTAAAAACTACAAAGCAAAAATAGGGCAATCAGAGAGTACATATCAATGGGATACAGTTATGCACTCTTATTTAAGGAATGAAAAACAAAGTAAAATGAGGAGCTTAACCCATCGATAAGAGATGCAATCTGGGAAAAAAAGCTGTGTGAGACATAATAAGGAAGTTAAGACAGCCCTCTTGTGCTGACTCTTTTCATTTTAGAGAAGGAACACCCTTCCGCATTTTTGATGCATATTCCTTATTTTGTATGGCAAAGCTTGCCCCTGGGGGACTTTAGTATTTGGAATACACACAGAATGTAGAATTTAGCTGGCTGGTCTGCAGGAGTCAAGGCGGGTTCCTTTCTTTAGAGCTTGTAGGCCTCTCACAGCTATTTCACACGGGTATATTACTGACCCCTTATCTGTTCACCCAACTTCCAAGCCCTGCAAAGCTTTTCTTAGTTCACTACTAGAGTTCCTCTCCTTTACTGCTGGTGGCAAGGCTCTTCTGCCTCTCAGTTCTAATTGTTTTGTGTACTGTTATAGGCTAAAAGACTACTTGCTTTCTGAGAAAGAAGTGTAGCCCCAGTGTGAGTGATTAGGCAGAAATGCCATATTCCATATTAACTCATTTTCTGCTCGACAGAAAAGAGATAGTTATCCATTTGCCCAAACAGTGACCTAAAAACTTTCCTCTTATTAACAACAATAGAATACCTCACTCTAGCATAATGTCTGGAGCACTTTCTGTCACCTTAATGCATTGCAAAAGAAGTATTTGGAGACTGGATGTGCATGGGTTTGCTTTCTCCCACCTCTTGTGTATTATTTCTCCAATACCTGTGTAATATTCAGATTTGCAATGTCATTTCCAAGTAGAATTTCCATCTCAGTAATGGGACAGGAGGCAAAATACTAATAAGACTCTATCAACCCAGAAAAGAGAGAGAGTACAAGTAATTAACTGGGTGACATTCAGGTCAACCATTTTGCAAGTTTCTTATTCTAGTGATCAGCTGTCTTGGTTGCACTCCCAGTCCTTTCTGTATTTTTTCATTCTAGTCCCTAATTTGTAAATCTTTTAGGATAAAAGCTCTTCCTGGAATGTTATATACACGAACAAAAAAAACCCACCTCCCACTACTGGGGTCTGTGAAGAGCATTCTTATAAAATAGTGTTTAACTGTTAGTAAAACTAGCTTTGAGTGAGTTTTAAATCATGTTTTGTCCTGCACAGCTGGAGAGATCAATCTTCTAGACAGTGATCTCAATAGTGATACTAAAGTGAGGCACACCTGGACCCCTGGAGCCTTGATGTATTATGGGAGAGCAGAGCTGCAAGCATCAGACCACAGGTAAAGTCCTACGCAAACAATCAGAGAAAGGACTGCCAGGTTAGATTGTGTCATACTGAATGAGTGAGGGACCAAGTCTAATTATAACAGGAATTACACCCTTATTCTGTGTTCAGTACCTGTTTGGTGGGGTTTTTTCCCCTCATAGTGGGTTTTATACCAGGGTGGCAAGTATCTACAGTCATGTATTTATTTTTGTTGCACTGTGATCTCAACAAACACTGGATAAGTTGCAGCAACAGCTGTAGAAAACAGGGCTTTCTGTTGCTTGGTTTCAGAAAGCTCTGACACCTCAGGAAGCTGCTCTGATGGACTTCCATTCAGCTTCCTGCAGGAGAGGAGGAGGTTGGGACTGTGTGACCTGAACAGGTGTAAGACAGGCCACATAGGGCCAGGTTTGACCTCTTCACAGTAGTCAAGTGTGGGTCTTCTGCACCTCCCTTAAAAATGGAGATGGGAGAAGGAAGAAAAATCAAAGACCAGTGCTTCTGGTTGATCCATATCATTAACTTCTCTTTAGGGATATGATGACCTTTCTTTGTTAAACTTGTTCTCTGCTTCACTTCTGAGAAACAAATTTGGTAATAAATATGCTTTGAAAGGTCCCTTCCATTCAGAATAATATTTGTCTCACCCCTTGCATGCCCTGTGGAAATGCTACAATATTGTTCCTCCTAGCAGTGCTCATTGATTCCCAGGAGCTGTCTCTGTGCTTCTCATAGTGCTCTTGCATGCAAGGACTGTTCTGTATTCCTCCAGCAATGGAAGAACATGCCTCTTGCAATCAATTTATCTGTGTCAAGGCTTTGACATTGCTGTGTTCCAAAAAGCACAGTGGAGCTACTGCACTCATTATACAGGACCCTGAGGATGCAATCTGTGAAACATGGCTGTTATACATGGCTTTCTGTTTCAGCAAACTTGGTTGCAAATACTGCTTTTTAATTACAGTCAGCAGGTTTTCTTTCCCAAAGTCTGTGCTAGAAAAAGGGCATAGCTGTATCTTTGTGACATATGGAAATGCATTATGATTCACAGTGCTTAAGGAAATAGTAATGCTTCCTATACATTTTTCCCCTTTACTATCCCTTTCTAGCTTTGCTATTGTTGCTTTCTTATGCCCTGGTAATGAGTATTCAAGAGCCAGGTCTATTAAAACTAGGAGGCAGCAATTTTAACATAGTTATAAGAGCTGCCATTCCTGTTACTGCTCTGTGTGTACGTGCAGGTGGAAATCTGAGAATGTGGATTGCTTCCACTGAGATGAGTTTTACTCTTTCAGACAGCTCTCTCAATTTTATTCAGATCTAACACACAGAGAGGTAATTTGTAAGAAACGGCTCAAGAAGCAAGTTTGCAGCCTTGGCAGCTTATAATGATTGACATATATTTGCTACATAAAAACATTATACACTTAGAGTACCTTGTCCTTAATTTTTGGAAGAAGATATCTTTATGTGGCCTTGTCTAACAGAAAATAATATATTTCCATCCTCATCTATAGAGGTTTTGGGACACAGCTGTTTGATAATGAGTGAAGTATCCTGGTATTTTTAGTCTGCGGGTTTGCCAAAAGTGCTACATACAACTGTTATTTAAAATCCTTTATGGTGTGTCCTCACTGTTACATTCAGGTAATGCAGGGCTGGGAAATATAATTAATAGTGCTCAAGGCATGATCTTGGCCACTGCAGAAAAAATGAAGCTTACCTGCCCTACTTCTTGAAATAGACTTTAGATTTATATAAGCATTTCTTATTTTTAAATAAGCATTTTTCCTTTGTTTCACGTAGGCCAGTGTTAGCTATTGTAGAAGTGGAAGTTCAGGAGGTTAATGAAGCTGCCCGTGAGAGTGTTTTCCGGGAAGTGTCATCTTTCCAGGGACCACTGGATGCCACAGTAGTGGTAAATCTGCTATCACCAACACCTGAAGAGAAAAATGAATTTCCTGAGGACTTGCGTACAGAGCTTATGCAAATGTTTGAGGATTATGGCACTGTTGTTCTGGTCAGGTAAGTTTGGGATCTGAAATGGTATGTTATCTATTAAAAGCACAGACTAGAAAATCCCTTTTGTCCTGACAGAGTTAACTTTGTTTTGCAAGGTACTATGTTTAATTCCTTTCCTGCATGTTGAATTCTTCATTAGAAATGTAATACAAATGTTTTGAATACCTTATACCTCACAACAACCTGTTAAAGAAATAGTCTAACAGCTCTCTTGGCTGAGTGGAAGAGAATTTTATTCAAGACACCATCATAAAGCAGAGGCTTTGATGTAAATTATCACCTTTAGATTCAGACCTCACTTCCATGCATTTCTGTTTCTGATGGGTCTTTGGGCCCTGCTTCACCTCCTCTGAGGAGATCTGCTCTCTTCCACAACTCTTTCACACTCAGTAGGATTTCCTGGCTGGGTCTCCTTTCTGTTGGGGGTCTACTGCTGTTTTGGTAATAGTACAGCTTCTTGCAGTGCTGTCATGTGCTGTGTTTGAGAGGGAGAGTGTGATACCTTCTGGCAGAGCAGCTTAATTTCATTCTGATTGTACAGGGCTCCAGCACAGCTATGAGACTTCTGTTTTGAGAAATACAGGCAAAAGACCTAACAGTTGACCTCTGGGAAACACCAGCAGAAACTTGTTTGTGTTGTATTGGATCCATTTATTAATGGAGAAAGCTGATAATCTGTTGTTGTGTAGTTTTGTGAAGTACCAATATTAACTGAGGGTTCAAAAGCAGCCCTGCAGGAACAGCAGCATCACCTTGCTTGTGAAGAAAATGAGCAAGAAAAGAACATGCTTTGGTGGTTTTGGTTTAGTTAGTTTTAATTGCTTTAGATCTTGGTGGTATACTAGTCTTTGGGAACATGTCCTCTGAGGTGAAGGGTATGCAGAACCATAGAAGTCAGTACAGAGGGAGTGTGGATATTGGACTGGGTGCCCCATCAACAGCTGTTGGGATGTTTGTACTGCTGCTTCAGGAGCGATCCAGTAAAGGACAGGGTGCTGGGGTCACACAAGGGAGGAAGGGAGAGAAGTGGGATTCACAGATCACCTACTCCTCCCCAAAAAATAGAATTGTGAAGGAAAATGCAACTAAAACCAAATACATAGCTATTATGTATCTCATATATATATATGATACATATATATTATATATCATATGAGATATATATCTATATAGGATAGAAAACTATCATACTTGCCTTTAAGGGTTTTATGCAATTGTGGAGTAAAATGCACTGTTTTTTCTCCTCTGCCTTTTTTCACTAGGATCATTGGAGGTCAAATGCTGGTGACATTTGCAGACAGCAAGTCAGCTCTTCATGTTATGGATATAGATGGTGTCAAAGTAAGATTCTCTCAAACCTATAACAATAATTTCATAACAAATTTCTCAAAAGTGGCTGCTTAGAATAAGGTAGTTGAGTTTCTAGGTAAATCAAGTAGCATTATTTCAAAGGAAGTTAGTGCTCACAAAGTCCTTAGCTTTCACCACGTCTGAGGCTTTCAATGCAGTATTTCAGTTTCAGGATGGCATGAGGTGATCTTTCATGGAGCTCCTAAGCAGTTCTTAGGATCTGGCCTCTGATACCACTGCAGAATACATGGACTTGGTCACTGTTCTGGCACTTGAAGAAGTTCTCCTGAGATTCTGTGTGACTTTATACTGTTGCCAAAGCATCCTCATGATTGTGGCTTGGAGATTTTTCATTTCTCTTAAGTGTATCAAATAAACTCCTTCTACCAAGCTGGAACAACATGATTCATTGGCCTCCATGGCAAATTCAGCATTAGCAGTAGGCGTTTACCTTCCCATCCCCTGCTCTTCCTTCCCACGCATGTACTCTGCAATTCATCAACCCCCTCATTTTTGCTGACAAAACTGTTTGTGGGGCTGCCCTGTAAACACAACCCTGAAGTAATGGATTTAACTCTCATTCTTCTTTAATATTTGCAGTTTTCTCTTTTGACTCATGCCATTGATAGCATGGACTGAAACACAATTGTATATACACAGTGTGTGAAGGTGCTGGGAACCTGGGCTGAGAACTTTTTAAGCTAATTTTCCTGTCGTAATATATCCTGCTGGCTTGGATACATTTCACCCCAAATGTCATAGAGCAACACAGGTAGACAGCAGTAGTCCTAACCTGTTTAATAATATACTTTTGCATACACATCAACCATATATGATCAGAGAGTCTCCTTACAGATGGCAGCAGGCAACAAATTCTTGTGTGTTTTAAAACCGCTGACTCAAAAATTGAAACCTCCCACACCAGTATTACTATCATAGTATCCTTTTGATGATATTTGATGTTTCACCTATTTCTCCAATATTTCCCAAATGCAGCAGCAGTGCTTTTGAGCTGTGAAGTTCATTTTCTTTCAAGAATATTGCTACAGTCTGAAAACAGGGTTATGGGGGTAGGAAGAGTGTTTCCTTTTCATTTAGCTTCTGAAGTTGCATCAGTTTCTGAAGCAATTGTACAGCAGGCAACATTTGCTTATTTTGTTCAGGTGTTCTTGTTTTGTGCAGTTGCTTGGCAAAGGGGAACAATTCTTTCTTTGCATTAGGTTAGAGGCAGAACAGTGAAGATCCAGCCCAAGACTAAAGACTGGCTAAAGGGCCTTCATGAGGAAATTGCTCGAAAACGGGACAGCATTGTCCCCATGTCCCCTACGGCAAATTCCCATCTTCTGGAAGAAAATTTTGACTTTTCAAGTTTGGACTATGACTCAGAAGGTAAGCAACAGGTTTCTAAGCAAAGTTGTGAGAAATTGCTTCGCTGACTTTGGTTACACAGGGAAGGTACAGTGTGAGTGTCAGTTATATCTTGATTTGTAACAAAGCCACACTTTTTTAAGAGAGGATTGTAACTAAAGTCATGACCTGGCACTGTGCTTTGGCAGAGACCTGTTACTTAGATCATCCTATCAATTTAGTGTTTTGATATATGTTAGCAAATTCAGTGTATGGTACAGTTGTCTGTATAGAGACACACTGTAATGAAACACATGGGTTGGTTACACAAGAATCTTGCCCAGCCTGTGTATTAAATTAATTGATAGTATAGGTTAATTCATTGGTACTAGGGAGAGATAGAGAATGCATTTGCTCACTAATTCTGTGTTATCTAATATTTTAATCCAGGTGATATAGAGGATGAAGATGATTATTTAGATGACGCTTTGTGTCAATACCTAGTAGCAGACACAGCAGAAGATATGTCTGATGGCTCCGGACATTGTGCATCTGTAGCTCTTTCAAACAAATCTGGACAAAACCCACGGCTGTATAAAGGTAAAGTATCTACCTTCCTTAAAGTAAGACCTGAAGGTTTGTTGTTTGTTCTCCTGTTGTATTTTCCTATTCATTTTTATTTTCATTCTAGGTCCTCCTGTAGTAGCTATTCATGCTCAACTCCCATTGAGTTAGTGACTGTAACTGAGGCCCTCAGGCATAACAGCAATAAAGCTTAGATTCTCCTTCTCTCTAGCCCAGAGCAAGGCAAGAGTGCTGAAAAATGCTGTTTTATAGCCATGAGAAACTAAGTCTTTTTATCCACTTGATATTGTTTGGCACCAGAGCATGCAACAAAAGATTGTATGTTGTCTTCTTAGGCCCAGTGCAAAATCAAACCAAAGGAATCCTGTTTGATTCAGTGATGGGCTCAACTCTCCTTTGAGTAGTAGCAGTGTAAAAGCAGTCAGGTGTAAGCTGGGAGGTTGTTTTGTTCATATTACTTGAGAGGCCTAAAGTTTCTCCTTTGTTCCTATTTGATTTATTTCTGAGAAAGTAGAGGTTCACAGAAAATATATATTCATTCTTGTAGTACTTCATAAGTGCGTTAACTTTTTTCTTGGTCACATGGCTTGTTTGCACATTATTGTGACATGACTCAGTAAAGAGAAGATAAAACTGTGAAGAGAATACTGACAAAAACTGCACCAAGAACTAGCTAAGCCAGTGGGATGTGATCAGGACATGCTTTAGTGGCCAAGCATTGACAGGCTGGGTTGCGTATTAAACACTTGATTGTGACACCAAGTGATTCAGTAGCTGTGATTCTCCACTCTCTCAGAAGTGCTTTGTCCTCTGACATAACAGTGAAAACTTTAATACCTCCAAAGGTTGAGTCAGAAGTAGGGTTCAAAAAGATAAAATGAAATTCCTACATTTACATAGACCAATTTTCCAACAGTGATTTATGGCTTTCTTGCCCATCTTGAGTCATAGGCTCGGTGCAGCGTGGCCAGACCCAGAAACCTAGCCCTGAGTCAAGGAATCATTATTAAATACTGTGAAGCCAATCACTTTTATTATAGGGTGCCTTGCCCTCCAAGCACCTCTGGCCTACTGTGTGATGATTCATTAAGCCACAGAGAACTGCAGTGACTCTTGTCGCCCACATTAACTCTTCCCCTCAAAAAATATCACAAAGTAAATAGAGATTATGGAGTATAGTTTGAAGGAGGTCAGGATGGGGTCATGATCTCACACAACTCAAAATATGATATATTCAATTCATCTTAAAGTGTCTGCAATTTCAGATGCCTCCATAAGCTTCCAATTCTGCCTCAGTAACTCCTAATTGAAGGTATGATGATTGTGTAGCTGGTGTTAGACACAGCTGGAAACAAGTGACAGGCACAACAGTGTGTATGTGTTTCTGAGGTCAGAGAAGGGCATAGCCTCACAAAATTGATGTCTCTGCCAGCAGCCTTTTGGGGGAAGGGATTGGGTGGTGATGGCTGGTTTTTTCATGTTCAGTTTCACTGCCAGAACTTCAAACCGTGCTTCTAGGTGCCTGCATGACTGCTTGGATCCTACCGATGAGCCCGTTTCTGCAGCTCAGAAGTATTAAAAATGCAGAGAAGAGGGAGGGTGGGCTGGGCAGATGACAGGCTCTGTCTCTCTGGATGCCATCCGCTGCTGAGTGGGAGTAGGAGGCTGTGAGGCAGCTTGGTATTCCCTGCAGAACAAAGCTTTCTGAAAAACAACAACTTGTTTAAAAATACCTGAAGTATGAGAGACTGCTGCTACACAATTCCTTCCCCATCTCCTCCAAACCACAGGGACGAAACTAAACCCAGTGAATCTTGGAGCCCTAAAGAACAGAGGCAGGGCAGCCATGGCAGGGCAAGAGAACTGAAGTGAAAATCTTCACTATAGCAGACAGGGACAATAAAGCAATCCTTACTTCTCCCCTCTACAGCTGTCAGAGAGGCTTAGATGAGATGAAAGGCAGTAATTACTTAGTGATGGAAGGTGCAGCCAAAGTCTAGCAGACTGAGGCAGGTGTACCTATTAGGAGATGTTGCTGGAAAGCAGAGATGTGATGAGTGAGCCATTCAGACAGATTTTTGTCTGGCATAAAAACAGTTGTCCTGAGCAAGAAAAGGTGTCTAATCCTCAGATGAAATTCCTGTGTTTGGGATGGAAGAGCAAGGAATTGGCCATGATTAGCCATGGCAGTTTGAATGAGAGCAGGTTGCCACCAAGTCTGGCTGTAAAAAGCTCAGAATCTAACAAGGTGACTAGTAACCCTGAAATCATATGCAAGCAAGTCTTTGTGTTGGTACAAACAGTTAATAAATGGTGGGAAAGGAGAGAGAGAGAAGCATTTGACAAAAGGGTAGATGTTTCCTGCAGTGGGAGCAGGCAGACACTGGGGGAGAACAAAACAATATGAAAGGAGCCATGTTGTGTTGCTGAGATACCTGGTTGAGGTGAGCCATTCACAGTCACCTCTCTCCTGATCACTTGGATTTGGTGCATTTCACCCAATAATACTTCAAAAATAAATAATAAAAATACTTCAAAAATTTTCCATAGATGATACAGACCTGGCTGATTTGAAGCAGGAGCTGGAGGCAAGTGGGGAATGCCACCGCCGGATTCCAAGCAGGTCTCTGTCCATTCCTACCAGGCCTCGGCCACTTCAGCCGCCACAGAGGCCTCCACCTCCTGGTGAGTTTAACTTTCTTTAATGCTGTGTTGGCCCCAGCTGAACAGGTTTTGCCTGCCATTTCTTGTTCTGAAACGTCAGGCTGTTGAGGTACTTGTACTTGCCTCCCAGCCTGTTTCAGCTTGAGTATGGCTGCTGGGAGAAGTTTGTCTCTAGAATGACAGGTACTCCACAAAAAAAGTGCCTGTAGTAAGATAGAATGGCCTATATGTTTCACACGAACTCATCGCTCAGGTTAGTGAGTTGAGCAGCCACTTTGTGGCAATAAAAATATTGGTATTTATGCCTACTGACTTCCAAAGTTACTGAGTGTTTTCTTACAGTTTCGTGGTTTCTGAATTAATTGTAATCATACTTATAAAAAGCTTTGACAAAATACTTGTTCTGGACAGTTTTTCCTTTCCTGCTTTGCAAGCAATTCTTGCTTGCTTTTGTGTTTATGAAAGAAATGCAAAGTGGCTTATGATTTTCAGTGAGGCACAAAGGGGAAGTGATGCTCTTTACCTAAGTTCTGCACACCTGAAATGCCATCAGTGCTGTGCTGCTCCTTTTTTATGGCTACTTCTTGGTGAATGCTGATTGCGAGATCAGCAACATCATCTTCGCTTTCTGTCTTAGACAAGCTATACATCATGTTTTTCTTGCAGCCCAAAAATCTCTCTTTTGTGTACCTTTTCCAGTCTTAAATTAAAGGTTCTGTCAGGCTCCCTGTTAGAAGGACTATTCCCATTCATTTCTGAGTCTGTTGCACAGAAGTGGCAACACCAGTATCTGCATTTCTGTGCCTAGTGTGCAATGTTAGTGCACTGAGGTTATCTAATTAATTAAATGAAAGTAAGACTAACTAGGAAACTGCTTCCTGAAACAGTTCAAGATTTCAGCATTTTGTTCTGTGTTGAGATTTTTTTTTCACCTTAGATTAGACCAGTGACCGTTAAGCACATCACTCTGCCTAGATTAAAGTGTCTGACTCTTGGCACTCACGCAGAGGGACTCAAGGTCCTCAGTGTCCTACAGGAAGGTCTTGCTTAATGTATCTGTCCCTGGAGGAGCAGGGAGGGTGATGGCATCTCTTCATCTCTTTTATTTATCACAAACAGTTTCCAAGCACATTGTTTTTGCTCCATTGCAGATAAAATGTTGTACCAGCTCTTGAATGTAAAAAGCTCTTTTTATTCCTCTTTCAGCCGGAACATCAGTCAAAAAGTCCCCCTCAGATGGTTCCCTCTCTCCAGGAAGCCATTCCACCTGCTCCATCCTGGCAACAGCAAAGCTGCTACCTGGAGCCCCTCAGCAGCCAGTGAGTCCTGCTGCTCAGCATGGCCTCTTGCCATTGTCCTGATCTCTTCCATCTACACTGACACTGAGCATCATGTACAGGATGCACCTGTCATACAAGGAAGGAAGTCCATCACATGTCTGAGCTGAAAATGCTAAGATAACTTCTAGTACTGTAATACTAGACTGTAGGCCCTGCTAGACACTAGAAAAAAGTTAATAAAGTGCCAGGAATTAGGAAGGCCAAAGAGAGAGAGAGAGAGAGAGAGAGAATGAATGAATAGTGCTGGTAGCAAAAATGTAATATTTGCCAAAAGATTCTTAAGTTAATTTATACTAAATTCTGAATTGCCACTGGCAAGAACAGAATTTTACAGGTGTATGATCTTAGCTGTAGAATTACAGGTGTACAAGAAAAATCAATTTTCTCAAGATTACTCATTCTCATATTTTTTTTAAAGCCTAAAGTCCGGACTGGAATAAGCAAACCTTACAATGTCAAGCAGATCAAAACCACCACAGCTGAGGAAGCAGAAGAAGCTATTAGATGTCTTATGGAAGCCAAAGGAGGTGAGCACAGCTTTCTTACTGACTTCTAAAAATCTTTAAATAAAGAAAACTGTAGGTGTATTCATCCATCTCATCATAGCCCAGATGCACATATTTCTATTCAGAATTTCACCTGAACACATTCTTGCAAAATTGTACATGGTATTCTCTGTCAGTTCTGGTAATATTAACCTTTTTTGAAGATTATTAAAGTTTTATATTCTGTGGTAGAACCTGCTACTAGGAGCACCTTAGGTTATTTATGTCCAGATTTAGTCAGAAAAATTAAAATATAAAGATGGGATCTTACTAAAGTAAGTGGTGCCTGTGTTAGCTCAGAGTTGCGTAAAAGATATTTGCTGCTCTATTTAGTGAATGTTTATTATTCCAAGCAGAACTACTGAGCAAATACAGCTGCAGGAGAAATAACCTGGATTCTGTTCACATTTGGACAGCAAGTATAGTTGTAACCTAGATAGAAGCTTGCAGCGCTTCAGCTTGAATAGTTAAGCTAACAGGCTACTCTGTTAGCTCTCTCTTCTCCAGGGACTGGATAGAGAGCCTTTTGCAAGGGCAAGTTAGAGCAGGAAACTAGCTTAGGTACTGTGAATGTACCCTCCAGGGTTGCATGCAGTCTTTCTGCTGACGGTGCATGAATGAGAATGGCTACCTGAGTTTGCAAGACTCTCAGTTTAGGAGAAAAACATCACTTTTTCATTTATAAAAATGAAAAATGAAATGGACTAATTCCATTTATTTAGAAATATCATAAAGGCATAAATTCTTCTGTTTGTTCCTCAGTGCTGTTCATTTCATTTTGAAATCAGATTTACTTCCCATTACTTTTGAAATTCACATTAAACATTTCTCTTGAGGTGGGTGAGAAAACTAGTCTGGTTAGCATCACTTTCAGTCTCTTATGTTGTACCACCAGTTGGCATTCACAGTTTTTCCCGAAGTACTCTACAAGACATGCTTGGTATCATTATCTTGACTTTTCACATTGGAGCAAAAGGAGACTCAGGACTTTAGGCCAGTACTCCTGAACCCCCAGCCAGTGTTTTTTCCACTTGGCCAAATGGTGGCACAGTACTGCTAGTTCGCATAAAATTATTTCAGATGGGAGTTTTTCCCTAACAGCTTATTATTACAAACGTGATAGAATTGCAAAGGTCTGTGCTTATTTCTAAAACCTACCTTCTTGGCCTGAGTCAGCCCTTTAGGCCTGAACATTATGGGAAAGATGATCGTGAAAGAAAATACCTTGAAGCTGCATTCTAATCAGGCTGAGATGCCATATTTGGTTTTGCTTTTCAGGACTACAGGAAGATGCAGTAAAGCCTGTTCCAAGCAGAAACCAGACTTTCACGAAACCCGAGCCTCTTCCCAGCAACCTAAAGTCAGCATCATTTCAAGGGTCGCAGGCAGGACCAGTGCCTGTGCCTCACCGTCCACCACCCAAAGTTCCAACTCCAAAGAAGCCAGTACCCCTGCAAAGGACTGGAGTCAAGGTGGAAAATGTAAGACAGTTGCAGCCAAATGCATCCAGCCTCCATTACCCAATGTGAACAATGGCAGGAGGGGTAGGCTGTTAAACAGTTTGTATGAAGTCCTGTCACGTCAGCAGGCACTGAAATGATTTTGCATAAAATGTAAGAAAGATTGGAAAGGAAAGAGAGCCATATTCCGCTTTTCTGTTTGTCAGTTCATTCTCTTAGATTTTGTTACCTTTTTTCTGGTTTGTCTAAACCTTCTCAGGATTTAAGACTCACCTCTTCTTCATCACAGTGTTTACTTTTGACCATGAGTGATTTACTCTGTAATGACTTGAGGCAGCTTCTTCATCAGTTCTGCATCCTGTGTCCTCGCTTTTCTTGCACACCTTGTAATGGGATTCAGCCTTTCAATTTGAATTTTGGAGTCTACTCAAGAGTTCAGGTTCTTAAAAATACAAACCTGTAGGTGTTCAGGTTTTAATCTCTGTCAGGTCTCTATAGTGAAGATAACAGTTCACCTCTAGAGCTGCTGAAATAATTATTTAATGTTGAAAGCAATTTAAGTACCAGAGAAAGACAAATATAACCTTTTATATTCTTCCTTTAACAGAACCTCTGCTAAGAAAACTCTATTCTGAGTTGTCAGGGCTCCTGCCTTACCTTCCTGTCTTAAAGGCATTCACCCCTTCTCTATAATGGACTTTGTGCCATCTTTACTTAGCAGAGTCACCAAAAAAGAAAAAAAAAAAAAAGAACCCAACAAAAACAACAACAACAACAACAACAAAAAAACCAAAAAAAAAAACCAACCACACAAAAACAAAAAACAAACCAACCAATGAACCAAAAACACACACACACAAAAAAAGCAAAAAAACAGACACACACAAAAACCCAAACAAAAGAAATACCCACCAGAAAGCACATGCCAAGTAGTAGTCAGTTTGTTTGTTTTGTCACCATTCCCAGGTCACTCCTGAAAGGTGCTGAGAGGGATTGCTATTTTGGTGTTAGTTATGTGAGAGCTTCTGCAGGAATAGATCCATTTCAGTTTGATTCTGCTTTGGAATTCCACGCCTTCCTCCACCTGAGGGAGGTCAGATGGGAGCTGTGTACTTGAAAACCTCTACCCAATCCACCTCGCTAAAAGCGTGCAGTCAAATGTAGGCAACTTAACAACAGCATATAGACAGAAGTGGCAGGGGATATGTCCATCATGAAATACAGAGTAAATATTTTGCCTGCATTAGAATTATATTATCTTTTAATTCTATGCAAAAATAATAAAGAATTTAAATGCTTACATTCAATCACACCAAGCGTGAGAAATCTGAAGGAGCCCTTGCCCTCTTAGACTGAGCTGGGCTCATTATTTATATATTTTTAAATGGTGGATATGTGCTAGACTGTACTTTGAGAGCTTACTTTAATCTTCGGTTTCTAGCATCAGTGAGACAGGGCAGAGCCATTAATGCATTTATTGGGTTAGCATTAGCTAATTGTCCTTCATTCTTATCTATCAGGATATACCCAAAGGCACGTGCCCATTAATTTAGGCCTCCCTATGCATTCTTGCTTAAATAATATTAGTCAGCGGAGAGATGTCACAAATAAATAACTCTTTGCAGAACTGTGTTAATTTGGCCCAGAGCAAAATCCTAATGTGAAAGGGAGATGGTCAGAAAGAGATGTATTTCTCACACAGGGAGCAAACAAGGCTGTCCTCAAATAGCTCTCTCTAAATGAACACGAGTGCAAGGCACAATGCATGAGCACAGAGCCCAGCAGGTTCAGTGTAGAACTGTGCTGTCAAGCCTCCTTTTTGGACTGGTTTTTTTTTTCTTCCAGGACAGCCAGTTTCTCTTCGTAACGCCATCAATAAGACTTGCAACAGTAGTGACTCAAACTTTAAGGTACCCATTTTTTCTCACATTTCTTCTTCCTTTTCCCCCTCAGGCCACGTCTACAGAAGAGCAGTTTGACCAACAGATAGTACAGTCTCCTTTTGGCTTGCTAGAGCCTCATCTAGAAGACAGAGCTATTCTTTGTCCAACCAAGATCACTCCAGTCCCTAAACCCAGAACACCACAAGCTGGAAAGCCCCAGGAGAGCCGGGGAAACACTGAAAAGCAGCCCCCCTCAGCAAGCATGGCTGAGGCCATTGTACTGCCTCCCCAGAGTGTTCCCTTTGCCCCAAAGGTGCCACCACGAAGGAAGAAGTCTGCTCCTGCAGCTTTTCATCTGCAAGTTCTCCAGAGCAGTGAGAGCCCACTTTTTAGTGGGTCAATGTTCAACTCCAACAACAACAACCCTGGGTCCTGCCCCCAGACTGATGTCCTTGCTTGCTCAGCTCCTACAGCCTCCACCAGCCCAGAAAACAGCACAACAAAACTGTTGACACCAACTGCTGCAGAACTGAATGCTAATCTCCAGGGCCTTCCTATAACAGCAGGCCAGCATCCACAACGCTTGGATACCAGCTCCCTTCCAGAGCACACCAGTCTTTTGGACCTGGACGTGCCCTCTTCCTGCCCTCTTTCCATAAAGGCAACATCAGCTACTTCTTCAGCACACACTTCAGAGAATTTAAAACACCCCAACCTGAAAGATTTCAGTCATTGGGTTACATTTAGTGATGATGAAGACAGCAGTGCATTGTCAGAAGGGTTCAACAAACTGCTTGTCTTAGAACAAAACAAAAATACTTGATGAAGACAAATACTGATTTAGAATTGTAAATTTTGCCTCCTTAATGTTCCTACAGAAATCATAATTATGATGCAAAATAAAAAATTAATCTTTTTTATTTAATGAAATAGATCATCTGTCCATGCTACATTTCATTTTCATGTTTAAGATAAAGATACTGCCCCTGGAGGGAAGTATATAGAGTACATACAACCTAACATTATCCACAGCTTGTTTGAAAAATTCTTTATTCTAAGTTATTTCTTTTTATTAATCCATCTTAAGATGTTTTATTTCATTTTGGGTACGAATCATATGTAAGAACATGTAATGATGTATGGAAAAAAAGACATTAAGAAAAACATTTTCCTGTGGAATTTATATTATAATCAATTGTTTGAAATAAAGCATCCTTACCTCTAATAGTTAGATTGCCACAGTTATTCTGGAATGAACATCCAGAAGGGGAATGTACACAAGTATAAAGACAGCAGTAACACTGGTATTGGTCTGCTACTTCTGCTGTGGAAACAAGGCTCAGACATATCTGCTTGTAGATCTTTACCAGTGGCTGTGTTGGCAGCACTTACCCTGTTAGACACATTCCTCTCTGGAAGTAAAATGAGTGGTGTGTACCACTTCCTGGATATAAAGCAGAACCAGGAGAGGTGGTGCCTGGGACCAGGAGGAAATGCCTGGTTTTATGCCAAATCAGGCAAGTGGCCCCCTGTATTACAGCAGACATAAGTGCTGCGCTGTTCATGACACTGTAGTAATGTGCCTCAGCTACACCAGAAGCCTTGGGCTGCCTCTCAAAACATTGCTCTCACCTACAGTGAGCTCAAAATCAGCACTAGTTGGTCTTCTACCACAGTTCCAAAACTCACCTGGTTTTTGTTCATAAGCCCATGTCCAACAACATACTTTGCAGGGAAAAAGCACTTGGACAATGACAGTCCCTTTTGGAAGAAATGGCACAGTCTGCTTGTATATTATCTATGCAAATCCTGAAGAAATATGGTGAACATTTGAGAGCAGCCAATGACACAGTCACTGACTTATTGATGTCTTATGCTAAAGGCACTTAAGCAATTCAGTAGTTGTGTCCCTGTTCCCATTCTGTGTCTTCATAAGCAAATGCCATGTCAGTATTTTATTTCTACAGTGCAGATGAGGAAAGAGCTGGTCTTGGAACCTAAATGTGTCCCGCTCTAGCTGCACAGGCTTTTGCCTTGCCTTTGGGGTAAAACTGCACAAGACAGATGCCATTTGTGCAAAGCAGGCAGCTAAAAAAACAAACAGATTGCAACTTGTCGTGGTAACTTGTTAAGAGAAGCATCAAGATCTTTTATTATTAAAGGAAGGAGAATATTTTTAAGCAGTTGGTGAAGCCGAAAAAACCCTCACTTGGAAATTTTTTTTCAGAAAAGATGCATTTAAAAAGGGTGGGGATTTTTTTCCCATAAGAAAATTAATTGGCTTGTTCTCAGCTTCCTGGACACTGGGAATTCAGCCATTTTCTTCCTTGTAATGCCTACCTGTTTCACTGCCACTGCCAAATTTTGAACACAAGGCATCCTGGAAGAGAAGATGCTACCTTTGTCTGAGAACCTGTCATCCTCCTCTGCTCTCTCGTTTGCCAGACACTTAAAAAGAAATCCCCCAAACCTTCAAAGGCCAAGCCCATAAAACCCAGTGCTAAGCTTCTTACGTGAGTGTCAGTTTAACATGGCAGCAGGCTGGTGAATAATGCTTAAGTAAGATAATCGTTTCCCTACAAGATGACACAGAGCCTTTGCCTCTTTGTCCTCCTTAAAAAAAAAATACAGTGAATATTTATGGGCACACCTCAGTATAAAAGATTATGAGCAGTAAAAAAGAAAGAGTACGTTATATGACCATATCCAACATTTTCTGCAAAGATAATTAACAGCTCTAGGACAGCTAATTTACATGTTAATGAAAGTGTTAGCAGGAAAGCCAATTAAACTGGATTTATACAAGTCAAATAAAATCTGCTTTATTACCCTCCTTGAATAAGAGACGGATGTGGCCTTTAGCATTATATCTTATGTCTATGTATGTGGCAAGCTGCCCAGTAAAGTATGAATCCCAGCAGCTAGCCTGGTTTATGCTGTCAGTGACAGCATATACTGTTCGATCGCAGCAAATCAAGGGAAAGGGACAGACAGTCCAGCTGAAAAGGTTACAGTGCAGAATGAGGAATCTCCTGTCTCAATAAATTATCTTCCACACTGGTGCCCAACATCCCAGCCAAGTGTTTTCTCAGAGGCAGGTACTTGTGACCTGGGTTATAGTTTCAATGGTCAGGGGAAGCAAAGGAGGGCCAGACTTGCTCTGTGTTTGGGGAACTCCCACAGAAAACTAGACTGCAGGAAGCAGCAATTCATTCCTTCTTATTCAGAATTAAGCCAGGCCCCAGCACCATGAGAAAAGAGTCCAAGTAACCTGAACCATGGTTATCTAATGTCCACAGCTATCCTCAGATCTGCTGCTCATCCTCATTCAGACATTATCAATGGAAACTCCTGCTGTCAGTGACAGCTGTCAGTCTTCAGGGCCATATAATGGGTGGGAGGGAATGGCTATTCCATGACATTTTTCATGTCATGAACCCAGCACTTGGAATCTAAAAACTGTTGACAGCAAAGCCAGGTATGAATAATTTACCAGGTGCAAGTATACAAGTGTCTGCATGCTTATTTAATGAGAGATTTTGGGAAGAGTAGACTAACACTACACTGCAACTTCAAGCTGCAGCAAGCATCCTGCTTTGGGGTGAGGAAGTGGTTCTCCTTGGTATAGCAACTGCCTGATTTAGTTTTTTCAGGTGAGTGATCACTGAAACAAACAAAAAGGAAGAGAACCAAAATTAAAATATTACTGGGAACTTTCACCATGACCAAACAAAGATTTTTGCTTTTCTCCTTTTTGTCTGGAATTGCCTTTTTCACCAGATGGAGAATTTCTCATTTCTTGCCAGCTGCTCCACCTGGCACCATGAAGCACAAATCACAGTGAAAGCCAGTTCACACTACTGTAATCACAGCCATTAAAAACTCCATGACTGTTGCTACTAGAAATACCAGTACAGTCATACAAGAGTACTGGACAACAAGTGCAAGAGGACTGACCAATCCCTGTTAGCCCTCCCTTCCTGTCTTACTGTTTTACTCCTGGATGCCACAATGCAGATGAAACACCATCTTCTCAGACAACTCACACACATCCACTAACCACACCTGCAGCTGGGGCCCAGGCTAGATGGGATTAAGGGCATAGTTTGAGATCTAAGAGTTTACATAAAGGCACTGCTCTCAATTAATGTGACACCAGGAAGCAAAAAACATAAAGTTCCTAATGGGAAGCAAACACGAATGCTACGCAACAGACCTGCTGGCACTTGAACCAATGTCTGTAAATGCTTCAGGAGGCACTACTGCAAATACAAAAGCGAAACTGAAAAACTATTCAGTTTGGCAAAATATCACTGACCAGCTGCCCCTCAGTACCGAAGATGAACATTACATTGTTCCAGCATGACACAATCACTAAACCATAATGCAGAACTTTAACAAAAGTGAACATGATCCAGAGCATTCATTTGGCAGATCATTAACCTTTAATACATTTTGTGATGTATCTAAGACATTTTTTAAATCACATTTTATTACTGTATTCCAAAAAAAAAAAAAAACCAACAAAAAACGCAAATCCAACAACCCCCCTGCCAAATATTAGTTTTAAAAGTTACACATATATAAATAGTTACAAAAAGCAAAACATTGCCTTAGGAATTCCAGTTCCAGTAACAAAACATAGATGTATTTACTAAGATTAATGTTTAGTGTCATTGATCTGAATCCCTGTAAGCCAAAGAAGTCTATTAAAATCAGTAGATTTGTCACACTAAACAAGCAGTCAATTATTAGAAGTCTTGTCTATTCACAATGAATTCCACATACTCTCTTCTTTGTGAATACAAAGTGTACTAATATATTTAGACTCTGAAGTCAAACCACAGTGTAAAAAGGATAGAGCTGTTTAGAAATTACAACAGGTCTGTTACATTTTCTACAGGAAACACTGCAATGCAGCATTCTTACCTACATCTTGGTTGGGGGGGGGGGAATGCTCTTTTTGCCAGTGTAGTGCTGTACATTCTCTGTACTGTTCTTGTGAATTTTAGTACCAGACCCCCTCATGTCAAGGCTCAACTTCTAAAAGTGTATTTTAAGATGCAGTGTCTTCCTGGGCTGGAGTGCTCTGAAGTGGGAACAGACGAGGTGGCCTCAGGACTGGCAGGACTGCAGCGCCCACCGGCACCAGAACCAAGCCCACACAGAACCACGAGGTGCATCCCACCTCTCTGGTAGCTTTCCTAGCCATAATTTTAAGGCCAGTAACATTAGATCCATCTCACATAAGTGACGTTAGGAGACACCCCAGGCCTGTCATCAGTACAGGCCTTACTTAACAAATGGTCAGCAAAGGTAATACAGCTTTATCATAGCCTATGCTTGTTTTCAAGAGGGTTAGGGGTGTAAAGAAAGGAAGGAAAGAGACCACAATTAGACCAGGTTGCTTTTAACTACAGTGCAAACTATCTAAGACTTCAAAAAGTGACTGTGCACTGCCATTTTTTTGTCTAAAAATACTGATTTCTCATCAGTACTGTTAAGGTACCCTAAACATAAACAAACTCAAATAAGACAACACTGCTGGTTTTCTCTGTATCTACACCAATAAATATACTTGGGCCCCAAGAAACCAAAACATCTGTGGTGATCCGCATTTCCAGGGGTGCCTTATGATCATCCGAATTTTTTCCTGCTTTACTTTTCTCTACTAAAACATCAGCTTTTTGTCAGGGCCTACATTTTTCTTAATCCACCTGAGCATTTTCAACGCTCTTCTTTAAATCAGCCAAAGAAAAGGTTCTGTACAAGAAACGGGAGCCAGGGATTTGAACATATACCATCTTCTCCGAACATCCCAAGAGTAAAGCAGAAGAGCTAAGCCTCTGTTCTGTATCTTCCTTGTGAACAGGCACAGAACTGCCCTGTGTCTGACTGAATCTCATACATTGCTAAGATTAGGAGAGAAATGTACAAGAAGGTGAATATTTCTTTTCTTTTGTTTTCATTAATACAGACAAGGTAAAAACCATGACAGTTGTCTAAGCAAGACAACCTACCAACCCATCTCTTTCTCATGCAGAAAACAGATGCCATATTTGCTGACAAATCTGGGTGCTCTATTAAATGAAAAGGCAAATGACTCTCTCTCTCCTGTAACTGGGCCACTAGACAAAAATGCTACCTTCATTTATTTGGATATTGTTTCTCCAGGCTCCAGTCAGACTACTTAGCATGGACAGTAAACCAACACTTTGCGGCAGCTTCTTTGCCTTTTTGTCACAATAAATAATCACCTCAGTTAATTGTTTCTAATCCTCTCTATAAGACTTTGTCCCAGATGTATATTTACCTGTCTCCAAAGCAAGGTTGTGTCTTTTTGCTAAAAGAAGATATCCTGGGCACACATTTTCTTTTTGCCAGGTCTGTATTTGTTTTGAATGTATTTTAGAAATAAATTGCAGAGGTGTCTAAGTTGGAGATGTACTGAAAATTATTCAGCCGCAGATACTATTGACATAGTACTCGTGTAGTTCTGCAGATCCCCTAACAAATAAGAACCTTCTGTGTCACACCAAATGGAGGGCACAAATAGCCAAGGATAGCAAATACTCAATCTCTAAGTTCTTGGGCTAAAACATCCTGAATGAACTTCAGTGTACGTTGGTACAGGAAAGCATCCTTCTTCTTTGGCTTACAAATATTTAGATGATTAACATCCACTGGAATAAGGTCTCCAATTCCTAAGTCTGGGAGAGGGAAAAAAAAAAAGAAGAAAAAACTACTAAAGTTCATAAGACGACCTAGACTGAAAAGCACATCTTGTATTAGCAATTTCTCTCTCAAAAGCAACTTCTCCTGTCTTCAGTGTAACTGTTTGGTCCTCATTATTTTTTAATGTGCTAGAAACATCAGTGCACACTGATACGGTCAGACAGAGCTATACACTGCCAAAAATCCACACTAGTAAACCATTAGGCCAGAGTTCTACCATGTTTGTTTGATATACATAAATGTACATTTTTTTCATATAGACAACTCTGATGACACAAAACATCATTTACCAGCACCTGACAGACAGCACAGTTGTGACTGAGGTTTAAGCATTGATATGATCAGGGATAGGGTTTAATCCACAGTATCTTGAATCTGATCACCACTAATTGCCCCTATTCCTCACAAAAATGCTTTGATGTGGAGATTAAAAATTGGACTAGAATTAACCTGAAATATGCCACAATCACCACACACATTTCTGGGCAAATGAAATATTAACACTATGGCATTTATTCTTTCCTGACAGCTATCACTACTAACTTTCCAGTTAAGATGCCATGACTGCCACATTCCGGTTTATTATCTATTCACTTAGCAACCTCAAAATCCTTCACTTTGCTTTGAACTCTGTATCTTTAACCATGTAAAATTACACTAGAGCAGAATGAAGCTTTGCTTTTGTGTGCTCAAGCACACATGCAAGAAACATGGAGTGTACTGCTCATCAGCCTGCATTTTGAACAGAACAAGTGCTGTGCTGCCGAATTGTCATGTACCCTCTAAAGGTTTGCAAGAGTGCTCACATGCTGCATTGTGTATCATCTCTAGAAGATGAGAAATGCTACAAAATTATAAGTGCACACACAGTATTAATTTGGGCTCTGTCATTCAGTCCTCTCTTTAATTTTATTTTGCTAAATCAAAAAAAAAAAAACAACCGAAGTCCTGTTTTTCAGTCCTTGCCAATCAAATTGCATCAGCAACATTTTTGCAAACAATTGCTGCTCAAAAAGACATACTGTAAAAATACTGCTAAATATTGACTCAGAAAAACAGGGATGTATAGCTCACCTTCTTCAGAGCAACTGACCTTGGACTTAAGGTAGTGAATTTAGCTGGTGGAAAGCCTGATATGAAACCCAGCAAAGCAATGGTTTCTGTTCAGGGCCTTACAGATACTTTGGGTAGAGCAAAAGAAGGTTTTGCTTCATGAAAACCCAAAAATGTAAGACTTAAAACAATTCTCTAAGTTGAGCACCCACAAAAAAAGCAAGGGAAAAAACTGTCTGGTCTTCCTTCCTCCTACGAAAGGCAAAAAGATGGAGGAAACTCTTCAGGAAGAAAACTCTACTGGCTTGAGTATCCAAGATGTGCTAAAAGATTCCTAACACTGAAACCCAGTTTTGTGAATTTTTTTCTCCATTAGCAGTTTACTAATTTTCTGTCTTATTTTCTTAAAGGAGGAAATAGCTAGAATTTGTGGAAGCATCTGAAACACTATTCAGCCTATCTATACAAATATAAACCACAATTAGTCATAATTCCAAAGGAAAGGACTCCAACAGTGTAACATTAGACCAGGTTTTATCCTTCTTTTTTCAACAAGCAAATGTTACTTGCATTTAGAAAAACCAAAACAATCAACTGCTGTTCTAAAATCTAAATGTAGCTGCTTCAGATCTCAGCAGGGAAACTGCAGTTTAAACTCAGACAAAAGTTTAAGTGAAATACCCTACAACATAACAGATGCATTTTTCTAGGTCTTTCTACCACAACATTTATAAACCTTTCTCATTATCGATGTTTACATGAATATATACAAAATTAAATAAATTAAATGGCTATTTGACTTACCTGCTGATTCCAAAGGTACGACATGCAGTTTTAACATGCTGCCTATGTGCGTGGGTAAGGTTTCTGCAAAACTCAGCACTGAAAATTTCTTGTCTTTGGCAAAAGACAAGAAGTCATCATTCAGCTCTTTAAGTGCAGGAGAATCTAAGAAAGAGCAACATAATTTTTGCAGTGTTATCTGGAACATAAGATTATAGCATTTGTATGGCAAGACTGCATTGCTAAAGAGTTGGTTTTGAAAAATTAATACGACAGTAAAAGGAGTAGCATTTAGTCTGTAATCCCTTTTTTCCAGTTACCATATGCAACAATTGTTTAATTCTGCATAGCATAGAATTAGTTTGGAAGATAAGAGTCCAAGGGCTGGTACATGTTAGTTATTACTTTGCTGAATGACCCAAACTACTCTTTAAACTTATTCTGACTCCCCCTTTTCTCCTCACCTCTGCAATCAACAAAACAGCTACTCAGAATCACTTGCAATAATTCAACACACAACCCAAAACATAAAAAGGGGGTTTGTTGTTTTTACCTAGCTTCTTCTGACAACACGATGGAAAAAACAAAGCTTTGTGAACACATTAGCAGAGTTCCCTGTTGTTAGATGGTAGCAAAGTGAACGTACCCTTGCTGAGTTCTTTAACCTCCACAGACGGAAAGAGAAGATATCTGGCATTTATAGAATATTCAGCCAGCTGGGAACCATGGTGAGGTACACTATAAAATATGATTCCTCTGGTGTTGTTTACAATTTTATCCATTTCTGGATTCTTGGAAGCATCCACCAGCATCTTTTTGACTAGAAGACCTGGCAACAGAAACTGAATTAATGCAGGGATTTAAACCACTGTGAAAATAATGATCATGCTATATTATCCATGAAACAATTAACAGTATTCTTGCCTCATTGATTAGTCCTTTGACAGTCAAATATATAAGATTAAGCTGAAGAAAAACCAAACCAAACCTGAGAAGGCATTAATACAAAATGTCAATGAATGATGCAAATCCAATTTTGATTTGTTTTAAGTGTTGCTAATGACATTTACTATACGCCTGATCATGGAGAAAATTTTGCCTCTGGATTTCCATTTACATGAATTTCAACTCAGTGAGTTTTTAAATCAACATGTAAAACCAAACAGCAACAAAAATCGTTTCAAAATGTATATGCTATTGAGTATAACACATTAAGAAAATAGAAATTTGTTTTTCATTTTTAGGTCTTTGCAAAATTTTAAAATAAACTATTCTGAATAATTGTATTTCAATCTGAATTTGTTTAACAGCTTATTCTGAAATAAAAAGTCAAAAAAATACTTTATATCAAACAGGCAACATGCTTACCACCCATGCTATGAGATACCCACACCAGAGGTCTGTCTCCAATCCCAGCAGCTTTGAGCTTGTCAAGCAGCTCACTGCTCCGGTAAGCAATAGATTTCCTGCAAAGGAAACATGAACACAGGCATAATGAAGCATGATAGGTTAAAAGGCAACGTTAAAACACAATGAATTTTCAGTGCTGTGTGTTTATGGAAGTGAATTAGCTACAGAAACATTAATTATTTAATTATTGTTACTACAGTGAAAAATGGCAAAAACTTTTTAAGGTTGGCTTCACAAGGACAACAGAAATTGAGCTAAATTCAGTTTCTTGCTCTTGCAAGAAAGTTTTGTTTTAATTTCACTTACCAATCATTTCCCTTAGCTTGACAAATTGTTTTATGGAGTTTTAAATAATTTCATTTACGCACTGTAACAAAATGATGTTTTCATTTTACGAACGCAACATCGACACATAATGAACTTTATCCCTTGCAACAGGAACATACCTAGTGTCTGACAAAAATGTATTTTGCTAAATAATGCTCCAAATGTGGAGCAATGTACAGAAACTTAACAACTAAGTGCATGATCAACCAACACATTAAAAAAAATCACAGCTAATGTCTGCTAGACTTTCCAGACAAAAATCTCCAAATGCTTTGTACTGGAATAGTATGAAAGCATAACAATCTCCACTTTATAAATGAAAAGACTGAACTCTGGAAAGGATAAGCTACACTTTAGAGGCTGAAAACGAATCTGTGGTACAACCAAAACAAAACCAACCCCAATTCTCAATCCAAGCTTGAAAGTGCAACATCATTATGCCTTGCAGTGTAACAAGAATCAAACACAGAAAGCCTTTGGATAATGAAAGCATCAGGATACTGGGGCAACCACTGTGCAAAATAATTCACTTCATCTCTATTGGTCTCAGCATTCTCACTAGAAATTGCTTTATAACACATATGAAAAGGATACTCAAGTGTGTCTTTTCAGCTGAACAACAGGCTTTAGGCTAGCAGAGAGGCATAAAAATTCACTGTTGAAACAGTGAATGAGACCATACACTTAAAAGCAAACCAAGTTTATGATTTTATTGCCACATTTTTGTTCCTGGAAGTTAAAAATATCTTCAATATTTTTCATTTATTATTAAACATATAAAATTATAAAATAATCAAATATTATGCTTGGGTGACCATAAATAGCAGGTAATTAATTTTCTATTTTGTAATAAAAAAGACATTAATCTTAGTGAAAGAAATAAATGTTTATTTATTTAAACATACTTCAGACAGACACAGAAAAGAGTTTTCTTAGAATCACAGAATCATTTAGGTTGAAAAAGACCCTTAAGATCATAGAGTCCAACCATTAACCCAGCACTGCCAAGTCTACCACAAAACCATGTCCTTAAGGGCCATATCTGCACATTTTCATATCACCTCTAGAGATGGGGAGACAACCACTTCCCTGGGCAGTCTCTTCCAGGGTTTGACAACCCTTTCAGTGAAGAATTTTTTCCTATTATCCAATCTAAACCTTCCCTGGTACAACTTAAAGCCATTTCCAGTTTTCTTTGGACCTGTAACCACCTGTAACCACCTACATGCTTCTTACTGTCATTTTTCTGCCTCATTTCAAATAGGCATATTAACAGTCATGCCTTCCTTATTTTTTCCCTGCTTATATATCTTCTTTAATGCAATAATTGCATTGAGTTTTCATATAACCAGGAGGAGGGAATGAACAAGTAGCAAGTTCCCAGTCTATTACAAACACGCTGAAATTTTTTCTTCCCTGCACAAAACATAATCCACTTTCAGGTTCCTAACCTGTGAGCAGTCATGCACATACCTCCATTGAAGTACACAAGTTGAATCTACAGTACTAGTAACATGCTAAAGTATCTGCATAAGTGTTTGAAGGACTTAGGTTCTGATTTAAAGATCACAATTACTAAGTCTAAAATTCATTCAAGCCAAAAGAACCCTTACAGGCTCAAAGTATTTTTATTTTTCAGGAAGAAAATGCTTGATGGTTGCATATTCCTTTGACCTATCCAGTTCACCAACAGCAAAAATGCAACTCCTCCGACAATTACACTATCTGACCAAATCAGATACAGTTGCTGAATTTTATGGGTCAAAGTAACACTTTTTGAACAAAGTATCTTTGTATCAGAAATAATGTGGCCAGCAGGAGGAGAGAAGTGACTGATGAGGCAATGCCTTGAATCCTGTGTTCAGTTTTGGGCTCCTCACTACAAAAAAGATTTTGAGGCACTGGAACATGTTCAGAGAAGGGCAACAGAGCCAGTGAAGGATCTGGAGAACAAGTCCTATGAGGAACAGCTGAAGGAGCTGGGGTTGTTTAACCTGGAGAAAAGGAGGCTCATGGGGATGACCTTATCTCTATGACTACCTGAAAGGAGGGTGCAGCCAGTTGTGGGTTGGTCTCTTGGTCCAGGTAACAAATGACAGGATGAGAGGAAACAACCTCAAGTTGCACCAGGGGAGGTTTCGATTGGATATTAGAAAAATTTCTTCATCAAAAGGGTTGTCAAACACTGAAACAGGCTACCCAGGAAGTGGTTGAGTCCCCATTCCCGGAGGTACTAAAAAGATGTGTAGATGTGACTTAGGGACATGGTTTAGTGGTGGACTTGGCAATGCTGGGTTAATGGTTGGACTCAATATTCTGAAGAGTCTTTTCCAACCTAAACAATTCTATGAAAATATATGCTTCATTTTATCAGGAGTTCAAAGCCACAGTACAGTGATTTTTATGCTGTGCTTATGAAGCATTATAGGGTCACTTCAAGAAATATCCCCTTTAAGATTTGCATTAACTAATAGCATAGTTTAGTCTCCCCTAAACATGAGTAGAACGGCCTGTAAGAATTCATGAAATTGCCAGAAGTAATTCATGAGGCTAAAAAAAATCAAGCATATCATGACTATAATTAATTTTTTCCAAATTTGATTTTCCAATGCCACATAAGATAAATTCACTGTTTCACACTAGGAGATCCCAAGGATCAGCTTTACAGGTCTCCCTCCTTCCCCCCCTCTAAACTGCAGATGCTATATTTGTTACCTGTGAGCCTCAACAGGACATTTTGCTTTCCAGTCACTCAAATGGGTGTCATATTCTACAGATAGGATTCTAAGGGAAGGACAGTCTGAAGCCAGCCATGTCTAAATTAAAAGAAAAGCAAAATCAAAGAACTTATAATTGGGGTACTTAAACTCTTGCAAGCAACTTACCAGCAATGAAGCAAAGATGTTACTATGGGGACAATATCAAGCAAGACTTTTACTCATCAATTAACCCCAAATACATTTTACACCTGTATTATTATTCTTATTATATGCTGGGGAACTCTAGGCTGTTCCCCAGCCACAAAGTAGGCAAAGGATGAAAACCAATCTCTAACTCGTGCGTTCCTGGCTCCCTCTCCTGGGTGAAACAAGACTAAGATTATCAACAGGACTGATCAGTTCAAGTTTTACAGAGATACTTCAGTGGCTATACCAGTGTGAGTCACTTGAAGCACTAACACCTTATTCACCGACAATACTTAAATAGCAATCTGCACATACTCAGACATCTATGTAAGAGAAGGTACTTAATTTAAAATGTAATTTTATATATCTTTTCCTCAGCAATAACATTCCATTAAAAAAAAAAAAAGAGCATAAGGAAAGCAGCCATGGCCTTCTATTTCACTAGCACGTGAATGATGTTGAAAGCACTAAACTTAGCAGAGATTTTTCCTTGCACAAACAATAAACAACTCACTAACAAAAATCTATCAGGAACTTGGAAAGTGCTACTTGTATAACACATTACAACTAATGTGATTCAAAAAAGACATCTGCCAGACAGATGCTAGATGCTCTGGACAGCTCTCACTAATGAGAAAACAGCAGCCATGTGTAAAAATGTTACTGCCTTTTTACCTTTGGCCAGCACTGACTATAGTCCTCTTCGCCTTCTGAGACCTTTTTATCCAAATGCCTGTCAATGTCTTGCTGTCGCCAGGTTTTAAATGCTGCTCCCAAAAGACCGTGAACAAAAAGGATGTCTGCTCTGATGGGCTGACTGATAAAGAAAAAGGAATTTTTAAGAGATATGTGTTACATATTCTTTTAGCAAATTAGAACTTTTAACCTAAGGGATGCCAAAACACTTCTTTTAACACTACATGTGATTTCTTATCTTGTGGACAGTATATCATGGTATTTCCAAGAGTACACTCAGATCAAGACAAAAAACAGGGATACACCTAGAAGAGATATAAAAAGAGGTATGGAAAGTACCCACCTCACAAATCGTAATTTTCTATAATGAAAACCAGCTTTCCCTCCAGCTACTATTAATGCAGCTTTATCATCTAATTAGATCTTCACTGCAATCTGAGTAATACCAATGAGCCCAGGAATAGTTGCTACTAAGTGACATAGCATGCTGGAGACTGCTTCAGTCCCAGATCCACAACTGCTGTTTAAAGAGGCTAAGATGAAAATTTACTGCATCTTAGGCCAACATGTGCTGATGCCAGTAGAATAATTACAAGGCATGGTATCCAAGACATGCAGTGCAAAGGTTAAAGGGTTGCAACACATGTAAAGCAGTAATTAATCTCATGTTTTGTGTTCGGATTTTTCCATGCATTACAGTAATACCCTTTTCATGGTTATGGACTACTCCAACCACTCCTGTTGTTCTTCTACTTGAGAATGTAAATTCAGTCCTTTCAACCCACCAAAAAACAGGAGGAGCAGGTGATAACACTACAGCAGCACTCTGATTTCAACTCTTCCAAGGTTTTGTAACTGAACAGCGTAAAAAACTCAAAGTACAGCATTTACAATGTCTCCTTCTGCTTTACCTGCTACGATACTGTGGATGTAAGACATAAACGCCATCTGGATATTTTTCTTCCACCGTGTCCCTGTCTAGATTAGCCAAAGCTCTGGATGCATGAGAAGACTGAATGATATGTGGGGATTTCATTACTTCAGCAAGTACAGAAACCCAACCTACATTGAGAAAATAAAGCAGCCGGTTAACTAATAGAAACATCACCCAAATGAAAGAATTCAGAAACATCACCCTTTAAACTATACTTGTGAAAACAGATGTTAAAACTTAAGAAGGGTAACATCAAAATAAATTATTTCAATCCACTCTTTACTTCAGGAAAGCCAAAGATAGGTAAGTGGAATCTCCAAAATTCAAAAATTCAGAGAGGCAAGGAGGCAATGTATTTTATTACTGTTCAGCTTATGATCTGAAGGAGAACGTCTTCTCAGAAGAAAAAGGAAGTGTATCTGCAGGTCAATACAGTTGTCAGAGAGAGAACAGATCTCAGGTCTCTTTTTGTAGATAAAATGCAAGAAAGATGGTGAAAATGAATCTTAAAGCACAAGAGAGGCATAAAAAACAACCTACAGGAGCAATGGTAGATGAAAAAAATTGATGCTCCCTGTAAGAGTAGTACAACCATTTCTATTTTAAAATCCAATGTATGAAAAACTCATTATGGAATCAAAATATCCCTGCTATTCTAAAAATACTATACTATTTATACCACAGAAACATATAATAATTAGATTTGATACAACTGTCAATAAAATTTTAATTCATAGCTACCATGACTTACAAACACTTTATAATACTCTACCTAAAGTGTAAAATTGTCTTAAACATGGATGGGGATGTTCACAGACTACTGAAAAATTCAAAGGAATATCTTTTATGTGCACACGCAAATATATATGTCTCTTTCAAATCCGGATAAATCTTGCTGCTGCTAGCAAAAGTGGCCTATAAATCACAATTACATTACAGTCAAGTTCAAAAGGAAAACCTTGAAGAGAGATTATCAAATGGAGGCTGGTTTAAAAAAAGAACAATATATCTCATGAGCATTGTTTCAAAATCATGTACAATATGTTACTACTAGTATACTCAGTAAGTTGCTAATTCAGGATAGTTCACTGTAGACTGAGGAAGAGAATGAACTGACATTTGAATTTTGATTTAAACAAACAAATTTTTTTAAAAGAATTATGTATTTAAATTACATTTCTAACCAGAATATATGTTGACCATTGTGCATGTTCTCCTTCAGAAGAATACTACCTAAAGTCTACTTTCAGTTCCCCGAATACAATGGAGACTGCCAAGCCAGTTTGACTAAAACTTGCATTTCTCTTAAATGAGCCAAGACGAAGAGTCAAAAATAGTGTTCAGAATCCTTCTGTTTCCAGATACCTCATCACAGCTACTACAAAAGGCATCACTTTTTCTTCCTCTTCCTGTGCCAGCAGTTTTTGCATGTAAAAAAGCCTTAGAGGTTCTTTCTTCTTATGCATCATCCAGCAATAAAAGAGAAGCTCTATCAACTCTGGATCAGCAGTATCCGACTGCTCATCTCTGGAGTTTGGTTCACTGTCTAAAATTCATTTTGTACTAAGAGCTCTGTCCCAGGGAGCTGCTGACTCTCCTATTTCAATCTCTTCCTCTACATATATGCTTTTAACAATCATAAGAATTTAGGAATGGTGCTACAACTCAGAACAAAGGCCTTTGTAGTCCAGCTGCCTTTCTTCAGAAGTGAGCAGTGTGGAAGTTGCAGAACAATAGAAGAATAGAGCAGTAAAAGGACAATTGTACAGCGCTGATTCTACTCTATACCCTCTGGTTTTCTGCAGTCAGCTTGGTTTCCATGTGTAGAACTTTACGGACTTTTCTTTTAATGAATTTGTAAATCTTCAACTATCACCATGTTTTAAGGCAATTTTTAGTTTGGTCATGCAATATATTGAAAAATATGTATTTATTTGTTCTGTCTCTTCATAATTTAATGTGCAAGAACCTTTGATCTTGCATCACAACAAACAGCAGATGACCATTCCCTCTTTGCCTTCTCTATGCCAGCAAAGAGAATTTTACAAATCTTCATTGTATTCTCTTTCAGTCGCTTTTTTTCATACTAAACATCTCAGTTTAGTTATTTGTTCTTTACATCACAGCCATTTCAAATTTTTCATCATCCTCACAGTGTTTTCCTGTGCCTTTGCTACTCCTCCCTTGTGTAACAGAGATTAAAAATGCACAGTGTTTAAAAGGTCCAGCTTGGACCTATACAACAGCATATTGATATTTTCTATTTATTTATTTTCTAATAAAACATTGAGATTTATTTATTTGGTACAGAACTTTCATTGTGATATTTAGAGGGTATTAAAAAAGGGGTATGAGAGAAAAGCTTAGCAGAAGTTAGTAGGAAAACAAGGAAGGGAAAGGCATCACGTTTCACTTTGTTCCAAAAGGTGAGGATTGCAAGTTGGACTGTTCCCATACAAGACTAAAACACAGTAAATTAAAAAAAAAAAAATGTACAAGGTAGATGATCTGTAGGAGCAGGAAACTCAAAAAAGATTTTTGCCAGTAATGTGAACCAAACATCAACAAAGTCCAAATTTTCACCATCCATCAGACTTTGGACAGCTCTCATTGACGTACATTGGCTAGACAGCAAACAAGAGTTCTTAATCAAAACCATCTAAACAGTCTAAACTTTTTGTGTTAAAAAATCCGAACAACACTTCCCCAGCCCTGCAAATATAAAACCCACACCACTACCATGGTCCTCTTCATTTTACATAAGCACCAAATCCTCAGAAATTTTCAGAACAGAAATGTGACATTCAGACTACTCGCACTTGCTTTCCTTTTACCTGCACGTACTATGGACGAATGAAGATGTTCATCCAAAGCCATATTTCCAATAATGCGAATTATGTTCCTCTGTATCTTTGCTGAATCTTTACGTAGCTGGTATATCCTCTGTAGTAGCTGAAGGCCTCCTTTAGCTTCAATTTTATCACAGTGAGAAGAAATCTAGCATTATACAGTAAATACAGTGATAATAATTAGATATTCTGCAAAAGGTTCTTTAGATGCTGTTAATTCACAGATTAGGGAGTTTCAAGGAGCCGATATAATGAAGAGCACTTATTACATGGAAATTATTATTAATCTAGAATTTATTATGCCATAGTTAAAGAGGAAGTAAATATTTTAATATGATAAATGCATGATTCCTATGAATTGACAACCTGGAAAACACCGAGTACCATCACTTTACTCTCCTCCCCATCTTAGGGAGATGAGATTGCTCTCCACTTGGCATGATCAAATTTCAACTTAAGTTCAAGAGTCTGAAACAGGCCAATATTCTGCATTTGTTAGAGCATTATCTCAACCAGAGCCACTTGTCTTCCTGTCCACCATCTAAAATGCACTGAAATGCAAAGGTATTTCTACTTCCAAATAGTACCGTTATCATTATTGATTCTAAGGGCAACAACAGATTTTAGTCTAAGCAGATGAATATGCGCTAATTAGTTGTGTCAACTACCAATATTGGCCAAATGCTTATGATTTGAACAGACTGTCTACAGTGCTTAAAAATGCATGGTAGCTACCGAACTGCTGATATCCTCAAGTCTGTGGCTTTCAACAGTCACAACTTGTGCGAACAAGTACAGTCACAACTTGCTTAAACTGAAAATCTGGAATATAACACATTCCAGACTAAGTCAGAACTTCTATGTATATGGAAGATGTGAAAGAAATACCAGCAAACTGCACTTTATCCACCCCTACTATCAATAACAATTTGGTGTTCTCAACACTGTTTCTCAGTGGTTTAGCTTCTGAGCAATGAAGTGCACACAGAAGAGTGCAGCAATAGGAAACAAGAAGAATCACTGTTAAAAAAAGTCTTCCATATTCTTCATCTGTGTCTGCAAAGAACAGACTGGTCCTGGGAGGGCACTGTATTAGATGCTTGCTGTGCAGTAGTCTGCCCAAAGGCAGTGGCCCCTGAAGGAGGGAGCTTTTTGAATAGATAAGGTTTGAATTCATCAGGCTACTTTACTTTGTGAAAACCGGGCACTAGAGTCGAACTAAGAGCCGCAAGAAGATACCTGCTTGTAAGCTTTCTGAACTGATGTACACTCACACAAATCCACATACTTTGCATTGAGAATTTCACATCATCAGTATCTCGATTACTGAGAAGCTGCAGAGTGGAAACACTGTTGCCTCATGATATCCATCTCCGATGACTTTAGCTGTCAGTGGGAAGTAGCCCCACATAGGATGAAATCGTTTAAGCCACCCGGACCTCAGGCATTCTCTCCTGCTTTTCTGTCTCAGAGCTGCCCTTTTACTTCTTGAAAGATACACACAGGTATACTACAGGAGAACTTGTAAGGGCTAATTAGAAACAAGAACAGAACTTACATACACTTCCCCATGAGAAAAAAAAATTAGCTTGTTACACTGCCTTTGTTTCACACCAGTCTCGGTTGTCTGAACACCCTTACAGAAGGAGTGAGGGGTAGGAGACAAAGAAATGGCAACTCCTTCCCAATACATGAGAGAGTATTAAAAAGGAATGTTTATAAATGTAGTTTTTCAGTGATAGTTTAAAGGACAAATTACCTTAGAATGCTGTACTAAAGCCTGCAAGCAAAAGAGTTCCACTGTTTCTGAAGGGATTTTACTCAATGTCTCACAATATGGAAGTCCGTTTCCTCCAAAACACCATAAGCCTCCCTGAAATGAGAAACAGTAAAAATCATAACACACTTCAAATGGCTACATAAAACAAGGATGTCTAAACTGAACCGTTAAGTGTGTAATGACCTATAGAAATGACTTTAAAGAGTGCACAACACGCATACACTTTTCAAAATGTACAAACTACACAACAGTACACCACAAAAATATTTACTGTTTTTAACTGAAAATATTAATTAGATTTTCAGTCAGTAGTCTCCATAGTCTATTAACTTCAAAACATAAATAAAGGGAAAAAATGTAGGATTTTCATTTTGTTAATGAACATCTTCTTTTAAGATCATTTGTTTAAGCGTGAAAAGCAAGACTCAAACTAAATTTAGACTTCCATAGTTGCAAAACTAAAAATAGGAGGAAAAAAGGTCTCCAATATGTGGCATAGCCTCTGACAACCAGTCTCTCAATCACAGAGCAGAAAGACCAGCATAACCTCAACAAAAATCAAAATTCTTACAAGTGCAGTGTCTTACCAAAGCTCACTTTGTACCAAGAGCTCTGGCTGTGAAAAAAATAAAGGAGTGATAGCATAAAAATAATACACATAACTCTATTAGAGGAACTATAGAGTTATTGCACTTAGAAATCTCCAAATGTAGGCTGACAAGCATCACTATTAAAATGAATTCATGTTTGCTATTGCATCTTATAAAAAATAATAATCACTCATTAAAGAAGTCACAACTTTTAAATAAAAAATAAAATTCACAAGAAAGAGTGGATGAAAGTGGCATTACAATTATTATTTTTAAGCAATAATGGTACTTTAAATGATGTTCCTAAAGCCACTTAAAGAAGCTGTTGCACTGTTGAAGAACCATTAGTTTCCAAGTTCACACAGACCACTAGACTATTCCATTTCTGGTTTGGTAATGGGGATCTGTTCCAGTGAGGAATTTCCACGTGATATAACAGAGTTTACTATTTGAGGTGTGCTAACAACTACTAGTTTGCTAGTAAGAATTAACAGAGGTTTAATCATGTCTGCAGTAAGTGAAAATTCAAACAACAGTAAGATAAAATGTGAAAAATCACTTTATGAGCACTACAAGGGAAAGGAATGTTTTGGATAAAATGTTGAAATATCTGCTTAATGGGAAGATTTGAAGGATACAATCTTTCACTAGACTTTTCCACTAATACAGCTGGGAAACACAAACAAGCTTTCAAGCAGACAGTCTGTATTTAGAAGAGATTTTGCTTATGTTCTGCGGTCACAAAGTCTCTGTATTTCTCTTCCTCTTACAATGCTCAAAAATGTGGAAATAGGTTTTTATCTTTGAGCTCTGCAGGAACAAAGAACCCAAACAGTTCTACTTTGCAGATGGGAACTCACCCTTTGTGCAGCAAGAGTCTGGCTACTTTCACGTAAAGCAAGAGATGTGAAGTACTGGACACATGGATCAAGACCAGTCTGAGGTAAAGATACTAACAACAAGCGAAGCTCATCTTCTATGGGATAATCCTGCAAGAAATAAGCACAAGTATCTTCTAGTTTTGTTCAAAGCATGAAGCAAAACACAGAGAAAATAAATATTTGACATAATGGAATCAGCCATACTAATGAGACCATAAAATATGAACCCTGGACTTAAGTGCTCTGCAACTCTTTAGTAGTTATATCTGTAAAGGCTTTGAAAACTGGTAATTCTAAAACCACCAAATAAGTGATGAAAAGCTTCATACTTTACACTTCATACTTTGGTATGTTCCTCTTGGCACAGGAAGCTTAAAAGTTCACCCTTAACTACACAGTAATTTTCCTAGAATCATAGAATATCCTAAGTTGGAAGTGACCTACAAGGATCATTGAAGTCCAACTCCTAGCCCTGCACAGGACCACCCCACAAATCACACTGTGTGCCTGAGAGCTTTGTTCAAACACTTCTTGAACTCCATCAGGCTTGGTGCTGTGACCACATCCCTGGGGAGCCTGTTCCAGTGCCCAACCACCCTCTGGGTGAAGGCCTTTTTTTAATATCCAACCTAACCCACCCCCTACACAATTTCAGGCTATTCCGTTCGGTCCTGTCACTGGTCCCCAGTGCCTGTCCCTCCTCTTCCCCTCATGAGGAAATTGTAGACTGCAATGAGGTCTCCTCTCAGTCTCCTCTTCTCCAGCTGAACAGACCAAGTGACCTCAGCTGCTCCTCATAAGGCTTCCTCTCAAGGCCCTTCACCATCTTTGTTGCCCTCCTTTGGACGCTCTCTAATAGCTTTATATCTTTTTTATGTTGTTGTGCCCAAAACTGCACACAGTACTTCAGGTGGGGCCGCACCAGCTCAGAGTAGAGCGCAACAATCACCCTCCTCAACTAGCTCATGATGCTGTGCTTTTGGTGACACTCCATTAAAATGAATGTATAAATTACTAGTAAAAAGTAAAGACAACATTTCTTTTAAGCTTTTATATTCAAAATATTCATACAGGTGTTCATTTAACAATCCGTAGATCAATTGATAGATTCAACAAAGTTGAATAACAAAGTTTATTTGCCCACTGTCATGGAATTCACAGTTATTCTAATCCTGGCTGCAATCCGACATGGAGACTTTTGTGATGATTAGAACTGCCACAATGATTTGCTTCAATTTGCTAAGCAGTAGATTGGGAACTCTTAGCTTCAATCACCTAGTAATCATACTCCTGTAGAAATATATACACAACCATATACTAGTATAACCTAAGATAAGAAAGGAAAAACTGAGCATAACACCATGAATCTAAGCTGGTGTTTCAGAGTTTTGTTGGTTAACATATACAGGTAGTTTCTGACAGGTAGTTTTTGACAGGGACTTCTGCCAGTCATTCTATCAGCATTACAAAACACCTCATATATTATGCTTTGTGTGCCAATTCTGTTTATTGAAGAAGCTGATGATGGCATGACTGCTCTGACCATCATGTATATAATATATATACACACCCTTAAAAATTACCTCAGAAAGAAAAAACAAGGCCAAGTTTATCCAATAAAGATTTGTTGACAACCAAAACCTGGAAATGAAGAGGTGGGTCTAGAGCAGAGCACCACACTAGCACTGAGGATGCAAAGGCCTCCAGGAACACTACCTATATGTAGGATTTTGTCAGGATCAACAAGGCAATCCAGGATGACTTCTTCGCATTGCCCATTAGGTACAGACAAGCAGTGTGTGTATCATACTGGTAACTGGTTCAGACTTCACTGCTGGTAAATATATACTGTGGATATACAGTTCAAGAACAGTAATTGAGCAATGTGTTCAACCTTATTTCTTTCCATCATGCCATTCTCTAATGCAGATATACCCCAGGGGTATATCATATCTTACGGTTTTGTATTTTAGTCTTAATTTTACTACTAGTTAGTTACTTTAGAAGAACTCTACTTTAAACAACAAACAACAATAACAAAAGCAGTAAAAACAAATAAGCAACTAAGAATCATCTAATACCTACTTTTCATTTACTTACAGTCTTTATTTTTGGCAATGGTGGTGGAGGCAGGAAAAAGCGAAGGTCAACACCTTTAGATCGAGCCAAACCTATAGCAGTCCTTTGATCACAGGTTTGAGCAACTGTACCATATTGATAATCTGTCACACAAGAATTTCAATGTTAGGGTTAAAACTAACCTTAAACATTTCATTTGGTTTTAAATTAAGTTTCTGATCTACTTTGTAAATACACTTGAAAAAAGAACCACCTCTCTGCAATCTACTTAAACAAGTTCTGATTTTGTAACCACAAATTCCAGAAGTTAAAAACTGCAGATGTTAGATCAGCACTATGCTGAACTGAAATACACCTGGGCACTAACTGTTCATTATAGACCAGTTTAACATAGGTCCTCAGCTATAAATTGAGCACAAGCAAAAGCAAATGTTCAGTATTGCCACTGTGAAAGGAATACAAGAACTACAAACCGAAGCTTGAGTTAAAATTTAAAAGGCATCGTGCATGCTCTTTTGCATACATTATTAAAAACCAGAGCCTTAAATCCAAATAGTGCAAAGAGATCACCCCAAATTTCAAATGATACAAAAAGCCATGTTTCAATAAAATTGATAGCACAGCACAGTTTTAAGTAGCCCTTCCTTAATGAAAATACAAGAGAGACTTTCAGTTACTCTACTGAAGGGAAAGCAGACTTAAAGAGCAACTACTCTGCCTTTCCAAAACCTACTTACTTTAAGCTGGAAAACCTAAAAATTACATACTGAAATTCAGTGGCAAACCGAAGGGAAAGAAAATAAAAATTTGCTTCTATTCTTGTTACTGTTATCCAATTCTAGAACAAAACCGACAAGCCATTTAAAATATAATTTTCACAGTCACAGATTGGTCATATTTTTTCTTCAGTGTAGATCACTTACATCTGCAAACTGAATTCACTGGAACTGTGCTTTGGACAAGCTGAACACTTTGGTTCTAGTTGTGAAAAGTTAGCACATACTTTCAATCTTAAATTTTCTTGGACTCCATTTTGAAGTATCAGGTTAAAAAAAAGCCTGTTTCCCTCATAAGGCAGTTGGCAAGAACAATAAGTGTTTGTGAAACGTCCAAATACTACAACAATGAGCACTACAGAGAAAGGGAGATAACAAAAAGCAACTAAATTCCTAATACTGGACACCCTGTGCTCTGAGATCCTGAGATCACCCGCTAACAGATAGTATTCTCCTACAAACACCAGACAGTTACACTAAACTAGTACGCAAAGCTTCAGTTTTGGTACATCCTAGCTTTCAGATCTTTTCAAACACGACTTGTTGATGTAAATTCCCCATGGAAATTAATTAGATTTTTAAAGAGGCGATTTGAAACAAAATAAATCCCATGGCTTGGAGTTGCATTGGAAGAGTGAAAGATCCTCAACTGACTGAATTATCAGACTAATGAGAATCCAGAACAGAATGTCACCTAGTTTATGTGGCCTAGTGATGGAGCAAGGAGAAGGACACGCATATTCACATACACACACCTCCCCTTGGGGTTTCAAGGATATTTGCTGCTAGAGCAACAGGGTGAACTTATTACTACTAAATAATAACTAGGACAAAAAATGGCTTACAAATCATGTTTACACATACAAGTCCTTTTCCTCTGGTTTGTCATTACTACATATCAGCTCCTAACCAATTTTTATCAACTTAACCATGGCTTTAAACTCACTCCTACAGAGCCTTATAAAAAAATCACTCTCAGAACTAGTGACTGTGTTAGCAGTCCCAACAGAAAATCCTAGGAATAAGGAGCATGAACTGCTCTCCCACAACACAGCAATGGTTGGAATGCTCTGGTGGGAAACAGAGAGAGGCCTGCACTGCAGACACACACTCTGTGTCAGGGTGTTAGGAAAGAACAGCTACTTGAAATGTAAATAACTCCCCCACATTTTAGACCAAATTTCAGAGCATAATTATGCTTCTTGCAGCTACTAGCTTTCCTTCATGTTGGCAGCAGATTTGGAACAGCTAACTGAGACTTTGTTGCATTTCTGGGATGAATTAGGCTACATCAGCACACATTACCACGCCAGTGATTGTTGCTTGCCAGGTCTTGTACAGCCTGCAGTCGGACCATTTTGTCTTCTGACTGAGTTCTCTTTAAGAGAAGCCATAAGGCACACTCATGCTCTTCTCCATCAAATGTACTGAATTGTTCTATAAACAAGAAACAAATGAAACATGTTATTATTAATGAGCATTTTAACAGTCACGTTGCTATTTGTTGAGTAAGGAAATACATTTCTTTTAATATCTGAATATTAGTTGTTAACAGTAATTGAGAGTGTAATGTTTTAATATTAAATTAGTACAATAAACAATCACAGAATGACATAAGTAAAATGCTGATCCTTAAATGGTGGGTTTAATTCATTTTAGTGGCACCAAGTTGGTATTTCAAATATATGTGACAACCCCTGGCTGGCACTTATCAACCAGAATTACCAGCAACTTTTGAGGCTCTGACCTTGAACAATTAATTTCATAGGATGACATGACATTTCATAGGAGATGCATATTGTTATAATTATTTAACAGACAGTTAAATGAGAATAGACAGTATGGCTCAGGAACAGAGTTTCTTATACAAATTGAAGTTCTTATTGTAAATTACTCTAAAAAGCAGTGACAGTGTTACAAATAGACTGTGCTGCTTTCAGTTAATATTATCAATTCTGATGAAAACATAACATACTTTTCTATAATGAGATTTTGAGAGTATTTCATCCCACAAATACCTTTTGTACACAAAACTGGTATCAAATATTAGCCCGGTATCTTAAGCTTTAAATCTCTTCTGAAACAGGAACAAAACAACCCTCAAATCCCCTCTTAACCTCTGCTTTTGTTTACTTTAAGAAAAAGAATGGTTTTAATACATAGAAAATAGACAACCGATAATCCATATTAATATAGAAATTATAAGTTATCACTGTTTCAAACAGAAAAGAACATGTTAAGTTTGTGAGAAAAAATATTTTACTTTCTAAAAGTCTTACTTTTCACTGTTAAAAACCAATAATAATAGATAAAGTCATGCTTTCAATACCTACCATTAAAAGGTCTCCGGAATATTTTAGCTTCAGTTTCTAGAATTTTCCTCACTGCTTTATGGATTTCTTTTCTGGCTTTGTATGTGATCCCTACAAGAGTATTTTTGTATTACTGGAAGTCTGACAGACAGTTCCCTTGTAAATACATGAAAAAAAATACACACACATATACATATGGACATATATAAAGAAAATTATCTCATATATAGAGAACTATGTATAGAAGGAACAATCTTAAAAAAAAATAATCAGTCACCAGCTTAAAATAAATTTGGTGACATTTTTTGATAACAGATCTCAGGAAATATAACTTTCCTTACTATATAAGGGTGACTTCCAGAAACATTCTATTCTCTTAAAATTCTGTTTTTAAAACGCAAACAATTATGCACCTTACCTTGATATTCACTTGGATTTAGAGAAGCTGTACGTACGTACACATATGATTTAAGTTTTTCTTGATGTAGAGCTTGAGTATCAATTTGCAGCAACTTATTTAAGGACAGGACTTCATACGTAATGAATACAAAACCTCTTTAAAGGAAAGAGAACTGCATATGAATATTAACTAAACAAATATGATGGCAAAAAAAGTTAACAATCACTTTGCTATAAATCATCCAGATTTTACCACATACATAATAGTCTGCAAATTATTTTCATTTCACAAAGTAGAGAAAAGGCTATAAAATACTTGAAATAAATAATGACTATCAGAAATTATGCTTCCAAGCCATATTCCACCACGTCTATTGTGGTGGAATGGACAATATCCTCTGATATTGTCACATTTTTTGAGAGATACACATATTAAACTTTTAACTGTGTACATAAATTACTTATATGCTTGTCAGTTACAACTTACCCTAGTATAAGCGATCCAGTTACCTTTCCAATTTTTCCTTGAAAAAATGAAAAACTCATGTCAAACAAAGTTGTGTGCATCACCTCAATATTAACATAATTACCATGTGATTATCAAACAGTAAGAACACCAGTCACTAAGAATAAGCTTTTAAAAATTTTTCTATTGCTCTCCACCTTTCAGGAAATCATTAACCAAAATTTACAACCAGAGAAAACATTACTTGATTAGAATTTCCTGCTCTCCTAAGCAAGATGATAAAACATGTATCCTGCCACTGCTATTTACTTTGAATATTGCTACCTCTCAATTGCATTCATTGCTCAGCTGCAGGAATCAACAGTAAACTTTCTCTGCCTGTATCACTAGCAATCATTTTGAACTCTAAATTATTTTAAGAAGTTAATTTTTTCTTACATGGTGTAGCTATATCTTCAACGTATATTATTACGTACAGGAGTACGTACATTCTTTGAAAAGTCCTGCAGTCTCCATAAGAAAATTATTTTTAAAAATAATTCCATTGAATCTAATTTATAAAGCAAAGAGCTAATAAACACATACTACTTGCAACAATTTTCCTTTTAAGTCTAATAATTCCTGTCAGATCTCAGCTATTTTGTCCCTACCACATTGATCTGATTATCTGAATATAAGGATCTCTATACAGAGAAACTCTTTATCATTACCAGTAGCAGCAAACCCAATGGAACCCATCTCACCTATCATGAATAATTTCTTTTCCTCAGCATGAATTGGGAGATTTGCCCCACAACCACTGCTACCAGCTTCCGTCTTTGTGAGACCATAAGAATTTGGCATGCAGACAAGAGGCAGCAGCTACATGTTGAAGAAATAACTGGCAGAGAAGTTTGAAAAAGAAAAAAAATGCAATGCTTCCTGTAGAGTAGAAATCGAAATATCCTATCTTTAATGCTCAGAAATAAACTTTGTAAGAATCGTCATTCTATGCAGAAAGCACCAAAGAAAGCAGGGACTAAGCAAGAAAGACTGCAGAATTAACAACACGATATAAAATAAATAATAGAAACAAACTTTATTCCCCATTTATTGATGTAATTATTTCATGGCTCTAGAAGTTACCAAAAAAATCAGATACAAGTGAGGTTTAAGATAGCTTAATGAGACCACATTTAGTGAGGAGAGGACCTCCCATCACGTTTGTATCTGTTCCCAAATAATCTGCTGGTGTCATTTTACAGATCACTACACAAAGCAAGGTCAGACGCAGATAGGCACTTTAGGTTAATAGGAGCTTTTAATCACAAAGTCTTCAGGGATTTAGAACTTTAGTTCTAAATAATGTATGATATCATACCATTCCTTTTTATTAACACTTCAGATCAATACATAGTGAACTGTACTTACTGATATTCCAGGGTAGGTGTGTTTTCGTGGCTGAACCTGAGGTTCCTATTTGTCTGTAGCAAAATATACAGTAAGCAGACACTGACATTCTGCATATTAAAAAAAAAAAAAAGTAATGATTGATTTGACAGTTACAGCAGAAAACCTGCAGCAGATTTTCCTGTCTTTTTACAGAAAAGGTCATGATAGCAAATGTCCCAATAAACCATAGTTGTGTCCTTTTACTCCCTATAAAGTGCTCCAATTAAAAAAATCTATAAACTCCTTAATTTAATGGGCTGCATTTCAATTACAAGAAAAGTTCAAAGCACTTTTTCATCAATTATGTGTTACTGTTGATTTTAGTAAGCACGTATCTCCAATTAACTTCTCTGCTTCTAAATTTCCTTTTCTACTTCTTAGTAACTCCCCCTAAAATACCAGATATGCTCATGTCTCCATCAAGACATTACTCTATATGACATGGGATTTAATACAACTCAGCAACCAACTGCTTTTAAAGTTTATAACTGATCGTGTTAGCAAGTAAGTCTTTCATTTTGATTAATAAGGCTCAAGGAACTACTACATATTTTTGGCTTTAAATGGCAAATCTGACTAATACTTAAAGAATGTGAAACCTCTACAGTTATTAAAAATTAGTACTGTTTCTCAAATGCTCTGACTTAATGGGCTCATGAAACTCACAGGGCATGCTTACAGGTTAAACATGTATCTCATTCTGAAAAGGTTCTAACATGTGCAAAAGAACGAGAATCTAGCCTGAGTCACGAAGAAGAGAACCCTTTCTAAAATCAAGACCTTAGCAATTCAACATTATGAAGTCACAAGATACCAACAGAATAACTGCTCTGTATTCATTGAATGCTGAAATAAAACTAGATTTTTTTTCGAAGTCACAAACATACATATATTAGAACTACCAAAGTTCTGAATGTACAGGCAAGCCAATGCAAGCATGAATTTTCTTGACAGTAGCAGTCTTCATGAAGGTAATATGAGAGTCCTTCAGAATTATGAAAAGATTTATTCTTCTAAGATATATGATTAGGCACTCAATTTTCCTGGTTTTATAGGCAGGAAGACGAGTTAAGAAAAATTTGCTGTAACTTCCATACACTTCCTATATATTACCTTGACTCTTTTAACAAGTGGGACTATTCACGAAGGACTATGCACTTTAGCCCACTGATCAAGTCTGTATCTTAACCTCTGCACAATGAAGTTAAAAGAAAATACAGTTACATTAGTCAAGCACAGAAAACCAAGTCAATTTAGGCCAGGCAAAAGCACCAATTCCTGTTCCTACCACTCACACATACTTACCATTTTATGTATTAGCAAAAGTTACTGCCTTTATATAAGAAGTTACTTTCTTTATATAAGTAAAACTTGTCTAAATTAGGAAAATTTAAAAACTGGCTTTGGCAACCCATAACAACAAAGTTCTGCATGTTACTTCTGACGAAGACCTCCTCTCAAGTCTTAGTTGATAGAACATATAGTATTTTTAGCATAAGCATTATGGAAAAACCCAGAAAGAATATGAAACGTAATAATCACAAAAATACGCAAAAAAACCATTTTTGCATACACTGCAGCAGTGACATGAAACTTGCATTTTATAAGTGAAATTTTAGTGTCTGTGTTGGTGCATTTATACTAACTGAAATATTGAGTTAATGTGTTTAAGTGGATTTAAAACCACACCAATATCTCTCCCATATCAATCAAATCAATCAATCACTTTTACGTTGGAAAGATAGTCATTCTCATTAAATAACAAATTAAGTCTATATCACCACAATCACAATTAACTCAAAATGATGATATGTCCCTTGTGTAAATCTGATCTTGAAACATGGGAGCCTGATAAGCTCCTTGAATTTAAGACCAAGAAAAACACTTATATCACTTTTATTGTCAGTGTCCAATTCCTCTAAACAAGGGGTTTCTGTTTGTTTCCTTCCATTAATGTGTCTTCCTCTTTTCTCATTTCCCCCAAAGTTTTGATTTTTCACTTGTCTCTTGCTTGTGTTTGGGGCATTTTTGAAAAACGTCAGTATTACCTCAGCACTCCCACAATCACTGCCAGGAGACTACTTTTTGACTTCCGTCATTTCAACATTGTGCTTATACGTTCACTTCAGCAGAGTACCCAACAGTGAAGACACTGACAATCAGTCCTCTAGAGACACCTCTCCCGCCTCCAAACTCTGTCTGATGGCAGTTCCTTTACTACCTTTATTTACAGAATCACATGCATTTATTCTTCTCCCTAGCCACAGTCTATAACTGCAATAAACATGTGGTTCAGTGACAGCAGGTGCCACAATTACTTGAATCTGAAACAAGCACCTGCAAACACAGGAGGCCAAAATGAGTGCCATTTCTCTGCTGCCAGGAGCCTCTGTTCAGGTCCAAGAGTGCACATAGAATCATAGGGGTTTGACTGGACCATAAAGATCATCTATTCTCAACCCCCCTGACATGGGCAGGGACACCTCCCACTAGACCAGGTTGCTCAAGCCTTTTCCAAGCTGGCTTTGAATGCTGCCAAGGTTGGGGCAGCCACAACCTCCCTGGGCAACCTGTTGCAGGGCCTCACCACCCTCAGAGTAAAGCATTTCTTTCTAATATCTAAACTAAATTTCTCCTTTTTCTCTTGTACCCATTATTCCCTGTCCTATCACTGCAGTTCCTGATGGAGAGCCTCCCTGCAGGCCCCTTCAAGTCCTTTAAGGCTGCTATGAGATCTCCATGGAACCTTCTCTTCTCCAAGCTGAACAGCCCCAGCTTTCTCAGCCTGTCTTCACAGGGGAGGTGCTCCAGTACTCTTATCAAATTCGCAGCCCTCTTCTGGACCGGCTCCAGCAGGTCCATGTCCTTCCTACGCTGGGGGCCCCAGAGCTGGATGCAGCACCTACAGGTGGGGTCTCACCGGAGCAGAGCAGAGGGGCAGAATCATTTCCCTTGCCCTGCTGGCCACACTCCTTTTCATGCAGCCCAGGATTTGGGTTGGCTTTCTGGGCTGTGGGCGCACATTGCCGGCTCATATTGAGGATTTTATGTTTAGGGATATACGCAAACATAACGCGAAAGGACCCATTTTGCAGCCCGTTTCACAGCCGGTCCGGACAGCTGCGAGCCCCCTCCCGCACCGGCGGGTGCGCTGCCCACCTGCCTGTCACGAACCCACCGTGGGGCAGGGGCGCCGCTGCCTCGGGACTGCGCCACCGCGGCTTATTTAAAAAAAAAAAAAAACAAAACAAAAAAAACCCACAACAAACATCATCGCAATTTTAGGCGATGAAAAACGTACGCAGGGGTGGCTCTGTGCTTCTTTCCGAAGGGGTTCAGAATCAAAACAACCTGCTAGCCCGAGACGCCCCCCGTGTCCCTCCCCGTCCCTGTGTCCCGGCCGCCATGCCCCCACCCCGCTCCAGCAGCGCAGTTCCCACCTTCCGCCTCCGCCGCCGCTCCCGATGGCGGCGCCCGCGCGCCCGGTGACGCCAACCCGCGGGCGCTGCCGGGAGCGGCGCCGCGCGTGCGCGAAAAAGGCGCTTCCGCCGTCCGGGAGCGGCGGAGTTGGAGGTGGAGGGTCGTGGCCTGCGGGAGTCGCACGGTGCGAGGCGGGGGCAAGGCAGGGACCGGAGCTTCTGGGAGCCCCTCTGTCCCAGGCGGGCGGGACCAGCAGCGCTGCTGGTCCGGGGAGGTGAGTTGTCTAAAGAATTTACGAGGTTAACCAAAGCGTTGTTTGTTTGTTTGTTTCTGGTGCTTGCAGGTTTGCTCCATTCGCGTGTGCGACCCGAAGCAAGGGGTTGTTTTTGCGGCCTCTCCCTCCCGGCGTTTGTAAGAGAACCGAGAAGATGGTGAATGTTCTGAAAGGTGTTCTGATTGAGTGGTGAGTGACAGCGCTTACCGCCTTTCCTTGTGTCAAAACCTGCTTATTTCTCCAGACCTTAAGTAACTTAAGAATCTGGACAAAAGGAATTGTTGTGATGCAACTGTTTAAGTTACCTGTAATTTCCATAATTCCGAAACGTTTTCTTCTAAACATTTAACTTAAGAGGTGATATCGTGACTGTTCGGTTAGGGTGTGATAAATGTACAATTCATACTTGAATTTTTCTCCATGCTATATTACTTTGAGTAAGAACTGTGTTCTCCTGGGTTTTGGTTATCCCTAAACAAAAGTATGCTTTAAGAAAACATGTTTTCATAGTACTATTGCTGAAGACAAAAATGTAAGTTCAAGCTTAGTTTATTAAGGGTTGGATTTTTGGGTTTTAGTTGTTTGTGGGGTTTTTTAAGATGCTTTAGCAGCAGCATAGGAGAACTCTGCTATTCAAGCACCTGGTTCTAGTCATTAGACTTTATCAGTTTATTTTTGTCTCTAAAATTAGTACTGTGAAAGAAACAACCTTTTCAAAAGCTTCATATACTGTATTTAACTTGTGAGTGACTCTTGAGATTAGTAATCATTTCCCTAAAATCTTTGGGAGTGTCTTCAAATGGTGTTTTCTTCTTTTTGTTTGTAACTGTATCTTATTATACTGGGGTGAGATCTGATGGATGTTTGTCTCTACAGTGACCCAGCAATGAAGCAGTTTCTGCTCTACTTGGATGAGTCAAATGCTTTGGGAAAGAAGTTCATCATACAAGACCTGGATGAAACTCATGTCTTTGTATTAGCTGAATTGGTTAACTTCCTCCAGGAGAGAGTAGGCGAGTTAATGGATCAGAACTCATTTCCTATTACTCAGAAGTGAAAAGACAAGAGAAATGGGATTACTGAAAGGAAAGTGAATTTCAATAGCATGGGTTGTTTTAATAGATAACACTGTGATTTGTGAGTTCTACATAGAAGTGGCTACTCTGAAAAATGCATAATTTTCATAGACAAAATACTCTGGAACTGGATTTTGTTTCTTATTTTGAAAGATTATGGTATCTTTACTAAAATCCTTAAAATTCTGCAGTTGAGGACTTGCCTAAAAATTTTTGATGCATGCTCTGTGTTTTTCCTTTAGGATTTTTATCTTGCAAAATGGTGTGACCCAAAAATTAGTGTTTATGCATTAAAATGCTATATGGACTCCTCTGACATGTTATGTTTCTGTAGAATTGTTTGACTCTGATTATAGTGTGACTGAAAGAAAGTAAAGCATATCTGTTAAAGTATGATCTGTGCTTGTTGGAACATCTCTGTAAGTTGAAGGCATGGTCAGATAGTGCTTTAACTTAATGGGGTTTATACACCAGAATGAAAGTCGGTGTGACTGTTTTATTGTTGTGGTTTTGTTTTGTTTTCCAAAAGTTTAACAAATGCCCCATACTACTTGCCTACTTTTACCAAATCACAAATTAAAGGGGTAACAGAAATGGGAGACCAATCCTATATATAATTGCTTTGGTCACAGTAAGCTTTGTGATCAGGAAGGAGATTCACGTGCTCTACCTGCAAAGAGGAAAGCTGGTTTGGGATTTTTTTTTTTTGAGTGTTGTGTTTTTTCCTTCATCTTAGGCTCTTCCTCCCCTATTGCTTTTTGCTGCAAAGGAAAAGTTTCATAGTTTCATAGTCTTTTGGTTTTTGTTTTGGTTTTTTTGCTTTGTTTTTGTTTTTAGTTTTTACATTGTATTTGTAACTCTAGTTCAGACACTGGCTTATTTAGTAAATGAGCTAGTGTATGATGATGGAATCTGTGAAGATTCCTTTTTGCAGGTCAGGCACATACAGATTACAGAAACAAGAACAATAATATGTATTACTTTTTCTCTTATCCTACTTCCTACTCAAAATAGTAAAAATTATTGGATCTATAAGTAATCATTGATATTCTGGGATATTACATCAAAGGGAAGCTTGGTTTTCAGAGCTTCTCATGTACATCAGACACATTTTTATCTTCGGGGAAAAAACAAGTATCAGTTGAAAAGCTTTTGTAAGGAACAGTTTTCCTTGCTGACTCTCCCACTGCTGCTTGTTTTTTTTTGTCCACTAGCTATCAGATTAGTTGGTGGGTTTGTTTTTGTTGTTTGTTTTGGTTGGTCATTGGTTTGATGGGGGGGGGTTGTTTTGGTTTGTTTTTTTCCCCTCAGGAATAGGGAAGCTTCAGGAGAAAGTTTCACTAGATATTTTTAATCAAAAAGCTGTCCAAAGAAAGTTCTGTAGAATTGCATATATTCAGGCTCACGTGGATGAGCAAATAGGCTTGTAGAATTTAGCATCGTGTAATTTCTGTTTCCTTTCTTTGGAATCCTTGTTTGTTTTCCATCCAGATTTTGCTGAAAGGTAAATCATCCCCCACTCTTCCTTCAAATGACAGCATTTGAAAAGTCATGTGTGGAATTCCACCTCTTAAGCTTCTCTATATTTAGCATGTCTAGTGCTCCATTTCTGTTATGATTTTCTTTTTAGGTCTATAATAAACTTCTTGCAGTTCTTGGGTTTTTCTCCTGGTTAATTGCACAGCTTTGCTGTTGCATTACCTGTGTTTTGGCTTACATTTACAATTGATAATGGCTTATGTAATACAGACGGATAGAAATTCCAAACTGTATAAACTAAATAAGCATGCATTCTTATACTCTGCTTGTAACTTTTTTTTCTTATTTTGAGCAAACAAGTTTATGGACTTTTAACTTCTAAACTTGTCAATAATTTGATCCTTTCTGTAACCTAACAAGGCCTAACTGATTCTGTACTGTAAGAATAAACAAACGATGTAAAGAAGCAAATCGGTATCATTGTATGTGGTCTAAGGGACTGAGTTCTTTGTAGTCCCTAGGGAAAAAAGGGTCTTAAATCACATAGTATGGTGAAGGAAATCCAATGAGGAAACTTGAGTAAGTATATGAATTAAACAAACAAAACACCCAACGGTTTCTGGTATTTGAATAAACTTGGACCTCTGAAAGGTTTTGGTTTTTTTAAAATGCATATAATCTTGGAAGTTGCATGCTTTAACAACAAAGAATAATTTAAAAAATATGTATCTATAATGCTCCGATGGGAGAAAAGTAGATATGAGTGTTGAAAATATCAAGACATTTTGAGGTAGTCAGCATTTACACTTTTTCATTTAGGTGTGAAATATTGATGAGTAGAGCTTGGAGTGAAACATGTTAAGAATACATTTGAAAGACGAAGCATTTGAGAATAAAAAAACTGAAGGAGATCTTTGTTAATATATACATGTTTTGGTTATAGAGTTGATATTGTGAGAAAATAGGCTCTCACTCTATTTGAATATTTTATGTTAATTTAGCATCTTTATCCATTACTAATAAGCTCACTTTTTTGCTAATATCTAGCTCAGGAACTTCGCTCTGCTCAGCTTTTGCTTGAGCAATGAAAAGAGAACTCGAACGACAGACTTCTTGTTGCTGCTTGTTAAAGCACCAAATTTTATCTCACTTTCTGCTTTCAGTCTGAGTTGAAAATATCTTGTCTACTGGAAGAAGAACTTGGTTAGAACAATTACCTAAAGGACACTTATTTGAACTTCGTTTATTACTTGCTACTTATTTATACTTAAATCTAAAAAAGATTGCAAGTTCATTTATTTGCCTTTTGTGATGTAAGCCAAGTTGCACTTGGGTAGTTACTGTAACTTGAACATGGTCATAAGTACTGCTTTCCTTAACACAAATACAGAAGCTAAAGACTAATATTTGACAGAAAGATGAGAGATCTCTAAAGCAAGAGAAGAGAATTTGAATAATTCAAACAAAGTATGTTATATGGGAAGAGAAGGTGGAAACTGAAAATACAGCTTCCTGTTAAAGCACCTCATTTTTATTGAAAATTATACTATTGAGCATTTTGAGTTTTTTGTTCAAGTCTTAGATTTTTTTTTTTTCAAGTTTATTAACGGACTTCAAAGAAAGCCGTGTAAAAAGCAAATAAGCCTAAATGCTGCCATATATTTAGATACTTAGACAAATTGTGGGATCAGCTAATTGTGGAGAGTGGGTTATTTTAGCATGGGTTTTGGCAGCACAATGAATATGATCCTGGTTAGTTGGTATAGATAGGGATTATAATAACTTAGTTTACTTGTGCCGAATTCATAAGTCCCCTCTCCTTTTCTCTGGTACAACAACTAGCCCAGGAAGAATAATTGTCCAGTGAACTAAAGGAGGAAATAATCACTAGAGATAATGGATGTTGCACCAAGAAAGAAAACTGTATTGAAAGAAAATAGAGAATGCTTCAGGGAATTCTACCAGTTTATCTGAGAGAACCCAGACTGAGTGGATTTGATTTTGTATCTAAACTGCCAGTGTTGCTTCAGAAAATGGGAGGCATCTGAATCCGTTTGAAATTACAGTGGTTTTGTTTATTTGTTTAATGTGCTTATAATGGTAGTTTGGGGGTTTTTTTGCTACTTAGCACAAAAAGATCTAGGTGTCTGCGTGATGTGCTACACTAAACCTTCTCCAAGTGCTGTTGTACATTAAGAAATCCTATTTTACAGTCTTTCCAGGTTTATAGGGTGCATTCAAAAGCATATCTTCTGAGTCTCTTTTTTTTCCTAATGTGCCATAACAACAGTTTTTACTGTTTTTTCTCACTCAACTCTGCAGGGCCACCTCACATATGCAAGAACAATCTAGAGAACATGTATTTTATGCATTAACAGGATTGTTTACTTTGAATTGAAGATAATGGTATTTCATGGTATCATTTAAGTGACTTGTGTTAACCTTTCTTAGTTGGCATCATCACCATAAAACTGTCCAATTTCAGTCAGCCCCTAGGCTGAACTTGCAAAAATAGGACTCTAAAAAGCATATATAAATGTATGTAATGTGTATGTGTATATGTTTATATATATATAAATGGACAAGTCTTTCATCATATAAACCAACACAGTCTGAGAGGTATATTTTGCTCTTCCAATCAAGCAATTGAAGAAAACAGTAAAGTTTTGTAATAAATTTTTTTGCAGTTCCAAGTTCCACACAAATTTCCACCCTGACTCCTTGATTATCCCACAAATGATCCTGTTAAAGCTGGTAGTGGTTACTGTAAGATGAGGCATTACTCAATATGTCAAAATTGGGTGTCTTGTGTGTGTTTTGTAATTCAGACTGTGGCAAGGCCTACAAAATTAGATTATACAGAATTAAGGATTCAATAAATTGAAAGTCATGGTGATGGAAGAACAAATTCTTCCTAAACTAAGTAATTATCTTTGGTCTTATGACTTAACAACTAATAAGAACTTTAAAAAATAGGATATCTGATAGAAATGTGATGTGGAGTTGGGTTTTTTGTTTTGCTGTTTTTTGGGTTTTGTGGGGGGTTTGGGTTGTTTTTGTTTGTTTGGGGTTTTTTGTTTGTTTGTTTTGGGGTGGTTTTATGTGGGATAGAAGTAGTATTCTACACATTGCTGTTTCAGGTTTTCAAAGCTAAACAGTTGACAGTTTAAAGACAGACCAGTAAGGGGAGCTCTTACCAACATTTTAAGCTGCTATTAAAAAAATTGCAGCCTGGGCTGCGGTGAGTCAAAGACTTAGGGTGCTTTGGAGCATTAGATAGGCATTCAGCTAGAGATGAACATTCAACTTCAAAGGATCCTTCTAAAAAGTTATTTGCTGTAGGAGATTTTGGAATGTAGTATTTTTAGCTCAGAAATTTCTTAGATGTTTAGTTATGCAATTTTTTCTTTCTGTGCTTAGGTACACAGTCATGTTACATTAAAAGGATGAGTCTGAAGTATGGTCTTCCTTCAAATGTTAACCGGTAGGTCTGTGTATCTCCACACCAAGATCCTACTTTAGGAATTGTTCTAAGTTAAATAATTTTTAGTGGGTGCAAATCAAAAGAAGATGTTGTTTATAAGAAGTAACATTTATGCATTTTTTCCCTCTTTATTTCTTCACAGTACAAAATGCGTGTGATTGTAGCGTAGCTGTTACTCAGAGCACAAGCACCATACTGTATGGAAGACATATACAACATTCAATCTTACTGTATTCCAGTCTGCGCTGGGGATTTCTGCATCCCTATCCCTCATCATCATGGCTAGGCTTCGTGAACGAAGATTTGGGATCCCTATCCCTACAGTGTTGCTAATACTACATGGAAATGAGACACATGGAAAGTTTTTCCCTCATTGCCCTCCCCCCCCAAATGAATAGCTTTATTAGTTTACACCTATATAAATGTAAAATTCAGTATGTTCTCTAAACAAACAAACAAATACCCCACAACACATACCAATTAAGTTTTAATAAGAAGGGGAAAAAAACCTCAGGACTTTGAATATTAGTGATTGTATTTCTCATATAAACAGAAAAAGTAATTTTCTCACTTCTGATTGCGTAGCAGTAATAAGAAAATTAACTACAGAATAGAAACAGACTATAACATTGCTGTGAGTGAACAAATTTTAAAAGTGAAAATTTTAGAGTATTACTGTAAGCTTTTAGCTTTTTGTACCTGAGCAATTTTACCTGTTAGTAACAAGTATAAGGTTCCTGAAAGAAATGTCATTTTCAAATTAATATTTTTCTTTTTCCAAAATAAAAGCAGACTCATAATATCCATGCAGGAATGTACCTGAACACACCAAAGAAAATCCATCCAACATCAAAACTGACAGATATTTGATTAGCCACATAACTAGCCCCTCAGGAAAGAAACAGCAAGCGAAATTGCTGGATGACTATAGATTGAAGGATTTGTCTGTCAGAGCTATACAGTTGTTCATTTTTCTATTACAGAAAAGATGGCCCCCATTGTAAATTACAGGACACGCAGAACATTGGGTACACTTGCAGCTGTGAAGAGATCACTCGCAGATAAGGAAGAATTCTGCATTTCTACAATGTTGGCATAGGGGATACACTGTTAGTAGTGAGAGATGCACATACCAAACAAGGCCCTATGATCTGTCACCATTTTGTGTGTTGTGTTCCTGATGTATCAAAGCTAGAGGGGTGAGATCAGAGGATGAAAAAGCAAGAAGGCAGGAAAGAGGGGAAGAGTGTTTCAGGATTGCAACTATTATTTCCTGTTAATTCTGAAATTGAACAAAATCAGAAGGAGCATAAAGACTAAGAGATTACACCAAATTAATTTTAATTTTGTATCCAAAAATAGACTTACAATTAACTAGAACTTAATTGGTTTACAAAAGGTCCTGTATTTATCATCAGAGCCAATGTAACCCAAGGACTGGGAGAGCAAGTTTTCTTAATTTTATGCCTATTATTTTACCTGTCCTGGATGGGACCACTTTTTCACATGGAATGATAGTGTAGTTTTACTTCCTTTTAATCTTTGCATTCTCCAACACTGGCAACTCTACTGAGCATAAAATGTGTTTTGCATGCGTGTTGTATGTATATCATTAGATATACAGGTATTCCAGAAGCTAGAGATTCAGCAGGGATGAGTAACCCTGGAATAATTATGGCCTTCTGTATCATCAAAAAGCTTGAAATTAAAATACAAAAGAAAAATCTCTGTTCAGCTGTAAAATGAAGCATGCTCCCTCTATTTGATTTTGCTTTTGGTCAAAACAAACATTATCTTTTCATTTTAGGAAAGTTATAAAGTCAGTATAAAACTGAAGACAAAAGAGGCGTGGTTTCTTAAGGAATATTTGGAATGGATATTGTTAAGCACAGCCATGACAAAGTCAGTGTGATAGAGGACTGTGACAGCTTTCTGCTACTGGCCAGGTCAGCATTTGGGCAGAGGGAGCTGCAAACAGCATTTAAGGGGAGAAACAGAATAGGGAAGATGTGTGGGCAAAGCTAAGCATTTGAACAATTCTGTCATGTTGTCCTGAGAACCTGAAGCCTTGGAATTAGTAAATGTTTCCCCTTTTGGCTTTGAGTAGCATTTTGTAAAGCTATTTCTGCCGCTTTAGCCCGTCATGTGTCAGAATGAGCTGTATGGAGTGGGAAGGAAGGATTTCTGAGGGTGTATGTGTTTCAGAAGTTGGTTCCTGAAGTTGTTTGCTACAAGTATGAAAAATTAGACCAAGCTGAGATTGCCTTTTCAACATGTAGCTCATATTTTAACGTAATACAAAACAAAGGGAACTCTGAAGGTCATATAAAGAACTTTTATTGGTTGAATTTCTAACAAGACAAAACCCACTACACCTCTAAATTTGAAACAGAAGGAGGCTTTCATGTAGTGCAATTTTCATCATCATCACAGTTACATGAATATCATAATCAAAGCAAGTCATAAAAACAAATAGAGAAGACTATGGATGTTGTCTACCTGGACTTTAGTTAAGCCTATGACACTGTCTGTCACAGCATTCTTCTGGAGAAACTGGCTGCTTATGGCTTGGCTGGGTGCAGTGTTCGCTAAGTAAAATCCTGGCTGGATGGCTGGGCCCAGAGTGGGTGGTGAACGGAGTTACATCCAGCTGGCAGCTGGTCAGAAATTGTGATCCCCAGGGCTCAGTGTTGGGGCCAGTCCTGCTTAATATCTCCATCAATGATCCGTACAAGTGGATTGAGGACACCCTCAGTCAATTTGTGGGTGACACCAAGTTTGGCAGCAGTGTCGATCTGTTGGAGGGCAGGAAGGGTCTCCAGAGTGATCTGGACAGGCTGGATTGATGGGCTGAGGCCAACTTTATGAGGTTCAGTGAGGCCAAGTACCAGATTCTGCACTTGGCTCACAATAACCCATGCAGCACTACAGGCTGGGGGATGAGTGGCTGGAAAGTGGCCCAGAAGAAAAGGACCTGGAGATGTTACAGCCAGCAGGAACATGAGCAGTGTGCCCAGGTACCAAAGAAAGCCAATGGCATCCTGGCTTGTATGAGCAATGCTGTGGTCAGCCAGAGCAGGGAAGTGACTGTCCCTCTGTACTCAACGCTAGTGAGGCCACATCTCGAATACTGTGTACAATTTTGGGCCCCTCACTACAAGAAAGTCATTGAGGGGCGTGTCCAGAGAAGGGCAACAGAGCTGGTGAACAGAATGGAGCACAAGTCTTATGAGGAGCAGCTGAGGGAGCTGGGGTTGTTCAGCCTGGAGAAAAGGAGGCTCAGGGAAGAACCTATTACTCTCTACAACTACCTGAAAGGAGGTTGTGGTGAGTTGGGGGTTGGTCTCTTCTCCCAGGTAACAAGCAATAGGACAAGAGGAAATGGCCTTCAGTTGTGCCAGGGGAAGTTTAGGTTGGATCTTGGGAAAAATTTCTTCACCAAAAGGGTCGTCAGGCATACTGAAACAGTCTGCCCAGGTAAGTGGTCAAATCACCATCCCCTGAAGTGTTCAAAAGGCATGAAAAGGCATGTGGATGTGGAAGCTGGGAAACATGGTTTAATGGTTAATATGACAGTGCTGGGTTAACAGTTGGACTTGATGATCTGAGAGGTCCTTTTCAACCTTAATGATTGTATGATTCTACAGTATGCTCACCTTTTGGGAGAAAGATACTCTTCATTACCCAACAATATTTCTTACAATTTACAGAGGAAAGGGATGTTTTGGAGTCCTTATGCTGAATAGCATTATAAGCCTCAAGCAGGTGGTGGGGATTTCAAGGGGGAACAAACATAGGAAACCGGGGTGCTAATAAGGCTAACTAGACCTTTCACATCTGGAATTCATTTTGTGTCCTTCTAAAACTAGGATTAAAATGATCAGTGAGATCCCTAATCAGGTATTCGTTAAAGTACGGGATGTTTTTGAAATTATTTTATTTGGACCTAGAGCTGCATTCTATCATTGTATTATATTTCGTGAAAACCATAAGAAAAAAAGAAAAACCCCTCAGTATATTCGTAATATTCTTGCAGTGTATTTTTCTATACTTAAGTCTAGGTTGAAATTATTTTTTCAGTGGAGTAAAAGGACTTAAATATTTGATCATGTTCCTTTATAGAACTACACACAGTAATGGAGGCATTATGCTGTAATTATATTGGTTTTGGTTTTGTTATTTTGTTTGGTTTTTTTCTTTTTAAGAATTAACATTTGATCTTGCAGCAACCTCTGCTGTATTTTTTATTATGAAGGGTGATAGCATGGAAGTAATTTGGGACTCTAGAGATAAATTGTGTTTAAGACCTTGAATATTTTGATGGATTTTCCCTTATTCTTTCACATTTTTCAAGAACTCTATATTTGAATGTTGTCTCCATTGAACTTTGCAACAACAACAAAAAAGGACTGCTTAAGCTTTGCTGTGCTGTCCTCTTACTTAAACTCCTCATGAGACCACACTTAGAAATGATAAAAGGTTTTAAAGAAAGTACATATGGCAGGGGTCTCTGTAGATTTAAGCTAAAAACGATATAAATTTGTATCTCTGCCATTAAGGCACCTGTCTGAAAAGCCTCGGGACTTTGGAAGTATTTCCACCAGCTGCTATTTATTTTAATATTCTAATGTGGTCTTTGTTGAGCAAGTTATATTAATTGATTTTTTTAATATTGTAGACATATTCAAAGGTCTCTCTTTGAACAACTAGGGTTTTATAATGCTAAACTTTTTATGAAATGCATAAGAAGGGACCCTACCCCAATGCACCAAATAAAATAGGCCAAAATTACTGTGTTTGTTTAATAGAGTAACATATAGACAGTCATGTCTTTCTCTCCTGGCCCTCCTCAGTGCCCATTTCAAGTTTAATTTACCATGCTTTAATGTAATTGATCACAACTGTATGCAGAATTCTGGGTGAAGTCTTCCCAATACCACTGCAACACTTTTACATTCCAGATCTCTCTTTGAAATTCTGGGAATATTAACTTCTTTCAGGATCTCATCAAATTGATGCCTTGTGGGTATTCTCTTGCTGACTGAAAGATACAGATTTTTCTCCTCCTCTCTTTTTACTTGATGTCTTCAGTTGAAAATGAACATTTGTAAGTCCTTCAATTCATCACTTTTAACTTTGTACTATCATATTTAATCCTATTCTTTTTAATGGTCTGCTTCCATGGGTCATCCATTCTTTTCTGAATGATATATCTATTTTGATTCTAGGCTGTATTGTTGATTCTAAAGTTTGTGTTGTCAGCAAACTTTATTACCACACTCATGTTTTTGTTTTAAGGTCACCTAACAAAAATATTGAAAAGGCAAGTATCATGGCTGATTGTTCAGGGACTCCATTTACTGTATCTCCTCAGTTTGTTTTCTTTGGAGCACCATCCACTGCCACACTTTAGTTCACATCCCTTGCCATCTGTACTAATCCTCATTTCTTCATCTTAATATCTTCCATGGCATAATGTGAAATACTATGTCAAGTTAAAAAAGCAAAAAACAAACCCACATGAATATATTTCCCTTGTTTAGGATATCAGTCATTTGATGAAGAAAAATGCATTTCTATTCAACTTAGTCTATATTGCCCCCTTTTCCCATTTACCAAAGTGTTTTTGTTCTTTTCTAAAAATGTTTTTCAAATCCTTATGTGTCATTCACACCAGATGGATAATTCTCAGCTTGCCCTTATTGTTCCCTTTGTTGAATACAGGTACAGTCTCTTCTCTTTTATATGCTAGAGTTGATAGACTTAAAAAGATTATTGGTGCTTTTAATATGTCAGTTCTTTTTGTATCCTGGGATGACATCTTGTTTTCCCTGTTCAGGTTGCATTAAGCTCCTCGAAGAAGCAGGGCAAAAATATATATGGAAGATTGGAGCTGCTTCCACGACAAAATGAGGCAGGAGGAAAGGTGGGGTGAACAGCCAGTCCACTAGAGGGTTTAGTTAATCCTCATTCAGCCTGGCTATTCTCCTCAGCTACTGAGGAAATCCTTGCTCTATTGGGGAATCTGCCCAAGCAAGCTTTGTTTCTCTTTCTCTGATGTATTCCTCTGTGGTGGAGGAAAATTGCAAGGTGAGGTACATCAAAAGGAAATGCCTTTTGGAATCATTTGAGCATATAAAGCTAACAAAAATTATTCAAGTTTGTATGTGGAAGAAGTACAAGTGAATAGGTTTGCATGGGAAAAAATGAGTAAGTTTGCATGTGAAACTCTCCAATGCATTAAAAATGGGGTAGTCATTTATGCTGTAAATTCAGAGAGAGGTGAAGAAGGAAAGTAGAATAACGGAGGCATCTACAAAAGCAGTTGTTGCATTGTAACACAAGACACTTCAGTACCTATTCTAATTTAGGTCCTGTGGGGGAGTGTTCTGCAAGGGGAACTCTGTGTCTCTTTTTTTTTTTTACAACATTTAAAGGCAATTTTAGGCTTCTCAGTTGTATAGCATACGTAGCTGAATTGAGCTTGTGGAACCCAAAGGTGTTGTCAAGTTTTCGTAATAGTCAGCCTTGTGCAGATTTAACCACATGCCAACATTAAATATGTTTCTGCTTACCTGCTAATGATTACACCTGAGAGATACAAGACTATAAATGTATTATGCTGATAGAGTGAGCTGCAGCAATAGTAAACGTGCATTTTTCTGTGCATTTTTATTTAGTCCTCACCAGGTAACGGGGCAGAATTAGTGGGACTCCTGCAAGGTATTACTCAGTCATGATCATAGTTTGTAAAGGCTGGTGAACAACTAGGACACATAGTTTTCTTTTGTGATTATGAACCCAGATACAACTTCTAATGCAGCTGAGAGAAGGGTCTAGTAGGTAATACTGTTGCACCATAGTTAATGTACCTGGGTGGAAAGGACAGGGTTACAAAGGAGTTTAAAGCAGCAGAGGTGTTTTGCACACCTCTCTCTGATGTTTTTTGCTTTAGTACCGAAATTAAATTCTTATGATATGATGGCCTGTAAATTAGGAATCAAGCTAAGTTAAACACAGGAACTGAGTGATACAGTGATTTTTAACTGTTTTGGCTCATTAAAATTTTCTGCTGAAGAAGTAATTAAAATATACGAAATGTAGGCCTACTGGGGGTGGTGGTTGCCTTTTGCAGATATCTAGTGGGTAATTCAGGGACCCTGGTCTCCACAGCCCACCAGTTGAGAACAACTGCTGTAATGCACCCAGAAATGGAGCCCTAACTCCCTGATAACTTTTTACTGCACTTTAGCTATAGGATCTGTTAAGAGTTGCCCCAGGGTTTAGTCTGTGTACGGTAACTGAAAATCTTCAATAAAAAAGCAACTTTTTTTTCTAAATGAAGATTATATTAACAGATGAAATTTATGCCTAACTCTAATACCTTATCTCAGGCTTCAAGTCTTCCAGATTTTCACACACCTAGCTGGCCCTTGTCAAAAGTTTGGCTCGTTATTGCTGTAGGTTGTAATATAAAATTCTTATGGAACTTTGGGGAATGGTGTGAAAAATATTTACCCTTTTAGTTTCTCAGATGTTCAATAAGTTGTAATTCCTAAAGCCAGCAGGGTATTGGGCCTTTTCACTTCCTGCTCTCAGTGTACTATTTTTTGGATGGCTTTTCTAGAGCTGATAATTACAGTTTGTTCCTGGTTTCCTTAAACTACTAAGTGCTCCACACCTCTTTTGTTTGGGCATTTTGTTGGTCCTTTCTGAAGAAAGTGAATGTGCACTGAATGTGATACCAGAATACAGCATCAAAGTTTGTTTCCAACACCAATTTCCTTTTTCCTGAGGCTCCCCCAGGTCTTGTAGTGTTGATATCTCTAGATTGTATTCTGAATTCTGAGGACAGAGGTATTCTCTCCCGCAAGACACCCCCTTGACCCGTTACTGTAAGCATGATTTTCTCGGAGCAAAGGTTACACTTAGCATGGGACAGTGGTCAGCACAGCTAACTTTCACTCACTGTAGCTTTTGGGTCGAGCCAAAATTCAGGAATATAGTGGTGTCAGCGTTTGTGATTTTTGCAGGGAGGAGTGTGAGGTACATGACGAGGCTCAATGCCCCAGATACAATGCACCAACTTCTTTTCCTTCTTTCTCGGCCCTAAAGGCAGGAGGGGTAAGTCAGCCGTAGGTGCTTTGTTGTCAAATAACCCCTATTTCGTACAGGCCATTGTGATTCCTGTTTCAGAGGGGGGTGTGGGGCTGAGGGGAGACAGTGGCGGCTGTTTCCCCTGTCAGACGCGCTGTTAGCACGCCGCTCCGCAGTGTGCCCCCCCGCCTCCCGCCGTGCCCTCCGCCGGGTCCCGCGGGGGCTCCGGGGCAGCCCCGGCCCGGCGGGGGCGGAGCCGGCCGGGGCAGTGTGGCGGTCACGTGGCGGGGGTCACGTGGCGGGGGAGCCGGGCCCAGCCGCCGCCGCCGTTCCGGGAGCGGTGAGAGACGGAGCCGGGAGGGCGGGCAGGGAAGGAGGGAGGGAGGGAAGCGGGGAGCGTGGGGGGGAGGGAGCCCGCGGGCGCGAGTGGCCGCCGCCCGCTCCGCCGCTGCCGCCGCGCCGAGGTGAGTGCGGGAGGGGGGGCGCGATGGGCCGGGCGCTGTGCGGGGCCGCGGGCGGCTGCGGGGCTGTTTTCCTTTTGTTCCGGTGGGCGCCGGCGGCCGGCAGGGCGGTCCGCTCTCTGGGGGCGGGAGGGTCCCGGAGCGCCGCCGGGACGGGCGCGTCCGTCGTGTGCCGCGAGCCGCGTCCTTCCCGCGGCGGCTCCCCCGCGCCCGGCGGGCACCGGCCGGGATGAGCCCCGGGAACGGCGGGCGAGGGGCAGCCTGGAGCCCCCGGCCTTCCCCCGCACCTACGGCTCTGGGCGGGGGAGCTGGGGGGGGTCTCCGCCCTCTCTCAGAGACCCGGGAGCCGCGGGCGGCGGCGAGGGGAGCGCTGGCTCCGGCAGCACCTGTGACTCTCCGCGCACCGCCCGTACCGCTGCGATGTGTAAACATTATTGTCTTTTCCATCTTATTATTCTCTTATTTTCTTTTTTTTTTCTCCGACGTCTCTCCAGACCCCCTTACGGGGAGGGGGGCGGGGAGGTCTGGGGGCACACGGTTCGGAAATGTACCCCACGATATGGTAAAATTCGCCCAAGGAGCGCAACTCCTTCGCATTCTTTCGTGTTGTGTTTTCTCATCGTGCCTTTCAATAAGTGTCTGTGTGCGAACGTGTTCCAGCACATTGGCTTCCTAAAGGTTTCCGAAAAAAGTGCACGAATCGTTTGCCTATTCAGTGCTTAAATTTGACGTAGACATTAGAACATACAATTAAAACAGCTGTGTGGGGTTAGATTAAAGGTCCGTCTTGTTTGGATTCCCGTTTCTGCAAGTGGCACGTAGCAGATGTTTAGGAAACACCATAACAACAGGGTGAGCGTGCTGTGAATCTTTGGGAAAACAGCCAGGCCTCCAGCAATTTGAGGTTAAGGGACTGCCTGAGTCAAATGTGATGTTTTAGTATTTAAGAGTCCTTTTTCTTCCATAACTTAGATATACATGTTTTCAAAAAAGAACAAGGCAAAGGCCTCTATATAGAAAAGTTTTTTTCTTAAAAAAAATATAATTGTGGTCATGTTATTGTCATAGGTAGTTTCATTTTGCCTATATTACATTTGCCTGTCCAAGGATTACTGATTCATGAGCAATATCCTGTGTTTTGAATAGGTAAGGGATATTTGCAGTGGATATTTTCTACACATATGGAAACTGTAAATAAAAAAATTGTTTTTTAATGTCTGCTTTTACAAATAATTTGCAAAATGTAAATCTTAACACTAAAAATAACTGTTTAATAAAATTAAGTATAGTAAGAGCTATGTCAAAATATCGGGTGTTTTACCAGAAACACAGTATTGGCAGCTTTGAAGATGATTATATGAACCCCTAACATTTAACTATTTATACTTAAGCTTAAAGGGTTAACTTGTTTTCTCATTACATCAAGACTTCTGGTAAAATAATTGCGATAATACCATCACAGATGTTTCCACAATAGCAAAAGCATAGTGATTCCTGGGGATGCTAGCCATCGACTTGATCTTGCAATCCTAATTCAAGAAATAGCTTCATGCCAGTAATTCCTAAGATTGCTCTTATAAGGAACATTCGCACAAGTGGGCCTCATTTTTCACAGGCAATATGAATGTCAAGCAAAGTAGAGCTATTTCAAAAAACTGCATATTCCCCCCACGCCCCCAGTGGAATTTTATAAGAAGGTCATTATCAGTTTCTTGGGGGCTGAAAGGAGATAGTGGGTTGGTGTGTGTGTATAGATAGATATATAAGATTAAAAATAGCTTACAAAACTGACAACTATAAGTGTTATAAATGATTTTCATAGAACGATGATTATTTTTTTTGTACATCACTTCTAACAACTGTAGAATTCTCACCTAGTCAACAGATGTTTATTGTAAAACCCTTAACATGTTTCATTATTCTGTGAAAACCCTGCTCATGTTGAACTATACTGAGCTCGTGATGGGCTGTTTAAAATATTCAATATATTTCCTTCAGTAAGGCGATGAATAGCTTTAAATGGTTCTGTTATAACCTTGCACTAAGAAAGCTCTTTAGTGCACCTGATTCCTTTTTATCACAAAAAAAGATTGATTCAGCTGAACTTTCAAATAAAATCAATTTTGTTTATAACTAGCCTCTAGAAAAAGTTGTACTTGTTTTATGTAATTATTAAGCATACTTATAATACACAGCTTTTAGCAGTGCTTTTCATTATTAGGTCTCAAAGCACCTTGCAAAAGAATTCAGTGTAATTATTCTCTTCTTATCTTAGGGTAATTATTATCATCTTATCTAGTGCTCATAAAGAGATCATTGTCTGCCTGTGATTGCTATAAGAAACTCTATAAGAAGGTCTAATAATAAAATCAGATTTTTTGTTTAATCCTTTTTTTACACTAAACCCCCACAAACTCACTTTTTGTTTTGTACAGTTTTCTGTTGCAGCATTTTTATTTCATTTAATGAAGACTGAGGTAATTTCATACTGTACTTTCCATGCCAGTGTTGGAAGCTAAGCCTGTGCTTTACATATAACAGACTTCTCTTCTTAGTGTTAGAAGAGACTTTGCTGAAGGCTTAACCAAATTCATTGATGAGTTAGAAAATTATTCAGGACAGTTCCTGTTGAGGTGATTGAAGTAGTAATGGTGCACGCCTCTAGTTCAGTTACCAGTGAGCTTGACTGCTGAGAGAGTTAGTATATATGTCTCTTGATATCTATCAGGAAGAAAAGTGTGCGTGAATGTGTGAGGTTACATGGCCAGCATCCTCATGTCTTCTTTGTTTTCCTTCATCTCCACCACGTAGAGCTGGTAGAAATAGTACAGAATCTTACATTTCATTTTTTTGACTGGAACCACCAGTTCCAGTCACGATCAGTGTTCCATTTTTGTAATGCTCTGGTAGCAGAACAAACTTCTGATGCTAGAGGTGTGAAGTACACACCCTTAAGTTGTTTTCCAACTACCTCTATCAGTTGGGGTGCGCAGATGATTATTACTAATTATATTATTGGTGCATGTAAATAGTTTAGTTTAGGTCTTGAGGTCTTCTACTCAGTTGCTATTTTGCAAAATAGGATGAAAAGTCTTTTTTTAAGTTCAAGACAATACATTAAATCATTGCTATTTGGGGATAATATACAAGTTAGGAAATGTACGAAAGGTTTGATAAGAGAAGGATTATAGTTTGGGAACTATGAGAGGAAAGTCCTGCTTATCAAACCTAATTTCCTTTTACAACAAGATAGCCCACCTAACTGGTCAAGGGAAAGCAGTCGATGTCATGTTTTTGGATTTCAGTAAAGCTTTCTATACTGTCTCTCACAGAATCCTTCTGGACAAAATGTCCAGCACACAGCTGGATAAACACATCATGCAGTGGGTGAGCAATTGGCTCATGGTCAAGCACAGAGGGTAATAGTGAATGGGTAACCTCAGACTGGTGACCTGTCACTAGTGGGGTTCCACAAGGCTCCATCTTAGGCCCTGTGCTCTTCAACATCTTCATAAATGACTTGGACGCAGGACTGGAAGGGATACTGAGCAAGTCTGCAGATGACACAAAACTGGGAGGAGCTGTTGACTCTGTCAAAGGCAGGGAGGCCCTGCAGAGAGACCTTGACAAATCAGAGGACTGGGCAAACACCAACCATATGAAGTTTAACAGGGGAAAGTGCTGGATTCTGCACCTGGAATGGGGCAACCCCGGATGTACGTACAGACTGGGGAATGAGGTATTAGAAAGCAGTGCCATGGAAAGGAACCTGGGGGTCCTGGTCGATAGCAAGTTGAATATGAGCCAGCAGTGCCCTGGCAGCCAGGAGGGCCAACCGTGTCTGGGGGGCATCAGGCAAAGCATCGCCAGCCAGGTGAGGGAGGGGATTGTCTCGCTCTGCTCTGCAGTGGTGCGGCCTCATCTTGAATATTGTGTGCAGTTTTGGGCAGCACAATAAGAGAAAGATATTAAGCTGTTAGAAAGCATCCAAAGGAGGGCATGAAGATGGTGAAGGGCCTTGAGGGGAAGCTGTATGAGTAACAGCTGAGGTCACTTGGTCTGTTCAGCCTGGAGAAGGGGAGACTGAGGGGAGACCTCGTTGCAGTCTACAACTTCCTTGTGAGGGGAAGAGGAGGGGCAGGCGCTGATCTCTTCTCTGTGGGGACCAGTGACAGGAACCAAGAGAATGGCCTGAAATTGTGTTGGGGGAGGTTTAGATTGGATATTAGAAAAAGGTTCTTCACCCAGAGGGTGGTTGAGCACTGGAACAGGTTCCCCAGGGCAGTGGTCACAGCACCAAGCCTGACAGAGTTCAAGAATGATACTCTCAGGCACATGGAGGAAATGTTTTGAGAAGTCCAGTTTCAAGAAACTACCTATTGCTGTGTTCATTTTTGTATGACTCTTTGTACTGAACCATTATTTTGTATTTGATCCATTATTTCTATGTTGTGTCATTTTTAACTAATGCTGTTGTTTACATTATTTTGCAGTACTTAAAAACTTCAGTATGTTTTAAATGATCTGTGATAATAGTTTTCACTTTGTACTTATACCTATGAAAGACCTTAGTATTATTCAGCTATGTGCCATACCATTGATAGCTATATCAAAGCTGGTCTTAGGAATCTCCCACTGGAAAGCTGGGCTGTTTGTGTAGTGTGGAGGTCCTTTGTTGCTTTCTGCATAGTTTGAAAGCTAGCAGACCCAACTGGTAGTCATACACTTCCCTGGGTGTGAACAGTCTCCAACATCCTTGTCTAGTACAAAATACTTTTTGCAAAACAGTTACTTGAAGAATGATTCTCCCATTAGAATATAAAGATCTAGCATTTCTCAATAGTCATATCAATCCATCCAGTCAGTTCTTCCTCTGCTTTGTATGTGCAGTGGAATAGATTCCTCTCCTTTGAAGACAGTCTTTTCACTAAATACTTGTTGAAGCAAATATCTTGCAGCTTAACTGCTTTCTAAATAAAGTCTTCATATATCTATTGTTTGACTAGTTTAGACGGTAATCGCAATGTAAAATTTCAAAGAAGGCCAAATCCATCATAGCCATTTAAAGAAAATTTGTGCAAATACTTTACCAGTGGTACCTGGTGCCATTTAAGCAGACAAAAACATAGAAAGGAGCCATGAATGTTGGACACAATATGAAAAGAGAATCTTTCTGCATGTATAATAAGAATATGATAGAAGAGTAGTATTTTTGAAGATAAGTAGCAAATAAAGTTATTGTAAAAAGCAAAGGTTGACTGCCTGCTGTGATCGTAATGGATCACAGTCCACAGGAGGCTCTTTAGTTATAGAAAGACCATAACTAACAAAATTCTTAAGTTGTGAGAGGGAGAAAGCACTCTCACTTTTATTCTCTTTTGGGTGCAGTATTTAGTACAGTGGGAACCCATATCTGTTGGGCATCCAAGCATTAGTAGCAATGTTATCACTACCTGTGCTTTATAGAGAACAGATCTCTCTATTCTAATGAAAAGGTGGGATGACTTTTAGGAAATCTTTTCAGTTGTAAATACCTAAAAAATAAAACAGAACCCTAGAGATCTGCCTGTCTAAAATCTGAATAAAATACCCGGAAGAGAGATTGACTAACATAAATCCTGTCTTGCAGATCATAGGAGGTGTGGATAATAGTTAATGTTGTATAAAAATATAAAAAATGTTACTCATAAAGCTATTTTAAGTGTTAAGTAAAACTTTTAAGGGGGAGTGAATTCAGCTAAGGGAGAAGGAGGAAGAGTTACATATTTGTGGTGTCTTTCCCAGCTCTCACGAGTCACGTAAGTATATTAAGAACTGTTACTATATAAATATCTTGGCTCCCATACAAGTGCCCTACATAGTGTTTGGAAATGAGGGACTTGAACAGTGTAGGTGTTGAACCAGCTTTAGATATTGTACCTTCCTTTTTCCCAGGCACAGAAATATGGACCTAAGAATGGTATATCAGCTCAACCCAGAGATGTTTCTACATTAGTATCTTGTTTTTAACAGTGAATGATAGCAAATGCCCAGGGAAGAGTATCATAGGGTGTGCAAATAGCTGAGTGTCTGAAGGGAAATATCACTGATTTCTACCAGGATGCAGTTTAGGGGTCTCTGGGCAGATGGTTTGGTAATTAATCACATGGGTTGTAATAGTTACGAATTTATGCATCTTTTTTTTGAACCTACAATAGCTTTAGCATCTGCTACATCCTATGACACAAGAATGACAGAAGTTTAAAGTGCCCATTTTTAGTTAGACTGTTGCCACTGTAAGAGTTACAGTCCTCCACTCCTTTCATTTTATATGGTGTAAAACCCAGTTGTTTTTAATTTGTAAAATTTTATACAAAACTTTAATGGATAAAGTTGAGTTCTTGATGTGTACATATGGAATGTGAGGCCCTGTGTGTGAACTCTCGTTTATTGAGAAATACAAAAAAAGAAGTCTTCATAAAATCTCACTTCCAGTAAAGTCCAGTTTATTTATGCCTTGCATTTATCTTAACATGGAACCTGAGAACTGCTTATAACCAGTTTTGCTCTTAGCAATGTGTCTTTTTGTAAAGACCGTGGTGTTCATATCTTTATATGAATTCTACCTATAAAAAGCTGACCTTTGAAAAGTAGTTGCCAAGTTTGTAATTTTTTACAAGAATAAAGGAAGTTTTGATGGAGATTTTGGTGTGAACTTTCTGTAATTGAGTAGCAGAGGACACATATCTGTATTTGTCATATGGTCATTCAAGAAAAAAGTAAGGCATTCCTGAATAATTTGGAAACAGAACACTATGTTAATGAAATGGCTCTTTCCTATGGTCAATAACCAAGAGGAGAAAAGACAATGCAGAAAGAATTGTGTCTTGCTGATACCATCTAAGAAGTCTTTCTGCTGTGCCTTTTGCAACTGGACTTGTCTATCTTGCATTGGCCTCTTTAGCCACCAGCGCGCTTGTAGCAAATGTGGGTAGAGCCTTTTCCAAATCTTTGTTCGTGAAGCCCAGCCTTGAGATGAGATGGTCAATACCCAAATTTTCACTTAATCTGTGAGGAAACAATGATATAAATCAAATGGGTTTGATGTGCATTTCCGGACTTGGATTGCTGTGGAGTCTGTTGAGTACTTTTGCAGTTTGATATGAACTTATCCCTGGTTTGGATTCCTACTTCCTTCTCTTAAATGTTAGGGTTTGTTAGCAGATCTTTAATGATGTTTAATGATGTCTAAGGCAAAGGATCCTTTATGGCAAATATTTTTTTTTTTTAATTTGTCAGAACAGAAAATGGGGCCACAGCTTCCATTGTCCATTAGCTGTTTATTAATTCAATTAACTGAAACAGTGAAAGTGGTTGATTCTAGGAGAGATTTAAATAAATGTATTTGAATTTTATAATGACATGGGAAGCTATGCAGTGGAAATCTTCTATCTTGCATGAATAATCAGGTGATAAAATTATACCAGCTCGTGTTACAGGTATGCACTTTGGAACCATTTTTCCAAAGTGGAGATAAAGATATAAAAAAGATTAAAAAAAGATTAGAGCAGTGGAGGAAGGGACACAGTTCTTCTAAGGATATCTATATCATCTTATTGGGAACTGTAATAAACCACTATGAGCAGGAATTAGTCTGTTCTCTCAACAAAAAAAACTTTCATGCATCGACAGGGTTCTATTAAAAGCAAATACAAATCACAAGATTAAGTGGTTAAGTCCTCTTCCTTTGAGTTACAGACCTTCCAGAGGTGGATTCCTACCAGATTTTGCCAGCCCACTGAGGAGACATTCTCTCTTCCTTTATACCAGCAGAAAAACCCTGCGGAACATGTATTAAATCCAATATAAGTTATTTCCTAGTGTTGCAAAGAGAATTTTTGAATTTGAAAGTCTGTTCACTGGAGCTGTAATGAGATTGAGAAAAGTGTACTGTATAAAAAAAGTATAATTTGAGCTCAATACTAGTGCTAGGAGTATGATGGCTGTACAGTATTAGTCCGTCCTCCCAGAAGCATCAGAGGCTCATGCTGGGTAAATGCGTTGACAGCACCTCCTGGAAAATGCCTAAGCTTACATGCTGTAAGTCTTATTAGCAAGATGCCAGTCTGCTCTTCTGCAGAGGAAATGGACATGGAGTGAGGACATAAGGGAAACAGAGCAAAGATGATGCGTACAGACACATTTCGTCCACATAATGTAAGTAGTTCACAAGAATTGTGTATTACGTACTTCCTAGTAGCAAATTGCTGACTGTCCTCATTAGGGAAACATGTTCAGTCAAAAATACCCATATCCAATAGGTAAATATCCAATACCTGAATGACAGAGAGATGGTGAAGCCAGTGAAGACACATGGACAGGGGTGACATGAAGCAGTATGAGGATTTAATAACCATGTTGACTCTTAGAGGCAGGATTCACAATGGCTTTTTAAAGGAATGATTTTAGAGTCTGGCTTCGGTGACTTTAGACTTGGTATCGTCTAAATCTTATTAAGGAGTTATAGAGGACTTTGTTTTCTTAATTGTTATGGACAAGAAATTAATAATGGGAAAAAACCAAAACCAAACTACTATTTATTTTTATTAACAAAGGAATTGGAAATTGCTCTCTCTTCCAAGGATTTAAATGAAAGACCACTGATTAGATAGTGATGATGTAGCTAGGGAGATGAGGAAGAAGATTATATGGAAAATTCTTATAATACAGTTTCATTTTCAGTACTATGCTGGTGGGTTTTGCAGTCATTATTAATACAGAAAACAGATGACCTGAATAGTGGTTATTCTGGGCTAAAAGTGACCAGTAATGCTGAAAGATCTCACAAAAGATTGCCTCCTATTTCCATGAGATGCAACAGTAAAGTCTTTTGTCCCTGTCATAGGGAGGTTATATTCCAATGGTTGGATAGTTAATTGTCTTCCCCTTCTCCCTTTGGAGTTTGCTTTAAATATTTCTAGTGTGAGGAAACTTCTAGCTGGTTTGGAGAGAAAATATTTTTGATTTAATTGTCCAGTGCTGTAGTGCCAGAACAAGCTCTTGCAGTTAAGAGTTGGATGCGGTGATCCTTGCGGGTCCCTTCCAACTCAGGATATTCTGTGGTTCTGATTCTGTGATTCTGAATTTTAAAATAGCATTGCTCATTGAAACTTCAGAAATACTAGGAAAACTTTGATCCCTGATTTGGATTTGAATTTGTTTCCATCCTTGTCATCCAAGGATTCACGGGGAAACCAAGAATTAGTCAGCATTTACTTTAATGAAAATCCTCCTAAAATGATCAAATGACCTTTGCATTGGAAATAGCAATAGGATTTTTATAGTGTCTTCAGGAGTAGATCTGCTACTAGTTGTCCATCATCTTTAAGGAAGATATAATGGGACAGATATGTCATGAGGTTTTGGATCATACTGATTTTCCTCTGGCTGTGTAGTCACAGTTTTGACAAGTATCATCAGGAGATAAATCTTGTTTGGGTTTTTTTTTGGTTGTTTAGTTTTAAAGCACCTCATTGTGTTAGCTGATCTAAAAATCTACCTGAAAAATTGCCCCAATTTAAAAATAAATAACAATTGCATGCAGGCATACTTGGCTGCACAGCAAGATCTATTTTTAAAAAAGGTTTCTGTCTTTTTTTTACTTAATTTTAATGATCCAGAGTTTTTCCTTCATTTGAGACATCCTAATGAATTTTGACATCTTTTCCAGTCCTTCGTAATAGATAAATGAATGCATCCTCTGGATCAGATTTCAGAATCATTTGTGTGAGGGAGGCCATGCTTATCTTCAGATAACCCCAGGTATTCCAGTAATTCCTAGTGTGTTTGAAGTTCTGCCTCTGTTTGGTGTTTACTCTGGCGGGTCTTGTGGTTGGAAAGGTGAAGTAGGCTGTAGGAAGCTGCTGCCATATAAGTACAGCAAATTAAAAGGCAACTGCAACCTGATGTAGTTGAGTGTTCTGATGAAATGGCGATTTAAAAAAACCAAAACCAACCTGTGTCAGTCTAAAGTAACAGTTAAATTTTGATTTTATTTTTCTTGTGCATTAGTTGAGGATTACAGCAGCAGGCTGGGAGTCAGAACTTCTGTACTCTCTCAATTCTACCATAAGCTTCTGTATTGCCTTGAGATGCTTAATTTTCTTTTACTCAGCAGTATAATGAGAATAATGCTATTTTCCTACTTCTTGTAGGATTCACTGAGGCTGGTAAAGCACTCCTAGGACATTGGATAAAAGGTTCAAAATTTCAGGCTCATGTTAAAAGAAATCATGGTGTAGTTTGAATTGAGTCAAATGTTCAGTCAACTGAAAGTGATTAGACTGGGTACCAGTTAAACTAAAAATGTTCCAGAAAGAGAGGGGACTGAAACAGGACAGGCTAAGCTATAAATACTGGTATGCAACTCTTTATTTCCTGGTGTTCTAGCTGATTCTCGAGGCTGTAAACTCTTGGCCTTTCACTTAATGTTGTAAACCATCAGACGCAGAAACGATGCTAAGGTTACAATACTTTAAAACCATAAGAATGACAAAAGTGCATGCCTGGATGAGGTATCCACATAGGGCATGTATTTGGACATATCCAGTAAAGCACTCTTGTATTGAAGGATTCCTCCACGTGCTTGTACTGGATAGGGAATCATGGAAGGAGTCCACAGTGTCACTAGATTAGAGTATGGTGTGTTGGGATTTTTGGGAGTTAGCAATGAGAAGTCTTTATCATTCATTCATTGGTAAGAGTGTATTTGTGATGAAAAGCTAGTGCGTTTCTATCTCCCCTGCGTATTAGAAAATACATCTGCAGAGTATTCAGCTTTATCCACAGAGATGCTTTTTGGCTGCAGATATTTATGTAAGGTTGTGGGAGTTTTCATTTTCACAGCAATGTTTGTGTTTATTGAAGCAGTACAAATAAAGCAGGGTTGCTCTTTTGTTGGAAAGTCTTATCCTACCTGCTTGGGATTGTTTCTGGAGGACAGATTACTAATTCCTATAGCATTTTTCTTTAATTCTTTAATGATTAACTCAGCTATGATGCCCCAGATTTATTTTTGAACAGTGTAGTATATAATATACCAAATGCAATTTATTGATGTTGATGTTAGGATGAAAATTAAACATTAAGGTTATGTGCCTAAACTTCCGCACAGCACTGCCTTTGCATTATAAGTGAAGTTGGGTGCTTACATTAAACTAGTGTTTTTTTCTGAGAAAGTGAGACTTAAATTCATGATGCAGGTATGAAGTTTGCTCTCACAAACTGTTAATCATTTACAGTTAACAGTTAACTGCAGCAGTACAGTTAACAGTTAACTGGTAATAGGACCGTTATTTCTTGCATCTGGATATAGGTAGAGACGCTGTGAAGAAGAGAACTGTACTTCCAGATAAAAAGGTGAATATAAAATTTCTTAGGTCAGAGAGTGAGGTAAGAAAACTCAAGAAGGTCCTTATTTTGAGGCTTATTAGTGTTCTGGTGCAAATGTTTACTCTAAACAAATTAAACCAAAAAAATGAGACATGCCATGAAAAATGCAGTGAACAAAATTGCATTCTTTTGTAATAATTTTCTTCACTAGGTTTCTCAAATTGTGGTGTGAAGCTCCCTGGGTGTCTCATCTTGAGCTGCTTGCCACCTCTCTTTGTAACATGTCTTGTTCACCTATCTTTTTTTCTTTCTACTTTTTTAAGGGCTTATACTTTGTCTTCACAGATTTACTTGCCTTCTTTGAGTACCTGAGTGAATTCAGGAGTCTCTCAGGGATTTAAATTCATCAAAAGATGATAGCACTGTCGTGTTTCTTCTCTTTTCCCTCTGCATTTTTGAGTTTTTCTTTCAGGACAGGCTCCTGTGGCTGTGTGATTGATACTGTGCACAGTTCCTCATAGTGAGACCGTTAAGGTTTTTGCTCTCTAAACTCTGATGTTTGTTAGGTGGCCTGTACCATAGTAGTCAGGCCTTCTCTTTCAAGCTTTTCTTGCAGGATATTTCAAAGTATGAATAAGCGATAACAGGGAGGGAAGAGTTGCGAGAGATGCTGGATTCAAAGAAGTGTGCAGCTTGTTTAGCAGCATTAGGCTATCTAGTGCACTTTGCAGCACTCTTGCTGTGAACTGACAGGCTTTTGTTCACTATTTTGGAAAATTTCAGGCCCAGAACTCTGGTCAAAACACTATTTAGACAAAAAATGGCTACTGCTCCGAAACCTATAGTCTCTCTTCTTGTGTTAAGGTTGTCAGACTTAATATAGAGGTGTGCCATACTCTACTATTTGAAGGATCAAAGGCTTAATAAATGTGATACTTCAAGTTGTGAGTTATTTGCCCTAGCACCCATTCACACAGAGTATCTTCTGCAGAATTTTTCTGGTGTTTAGAAACTAAACACCAGAAGTTTAAAGTGGACAAAAGTTTAAATTTTTTCTGATAGGTTTGTGTAGTCTGTGTTTGATTTCTTTTTTTTCTTTTTCCTCTAGATTCAAAATCTTTAAGGATTGTAAACAAGGCATTCCCTCATGCTGGTGATAAGTCAAAATCTGCCTTGGGACAATTACCTCTTTCTTAGCATGATGTCAGTGGAAAGCCTGAAAATGCTGCCATGCAGCAGCTTGCTTTCTCATCTGGAAAAGTACTGTTTATTGTCAGGGGCTTGTTAGATCCCTAGTATCATAGAAATTGATTGTATATAACATAGTCATAACATCCTTGGGTCAAATGCCTTGACTCTTTGTGGTTATACCCACAATCAACAAGGTTTCATAGTGTGTTTGTAGCTTGAGAATATAAAAACATATTTTGCTGAACCTATGCCTTGATCTGCTGAAAAGATTGCTTCCTGCTTTCCACTGTTTTTGTTGCATATTTCTGTCACACAGAAACAAAAATGAAGCAAAGCTACACAGCTTTTGGGTTGAGACAAGTATAGTGGTTATCAAGGAGGTATTTTTCCACGTCGTGTTCTGTTCCCCCAGCCCCTGTCATGTTATGTGATTACAGTAGTAGCCAAAAATATGTCTGTGAACAGTCCAGCATGAGGATAACACTCTCTTCTCTCAGGAGTTTGCAATCTGCATTAATTTTTTAAGGCAGACACATATTGTATATTTCTATCAGTTAGGTCTTTACGGGAATAATTTGAAGGGAATCACTGCCTTCCTAATTTTTTCATCAGCATTTTGTCTCTGTTTTGCTTAATTGCTGATTGCACATTTTTTTTTAATAACACTCCTATCTAACTTATTGAGACAGGATTGTCTTGCATAGTGGATTTTATGAACATGTAGTTTCTGATGTCAAATAATTGAGCATTTAATTGATGTGCTAATAAAAAAAATGCTTCAATAACTTTGGTTTTGTTTCCTTTTTTAATTTGTTTTTGCACGTGTCCTACAAATGCTATTAGTAGTCTGAAGGATACAGATTCTGCCACCTCTCTCCTCCCCGAACCCTGTATCTTTACTAAGCTAATTAAGCATCCCTTGTACTAGATGGCAGATGACACTCTAGTATGTATGTAAGGCTCTTGACCTGTTTACTCAGTCCAGGAAATTAATACCATGCCTGAAATCTGATTTGGGCTTTTTGCCCAAGAGCTGTAGCATTGTGGCTTCAGAATAAAACTACATGAATTCCACATGTTGATCTAGTGCTCTTTTTACCCTGTGAACCACCTGCCTCATCCTTAGCCTTAGTTCAGCCTTAGTTCATCCCATTTTCCCAGAAGGAAACTTGTTCCTTGTGTCTTTGCTTCCCTCTTAGAGGGATTCCCTCCAGCTCTGCCGTTAGCTGCATGACTGGGATAATGTTTGTTGTGACCTGATGTCTCAGCTGGAAGGGAGCAGATCAGTCACCGGTCAGATTTGAACCAGCTTTGAAAGATTGACCCACTGCTGCATATGACTGCAGGATTTGGCAAATAACCATTACAATTTTTCTTGTCACGTGTGCATATGTAGATGGCTTTGAATGAGGGGAAGTAGAAATACCAATTTCTGTATAGCACCTCTGTTACGAACTGGACATATGCATTGTTCATGCCGTATTCATCCATCTGAAATCTTGTAGATGTTGAGATTGGAATTATAAAGACTATATTTTCCTGAAGTTTTAAATAAGTAAAACTAATATGTCTATTTTTTGTCTGCTTTTTTAGTCTGTAAAGCAAGACAAAATGTCAGACTGACAAAGTCTGACCTTGTCAGTTTGCTATGTCTTCTCCTGCTATACCTGGTAGAGACTGTCACCAGTCTACTGCTGGTTGATTAGAAGAGAATGTGTGCCTGTACCTCATGCAATTTATGTTAGAATTTGGCTTTTTGGCTTGGTATTATCTTCATTATCAGCTTTTAAACTGAGATTTGGGACCTTTTTGCATTGTGATGGACATGCAAAATCGTGGGTCCCCGATGGAGGAGAAACCTTTCTGATAATACCATTGCCAGAAGTCTTTTTTTACTATATGTCAGAGAGCACTTACAGGGTGGCTAAAAATGGATATGAAAAGATACTGTTTTTAAGTGTAACTTTTTATCTTAGTCTATTACAGTAAATTTAGCCTATAGTGTTGTCAAATTTAAATAAAATATCTTTGCTGATAAATAATCTGAGTATGTATTGGTTAAATGTTTTTGCTGAAGTTTTAAAAGTGTATCAGACCACTAAAGTGAGGGAAGTTGTTGAGTAAATAGTTGGATTCAGTTTGCTGAAGGGGCAGATCAGCCTGCAACAGATTTTCTTCAGTAGGCATAGATGAAAAATTCTGTGTTTATTTCAGTATAGTTTGTCAATTTTTTTTTCAAGGAGAAACTGAAAAGGGTTGTTTTCTTCCTACACAATCTAATAAAATTGAAATGTGATGTTGAGATCAGCTATTTCTACTGATGAAGTGATGCAGCGTCTAGAAAGTCACCTCAGTTCACAAACTAATGATAATTCTTTGTTTTATTTAAAATAAATAGTTCAATTTTCAGTGAAAAACATGATTAATAGAGGCATATGAGTCCAAAAATCTAGTGTAGTTTTATTAGTAACATTCTCTAAATCTTGTAAAACTTGGATATCTGTAAATGGAATTCTAGTTTCCTTTGAAAGTAACTTTATATGGTTGCGAGTTTTGGAAGATAATCCTGAAATGCAATCCTTTAAAATACTTTGGTGGGGTTTTTTTGTTTGGTTTTGTTTTTGTTTTGTTTTGTTATCCCCAGCAACATTGTTGACACTGGATTTTGGACTGTTGTCAGTGGTATTTCTTGTTCTAAGCTGGGTCTTACAACACTTCAGAGTACCTGGAGTACTTGCAGTGTTATGTATGCAGATACAGTGTGTCAGTGGGGCACAGATGGCAGTTTGGAGAACATCTGGTCCAGAAAATGAGAAGGAACATTTAACCACTGGTTTTTTTGAATGAAAGATAGAAGTGGACAAGAAAGTTTTGAAACAAGATAGAAATTGACAGGAAAATACCAGCTGAGCTACACTCAATGGTGACAGGATGGTAGCATAGGCTGGAAGACAGTAATGGTAAATTCTGCCTTCATATTTGATGCTGTCTTTCCCTTCAGTTTTAAGAAAGGTGCTCCAGCTCTGTCCTGTGGAGGAAGTTCCATGGTGCAACTGAGCTAACATCTTTCTGTTTCTGAAATGTCTCCCTGCACCTAAGTCTTGTGCCTGCTCCTTATCTTCAACTCCAACACTCATCTGACCCATCAGTGTTTTAATCCAGCTCCCCAAGGCCACAAAGTATTTCTCACCTTTTTTTTAATATTTATTTTCTGATGTTTTAGGAAACTGAGTCTGCCCAAGGACGTGTCAGACAGGCACCCAGCAATGAAAAGGGGGATGAGGGCCAACCAGATCTAGGAAGGGAAATTGGAGTGGGCCATTGGGGTGGTAGAGATTAAGAAGTCTTTCTGTGGCATAGGCTGCTTTGAATGCTTTGCTTGTCTTGTGGGCCTGTACCTTTAGGAAGGAATCATACTTACCTATCTGACAGAGTTGCTAAAAAGACTTTGTAGTTTGGCATTCAAGGCATTGCAAGTAGTGATAAAGATCTTATAGAAGCAATCCTGCCCTACTGTATACTGAATTTACTACTACTTTTTCCATAAAGCTTTATTTCTCAGGAGACAAGACTTGGATAAAGCTGTTGGATTACCACTGACATTGATAACTGCCAGTCACATGTTGACTCTTCTGTTGAAGAATGATGAAGCTCTCTTAGTATTAGTAATTTTGTGGTTAGAGCGGAGCTATGTGTTTGAATCATTGAAGGTTGCTATGAGAAACCCAGTAGTGTTTCCGTAGGGCATAACAATGTAATTATAGAAGCTTCATTTGAAAATTGATAAGGTGTCAGTTATTTGTAGCTCTGCTTCTGAGCAAAAAAACAATAACAAGTGTTGAACAGAGCAGATGACCTGCATGCACCTGATTTTGTCTGCATCTGCATGTGACATTCCAGAAGACAGACTTGGATTTGCTTTTAGTCTGTTAGAACTCTTGATATTCTGGGTACTGTTCTGAGAAGCAGCAATAAAGGGCATTCCTTATCAACCCAGAGCAGTTGCTTTGTGCTTTGGCTTTTGGCTCTTGCAAGGAGAGCAACAGATCCAAGAATCACAGAACACATTGCATGGGGTAATGTTATTAAACAGTAAGTGCCTTGCTATGCTCTGCTTAAAAATTTTGATAAAACGTTGAAGCATTGAGAGGGAATAATCCTGTGACATCTGTAAGGCTCTATATAGGAAACAAACACTGCTTTGTTGTAGAACATCCCAGCGTATGTGCTCCCCATCCCAGCAGGAGACTGACTGCCTAGCAGAAGATAGTCTGTAATCAGATCCCTGTAGCTTTGTGTTGCTCTAATGTGTCTGTCAAGAATCTAGCACCGTCTTGCTTTATTTTATGGTTCATATTGCCTTCGGTGAGATGGATTTCTTCATCTGAAATGAAAATTGGTAAACATAACAAGTGCAAAGTAAAGCTCGTGAGTTATATTTATAAAAAGCCTTGTTACTGGTTTCAGTCAACTGATATACCAATTTAACTATTTTGTGAATGTGAGCTTTAGCTTCTCAAGCTTTAATCAACATAATACAGCTTTCCAGCCTTTTTTGATTACACTCGTTATAAGACTTCAGAAGGTACTTTGCTTCAGATGCTAACTGTAATTAAGCAGATAAAATCATATGGATTGGATATTGTATTATTTTATAGACATTTTGCCCCTAAAGGGAGGGGAAAGTCCATAAAACTTGTAAATATTGTCTCCTACCTACATACCCAATAGAAATAACAAAAAAAAAAAAAAAAAGGCAAGATAATTCAACAGACCAGAAAGGCTTTGCAGATAATTTGTAGCTGTCTTGGAATACCAAGGGTTGAATATCTCCCTCTACATGGATGGAAAAAGGAAAGACGTTCTAGAGAGTTCTTAAACCTAATGCTATACTTTGGTCCTTCTCTAGAGCAAGGGGAAGAAAACTTGGTTTTGTTAGCAGGTCCGTTAAATGTCATGTATGTGTAGGATCTTTTGCAGTTCAATTGCTTAAGGACTTTGTGTCCAGTAGGGATGGACAGGAAAGGGTGGAATATGTGTTTTATGGGTTTTTTGGTTATCCATCAGTAAAATGTTATTTATTCCCATTCTTAGTGATAGATTTTGGAAGGATTACTGTAGGATCGACAGTGTGGGGAGTATTTGGAAGATAAAACTGGCATATTACATATCTCTCAGGTGCCTTAATTTGTGAAATTATTTGTTCTATATGATAATTGTCTTTAGAGGTTTGCTTTTTGCAAGCGTATTGTGGAACATTTATCCATTCAATTCTATGTTACAGTTATTTAACATACTTGGAACAGTTTATGGCACCTCCTTACGCTGGCTTTGCAGTTTTATTAGTGCACTGAATTGCTCATCCTGGGAATGCAATGAATGGGTTATTCTTTTTTTTTTCTCCCAGGTAATCCTAGCAACTTTCTGTATTCTATTTTGACCAGTGACACAAGCATTACACAGCCCCTTGTACAAGAGAAATACATTACAATATGTATGCAAGGAGAAATAGTAGTGGCAGTAAAACAACTGTGTTGTGATGGTCTGCAGTTATAAACAAGGCAGTATATTTACATGTAATGTCTTGGTTTGTATCTTTTTATAAAGAAATAGGCTGATTTCAGGCAAACATATAATCTTTGGATTATAGGTGAAGTATAATAGATTTTTTTTGTTTTATATCTTACATCAAGCAACCTAATATTGAGTTGGTGGGTTGACAATTCAATTAAATCAGCAGCTGTGTCAGATATTATTTGAGGTTTTAGAGTCACTGAGTAATAGATTTTCCCATATTAATTTAGATATTTAATTCTTTTAATAGTTAGGAATAGAATTTTTGTATTCTGACATTGTAATTTGTGTATGTTCATCATTTCTCTTTGTTTCATGCTGTCATTCATGTAGAAGAGTAAATGAAAAGTAATATATAATTTTACTTATTTGGGTAGAATTTTTTTAAAATGTTCTTGAGGTATTTAATTTCAGAAGCCTTGTATCAGCTTTATGAAGTAGTGTATTGTTACCTTTTTCTCTAAATAATCTTTGTTTTGTACATCCATCTGCTACAGATCAAATGTAATTTCTGTTTCAGGAGATGCTGAACTGTTGATTTCGTACAATCTAGTTAATAAAGGTAACAAGAAAGTATATAGTTTTCTCACAGTAACCTCCTATTATGTGGTTTCTGCATAATACACAGTTAATGGAGAAAGTATTAAGGTGTCAGTGCAGCCTTAGACACTGAAGTACTATACTGTCTTATGTTCCTTGAATCTAAGAAGAAACTGGAATATGCTGATCCTCTTAAGCTACTGAATTGAAATCCTGAAAAAGATGTTTTCATGTAATTTGTTTTAACAGACTTTGCAAGCTCAAGGGGACGACTGACACTGCAAGATTATGATGTTACCTTGCCAAGCTGCTTACCAGAAAAAGCAGTAGAATTTTCCTTTAATAGTTTGCAAGCAAGCTTTTTTAATACAGAATAGGAACCTTCAGTACAGGTGTTGAGTTTTACAAAGGGAATTATCAAGGTGGATTATATGTTGTTTCTTTTCTCTAACTGTTCTGCTTTTTCACCCCTTCACATAGACATACAGAAGTAGCTCATACTATAGTAAACATTAGGCTTTTTTGTGCCTCTGGAGGTACTTCGTGAAGTACCTATTTAATAAAAAAAATATTTTACTAAAACAAGTTTATCTAATTTAGGCATAGAAGGAAAAGAGTGGCTAGGTAAGATAGCTATAAAATTTTAGGTCAAAATTACTTATGAAATGACCTCAGATTGCTTTTATCTTCTTATTATTACTTTTGTCTAGGAAAGGCAAAGCGTGCTTGAGCAAAGTGTGATTGCGGGTCTATGACCTATATTTGTCAGATTTAGCAGAAGCTGTCTGCTAAGTAGCACAGCATCTACTAAGTGCAATCATATTACTTCCCCAAATCCAAGTTTTCAAAATGAAGTAGAAAATGTTTGAAGCTGACATTCTTCAGCCAAATCAGTATTTTCTATGGCTGTTTTGAAAAGTTTACCCTCTTCATCTGAAGATCCACATGCTCCTTGGAAAAGGCAGTAAGGTGAAACTTGGCAATGGAAAAGAAGAAAATCTCAAGAAAGAATGTTTTTTCCTCCTGTTTAGTCATGCATAGCTTTAGCTTTGATTATATGTGAATGCATTACCTCTGTGTGAGTATATATCTAAAAGATACAGATTTAACTGTGATGATGAATCTTTCCTTTTGATTCTTCTGTTGGTAGATTCTGAATCTGAGCTTTAAAAAAAAAATCTGATAAGCATAGGTTAGGTAAAGATGTATTTAAAGAGGCATTGAGAGTTTTCTATTGAGGAAGAGAAACAATTGGGTCCAAGTAGTTTAACAGTTGCTGCACTTATATAACTTCCTGGGGCAAAAAAAAGGAATAAAATTATAGCACCCAGCTAGCAAGTAATGAGAATATTACTTTGACGTAAAAACACCCCACAGAAATTTGTAACATTTGCTTACTTTCTTGATGAAACCTGAATATTTGTTCAATGGAAGAGCATTTTCATAACTTTGTAGAGATTAAAGTTAGAAGCAAGCACTATCTGGTAGTTGTACAGAGAGTATTAAAGTGAAATCTTCAGAATTCCTACTTAAATTAACTCCTGTTTCTCCTTGAATGTGCTTTTCTAGTGTTTCTGAAACTCCTTCTATTAATTCATTTTCATCTATGATCATTTTAACACATATTTATTTTTCATGCTTAAGAAAATAGAAGACACGGTCATTGATAGCCATCCTTCCACCACATACGTCTGTAATTGGCCATTTTTACCTATTACAGGCTTCTTACTAGAAAGGTAGTAGTGTCACAGTCATACATGAGGAGGGATTGAGCTATTGGCGACTACAGCATACTGCTGTTTCTTATCCCCACTTCAAAATTTTACATTTTATCTACCTAGGTATTTCATATGAAGAGAGAATCAGAATTGTGAAGACCTCTACAAAGTAATACTACTTGGACACAAGACTGCTCTGTGAATTTGCATAGGTGCAGATATGCCTTCCTGCCTTCAGCTCACCCACCAGAACATGACTGTGCCTAGAGGACACCTGTGTCTGGCCTCCTTGCTTCTGTCTGGACAGGTGGCCAGTCAACACTTGGCATGTTTTTGCAGACAGAGCAGATTGAAAACTTCATTTACCAACAAGACACATGTATGCAGCTGATCTCGTGCCTTCTGAGTCGTGGTAGTGAAACAACTCATTTCTGTACAGAAGTCTTTGCTGTCCTCCAAGCATTCATTTAAAGCTCCTGGCTTTTACAAAGGCTTTTGAAGTGATTCTCTCTTATCAAGGTTGCCTCTAGAGTGGCCACTCCTTGAGTTAGTATGTTTCCATTACATTGTATGCCTCCTTTAACCCAGAGACCTTGGCACAACCTTCCAGAACCTTGAGGAAAAAAACACGTAACTTGAAGCAAAAGGGGACAAAAGGTATGAGGAGGAGATGAAGCTGTTCTTTAGCTTTGCATTTCTTTATTGCAAGGGCAGGAGTATCCGTGCACTGCATCTAGACCTCTAAGCAGTGATTGTGAGGTGAGTGCAGGTCCTCTAATTCAGACTGAGGTCTTCAGTTGTGGCACATTTGAGGACAGTCAGGACTAGAGTTAAGTTCTTGATCCCAAAGCCAAAGCCAAAGACTGAGAAACCCAAGTTCTTTGCAAAATGCAACTCTTGTCTTTTTATATTTTAAAAAAATACATATAGACATATCTCCAGCCCACTGAAGGTCTTTGTGAGAAGTGCCTTGCTTCATAGCTCTAGCCATGCAGCCTGTGGTGAGCATAGGCCTGCACATACCCACAGTCCTCTTCCCACCTGTAGTGCAGCTTGGAGACATCACGAGGAGCTCCCTCCCCACAGGCTGATGCAGCGTCCTTCCCTGCTGCAACACGCTGCACTCAAACTGCTTCTCAGCAATTTTCAGATTTCTGATTTAAATGTGTCTTGCTGTCCAACAAAAATAATTATTGTTTATGAGGCTTTTTGGAATTTTAAAAACTGGTAACTTCTGTTGTTTTCTCCCTACATCTTCCCCTCCTTTTTTTATTTTATTGGGTTTTTTCCAGTGTAACAGTGCCTGTATGAAAAGGTTATTGGAATTTTGGAGGAGAATATCGAAACATCAGTGTGTGTTCATAAGAAAGTATTCAAAGAGCCTATGGGTAGATATTGGAGATAATTAGGAACTAGCTGGAACTGCTGCAGGCTCGAGGGATGTTTGCAGGCTGCAGAATGTTCCTACGGGGAAGAAATCACTCTGTAATTACAGGCAAGGTCAGTGCAATCAGTTCGATGGAAAAGAGATGGTGAAAGCTGGGGCTCCCTCCCTTGAAGAACTTTGCATGTCATTAGAGAGACACAGTTGTTGCCGCTTTTTAAGGAAGTTCTGGTGAAGTATACATTGTCTAAGTGTTCTCTGTGCTGTGAGGATTGCAGCCCTTTCTTGAGAGAGAAGATTGACACTTTCAGGTGAAAGGAATTTCTTGGTCACACTTCACATTTCTTTGAATCTCTAAAGTTTCAGTGGTGTGAATCTCTAATTTGTTTAAAAGGCTAGTATATGATAATCGTATATTTTATTTTCCGAGACAGACCTTTCAAAATCTGTCTGAAGTATTTCTGCTCACTTCTGTTTATTTGAAAATGAGGCGTATTTTCATGGCTGATGGGTAGCTTTGGCTCCAGGACATTTTGGTAGCCATCTCAAATTCATCCTCAAGAGAAAAACTTTGCTTCCTTCTTTTCTGAGAACAAACCCCTGAGTCCAGAAATATTCTGTACCCAGACTTTGTCATCAGTAGCCTTCAGGTGGCAATACTAGTTGCAAGTACTTGTTCCTTCTGTTTCTCATTTGCGTTGTACAGCTCCTCCTTTTCCAATTTGCCAGTGCAGCTGAATGTGGGACAGCACTGGGGCTGTGTCAGGGGTTGATTCAAAATAAAAAAACAAAAGGTTTTGGGCACAGTTCAAACTGATTAAAATCTCCAGCCACACCTCCCAACCCCTTTCTTGCATTGGCAATAGTGTTGTTGCATATGCATGGTGAGTTCACTAAGGGAAACTCTCTTAAAATCAGTTGCTGTTTTTAGAGGCAATTTGGAGGCAAATTTAAGTTTTTTGGCAAGATGAGCTTCCTGAACTGCACAATTGAAAGAGTGCTGGTGCCTTGTGTTAGAAGAGGCTAGAGGGTATGGTTTGTCACAAGGGAAGCTGAGAGTGTGGCTGAATCTAGCAAACCAGATATATATTGGTTAAGCTGTTACAAATCTTTGTTTCTAAAATTTTTATTTGGACAATTTCTCTGATGTAGTTCAGACTGTAGCACCTTGAGTGATCATTCTGGCTTAAGTGAAGGGCATAGTGTGCCCTTCAACCCCCTTCAGTTCGGGATTGAGAAAGAAGTGATCAGAGCTATGGGAGCTTCTGCTTGTCTTACAGCTGAAAGCTTTGTATTTTGAAGTCTAGCCTTCAGTTATTTTTCTGGTTTGCTTCCCTGCCATATAAGCATAACAGATCTAGCATTATTTGACTCAGAAATTTCCCGTGAGCATGTTTGACCAGTAACTGATTAAAGGGACTTGCATCAGTTCTTCCACAAGTGGATATATTATTTATTCATCAAAAAGTATATCATTGTTAGAGAAAGGGTTTCAAAACAAAACCAAAACACAACAACAAATTGGATGTTGTTCTCTCTTGCATGTTTTTGCAAGTTCTGGTATCTCAAATATCCTTAGATTTGAGGCTGAATCTGTTTTACTTTTTCTAACTTCTTTTCCCTGTGAACAGTGTAACTATTTACCTCACTTCTTCCATAGACAGGGTGTTTAACAGTCTGCTGTATTTCATGTCTTCAGGCCTCCGCCTTTTGGAGAATGTATATAAATTTGGCCACTCACAATTAATGGTTTCTTACAGTTTGCTTAAAGACCTTTGGTGTTTTTCTTGAAAAATATTTTTCTGAAGGCATTTTAAAATTGTTTATTGCATATTACTTCTAAATACTTTTTAATTTAACTACCATTTAATCTGATGGTGTAGCATCAGGACTTGAAAGTGCAGTATATATAATAGTTCTGGAAATCATACAAATATTTCCTTTATTTTTCGTATAAGAACTATACATGAAAAAGATCTTGCACTTTAAACAATGTATACCACATGCATATATTGCCTTCTCTGCTCTTACAAGGACCCAGGAGGGTCATTCAGCACATCAGAAATGCCAATCAGCTACTACTCTTTTTTATTTTCACTTCTCAGAGAGTGTAATTTGGGGAGGAGATGGTTTTAAGTTTGTCAGAGTATTGCAATGAGATAAATTTTGTCAATACTCACAATGAATGTCTGCTGAACAGCCACTGATACAAGCTTCACTTCTTTCAATATGCCAGCAAATAATTTTTGTCAGTTTTATTTGCTTAAGGATATATAGGTGCACATAACTAACATTACAGTGTCTGTATTAATGGGCTGGCAGTTAACATCACAGTGCTTGGCATTACACCTTTGCTGCTTATTTGTTTCTGGGCAGCTATGCTGCGGTTACAGGTCTTTTTACATCTCTGATTAACGACTGACTGCCTTGCCCAGGCCAAGTAGGGAAAGAGCTTCTAGAATTACACAAGGACAAATACTGTAGAGAGGAAATGATTAAAGAACAAATGGAACAAAAATCAAGCATCTTCTAACTTCTTTTTCCTCTCCACTCTTCCTTCATTTTTTTCTTGGAGTAAAGAACATTTTTTGCATTCATTATTTAGCTTATTGGTATTTATTTACAATCACGTCCTCCAAATTAATTTTGTCTTGCTGTGTAATGTGCAAGAAATGTGTTGACCTCAAAGAGTTATGCCACAATGGAAGGTGAATAAACCAAAGATAAATAGAAGATATGAATGAAAGAAGAGGAAAACCAGTACCTATTCAGGTCAAAATTACATTTTCTCCCTATGGAATTAGCCTGTTTTTAATGGAAAAAAATCTTTTACCTCCAAATGAGTTATCTTCGGGCTTTTTAGGAATTAAGTATTTAGTTTTGTTAAATAATTTTTTTCTTTTTGGATAGGATTATTTAATAATTTATGTTACTTTATAAGTTGGACTAAATAAACAAGAAATTGTATCATCTTATCAGTTTCTAACTCTATAGTATTTAGCCTGTAATATAGTAACTATATTACATAGTGTGCCAATTTTGTGATGTAGTTTTCAGTAGTAACCTTGATGGTTGCTTCCACAGTCACCATTTGATAGCTGGTGGGATCATCTGCCATCAGCTTGTGCTGAACCAATTGTGACCGGCACTTTTAAAACCTCTTGCTATCTTCATGGATACTGGTTTAGACTTTTTCTTTCTTAGACTGTAAAGGGAGGGAAAACTACAGTTTCCCTTGACCTTGTGCAGGTTTGACAGGAAGGAAATCTGGTTATGCTGAAAAGTCCTGAAATCTTTTCAAAGACTCTTCAGCTTATATTTGTTTCCTTAAGAAGTTTGGGCAGTCAGAATCTTCCAAAAGCAGACTGTGAGTCCTTTTTTTGGTTTGACTTTTTTAAGATAATAATGTAGAAATAGTGTGTACTCACTTCAGTTTTCCTTCTTTGCTTTCCTTCCCTTCCCTTCCCAGGCCCCTTTTATCCTTACCTTCAGATACTCTGCTCTGGAGCCTTGAACTATTGAAACTTGAGCTATTCAAAAATATTTATGTTTTGAATAAACATAAAATGCTGAAGATCTTGCTGAAGTATTGGTACATTTGGCTGTGCATGACTTCCTTCTGTCAACAAAAGAGACACCCCAATGAAAGGTGTATGCGAACAAGCAAGTATTTTTCTGGTTCTCCAACAGTGGCTTAACACACTTTATATAAGTTAATGGAAACAGGAGATAAAAATAATGAGTTAAATATTGACATTACAGTATAAAGCTGATTTTTAAAAATTAATACCTAAATTTTCTGTACTGCAGAAACATAACTTGCTGCTGGGTTTTGCATTGGCAAAGAGCTATGCTTTCGAAGCAAAATGAGATAAAATACTCGTGGATCCTACTTTCCTGTGTTACAGGTCTAATGTTTTTGTCTCATTAGGTGTCTGTACTTAAGAAAAGTTTTGTATCACTGGGCATAGACTTAACACAGTGTTAGTGGATGAGATCAAATATCATCTCCCTTTGTCGAAGGGAGAATCCAGAGCAAAGATATTTTCGGTTACCCTTTAAGTGAGAGTAAAGGTAGGTAACTACAATTCATTGATATTTAGTGTCCAAATAGCGTTAGAAAAAAATTACCAGAAAACATTGTACTTCTGTGATTAGCCCTTGCATTGCTCTGAAAGGAAAGATGCATAAAGTTTGGTTATAAAAAATCTGCAGTTAAAAATTTAGTTTGGATGAGTTGCCACTGGAAGGCCAAGTTCTTTTTATTATGGGGAACCCGAACTGAATTTGCAGTAGTGGTAAGATTGTGCAAGTAACACCTAGTTCTTCTATATTGCTTTTTATCCTCTGCTCTTACACCTGCTTTACAATAGAGTTAGAAGACATGGTGTTTCTTGGTGGGGGAAAAACAAGACAAGAAGCTTGATTTCAACATATGGAAAGGAGCAGAACTGTGGGATGGCTGTAATGACACAAGAAGGGGAGTCTAAATTACTGATTTTCTTGAGGGAACACTAGCATTGGTATCTTTTAATTAGATTATTTCTTAGGAAATACAGAGTGGGTGGAAATGAAGGAGAGGGAAATGGAAGGAGTTAAGTCTTAATATATAATATATAATATATGTATTTTGAGTGTTTGACACTACAGTCTTAAAAGTTTTTTTTTCTTGTGTCTGAATATAAGTACACCATAAAGGAAGTGTTGACCCTCAGTGATTTAAAGGTGGAATATCCTTGAAGGTTATATCATATTGAGAAAGGTGTTTGAATAATGACTGACTTTATTCCTTTTGTAGTTATTTTAGATTTTCATCTCTCCCCGTCCAGCATTTCTTATGCAGTTAGAGTACTTTTAAGAGGAGAAACCTTTGTTTTGTCTAATCTTGAAAGTGATGGTAAATGAGATTTAGGTGAGAGAGGGTTATTGGTCAAGATACACACGAATCCTTTTCTCAAACTTGTTAATTTTATATGCAGTGAATACTACTACTAGTAATGCAGTGAATATATATGCATTATATATGCAATAATTATATGCAGTGAATAATAATAATAGTTAATTTTATATGCAGTGAATAAGGACAGAAATTGCATACAGATTTTATGCAAAGCCACTGCACGTATAGTTACCTGTATTTTATAATTCACTTGTAAAGTCATGGTTCTTGCACAGTTCAAACGATTCTGTTTCATGCTTACCTCGTGCTGCTCTTAACTGATGTTTCAGAGACTCTGCTTTCTCAGTAAACATTTTTGTTTGTTTGTTTCTCTGTAGGATTAGTAAAGGCTTGCATCATAATACACATGATACTAATATAAAATGCCAACTCTTGAATGCAGATGTCTTTTAGGAAGACACGAGTGAGTATGGAACTAATGGCACTGATCCTTCAGAGGATCAAGTTTGCGTATGGGATAAGTGCAGAAGTTTGTCTTCAAGCCATTGTGTTCTGAAAGTTTTTGTGTCTCTTCCTTTATAAGAACTTTCTTTGGTCTGTAATCAAGAAGCACCAGAAATTTGTAAAGTCTAGGTGACATTTCTCATATCTTCATCATGATGAAAAAGAAATTAATAGCAGCCATTATTTTAAAACTTCAGTTTGTTGTAAACTGGTTTGTTTGCTGAAAAGGTCTGACAGTGGCTCACCAAACCTCAGTGTTTCTGATAAGTAATCTAACTGCATAGTGTTGTAAACTACTTTTTTGCCTTTATATCTATAAATTTGTTTTCTTATCTTTTCCCTTTAAAAAAAATCTTATTGGTGCATCAATGCTACACCGAAATAAGTAGTTGATTACACAAAATATGAGGTATAGTGCTGTATGTAATATAGATACATCTTTGATGAATGTTATGAATGCAGTTCTTAATCTAAATGACCTCTCTTTAGCAGTAACTGTATAGATCCAATAACTGTGCATATGTGTGCACTTAAGATACAACTTCTGGAATATCCTCAATAGCCTTTTTCTTGATCTCTCCTACTTTATTTACACTCTTCTGTATAAAACTGACTTTGGGGAATTTTTTTCCCCTTTTTCAAATGGAGACTTATGCAGGATTTGAATAGTCTTTAAAATTCATCTGTATTTATTCAAACTTCTAAGATTTAATTTTGAAGTACCTTAGATCTCTTTAAAGTAGTAGTTTAAGCCCTGGAGGAATCTTCCTAGTCTCTTTGAGACTGATAAGTTTAGCACTGTACTTTCATGGTTTGGAGCATCTTTTATATGAGGAAAGTCTGAGACCTGAGACTCTTCAGCCTGGAGAACAAAAAGCTCGGGGAGATCTTTTCAATGTGTACAGATACTTGATGGGAGGAAATTAAATGAGAGAGACAGGCTCTCCATGGTGGTGTCCAGTGGCAGGACCAGAGGAAATAAGCACAAACTGAAACACAAGCGGTTCCCTTTGAACATTAGGAAACACTACTGTGAGGATGACTGAGCACTGGCACAGGTTCCCCAGAGAGTTCATAAGTGTTCATCTTTGGAGATATTCAGAAGCTGCCTGGACACAGTCCTGGGCAACTGACTTACGTGACCCTGCTTGAGCAGGGTGATTAATGTCCAGAAGTCCCTTCAAACCTCAGCCATTCTGTGACTCTGTGTTTGTGTGCGTCAGGGTCTAATTCTGTGCCTGCTCTGTCATTAACATCTCCCTTGCCTATCCTCACTCCAAAGTTGTGAAATCTTTAAGAGTTTGGCCCAAAGACTGTGACCAAAAGAAAATTGTGGGTTTTTTCCCTCTTAATGTATCCTTCCTAGATACGTTTTATTAGTTATACATGTCAAAGTTTTGGGAATTTTGGAAGTGGAAAAGAAAATTTTGTAGTTCGTCTTCGTGTGTATATCAAATACATATGCGTGTTTCTGAATAATGTCTTTATCCAAATGTAATATAGATACTTTTTGGAGTCCAATATAAAATCCTTAGTCATGTTTTGATTACTATAACAGTAGTCCTTTAATCTTTAGGTTGTTTTATGACTTATTTTATTCACTTTTTTCCTTTTTTTTTTTTTTTTTTTTGTGTGTGTGTGTGCTTTGCCTTGCAGAGTTGGAAGAATCCAGGGATTTCAAGTTTTGAGTAATGGGCATCTTACAAGATTACCACAGCTAAACTGAAAAGGCAGATGCAGCTCTGAGTACCAGATTGCTGTGTGCACTGCATGTACATGAAAACGCACATGTTTTTGTCATCACAGAGACTTGCTCTGGCATATTCCTGAGAGCTTTGCAATTGATGAAAATTAATTTGAGAACCAGATGGAGCACCTTTACAGCGCAGGAATCAGTAATCCATGGAAAGACACCTGCCAGTAATGTTCAGCTTTCCACATGGTCTTCACGGGTGAAAAAAGTTTGCAAGAAGAGGAAGAAAAAACACCCTCTGCACAGAAAAAGCGTAATAAATACCTCCACAATCTAAATCAATAGCTGTGAGGGAAACAGAAGAATACAGTGGGCAGAGGAAACTGATTTTGTTCTAGCAGAGGAGTAATGTATGGTCTTTGGCACGTTTTGCTTTGGGCTCAATAGTTTGTGAATGGACGAATAAACCGTGACCTTATGTTGAATAATGATGACTAGAAGTAAATAAGTTGAGGAACTATGGGACAAGTCTGGGCATTGAACTGAGCAAACCTTACTGCCCTTCTTGAGTTAACCAGGTCATCAAACTTGCATATTCTTTTTCCCTCTCCTTTTTCCTTTTCACTTAGTGTGATATAAATACTGATTAATTGAGCTCATAAATGTTATTCAAATAAAACGATTGGAATACTTCATATGTTTCCTTCTTGTACAGCTGCAAATGTTGTGTCTGGAACTATGAATCTGTGCTGTAGACAAGCATCAAGAAGGAAAGATCCGATCAAACAAGCAAGGAAAATACCTAGAGAAATAGTGAACCCAGGAAGTCAGAGTTTTAATGCTGCTTCTCTTTCTTTTTTAGATGGTTATATTTGTTCCTTCCTTGAATTTTAGAAGATTTTGAAAGAGTGCTTACTTGATGTGCTTTAACTCTGGCATTTGTTTTTTATGGTAGAATGAAAAGTCTTTGATTCCTTGTAGCAGAAAAAAAGGGAAAAGTAAAGGAAAGCCAGCTTGACATTTTAGCCTGTTTCAGAGGAGAGAGAACTTCATGGTTCACCTGAGGCAAACTTATCTACTTTGAATGCTAAAAGCTTTATAGCATTTTTGATTCTGCTATAAATGAAGAGGGGGTTCTTTTTCATTCGTGTGTGGCAGCAAAAAGTGGGAAAGCAGGCAAGATAGCGTGATAAACAGTTCAGGCTGTGTTGGGTCTCTGGTGGAAAAAAAGTGCTGCAATGAAAATTGGATTGGCTTTGGATTGCAAAAACTTTTGAGTCCAACAAGCGGTTCAGAATCAAGAGGGATTTCCCAACTGGCCTGGCACACCAGTGCCTGCACAAGTTTGGGTCTGTTGTTTCACACGGTTTGTGTGCCTTTTTTTCCCTTTATGCAATCTCTTTCAGCTTTAGCAGCAGAAATACATCAGATGGAAAAGATATGCCAGAGGGCAGCTTGGAAACGAGGAATGTCATATATATACATATATATGTATGTGCGTGTGTTTCAATTTCTGCAACTGAACTTTTGAAGAAAATCTGACTGGAGGAAATTCTAAAAGCCTTAAGTTACTTGAAACCTACACATTTGCAACTCTTTGTCTCTGGAATTGCATTACACTAAACTGGAATCTCAGGCTGTATAAAGATTATATCAAGTTGAGCAAAAAGATGACTTAACCATTTCTTGAGCGCCTCTTATGAAGTAGCTGTTTCTCCAAAGGATAAGTGCACCCTCACTCTACAGACTGGAAAACAAAAATGAACCTGAATTTTTTTTTAAGTGTTACTTTTTCTTAGCCAACTGCCATCATCTTTTATAGAGGAATTTTTCACTATGCATTTGGTGGATATTTATAAACACTGACCCCATCCTCCTCCCTTTCAATGATCTATCCCAGGTCAGTCTTATCAATAAAAAAAAAAAAAAATTGATTTAAATTTTGTGCACTAGACATATTACTTTCGTATGTCAAAAAATAAAATATTTTAAAAGCATGTATGCAGCAGTGGAACATGGGCCTGTTCTTTGCAGCGATTCCAACATCCTCTGCCTCTCCTGGAAGGGGAGAGTCCCCAAAAGTGAGAAGGAGAAACCAGTGTGCAGGAGGCGGTACTATGAGGAAGGCTGGTTGGCAACAGGCAATGGCAGAGGAGTTGTAGGCGTCACTTTTACTTCCAGCCATTGCAGGAGGGACCGGAACACCCCTCAGAGAATCAACTTCAATTTGAGGGGCCACAACAGTGAGGTAAGCAAAATGTGTGTTACACTTTAAAGGAAATGATAGATATCTTTTTTTTTTTTTTTTTTTTTTTTAGTATTTCTGGTTGAAATTTGACAGGGTGGTATGATGGAGGCTTAAGACCTTAAGACTAATCCAAATGTGATTGGGGCTTATTGGAGTCTTTCTAGTAAATTCAACCATATGACACTGATTGTGGAGAAGTTCTCTGGAAATGGTTCTGGTTTTGGTTTGGCCTATTCATTCCCCAATGCCTCCCAGTTTCCAGGCGGATTCAATAAATGCACGTTAAGAGAGTTAAAAATTGTGATAGTTGACTGCTTTTACACGGTACTAAAGTTTGGCCTGGAAGACTAATGGAAAGGCAGGTGAGTGGGAGAAGAGCTGAATTGAAGTCTGCTGGTTTGTCAGAAGCTGTAAACTGCAGTGGCCTGTGGCAGGAGATAGCTGTCATCTCTAGGAAAATGTTTAATTTTGTTAGAAAAAGGGCCAAGTGAGACTTCTCAGAAAAATGCTGAGATGCCCTACAGTAAAATGCTGTAACTTCAGAGTGCAAGGCATTGCTCTGACTACAATGTCACAGAAACTTTTCCATTTGTGTTTTCTGAAAGGAATAAATCTGTTGGTATAAACTGATATTTCAGCTGTGCTTTATCATATTCTTGGCACTCATCTCTTTTTCCTTATAATGCTTCATGGAAAGTGCAAGTGATGCCCAGTGGCATACTGAGTGTCTTGGGCAAGTGTGAAGACTTTGTTTCTGCTTTTTAGTTGTGTTTGGATGTGCTCTTTGAAAGAATCTGAATTTGAAAAGCTTTGCTGTTGGGTTAGTGGGTCGAATGACATTGTATGTACTGACATGAAAATGAAAGATACAATGTGGTTTTTTTTCTTGTCCTTTGTGCTACTTCTTGGGTGGCCCCTTTGATATATGTTGCCCTTTTGACATAAACTGCACCAAAGATTCAGAAGTGTGTGGTTTTGGTTCTTGTGTAATATTAATAACAATCCTCTTTTTAATGAAAAAAGGGAGCAGAAGATAAATACTTAGTCTGAAATAATTGCTTTGTGTGTATGGAGGTGTGTGAGTGTATGGTAAATTATGTAGACTTGTATGTATAGATGAGAGACAGATTCATGTATATATTTTTACCAGGTTCATTCAAAAATTTACAGCCATGTTTTCAGGAAGAATGATGTTTGAATCCAGCATTTTGGTTTGAACCATACCTAGTTGTCAGTATAACTATCACTTACAAATTTAATTTTATTTTTTAAATGTGTGATAGAGTAATCACTTTTTGTTTCTCTGTATTTTGTTCTCTAACTTTTCTGTGAACCTGGGCACTTGTTTTTTTTTTTTTTTTTTTTTTTTGCGTAATAGATGTTTTGGAAACAATGAAGGAAGTGCTGTTTATGGGAATGTGAATTCTTGTTGCAGAATGTGGAAATATGAGACTAAGTTTAAGTATGTTCCCAGTTAAGTAGGCAGTTAAGCGTGTCCATATGCATGCTGCCCTTTGGTTTTGGTGAGTTTTGCTTCATTTACTCAGTTCATTAGATTCTCTTTCTGGGTCACTGCATCATTGCTGTGCAGATTGAGCTGTACTGTTTGTGCATCTTTTCACCTAGCAGTGATTGGCATGAGAGAGACTCTCAAATGAAAGGAAGATGTTCTGTTTGACTCTTTTTGTTGTTGTTTGGGCCCTTAAAATATGCTGGGTCAAGCTTGTCATTAATAGAGTTGTGTTTCTGTAAGTAATCTTCCTAATAGCAGAAAATATGTGAATGACCAGAGGGGAGACTGCTGATTTATTTCTCTCTACAGCCCTACTAAACTGATAATGGTGGGATCTTACTGAAGGAAGAGAGAAGTGGCTCTGGTGCAAGTAGCTTTCCATGATGAGTCTGTGGCTGCCATCAGATTTTCCTGCTGGCATGTTTTTTTGAGCATCATTTTAAGTGAAAGTTCATTCTTACAAGATGATGTGTTATACAACACTCTTCACCAGGCTTACCAAATTTAATCCTTTTATAGGAGGATCCTACTGATTTGAGTAGGAATGAAACTGTAATACAAGATTTGTTACTTTTTAAAGGTATGTAGTTGAATGGACAGCAAGATTATTTTCTTTTGAAAACACCTTTCCTTCTAAGTCCATCTGCTGAAAGATTCTTGGAAGAAAATATTGAACAGCAGCATTTGTTGCTCATATTTGCATAAGAAGTAGTAAATGTTTTGTTTTCTCGTTCTAGTGTTAAAAAGCAAGCCAACAACAACCTTGTCTCTTCTGTATACCACACTACATAATGTAAAATGCTAATTTTGAAAGCATATCCTGGTATATGTGTCTGATTAAAGCCATGTGTGTTGTACAGAATATGCCCAAAGGAATGTGATTGACCTAAAACTTTAAGAGCCTGTTTGATTCACTGACCATTTCTAGAAGAATATTATATTGTGTGGTTTCTAGAAGTGGTGATTTATACCTATATATATTTTTCTCTGGGATAAAGCTAGGATGGCAAGTCAAGTTTATTGCTTTTCAGTCATACAATGCTACTTCGATATCAGTATGCATTTGATTATAAAGTATAAAATGCCAAAATGAACAGAGTGGAAGAGTGAAAATACATAATCTGAATGCTTTCTATTTGGAGTGTAACTAACAGCAAGCCGTGGGCTGAGCTTGTGCTTCATTTATTGTACATATATTGTATTTCAGTTTTAGGGTGAAAATCTGGAAGAGGTAATGTGGCAGCACTGTGCTTTTGGTAAGAATGTGAAACTGTTTTTAAGTGGGTCAAGAAGGTGAATGCTAGTGATGTATTTTTGCAATGTTTTTATGATTGCTGAAGAGATTTGCTGAAACCTTCTTTTGGGACACTTTTTTGACTGTAATAACATATCTGTAGCATATCAGAATAAACAAGAATGAAGAATCCCCAGGACTGAATTACTGACACGCATATTATAGTGGTGGATTTGAATGACTCATCATGTCGAACAATAATTGAGAATTAAAAGTGCTGTAGTGTGAGCCACACTTATGTTTTTACAATTGCTTCAAGGTTGGTTTTTAGAGTTTGCAACAACCTCATTTCTTTTTTTGTAGTTACTAAGAAGAATTACAGGAGTTAAAATAAGCATATTCCCTTTATTCTGTGGCAAGAGGTGAAAAAAATGCACTTTTTGATAGATCTTTCTTTTAACTTTGGCACTGCGTTTACAATCCTGAATCTCATTTACATAAGGGTCAGCATTCTGAAAAAATGAAAACTTAAATGTGCACATATCAAAGGCAGAAGAAACTTTGATGCAGAAGGAAGGGGAGGTGTGTGTTATGCAGCAGTTGTGCAGCTACTGTGTGTTTTACATGTAGGAGGGTGGAATACTTTGCATCTCTGACCATGGGATAAAAAAGCATCTCTGTGTGAGGGTAGGTAGTTGATGGAGCAGATGTGAATGACTGCAGAGGCACATCGTTCAGTCTGGCTTTGGAGCTTTCCATTTATTCCAGAAGAACAAACTGACAGAAGCTGGCATTTTGTGGGTTTTTTTTCTGGCAGAAAGGTTACAAGGCAGGAAGATGTGCCATTGTACCACAGTGTGGGAATTAGCAGTCAAGGAGCAGAGGCCTGGTGATCTAAAATACCTTCCCTTCCCCTGCATGGTAAATGCAGTTCTTTGTCGAAATTAAAGAGTGAAATTTTGAATTCTTTGATTTTGACCTAACTTGACTTTCCTTGGCTGCACTGGGAAACTGTTGAAAAGGAATAGAGCACATTCCTTTTATGACTTATTATTTGTGTAATAAATTAGATATAAAATGAAAAATAGCTGGTCACTTCAGCAGGGCCAGTATTTTACCTAGAGTGACTAGTAGTGCCAGGCTGAATAATTTTTGTAGTACGGCAGAGATACCAGCTTTCAGCATCTGATCCATCTTGAGTTTTCTGGGGAGAGATTTTCAAGGGGATCTGTAAAGGATAATTAGAAAAACCCCCAAACTTCTCTTTATGGGGCTTCAATGACCCTTATAGGGATCTTCCCTTCCAGTGAAATATTTGTAAAATGTCTGCAAATCAAATCGGTTGGATGGTGCTGTTGTAGGTATTTTTTAATGGTTTCTGTTGTGTCTAGTGTATTAAGATGGTAACAATTTCTATGGCACTTAATGTTTCTTAAATTATTACTGTTTAAAAAAATGTTTTGCACGTATACATTTTCTTTTGACTGTGCTAACTGAAAAGACATCTTTGATATATTTAATAAGATTCAGTATGCTAATTGCTGGACTGAAGCATTGAAAAGTATTCCAAGAATATGCAAATTCAGATGCAGTGAATTAAGTAACGTGCTGAATATATTATTGAGTATATATAACATTTTTTACTGTAAACATAAACTGCTAATTTATTTACATTTGTCATTATTTGAGTGTTCCAAGTGCATGTCTACTCCTGCAAAAAACCCACCCTGTTTCATTTAGCACAGGATTTAGAAGTAGATAGGGATGTAAACATATCTCAGCTGGACTGTCAAATGAATTAGTTACACCTTTTTAAAGGAATGCTGTCCTTTAAAAATATTCAGTATATGTTGCTGTTCGTACTGCATTAGTTATGGAAATCTGCACAGTTCTTGGTTTGGTTTGGTTTTGTTTTAGAGTGGAAGGAGCTTATGAATTGTTTTTCATGTTTTAAAAAGAAAGCTTTTCTTTATGCTGTCTCATCTCTTTGAGCTTGTATGTATCTGGCAGAGCAGATTCTTTCCAGAAGTCTATTGCTTGTGTGGGAAATAAATTAAAAAACAAAACAAAACAAAACAAAAACCTTTTCAGTAGTGTTTCTTGCTTTGTAGGTCACTGGTAATAATACAGAAAAACAGTACTGGAAAACTTTTTCTGTTTGTTTAAACTTTGTTTTAATGTAACTTGTATTTGAAACTTAAATGTGATTTTTATTATGATTCCTGGACAGAAAAATCAAGTCAACATGTGACTTTTGACAGCATAGGTCTATTGTATCAACTGTTACCTTCAGACACACCTGTAACAGTTGTTACTGGTGAACACTGTAAATATCTACTTGAGGCAGAGTGATACCACGATGATGCCTTTTGGCTGTAGAAGCCTCAGTGGTACAAGACATACACTGATGTAAACTGCAGTGGTACTGCAGATCCTCTTTTCTGGTTTTCTGTCACTGTACACAGAAGACAGGATATTTGTTGGCAGAAATACAGTCTCTTTGTTAAAGCAAGCTAGTGTAATTGGAAAAGACAGGCAAGCTTTTGGGCATACAAGGTTCTGAAGAAGGACTTGTCTTCTGAAAGCTTCACTAGTTTTTACAACCCTCCTATCAGAGACAATGCTAAATCTGTCTACAAACCATGCCCTTCCTCTGTCCTTAAACTATTATGGCTACAGAAAAATAGTGCTACAGAGAGAGGCAGAATTAGTCGGAAGTGACTTGTAGGACAATAGGTCCTGTGCCTAACTGTGCTGGCTCTGTTCTATTTGTATTGTGACTAGTATTGCCAGACTTTTCTGACTACATATTTTCAGAAAGGACAAACATTGGGATTTCACGTAGGTTCCTTATTATACCCTCATGAACTGTTTGCTCTGCACTTGGTCTGGGTGCTCGAGTGCTTTAATTTCTTAAAGTAAGTATTAAAAGAGCCAAAAGGCATTTTAAACCTCGTTGTTAGTCTTTTACCAATCTTTTCAACTTTTGATGAAGCTTACACATGTCCTATGGCATGCAAAAGTGCCTTTTATAGCCTTCTCTTAAGAGAATTAGCAAAGAAATAAATGAAGCAGTAAGCTGGAAAGGATTGATCCTCTCTCCTTAAATGACAAATAGCAGACCTGCTGCTTCCCATTTCCAAGCCCTATATCGGTATGCAAATGCCAAAGTATGGCCTAAACTGTTCCAGTACACCTTCTGCATAGTTTTTTCACTCTAAGAAGTGTGACCACTTTCAATGTATCTTATTTCTTTGTGATACTATTTTTTTCCAGCCACACTCAGCTTCTACTTTCACAAATAATTGGCTCTTTCTGTCTGACTATCCACCTTTCTCAATGGCCTCAGAGTTCGAGCCTCTGTAGGAGCTCTCAAATTCAGGGGGCATTGACTGCTCAGTGCAGTCTCTTCTTAATAAGGTACGGGATTATATTTGTTCTTATGCAGTCGTGTGGCTTTGAGGCAAACCATCCAATATTGCTACAGTTGTTGAGTAACGAGAGTTGGTAATGCTTCATTGATGTGCTTCTTGAAAGTTATTTTTGTAGGTCATGCAACACAGTTTGTTTACTGTAAAGGATCATCAACTTGGAAATTTTCAAATGAGAATTTTTCTGGTTTGTGCTAATAAGCATCTAGAAAATCACCCTCAAACTTGGGCAAAAAAAGGAATATATGACATGAAACCAGTGTTGTCAGCTTTTAAACAGAGTCAATTATATTTGTAAGTGGGTCATCAATGCAGTTTTAAAGTTTACCCTGCCATAACAAGTTGCTACAGTTTTGTTGTTCTGTAATTCTACTCTAAAAAGTCTGAAGTGTAATCAAGCTCACCTTTATCAGAAATTAGCCCTAAGCTTTTATTCATGTTAAACTGATGAAAGATAACAACATGCATATTTTGAGATAATGATACACCTGAGGGGCATTTCTTGTTTTTGAATTAGGGTGAAGATACTCTATTGCTCTGGATAGAAGCAATTGTTCAGCATGATAATTTCTATGTTCAAGGAAAATAAATGCATTTTCTTTAAGAAAAGTTTAATGATGTGGACCTATTGATGCACTGAATAGGTGAGATTACTCACCAGTTAGACAGTTGATACCTAAACTTGGAATATGAGCACTTTCACGGTGAGGTGCTGAATCAGGAGCTCAGTGTGCAATTCTGAAGGCTTTGTATAGGCATACATAACATACTGAGCATCTGAATGGTGGAGAAATTGTGTTTTATGGTGGCATTTCTGAGGCATAATAATCATTAAGGACACTGCCTTGGTTTAAACAGTTCCCAAAGGAATTCATCAGGTTACAGATAGTCTGAACAGATAACATACCCATTACAAACCATAAACATTTCACAATATAATGGAACGTAGAGTACCACGTAATTGCTTGTCAACTATAGCTAGAATGTAGTAGGACAGGCAAAAGAAATTTTGTAGGCACTTATCCTTGGGCAACCGCCATCTCTGCTCTGATAGCAATCTTTTATGAACATGTGTGAACTTCTGAGGGAGTTCTCAGTATTCTCTTTGCATTAGGAACTTCTTTAAAGGGAAGTAATCCACTTGTGTAATAAAAATGTTATGGGAAGTAATGAAAATAAAGTTAAGTTGGGGAAAGTTTTGTGAATTTTCAAAAAGAAGTGCTGGTTTATTGTGATGTTTCAGTTCTGGAAATATTTGACAAACTAGTATGCTGGAAAATAGTATCCTTATATGCATTTTAAGGAAATGATATGTACATAGATGACTTTATTAATGAAGAAAATATGGTTTTGTTTAGCCTAATCAGAATGCTGAACATGAGCAAGCAATGTAACCCTTACAGCAAAGAAGGCAAATGGTGTCCTTGGTGACATTAGGAGAAATATTGTCAGCAGGCTGAGGGATGAGATGCTTCCCCTCTGCACAGCACTAGTGAGGCCACACCTGGAGGACTGTATCTGGTTCTAGGAGAGGTGGTGGTGGGGTTCCCAGTACGACAGAGATCAATGAAGGGCCACAAAGATGATTAAAGGACTGAAGCACCTCACTGCTGAGGAAAGGTTGAGAGAGCTGGGACTGTTCAGCCAAAGAGAAGGCTCAGTAAGATCTTATTAATTTATATAAATACCTGAAGGGAGGGTGCAAAAAGATGGAGCCAGGCTCTTCTTAGCAGTTCCTGATGACAGAGGAAAAGGGCACAAACTAAACAGTGGGAGGTTCCCTGTGAACACCAGGAAATATTTTTTCCCTGTGAGGGCAGCTGGCTCAGGTAGCTTAGAGAGGTTGTGGAGTCTCCATCCTTGGAATTATTCAAAAGCCATCTGAACATAGTCCTGGACAAGCATTTCTGTGCCCTTTCTGGAGTAGGGAGCTTGAACCTTCCAGAGGTTCATCCCCAACCACTCTGTGACTCTGTGAAATCTATTTGTAAATCTAAGTGAAATTCTTTGCACCTGGATTGGTGAAGCAATAGCAAAAAAAACAGCTCTTGAAGGCAGGCAGGAAGTGCTGAATATACAAAAGTGTGTAGAGAAGGCATTCAAGCTTGGCTAAAATGAAAGAACAAACTGATGTGCTAGAGGAAGGAGAAAGCTTCTTTTCTGAGGAGAAATCCAGATGATTTTCCAAGTAGTCAAGCAGTTGGAGAGCACAGTCAAAATCCTCTTGAAGTAAGAAGGCAGAGGTAATTAAAATGCAGAAGAAAGTCGAAGCTGTTGCATGTGAGGGTAACTTCACAAGAGAAACAGAATTTAGGAAGGAAAATTGTCATTGATCTGAAGAAGAGAACGAACTGTTTAGGTGGCACAAACCATGCGGCTGGAAAAGTTTTAGAAGCAGCTGCAGAGCATAAGTCTGTTGTAAACTATAGAAATCTACAGCCCTACTTAAAACAAAGTGATAAAAAATGCTAAATGTAGACAGTGAAAAATGAGACTTCTGGAGGAAATTGAATCACAAAGTAGCAGTGCCCTCATTACTGAGTTGGCTCATCTGCTTATAAAATGAGAGAATGGCAAGTAACTGTTTCATCGAGGAAAGATAAGGCAAAACTATGAAGAAACCTGCAGCAGCAGATGCACACTACGATAAGTATGTACCTGAATATGTGCAGGAGGAACAGGTGTAGCTGGAGTACAACCAGTCTCGGAAATGTTGTTCAAGCAGAGAATGACACTGGCTTTTGTGAAGCTGAGCAAATGTGCGGAGGATTTGACCTTCACTGCCAGCAGAAGGCAGCAATCAGTTCCACAGATGTAGTTTCCAGAGAGGACAATGGCCAGCAGCAGACAGCTGATTATCAGCAGTATGGTGACATCCGAAGTTAGTGTCTTGAGTGGTGTCCTGAAGAGGGGGCCAAACCTAAGGACCTGCAAGAGGTCCTGGAGAAGTTGAGAAAGAGGGAGTATTTCAATCTGTTGAAGAAGAAATCCATCTTCTGAGTAAAGCGAAAAAAATGACAGAGAGTTCTCCCACCCAGGTAAGAGACAGCTCTCAAGCCTTGAACCTGAAAGACTTAGGGGAGATTGAGTTTCAGAGAAAAAAGGATTTCCCCAAAAGGAATATCACGGTCATTCTTCAGGTAGAGACACAATAGAAAATTATGTCAGTGGAAAAAAAGAGGTATGAAGGAGAATCAAATAGTCTTGATTATTTGATTACAAAATACTAAAAATGGAGGTATTAATAATTTCTAGCTACCCTTATGAGGACCTTCCTTGAGGAATGACCTTATCTGTAAAGTATGCACATGTGAAGATATCCCAGAAGGCTCGGTCAAGGATACAAAGAAACTGCTTTCTGATGCTCTGCTTTTGGTGAAAGGAGTGTTGATTGCATACTAGAGAGCTTAGTTTATAAGGGATATGACAAGGCAGTTATATTAGAATTATCATAAGGAAAAGGTGTTCTGTTTCTTCTTTGCCTTCCCCTAATTCTAATTTGGTCCTGTGCAGTGTTTTTTGAGCCTGATAATAGACAAATATCTTGCTCCTTAGTTGAGCAGTATTCTGGGAGCATACGATGCTGCAGAGAAGTTAGAATGTTAAATGCCTAGTTAGTTAATAAAGGGTGTTGTAAGGAATGGATGATCAAAATGTTTAGTTCCTTGAAATAAGGTGTCTTAAAAGTATACAGAGGACTAAGTGGCTGAGAAAGGCTGCATTTTGATGCTACATGTCACTTCTTGTTCTGGTAATATGTTAGGCATATACTTCATGACCTAAATGGGACCAATACTGAATAAAGTATATGAAATGGAAGAACATTTGATGTTATGGTTACAGGCTCAGATTGCTTTACTGTACAAAGTGAGTCATTAAGTTATGTTTATTGGTGCATAAAATAAATGCTTTTTTACATGTCATCTTAGCAATGCAGCTTTTGCCCACGAGAGACCCCATTGATCATAGATATTAGAGTAGGAATTGCTGTTTTCTTATGAAAAATCATCATCATCATCTACGTTTCATTTAAACTTCATTACATTTCCAGCATTCTTACTTATTCCAGTATTTAGAATAATACCCCCAATACTTTCTTCAGATCTTCTTTAGAGATTCCAGACTCCACACTCCACATGAGAGTCTGCATGTCATAAGCTTTCTTGAACATTAGCAATATTTATGCAAGTTATAAAAATGCAAACTTGTTTATTGAGAAATATGTATTGGCATAGACATAGATGTTCTTGTTTGAGGGAAATCAGAAGTCTTTTGAAGCAGTGCTTCAAATTAAGAGTTGTTCATAATGACAAAATTTGTCCTGCTCCAAGTTCTTTCTCCAGAAGAAGCAAATCCAGCAGGGAGGTTAACAAATTAGATTAGAATATTGTCATTTTAATACGTACTACTTATGCAACCAATTATACCTTGTTATTATGTCTTATGGCTGCCATAAAGTCATTCTGTCGAATAAACAGATTCAAATTAGGTTTTGACACAATGTTATTATGTATTATTAAAGGCCCTGCCTGAGGCTGGAATTTCATTGGGTTAATTGTGGTAACAGTTCTAGTCTCTGTGGTCACTGAGTATGTGTAATAATTGTCTCCCTCAGCCAGCTTCCCCTAGTTGCCTCAGAGTGAAGAAGTGATATGTAGTTATGATTACACTGGCCAGGGAGATGACTATGTTTAGTGCAGGCAAGCAGGTGTCAGTAATTACAGGGGTAGGTCACTTCTCCATCCTGTAGTTCTTGAGTTGCTGCTAACAACTAAAATGAGCCATTTAATCCCTGAAATGGGAGAGGGAGATGCCTTCTCTAAAAACAGATGATCCTAAATTACCATTTGGGACAAATACATGTAATTTTGATTCTGTACATACAGAATATTTTCGTAATGTCTCGTTCTTATTTTAATTACTCTTTCTGCAGCTTTGCATAATTGTAACAATAATCAGAACATGTTTGTCAGATTGGAAGAACTTCAACATGTTCATAAGATTAGAAAACATAATAAAAAGAAGTCGAATTTTACATCTCTACATGTTTTAGGAAAGACATGGACCTGTTGAAGCAGATCCAGAGGAGGGCCACAAAAAGGGTCAGAGGGCTGTTGAACCTGGAGAAGTCAAGTCTCTGGGTAGACCTTATAGCAGCGTTCCAGTACCTAAAGAGAGAAGAGGGAAAACTGGAGAGGGACTTTTTACGAGGGCATATAGTGATAGGACAAGGGGTAATGGGTTTAAGCTGAAAGAGGGCAGGTTTAGATTAGATATTAGGAAGAAATTCCTTTGTGAGGGTGGTGAGGCTCTGGAACAGGTTGCCCAGAGAAGTTACAGAAGCCCCAGCCCTGGAAGTGTTCAAGACCAGGTGGGATGGAGCTTTGAGGAACCTGGTCTAGTGGAAGGTGCCCCTGCCCATGACAGGCAGAACACCTTTAAAGGTCCCTTCCAACCTAAACCATCTAGAATTCTATTTTACTTACATATATATAAGAGCTATAATATATTGTGAGATTAAAAAAAAATCATGTAAGTAAAGCTGTTGAAAAAATAACGACCATAGAAAAGTTCTGTTCCACAGAAAAGTACACTAACGAGAAATTAAACCATTTGATCTAGGGACCTCTTACAGTCTTCTACTGTTTCATGCTTTAGTTTCAGCTAACTTAATAAAGTATAAAACAAATGTTCTCTATTGAGCTAAAAATTCATATGAAGCTTGATAAAAGTGCAAATAGATGAGACATGCCATAACTTAGGATACTATTTTAAATGAGAGCATAGCATTTTTTTTTAGTGACCTTTGAATATTCTTATTTTCTGGTTAACAGTTTTTCAAATCTATTGTGAATAGGCATGATTCACAAACTAATTGAAGGAGTAAGCTTTTTGTCCTAATTTTTTACCTATTCATCTGTTTTGTTTTGAAGGAAATATCTGATTTTACTGTGGCTGTTCAGTGCTTTCAGTGTTTCTTTCCTACAAATTCCCCCTTTTTGGTTCATGAAGAATTAATGGCAATAGCTGAAATGAAACTAGAAGCACTTTTTTGTTACATATACACAGAATAAAAATTCTTGCTATGCACTAGGCATTTTATTACTTAATTTGAGATAGTTTTTCAAGGTAGTTTCTGAGCATGGGATTTTTATACTGAAATACACTGAGGTTTAGTTGCAAGCGTGTCTCCTGTTTGAAAATAATAAGACAAAGAGTTAAAAGATTTTAAACTTGATGGTTTTGGGCAGCTGTTATTTTTAAGTTTCTTGTGGCCTTTACATTTGTAATCTTCAGGACAAAAATTTGAAAGCTTTTTAATACTGAAGTCACTCTAGTTTCTTAGATTCTTTTGTAATACTGCTAGTAGTATTAGAAATACCTTGCTATTAAAATTTTATATTTAAATTACTAGTGCAAATACTAGTAGCACTTGGATTTCTAGTATTATTTCTACTCACTCTCTAGAAATTGTAAGCTTTCCAATATTATTATTGTGCTGTTGAAAAATAGGTAGTTTTACATGGTGAGCATCCATTATTATTTTTATTGGCATTTGCTCAAGCTGAAGGTTTTACTAATTTGATGTAGGCTTCTAATATGTAATTAATTGCATGTTAATTGATAGCAGCCTTCATGAGTATAGGGAAACAGCTCAGAATTTAGTTAGAAATGGGTATAAGCCTGAAGGGTCGGTAGGGTGGGAATTTGGGACTGTTTGGATGCAAGATACAGGAGTACCTCAAGGGGATAGGAGGCAGAGAGAGCAAGCCTGCCTGCTGCTTTTCTGTGTGACTTTCTGCCAGGCTTTGAGATTGGACCTATGGTTCTGATGTCCTGAATTCATAAACAGCTATCAGATGTGGTCAAAATAGCTTCATCCTCTGTAGTGATCCAAACCAGAGATGACAACTTCAATAGCTCCTGGTTAAATGTAAATAGTAGATATCAGTCCTGCTCATCGTTTTGTGGATTGATGGTGGATGTCATGAGCAACACATAGGTTTTTTGTATTTCTTTTGTAAAACTTGAGCAATTTGTCAGACAGCCATTAAGTATCACATGGAAAGATTAAGCTATCAGAAGTTATGAAATGTCAGCATTAGCTGCAATTGATTTACCATGCCGGTTCATTTCTTCGAATGTGTCAGTGCATACGTATTTTGATTCAGTTTCAATTACCCAAATACATACTTTTTTTTCCCCTTTTTTGCTCCTTTGAATTCTCATCTGTTCAGTGCCTGTGGATGAGGGAAAGTTGCCCAAATAAGTTCTATATTACTTTTTTTTTGGAAGGCAATAAGTATGCAGTGAATGGCATGAAGGAAAGTAAAGTCTCATGGTTAGGCAGCTGAATGTTGCTGTGGAGAACTGGGCTTTTTTTAGCATAGCTTTTCACCATAACCAGGATGTATTTCTCATTTTCTTATTAATGGTGGTTATCATTTTATTATCTTTGGAACTGTGAAGATGAATCAATTAATTTTCATTAAAAGATCAGTTACTATAATTCTACAGAGGTAGCCAGCATTTCTTGGCATTTACCCATGTCAGTCTAATATTGGTGTTCTTCTGGGAATCTGGTTTCACAAGCCAATTTAAAAATAAATTTTCATGACTCATCTTCAGAGTTTGATCATGATCATTTGACCCCACAGCACATGGGCATCAATTTAGTGAGGTTTTTTGGTATATATCTAGCTGATCTTGAGGGATTCCTCGATGAACAGCATAGCTACCTTCAAAGCTCAAAACTTAGGTGTATAACAGTTGGAGTAAGGAGATTTTTAGCTAGGTTTTACATCCAGCTCTCTGTGATTCAGTCAGTTTATGAGCTAAGAAATCACCCGTTCGGAGCTTTAGAACAATTGTAAGGATGTGGATTGTGCCCAGAGGATGTATAACATAATTCCTGTTAATGGAAGGCTTTAATAATTAAGTTCAGTGTTGTTGATGGTAACATTAGAGATGTCAGATCTAACTTGTCCTTTTGAGCTTGACTTTTTCAAGTGCTCTAAAAAAAATTCTGTGAGGTACTTATATGCGGCAGCAATTATTAAGACTGAGGATCGCAGGCATTTAATTGAATCTGAAACATGGTAGTGTGACTCCCTTGGGTAGGTGTGAAAGCTAGAAGGAAGTCAGATAGTAAATGGAATGAAGCTTCTTATTGTCAATTAACTCCAGAATTGCTTGAGAAATGCAGTTTATCAGTCAACTTACTGTATTCTCACCAGTACTGCAAATACCACTGCGGTCTGAAAAGTCTGAGTTGAGCCTTTAATCCTCATGAGTAATCAAGGTAGATTAATGTAGGTTTGCTCTCCTATATCATCTGTCCAACATGGTATTTCCAGCAGGTCTAAGTCAGTTTAATGGAAAAAACTGTATGAGTAAAGATATTCCTTTTGTTCTGAAAGCAGTAAAAAGTATGTTATCTTTTCTCTTTATAGTGATAACTTTGAGGTGTTAACTTTTCATCTTGAATGTCACTGAAGGTGAGTTTTGAATACACATGGGGAGCAAATTTATTGAGTAAACAGTTGCTACTGTTAAATAAATCACCCTTAAGGCTGCATTTTAAAACCCTTACATTGCCAGAATGAGGCAGAGGCCCATAAAATACTCAACAGAAGGTGCATGAAATATACAGGAGGCTTTAAAAAGGGGGCTAAAATGTCTTTTTAAATAACTGTTATACTTCCAGTTGGTTGCAGAGAATGCTTTTTTGGGTTCACTGTCCTGTGTGTTGATGGCTGATTTTCTAAATTATTTTTACAAGTGTCTTTAGCAATAACAATTTCATCATACTGTGCTGTGGCACTCATGGGTAACTTCAGTCAGTATAGATTTGCTACTATTCTTGTGAAATCAAAATTTTCATTAATAGAGAAAGTTGGGTTATTATTTTTAAAATATTCGTGAGGATGGTACTGCTTTTAGTGGAACATGTTAGATTATGTAAAATATTAAGCTAGTGTGTTTATAATGACAACTTTCTATTTGGTGTGTGGTTTCTTGTTGTGTTTGTGTTGCTTGATTTTTTTTAACAGATCGAGAGTATTTGAACTTTTCACCTAAAATACAGTTTTCAAAAGCCATTTTGCTCACTCCTCTTCGTCTTTTTGTATTTCTGCTGAAAGAAAGTAGTCTGCTGCTTTCTTCATTCGCTACTTCTGATAAGTAAGGGGGGAAACCTTGAAAATACTTCAGATAAAATTGAAGACACAGATTTTCTATTTCTGTGAGCCAGTAATAGCTTAAGTTGAAAATAAGAAGCTTGTTTTTGAGGATTTTTGATTAGCTGAAAATTTTTGGAACGTCTCCAGTCATGACAATCACATAATTGTTTGATGGAAGGCTGCTCACCAATTTGTATTCATTTTTGGGTGGTTATTAGCAAACTAATAATTCTGGATGCTGTTTTGAAATTTCCTGTCACTTCTTGTCATTGTCTCTGGAAGCAGTGGGTGTCTTTCCAAGGGATTATCCTGGCATTTTATACCACATTTCTCAGAGGTACTGGTGAGAAGTGCAGTGTATCTAGACCAGCGATGGCCAACATTTCTACTCAGATGAACTAATATCTCATTCAAGTGTTAAGAGAAAGTTGAGTGCTTTGGCTCCTACTCTGCCATGACTGGACTTTGTGTGGGGCACTACTGTCAGAACTAGTAAAAATAAACAGGTAGCTTGTTATATTTGTCCCTCAGTTACCTGAGCAGCAGCTGTAGAATATGCTCATTACTGTGCTTTGCTCCGAGTGGTACGTACGTGGAGCCCAGGTACTAAGGAATGAGCCATGCTAAGGAATGAGATCCAGCTGCCTGTCTCCTTTGAGTTGTTGCTGCCAGCCCTGATAAATTGTTATGCCTTACATAGCTGCGAGAGCCACTGCATGTCTATAGTGGTAGCACTCTGTGTTGGAGATAGCTGGAGTTGATCTGTCCCTGGAGACAGGCTATTCCTGAAGCTGAGTTGTAGCAGAAGCTCTTTGTTTGCTTCCTCCATTCTGCAGGGGTTTTGTCAGTGAAGGATCCCAGCAGTAAGTGACCAAGTCAAGCATAAAAGACCGAGGCAGGATATCTCAGTCACAAGGATGCCAAACCGTCTGACATCAAAAAGCTGTTAAAACTTCTAAGTATATGAGAAACTCTAGTACAAATGGCATGCTGGATCTTTTAAAATTATTAGTCTATTTTATGATTTCCCTTTTATAAATAAAGCTATATAATAAAGTCGTCCAGAGTCCTTTCAGATGAAAGGCATTAGATAATGGCGCCTTTAGATGCTTACTTCTTGTCTGAGCCTGTGAATTCATTTATCACTGAAATGCTTTATTGTAAGAAGTCTATTCTTGCCCATGTGTGGTGTGAAACTATTTGAATATCTTCTTTATTTATTTTAGCTCATTTATTAAGTTTCCTATTGTGAGGCCTCTATGGCCTGAATTAAAACAGATACAAAACACTGAAGCCAAATCTCTACGTAAAACTGCCAAATAAAATATATAGCCAGGCAAGATTATAAATAAATAATCAGGCACAAGCCCACCAGACCTCTTGGAAGCTACCCACAAAGGAATTAGTTCCCTGTTACTCAAAAGAATGGGAAAAACATGAGTAGCAGATAAAAGAGCAAAGGGAGGGGACCCAAAATAGATAAAAATAGCTAAGTTGAAATAAACAAGTCTTGCAGTAGAGCCAGCCAGAAAAGGGCAAGAACAGAAGTGCATGCCGAAGTGGTAACACAAAAATGTGAGTTGTTATACAGTAGTGGAAGTCACGGTGCAATGGGGTGTCCCAGGCTAGGATCTGATCTGCAACAGGCAGAGGGCTTTGCTGACACGCAGACTACTGTCTGGAGTTTGGTTTTGCCTGGCCTTTTCAACCTGCCCATGGATGGCCAGCTGCAAGAAAGGAAATGGTAATGCTGATACAAATGGGAAATCTGCTTTTCTGAAACACAAGTTTGCTTGCTTTGATTGTAATCACACTATTAGGGCCCTCATCCACCCATTAACCACAGAAGACCCAAGTTTTGTAGGATGAAGCCTAGAAATTGTAAAAAAATGCATCCTTTTGAGGTTTGGATGTTACTGGTCTGGGTGATTTCTTCTCATCTTTCCCACCTTCTGTAGCCATCAGAATGCTATAGGCAAATGGAGTTCGACTACAAGGGCTTATCTTTAACATGCCCTTTTTGATAGATTTCTCCATAAATGGACGTTACTTGTTATAAAATCATTTAAATGAAATCTGTGTTGCTGCCATGTTTGTTATCTGAATTGTTATCTTTTACCTCTGCCAAATTATTGTCTGCAAACAGGTTAAATTATTGAGGGCAGAAGAAAAGTCTGTCATGTTACTTTGTACTTTGGTAGAGTCCATCCTTGCCCTCAGCTCTGAATTTCAAAATAACACTCCCTGAACATTATGCTGCTCTTTTATTATACCTTCTGGCAACCTGTAGGTGATTTCTGCTTCGCATAGCTGCACTTCATGGAATTCTTATCGATGGTTATTTTTCCTACCAAGCCCATTTAGGTATTTGTTTAAACTGCACAAATAAATAAATAAAAATAATAATATTAAAATATATCTTTAATTTTACTACTGCTTTTTTGGAAGTAATATTCCTGTAGTTTCTCTCCCTGCCCTCTTGCAGTCTCACCCTTTTGCATAAAAATATCTTAATAATAAAGTTACCATATTTTGCCCTTTATTCATTTTGAATCTCTTTATGTGATATCAGTGCTTTTGAAAGCTAGAAGTTGACTGTTCTGGAGGATAATCAGAGAGATGCCAGTCAGAGTGGATATGGAAAAATGCGACAGTTGTAAGAATTCTTTCAAGCTTCAAAGCTTATGCTCACCTGTTGCCAGCAGTCCTGGTGCAATCCCCAGTGCTGGTGCTGGGGTGCCTCCTATGCAGAATCTCCTATAAATCAGGATGAGGAGCACATGTATAATTGTCTTCTAACGGGAAGATTTCACTCATTATTGTTCTGTTTTTAAAGTGTAACCAAAGACAGTCTGCAGGTGACAAGGAAGATGCTACGAATTCTTATCTACAGTCTTGTATAAATTGGAGACTTTTGACCCTGCCAGTTTATAACCAGTATTGAAGAGATGTTATATACAGTATGGCTGGAGGTTTAAAAAGTAGTGGGACATTGCAAATTTCAGTTCCTCCTTACTGAAATGTGTTTGGTATTTGTAAGTTAAAAATAGAATGGCTGTTTTAATTTGAAATTTATTTAATTGAATTAGCTAAAAAAAATGTACAGTAGTAATTTGTGTCTCATCAAGCAGAGCTCTGACTCTTGAAGCTTTCTTAGACACTGCAGTTGACTTTGTAAGTCCAAACTTGTCATACCCACATGAAGCCGCATCCTCTTCGTTGTAGCATTGAATGGACACTCAGGTGGATGCTATGGCCCGATATGCAGGGATGGAGGTAAAAGGAGGGTGATGAAAGGAGTTTTAGACCTTTGTACATAATCTGCTGTTTAGCATTTCTCAATTCCTGTTCTTCACTGGTAGTATACTGTGAGACTTCTGGAAACTATTACTATAGTACTGGTTTTATGGTTGTGATAAAACATACTCCAGTCTTCAGACCTTTCTGGATATACTGCTCAGTGTTCTTAAAATGTCCCATGTCAGGATTTTAACTTAATTATACAATAGAACTTTTTGATGTGACGAGAAAAAAAAGACACTTAAAATTTCAAATATTGATCTTTTGAGGAGTGAAAAAGAAATACAGGACAGACTTTACCAGAGGTAGAGAGCGAGAAAAAAGGTTACTGCTGGCACTGGCAATTTTAAGATTAATTTGTCTCTAGTTTGAGACAGGACAGCATGAAATTTTACATATTAAAGGCTTTGTTCACAGTGGTTAAGAGCATCCGTAGAGTATCAAATCAAATGTCCAGATGGCAGTGTCCTGTCTCTGGCAGTGGCTGGTAATCAACACATAAGAAAGAGTTTAAGCACCAGTAAGCTTATATTCACATTTTTCTGATACAGATCCAGCAGTCTGAAGCTCAGGAGCATTCTGGGACAGGTACACAGGCTTTGTGTCCTTATGACTTCTTCTGTGAATTTGTGTCTTTATGACTTTCTTCTGTGAATTTGTCCAATTGCTTTTTGCATCTCTGTAAAATTTTGACCTGTTCTGTATAGTGAATTGTACAATTTACCTATGGGTTGTGTGGAAAAAGTGTGTTCTTTTGTTGTTTGAATATCCATACTTCTGATTTCCTTCTTTTTTTTCTGCACTGGAAATGACAGTAACAGTTGTTGCCTCCATGCCACTCCTGATTTAATAGACCCATATGATATTCCTTTATAGTGATTTATTTTCCTGATTTGAATAGTGCACATATAGAATCCAGTCTATCCATACATCTGAGTGATCTTGTTTTTTCCCTGTTCTCAGTGTGTTTTGGAGTTGCCTTATATTCATTTTGAGGTTAGAGGAACAAGAACTACATGTAATAGAAATGAAAACCCATACTGTGGCATATTGTTGGTCTCTGTTTTTCGTTTCTCCCCCACGTCCTTACAGTTGCAAATGGAGACCAATGTAATAATGACAGTTGCCACTTGTTATAGTTAGGGGTGATGCGTTTCTTTGAAAGAAAGTCTAGTGGGGAACATTTTAACTGGTGATGGATAGAGGACTTGACATGGGCTCCCAGTACAATTCCTGCTTCTTTGTTCCATGTAATATTTGTCATAACAGTGGTGATGAGTGATGATATGTATTTATTCTTTTCAGCATGAAGGATGGCTGCATTCAGCATGCACACATGCAGATAAAAGAAGTTGAACAGCTTCAAAAGCTATGTCAGTGAGTCTGTCAAAATCACATTGGCAGACCTGCAGTCTTGTATGTACAGATGGGACCTGAAAGTGAGATCTGTTTGTTCATGGGGGTGAAGGGAGCTTGTTTTGACAAGACTACCACAGAGAGCAGCTGGCTGGCTTTGCTGTGACCGCATCTTCACATGCCTTGTAAGAAGCTTGCCCTAAATATCTTTTTGAATTTTTTTCTTTTTTTTTTCCTGCAAACTGTATTTGGCTCTTGGAGATGTGCAGCCTTCGTGCACTATGTCCTCTCTGGGGCACCAGCCACCTTTGCAGCCCTGGCCCTGCTCCTGGGGTCCTCCTGAGCCACTCACTGCACCAGGACTTCACATGAGGGGTGAGCAGGCAGGTGAGCTGCTGTCACTGTTGTACCTTTGCTCATGCTGTAAAAGCTCTGCAGAGAAGCCAACAGAGGAACAGAGGCAACTTTTCCATGTAGGGGAGTTATGCTAGGAAAGCACAAAGTGAGCAGGATGCAGAGTGTGATCCCCCATTCCTCCAGAATAAGCCCTCCCAGGCACCTAATTCTGACTGGATTTTGTGATGAGGGGATCACAGGAGATCCTGTGCCTGTGGTCAGGAAGGCCATCCTACATATCTTGGAGAAATCTTTTAAAATGGCATCAAGCCTTGAAGCTGAGGAGTAGTTACTTACCCGTTGGCTAGAAGATCAGGGGTTTTCTTGTTATACAGTTGTCAATTCAAAGCAGCTGTTCACCTACTGAGTTAAGGGAAATAAATGTATTTGAAATGTTGAGAGATTCTTCTTTCTGGCATCTGTAGCCTTTATGTATTTAAGGTTGCCATATAATCAGTTATCCATATCTTGTACTTTTGTAATGAGAAATAAGATCATCTTTATTTCTTTTAAAATATGAGCATTTAAAAATTTGTGTATGTAGGCAGTATACTTGATTTGTCTCTCTTGGCCAGGTAATAGGTATGTATTATTTTGCTAGGTTTGGTCCTTGGTAATACTGATGTATTGAAGTGTTAATCTGTTTTCTGTCAACTAGGTTTTGTTGTTGCATTTCTCAGAAAGATCTCATGCATTGAGGAAAAGACTTATGGGTCTTATTAGAGGTGTCCACCTTCCTGGCTTTGATCATGCTGCATATAGTGCTTACTCTAATTTCAGCTAGCAGATTAGTTAATTCAGTAACATTTGTCCACCTTGAAAATAGGGAACATTTTTTAAAGTTGTCTTGAAAGTTTTAGTGAGGAAGATATTAAATGTCTAGTATCAGTATTGTCGAATGCAGCAAAACAAATATATGGAAATGATGCAACATAATAAGCATGTTCTCTTGAGAATATATTAACATGCAAAGAGTAGGTGAAGGACGTAGGCACCTACAAACTAGAGCAAATGTACGAAGGAACAAAATTGCCATAAGATAAAGACTTGGAAAGAACAGAAAAAAAGCTAGGACACAATGGTAGCTAAAGTCTGTAACAGAGTCGTACTGGGAAATGGAAAACAAAATTTAGCAAGGGAATGCAGACATTAGCATAAATGAAGTTCTCACAGCCTTAATTATTACGTAAATGTTCTTTAAAATGTCAGAGGCACTTGTTTTCACTGTCCCTTAAGAATTTGTAAATTCTGATTTTTTAATTTTTATTTTTTGTCTGAGTAGAGTGCTGAGTTTTGCCCAGTGACAGGCTCAGAGATGATGGGCATGAATGGAAAGATAGGAGGTTCCATCTGAACATCAGGAAATGCTTTTTCACTTTGAGGGTGACTGAGCCCTGAGAGGTTGCCCAGCAAGGTTGTGGAGTCACCTCCCTTGGAAATACTGAAAAAGCCACCTGGACTTGGTCCTGGGCAGCCAACTCAAGCTATGACTCTGCTTGAGCATGGGCTTGGACCAGATGATGTAAACAGCTCAGCCAACGTAGTGGACACTTGTAAAAATACGTATTCACTTTCGGACATTAAAATGAGCCTTACAACCAAATAAATGTTTAAAACTGTTATATTTCCATGATAAGACAGGGCAAAAGGGAAACTTCAGACCACAGTGTGAATTTGGGGCTCTATATCCTCTAGCTGCAAAATGGAGGTTTTGCATAGCACTGTTGATAAAACATCTCATTATGGAAGATAATGTATGGAAACAACCTTGGGGGGGCCTTGTTAGCAGCACTGAGTATTTGGTGTTTATGACTCACTGGGATGCTTACTAATGTATTCTTAGGGTGAGATCTAAATCCTTTTGTTCAAGAAATTATTTTTTTAAAGTAGAAGTGCAAAATTAATGAGAGATTAATTGCCATCCAAATATGATTATTTGGCAGGGGTTCACGTATAAATCCACTGGCACTAGCTTTTGGTCTAAAATTATGATGACATTGACACTAAAATGTGAAGCACTGGCATTTTAAGATGAGTCACTTTAGGAAGAAATACTGTTTTAAAATCAATCCTTCAGTCTGAGCTGCAGGCTGGGGAGAATGTTATTTGCTTTTGGTAAGGGATATGAAAAAATACTGATTGAAGGTTTACTGAGGGACAGAAACGTATCAGGCATACAAAGTTAGACAAGGTAAAGCACTTTGGAGAGGACTGTAGAGGAAAAGCCTACTTTCAAAGACACAGAACAGTCTGTATGATCCAAGACAGTTACAACTCAATTGGCTGACCTTACCACATTTTCTGTGAAGTTTGGCTGGAAAAGCAGAGAGTAACTTCCAGTCAAGGAAATTTTGTGTCTGCTTCTTTGAACTTCATTCTATCACTTGCATTTGTAATTTTCAATGTAGCTTTTTTAATGGCACAATATTTATTTTAGTTAATTCATGTTTTCACTGCTTTGAATATGAAAGAAGCTACGCAAGAGCAAAGTGCTATATCTTTGGACCACTGCTCTTAATTTATTTACTTGCATGAATTTGTGCTCCAATTCCACACTCCCTGTGATTTCCCTTTATCTTCATATCTACAGCTTGTGTTACTTGGGATAGGTGACTTAGCTGAGAGCAAGGCTGAATTTTTCATCATTTTTCTCAGAATCACTTAATGACTCTTGGTAGTGCTGGTTTCCTTAAGGAATGCATTCACAGTTTAGTTAGTTTTCTCCTGTTTTTGATAGTGTTCAAAGGTTCAAATTGTTTCCCAATGCTTAAATCTGAATTTTAATATTTCTTTACTTTTTTCTGAATTGCCAAAAGTATCTTTTTATTGCTTGAAAAAAACCCAAAGCACATACCTAATATGAAATGCTATCTTAGTTCCCTCACATGTGACACATCAGTAATCAAATATATTGTATCTCATTCTCCATATCAGAGATTTACATAACACTTGAGTCTTCTGTGACTGTGAAGCTTAATGAAATTTAGATTGCATCTTTGCTTTGATATAGAAGTTATTGTTTTTCAAGATACTGGATTTTGCTTCTTATACTACCTCTCCATATCACTGTAACTGATGAATGCAAATCCATATGCAGTTCAGCTGTCTTGCTGCACGTTACAGGCTAAATTTTATTTTTATGGAGCGACTTGAAATAATACTTTAATAAGAAAGAATGTTTAAGCTTATGAAATGAATATTGCTTTTTGCTGTCCAAGAAACCAGATTTTGCCTTTGTAAGTCTCTTTGAAAGGAAGAAAATGCCTTTGAAGCTGAAGGAGATCTTAGTATTTGAAAAAAATAAAACCCAAACCCAAACAAACAAGGAAAGAATATTTAGCTTTCCATTGGATTTAGCAAGATCTTGGCTACTATTTAGTTGGCCCATTTGGATTTCAGCATTTATGGGAAAAGATGCTGTCTACAGTTTTTAAAAGTGAAGCCGTTCAATTATCAATTCTGTACTGTTTCATAAATGGAAAAGATTCAAAAAGTTAAGTGCAAGTGAAGCCAGTCAGTTGGAGTTAGATTGCTTCAGTGAGTGGAAAAAAAGAAGTGTTTCTGGAGAGTCTAACATATGTTTGCTTGGAAAAAAAAATTGTGATAATAATAACATCCATTAGTGGAAGCTATTAACAGCGGGAACTTCAGAAGTCTGGTAGCAAGCATCATGTAGTTCGACTTGCTCGGGGAGCATACAGGATACTGTTTCTGGCTGCTGTGCAATTGCAACAGTGTTCTGAGTGCGGCGAAAGAAATGAGATGGAAGAATAGGAGCAGAGGAAGAAAGATCAAAGCACTGTAATAATAATGAGGGAGAAAATATTCAGCAAGACCCTTGTTCTTTTTGTCCCTCCTGCCCTTTGATGGTGTTAAGAAGTAGTGTTTGAACCCGAGCAGGGAATGGCCTTTCTTTTCAGCAGGTGTCTTCTAGGAATTTCCAATAATTAGTAAATAGATCTGCTCATGACCGGGACTGGATGTTTCTTTTTATAGGCAGATACTATTTTTGTTAAGACTTATTTATCATGCTTTACTTTTTTAGTTCACTGGAGAAAAGTAGGTTGTTTTTCATATGAATTGTCTTTCGGTACTCGCATTTTCCATGTGTTTGGAAACTTCTGCTCAGTTGTTTCAAAAGTTTTCTTTGTCTGTTTTTTTTAACTTTTTTTTTTAATTGGTTGATGACTTGAAGCTGCAATAACTTCTAGTCAGGAGACCAAGCTGTTTGGTGGTTAATAGGCTTAACACTAGGTTTTAATTTTCTTGGAAGATCTGTGATGGCCAGCACTACTCAATTCTGTCACTATTTGTAGAGTATTGGTTTTGAATGTTATTTTCTAGGAGTCCAGTAGGGAACAAACAAATAAGGAACTCCGTTTTTTGGCAAACATTAGAGAAATTGTTGAAAAAAAGTAAAGAAAGATTGAAAGCTATGGAAGTCAATGGGCTTATGTGGTTTCCTAGAGGAATAATGTAGATGTACTCTGCAGGTTGTCATTTACATCAAAACAAAATTAATTTGGTACTAGTATTTATTTCCAGCTATTAGCACGTCAGGGCAAAAAATGATGATGAGTTCTTTTAATCCTTGTGTCAGTGTTTACATTGTGAGTTACAAGAATTAAAATTTTCAAATCTGTAGGAAACAGTGGACCAGTGCACCATCTAATTTGGCCACCAGTAGGTTGCAAACTGTAATCCCAAGCTCACTGCAGAATTCAGTAACTTGAACATTGGTCACACAACTTGTATCAGATAAAAATTTTCTCTTGCAGTTGAAAAATTTCCATTCCTTTTCTCTTGGAAGTTGCAAGTTTCTATTTAATTGAGAAAATGAAAATTATAAGTCCTTGTGGTATTTTTTCTTGCCTCTAAGTAAATATCTAGTGGTAACATCATCAATAATCTGTAATTGCTTCAAAGTACTATTGGAATACTAACTCTCTCATATGTAGTTGTCAAGAGAAATGCAGAGGGCTATTTGAGACAGATTAATTGGTAGGAATTAATGAGACCTGAAGGCGGTCTGCTCATGGCTGTGTGCAAAGATAACCAATGCTCCGCTCCCAGTATTGTCTTCCTCGTACTGTCAGAAGTATTTTTAAGTGTCTGTCATTGTTCTAATGGAACACTGCAGATATTTCACAAAATCAATTATTTCAGTCTTTTCCTTTGGGCAAAGGGAAATTGAAGTAGTGTTTCATGTGATTGCTGAATTGCTACCAAAAGAACCCCAAACCAATCCTTTATATGAGACGACATCTCAACACATGGTATCTGTTTTGACTTGTATATGGACTGTGGAGAAATCAAAATACAAGTGCAATGCAGCTGAGTTATATGTTTTCAACATACCATGTGAAAATCACTTAAGTTATCTTAAGTTCCTAGAAAACTAATGCATTCAGGTTGGGCTATGATAAAGAAAAAACTTGTCTGCATAATGGTTGTTCTTGGAAGTATATACTTGCATGAATTGGTTGGTCCATTTGTTTTATATGTTGCCCTTTTTTTTTTAGCTCAGAACAGGTAAAGAGATTGTCACCTACAATATTTTTAGGCTTTAAGGCACTTTATAAAGAAAGAAAATAAATAATTAAATCTAAGCGAAGAGCTCATTTGTGTGGAGCTCAGTGAAAATCTATTTAGTTTTGGTCATCCTTCTTAAACTTGATTTGTATTTTGCTTGTAGGGGAACAGTACTACTATGCATTTTAATAGTGTAAAATAAGTTATTAATTTTTGAGTGTTAACTTGACAGCATTTCTATGCATTTCTATTACTGTCTCATGGATTGGTTGTTCTTTTTTCTTTCTCACTCTAGCATTAGGCTAGGACTTCACTTCAGAGCCTGTCACCACTGGTTCATATTCAAGCAGAAGAGTGACAGTGCAGTTCTGTAGCAGTTCCAGCTCCTGCAGTCCTGGGCAGGCAGGCTCTGAGAAAGAGCCAAATTTTGCTCTCAGGAAAACTGCAGGCACATCAGTGAAGCCACTTGGATTGAAGGCTGCTTAATAGTTCTGTAAATCAAGTTAACTGTCCACATCTCCTTTTGGGCCGTGCTAAACTGGCCACTTCTGCACAGTCTGTGCGGTGACAGTTGCTACGGATAAGAGAAAGAATTGCATTATTTTTCTCCCTTTCTTAACATATAGTGCCCAAGCAAGACACAAAAATTGGCTCCAGAAGCACAGGAAGTATGTCAGCCCTCCAGATGCCCACTGAAAACAATTAAAATTCTCTTTTGATTACAATAGAATCAGTCATGGGTTTAGCTTTACAATAAATAATGTATTTGTGAAAAGATGCATAGCCTTAAAAATTATCATGTGTAACAATTGTTGTATATTATGATTTTTCTTCAGGAAGATGAGCTAGTAATAAAAGAAATATTGCTATATTATTATATAATCTTCTATTGCATACAGCATATTAATGACAGATGGCTGTTGTCACTAATTATATTACTACTGAAGCAGCAGCTCTGGAATGAGCTGCTTTTTTGTGTCTTGGTTATCTTTTATTCTAACTGAGAGGAAAGTCCAATGCCCAAAAGTAATTGGTGTATTGAAGTAGAAAGCATCTGTGCTGGTATGCCTGCTTCTCAGTCATTAAATGCTTTCATTTTATCTAAAATGGGATTGTACTAGGCTATTGCTTGGCGTGTTGCACCTGTTCTAGTGTTGAAATGAGTGGGTACAATATATTTTAAAAAGTGTGAAAGAACACTATAGCAGATGAAACACTGAGTGCCCAAATGTCACAAAATTCCTGAATTAAATTTGGCTATGTGACACAAGTTCTCTACTTTATGCACAGGCTTCATGAACAAGTCTTTACGCAACCGTACAGTGGGATTTCCTCTCTTCCATACAGCAGAATATCTGTTTTGCTTGCATTTGCTCTGGAAGCCTCCAAAACCAGCTTGGCATTATTGTTTGTGATAATAGTTGGTGCTCAAAAGTAAAAAGACCTCGAAAACTCTGTGCAGGAAAAGTACCAACCTGTGTTAAATGTTAAAGTCACTACCAGTTGCTTATGATATTTTAGGATTCCTGGCAAATTGTTTAAAAATTAATGTTTAAACCCCTGATTGGCATGCACTAAGCGGTTTGTTAACAAGGTTTAAAAGTTAGTAGAGTTGTGGCACATAAGCACAGAAATTTATGTCAGGAGATTTGTAGCTATAGAGAACCATGCCCATTTCACTTATCAAACTGAAACAATTGTGTTTTCTACCCTGTGTTGTACTTAGAGAAACATGAATTAAAAGAATGTAAGTACAGGCTAACGTGAAGAATCAACCTAAGTAAGTGTTGAAGGGTTAGAATAGCACTGGTAGTAATGGAGTATAATAACAGTTTCATAATGATAATGAAAATACAATAATGTAATAGAAAGTAATGCATTATAAGATATAATGCATGTATACTATAATATATTAATATAAAATATTCTTGTGTTATATGTATTATACATTATATACACTATGTATAATGTATAATATAATATAAAATAATACAAAATAATGTTTCATATACAATATAATTATAATAATAAAATAATAATATAATAATAATAGGTCAAGAATAGCCTTTAATCTCACAGTTGACTTAGTTTTGAAGATACTTGCTATGATCTCTTTCCTGGAGCCAGTGACTGGGCTGTAGCTGTATTCCCTAAATGGTGCAATGTGGTGAGTGTTTGCACAGGCTTTGACACAGGAGCAGATTAGGGAAAATAAAGAGTTGCTGCGCATCACACTGATTTATGGTCGTTTTCTGTGTGCGTGATCTTAGCTTGCAGTAAATATTAGATAATTTGTATAAGCTCATTGAACTTAGTGACTGAAGTCATTGGGTCTTGAGTACTGTTCTCGGACACTAAAGGTAAAATGATCTTAAGGGGCAAGAAAGCACTTGTGCTCTCATCAGACTGCATCAGACCTACTGCTGGAGGGAGGGTCAACTGAACTGGTTGAGACCCCACAAAACTAATTCTGTGGAGGAATTAGTGCCATTTCTTCCTTTTCTGAGTTGGCTGTCCATTTTATGTGTTAGGATTATTGTGTATATGAACTGTTCACTATTTCTTTCTCTCTGTGGGTTGTGCTTAGCAGTTTGTGGGCACTTCACTCTGGTACACTGTAAAGATTAACCTGCAAAGCTCCTCATGTGGGTTATATGTGGCAATGATTGAGTTTTAACATGGCCTGTATTTAGTTCTGAATGCTATTAGAGGAGGGAAGAGAAGCACAAAATTATCATATATTTTAGAGAAAAGTAGGAAAGGAACTGAAGGAAGGCTCTGTGTGGAAAGCAGTTATATAAGAGTTGGGATCTTGCTTGTTCTGGCTGTTCAGGGTAAAAGAAATAATGAACCTGTGTTGCTGCAGCCTAGAAAAATGAACTTTAAGGATGCAGGGAATAAAGATACAAGGGCAGTTAGCCAATAAACTAAATTGCTAAAGGAGATAGTAGAATTGTTCATTTAAACCCATGTAATCATAGGATAGATGAGGCTTGTATGCATTAGAGTTGTCTTAGGACTTAGGACCAGTGGCATTGTTTCTGAGATGTGGTAGCAAAATAGCTGGCTGAGGAGCTCTCTAAAACCAAAATAATAAATGCATTAGGTACTGGTTATTTGATGACTGTGGTAAACAAGATTCAGAATAAACTTTTGTTGATTTAGGTGCTCTTGTCTGAGCTGCATCTTAGGTGTCAGCTCAACTGAGCAGATTTGGCTTTTAGAGGGAATGGAGAAACTTCACTTTTTCCAGTCTCAATTTTAATGTCTTTTAGATTGAGACATTTTCTTGGTCATTTTCTTGCAGTAAATTGTTTTTGCTCGTTTCATTCACGGGTAGGTTTATGTGGGGATAAAAGATTTGGGTTCATTTAGGCACTCTGAAAGCCCCTTTATGACTAAGAAAGCTTCCTCCCATATAGAACTTAACCACGAGTTCTCAGCACCTCTGGTGTTCCTCAACATTCTCTATAAAAGCCTGCAAAAGAGGATGACAGTCTTTTCAGTAAGCAATAGCTGGCGATTTGGTGCCAGCTCCAACTGTACAGTCTTTTGTGACTGTTTTGGCCAATCATTTAATCTTTTTCTGGATTGATTTTCCCGTTATAATATGTGAGTAACATTAGTTCCCTTTTAGCTCCCTTTTGTTCATATGTAGATTTTAAACTTTTTTTGGATTCTTTATGGTAGCATATTTGCACAAAATCTAGCACTGTGGGATCCTTGTCTTAGCTGAAGCCTTCGAGCAGTATCATAAGTAGTGGCAGAAATAATAAACTCCATTCCCTATTGATCCCAAACCTTATGACAAGTAAGAGAGCTCTTTAGGTCAGTACTTAGCATAAGACCCCACAGACTGCTGAAGGCTTTTAGCAGGAAATTGTTATCATATGAACTCAACAGAACAAAAGTTGAATTTCTGAGGGAGTTAATTTTTCAACCATATATTCCCAGTGTAAACCTTCGTTAAGATGAAAATTGTGTTCAGAATGTATGCAATTAATTTAGGTGAATTTACAAAAATGTTGCAAAGACTGGGAACAATACAGCCTGACACCAAGGAGAGAAACCCCCAAACATGAAAAGTTCTGTAAATAATGTTAAATTTAATGTATTTGCCTTTCTTCTAAGCTCAGAAATACGAAGTTAAAATACAGGAACTACTAGTCTTCTGTGATGTGCTTTAGTGAATAATAGTGCTCTGTTGAATAATAGTGTTGTATTCCAGTTCAGATAAAGCTCATTAATTAAAACACGTAGAAGTCTATACTTTCTGTCAATCTCCCCCCCCCCCCCCCCCCCCGCCCTAGTTTATAACCAGAGAACAAAACGAAAGCCTTACAGGTTGATTAGCAAAGCCTTTCTATCTGACATATTTTTTCCCTTATGGAGAAGGTGATTTGAAAGAAAGGAGCTGTCATCTTTCCTAAAGCCAGATTGCATCACTATTCCTTCAGGTGCACTGGGATGTGGCCATCCCTTTGCAGTATGGTTCTTAATGGAATTTTCTGCTACAGAGCAAAAGTCATCAGTTCCTGTTAATTTAGAAGGAGTGGGGGAAGATGACATGGGCATTAATCCTTAAACAGATAAATAGTCAGAATTTTTGAATGATGGATGAGATTTCAGGAAGCTTTTATGGTATGTGTGAGAGCCCTGCACGAAGATCCCTTGGGAAACAGGAATGATTTAAAGCAAGATTTTCAGCATTTTAGTAATCTGCTTTTAATTTCTGCATTTTGTTGCAAGTATTGCACTTGCTGATGTCGGTGTATACAATATTATTCGTATGTAACTGTCACTGGATCTTTGGTGTACTTGGAACATATAAAAATGGTAGTTGGTATTTCTGCAGCATCAGAAAAATCAAAACTTGAAATTTGTTCTTGAAGATAGATTTAGGTGTTCTCCACCCTCCCCCCCATAATTGTGTTGTTATAGACAAATCTTGAAATACTAACTAACTGGTTAATGCCTGCTGAGACAAAACATGTTAGTAAATACTTCATTTTCTGATTATTAGCCCTTTTTATAATCTCAGTTCATAAATTTGCCATTCAGACTTTTTCTCACTTCATTATCATCCTCATTTCTTACTTTAAAAGGCATGATCTCCAGCTGAGCTAAAATATAAGTTGTCTGGTGGATAAAATCTGTCAGGGAAGCACCTGGGCAGACCTTCAATATATCTACTTATTTGAAAGATGGAGATAATCTGCTGCAGAAATAAAAATAGCATCTGAATTATCCAGAGGAGTCAGACAATGAAGCTACTGGATTAGAATACTGCTCATTTGTATGTAGATGTACTGTCTTTGTTCCTGAATTTGATCCTTAAGATCTTTTAATATGGAAGAGTAAGGGATGAAAAACATTTTTGAAATTGATCCAAACATATACACAGGTTAGTGCTGTGGCTAAATCGTGATGTACATGCTGGGGGTTATCTGAAAAAAAATCTGCAGTTGAAAAAAGCAAGCTGAATGCCTTGGGAGAACAAAGCACTGCATCTACCATTGCTGAGGCTAATGGTCCTATATGAATTTAATCATATAAAGACTTATATTTCCTAGAAAATTTCAGTGCCTAGAACATCAAGTGATAGATGCCTGCATTTTTGCTACTAAACGTTGCTTTTTACCTGTGAATAAACATTACCCAAATGAATGGAAATATTTTGTGGAAAGATTTTTTTTTCTAGCTTGGGTCCAGGTCCTTTTCCTGCAGAAAACTGAGGGAAAACAAGAGGAGGGGGAGAAAAAAAAAGAAGAAACTGTCTTAGAGACTAAGATTTCAGACAAGCCTGCAAATAGTTATTTGCATATTTCAATTTTGTGGCAGCTGTACTGCTCTATTGAGTTATCTGAAGCTTAGGCTCTGTTAAGTGAGTCCATACTGAAGTTGTCATTTAGAAGCTTGGTGTTATGGGAATGTACCTCAGTAAGTTTACACACCTGGCTCTGTAGGCTTTACATTGCATTCTGTCCATACCTAAAATTATATAGACTCAGGTCTGCTGTCCTGGTTGCTCATCATGTCAAGAAAGAAGAAGAGCTCTCTATTTTTCTGTAGCAAGAAAAATTAAGGAAACAAAAATGAAGGAACACAGAACTGCTTATTTGAAAAGAAAGTAAGGATATGAAATCAAAAAATTGAGAAGTAATGTTAGAACTAAGGCTGTTAGTCTTCCTCAAATTTTCTTCTTCCTATATGGTATGGATATCGGATTACAGACAGTATATTTCATAGGTTTTTGGGTCCTTTGCCTCCAGCAGGACACATTTTGAGTGGTGCAGGCTAAGAAAGAAAAGTTAAGACATTTACTGACTTTGATGGGTCCAGTGGTGTGCCTCCAAATGCTTAATGCCATGTTGGGCAAGAACCCTTTAGTGCCTGTGGGCAGGCCAGCCAGGAGAAGGTGTGGATGCACTCAGTCCTGCTGTTCCAAAGGCACATTTTTCCTCAAACAGGAAATGTTACGTTCTTTCAGTTTAGCAATTTTTTTTCCTGAATTCATGTCACTTTTATAAGTTAAATCTGATGTTCTGAAATGAAATGTTGAGAGAGAGGTTACGTGCAATAATTTTTGGATGCATTGGACTATTTTGTCTTATGGCACAGAATACTAAAAATATGTAATTAAGCAAATGCCAAGAACTTTTAAGGGGTTGGCGTCTCCTAGTACTTGCATTATTATACATTAGCTTAAACTTGCAGTCAACCTTTTTTTGCTCTTAACCACACTTAATCTGTTTAATAAATAGAATTTGTAGAGCTTCCCATGCAGTACTTGCAATAGTCAATCTCTGGACATGCTTTTTGCATAGCCCATATGTTTTGCTGATCCCTTTAAGTTAAATGATTATTGATCTGTAGCACTTGGTATAAATTTGAGAAAGGTCATCTGAAAATTATTGTCTTGGAGAAAGAAAGCATGCTATGTATATAGTTGGGTCTTTGGCTAGTGTGCTTCACAGTCTGTTATCTCTTTCCATTTATGTGACTTGTTTCCCACTAATTTCATCTTTCCTTTTACCTCCTGGCAAATAACAATATGCCTCAGCATAATGATGAGCAGCAGTAAAGGTAAAACCAATGTATTTATATTCTTTCCTGCCTTCCAAATTTAGAACTGAAAATAGAAACTAGTTAATGTCTACTGTTCAGAAGGGTAACAAAAACCCCATGGTTTGGGTTAAAAGGCTGGATGTCCTTTACATTTTTCTGTATTATGCTTTTCTGTAGTGTTTAAAGATTTTTGTAAAATAATTTAGAAATGATGCTGACAAGAAAAAGATAAGCAGGAGGATCGTGTACCTTTTATTTCAGTGAGACTTTAGAGGCTCAAAGCTGAAATATGCTGAATTGTTTGCAGGATGAAATGCCTGACACATAAAAAGCAACACCGTGCATGCAGAGTATTTGGAGTCCATCTAGGCTAGGAATAACATTTTTAATGAACATGCCCACCTACTGCTGTTTAATAACTGCCATCAGTACCTACTGTTCCTCTGCACTATTAAGTTAGCCCTCTGGATACTGCAGCACAATTTTGTGTTTCCGTTGTCACTTGGGTCATCAAACACTGGAAGATATTGCCCAGAGCGGCTGTGTAGTCACCATTCTTGGAGATACTCAAAACCTGACTGGACACAGCCCTGAGCTGGAGCAGGGGCTCCAGCTGACCTTGCTCTGAGCAGGGGGTTGGACAAGGTCATCTCCAGAGATCCCTTCCCACCTCAATTCTGTGCTGGGATATCTTTTAGTAAGGAGTGTGTCATGGTTTGAGATAGTCCCAAAATCCAATTCCCTAGTTCCATCCCCCCTCCCACATCTCAACCTAATGTGAGATGGGCTTTTCCAGACAAAACACACCAGACTCAAAGTGGGGGAAAGGGAATATATTACAATGACTGTACAAATAAATATAACATCACATTATACACACGATCATAACTATCTCAAACCATGACAGAGTGCTAAAAGTGGTGGGACATGCACAGACTGTGACTGAAAAGAGAGCTGGGCTTATCTAAGGGCAGCTTAGAAAATGTTGGCAGATCACAGCCATAGATGCAAAACGTTTCCAGAACAACTGTAGAAATAGTACTGCTAGTAAGTAACCAAAAGGCAGAACAAGGAGCCCAAAACTAGCTAGGGAATGGATGTGACAAGGATGTTATCAATAATAATGATCATCTTAGGAGTAGTACAAACCAGATGTAATACAGGAGTTGATCGAGTAAATCAGCAGCTGCTTAAAGGTTTTGAAAATGAAGAATTGGTGCCAGATTGTCCATGGCTGGAATTTTCCACATACCAGTCAGTGGTTTCATCCAAGTGAAAGGTGATCAAAATGGTTGTTTTAGCATTGCCTTAATGACCAAAGGTCGAGGGGTTTTTTAATTATTTTTCTTTCCTTTTCCCTTCTGGAAAGCCTGAGAGGCAGGATGGCAGCAGAAACAGTACCTTCTGTTCCCCTGACAGGTACCTCTAGGCAGCAGAGTGACTGGGGAAGCCAGGTCTGCAGGGCAGCTGGTGGTAGAGGCTTGCCAGTGGAAAAGATGGACCCATTGGTGGGCCGGAAACACGAGCTGTTACAGTTCTCACTTCAACACAACTTATCGCCTCCCTCTGTAGGCTCATCAAGTCATCGGGCATGAACTATGACTTTGAGGTTGTATTTTCTTTTGGATTGTTTCTTGGCCAGAGGTGCACAGGCTTGTTGAGGTTAGAAAGGACCATTGTAAACATTCAGTCATGTCTTCTATACTCTAGGCCTTGGGGCATCTTTCAATTATTGTATTAATGAGCTTAGATATGGATTATCTGTTGTTATTAGGAGCTTGATACATCAACTGTAGTTTAGCCCATAATTATCATCATCTCCTCCTACTGATTTTCTTGCTGGTGATTTAGCTGGTGATGGATTTTGCTAGTGTATATGGATGTTGAAATAAAAAGCTTGAGGACAAAGTATGACAAAATAAAGCATACATTTAGGATTAAGTAATGGGTTACAAAATACTTTCAGGAAAATTAAGTTTAAGAGGTAGATACATAGTTCCATAAGCCCTTAGTATTTTTATGGTCAGTCACATAATTCCAAGGCTTGGTAGAAGAGATGTGGTCAAGGGTGATGATGACAGTTGTGACTGTAAGACAAGATATGGTCTCCAGTACAGTGATGCCAATTTAGTGGCTGATTACTGGCAAAAAGCAGATTCCTGTCCCTCCTCCAATTATTTTCTTTTTTTTTTTTCTTTATTTATCTTTCCTTTTCCTGCCAGCTTAGCCCTTGAAGTAGGGGTTATGTGAGTGCTAGGAGAAAAGGTTGGACAGGAACAGTTCCATTCAGGAGTAGCCCGCAGTTAGATGGGCTCGACTGTGTTATTCAGATCTAAGGGGACATAATGAAGCCTGGTAACTAAGGATCTAACTAGGAACAATATAGTTAAAAATTTCATCTCGTAGCAGAGGCTTGAAAAATCTGTATTTTTGGAGAGTTCTGTTTAGACTTAGATGTTTTGGCTTTATAATATTAAATTTAGAATGCAGAATATTACCATAGTAGGGCATTGCTGTAGGAGTACATTGTTAGTGTGGAAAATGCACAGCCACTGAAGTTACAGGATTGATGTTGGCACGCACATGAGTTGATAATACCTCCTGAATAATACATGTGATGGGTACAGGCAGTTGATGCACTGGGGTTGTGTGACTGACATGGGCGTGATGAGAGGAGAAAAGGTTAGGTCAGCACAAGTTCAGAAATGTCCTTCTGCCTCTGGCATTCTGATCTTACACATCAGGAATTGGAAGAAAAAAAGGGGAAAAGTGCTTTGGGGCTTTGTCATCTTGTCTCACAAAGTGTTTGGTTAAAATTATGTGTACTTCTACAGACACATCAACATTAGGAGGTTTAGTAACACCATCATGTTAAAGGCTGTTCTGTAACTAGACTTTTTCTGAGCAAGCTATTAACCTGAGTTTGACATACTTTTGAAGATAAGGTAGGAGAAAAGAAAAGATTATTGCAATTTTTTTGGTGTATATTCTGAAGTACCCCATATTTAAGAATATTTTTTGACATACATAATCTTGTTTGTCCTCCGTTTACTTATTGGTTGCATTAGAGAACTGGGTAATTGGTGCTCTTTCAAACTTCCATGAAAAGTAGAAATTGCATGAAACATTTAACAAAGAAGGATTTTCTCTGTCCAGCCTGTATTTGACTGCACCTTGTCAGAAATAAATAATGAAGAGTTTTATACACTGAAAGAAAAAAAATCTTTCCTTTTCAGATCTTTTCAGTATCTGGTGCTCTTATGTGGGTATATCTTTTATAGTGGTATAGAGGGCTTGGCAGTTCTGATATAAAAAGGCATTGGATGTTTTAACAATGAACACCACCACCACCACCACCACCCCCCCAAAAAAAAAAGCCAGAATCAAACTCCTTCATATTTGTGTGCACGAACATGAGATGTCTAGTTATGTATGGGCCCATAATGGAGCAGAGTGACCTCAGTGGTTTTCTTTGTGTCTGATTATATTTCTGAAAAAAAGCTCTTATACCAATATTTGAATGGTATTGGTAAACTCATTCTCCTGAGTTTACCCAAATCTCTAACTATACAGAATCACAGAATGATGGAGTTTAAAGGGCCCTCTGGAGATTGTCTAGTCCAACCCCTGTGCCAAAGCAGTGTCACCTGGGGCAGACTAGTACTGTGTCCAGTTGGATTTTGAGCATCTCCAAGAATTGTGACTCTACAACTTCCCTGAGTCCAAATAGCACAGTATGTGGTATGAAATATTTAGTACGGGAAAGGAAGTAAGATGAAGAGTCAAGTTTTATCGTCTGCACTCCATGGAAGCATTAAATTATATACTTCAGTCTTACTACAGTAAGCACAGCTTATGTTTGGATTTAAGCGCAGTACTGAGCTAGAGTCATTAGTATGTTTGTTTTCATGTAATGGTGCCTTTGTTATTCTTTACAGATATTAAACCTGGTTAGTATTCAATCACAGAAATCAGATGGACAATTGCCAGTTCTGCTGTCTTCATGCCCTTTTATTTTCCTAATGCTAGTGGAAAGTGCTACATTTGGGATCCAGGTACAACTGTGTAACCCTATGGGCTTTGGTCAGTTTTACTGCTATTGACTAGGAGTATGTTTTCATTTTTATTACTATAATATTACATAGAACTGTAGGAATTTATTATGCTTGCATATGAAGAGGTGTCATTTATTTATAATGTGTGCAGTAAGATTTTTTTTATGCCATAAACCCTTTACATAAAGCCTTTGAAAGAGTAATAAGGCTGCAGCAGGCCTGTGCAATAATCTTGTCATTCTTAAATTATTTTTCCGAAACATTGCTTCTCAAGCTGTCATGTGGGATGCTTTAATCTCTTTTGCTGATGGCATTCACTGTGTCCGCTTCCAGGGCAGCCACAGGCAGACCTCTTTAGAAAAACAGATGAAGCAGTTTATATATAGCATTCCATTTATTCCTAATGAAATCAAATGGCCTTGTGGCCAGGACTTTGGTTAGAAAGAGCAGTTTATTGAGAACCTCTAAATAGGATAAAAAGGGTAACAAATGGTGCTCTCTTCCCCAGCCTTTTCAATATCATACAGAAAATTTCCCCCTGGAATGGAAAAACTTCACCACACCATGTTTATGTAGAAGTGGTTCACTACTTCCTTGAAGATTTTACGAATAGTAAAAAACAAAGAAAGATATATCCCCCATGGCATTGAATGTCAGAACTGGGACACCAGAGTAACTAACGTAATATTTATCAGGTTTCAGTGTCCCTTCTTGAGTAGGAACCTGTGAGTGGATGTTACTTTTAATTGAGATGAAAGGAAATTTAGAAAAAAAACAACAAATGTATTGAAATTCCACTGCAGTTACTGAATTTGTAGGATAAACCTGAGACTTGTTTCTAACTCTGCAGTCAACTTCAGCATGTGGTGCGCTGGGAGGGCCGCAAACACCTACCGACCATGATTCCTCATGGACGGAGCTCTAAATGCAAAGTATACTATATCTGTCAGTGCCCACACAGTGCCCATATGTGTAAGATTAGGCACATTTACACAAATACTGGTGTTGGTATGCTGCACTTAATGACTATAAACAGTGCTTTTCCATGGAAAGACTTTTTGGATTAGGATTGCCCCTAAGTCATTAGCTGGAAGAGATGCTGAAGGTACATCAGTGTTTCTTAACAGTGAATCAGATGATGCATGAAATTCAAACCTATGTAGTGTGTGAAAAGTCATCTTCTATTCACCTCATTAACTGTACTTTTATCTTGGTATTAAAGGGTCTAATTTTATCTGTTGTAACTACAATATTGGTAACCCATTTGAATTGTCTGCTTGAAAAGTTTGTTCTTCTAGTTGGCTTCTACTATAATCTAATTCTTGAGAATTCAATTAGTTCTCTAATATGGCTCCATGGTTTAAAAATGCTAAAAAACCCTCTGAAACTGAGTAATTTTACAGCTGTGTATATGTTATATTCTATCTTGTGTGTTTATTGTCTGTCACTCTTCTACATTACACTTTTAAGCTAATTTCCCATATAGGAAGGCTTTTCCCCTGAATGCATTTCAGTATACATTTTCTCCAGGCCATCAGTGGCTTTCCACCTGTTTCTTCACTCTTTTCACCTCTTTCAATTTTTAGTACTTGGCCAGTTAGATAATGTTAATCCTCAAGGGCTAGTTGATTAAGACAGTTGACTCAGACTTGCAGTCAGGCTTTGGAGAACACCTTCCATGAATGTGTGCCCAACTGTAATAAGCCTATAAAAGAAAATTACATTAACTCCAGCACCTTTACAGTGGAAGTGGTGATTATTATTATTTGAAATCCACATTTTTCAAATGCTAAGCAAAATACATATTTGCTAAAGTGCCTGAATTTGCAAAATCTAGATGCTGAAGTTAGCTTTTCATTAACCCAACTGCGTGTTTTGGCAGTTGTTGGAAGAGAGGAGTATGTAGCAAACTGATCTTTATTAGTTATCATGGGCAATCCACTTTTTTTTTTTTTTAATGACATAATATCAGAATTTACAGAAAGAAAAAAAATTTAGATGCAGGAATTTTATTTGATTTCAATGTCAATAAGATTTACCTTTTAAATTTGAAACAGTTTTGCACTAACTTAACTTCGAACATCAGCTTCCTAGCCTTTAGCAACCAAAGGCAGAAGTGGCCTTGGTTTCAAGAAGGAACCAAAAGTATGGAGAATAGAAGAGCCCTTCTTTCAACTGCAGGACACTGCTCTTCCACTTGTCCTCAGCTCTCAAACCTCACTTTTCCAGTGGTATTACAAGTAGTATTTCCAGGATCTGATGTTCAGGATTTCCTGAAGGAGACCAAATACAGAGAGCAAAGCCTGCCCTGTAGCAAGGCATACGCTCACTTTGTTTGTCCTTTTCCTAGTCTGTAAGAGCTTTAGTTCTCTCTCATATATATTTCTTATTTGCTTACCAACCTGGAAAGCCAGATATCCATATGAACAGTACACTGTGTCATGTGTGTAGAAGATACAGAAAAATACAAATACACCCACCAACCTGTAGAGATGGGGCTGAAGCATGAGGATGGTTACTTCTGAGTAATGGAATAAGATATTAAGGTGAAAACAAAGGGACTGCAGATTTTGTTTTTCCTTTAAATCTCCTAAAAATGTGTTTGTAAGCAGCTGATTCCAAAGAGCTTTATGGCTCTGAGGTTGTGCTCCTGGGCTGTGCTCAGCAGAGACCCCCGTGTCCGCATCCCACCATGTGGTTCATGCCCCATTGGTCACTCGCCCAGAGCTTGGCAGAGGGACTGCCATCCATCTGGTCCTTTCATCAGCTTTGACTAGGCTTGCTATTTTAGAGCTTTTAAATAGGCACAGATAACAAAAAGAAATTATTTTGTAGTTAATCATATGGTGCTGAAAAGCAAGTAAACCACTGAAATCATTGCAAGAAGGAAAATATACAGGGAGGAAAGGCAGGAGTACAGAATTGATGGAGACATACACTGATAAAAGAGATGAAGTGTCAGGGGTGTGAAGTAGATGAACAAAGGTGAGGAATATACACATGATGTAGAAACTTGAATTTTAAATTAATATCAGTTTATATTATAATATCAGGGTTATACTTTATAGCTGGAAGAAGAACTCTGTTGTAATTCAGGAGTAATCTGCTTGGTCTGCTAGTAATGGACTGAGGAATGACTCACTCTTCCTCTGAATTTATATGCTGTTATTTTTAATAAAAGGATGTGTTGCCTGTTACACCCTTTGGAAATGAAGGTGTTTTCCCAAGTATTTTGAATACCATGGTACTTTCCTAATCATGGTTCCACGTGAGGAGTTTACAGTGGCTTATTCTATGAACCACCTTCCTGGAATTCCCTGGAAAATGTGTTGAGATATTGTCTGCTACCTCCCTTCACATGTGTTCCTTTAAATTGCTTTGAAATTCTCATAAAGTCAGGTTATTTATAAAATTCTTATTTTACAATATAATGTATCATATATACCTTAGACACAAAAAATGTGAGCAGTGTTAAAGAGAGAAACCTCACAGTTATCTGGGTAATCAGGGTATTCCTCCTAGCCTGTATGGAGTAGCTCACAAGTTGCTGGAAGTTGATGTCCCCGATGGCTGAGGAGTCATTTCACAAGAAAGTCTCTGGTCTTAGACTGTAGCAGTGAAACAATGTTATGGTGTCACTTTTTGGAAATACTAGGATCCCTTTGGCTAGATTTCCTGTAAGGCAGTAGGCTGCCTTTTTGGTAGGTGATTTTCTCTACTTGATTAAACTGTTACTAAACTGTTAATTTAATGTAGAGGAAAACTGTGGTTCTCACCTGCTAAGGAAACACAAAAGTCTCTGGTTAGTGCCTTTTCATGCTCTGGACCTTGCAAGCAGTCAGTTCAGCAGCTTCATACAGATGCATAAACCAAGACTGAAGTATGCATTGCTGACTCTTTAATTAATCTAGATGTGACTCTCTATAGACAACTTCATGGTGAAAAGGGGTTGGTATGACTGTCCTTTTTTGCCTTCTTCTTCTTTTAAGCTGTTTACCCTTTGTCCTTGCTCATTTTCCTAAAAGTCATAGATCTGAGCCTGTTGCTTCTCATGTGATGGCAATTAAAAGCCGTGATCCCATTGTAGGCTTAGTTTCTCCATCTGTGATGTTGGAGCTTTTCTGATATACTGATGAGTCACTTTTGACTGTATTAACATATGGCCAGAGCAGTGGGTGATGCACTTTTATATAGTAAGCTTTTGTAATTAAGGATACCAGCTTTTAACTGACGGACTGAAGACTGTTAAAACTCCAAAGCTGGTTTCCAGGGGTCTCATAGGAGTCATTGCATGAAGAAACTGGTGTCTTTGCATAGCTACATGATTGAATTCAGTAGGTTTGCCCTTTACACTTTGAAGGGAGTAATTCTCATATTACTGTTTTTAATCTTTTGATTTGCCATTGTCTTAACTTAAGTAGAGCTCATTATAATTCCCTCTTTGCAAGGAACCATCACAATAATTGGAAGAAAAAAAGAAGCCTGAAAAGTGTATTGTCACCCTGAGCTATAAACACACAATGGAAACGTGAAGTGTCGTGCATAGCTCCATAATCCTTCAGGGGTAAGATTAACCTTTGATGGGATCCTTCAGTTAAGTGCAGTGTGAACAGGTCTTTAAGATGCTGAGATTTTAAAATAAATTTTAAAATAGAGTAGAATAATGTTTGTCATAACCATTCTGACTGAAATGCTAAACTTACAATACCAGGTTTATTTTTGCACCTATGTATTGCTAAACATTTAGCGAATTTTAGAGACATCCCATCTCCTGGTGTTTCTTAGACGTTTGGATGACTATGTTATGTGGTTGTGTTTTGATATGCTCCTTGTCTTTGTCTTGTCATTTGGTGCTAGCTTGAAAGAAAATAGAAGCATGCCTTGTAGTTATGCACCTTTGCCGAATATGTCTTTGCTCTTTGGCTCAAAATCAATGTGGAGAGAGTGGGTGTTGAGGAAGGAAAGCAGCTGCTGTTCTTGCTGTTCCCTTAGGAGGTATTCTGTGTTTCTAACAGTAATGCTGGTGGTCAAGCAGGGCTTCTGCAGGTCAGCAAGGTTTCTCCTCTTTGAACTTGTTTGTGGGCTGTCCTATAGTAACCGCGGTGCACTGTCTTATTAGTCAAGGCAGTATTGCTCAGTGTATTTTTGGTATCTGAAAGAACAGCCTCTCACTTGAATGATTTCTGGATTTGTGTGTTTATTTTTTTAGGCATATTGTTGAATGAACGACTACCAATGCCTCAGTAGTTCAGCAAAAAAAGCACAAAACTATTTGCTTAGTTTTGGAAAGGAAGAATCCAGCATTCTTTTTATTTGCATGGTGTAAATCCCAAGCCCCTCTACTAACTTCATCAGTGTGTCTTCTTTTTTTTACGTACTTTTTCATTCTGAGAGTTTCTAAGAGCAAAACATAGCCTGTAATTTAACACCAGAAAGACCCTTCTGTAATACTGTCTTTGAAAGTAATTCATTTGCACTGAACTGGTAAATTGAGAACTCTTAATATTTTTTGGCATAGCTTTCATTTTTGATATACAACCAGAAAATGCTGGAACTTATTTAATAGTTATGCTAGCAAAAAGCAATGAGTAAATCAACAGCTTAATAATGTCCTCCTTTAATTACTTTTTGCTCTCTTTTTATTTTTAATTTTACATTGAATGAAGTGTTCCTTAGAGTAATTCAGATGTTGATTAGTTAAATGGATTATTCATAATGGAAAAAAGTTATATTGAATTGGAAGCAAACATCTTTACATACATATGTACAAATCCAAGCAATACTTTTTTTCCTTCTTGTTTATTTTTAGCTGATTTACAGCAGGAATATGACAAGAGTAGGACTGCTTACAAGGTGGTTTTTGTCATGTACATAGTTACTGAGTTCTCAGGAACAAAATTTTCTTGAATTATTTTGGTATATGGTGTTTTTACTTTGGCTGCTTACTAGAGAGAAACTGCTGGGGAAGAATGTGAGCAGGATTCAAAGTCTCTGATTTCTTGGTTCTTGGCAGGAACACAGCCTAGAGAAAGAATACAATAGGTGATGTGACTGCATCGAATACTTAAACTGCATTGGGATCATTATACTGATTTTTCAAAAGTGTTTCTTTCTCTCCACCAAACTTTTGCCAGCAAACAAGGGTCTTTGCCTCTTCTTCTCAAGGTGTGGTTGTTACACTGTCTGGAAAGCAAAGCTAAGTAATTTTAATTTCAGATTTATCATTAGGCAGTTTTAAAATTAATCTATCTAAAGACAAACAGTTGTACAGTAATAGTCTGTAAACCAGATACCCATACGGCTATGGAAACTTCACTGAATATAATACAGAGAGATCTGCTTTGGTACAGTTGCGTTTAGCTTGAAAAATCCATATTGTGAATTTTCTGTGCAGAGGATGTATTTCAGGAGCAAAGCATACCTGATGTTGTAAGGTATAGTGTTTGAATCACAGAGACGAGCGGGTGCAGCAGACATGTCCTCTACTGCTCCTTGGAATAAGTACAGGTTGAGTTAACAGCATATATTTTGCTGGGAGGGGAATTTTATCTTAGCATCCTGGGTAAAGCAGCAAGGTACTCTCTTAGGTAAACCTAAAAGGCTTGCCTGTTACTGAGTTGGCCTGACATCTCTTGTTGGGAGGCTGTGTTTTCCAGTGCCTAAAGGTTTGTCAGCTGGAACCACTTGGGCTGAAATTTTTATTAGTTGTTTGTCTAGCTTGAAGATGATACTTCTTTTTTCTTTGAATGCTTCTGTTATCTCTGTATGGAGGAATAGGGATTTTTGTCTCCATATTCCCCGGGTCTGCTTTCAGACCAATCTATAACTCCTTGAAATCTGAGAGAAGCAATTTAAATTTTAGCAGTTAAATCTTCCCTTGTGCTGGTCAAACTGCACATGCATCCATCCCACAGATGGATGGCTCAATGCGATGGTATCTGATGCTCCAGGGATGAGATCAGACTGTTTCTTCTTCTGTTGCTTCTGCATTGAGACAAACAAGCTGAGGGTGGGAATAGGGAAAACAGACAGCACTGATGAGATAAAAGTGATTTTACATTGTGAAGGCAGGAATGGGTGGGAAGGGAGAGCAGAGTTCAAGAGCTGTGGTGGGGGAAGACAAGTGAATTTGTCTGGAAAAGGATACTGGAAGGTGAGGGAAGGCATAGCTGAAGAGGGTTTTGAAATGGAAAGCCCACTGAGGAGACTGGGAGTGGGAAAGTTAAGGGAGAAATAGAGGAAATGGTTAAGGGATGGTTCTTCACAAGGACATGAGGAAGCAGAGGAAGGGAGACTAGAATGAGACTTGACAAGGTTCTGGTGGTGTAGAAGAAATAGGATGGGACCCAAGGACGGTTTGGATATAAAGGGGCTAAGGAAATTTAAGCATGGCATGAGAAGGAAGAAAACAGTTTTAAACACCATGGCCTGGTGTTGCTGTGATAAGCAACATTCATGAGTCACTGCTGTCAGCCCACCAGTAAAAGCCCATCTGTGAAGCCCACCAGTAAAATCTCTCAGCACTGTGTAGATGTGGGGAACTAGGGGAACAGCAGGCTGCTAACATTGTGTTGGAAGAATTTAGGTGGTTCTTTTGACCCAATGAGACATAGAAGAACCTGAAAGTATCAGCAGAATTATGACCACTTTATCCACTTTGTGCTATTGAAAGGTCAGCATTTGCCCTCTGTTACTCTCCAGCAGTGTCAGATCCTCCTTATTCTTGCTGTACAGTTAAGGTAGGAACCTGCCACCCTGTTAGAGATGGCTTGGGACTCTAGATTAGGTTTAGTCCCAAATTGGCAACTCACAGGCTGTATGATCTTAGACTAGTTAATTCACCTTTGTATGCTTTATTTTCCCCATCAGTAATTTGGGGATAATGATTTCTCACCACCCTCTGTAGAGGCCATTGAGCTCATGAACGCCACAGTTCACAGAGGAGCTGAGAAATGCTGCTTGTGTTATTAATGTCAATTTCTTTCTATCTAACTGGTTGCTGTTTCCTTTTTCTCTTTGGACCATTGTCTGACTGTGGTAGGACAGAAATTGAGAAGAAAGAAAGAAACTGCTGGGAATAATAGGTATAGTGTAACAGGGACAACTTTCTGTCTTATTATCCAGACTCACTGCTCGGCCAAAACTGGATGCATTTGTGTCTGCAGGCTGGACTGGCTCAAACTTCATAGGGAGTAATTTCAAAGACGTACAGGCCTCCCTAATGACACTCAGTTTATGTGAAATCATTTTGAAGAATCTGGCCCTATTAAGTAATTGTGAGCAATGTGGACCCTGGCGCTGAGTACTCGTTTTGTGGTTGTTGTGATAGTGCTGCTCGTGCTGTGATCTTGTGGGCTGTGGGATCAGGCAGCGCCACAGGAACGTGGCAAGGTGAGAGACAGGACTAGGAAGGAAGAAACTGCAGAATAGCATTTTATTGTCATACATTGTTACATGAATGTTTGAAGAACTTTATGCAGCTGCCCTTCCTTTGAATGAGGTAGCTTTTTTATTTCATGTTTATTTGTGCTCTTCTTATGGCTTGTAGTTCTCTTTGAGCAGAGAAGTCACCTCAGTGCTGTGCTGTAGATGATTCACATGCTGATCTACAGTATATATCTGTATGTATGAATTTGGATTTGAATTCAAATGAGAATCTGTGTCAATGTCATAGGTATCTAGCATTGAGAAGCAACTGCATTTTAGTTGTTTATGTGTTATATTTAGCGCAATTGTTATGCATATCTCTGACCCTTGTCATTTTGTTGAAATTGCAATTGAGGAACACACTCAGGTCAGAAAGCTTTTGGTATGCCCTGTTGTTAGAGGAGAAGATGCTATCATATGTGACATAGACATCAAGAAAATGTCTTATTTACTACTGGTTTTTGAAGTATCAATCAGTGCATTGCCTAATCCACGGGAGTCTGTGAAAATAGTCAGGCTTAAAAGGCTGAGAAAAGTGCAGAGTTAGTTCTTTTAAGATCTTGCAGTAACACCACTTCTCCTATTAGATTAGAATCTTTCCTTCTGTCCTGCTGTTTTTTATTGTTCTTTTTGTTCTTGAGATTTAATGACTTTTTACAGGGGCATATAGTGATAGGACAAGAGGGAATGGCTTTAAATTGAAAGAGGGTGATTTAGATTAGATAATAGCAAGAAATTCTTTACTATGGGAGTGGTGAGGCACTGGAACAGATTGCCCAGAGAAGTTGTGGATGCCCCAGTCCTAGAAGTGTTCAAGGCCAGGTTGGATGGAGCTTTGAGCAGCCTGATCTAGTGGAATGTGTCCATGCCCATGGCAGGGGGGATGAAACTAGATGGCCTTCAAGGTTCCTTTCAACCTCCAAATCATTCTAAGATTCTTTGATTCTGTCTTCTTGAGAGTGAGCCCAGCCGGAAGCCAGCAGGCTGTAGACTGGCTCTGCAGCCCAGAATCTGTGCTGCTGCTTTGGTCCCAGAAGCTTTTGCAACCTTGTCCTCAACCAAGCCTCCAAACCCTGCTGGGAAGTTGGTACGAGAGCAGATTTAAGTGCTTAAATATTCTTTTCAGGAACAAGCCCGATTCAGCTGGTTTTGAAGAATGAAATGCTTGTGAACTTTAGAGGCTGATATCTGTCTCAACTGCAATATTCCTTTCAACCTCTTTCTTTAGTTGTTTCTCTTCTAGCTCCTCATCTTTAACCTGTCCTCGTAAGGTAACACATGCCAAGACTTGGATAAAAGTATTTTGACATTCTTTTGTCTCAAATTTGAGTGAAGAGGTACAGATGCTGAATTTTTTTTCAGTAAAAAGAAACTTCCATAAAACATTATATTGGAAATATATGAAGTAAATCTACATTTTATATTGCATTTCCATATAGCATAGCATTACCTTGAGAGATCTGTTGTGTTTGTGCTGTATGACACAGTTCTTCCTTACAAGCCTGGCTCTGTGGCTGAACCCATTTCTTACAAGGTGCCTGCAGTTATGCTTAGGAGTCTTTAAAAATTCCCTGGCAAGTTGATGTGCTTGCTCTTGTCATACTTATCTGTTGTGATAATATTTGCCTCGATGCATTGCAGGTTGAAAGTAGTCCCTAAGCCACTCCAAATTGTTCAGTACAGTGCTGTAGAAGTGTCTTCTTTGTACACTGACCTATCATTACAAAAACATTTTCTTTGGATAACCTCCTCTCATCTACTTTCAGAGAAGAGCGTGGCTGTAATTCCTGAATGCAGTTATGACTCACAAGTTGAGAACTTCTGTCCTAGAATAAGTACCTCCAATATCTGCCATTATTAGTCATGAGATACCTTGACTAGTGAACAAAATACAGTACTGTTGGCTGTGGATAATATCATGTAGTGGTGATGTAAAGTGGACACCAAAATCTAGTTAGTATATGCTTCAGGAATAGAGATTATAATTAGAAAAGATGATTTAATTGCATTGGATTTGTTTTAGCAAAAGGACGAAAAAATAAAAAAGGTTAAGAAAGTAATCTTAGTCTGTGGTCTATGAGATCCTTTTAATCTTCCTCTCCATTCTTAAGAATAGCATTGCTGTCCCCATAGTGACTGTACATTAAGTAGCAGCTCTTTAGAAAAAGTGGCTGTTGTTAATTTTACCCTTATTTCTAGAGCTTGATTCCCATTTTGCTGGATAGTGGTAAAAATGAGAATTACTTATATCCCACATCCAGAGAGTCAGGTTTTGGACTCTGAGAGTCACCAGAAATGGTCAAAAGTATTATGTAGACATCAAATGGTAGGGCTGTATAAACCAAGATGAGTCTCAAATCAGAGCTTTGTTGAATAGAGAGAGTATGCACAGCTTGAGTCTTAGAACAGCAGGGATTTAGCTCACAAAAAACCAATTTGGAAGAAAATCTCTTTACTGTGGATCAATTATCATATCCTCTGGATTTGGGTACATGGTGAGTGGGTAAGTAAGTTAGCCTGGAACACATAGCTGCCTGAAAAGAAAGGTTTTTTTAGGATCCGCTTGTACAGTATGTATTTCTGGCCTTCAACCTTTTTTAATTCACTTCACATGAGAGTTGTGCATTATTTATAGCAAGTGTGGGAGATGGAGTACTGTGGAAGAAAGAAAAATAAACCTTTCAATCATGAATTCTGTTTTGGGCTGTGATGCCAGTTTGGGGCAAGATGCCAATAATTTTACACCCAAAATAGAAGTGTTAAAATCCCCCAAAATTTGCCAGTCTCACTCATGATCTGAATATTTTCTCAAATTATAGTTAGGAAGCAAAGCAGAGAGTCTTGAAGAATGCATCAACCTCATGATGAGAAGAGCAGATCATCCTCTTTTAACTCATAAATGTCTTCCTGTTGTTTTGAATAGCCTTTAATGGCCAGAGATGACCTCTATGTTTAGGTGTTGTCAAGGTTACTGGGCTGTAAAAACAAACCGAAATCTCCGGTTTTGTTCTCCAGTGCTTGGTGCTGCCATGGGCCATACATCATCATCAGGCTTCATCTTGGCTGGGGGCAAGGCCTGCTGAAAGCTCCTCCAGAAGGCACTGAGGTTTTGGAGCTCTGTAGGACTGTAGCCTTTCTTTGGTCTGGGATTCAACAAGGTGGAACTCAGTGTAGAAGTTGAGCTGTGTTGGGCAGCAGAGGCCACTGCCATCAGATGAATATGCTCTGCTGTACAGCCAGCCTGCTTCTGTCACTGCCATGGTACCAAAGGGGCATGAATGCAATTTCATGGACAACCTTGTGGTGTCACAACTTATTCAAAAAGTTTATTTTCCTTCACCGTAGTTCAGCAACAACTTAATAGTTGTGAGGGATTGTTTCTGCAATCTGAAGTATTTTGTGGCCACTCACACAATTGCATTGACACAAATGCAATGGGAAGTAAGATGGGAACCAGGAGTGGGAACAAGCAGCTGAGCTGGGAGCCTTGCCCACTGAAGAAAATTTATACAGCAGCTCTTCCTGAGTCTCCCACAAAGAATGATGCTTGGAAGAGCTCTCTCAACCAACCTGTGAGGGTTTGTGTAGATCCTAAACACTGCATGGGCACTATTCAACAGCATTAACTTTTTATTGCAAGCATGCATCAAGTCATACCATTTCACACATTTCTTGTTTTGCTTACAGTTGTACCATGTTAATTCTGTTTAGTACTATGGTAGGAAGTACTTGAAGAGTCACAGCCTTGTTGTTTAGAAAACGGGAGTATTGCATACTGCAGCTGTCAGCTCAGGTTACTTTTAAGGGAAAGCAATACCCTGTGTTTTTAAAGCAAGTCAAATGTTATTTATTTTGAGCCTGGTTACAGTTCAGCCTAGGTAACACAGAACATAAAGGCATGTTATACTTGAGAAGAGTAAAAGGATCAAACAGTGGGCCTTTTTTTTTTTTAGTACATGTTGTACTTTTAACATACTCGCTTTTCTTTTGTGGCTGCTAGAGGCTGTGAGGAGATACTATCTTATGTTTGGAGTACCATACATATAGACACTATATAAATGTGATGAGTAGGGCAAAGAGTAAGACACAGTGATTCAGTCTGAATCTGTTGTAGAGCTATTAACTCTCCTTATCTCATAAGAAAAGATAAGAGACCAGGTCTGTAGGATAAGAGATATGGTCTATAGGAGATCATCTCATTAATCGTCTTAAGTTTCTTAGTAAATCCCTATAGCATTTGTTTACACAAGTATTCAATTATGTCTCAGATCCAAAATTTACAAATTTAACTTTAAAATATTAAACTTTTTCATCTTTTTGTCTGTTGAACTGTTAATGTTCGTGATTCTACTCCTGATGACCGCATTAAAATACTTGAATTTTTTTTGTGTTAAACCGTAAATGAAATTACTTTATAACCTTCTGTTGTGTTTTGAGATCTAACAAGCAGGGAGAAAGGTATGGCGAAATTGATTCCTTACACAAGCTTACACACCAAGAGCATTTTTCCCTGTAGTCCTGTAAGTGGGAGAAGCAGCGAAGGGAGAGAGAGAATCTGTTCTTTCATCCACAGCAGATCCTGGGCAGTACCTCTGCCCTGAGATACTGCAGCTGGAATACAAGAACTGGGTGTTTTTTGTGTGCACCTTGCATGAAGAGAAGAGAACCACTGTCTTCACAAGGTGCTCAGCTCTAGGACTCTCAAAGGAAAGTAAACCCATAAGGTAATCCTATGGCAGATAAAAATGGACCCCAAAAGACTGAAATGCTGGCAGTGGAGCACACAGCTGAAGGAAAAAAAAGAACAGAGAATGGTTTAAATGAATGAGAAGCTTGAAGTAGGTGAGAGAACTTATGGGCCTGCTGGGTGGATTGCCATGCACAAAGGGAACAATTTGAGAAAGCAGAATATTGCAAAGATGTTAATTATTTATTAGTACTAATCCTCACTGCAGATTTGTGTCCAGTTTTACTGAGAGAGTTCAAGTATGAGGTGACTGAGCTGTTGGACAAAATATATCTAGAGTTTTATTAGAAATTATAAGAATGTGGAACAAAACATGTTAGAATGCTCTAGAAAGAACCTGGAGAATTAAAGCCCAGTAAGCCTATACTGGTAGTTGGCAAATTAGCTGAAATAATAGTTACTGACAGGTTACAATTCATAGGTTGCAGGCATCGAGATTGCATAGAAGAAAATGATGCCAAACTGAAGGGGAGGAAGCGGTTTTGGGATATGGAAAATCATTTGATTCAACTGATAAGAGCTTTTAGAAAGTTTTGTTGTCCTTCACAAATGCTTATGGTATGACTAGGATAAGAGTCAGTTTGCTGACATGACTCAAGACCTGTATTGAACACAGAAGCAAAAGGCACATTAACCAGTTAGACCTTCTTACAGGAGTATACTGATAAATTCCCACTTTAAACTGATGGGGACTGTTCTGTTCTTAGAGGCATGAAGCAGCACTGTTGTGCAATTCTGCCTGCCCCATTAGCCCTGCTGAAAGGCAGAATTGGGAACTGTCTAAATGGTGTCTGATCCCTGAGCATTGAGAGCTGTGAGGCTGTGAAGTCCTACACCCTCCACGGAGACCTCCACATAGGAAGACCTGGACCTGGGAATAGCAAGCAAGCTCTTCTTTGGTATGCAGCTGACTTGAAAAATACAGAAGTAATAGAAAAAATCCCAGTAATTTTGAAAACATACCATTAAGAATAGGAAAAGTAATAAAGAAGAGCATGGAGAATGTTACCTGAAGTAAAAGCCGATGTAGCAAGAACACCCTTGTATCACCTCAAAATAGCATTCAAGAGTTAGTGGAAGTTCTGGGAACATAAGACGAAGCTTTAAAAGAATTGGGGAAATCTCAGTTGTGGAGAGTAACCAAAGAAAATTGTGACTGCTTACCTTAGAAAGATGAGTCAGAGAAGAGGCGTGCTAAAACTGTGTAAACCAGCAAATGGTAATGGAGAAGGTAGATTGGGGTAGTTTCTGTTTGCCTTGTCATAAAGCATTAAAGTAAATGAATATTCAGAGGAATCAGAAGATTGCAAATTCCAAAACTTATAAAAGGAAATTCTTGTTCAGATCTGTGATTAAGTTCTGAAAATTGTAACAGCAGTAAGGTGTTGTGCTGAGGAATTTAGCAAGGTTTTAAAGGTTACTTTAATGGATATCAGAAATATTTACAGCTGCCATAATCCATGTTGACCAGTTTTGAAGGCAATATTAAACTTGAGTTTCTAAGACTATCTCTAGTGACTAGAGATAGTCACAAAACTTTCTGTTTTGTCATTCTTCTTAACCTAAAGTGTTAGATTAGTGATATAATCCATATAACATTTGTATACAAGCTGTGAAGTTAGTTTTGATTCTCAATAACATGCTGAAGAGCACCTCTTTTTGGTGGTGCCTGAATTCAGAGTGGCACGGTCTGTTTTCAGGCACTGGCTGAAGAGAGTATCCCAGGTAAGGGTTGTTCCCACCATGTCTTGAAATCACAAAGATCTGTGGCTAAACAGAAGGGTGCAGGTACAGAATTCCAGAAATGTAATGAGATCAGGAACCGATCTCATTGTAAATTTTGGTAGAAGATGTTGAGTTGCCTTTTTTGGGTCACGTGCATTATGTGTATGAGTAAAAGATTTTCATCACTTAAAATGCCTTTAAAGCAAGAGATCTTTCTTCATTTGTGTTCTGGAGTTCATTTCATTTGCAGTGACTGGAAGGCATGATGTAAGCAACCACTGTCTTTACCTGAAGTCTTCAGTTAAACTGTCAAACTAAATAAGCAAACCTAAACTAAGAAAATTTTTGTTTGCCTTCAAAAGCACATCTCCTTAGAGCAGCTCCAGCATACATGTTTTCATGGAAATGTATGTACATGGTAATGAGCAGTTCATTATTTTTGGTTGTATTAAATTATATTTGTGTGTGTTTGAATGTGACTCAGATACTTGCCAGACATCAGTCAATCAGTTCGTAGTCGTGCCACTTTACCTAATAGTAACCTCCTCAGGAATTGTACTTGCAGTCTTACATTCATCTCAGTGCTGGTATAGCTATTCTCTGAGTTGTGCCTCGTTATAGGTGACATGATATTTTAGGATAATTCAAAAAATTCTAAACAATAGTTAATGATATTGTATACAGATTTTAAAGACATGAGAAGGATATTTGAGAAGACCTTGGAAATCAAATCCTCTTGAGAAAGGAAAGCTATATATGCAAAAAAAGAAACTTAATCTCTGCTTAATTGCCAGAAGGTAAGGCAATTACAAAATGTTAATGAAAAATCCTGATATTTGGCCTTCAAATGACAAGCATAATGCAAATCTGCTGATTGGAGTAAGTAAAATGGTATGAAAAAAAACACCCTACTTGAGAGCTTGGGGGAATCAGTGTGTAATATGTGTGTGCACATGCCTATACAGTAATAATAACAGAATTAAAAAAACATTAAGAAGGTTAGCATGATTTCTGATAAATAGTGTAAACTAACTGGATCATAAATGCAAATAAAACTACTAACTCTAGATGACTGACTCATGGTTACAGTATCTCAGCTGTCGTGGTTTCACTGCATAACAACAGACTCTCCAGTGCATGAGTCTGCATCACATGGTTTTATTTTTAGTACTGATAAATCTAATATTTCAAGATCATGTGAAGCTGGGCACCGGGGTTGCTCAGTAGCTACCTCTTCTGCACTTCCTCACTCTCTGCTGGGACACACTGCCCAGGGCTCCCTGACTTGTGCTCATTCACCTTGACAAAGGTGTCAGCTTTGGCAAACGGCATGTTAGGAGCAAAATCATTCTTCTGATACTGAGTTTGAGTTTTGGTGATGCATGCATTGTCAGGAGGGTTGGGAATGCTGTTGCAGGCTAGACAGGATGCCCCTGCCATGGATCATACAAAGCAGTAGGCGGCTGTGGGCATCATGGATGTCCAGGCACATTTTTGTCATTTTTTTTTGGTATTTTCTACAGAAACATACTTCGAAGGAATTACCATATCGTAATGGTAGCAAAGTAGGATATAACTGCAAGGATGTGGTTGGTGCTGACATGGAGGTTTGCTGAAATACTTCTGGCTCATGGGCTGGGATGGCGTAGCAGGAGGAGGCAGTGGTTGCCATAAGCTGCATATCTACCTTCCAGCTGAAGCTCTGGGACAATGGGTGATGGAATAAGCTAATGATTGAGAGCTGCGGTTGTGGGATCCCTTTACTCCACTATTTAAGGGTTCTTAGCCCTTTGATAGCTGAGCTTGCTCACGAGTCAACTTACTGAGACTCCTTCACTCCTGCATTTAAACATTATGTTACTTGTCGATGGTTCTTGTAGTATCCTTGAGTCCAACACAGAATGCTTTGCTACTGCATAGAGGACTTTTGTGAAAATCACTCTCTGTTGGATCTAGGGTCCCATTTTTGATTCCATGCTTTTGCTCTGTGGCCCTAACGCTCCATCTCCCTTTTTTTCGGAGAGAAGGGAGACCCTCTGATTTCTCTGTTATGATATATGCACTCAGAACCACCCATACAATTAGCCTCCCTCCCAAGACCACTAGCTGCTTAATATGAACAATTTCCAAATGGAGCTGTTTGATCATCATGCTGGTGATGTCACTGCTTAATTACTAAAGGTTTCTGAAAAAGTTAATGTTTCCTGAACTGTTTCACTCTGTTGTTCCTTAGGAAATGTGGTACTCTGGAAATGCTGGCAAACTAACATTTTGAAGAGTAACAAGAGCACGCACAGAGCAAAACTTACTGGAATGACTGATTGCTTGCAGACATGAAAATGGCTGGCAGACCATCTAGACAGCCATCACCTGTACTCCCAGCCTATAGACAGACAAAACAATGATTTAATCGTAGCTACATAAAGACACAGGTCATTCCCCTTCAGCCTCCTATGTAGAATAGGACTCTTCTGTATAGAATAGGACTTTCTTCTTAGCACATACTTATCCTGAAATAATATGCCTTGATTCCATATGTGTACAATACTTCTTCACTCAACTGAGCTTTAAAGTGATACTGTTCTATAAAAACATTAAAAAATTAAAATAATTTATTGTGTTTATTAATAAAATACAATAATTTTTCTTAAATCTCAGATAGTGAATAAGAAAATAATGTTTTAATAACAGAACCACTGAAATGCAATAACAATGTGTAGTCAGTTAACACCAAAAAAATTAAGTCCCTGCAATATACCTTCTTACGCTATGTGAAAATTTGTATGAAGTGTTTCCAAAGGTTGGCTTCATTCCACCTTTTCTTTTAGAAGACTGTTAAACTATTTTTTTCATTTCTGAAAGCTTTACTTGATATTTAACCTAAAATATAGTTTCCTGAATATCATCCTATTACTTACAGTAACATTTAATAATATCTTACCTTCCTTGGTTTTTCATGTCATTCCAGTACTTGCTGACCCTTTGCATGACTCCACTATGCCAGTATACATTTTTTATTTTATTATTTGTCTCTAATATAATGTCTCAAAACTTGGATTACTTTACGTGCTTTTTAAACTCTTTTAAGAAGGATAAAACTTACTTTAGGAATCTGTAAAGTATCATATAAAAACCAGATTGTGCATAGAATGAAGGGAAGTATTTTCTTCAGCCCAGTCTGAAGTAATGCTATGGATGCTTGGTAAGTGTGTTCTGCTTTTGAATTTGAACTTCAGTGGACTGTAGCAGTCAAAGACCTGCTGGTAATGCTCTTCCTGATGCATCCCAGGATACCATTGGCCCTCTTGGCCACAAGGACACACTGTCGGCTTGTGGACAGCTTGTCGTCCACCAGGACCCCCAGGTCCTTCTCTGCAGAGTTGCTTTCCAACAGGTCAGTCCCCAGCCTGTACTGGTGCAGGGGGTTATTCTTGCCCAGGTGCAGGACCCTGCACTGGCCTTTGTTGAACTTCAGACGGTTCTTCTCTGTCCATCTCTCCAACATGCCGAGGCCCTTCTGAAGGGCTGCACAGCACTCTGGGGTATTGGCCACTCCTCCCAGTGAACTTGCGGAGGTGGCGCTCTGTCTCTTCATCCAAGTCATTGATGAGTAAGTTAAACAATTTTGGGACCAGTATTGAACCTTGAAGGACACCACTAGTGACAGGCCTCCAATTAGACTCTGTGCCACTGATAATGATCCTAACAATGTATTTTAAACATTTTAAACATTAAATATTCCAGATACTCATCAACAAGCCAGTGACTTGGGATAGAAAACATCTGCTCATTTTGCCTGGTGAAACTTTCTTAAGGATTTTACTATAGTTCAGCTCTCTCAAGTGTGTTGAGCAAATATAGTCATTTTAGAGTTCTGTAGAGCTAACCCTCTCTGCAGAGCTTCCCTGGCCTGCTTTTGCATTGTCTTCAAGGCTAAAAACTCCAAAGACTGTACTTGTCCATAAACTGTGCAGTGCCAACAACGTGAGGGTCAATTCTAGTAGAGACTTCTTTATGCCACAGCAGTAAAAAAGAATAGCATAGATTTGTGCTTTCTGGGGTTTTTCACTTTGCCTGCCACAGTCCTTCTGTCTGAGTAACTGATTGAACCTCCTATTTATAGCTCCCTTGCATTCTCTGGGAGGTCAAACAAGTAAAATTATTGGTCGCTTGGCCACCTGCATCATGGTATAGCTTTTGTTTCATGAGGAAATAACAAATGCAGATAAAACTTCTTACAGGGGTTTGCTCTGAACACAGTCTGTGCAGAATTGCAGGCCAGCTGAAGCAAGGATGGCATTTTCTAAATCTGCTATTCGGCATTTCTTGGACTATGGCATTTCTTTATCTGGTATTCACATTGTCAGAAGTTTGTATTGTACAATTTGCAAATTAGGTGGGCCAGTGTGTCTCAAGCCTGAATCAGAGCCTCCATGGAGTTTATATATATATATATATTTATATATATATATATAAACAAAGTAATTCTTGATAGGCATCTGTTGTCTTATTTATTTTAATAGGCTAAGTTGAATGTTTTGCATGCATGTAAATATTGTGATTTTTAGTTCTTGCTATTGTTAATCTCATTTCTCCTTTTTGTACCTTTCTGTCCTGAGAGGTGTGGGTGCCGAATGGCTGTTCTGTCCTTCCTTCATTGCCTGTTTAATTGTCTGCTCCCTCTCTTGCATTGCCCTCTTTAGAAGTAGACACTATTTAATTTTCCACTCTGTTTTCTGTGTCTGTCTCAGCAATTGTACAGTCACCTCAATAGCTGTCCTAAATGCCACTAGCTGAAAATCATATAAATAACCCCATTCAGGGGCAGCCAGCAGGTGGGAGGTTTAGGTGGTAACCTTTTGGTGGAAGTTAAAGCAGGTATCCTACCTTTGCAAAGTAACATGGTGGAATTTCATCAATCTCTCAAATTATTAGGGATGCACAGTCTCTGTGAGTCACACAAAGACATTCCAGGCAGTCCAATAAAGATTATACAAATGCATCTGTGACTAATTTAAGGTCACCAGTATTCCTCAGATGGCCAGAAATGTTCTACAATTTTTTGTGACTCAGGCAGAGGTCATTATGATTGGACTTGATGATCAGGATAACGATAGTTGGGTATTTCAGGTAGTAAACTAGTCCCACTTCACCAGTGAAATGCCCAGCTATACCATCTGTCTCCAATCCACCTTATAACTCATCTTAATTAGATTAGTGCACAGCTATTTCACCTGGGAGATGTTAATAGATTCGAAGAGCTGATCTGTGCTTCTGCTGAAGTTTAGATTATTTTTAGTTCCTTGTGTTTGAAAAAAAATACTTAGGGTTGAAGTATTGTAGGTGCTTGAAATAATCACACTTGGACAACACTTTTTGATATTTTCTTTGTGAATTTTAAGGTCTTTCCTGTTTCCATGGCTGACAAAAATCAAGTTTTTACTGTAGTTCTTAAAGGGTGAGGTTCGTCTCCTTGGAGAGGTCTTGCACAAAGCTTGTGCTGCAGTCATGTTCCATATAAGACCTGTTTGATGGACTGTTACGATGATTTCAGCTAAGCAGTTGCAAACTAAGTTATAGTCTAACCTGTAAAATCATCAAGAGAGTAATTGGCTGGCTTCTGATTAAAAAATCTCCACCACAAGTGCTAATGATGGTATTCAGAAACCTGGAATAATGTTACTTAATTGCTGTGCTGTATGAGTTTGAATATCCGATGAGCAAAAAATTATCTGTCACCTTAGTATATTTGATATAGACAGACTTAGTATATTTGATATGGGGAGATTTTCCATATGTGGTCGTGAGACACCATTAGTTTTCTGGCACCTCTCGGAATAGACTCCAGAAAGTGAAGAACTTGTGTTGCCTCCTTCCTCCTGTTAATTAACACAGTTTTATATAACAGCTTTTTTATTACATTTTTAAGAGTTTTCTTTAAATTTTCCTAGTAGTGAAAACATGGATTTTTTTTCTTGAATAATATTTTTGTGCATGAATATATACATGTAAAATTTTTAAATTATATTTCACTATTATATAAACACTTGATCAGGAATTTTTACCACGAAATGGGAAAGATTGAGTTATGAGGGAGAGTGCGTGTGTCACAGTCACTTTCACTGGCTTTTTCCAGCAGATCATTACCCTAGATGTATTCCTAAAGAAGATAGCATTTACCAGGTGGGAAGATAGTATAGGAATTCCTAAGTAGCTGTTGCTGAGAAAGCAGAGTAGAGCTAGCTCATTTTAAGTAGGAATGGTTTTCAATAGTGTTTATTGTTATCCTGTCTCCTCTGTTTTGTTGGTTTTGGGTTTTTTTGGGGGGTGGAGGGGAAGGATGTTGGGTTTTTTTAATGTAATTATTTGGTGTTCCATCATTTTGGTTCCATCATTTTGGTTCCAAACTATTTTACCCTTGATTGCATATTTTTAAGAAGAGACACAAGAAAACCGTATGCTCTGCATTCAGTATTCTCTTTATTTTTAGCCAGGGAAAAAAGACAGTACTTTAAATCTGTTTTATATTTGGGGTGTTTTGGTTGGGTTTTTTTACCCCCTCGAAACTTCTAACAGAGTTGTGCGTGGTCTCTGGATTCATATAGCATTGGTGATGCATAGGTGGATGTCAGTGAGTGTTATTTTTGTTGTTAAAGCCTGAGGTTCATTTACAATGAGCTTCTCGTGCACAGCCCAAAAGTGAATGTAAATGTGGAGGTTTTTGAAATGGTCCCGATTTATACCATCTGTAATGTAATTTTGCCAGATGTTAGTGAAATGAGCATTAGGCTCATGTACTTTTAATTTAATGTAGGCTAAATACCAGAGACTTTTAGATCTAGTGCTTTTTTTCTTGTGGGAAAATATTTCACCATAGATGCTCAAACCCAAGGAATTGCCATCTCTGCACAGTTACTGCATGTGTCTTACTTTTAGCTGGAATGGTGCTCTGCAGTGTTTGGCTAGAAAGAGTGGGAACTATATTGTTCTCAATATTTTGATCTTAAAGCAAAATGGTTGTTCATCATTAGCTAGAACAGTTGTCTCTCTTTGTTATGGTGTTTTATCTGTATGGAAACTAGAACGAAGTTATCCTTTGCTCATCCTTACTTACACTGAGTTTTGATTTATTTTTATTTAGCTTGAACTTGCCTCTGCATTTGTACAAAGTATGTATGGGCAATTAAACAGAAGTATCTTATGGAACGTGTGAGTACAGGATGACCATTGATAAGAGACTGTGGTAGTAATGTGCACGCTGTAAAGGAGTTTCCCTCACTGGGTGAGTGTGGCATAACTTTAAAATGATTTTTCTGTGGAAACAGCTGTCTCTTCTGTGAAAGAGCTTTTGGGACTTGCGAATCCTTGTGGAGGGAAGGGAGTCAAAAGCAGACCATAGACTTTATCACTGTCACTCTGTCGTCTGCAAGATGGGAGATGAACAGACCTCCACCTGTTCCCCTTACAAAAACATAGTAGTGGGCAGATGTCTTGTGCAGATGGGTGATTCAGTTCAAGTCTTCACTTTTTTCATGCCTTAATTATTTTACTTTGGGTTATAACCAACTATTTGCTCTAATAGCCCTTGAAAGAATAGTTAACAAACTTACTCAAATGAGAACTGATAGCCAGATACCAACATCTTGTCATCCATGTTAGATTCATATCAACTGTTATTTCTCTTTCTCACATGCAACTTTCCATTCTGACAAGTGACCTGTCAAACCTTCTGGTGCCCAAACATATTTATTGGATATACTTTGGATAAGCTAATTTCTGTCGATGCTTGTGTTTTGGGTTTTTTTGTTGTTTTGTTGTTGTTGTTGTTTTGATTTTTTGTTTGTTTGTTTGTGGGTTGTTTTTTTTAATGTCTCCCACAACCGTGATTCTTTGAAGCCACAATTAAACATGGTGAGTTCAAAGCGAAAAGAGTAATTCCTTTGGAACTGACTCTGTGAGCCACTTCATTTATAGGAGCATTATACTTCTTGTCTGGTACCTGTGAGTGGTCTTGGGGATGCTTTCCTCTTCTAAAGTAAGTGATAAGATAGCACATTTTATGTTCTGTCAACATATAAAATGGTTATGTGGCAAATCCTTGGGACTAATAATAGAGTTTGAGGGTGTATTTCTTAAAATGAAGTGTATGATTTAAGGAATGTAAGGAGATTTGTAAAGCTTTAGAGCCTTTCCAAGTCCTCATCTTGGCAGTTTAATACAAAGGCACCTAAATGTATTCAGTGAGATATTGACAGTCTATGTATTTTTAAGATAACATCTTACATTAAAGGCATTCCTTCTTCAAAGTAGCTATCAAAACAAATTTTTGTTGCTATTGCCTATTTGCCAAAATCATTGCCTCAAGCTTTTAAAGGTCAGACTGTCTTCCACTGGGGTTGGATGCCAAGCACATGATACCTTTCAAAAATAGGTATATGTGGTGGTTTGGATGCCAACCCCAAGACACCTTTTAAAAATAGGCATGAGTGGCATTCATCTGTAAAGCAAATAAACAAAACTTGCTGGGGAGCATCAACATTCTTCCCAGTGGGTGAGCAACCACACTATTACTTGCAGGGGGTACCAGCCGCTCACACAGAGTGAATGAGTACTGGGTGAATGGTTACCTCCTCTGTGCTTACTCAGAGGGTTATTGCTGGTGAACTGCATTGCTCCTGCCTGGCCATTTCTCTTTCTGCAGCTGCATAGGTGATCTGAGTCTTTGTCAGCCTGGTGTGTGCTCTGAGCTTTATGAGAACAAATGCCAAAGATAAAGGGGAAAAAATTAGAGCAGGTATTCAACAAAATGGCATGGAGCTTCTGATGTATGCCTACACGGTACTTAACTTCAGAGCCTTACCTAAGGTTTTTGAGTTAGGGATGTATTTGCTTTGAAGACGGTTTTCATATGAAGGCCACAGAGAAGTCTGTGGTCAGAAGAAGGTACAGAGTTGCACCTGGAACTTTCATCTTCATTGTGGTCAGCACCTTATTGCTGGTCCAGCCTTACCTCTGATTTCAGTTAGTGCAAGGTTAGGTCCCCAGCTCACAAGCTTAGCTTATTGATAATGTTATACCATGAAATCAGATTGTCAGTTTAAAAAAAAAAAAAAAAAAAGGCTGTTCAAATTTGGTCCTTGAATGTTGGGGGTTTTTTGTATTTCTTTATTTTTACAATACAAGAATGTCGTTATATTTATTTAAATATTATTTGCAAAAATTGTAACTCCTTTTCAAAGAGCAGAATAAGCAAGATGACAGCAGCTGGCAGAGTAATACTTTTTTTCCATGAAAATGTAGGATCCTGGGATGAAGTGTCAAACCTCTAATGTACGAGTGGCAATGGGCAGCTCTGTGGGTGGCAGCAGCCGAATCCCCAGGGGCTGTGAGCAGCTGCTGTGCCCTCAGTGCACATCACTGCAGACCACAGCTTCTCCTGTGGCAGGGTAAGGGGTATTAAATGACATCCGTCCCTGAGATATCTGGAGGCTACTCCAGTCCTTCTAGAGGAGAGCTCATTTTTTCATTATTTAGGCTAAAGAAACACAAAAAATTTGAGATGGTGTTTTCTGTCTCCCAGAACTCATTTGCTATTCATTTACCCACTGTGTAACCTGCAGCCCCTGTTATGAATTGGCAGTTTTTCTCAAGAATTGTAAACACTATTATAAATTTGCCATTCTTTAGCTGCAGCACAATGTTTGTTATTAATAGCAGGAGTAATAATTCCATGATGGGTATCATACCTTGGAAAGTGACAGCTCCATATGCAAATGAAGCACTCCCACCCAGGTGTAATGTTGCTGGAAACAAAAAGTCAAAGCTCTGCAGGTGTGGGAGAGATAGGGAGTGTATCATTAGAGAATGCAATATAAGACAAGGAGGATAGGAAAGATGGGTGATGCCAACTAGCTGTCTACCACATCTGCTTCTTTTTTGTCTAGGATTATTAGGAGGAAAAATATTTATGTGATGCTCTTTGCGTGATTGAATTAGTTTGAATGGAGAGAATTATCTTGACGTTGTCATGGCAAGAAATGAAGGTCGTAAGTGAAGGTGAAAGTAAGAACAATTGCAAACCGTCTGTTTGCAGCATGAGAAACTAGGAGAGAGAGAACTTAGATAACCTTTATACTAATATTCAAGACAGTTAAACATTTTGCTGAACTAAACATATACAGAACCATTTATAACCAAATATTGGTTATAAATAAAGTATAATGAGAAGGAACAGCTCATTAACTACAACCCTACTGCTTATTCTGGGCACTCGTTGTAACTTTCAAATTATATTCTAGTTATAAAAATCCACTTCAGTTAACTAACTTCAATTAGTTAACTAACAAATGTGCAAAGTTGGCACAGGTTCCTTCAAGGATTTAGTAGGGATGTGTATTAATGCACATACCCATATTATATTTATGTAATGTGTATACACATTATACATGTATATACATATATCTGTATCTCTCTGTATTATGGAGAGAGAGGCACCAAACTGTTAGTAGCATGTGAAAGTGGCTATTGCTTTCTCTGGTTCTTGTACTTCTGTGTTTCATTTCTATTCCCCACTGTTCACTTATCCTTTTTCTTTGATAAATATACTTTTTTATACTTTGATAAATATACATTTTTTCAGCTCTGTGGCTGTTAATAAACCATAATAAGTACCAGTATGTTGCATATACTATATGCACACATTTTTCTATACCTGTAACCACGAGTAAAGGTCAATGTACTCTCTAGGGAATTGCATAATAGGTCTGCTTGATAGAGCAAATAGGTGATGCTCAGTGATTCTAGGTAGATTGTCGAGTTCCTTTTGTCAATGCTTTCTTTCAACCGATATATGTTCTTTTTAAAGCTTAAGTACTTTCCTAAAAGCACAGGATTGAAAGATGCCTTTAGATGGGCTGAGTTCTGTACTCTGCTAGTGTAGGCAATAGACTAATCTCCTTTATTATTCTGTCCTAGGAACAGTTAGGCCTTCTGCTGTTGCTGCTTGGAACATGGAATTATTTCAGCACCTTCAATAGCACTGGAAATGTAGTATGATTTATTTGGGGGGAAAGGCCAGCAATTCCATATGCACAGTGGAGTTATAATGCATCACATCCTGTGCACCCTGTAAAGATATCTACTTTACTTGTCATTTCAGAAATGCTCCTGCCACATAAAGGAATGTGGCCCTCCAGGTATAGCAAACTGTGCTGTAATGCAATATTGGCATCAAGTATTCTCTGCTCTATTGCTGCAATAGTCCATCTGCAAGCACGTCTCCATAGTGTGTGTGAAAATGAATGCTGGAGAAGACCTCTATCTTTAGAGCATATGCTCGTTCCTCAGTAAAATGGATGGAGGATCAGAGATTTGAATAAATGAGTCACTGTGACTCACTACAGTGTATCTGTAATAAAATCTATCTAAATTTGGTAAGGAACTCTAGGAACTAATTGCCCTAGTTACTTACCCATTTTATTTTTTTGTAGATGTTTGTCCCTTGCTTTTGTAGCACTTATGTACTGTATGTACATAAGTAAGATTTCAGTAATGACTGTTATATGGTATTCTAGATTAAGGACTTCTGCTCTTGGAAGATTGATTGGTATCATATTTTCCATCACCTCTTTCAAAAACTGTAATGAAATTAGGAATAACAAGAGGTCTCAGAATGTGTTAGATTTTAGCAGGTTTGTATTGTGTTAGAAAATGTGGAAAAAATTAATAAAAGTTTCAATAGCGTGTAACAAATTTAGATTACCAAACATGACTACAGGTTGGGAAAAGGTCACGTTTACTATAAATCACATATTTGCTACTCCAAAAATTGCAGTTACTCAAAATTTCTGGTCTAAAATCTTAATAGATAGTAATATTGTTAGCAACATTAAAGTATGCCATTAGTTCTTGGGTATTGTTTCTAACACTTTTAGGATTAATTAAATTTAATTTCTGAAAATCAAGTTGGCAATTAAAACAGAGATATCGAAGATCCTGAATGCTGCACTTCTGAAACAAATTGTTCACCACGATTTCTTGCATACAAAGAAGCTCAAAGAAAACATAAGACTTTGACTCAAAAGCCCCTTGAACTTGATGGAAAGCATCCTTTTTGAGGGCATTATGTTGGCCTTCATATTGTACTTAATGTATTAGGCCAGGAATTCCTTGAAGTTTTATTCATGGGAGATCATATCCTGTATGAGAAAGCAGTTTAGAAACTGATTAACATCTGTGGTACATTTTTTCCAACAGTAGAATGAACACAATTTGCAATTCTTGCAGAATTTATAAAAACCCTTAGCCGAGCAACAAACAAAAATAAAAATAATTAGACAATATAAGAAGGCTGTGTGGACCACAAATTGTCCACAGACAACTTACTTTTGTGCACCAGCATTCTTACTCCTTTGAATACAAGATATAACTGTTCAGTCCTTCAGTACCTGTGTGAAGATGTTAAGTAGGAAGCAGAGACCATAAAGGCAGAAGTAAAAATTGGTCCTCTGTGAGTTGAAGCTGTTAGTGAAAGTAATGATATCTTTGCATTTATGGATTAGCAATAAAATTCCTCTTTGCAGAGGGGTAATTCCAGCTTATGCTTTATTTAAGTGTGCTATCAATGGGACATGTTTTCATATGCTTTACATTTTAGCCAACGTAAAAGCCAAAAGGCAATCCTTCCTTTCTTTATCTCTTCTTCAGTATGCTTAGTGTCTAAAATGAAACTGGAAATACTCAAAGCAGTTGTGGACTCAGCACCTGTAGTCAGATGTTAAATGTAAATTATGGCAGCATCTTTAAAATGACCTCATAGAATGGTAGCATTTGCTCTGTGTTTGAAGGACTTGAATTTTCAAATTACAAATTTGCTTCCTTATGAGACTGTTATCAGAAGGCATATAAAATCATTTCTCACCTTTCTGAATATGAAACAGTAAGTTTATTTTGGAAGTTACTAATTTGAATCTAATTGCAATAGAGGGAGGCTATAGCTAATCTTGTTTACATTCAGACGTACCTTGAATGTTTTATCAAGTCTAAACAAAAGACAGGTTGTACAGAATTTGAATAAAAATTTTCAAGTTTTAACAAAATTCCTATTTAAAATAGAAAAGAAACAAACCGCAACAAAGTAACTGTTGTCACTTTGCCCCTAATTCATATTACTGGTCAACTGGTATGTCTAATCTGTAAAATTGTATGCTCTTCTCAAATCTTTACCCTGTTTTGTCTGGCGATTCTAAGGTGTTAGCTAAAAATTTCAGTGGTGTTAGCTAAAAAATCCATAGTAGTTGAACAATTAGTTTTCTTTTTGTTCCTAAATTTTGTCTTGCAACTAATTCTGTATGATCTATGAAATATCCAATGTGAGCAGTGACTAAGCATTTAAAGGTCTGGTTTTTTAGCAATGGTAAGTACCTTCTGATCATTAATAGTCATCATTAGCCTTGGCAGCTCCCAGCCTTTAAAGAAAATTTTTCAGTGTTATCCTTGGGTTTTTCTTCAGTTCTTTCATAATACTGTTAGGCATAGCTGGCAAGTACAGTTATGTCACTGTTGCATTTTGCCTCAGGGTGGATGAAATTTTATGGCTCTTTGCATAGGACTTATACCAAAAAGAAAACAAAATTTTGACAAATCTGTGCTATTCTTATTTAGATGGAAGGGACAGAGCAAAACCTCCAACGAAGTACATCTGCTTGCGTTGCTATGATGGAATATTTTATTTATTGCCCTTCCAATAAAAGAATATTTTTAAAAGCTGTGTGTGATATAGTCCATCTAGGGGCATGGTATAATCTGCCTGACTGGAAATGGTACTGGTGACTTGGAGTGCAGCTGCAAGGTTATGGTCAAGTAGAAGCAAGTGTTTTTCTGCAAAATCTCAAATGGGATTCTTCTAAGCTACATAACAACAGTGAGGTAGTTTGTCATACTTGCTTCTCTTCATAATCTTTGCATATGAACAAAGAAATGCTTTTCTTGTGGTTATTTAACCATCGATGCTTTGGGCTGGTGAGCTTCCCTGATAGACATGTTCTGAAGTTCTGACCCTCTGAATAAGTGTAGCACTCACTAAATAAGTGTAAGATCATCCCTCAGCTGTCAAGTTTAGGTTTTAGGTATATATGTGTATTTATATCCTAATTCTGAAAGCAACTGCTAATTTTGTCTCTCTACTTAGAGCTCATCTTAGGGCTGGAATCTTTAGGAAGATCAGTCCCTCTCTGTAAACAGCAAAATATATTTCAGGAAAACTTGTCCGTCTCTTTTAGATGATTAATTATCTATATAGTTTTATGAAAAAGTGTCATTAGAGCTGGATGCTTAGTAAGTAGTCAAAATGACACTACTGACTGAGTAGTTAATATATGTTTACTTCATTTGCATACACTGTGTCTCAGCTGGGGGGAATTTACTTGTGTATGAATGTAAGCATCCCATATATATCAACATATTTTTGAAATACAACCAATTTTGGGAAAAAAGTTTTTAAGAAAAAGTCACTAACAGAAGGTAAATGGTTTTACTGCTAATTTTGCTTCAAGCACTGGGATGACATGCTTTTTTCTGTTTTATACTGAAGTCTCAAGAGATAGTGTATTTGTTAAATTGATATTAATTAAAAATGAGAGAGCAGTTTGGTAGGTTTAGACTTCATTAGATTCTTCAGAAAAGCCCAGATAGCTCTAATGTGGAGAGAAGAGCCTAAAGCTGTTTTGTATTCCTTCTTCATGCAGTACCAAAGCAACTTTCCTATGAAATTTCTAGTTTTTAATAATATGGGACTTTTGGGTTTTTTTTTGAATATGAGTATTCAATAGGAGTATTTAAATTTACTCTCTGATACCGGTGCATGCAACTTCATTTGAAGTCACCAAGAAGTGATGATTTGATGTAGAGTCTGACAGTCTCTGAGATTACAGTGAAGGGAATAATTTGAAGGACTGTTGGATGGTCTGTGCAGAGTCTCCTGTTTGGTGCTTCTGTAATGGAGTGCTGCGTTCCAGTGTACAATATGATTTTATTGGAAGCGTGCAGTGCCTTCCAAAAAGGTCTGACGATGAGAGATTGTGCGTTTCCTGACAACCATGAAAAAACAATTCCAGCTGTTCTTGAGAGACGCCTAATGCTGTGCTGAAAATTGCTATTTTGTACATCTTTAGGATGTAAATGCGATGATGTTTATTTGGCAGTATTGTTTAACCAGTTCTTGTTAAATAGCTGTTAGCACAACATGCAGTTTTGGTAATGCTGTATTTGTTTGCAATCTTTTAAGGTTGTGCTGGTGAGATGGAACGAACCATTCCAGAAATTAGCAACCTGTGATGCAGATGGAGGAATATTTGTTTGGATACAATACGAAGGCAGATGGTCTGTGGAGCTGGTGAATGATCGTGGGGCACAGGTTGGTATGCATGTTTTCTCTGCAGTTGAGAGTGATCACATCCTGAGAGGCAAAATGAAGAGGACAATCGATGATGCTTTATACCTTTCAAAAAGCACAGGAGAAAATGAAACATTTCTTTGTTGAAGAGAACATGCAAGAATTGTCCCAAAAGCACAGTTGCTTTCTCTAATAGGCATGACAGTGCTACAACTGGGTTAATAGGTGCCCTGTCTCGTTCTGTGCAGTGTTGCCTTTTATTAAAACAACAAAATATTCCTACATGGCCCATATATCTGTTTTCTTGTCTTTGATATGTCAAGGTAAGCGACTTTACATGGAGCCATGATGGGACTCAAGCACTTATCTCCTATAGAGATGGATTTGTGCTGGTCGGTTCAGTCAGTGGACAAAGACACTGGTCTTCAGAAATAAACTTGGAGAGTCAGATCACCTGTGGAATATGGACTCCAGATGACCAACAGGTAATGAATGGGGCATTTAGAGGTGTCAATTGGGTTGCATTGATATGTTATAGACTACACCTTTTAAAACGTTGTTAAGTAAAATGGTCACTTGGTAAGATCAGTTTCCCTCGAAATTGCTACTCCCCCCAATAAAGAAAATTTAATTCATCCTGTTGTTCTCATTAGGCAAATATGAAAATGTACCAAGTTACCTATCATCACTTTTCACTCTGATTCACACACAATCTTATTCAGTTGTTTGAGACAGGAATCTGTAATTGTACCTTTAATTTGTTGGTACAGGTGTCTTGAAAATGCATTTGAGCAGAGGTACAGCCTGGACTATTAAACATCTGACTGGTCATTTTCGTGTAGATCTGTCCAGTCTGCACTTGCAGCAAAAGCAGTTCCAGCTGCAGATATAGTTATGTTTTGCCTTCATATAAGCAAATGGACCCAATTAACTGAGTGTCGAAGAGATGTCTCAACGTTATGCAAACAACATAATTTAAAAGAAGGCCATTTTTCCAACCATTGAGTTCAAATCTTGCTAAACGTTGAAAAAGCCAGTTTAAAAAAATTGTCTTTACTATTTTCTAAAGAATTATGTGATATTGGACCCATCACCATTTATAGCGTGGCTTGAGCTAGGCCACTGAATTTACAATGGCACCTTGCCATTTACTACTGAGCTTACTGGATTGGTCTTCCCCTCCACATGCTTGCTGTCATTATGGCTGTGTATGTGTGTATAATACAGTGCTGAAAGAAATGATGGGCATAGAATAGTGCAAAGAGTAACTCTATTATGATCACAGCTGGATTGTTTTCCTCCCTTCATTTTACACCTCCATGAAAAGATACTGGTTCAAGACTCAAGGTACCACTAAATTTAGAATACTATAAATTCATCCAAGATAGAGTTATTTTGGGAATTTCTAGTGGAATATAATAGCACTAATAATATGCATTTCTGCAGCAGCATCTAATAATTTTAGAGGGCTCTGCAAAGAATAATGAATTAATTATTGCAACATTGCTTTTTAAAGCCAGTGTGTCTAACTGCCTCTTTTTGAATCTGGGGAAATGTAAATCTTGACAATGAATAATTTACTTGAGATCAAGAGGAAGAGACAAGCAGCAGAAGTAGATCTAATAGCTCTCAGTCCTGTGTTTTGAGTGTGAGGCTACCCCATTTGTGTGATGCTCAGTTATTGCTGCTGTATTTGGAAGTATCTTCATTTGAGTGTTTAATTTGGAGTGGCTGACTGCCTTTAATTCAATTTAGCCAATATGTTTGTACTTTCTAATCTGGATGCTCCATAAGTGGTTATTCCAGGAAACAAACACTTGTTTAGCATCCAGATAAATGCTTTCGAACATAATGGCTAATTCCAGCTATGTGAAAATCACTTGCTTGACTTATAGACTCTACTGCTGACAAACTCACTGAAAATAGACACTCAAACCAGCCACAAGCTTGATATTGCTCTGCACAGTTCTCCCAACTATGTGGTTTGCAGGGGCTTTCATGTTAAGTGATGATGGATCTTTTTACTGTTCGCCAGAGCTGGTGGAAAGAAGTGATCTTCTAAAATATATTTAGAAGTATTTGTCTCTGGAGGCACAAAGAGATATGAATCACAGAGGTACTAGGCAAGAGACTATGCTCAGTTCAAACTAAAAATAGCAAACTAGAGGGAAGGACATTGCATCTGTTACACACAAATAAGTGCGTATGGAAATGAATACCCTTACTAGCTTATTTCTTTACCTAATTTCTCTCCTGATTTGTATCTGTGCAAATGAGAACAAAATATCACTCTGGTCTAGAATAGCTCCAGCATCTTCCCTATTGCTTAATGTAGTCTATTCGTCAGTAGAGTGAGTGAAAGATAAATGTCAACATTTAAATTTATATTTTCCTGTTGTTCTTTTTGTCACCGCTCTGGTGCCGTGAGGGTTGCTAATGAATGTGTTCTTGGAAAACATTACACTCCATGGTCCCATGAGTTTAACACAATTATCTTTGAAAGTTACATTTCCAAGGGGATTGTATTGTTCAGTATCAATTTTCCATTGTCCTGATAAAAAATTGCTTAATATAGTATGTCTGTTCACCTCACCCTTCAGTTCTCTTAACTTTCTCCTTCACTCCCTTCTGCACGCATCCTCCTCTTTTCTGCTATCTCCTCCATCTTTTCTCCTATCTGTCTATTCAGCACCAGCAGACTGTCACCTCTGTCACTCCTCACTACAGCTCTGTGTCAGCTCTACAAGAGTAGGATAATTTCCTACCACCATCTTTCTGTTGGAGGCAAGAAGTGGTTGGATTCTGCAGTATTGCCAACCATCGTCTTGTTTGTCAGAGTGTGTGTGGCCTCTGGGTTTGTGTCCTTGGTGTTGACACAGGCTTGAAGAAAAGCACCTGTGAGGCAGTGGCTAATGTCACCCATATATGAAACTCCATAGTTAATGCTTTCTCAAGTCTTTTGAAAGCACGGAGATAGAATGAGAGCAGTAGAGGCGACCAGGATGAAGTACAGTCCTACTGAAATTGATATAATTGTATCTTTTAACCTATTTGTTAGGTACTCTGCCCTGATTAAGTTATTGGCTGATTTTATTAATACTAGATGAAACTGTTCTGCGTTTTCTTTTAGGAAGAGAGTGGTATCATTCTTGTGACTGTTTTTTTCAGGATTTCTCCTTGTCTTTTGGGGTCAAACTTACTGTGAGTCATATAGATGACTGCAGTGCTTTTTCTCAGCATCATATGTCTCAGATGAATTTCTCATTAAGGTCATTGGCAGATTTCTGCTGTGGTTCACACCCAGATCTTGAGTCTGGACTTTGAGCTGTGGCCTTCTTCAACTAATTCAATACATAGGCCTTTTGATTGTGATTCTGCATGTTTATTGTAGAGGACTAGAAGTTAATTTTCTCACTTCATTGTATGTCTGTAGTCCTGCTTATTTAGGCATTTTCTCCTGTACATTATAACTAGAGCAGCCACCTGGACAAGGCAGAACCCTACTGGCCTCTTGGGGATATGCAAAAGGAAGACTTTACAAGCCTGGGTCATCTGTATCTCAAGCAGAGTGCCATGCTTGGATTAAACTTGGATGGATAGAATTACTTAGGAGTGAGACCTTCTTTTCACTGTTTTTAAGGGCTACAAGAGACTGTAGGAGTCATGTGGAATATTTCTGGTGAGAAGGCTCACCTAGGATCATGTAAGGACAGAAAGTATGTTTGAAATGAAGATGCTCTACCCTGTGTTGAGACAGTTCTGTGGTGTCATACCACACTTGTTTTGCGAAGAGGGAGTGTACATACCAAGCAGATTGAATGACTTCTCAGTGAGAAAAACTTGACTTTTGTCTAGTCAAAGGGTTTATTTATAATTATAGAAGCAATGTCAGTAAGTAATTGAGGATTTTTCCTAAGCCCACAAGTTATATGAAACATCTTTCCAGTGCTTCATCTCCCTTCCTTTGTGTTTGCTCAGCTCCTAGTGACATTTTTTAATCTATCAACTTCTGCCGCCTTTGGGACACATTGTCCCTCTCCTCACAGATTTTACCCATTAAAAAAATTATCTCTCTTCATGATGGAGAAAGACACAGTGTCAGAGAACTAAGAACTGTAGAGGGGTCTAATTATCATTTTGCTTATAGCAGTGTAGTGTAACTTCTTGGACTTCCCTGGGGTTGTTTCTGTTGCTGTTTCTGTGTGTGAGAAGGGAACCAGAAGGAAATCACTCTCCAATAGAGGAAGGCTGTGATGAAAATTAATATATTTTAATTCAAGGTTATCCCAAGAGGTGCTAGTAATCCATATTTATTCCTTGCATCTCTGCTAGTATAAATTATTAGACTTTTCCCACAGCTGTAAGTGCCTATTTCTATTTCTCCCCCCTCCCCTTTTCCAGCTGTAAGCTTTAACTTGTGGAAATTCGGGGACTGGCCAGTATTTGCTGTGGCTAGGATGTGACAGACTACAGGTATGTGTGAACTTTGTCAGCTTTTCCTCCCGTTTTCTTTGAAAACAGGTATACAAGCAGTTAGCTAATTTGATTTGCATCCTGCTGGGAACACTGTTGTATGTGGCCTCATTGCAATGCAACATGCAGTAGTGCTAAGAATGTGTAAGTACAGGCCTCAAGATTCAGCCGCTCCTGTTTCTAGTGAGACAAAATTATGCTCTTGGTGAAACAGAAAAGCAGCACTGCATTAGGATGAGATACCTTGTGCACTGAAGGGTCTTACAATGCACTGGAAGGAAACAATGAGACCAGTAGTAGATGAACAGCTTTGTCTCAAAACGCAGGGTGTGGGAGCTCTGTATGTTGTTTTTTAAAAAAAACAACAGCAGTAGCTGTGCAGGAAGGCAGTTTCTATGCTGGTACTCCTGCTCCCAGTGCTCGCCATCTCTATTCCCATGGCAACAACAGACGCTTCAGCATCTTTTTTCAGTGACAAGCAGGAGGCAGGGGCAAGCTTCACCTCCTTCCCCTTGCCTGCAGTGCTTCAGGGTGGAGCCCAGGAGTCAGAACGGATCTTCACATGAAGAAGGGGATGCTTGTTATTTCTGGGTCCAGCAGTGTTGCTGGGTGGGATCTGTGTGCTAGTACAGCTAGTGGTGCCCTACGTGTCCCTAAATAGTATCAGTGCTGTGCTTTGCCAAGAGGCTGCCATGTGGTAGCCACAGTTCTCATAGGAGGTAGGAACTGATTAACGAGAAACGCTGTCAAATGGTTACTGGTGGCACTGGGTGTTTCATGAGCTTGTCTCTCAGGCTTCTTGATTTTGGTATGACTTTAGTAGAGTCTGCTTTTGGACCTCCCATTTTCATCTGTGAACTTGCATTTGCTACTACCTTTTCAGGGAAATGTTCTGAACAGCTCCTAAGCTGGGAGGAGGGGTAGCAGCCTTACCTAGCTTCCAGAACACAGCTTACAACTAAGGACTTTGTGTTTGAAAATATTGTATCTGTTTGGGCCCTGCTGTCATCTTCTCACCTACGTTTACTTTGGAATGAGGAGTTTGTGCACCCTACTTCTTTGATTTTATTCAGGTGCTGTAGCACACATCTTATTCAGGCAGTCATTGCTATTGTGGTAGTCACACTGATCAAGTTTAATTATTCTCAGACATCTAGCTGTGTGGAAAAAAATCTTGAAGACACCTTTTAGTGAGTTAACAGAATGATGAAAGGGAGCTAAAAACAGGCAGCTGGGGCAGTACAGGGAAGGTAGCTGTTTACCTTAATTATTATGAATGAAGAGAAGGAAGGACAAAATGAAAAAGGTTACAACCTGTACAATTTGAAAGTGTAAGCAATTATTTTGGTCTTTATTAGAATATTTCTTGTCCCTATTAAGGATTTTTACTGGTTCACATAATTGAGCCTTTAAAATGCTGGTGAATAACTATATTTTTGTGTTTTAACATACAAAGATATATCTTTTCTCCCATCAGTTCTGGATGTAGAGACTATCAAATGATCACACATACATGTTTACAATGACTAGGGCCGCTCAGAATTGCACCATAAGATACAGACTTTGACAAAGAACTGAAAGTCTTATTTTCATTGATGGATGAATTACTCAGATTACTGGGGAAAATGGCTAGAGGCTTTTTATAGCATTGAAGAAGTGTCATTAATTAAGTAGGCAGTTTATTCAAGCCACAAGGACTGCAGACAATGGTTAAATCATGTATAAAGATTTTCACTTTGCATGCTGCATAATTGAGCAGCAGCATTAAAGTGTAAAAAGAGGAAAATGCAGGGGAAGGCAAGTTCAGTTCTCTTTCAAGATAAATCTGTTTGGTAAATAAAACAAACAGATAAACAAAACCTACCACAGCTTAACTGTCTTTAATATTTTGGGCTGATTTTAGAAGCATTTCAAACCTTTGTGGCAAACTTGCTATTAAAATTAATGATTTCTGCTTGCTTGTGCTAAGGAGCCTATGAATGTTTACTATACTACTGCAGCCTCTCACAGACAAAATATGTGGGTGTTTTATCTATACTTAAAAGGTTTAAATGTTTTTGGGGAGACTTTGTATTCTTGTTGTATGTATTTATACATGCTGGAATTCAGTAGCACTTTGGTTTTGCTCTTTGCTTGGGGACTTGATTTTTATGATGGTACATAATAGTGACAGATTTTGTGTGAAAAAGTAATGTGAATTTTAAGTGCTATTTTGCCTTTCTTTCTCCCATCTCTTTTTATTATGTTGTTTTCAAGCTGCATTATGCAGCTATTTCCTAAATTATGGATTTCTCTTTTCTTCCCTGCTTTTTTCTGCTATCAGTGCATGGTTGTATTAGCATTGTCTTTCCTTTGCGTTTTTGTCTCAGAGTAGGTTTGCATGCATCATTCTGCTGAGAATACAGCTTCCAAAAAGAAGGAAGGAGAAGAGTTAGATAGCTTGGTGCACTGTACCTTTTTTTAGTTGCACTCTCCTTTTCTCACTGCAATGAGCAGCTACACTGCAAATTTCGGTACTCAGATGAGGACTTTATAGGGTTTGCCTTGAGTTTTGGTGAGGGTAGACAACAAGGATGTTCTCTTTGGAGCCTCCAGAGCTCATCTACAGTTTCAGGAGCTGTGGCATCTCTCTGCGAGTTTATTCCAGACAAGATTTTTCCTACCAGAAACCCTAGTCTGTACTGCACATTTATTGAGCGGGTAATTGAAGGAACAGAGCAATAAGGTGATGCTTCAGTGTGCTTTCTTCTTCCCACTCACTTCATCTGTGCCTTGCCTAATCTTTCCCTTGATGCTCTTCATCCAGCCTGTGGAGGCAAGGCACTGAGAGAGCTAACAAGATGGTGCTGTTTGTTCTAGTCATGAGGGCTGTAACATGGGGGATGTTTATGGGCTGATGGCATCATGGCTCATGTTTTCTCAGTAGCTCCTGCAGTGTTTCATGTCAACACTGTTTCAGATGAGTCTTGCAAGGAAATTTTCCCCCTAATGACTCTGCCTGAAAGGAGTAATACAACTGTTTTAATGTTTTGCTCATCATTGTAGACAGGGTATTTGATGTTTGTTTCTGCAAAAAGCGATTGGCTGAATGGATTTCTACATCCCTTTGGATGCACAGTGTACTAGGCTGTACAGATCACCCTTAACAGTGTACCTTGGAAATATTTCCCTATGACACTCAGGTCACAATATTGCTATTTTAGTTGACTGGAATCTGGAGTTTGTTAAGCTCTGCACGTCGATGGCAGTGACATGGCATCAACACAAGGATGTCGATGGCAGTGACAAACTAGAGATGGAGGGAGAGCTGAAGACTTGTGCTATTCAGTTAATGTGTCCACTTAGCTTTTTTCTACCCAGTGCTGTTTAACATTTTTGAAGCATCAGTGTTTGAGTCAGCAAAGTAAAGATGAGCGCAAATAGAAACACAACCAGTCGATGTGTGGGAAGCGTCAGGAAGAAAGAAGTTGTTTGCCTCTCCTCTCACCTTGCTGGCACTTGTACAGAAAGATTTTGCTTATGTAGCCTGAAGTCTTCAATACATTTAGGACAGGGAGTGCTTACTTGAACTTGTCTTTTTCAAAAGCTCTGTGCTATGCTCAGCTGTGGGGCAAATAGTAAGAATGAGGTTTTGCAGCAGACCTCTGCAGGGGAGCAGCATATAACTATGCTGCTTTTTAGGCACTGCAGGGAAAAAATGAAACCTTCTGTGGGAAGGTGCTCTCTTTCTAAGGAGAAGTCATATGTAAGGTAGGAAAATTGCTGTGTTCAGATTTTGAACTGGTCAGAAGAGGGCATGTGAGTGAAAGTGGAATTCTTACAGAGGAAAAACTCTCCAAACTGTCAAGGTTTTACAGCATTTTTCAGAAACAGTCCATTATTCCATTGCCAAAGCCACTTGGCGGAGAATGCTTCGGCCCCAGGATCCCTTTGGTTCATCCAGAGCTTTGTGCTCTTTTCGGTTCAAAAGAAATGTAGCTGGCAGCATGGTTGATGTGAACTTTATCATCACTTATCCATCAATTTTTTAGAAGTTAATAAGAAGACCAGGAGCCAAATGGGGTCTTGAACTTGGGTCAGATGTCTTCAAGCCTGCGAATAGTCTGAAACCTTGGTGCAGGAGAGGAGGATTACAGTGACTGAATCTGGAGGAAGATACTTGCAGATTTTTGCACTAGGTCTTGTCTGGGAGAGAAAGGCCAAGTTTCATAGTAAATGGGAGATGAAAGGTGTTATTTTTGGAAGGTGATATCATGTAGTCTTTCCATCGATTTGACAAAAAAAGATTGTATGCCAGTGGGAAGTGGGAGCAGCATCTCTTTATTCTCCAAAACCTTTCCTATCAATGTTTCATCCTGCATGGATTCAACTTGAGCTCTCTGCTTTGTCCAGGAGCCAGTTTCTTGTCAGTGTTCAGACACTGAGGGATTGTTGGTGACTGCATCAACAGAAAAGAGATTAATCCTTCCCTGCTTTCCTTGGTTTGAGAAAAATAGTCATTCTTCTTCAGAGCCTCATTCAGTAACAGTTTATTACTCAGCCTGATTCCGTGTTGACTCAGTTACACTTGACCTCAGCCATTCAATGTATTTCCTGACCATGCTGAGTTACCGCTCTCTGCCAGCACCTAAGATCTAGAAGGAGAGTGCAGAAGTTAGGGGACTAACTTCCAGAGGCTTCTTGATTTTATATGATGAAATTCAAAACAGCAAGGACATTGCTTCTGAACTGCTTTGTATTGCATTTTCACTGGTCAAGAGTGCCATCCTTTTTTCTAAGTAATACCGTTTTCAATTAGGACAAAAAACCACAAAACCCCAGCAGAAGCTCTCAGACTTCTAAAGCTCTGAAGGAGATTTTGGCTTCAGCAGTCAACATATCTTTCAGGAAATAACTAAAACCTGGCTTGGAAATAATGCGGGAAACTGCCAAGATTATCAGTTGACTTCTTTGCCTGATTGAGTAGTTGTTGGTAAAACTAATTGCATTTTCCCACCAAATGTTGTTTTTGTTGCTATATATAATTGGATATATATGAAAAATGTGTGTTTTCATAGACATGTGTGCACTTTCCTTTCAGAGTTTAGTTAGAAATCAGAAAACAGTGCTGCTTAAAGAGCATTCCAGACTACTTCTGCTGTGGGAGCTCAGTGGTCCAGGCTCAGAGTCCTGTCTGAGTAAATTGCCACAGAAGATGTTCTTTAGGTGTTCAGCTGTTGGTTTTTTGTTCATTTTGCATGCTACTTCAAATGTGATTTGGAACATGATACACCTTTGAAAAAAGTACAACTCTTGTCCACATCTTAAGTAAACTAAGGCATGTTGTTAATACAGTAGAGGACAACTCTTTTCAATTAAAAATGTAATTGCAATAGGATGCTTCCTTGAAAAATATTTCAGGAGTCAATAAAGAATATAGAAATGTGTATTCCTAGAATACACAGGTCAGAATTGGTCCAGATAAAATTACAGAGACATATAATAATCAGTCATTCTGTGATTTGGCAGAATGCTTTCAAATAACATTATCTCTACCTGGACAATTGCTTCTATCCCCACACGTCCACAGTAGTTGTATGGCTTGAGATCCTGGTTTTAAGAATACTTACATTTTTGACTCCTGAACTGGCATTCAAGGCTGTATCTCATTTACAGTCATTCAGCTATGTTATACTATTTTAGAGAGAAATAAAGCCAGTGCAGTTTGAATCTCCAGGTTTTAATATTTCTTATTTTTTAAATGGATTTGTCACCAAGATCTCCAGTGGATTTACTTTGTTTTCTCATTTTGTAATAGGTTTTTGTAATAGTTATCTACACCCTATGGACTCTGTAAAAGAGAGAATGAACAAGCCTGAAAGTAGGTAACTAAACCAGTGCTGCTTTTGAAAGCATTAATGGCCTCAAATGAGAATTTCACTGCTATGTGTATATATGCAGTTAGCTGAATGATCCTGGGTGTACCATCCATGTGTGGAGCTGGTAATTCCCCATGTCTGAGGAAACAAAAACTCTTCTCAGTTTTTTTTGGACATAAAGGCAGTCAAAGAAAACCTAGTGCTTTCCCTCTGAGCTTGTGTGTGAATTGTGGTGATGTCTCTTTTTGTGTCAGTTCAAGAAACCGCTTTACAGTGACTGAATTTTTAATGGAAATAAAAAGCATGCAGCAGGAGACCAGCTGTCTCCCTCACTCTGCTTCTTTCTTTCTCTCTGCATTTTGAGGTAAAAAAAAGGAAAACCAAAAATATCACACTGAGGCAAAACAAACTTTCACTTTGTAATGTATTCTAAGAAGCAACTGCTGCACTGTCTCTTGCTTTGTGATGGAGAAGTGGTAAACAAGAAGAGCTCAAGGAATGGAAAATGCTAATACTATAAATGCAAAATGCGGTAACTAAGCCTTTGCAAGACCAGCATTCTTTCATTAGGCTAATGAATGAAAATAATTAAAGGCAATAATTTTCCTAGTATTTCCTATGTTACTAGGCCTACCTGCATAAATAGAAGGCTGATAAATCATTTTGTGTATTAATCACTTTATAGTTCAGTTAATTTTGAATCAGCAAAATAGATTTATCTCTATTAGTATGATGCCATTATGGTGACAACTCTGAAGGCTTTTCCTATCATAAATACTAATGTTTGTCCAGATGACTAAATCAGGGCAAACAGAACTAATTCAGCTTTCTTGAACTGCTCAGCATCTTCTGACAGTGCAAATGCAGTTGGCTTTATTAGCATTTTTGCAGAATGTAGTTTCTGAGGTACAATGCCTACTTTTCCTATGGGGGGAAGTAAGGGAGGAGGCTGATGGAAAAAAAAATTAAGACAGGTCTAAATTTTGAAAAAGGGAGTGTCAGTGAAGCAGAACACTGAAGAAGGCAGCTGCAAATGCAGAGCTGTGCAGAGCAAGTTGTTAATGGCAGCATTCGTACTACCTGGTTTGATGGTACCAAGGTTTCAGCAGATGTGTGTGCCAAACAGGCACACACAGAGGCAGAGAGTAAAACAAAATGCTGAAGTGCAAGGTTTGCAAATTGGGTGGGTGCAAGAGGAATTCTTCAAACTTTAGAAGTTAACCCTGGAGAATGTTAAAACCCAAAAATCTAGAGGTTTTGTGAGGTCATTTGTGATTTACTTGGTCACAAGATGCTGATGAGGTTTCTGCCTTGAGCTACTACTTCACTGTTACAGAGACTCGTAACTGAGGCTGAGGAAATTAAAAGAGAATCCTAGAACAGGGTAGTTTGAAATGCAGCAAGTCCCTCTGTCTGACTGGTACATCCAAATATTATGAAAGATCTTGAATAAGAACAATATAGCTGCTAGCAGAAATCATCTTGTCTGTGTCCTAAGTCTTGAAAGGCAACACTATTTTGCTGCAATACATTTAGAAAAGGGTTTAGGAACATTCAAGAGATGTATAAATAAGGTTTACATCTGCACCTCACAACTGGTTAAAGCAAAAACTGAACATGGAATAACGAAACAACTGTAAACTTGTCTGAAAAGACCTAAGTAGGATGTTTCTTCCAGAGGGAGGTCATGATTCACTAGTCTCACAGACGTCTTTGCATGTGTCAGTAAAAGTAATGTCTACAAAAAAAAAGCAGAAATTATGTATTTAGTTCTGAAAAGTCAACACATTCCAATGCAAGTAGCCCACTCCTTAGGATTTCCTGACAGAAATACTGTGCTTTGGCTTAGTCTCATAGTCTCCTTCATCCTGTGCATGAAGGATTTGGCAGGTATAGAAACCCCAGCAAATTATAACAATACATACTGTACTTACTATGTTTGGATGGATTAGCAGGGCAGGGAGAAGAACTGGCCAGGAATCAATCCATAAAGGGGAAGACTGAGGAGTCAATTTCCACTTTAAAAATGGAGACAGTGGGTTTACCTTTATGTCATACCCTGTTTTAAATTGTTTCTTAATTTTAAAATACTGCTATTTAAAATGTTTACTATTGTGGGATACCAACATTTACAGGTTAAATACAGTTTTTTGTAATACTGTAGGGCTGTAGAATGATTATTTCCTGTCCAGTAAAGCTCAGTGTGCTGGAGTGTCCCAGTAAACATCTTCTAGGACATATCTAAGTCTTTGCTTTTCTAATGTGATCATTTGCTTTCTGGAAAAACTTTGTGTGGCCACTTTGTCCTTCCAGCTGCCAACTGTCTTATGGGAGAAGGAAGATCCATAACTTGAGAAGTTGCTCAATGGAGTTATTGACAACTTAGCCATAGCTGAGGGAAGATTAGAGCACTTGAAGTTTCATGACAGATGACATTAGTTTTCAGAACATTTCATTGTATCCAGGAATTTAAAGGCAATCTGTTATGTACCTTGTATAGTCCTACAAGGCAAGTTCTGTCTTTATGGGGAAATTTGAGGTTTTAAACAATGAAATTGTACTAGGATGGAGTTTACTAAATTCTGTTTTAATTAGTGAAGTCTGCAAGTTGTTTTGCTTTTGTGAGTTGTCAGATTTATGTTCATTGTAAAAAGTCAGAGGGGATCTTTTGAAAATCCTAGGCCGACAGAAGTAAAGCAGATACATGTTCTTTTTACCACATTCTAGCATCACGATACTGGAACCCCTCACTTTAGAAGTGCTACCCTAAAGTAGCCTCGAGAGGCTTTGTATTTCTTCCACTAGCAATAGCAAATCCAGCTTCTAATACTTTGCCTTCAGTCAAAGGCTCGATTGTTTCCCTTATGCAGAATGACAGCCCAAGTTCTGAAAATGTATTGATCAGATTTCCTGGGAGTTTTGTTTAACCAGCAACATTAGAAACCTTTACTGTTAGTACTAAATGTCATAAAGAGAGGCATCTTGTTTTATCAATATCTTTCTGTAACAGTATTGACTGTTCAGTTTGAACAACCAAAACCTGAGACTGGAAACAATTTTTTCTTTTATCCCGCATATATACATCAAGTCATTTAATACATTATTACTGGGATTGGATTATCCTTGCTTATTATAAGAGTCAAAGTGACTGCAGTTCTGGAAAGCTTCTTTGACAATGAGGACAGGCAAAGATGCAGGAATGGACCATGGCTAGGTTCTCTGCAGATTTAAGTCAGGACAGTTTCATAGGCTTAAGGCTAAAATCATAACAACTTAATTTCCTCAGGTACTGCATATAATCAGATATGGTGAGATGGCAGGATCTCCCCCTTCTCTAATGTTGGTATATTCAAATTAACATAAAGCTTGAGTATTCTTACTGTTGATGAGTTCAATTTACTCACATTAAACCAAATTAAATAGCAACAAAATGCAAAAAGAACATCACTGTTGGAAAATTATACTTCTCTTACGAAGTGGTGGGCCTCCTGAGCTGAACACTAGGTCTTTGGCCAATCCATTGTAGCTTTGTTGATCTCTGTGCTGTCAAACCATTTTCTGCTAGTACTCTGTCTGGTCCAGATGCATCACGACAGATCTTACAGGAACAGTGACAGTTCAGCACAACAGATCCATATGTAGCAAAGTCACCAAACAGATTCAAGTTGTTCCTCTTGAAATTAATTTTGTAGCTTCTTGGCTATTCTAATTGTCATCTCCTCATGAGATAAATACTTCATAGCAGAATACCCCATCTTTTGCTTACCATATGTCTTTCAGAAATTGGTATATTTCAGACTGTTTATTGAAGAGTTTTTGATATCTTGGGTCATTTAAGGGGATTGCAGTCTTGAATGATAAGTTTCATGGATGATAGCTTAAAAGTCTTTAGATGAAAAATCTTTTAATTTACCAAAACTAGATTATGAAACTTATTCCAGAGACTTAAGAGGTCAGCAGACTTAAGAGAAGGGTGATTCAGATTTGTTATAATAGATAGGAATCACCCCAAGCTTGGATTTCATGGAGAACTGGGACATGTGTGTTTCAGAACTGAACCAAACTTTCAGCTCTTGGTAGACTTAGAAAACTGTCCTAATGCTGTTTACCACAGTTTTTCCTTCAAAACATGCAACATGTAGGCATTACAGGAGCCCTGCGTTTGTGTGACCTTTAATCAGCTACAGCTTCACTGTAGCATGGGCTTTGTTACATTTGATATGTTTTGTAAAGACATAGTGTATTTTTGTTGTGGTACTGACTCACACTTTGAATGTATTGGGTGATTTTAGGTATTTGGTTATCAGATTATGCGTATTCTACAAATGCAATTCTACAAGTGGTAATGCATGTAAAATCAGTTGAAATAATGAACAGTATGAAGGAAAGGGATATGCAATCGGATATGTCTGTCACGTATTGGCCTCATAAGCCACCAACGTGCCTGTAGCAAATGTGGATAGAGCCTTCCCAAATCTTCGTTCGCGAAGCCTAGCCATGATGATGATGATGATGATGAAGGAAAGGGAAATGAGTTAAGAGCAGAACAAGGGGCCAAAGAACCACTTCAAAATAAGTACTTGGGTTTGGTTTTTTTAATTACTATTATTATCATTTAGCTTTTGTAACAAAACACTATTACTTGTTCATTACCTTTTTCCAGCATTCCCTCTGACCTCCTAGATCTGCAAATAACCAAAAAAATATTAATTTAGGCAGCTAAAATGCAACTTTTTAAATTTCTCTGTTAGATCCTTCAGGCATACTCTGTGGCTCAACCTTTTGTCTGAAGGTCAAGAGAGTTTTATTCATCTGACATGAGTAGCTTAAGTGTGGCATTTAGAACTTGAGTAATGTTATGGATGATAACACCATTAGACATTTTTACAACTTCAGCAGGAGTTCAGCCAGCAGGGCTATCAGCCTGATAAATGCTTTCATTTTAAAGGTTGTATTGCTACAATAACCCCAAAACTTAGCTGCTTCTTGTAACCTACAACCTGGCTAAAGAGATGAAGAGTGCCCTCTGACATTTCTGGGTTGCTAAAGAGCTCTGAGGTTCTAGTGAAGAATTAAGATGCTGACATGCAGCTGTTCTGATCTGAATTGGAAATTACTGAGGACTTCATAATTTTGAATGATTTGGGGGCATAGCTACTCAAAAGAATTAGCTTTAGATTGAGATGGGACTGAACTCTGGGTGATGAGTGCAAGCATTCGTACCCAATTATATAAAATGATTCTACCGGATTTTAGGAAGCACTAAAATTGCTACTATTGTCAGAAACAATAGAGAGTTTCACCTCCTCTGTCTAGGTATTTGAAGTTATAAAACTTCTAGGAAACTGGTAACAAAATAATCTGTAGAGTAGAATGAAAGTGGTGTGAAAAGCTAGTAGGATTTTGACTTTGTAGAAGTTTATTTTGTAGAGATCTGAAGGAGAGTGGCTGTGTTTTGAAAGTAAATAGTGAAAGTGGCTGTGCACTGATTATACACATGAAAACAGTTGAAATAATGAACAGTGTGAAAGGAGATGAGATGATACAAGTGAAAGAAGAATAAAGAATCATGAGAGAAAGTGGTGTGAGATGAACAAAGCTGGAGTTCTTGCTTTTATATCTAAGAATAGTAATCTGAGGCTTGTAGCAAACTTTAGCTGCTGTTTTAACCCAGCAACTATTTAACACAAAAATATTCATAACATGTAATGATTATAGTTAAGGCATCCAGATACTGATTTTTCAATACTTTTGATAATGTGAAACAACTCCATTGTTTTTCTTAAGATTTCAATGACTTCACTGGAGTTCTTTTGTTAAATTGCCATTCTAGTTTACAACCTTAATTGATCATTATATTGATCATTGAAGAAATTTTAGTGCCTGTTTTTTATTGACTGAGACTTAAGAAGCCACACTCGCTTTCTGAAACATCCGAAAGTGCAACCATGACAATTGCTTCCTAGGAGAGTGCTGTTGTATAAGTCTGATACAATACACACTTTGAATGCTGCAAGTCTGACACTATACCTCAGAAGGAAGATGGAAAAGAAGACCTCTGACAGCAGAGGACAGCAAGGGTGATTGCAGTCTTTGAACAACAACTGTACCGGGAGATCCTAAGTAGGCTATGATTCTTCAGCTTGGAAAAGAGATGACTAGCAGATTAGATAATAGAGGTCTATAAAATTGTGACTGATGTTGAGAATGTAAGTAGGGAACAATTATTCTGTATTTCTTTTAGTATTAAGAACTAAAGATTACCAACTGAAATTATCAATTATCAAAGAAGAGGGAATATTTTTTGCTGAAAGCTACATATGTGTGTAGGGGAGATGCCTGCTCAGTGCATCCTGTTCTTTTTTCTTCACCAAACACTTGACCACTCTTAAAGATAAGATACAAGACTAGGTGAATTTTTGATCTGAGCATATAGTTGTTAGTAACTTAAATTTACAAGTATTGGAAGTAGGTGGCATACTGAAGAGCAAGTATAAGATTGGCCTTCCTTTTAGCTGCATTTTTAATGCTGGCCAGATTTCAAATTGATGGGTGCCTTTAAACTTGCTTTAAAATGTATTCGCCTCTTACGGAATTACACGATAGCAGCAATGGCCTTGGCTAATGCATTTATAGTTTTAAGATTTATTCATCCTTATTTCCTGATGGTTTACTAAAATTCATCAAATATGCAGGATCTTAACTTGCTTGAAGCCTTGAAACAGAAAATGCTTGTAAAAAAAGAAATTGCAGGTTCCAGTCAGACTGACCTCAGTCTGTGCACGATGGCTATGGAGTTGTTTAGGGGCGAGAAAAAAACTCAGGTTATCCATTTTGTTTTTGAAATGGTCGGTGGAAGCTCTTCTTCGTCTTCCTGAATGTGTAGCACATTGCCTTCCTCTTGGACTGATCATACTGCTTTTGCCTCTGTTTTGCCACCTGCTCTCAGCTTGTCAACTGAATAACCTGTCTTTATTCAGTTTTCTATTTCTTACAAGCTGTTTGAAATCTCTGCAAAGACCTCACTTTTGTCAGCAGTGCCTTTTCTTTTGATACTGTTATGACTGATGCATACCTTGGTTTCTGCCACCAATTTTAGATGTTTCTGTATAATCCAAGAATATTGCAGAATCTGTGGTAGCCCTTCTACCTGCTCGCTTTAGTTGTAGTAATGGCCAAGTTGAATAAAATGTAATGTCTCATATTAAAGTGAACAAAATGCACCCACCACAAGAGATTACTTGCGCACAGATTTTTATCATCTTAGCTCTAGACTCTGCTGCTTTAACTTCATTCTTTACAAAGATCTTTTGTTGCAATGTCCTATTCTGGCACCATTTCACATCCCTGACTGCTTTGCTTTCAATTAATTTCCAGCATAGCTAGTTAACTACAAGATGCATTTGAAGGAGGGTCCAGTGGCTGACATTTGGCAAGACTAAGGCCTGTTCTGTTATTTCCAGGTACTGTTTGGCACTGCTGATGGACAGGTTATCGTCATGGACTGTCACGGCCGAATGCTGGCCCATGTGCTCCTTCATGAGTCAGATGGCATCCTCAACATGTCCTGGAACTACCCCAGCTTCCTGGTGGAGGACAGCAGCGAGAGCGACACGGACTCTGATGACTATTCCCCACCACAAGGTAGTGTTATGTGCATGTCCTTCTGTTTCAGCTTTGCAAGTGCTCACAAAGACATCTTAAATACAAGGAGTTCTCATGCTGTTCAAAAACAGCAGGATGGGCACAGTTTCAAGCTCTGGTAGAGCAGAGAGTGGGTTTGTTCCCAGCTCTGCCACCAGCCTTGCTGCAGGTCGTACCTCATCTGTGCTGCTCTGCCTCTGCACAAATGAGATAACAGCACAAAGCTCAAAGTTTTCAGTGAGGGTGAGTGAAAAACACTAGATAGGGACATGTCAGGTTTCACTGATAAGCAGGTATGAGGTATTGCAATGGTTCATATGTATGCAGGTAGTCAGAGTGCAGTCACAGAAGTTAATGTGTTACTATATAGGTTCACATGAAAAGACACCAGTACTAGACATAGTGTAAAGTACTATATATGTAATTTTATCTCTGTTTTGTAGGATTTCTGTAAGGCTCATTATTTCAGTCCCATCTCTGATAGTCCTGACATAAAGAGTTCAATAAGTACTATAGAAGGCTCGAAAATGAAGCTATTACCTGCAATTATGTGGGGTAGAAGCAGGATGACTAAAGCTGTCTGGAGTTACTAATTCACGTGCTTCAGAGCAGATTGCCAGTTTGAGGGTCAGGAAGAAATCCTTCCCTCTCCTAAAGTCTCAGTACAACTCATTTGGTGAAATGCTTTGGTTTTAAACTGTAAAAATCATCAGTAGCAAAAACGTATGAGGCCTAAGTGTCCATGCACAGTCAGTCCCATTCTTCTTATTTAAGTAATACTAATACTTCTGTTGATGTGGTTGATTAGTTTATAATCAATGAATAAATAATGAAAGAAATAGTCTGATCATCTGGTAAAATGTTAGCATATTTTAAAACTGAGTTTCATTTTGGCTTTCGTTCCTCACTTTTGGTACTGGGTGAGATATCTTAGAAGAAAAGAAACAAACTTCAACATAGCAAGCTTCTAAAACAAGACAGACAACAACATTGAATTGGTTTTTTGCTGTTTTTGTTTTTAAATACTGAGGTTCCGGTTGGAGGATGGTGAAGCTGCAGAATACACAGATGAGAACTTAAATGATCTGAATGTGTTAGCTTTTTCTGAGTCAGTCAGGGGGTGGGTGAACTCGTTACAAGCCTACAAGCCTATTTTAATGATTACCCAAACATGATGTGTTTTCTTGAGAGCAGATGCAGCATAAATCTCTCAAAGGTGATGAGCCTTTGACTCACACAGATGTGTAGGAAGGACTAGAAGTTTGTTGGGTTTTTCTTTTTAAATTATATATACACAGAGATGGTAATTACTAGACATCTTTCTCCAAAATGCTTTCTGATCAGCTTTTTTACAAGTCAGAAGCAATACTACTCTAAACTGGCTCCGCCATTTTTACTGAAAAGATATTGGCTGGGCCTTGAGAGGCACTTAATCAGGGACCAGTGGCATCTCCTCTCAGAAACTGTAAACAGAAAGAGTTAAACAGCAAATGCAACAGATGGTGATATTGGTCATGAAGTATTTAAACAAAGGAGTTTCAGTGAATGGTGAAAAACAAGCCCAGAGGAGCAGAGACTTTGCAGAAATGGTTTTTAAGCCACATGTTCCATTTGGGCTCAATCAGACCTTTGGGTGCATTGGATCCTGTTACACAGAATGGAAGGTAACTTCATGCTGCTGCCTAGCTCTTAACGTTTAGAATAGAGTAATTTGTGAAAGGTCGGATTGTTCTCTTAGAAGTTCTTATGATGTCTCTATGTGACTTAAGGAGGAGTCCCCAGCACTTGCCCAAGAAGAAAGTATGTCGAACAAATAATTTTTAATTATTTGTGATTATATTGTTCATCACACTGGTTTTCAGCTTGGGTTTCAAGGAAGCCTTCCGAGGCACTGGTTTTCAATCTTTTTGGCACTTTAGGGAGTTGGCAATGGAGAAAGATTGAAAAACACCAGTATATAACATAATAGTATATGCAATAAATCACTTGGATATGCTGCAGTAAAAATTCACAAAGTAAAAACAGTGGAGTGTCACAGAAACAGACAAGCTTAAGTAGCTGAACCTGCTTTGCTTTTGCCCTTAGATGTTGCAGAAGTAAGCAGGTGGAGTTTGAGACTAGGAACCAACCACTCCTGATGATGGTAGGCTGAAGCACTGTGTGTTTCAGCCTAGGTGTACTTACTTTTGGTTGTTTTACCTTTTACTCACTCCAGAGCCTTGTTTTGCAGATGGACCAGCTGCGTATCCAGTCCCGGTGCAGAACACCAAGCCACTGCTTACTGTCAGCTTCACGTCAGGAGACATCAGTTTAATGAACAATTATGATGACTTGTCTCCTACTATCATCCGCTCAGGGTTGAAAGGTACAAAAAGAAGCCATTTCACCCCTTCCTATGCTCTGTTTTTCTTGTATTCTTAGTGATGTGTGCATAGATTATGTTTTTGTGGTTGTCTCTCCTTAACCCTGAAGCACTCGGCCGCTGTTATTGCTGTTTCGAGCAGTGACACCTGCTGGAGGAAGAGCAGCGCTTGGCTGATGGAGTTTTTGTGTTTGGAAAATGTTTCAAAATGCTTTTGTGATCGTGTTTTCATGGCATTTTTGTAGAGCAATCGATCTGTTTGCAGTTATCCAGCTGAATGTACTAATGTGTTTATGCTTTTTTGCGTGAATGCCTCTGCTATGTAACACTACCTTTGCATGTTTAATTCACAAAGTTTTCCATGCTTTTGATAACCCAGTATGAATTGCAATGCTGCTTTGATTCTCACAAATATTGAAAACTTGCTAGAATTATTAACTATCAAGAGGCAAGTTATTCTGAGGGAAGGAAAATGCCATTGATTAATTACTATACATCTTGCTAAGTGATGTGCACGAATGTTTGTTCGATCAGTATTCCATGTAAAATCTTTAACTCACATTGAAATTTTTACTATTCTTACCTATTAAAAAACTCTCTTACTTTGCCAACACTCTCAGTACAATTTACCATGTTTTGCCTGCAGAGACATTTTAATTCACTGCAGCACACAGGCACAAACTTAAATATGTTTTTGCACCTGCACAGGTAAATTAGTTTTAAATTAGATGAAAAGAAAATGAGGCTGTTGTAGCAGACTCTTAGCTGTTCTGGAGCAGTGGGATGTTTTTGGTGAAAAGTTGCTTGAACACCAGCCCCATAGTTTTTGGGTGATCCATTATATAGAGTAGACTTAGGACGTAAAAAAAAAAAAATCACCTCTGAGGTTTCTTTTTCACTCCTTCATCTGTGCCACCACAAGAAGTGCACGAGTGGCAAAGTGTAGCATCATGAGGCAACCCTATGATCGAGAAAACTTTGTCAGCCCAAAGGATGCCTAAAGTATGGAAAACTTAGTAGTCTTGAGTTGTCATCTAGTCCATCTTTCAACTGGAAACAGTAAGAGAAGCAAACCCCGGCTTATTCTCTGTTTAGAGTTGCAGGGCTCTTTCTTGCCGAGGGTGTCTGTCCTGTTTCTCTTTCCCCATTGACTTTCACTAGTGGAAAAAAGATCCCTTAATTATGTCACCCTCCTGTAGAGAAATATTAATGTGCAAGCTAGAGTAGGAATATTTTTATGAGTTATAAACTGGGCTACATTGTTTTCATCAGTAGACTAAAAATGTGCAGCACCTTGCTGGATTGGGAGTGTGTGTGAGGCAGAGAAAGGTGACTGGGATATCACTCTGTTGTTTTGAAGCACTGTACAGTGGAAAGTATTTACATATAGTTTTATATAGATGTCTGGTTTTTCTGTGTCTTCATATCATATTTTGTTTCAAGTGATTGTAATTTTACTGCAAGACTGTGCAAAACCACCCAGTTCAGGGTCTCCATCCCGTCCAGGCACTTGGTGTTCTGCTGAGAGTGGATGGTCTTCAGTATTGGCTGCAAGTTCTTGTTCCTCTGGTTGTGTTTAAAATCTCAAAGTATTGCTTTGTGGTCTGTGCAGGAGATACCCCTACCTTTATGAGCCATTGTAAGGCTACTCAATATGTTTTTAAAGCAGTCAACTATAAAGCTATTTCAAGCAGTAACAATATATTTTTGCCATTCAACTAGCTTTGCAGAGCTGTCGTTTTGCTGGGAATATTTCAGTGAAATTGATAGAGAAAAACTTTGATAATTTGATTACCCAAATAAAAGTTCTTCTTTTCGTCCAGCTTGAACAGTACTGGTGATTTTGTCAGTCCTAGTGGAGGTCCTAAACTGTTCAGATGTATCCTTTCCTTTTTTTATGCTTTTTAACTCAGTGATTCTCAGCGCACTGGTACCTGCAGAACTGCTGAACTACATCTGCTAGTTGCACTTGTTATTTATAACTATTGCCTGCTGAGGTATTGCAAATTTGCAATGCTCTCTCTTCAGCATTTCCTGATACACATGCCTGTAGTGGTTGGTAAATAGTTTTGAGGGATGACTGATCCACTGATTTACTTGCAGACCATTACTCTAGACAAAACCTCCATCTGATTTTTAATCTCTGTGCTTATACTGAGAACCTAGTTATCAGTTGAGCTATTTTATATAAAGGTTCAATAGTTGTTGAAGACCCTGTTGGCAGTGCAAGCATGCAATAGAGCCACACTGTCCTGGGAGGATGCTGCAGCCCACATCCAACCCTTTGCTGCCTTTGCAGCAGCCTATTTCTAGGAGTTTGTGAGAGGGAAAACTGCTGGACAAAGTAATCACTCCTCTTCCTCTAGGTATGGGGATCAGCTGAAAGTTTTACCTGAAGACATGTATCGAAAGGAGACTGTTTTTTCATTTTGGTAGTTGTGTAGTTAATCCAGTTACCAAAAGTGGAGTTGATCAGCTTGCTTCATTTATTTTTAGCCTGCTTATCATTTTACTCTCTGAGAAAGATGAATTAAATCCCATTGTAGATTACTTAGAGGGCTGAAAACTAAGAGAAAACAAGAAGCATACCGTGCCAACTGTGGAAAAATTATCTTGAGGAACTTGCGTCTTGCCTCTGATATGTATAGAAGCATAATTCCCATGAGAAATATAAGAAAGTTGAAATAATACAAAACCATTTTAAATTGCACATAAAAGTCCCTGAAAATGACAAGTTGACAGCTTGAAACAATTTTGAGATCCTTCCTGCCAACTCTCATTTCTCTTCTGCTTCTTCATTTGAAGACAGCTTCTCGCCCACAAGTGTCTTCAAAAGATTCTTGGCAGATTGAGCATCCCAGAGCACAGAAATTTTGTCTTTACCTTCACTTCGTCTCAGCACAAAACAGCTGCCTTTCACCTTTGGTTTAAATAGTAAAAAGGTTTAAAGACTAGCTCAGTATTCTTTGCACATGCCAATCTGCCTCTGAAACACAAGCAGAAATGCAAAATACAGTTTTAGAGCTGCTCTTGTAGTGTGACAAAGAGCTAGAGGATATAAGGGTTTGAAATTATCATCCCCAAATTAAGTTGTGGGCGTTCCTTATCGTGAGGTGCCTGTAAGAGAAGTAACTGATATGTATATTCATATCCGTGTATATGAGAGACTAAGCAGGCCCTGTGTGATTCTGGCAAACCCCTACTAAGCAGATGAGTAGATTTTCACAAGTCAGAATCACAGAATCAGAGGGTTATTGGGGTTGGAAGGTATCTCTGGAGATAATCCAGTCCAATCCCCCTGCCAAGGCAGGGTCCCCTAGAGCAGGCAACACAGGAACACGTCCAGGTGTGTTTTGAATATCTCCGGAGAGGGAGACTCCAGGATGTCCCTGGGCAGCCTGTTCCAGTGCTCTGCCACCCTCAACATAAAGAAGTTCTTCCTCATGTTGAGGTGAAACTTCCTGTGTTTTAGTTTCTGGCCACTGCTCCTTGTCCTGTCACTGGATACCATTGAAAAGAGTCTGGCACCATCCTCTTGGCACCCACCTTTGAGATATTTATATGCATTAAAGAGATCCCCTCTCAGTCTTCTCTTCTCTAGACTAAACAGGCCCAGCTCCCTCAGCCTCTCCTTGTAACAGAGATGTTCCAGACCGCTAATCATCTTTATATGATGGTGGCAAAAGAAAACATATGACATGGAGGCCATATGTATTTATGGACAAAAGTCCGAGTCGTTTTAATTTCATGTTACACTAAGTTATAACTCTAGTTTGAGTTATGCTAGAAGTTAATATTCACAGATAGTGAGAACATGAGGCATTGCCAGATATTCTGCTTTTTTTCGCTGTAGGCCTTTCCAGACAAATACTCTTTGCTGCTCTCTTAGGGAGATTATTTAGCTGCACATTAACTTGATTCCACTTTTTTATCGCAAAGCTGTATGTAGGATCTTCCACATCAGTTCCACATCTCTAGTAAATTCTTGTCCTTAGGTATTTAGGAGCAACCACTGATTACATTATAGACTTACCACAGAGAGAGAAGAATGAATGGTTTTTACACATGTTTTGCAATGTGCCGAGTAAGGAGAGTCATTCTCCAGAGTGCATCTATGGTGTATTTTCTGTTGTTTCAGTGAAAGGATTTAGGTTTCTAAGTACTTCAGTAACTTTCAAGAGCATATTTTATCTGTTCAAGTTACTTTGCATAATCTGGAAATGCTGTTCCTATTGATTCTGATCAGTGATTATTACAAACCATCTTTGTGCTTTCAGATGTGGTGGTACAGTGGTGCACACAAGGAGACCTACTTGCAGTAGCAGGCATGGAAAAGCAAAACCAGCTGTTTGACCTCAGCAATGGTTCTCTGTTGAAAAGCGCCCTTGTCAAGTTCTACAACGTGCGTGGGGAACATATCTACACTCTGGAGACACCTGTGCAGGTAGGAGGTACTTTTTAAGTCTGTTCTCAATGCTTTACTGACATGTGTTTCCCACATTAGCTCATTGGTATAGAGCTGCAATGTGGAAAAGGTTGCAAAATGTCCTGAATTCATTCTAAAACACATTGTAGATAAAAATGCACTATAAATAATGATTGTTTGCATTAAGGTAGACATGAAAGATTGCGTCTGATTCTAGAGTCCAGTGTGCTAGGTATTGTTTCCCAAAATCATTGGGCCATGAACAGACAGATAGGAAAAAAAAACCTCTGTTGTTTTATGGATAAGTGGCTGAGGAGGAAAAAAGCTAAATAAGTTGCTTAATATTGTAGCAGAGCCAAGAGCTGGACAAAAATATTCCAACTCCAGTATCATAACTACAACATTTTTCAGTCTTTGTTATTGCTGTAGTTTTCTAATGTACAATCAGTTGGTCTGATGCAGTATTTTACTTTTTACAGCATCAGATGGAAAAGGATGAATCAGAAAGTCTTGTTTCTGTTCCCACCTTCTGTACAGACTTTCACTGTAACCTCGGTCATGTAACTTGCCAAGTGAATGTCAACACTTGGTTTGTGTGCTGCTCAGGAGCACAACATGCTTGATAGATCTTCGCTGATATTTCAGAGCTCAGCTGAATGTATCTCTATTTAATTTTCTGCAAAATAGGGATGACTCTGTTCTGATTCCTGGCTGTTAGTAGTGAAACTTTATAATAGCATTAAAATCTAAAAGTGAAGGGAAGTGCTATAGATATATCAACTTAATTATGTTTAATTGTGATACCATGTATTATTTTTTTTTCAGTATACCCTGATCTGGGATGGATACAAAAGGATGACATAGTAAACCAGCTGCTAAGCCTTTGTGTTTGCTTATATGTAGCATTAACCTGTGCTTATTAACTTTATCACTCTAATTTAGGTAGAATTCTTTAGTTGTGTAATGTGTAAAATAATAATCTCTTAAAGCCAACCTAAATACGTACAGTGACATCTAATGCTGATTTAGGTACCTAAAGGACTTACCCATAAACACAGCTTTATTGTCTTAAACATAGCCCCTTCAGCAAAGTAGCACAGCCCTTTCCTCTCTGGATCAGTTCTGAAGAAAACATTTATATCAGTGTTGCTTTTTCCCAGACTAGGTAAAAAGCAAACCTTGTTCTGTTACTTTAGTACCAGAATACAGTATGTCCACATTAGCTGTTGAACCAGTGTAACACTGGTGTTAAGCTGTGAAATCACACTGTGGTTTGAGCATATGATCAGATCAGGCCAGGTTGCCTTAAAGTATGAGTGTGTGCAGGCTCTTCTCTTACTGTTTTGTTCCTGGTAATCTCAAATTCTCCTTAATTTAAATACCTTAATCTCCTCTAGTTTTCCATATACAGCTTCATGTTTTCAGCTCTTCTCCTTTCTCCTCTACTTAATCAGCTGGGAGAAAGCACATACTGTGGCTGATGTGAGGGCTAATCATTCTGCCATTATATGAGTACTTCTAGGGCAGCTGACAGGCCAGACAGAACAGGTTACTATCAAGTTTATATTGCAGTATTTCTCATTGTAAAAGTACTAATGTAAGTCTCTCAGCTCTTTCCAGCTGCTAGTTTTCATGGAAATGGCAGTATTTTAGTGTAATGGAGATTTCTTCCCACATTGTCAACTGCAGATGAAAAACCAACAACTTGGGAAGTTGTAAGCCGAGTTGGAAGTGAAGGATGGGGAGGGTCGGGGGGTGGCTATCACCACTTAATAGCAGAATCATGGAGTCTCATTTCCTTTGGAAACGGGAATAAAAATAACAATCAAACTGATATGTTTAATAAAACCCATAAATATATGTGCATAAACATGCCTAAAATTAGAGTCACTCCTCTTCTCTTATTAATTAGCTTTTATTCTCTTTATTTGGTGCATTTAAATTTGTATTTACTCAGCTGCAGGAGGAAGTAAGGGGTTTTTCAGAAGGACACCTGTATCTGCTCATGTGGACTTTATTCTTTTATGTATTTGAATGCTAATCTAGCAGTATTACCAGCTAAGTGACAGATATGCTAGAACATTGTTAAATCATCGGTGTACTAACAAAGCCAGAAAAAACCACTGTTGCAAAAGAAAATTGCTAGTAACTTTGGTTATGCTGTGCCTCTGCTCCAAAGATGTATATGCAACAATGACAGAGTGAGTCAGTGGTCCCAGTAATTTGTCTCATGACAAATTCATCAGAGTAGATTAATTAGTTTTCTGTACCATGACAGTCAGCCTTTCAATGTGATTTTATAAAATTCATTACTGGTTATTGAAGGAAAAAAAAAAGAAGAAAATAAAAGAATTTCCTCATCTTGAACTCCTCTGCTAAAACTTTTTCTTCTGAAGAAGAAATGTGTGACCGGAAAGGCACATTTATTCTAAATGACTGTTCTGAACATAAAGGCCAGAAAAAGTAAAACAACCATGAACATAGAAGATGGTGGATTACAGGTGTAAAACTGATTTTCCATATGGTCCTCTGTTCCAGTTCTTTGGTAAAGCAGATATCTGAAAATTAATTTTATCTGAAGATTAATTTTATCAGTAAAATATACTGAATTGGTTTTGTTTCTGCTGTTTGTCTGTCCTGTCTTCAGTAGGATATTCAGGAAACAGGAGATTTTATTGTTTATAACAGAACTCAGTCTAAAATATGCAACTTGACTGGAATGTTACTGAACATAAAATCACTGCAAACCCCAAAGGTAGAATAGATTTGGGAACTGCAAGTAACTCATCTTGATGATGACTCTTGTCGTGGATCCCTTCAAGGTGTTTTATATGCTCTCTTCTCCTCCAGCTTTAGTATGATTTTGGCATCCTCTGTCTCATTTGATTAACTCTCTTAAGCTTTTACCTTCAGTGTAGAAATTTATAGTTCATAAACTTAGTTTGCTGACTATAAAACCCCAGAGAGAGAAATCGCACTTGTTTAGAAGTATTGAAATGAAAGCAGTAGCTTTGCATGAAAAACAGCATTCATAAACAGAGTGGTATAAACATAGTGTAACACTGTCTCCTGTTCCCTGCTCTGGGGCTTCAGCCTGCCACCCTGGCATACTGCAAGAATGTATTTGCAGAATGTAGTGGAAAGAACTGAACAAGCATCAGTAAGGATTGGTCCAATGTTGAATTTTTGCTACGCAGAATAAAACTGGTTTGAACTTTGAAAGAATGATGAAAAAATTTTGGAAGAAAACTTCAGAATATCACACCGGACCAAACTGTGTCCGTACTGTGATCCAGAGTTGATACTGGTTATTTGCTTTACACAAAGGGCGTATCTTAAGAGCTGTTGATCAGCTGATGACTGTTCAAAAATGTACTATCGATTTCTGTAAATTTTTTCTTGTACTAGACTTGTCCTTGTACACATGAACAGCAACCTGATGTACCAAAAATATGCCCAGTTATTTTAGCTGGCAGTTTTTTCCATGGTCCTGCTTTTTCAAAATTTGAAAATATGATTACAGCAGCAGGCTGCCCTGCTGGTCATAATTTTATTACTGGAAGAATATTAATTTATTACATTGTTTGTTAAGTCTCGAAAATCTTTCACTGGGATCAAGCAGAGATGAGAATGATCAACTCATTTAAGACTATTTTAGAGTCTTGCTAAAATTGTTTGGTGGAAATGCTGCAACCCAGTTCTGTCACTTCAGAATTTCTCATCTAATGTGCAGACAGGTCTTTATTATATCAACTAACTGTACCTGCTGTCACTTCTGAGTGGATACAGCTGCTTCATATCTTCCCATATCTTGAACTTTATACAGGAGTTTCCTACACTACAAAATTATCTAACTTCCAGCTTTAACAAATTTGTGATTTTTTTCCGTCTGATGGTTCAAAGTTGTACCTTATATTTTGGTTCCTTTTTCACTTTTTATAATTTTTTATATGTCCCAGAGAGGGAGGGGAACAAGAGCGCAGATTTAAAATGCAGATCTTATCTGTACACTTTTACTTCTACAGTAAATTTACATTAGCTTATGATTTTATATCACTGTGTAACTGGTGTAAGGACAGATTAAACCTCAAGGGTAGTGAACAAGGAAGAGGACAGTGAACTAGGCCTCACTTGTTGTATAGACAGCAAGATTAAATGCAGAAAAACGGTATTTGTAATATTTTTAAACCCTAATTCAAAGTGGTGTAGTAAACACTAAATCTTTATGGGAGAAGTTTCCAGAAGTCTTTGAGAAGACCCACTTGCTATAGACCTGCTGCTGTCAGCGTTTTACAGGCTGCTTCTCCACTGGAAATGTCCCGGCATCTAAATGAATAGATTTAAGATTATGTGATCCCACAGAAACCTTGTAGTTCTGTAAAAGCTATTTTACTCGGGCCTGAGAAGGAAGGTGCAATTTTAGGTTAAATTCAGATCAAAAGGCTATGAGAGATGAGGCTGCTTTTTATGTTACTCAGCTGAGCTTATCTTCATTTATTTCACACAGAGCGTTCAGGTTGACTGAGCGTTCATGTTGACTTTCATTTATATTGCGTGAAATCAATCCTATTTAGTTGTTATTGGATGACAACAAAGGTTTAAGAAGAATTTATTTTCTTACAGAAACAAAAGCAACAGTTTAGAACTAACTGATGAAACATGCGTTAGGATATCAACAAAGACCTTGATATTTTTCATACAGGCCATAAGATCATCTCTGACTGCTGCAGAAATGGATTGTGATCAGGAGTGGAAAATGGAGACACTTGTCTAAGCAAAGACTCATTCTGCTAAAATTGAATCTTGTTGTAGTGACTTCTTTAAAAGAAATTATCGTAGAAATAGAGAGCATGTAAGAAACATTTGCAAGTCAAATAAGAGTTTATTATATGAAAAATCATGTAAGACCACAGCAGTGTAATTTCTGACCATGTCATAGTCTTTACTGCTTTTATCATCATCAGTTCTTAACAGTTAATATTTTTCCCATGTAAACATGGGGAACAGAAGAATGAAGGAGTTACGTTCCTTTCCAGCAACCATCCACGAATGCTGTGGCAGTACAGAGATGTGCACGCACAATTCCCAAGAACCAGGTGGACACTGCAGCCATTGCACCTTTCAGCTTGTCTCATGAGAAAAACAGGGAAAATTGTGCATCACCACATCACAGTCTCAAGTGAAAGCAAGCTAGCAACGTATTTACACGTGCCATTCACTAGATACTGTTTTGCAGTTGTGTTTTTTCTCCTGAGAAAAGTCTTGCTAGTTCCTGGGCTTTCTGCCCTAGAATATACCATTTTTGTTTCATTACCAGTGGGAGTCCGAGTGCCAGCAAAGAAGGGGTTTTTGTTCAAGCAGCAGGCAGGCCCCATGGCTCAGGATTTCTGAGCTCAAGGCAGGCAGCAAGAACCAGCTTGAACAGTGTTTTCATTGACTGAACTGCATACAAGTGATGGAAGGTATATAAATTATGTTCTCTCCTGTAGGAGAGACAGATGAGTGACTTACAAGAAGCGACCACAGAGCTTTGAGCAGGAATATCTATTCCTGCATGTTTTTCTAAGGGGAGCCAACATCCCAGCTGGGGTACAGATGTGAGTAGATGTTTCTGAGTTTCAAGCTGACTGAAAAAAATGGCAGAAGAGCTCCTTGTTGGACACTTGCCGAGATGTGTTTTCAGTCAATATTTCTCCTGATAAAGCATCTATTTTTTTTGTCTTTTTGCCAATTATTTCTAATACTTAATTGTGGTAGAGTGGAATCCTACCTATGTGTTCAAGTTCAAGGGGTTTTCCATGATTATTTTTCCTACATGTTTGTATTTAAACCCTGGAATTCATTCAGGTATTTACAGTTTGTGCTGAGATTTTTCAAAACCTGATGGGATTTTTATATGCAAAGTGGGATTAGAAATTCTCATGTTATATTTGTAGCTGCATTTCCTTGTTCCTAGCAGAAAAAAAACAACTATGCAAACATGGAAAAGAAAATTCTTCTGTGCTAGAGTCTGCTTGTTCACTTTGTAACAGGTGCAATTTGGGTACACTTTTGTCCTTTTTTTTGCTAAAACAGTGCAAATAAGTGGATGCTTTATGAGGAGCAATACTTTTGTGTTGGATGTTGGAGTTCAATTGTTTTCTCTCAGTAGAGGTTGAAAGGAAAGCTGTGGCCAGCTCATAACTGACTTGCTATAGTAATTGATTCATATCCCCTGTCCGTCAAGGGGAAGAGTGGGAAACATAGTTATTGAAAAATATTATTGGAGCAATACACTTAAAGGTCAAGTCAGCTCTGGCATTTGGGTGATCTTTTCTGTAACAACAGACTAATTTTCCCTGAATCTCCTCTTAAATCTTAGCCTTTAATCATAAAGGAAGTGTTACTGAATACTAGGCTTGAGGGGTACGAAGGGTCTGAGCATTTCATAGAAAAGGAAGGCAAAATGTGTCTGGTGAATCAGTAAGCAAAGACAAACCAGTGTGGTACAAGTGCTCTTTGATGAGATTGAAAATATTAAAACATACGAGCTGTGTGGGGATATGAACTGTACAAAGGGAAGAGTAGAAATGTCATTATTTACAAACAGTACTACACTTGTAGGTGTTGTATGTTTGTGTCTTTACTTAAACATGCACCCACTCACATATTGTTTGCATGAAAGTACAGAATGTAAAGGCATCATACATTCAGAAGTTTAGAAGGTGACTGAACTATGGTTGCCCTTTGGAAAACTGGTGAAGCCAGGCAGGAAGGCAATGTCTTTCAGCTTCTGACTTTCTGCTCTTCCTGAGCTCTATGGTGCTGTGTTGCTGGAGGTCCCACCCAGTGCTTCAAAGCTTCTGAAAAACCTTTTCCTTGAGACTGTGTTTAAGACTGCAAAGGTTCTCGCACTGGTACTATCTGCATCTCTGCTGTTCTCTGCATGCAGAGTAACCTGAGAAAAGAAGTGGTTTCATTTGACTCTTATTTGGATGAACAATGTGTATCACACAGTGGGTGTGATATATTGGGTTATAATAGCTGCAATACTCAACACTATGGTAGGGCTGTCTGGGTGTGCTGTATTGGATTATGATAGCTGGGATATCAGACTTCTCTTTTGGCATCAAAGTCTACACAATAAATAAACATTTGTGTACCAAGTCACATACTTGTTTGTTCCCTCACTATATTTATAGGTAAGCTAGGGAAGTAGTTGATGCAAGGTGAATAGAAGAATGACGTTTGGATCCCGTCGTAACAGACAGGTGAATAGTTCTGCCCCTGCTGGAATTTAGCCCTTGGGGAAAATCAAGGTCACTTCTACTAGTGCCATTCTCAGACTGTCATATAGTAGACATGGCTGGTACCTAACTTGTGTCGGTGCCTTTTCAATTGCATTTATTTTGCAAGCAGCTTGAACTGTCTCATTACTGCCAGACAGTATGAGGGCTGAGCCACACTCACAAATTATGAAAATACCAATCAGTAGGGGATACTTTATGTGATCTCTCCTTAAATTTAAGCCTGTATCCCACAGATTATGGTTATGACAAGCTATGTAGTAATTATTGGTGGTACACAAAGGGTTTCTCAATTCTTTTGAAGTTCTCCACTACAAAATGCCTTTAGCAATTACTGTGAAAATTACAAGGTTCACATGTTGCTACTTTCTATTTGCATATCAGTCAGCCTGAAGATTTGTGCCTTTGTGGAAGTGTGTGTGTGTGTGTGTGTGTGTGTGTGTGTGTGTGGTGTTGCCTAGATGTAATTAAAATGAAGCTTCTTCATTTCTCCCACTTTAAAACCAATATTTTCCTTGAAATCTGAGTCTAGGATAAGATGACGTAGTAGGGAAGATCTTTTCTGTGAAGTTTTTCATCAAATGCTTTATCTTGATGGTAGTGCTGTGCAGCTGCATTTTGCTTCATATCATTCATATCAAAACATATTTTCCCAGTTTCTCACCTTTAAGCATCTTGAATCTGTAACTGAAAGGAAAGCTTTTCCCCCAGACTAGATTAGTAACTTCTGGGCTGATGGTACCCAGATAGCAGGGTTACATATTGCTAATAGAGGAGTGGATAAAAGCTATTACTGGTGGTGCCTTGACCCTATCTTCTTGTTTGGTGCATCTGTTATGAAAAGATATTCCAAAGATACCCTGGCCTTTCAGTAAATACAGTTCATTATTTAGATGAAAAACATGTTTGCTTAAACTTTTGAGTGTCATAGATTGTGAAAATAAGGAAGCCCTTCACAGGAAGGAGTAAACCTTTTGTAGTTCGCTGATCGCAGCCTCTTATATAGAGTATTCTTCATGGAGTGAGAGTTTCATCTTTACTCCATGTTGTTTATTTGTAAAGAGATAGCAGATAGGGGATTGAAATACCACAGGATTTGTGCGTATATGCAAATACAGGTGCTTTGTAACTCAGAAAGCAAGAGATGACAGGTGGATGCAACTAACACTTATGAAGGGCAAAAGTAATGGTGATAGAGCTATAAGAGGTCCCAACAGACTGGTACTTTACATGAAAAAATGGGATTTAGGAGGAAAGTTCAGAGGGTTCCTTGCAAGCAGGGAATAATGTCTAAAACAGTAGTAATTTATTCTGCATTGTAACACCTAGTATCAGTTGCCCCTCACTCCTTCTAGTTTTACTGTCATGATTTAGACATTTCTGAGTGTAGAAAAGCAGAAGACAAAAGGCCGTTCTCTGTTTTGTTCCTAGTGCTCTTTCACAGTTCATTTCCTCTGGGAATAGTTCAAAAGAGACACCGTGCAGTGGAAAAGTCAGTGCAAGACAAGAAAGCTGATTGGATTTTCTCCACTCATTTTCTGTCTCTGGGCATATAATTTAACTTTTCGGTTGTAAAATGTGAGATGTTACCAGTGGATGAGGCTTGATTAGGTGACTGAAAAAATCATTTGAATAGGGCATCAAAAGATCCTGCTTTTTAACACTGTGTGACTTTAAAGTCACTTATCTAGGTACTGAATTTGGTAGATGATTTCTTGTGTGATGAAGCCTTCTGAGTAAAAAGCACTATATAAACATCAACTACTGTTATTGATGATTTCAGATGTTCCGGTTCTCCCTTTTTGTGGGCAGTAGCAGGCACTTTTAAGTTTCTGCAAGACTTAGGGTAATGTGATCGGTGCTGAATTCATGTGATCACTTGCTGTGCAGCTATCTTGGCATAGCATCTTTTAAGAAATTCTTTTAAAGTAGTATCCTTTTGCTCTTCATGCAGCGTCCCATCATCTCCATCTGTTGGGGTCACAGGGATTCACGCCTGCTGATGGCTTCCGGACCTGCATTGTATGTAGTCAGAGTCGAGCACAGGGTCTCCAGCCTGCAGCTGCTGTGCCAGCAGACCATAGCTAGCTGTCTGCGGGATGACAAGGACATCAGCAAACTCACCCTGCCCCCTCGGCTCTGCTCGTACCTCACCACTGCCTTTATACCAACAATCAAGGTAAAAGGAAAGAAATGTGTGTCTTGGGAGGAGGAGGAAAGGGTTACTAGATTTCTCCCCCATGGTGCTCCTAAGTGACGATGGCTAAATTATAAGATATTATTATAATTATCATTTTAGAAGCTTGATTAAGGGTCATTCCTGTCCTCTTCAAGAGCCCTGTGATGCATTTGGTGCCTATGAAAAATCTGAAAAGAAGGCTCACACACGCTGATCTGCATTATTCCATGGAGATGGCTTTTCCAAGTACATTGCAGGGGTAAAATATGCTGGTGACTCACAAAGACTTGTGAAGAAGCTCATGCTGATGATAATACTGTGTCATGGTTATAGGAGGGATTCACAGTGGTAAAACTGTTGCCTCCCTGCATGTCACAAGTGCTTATATTGCCAGGAAAATTAGACTTAAGACCTGGAGCTCCCAAGTATTTCTGCTAACAATGAGTTCTGCTTACCTTGCTGCTCCAACAGTGCTATGGAAAAATGAACCAGATATTACACCTTTTCCTGTACCACGAGCAGAACCGTCTGCACAACGTGTTTGTTTCATGGTTTTGCCCTCAGTAACATCTTTGGATTTCCAAACTTTTTATCACAGCCTATAATCCAGAGCATTAGCTGGTAAATGCTCAGCATTCAAACACACTTTTTTGTGATTTTTTGTGTACGCGCTACAGCATTCTCTTGAGCCAGCTTCAGGTCCTTGTCAAAACATTGCAGAGCTAGAATAACTAATTTGAAATCAATGGGGCTGGCCTAGCTTAAATGAGAACAAATTTTGCCTAAAAAATAATAATTCAGCATGATTCCATTTGGCTACTGCTAATCAGGGCAGTTTGTGCAACTGTAAAACATTTCACTTGTCAGAGAAGAATAAATACGTTGCTGTAACCATAAGACCTCCATCCCCAAAGATGCAGAGCATCTAAAAAACCAGTGGTCTTCACTTCCTTCTAGAATGCCTCCTTCTCTCCAGGATGCCTCTTTCCATGTTATTCCAGACCAGCCCTGCAGCTCTATAGAGCATCAGTGACGATTGCTTGGCTGTTAGGGAAGGCAGGGGAGGGGATGAAGACAGCAGTTGGCTGTAGCAAGGCTGGGAGCCATGGTGGGGCTCAGAGGGGCAGAGGCAGTACAGGGGCACATTGTTGCCAAAAACCCTTCTGTCACCTCCCAGAGGCAATGCTGGATGGGTAACAGTTGTGGGGCTGCGAGACTGAAGCTGAGAGGCTGAAGCAGGGTTTCCAGAAGCCTTTCTTGTGCTCTTTCTTGGGTGTTTCTGGAGCTTCCTCAGCACTTATTTATACTTTACCCTGGGCTCTCACCCAGCCACATGCTCAGCATACATTGTCAGCCATGCCTTCAGTGTTTGCAAAGGCACCCTCTTTCATGCGCACGTTCCTCTTCCCCCTCCAGTTTACAGACTACATTATAGGTCACTCCTCAGCCTATATCCATCTTGCAAGATGGATAAGAAAGCCTATTTTTCCCTACCTTTTTTTTTTTCTCATGCTTTCATTTCGAAAGAAACTGTCTTGACTTATACATATTAATAGTATTTGTGTCATACAGGCTATATTGTCCTACACAAAAGCAGTCCTACTGCTTTAGAACCAAGTTTTTCATGGATTAACACAGTGTGGCTGGCAAGCAGGGCAAAGTAACCCACCCTGAGCTATGTGCTTGTATTTCTCGACATTGCACACAAATAGGCCCTCAGCAAAGATGTGCTTGGAAGTGATATAAGAAGTACAAGCTTCTTCCAGAGCTGACAGCATTGTAGCATAGTGGCATTACATGTACTATTACTAACCCGCAGTGGGAATCTGAGTGGCCAGGTACACTTGGAGGGCCTACAGGAGACAAGATACTCTGATATTTGACTTGACCACATTACCCAAGTTCAAAAAGACGTCTATGATACAAGCCAAAACTTGAAGACAGGTTTATTTTCTAATTCAGTCCTCTGACCACGGGTTCAACAATCCTTTTTGATGTAACTAGTTGTAGTTTTCTGTGTACAACTGCTTTTGACCCAACCAAATAATACACAGACACTGTCTTTCTTGCATGTGGGTCCTGCATAACTCACAGAGTAACCTGTACTAATCTTCACCTACCAAATTAGAGCTGGGATCAAATTCAGTTAGTTTTGTTGAGATTAAGTTACCATAGGAAAAAAAGCAACCAATAACCTATAGGAAACTTTCTCTTTCCTTCCTTCATTTAATTAAGCCTCCTATCCCAGACCCAAACAATATGAGAGACTTTGTCAGCTACCCAACAGCTGGTAATGAACGGCTTCACTGCACAATGAAGCGGACAGAAGATGACCCAGAAGTTGGTGGTCCATGTTATACCCTGTACTTGGAATACCTTGGGGGACTGGTGCCTATCCTGAAAGGACGTCGTATCAGCAAGTTGCGGCCAGAGTTTGTCATCATGGATCCTAAAACAGATGGAAAAGCAGGTAGAATTGAGTTGTTGTTCTGTATAAAAAATGATTTAGAAATGCTTTTGATATTAAATCCTCAAGAGTTTAAAAATATATATATATATGCAACATAAATGGTGGCGTCTGATATTTTTTATGTGAAAAAACCTTTAGCATGACCTAGACTCAAGCCTCTGCAATTATACCATGCTGCCTTTTGTTTTACAATAGAGAACTACTTGTAATGGAAAATAGACTGCTAATTAGAAGAAAATATTTTTTAGTCTGAATTTTGAAGTCAGGTGAATGCTATTCACCTCTCTGAATCATGTTTACTTGAGTTCAAAATATTGCAAATTTGGAGTTTATACTAGGCAGGGTGCAGAATGTTTACTTTTTCTCTGCCTAGTTTTATTTCAATTACTGCTTGTGAATTGGGTTTATGCTTCTGGTCACTGAGAGTTGTAATTTATACCAGTTTTCTGAAGTAGCACTTAAATTTTCTGGGGCCTGTCTTGATAGATGAAATCTATGGAAACAGCTTGATTTCCACTGTGATTGACAGCTGCAACTGCTCTGACTCCAGCGATATCGAACTCAGCGATGACTGGGCAGCAAAGAAATCTCCAAAAATCAGTCGAGCTAGCAAATCACCTAAACTCCCCAGGTGATAATTTCTTGGATATTTCTTCTTCCCCATGGGTTCGTTCTATCTTTGTCTCTTTCCCCCTTTCTCTCTATCTCTCTATCTCTTGACCCCTTGTAAAATTAAAAGCGGACTCCTTTGGGTAGATGAGAATCATAGGATTGGGGTCTTCTTCAGTGTGCAGTCATGGGATGATGTCAGAGATTGGTGTAGAGTTGGACTTTGTGGAAGATTCTGGGGCAAAATGTAATGGGAAACAATAGGACACCACTTCTCCCTAGGCCTCAAAGAAAGATTTTATGAACTCTCTCACCTCTGCCTTTGCCACATATGAACTCTTTCCACTGTGGAATATATTTGCCCTTCAAACAGACTGTGTTTTTACCCCCTCAGTGCTTAGAGTCCCTGATCTAGTTAAAACCTTTATTTCCTCAGAGATATTTTCAGTCATATGTCTTTGCATAGGTGGCATAGATCCTGACAAGTGGCACTGATGCTGTGGTGGCCTTTCAAGGGAGCCTTAACAAACAGACCCTCCTAAACACAGTGTTGACAAGGTTCTGTAACAATATGCAAACCGAGCTTCCAAGCTATTAATTTGTCCAGTTGTTTTCCTGACAGCTCTTCATTATATTCATTATGTGCATAGATAGAATCCCCAAACCTGCACGGAGCCTTACTGATGTCTGTGGTGTTTCTCATAGGCACTGACCTCTATATGCCAGCTTCATGTTACAGAATTAAGGCCCTGATGCCTTCTAGCTGCAGGTGACACTTTTTCAAAGACTGTATTATGAGCTTGCCCTGGTATGAGGGAGAGCAAATGCATCCTTTTATGTGTGAACACAATGTGTGAAATACCAAAGTTTTAGTTTGGCAAAAGAACTAAACTTGACAAAAGAACCATCAATTCCTGAGCCTAAACCTGAATGGGCTCAGGAAAAACAACTATCTTGCACCCTTGGTTTTCTAAGAGCATACTTTTGAAATGCAACTTCTGTTTGTTACTTTTTCTACGACTGAGCTCTTTCAGGTGGCTGAACTCATATTCTTGACCCCCTTTGCATAGTGGGAGATATGACAGGTCTTCCGTATGTTTTATTTTAACCCATAATTCTCTGTCCTGTAGACTATTAGCCACTTAGAGAACACCACACCAGTTGTCTTCATTACATCTTTACTCTCAAAGACATGAATTTTGTGCGTTTTTCCGTGCCCACCGATGATTCTAATTATTGCTTTATCTGCAGAATCAATATAGAAGCTCGCAAATCTCCAAAGATGTCCCGAGCTGCGCAGGAGATATCAAGATCACCAAGGTTACCAATAAGGAAACCCTCTATTGGTTCACCAAGCCTGACCCGAAGAGAGTTTCCTTTAGAAGATATTACCCAGGTATTGTACCTATTGTTACCATACCTGATTCAAATGGATTTTCTTCACGAGGCAGCAAGTTGTGATAGAGATCCAATGTTCACCAATAAAAAAATTTCATCTAATTACAGTAACTAGAAGGAACAACTAGAAAATTGCATCTTCCAGTTAAATATTACTGTTCAGAAGTGTCAGTGGAGTATCAGGTGTTATTTGAGAAATCCCATCACCACTAATTTTTGTCACTGCAAATCCATGTGAGAAGTTTTATTCCAAGTGATATTGTTGGCTTTGTAAAAATGTGAAAATGCTTCATTGGTTTCTCAGAGCTGTCTTAATACCACCGTAATTCTCTGCTTTGCTAGGGATTGCTGAGATAAGGAAATGTTTGCTTCAGAGTTCTCTGCTTCAGTGTTCTCTGTTTCATAATTACATGGAACAGTCTTAACTGGAAGGCAGGCAAGGATTTAGCACTTTGTACTCTTTGTGGTGTTCATGTCCTCAGGGTAAATGAAACTTAGCAGGCTGTAGAACTATCTGGGTTACATATTTGATTAATAACAGCCTGCATTCTTTTAGTTTGGTTTGGTTTGCTTTGGTTTTTTTCTGCTCTCTTGTTTCACTTTTTCCTTTTTATGAAAAATTCTAGATAGTTACACAGAGATAGGACCAAAAGTCCCTTGAATAGGGCAGGAGACCCGAGGCTTAGATCCTGCTCTTAATATTGACAGCATAACTCCTGGCCTTTGAGAAAAATTTCTTGGTCTTTCAGACCCATAATATATTCACCATGGCAGCAATGGTTTGGAAAGTTGCTTTAGGAGCTCCAGGGAAAAATATGTTTTCTGTTATGAGTAATTAATTTGTGCCTTATTGTTTTGTAAAGTGACTCAAGCATAGAACAAACGGACAGGGTGTATTACTTTCTGAAATACAGAACAGCCATGCTCTTGCTGTACAGAAAAGCAAGCATTTGAAAACAGACCTACTCTCACTGAGCAGACATTGTGTTGTTCAGTTGCTACAAAGGCACATTAGGCTGTTTCAATACAACAAAAACAAGAGAAGCTGAAATTGCATTATTACGTGCAATAGCTTGATTGCTCTGCAGTTCTTTCTTAGAGTTTGATACAGATTTTATCAGGTAAAAATGATCTTGTTTTTGCTTTGCAGCACAACTACCTTGCTCAGGTCACATCTAATATCTGGGGAACCAAATTTAAAATTGTGGGTTTGGCTGCTTTCCTACCAACTAACCTTGGTGCAGGTAAAAGTGAACTCTGTTGATTTTTTTACATGTCAAATTCTTTCTAACAAACAACAAACTTATGCCATGACATTCTTTTTAAGTGATCAAAAGACTTCTTTAACAAAGCACTTATTTTCTGTGGACAATAGGAATTAGATTTTATGAAATTCACTGTAACTAAAGGAGATCAAAATCTATAAATACAATAATGACATGATCAATAAAATGCTAAAAGTCTCACTTGTAATAAACTGATTAATTAACATTCAAGCCCGGACCTTTATTTTTACAGTTTATTTGAACAAAAACCACACAAATAAAAAAAAGTTTTTGCAAGAGGAGTATAACAATCATGGGTATTAAGTTACTGTAATAGAAATATTTTTAATAGTCAGATTTTTGTAGTAATTTAGCTAGAAATTATGCAAAAATAATGTTAAAAAACCTCTTACAGCATCATGCTCAAGATTCTTCAGGTCAGTACATAGCCTTATTGTAGGGTTCTCCTGCTGGAGCATGAGTAGGTTCACCTGCTGGAGCATCAGTAATCTGGTAGCCTTCATTAAAGTAGCAGTTGTCTAGACTATCAACCTTGTTTTGGGTAGGCCAGTCCTACCCAGATAGTTCTGTTGGAAGGAAGAAGTCTGAGAAAAGAGCAGGGTACCACCTAGTTGAACTGAGCTCTGAACTGAAATATTAATGCAAGTATAGCAGTTTAATGAGCTCTTTGGAAAACTTACATTTTCCTGTGTTGTATTATATAGTTAGATCAGGAGTACATCATGATTCCCTGGATGCAGAATTAGATAGATGCTTTTTGTGGCTATGTTGACTGCTATCAGTAGTAGAATGACCAAAAGTCATTCTAATTCTCTCATTGCCAGTGAGAGATAGGTAGGGAAGGATGTAAGTGTAGTGTAAGTGTATATTGATACTTTCTTCAAATGTTCTCGCAGTCTCCAATGTTTGGGTCCCAGGGACTTCCTGAGCCATGAGGGGTTTCTTTGTATGTAGTAATCTTCAAAAGATTTCCTTCCTGAAAACTTTCCAGTTTTACGCTAAAGTCATGTAAGTCAGTAGCATCCTGTGGTGAAGAGTTCCAAAAGTAGAATGGAAAAAGTATTTTCCTTCCATAAAAATAGATGTGAGTAAAAGATGAAGTAATTCATTATTTCTATGTATTATTTAACTACAGAGATGCTGCTTCCATTTAAAGAGAAATAGCTGAAAGTTACAATCTCTTTTATCCCATTTATGCAAAGTGTTACGTAGTAATTTGACAAATAATGGTTCACACATGCACATGTATATAGTAAATAATAATATTCACAGCCCTTCTGTCTGCTTTGAATTGATTCTTTCTTAGGTTTAGATGCTCTTTGTGTAACAGATTTTTTTTATTTCTTGTTATACTCTTTCTCTAGTAATATATAAAACCAGTTTGCTGCATCTGCAGCCCAGGCAAATGACAATATATCTCCCAGAAGTGCGGAAGATTTCAATGGACTACATTAACATGCCTGTCTTTAATCCAAATGTGTTCAGCGAAGATGAAGATGATTTACCAGGTAAGGAAGAGCTGGAGGTCTGCCATGTTATGGGTTAAGCTAGATGAAGGACAGGTCATTTGTGTTATGGTCCCCTGTGGTAAACACACAAATCAAAATCCCTTAGTCTGATGGGATCCTGTAAAACCAAATTAGAATAAGGCTAATATATATTATAGGCATTATTTTCTGATACATGTGGAAAATATAATCCATGTAGAGCTGCTAAGTTTCAGGTTCACTGGAAAAGTAGTCATCTGCTGATTCATCTTTGTTAAGAATTCTCTGTAAACTGAAGCCTTGCATTCTGCATCTTGATAGGACAGAATTGTAATGTGTTGGAAGCCCAATCAGATGGTTCTTGAGTCTTGATGGCATCAAAGCACAGCCTGCTGATGAGCTTGGGTTGGGGGACAGGTTCCCATAATACTTAGCCACCCTTTGAGAAGTGATAAATGCCCATTTGGACTTTTATCAATATTAAGAGGCTAAAATAGTGAAGTAGTTGATCAACAAGTGGGATCAGGAAGAACTTTTCATTTCACTGAGATGTAAAGTAGCAGAAGATTCAAGCAGTGTAGTTGATGTGATGTGGCAGGTAAAAGGACTGGAAGAATTCAGGACCTCCTCCGATCAAAAAAATCATCATGCTGGTAACACTAAAAAATAATAGACAAGAAGATAAATTAATACATTTTCAGAATTTTCATATCAGTGAGGGATTCCTTTTGCCAAATCACAGGTGTTTGGAACTACAGAAGTGGCCATCATGCCAGTACCCTTTGAGAAGGAAGGAGTGTGAGCACTGCAGAGCAATTGAAGTTGTCTTTACTGTGCTAGAGTCTATTGAAATAAATGGAAATGCTCCCATTATTTCAGACCAGGGTTTCAACTACTGAAAGCACCTAAACTTGTGTCCGACCCAAGCATCAGAGTAGTCTTCTGGACTGCTAAAGAAATACTTGTATGTTTAAAATGAAGCCCATTTTTTCACCGTTTGGGAGACTTGGCTTGCCTCATTTCTGTCAACATGATATTCACCTGTAGGTTCTGAAGAAATAATAGAGACATTGATGATTGTATATATTCTATTAATAGGAAGCACTCAACATTCTCTATTACGAAACATGGTCCAAGCTGACAGAAAGTAATATAAAAACTAAATAGAAAAGAAAATATTTAATATAAAGTTTTCGCGTGTCTTCCTGAAGATTGAATGGGATCTGCAATATAAATTCCTTTTATCTTATTGAAGAGATGAAACGGTAGTCAGAATTGCAGATACACCACATACAGAGAGAAAATTGTTAGAGAGTTTTGTTACAATTCTTTGAGAAGCCTAGTAAAAGAATCATACTACCCTGCCTTTCATAATAGCTTTCCTTTTCTTGTCCACTTTTTCCTTTCTAGTTTCTTCTGAAAATTCATTTCTGACTTAGCAAATGGTGGCTACTTAAATAATCAAAAATATTTCTGGGTACATCTTTTCTTAAAGTCTACATATGAAGGAAAAATATTGCGGTGTAAATAATGATTACATGGCAGATTAAAAAAAACATAGTAGAAAGCTGCTTTTGGGCAGTGGAATGTTCATAGTGAGGTACCCTTGGGACATATGTTTCTTAATGTAGTCAGTAAAGATTTGGAAAGACAAATGCACAGTGAATTGATTTAACTTACAAAGTATGCAAACAAATCAATTAAAAACCATTGGATAAATGAAGAAAACATTGGATTTAAACACTTTGGAATATTAAGCAGCACCAAAACAAATGAGATTTTGTTTGATAAAGCACTTAATACCCATGACAGCAACATTCGTGATTGCTTAAGCCAACCTAACAATTAAACCTCAAGCTCTGGCAGCTAAATTGCTAAACTGCAATTTCAGGATGAAAGCACGGCCTGCTGGCCAAGCACAGAACCACACTGCCTTAGGGTCATTTAAGTTTAGCTGTCCATCTTCTTCTAAAGGAACGAGCAGAACTACCATAAATATTTGCCAGCATAGCCACAGTCCTGTCTGTACACCTACCACATTCATCTCTGATGCTGATAAAAGCATAATGCTATTGAAAATGTATTACAGGGCATAGGTAGACGACTAGAATTTTAATTAGAATTTAATTAGGAACTAGGCAGCATGGAGGAGTCCTGACTAATGGATCTCTTGCCTGATCTGGTCTTGCAAATCTGAGGTCTCCACAGAATTTGGCACACTTAAAGGATCCTGGATATGACTTTAGGATCCTTTATCTCCTTTATATCCTTTATCTTTATCTTTATCTTTTCCTTCCACAAACTTGCTGGTACACACCACTTATAATTTTCTGTGTGATTTTTTACAGGAAGATTAATGAAAGATAAAGAGCTTGCAATATTCTTGGGAGTTCTAATATAGTTTTTACTGCTTCCCCTCATTATTCTATTGTGTTCCTTCTTATCTTGACTTCTGCACCTGTACTTGGGTCCAGTGTCCTCATTTCCCTGCTTCAGCTTTTCAGTGGTAGTTCCTGTTGGAAACACTCTCACCACTTTTTGCAAAAGGATTGCAAACAATTGAGCATGCTCAATGCTTCTGTTTAAAATCATGGGAGTTGCTTCTTGCCACACTGCCCCTTTTTCGCCACCACCACATGTGGGAAATTTTTCCTATGTGCATTTGCTTCTTTTCACATTTCGAATTGCAGCATGCCCAAGCATTGATGCTGAAGTCACTCTGACTACAATGCCCACTGTTGAATCTTTTTGGCTTCCCATCTGTTTCTTCACATCTTCCCCTTACATTTTCCATCTGGCCTCCCACTTATTTCCTCACATCTTTTCGTTACCAATCTTCTTTTAAAAACTTTTATAAGTTTTGTCCACATTTCATTCCATCATATTCCTTTCTCTCTCGGTTTCCACTTCCTTGGTTTTGTGTTACGGGTTGGTTTGTTACACACTGGACTCATGAGATTATAGTACTTCCCTTTTCCCAACTGCTGTCTGTATTCTCCAGTTTTGAATTGAATCTAGGAACATTATACAATATACTATACAGTGCCTGCAGTGCAGGTCTTCAACTTTTTTTTCTTACCCTCCACTTCTTTTTTTCGTTTGCTGAAAACTAGTGAGTCCTGATTTAGCAAAACTTTTATTGATTTGAGTAGAAGTAGTTAAAACCAGATGAGTGAGTGGTAATTCAGACCATGAAAGTCCATGGGGATCGTAGTGTAGCCTGAAAGCAAGCTCAGAACTTTACCTCTGAAGCGTCACTCCCAAAAAGTGGCTTTAAAGTTGATCAGCAGCTGTTACAAGTAGCTCTTGTGCAATGGGAGTCAGGGGAGATGGGCTGGCTTACATGTTCAAACTGAAGTCTGATCCATTGGTTTTGGGAACCAATAGCACTGAATCCAGATATAGCAGAGTGCTTAAGCAAGTACACAAAGTTTAAAAAGTCCCTTCATGACTGGGGCTGCCCCACAGCAAAGACCTTGCCATCACATGGGAGGGATTCCTGGGATGGGGAGAGGAGGCCAAGACAGCGGGTGACACGCTTTGTTGTTCTTTGCAGTGCCCGGTGCCCCTGGCGCCCCCGCCAGCAGCCCGCCGTGCACCGTCAACATCCCCATCGCCCCCATCCACAGCTCCGCACAGGCCATGTCGCCTACACAGAGTATAGGCCTGGTCCAGTCGCTGCTGGCCAACCAGAACGTGCAGCTGGATGTGCTGGCAAACCCACCGGCGGAAGCGGGGGGTGAAGGGACGGGACCCTTCCCGGGAGCGCCAGGCCGCTTTCCCGGCCCAGGGGCAGGGGCGCTGGCTGTGGGGGAGCTGGGCCGCCCGGCCCCACCACCACCTCCCCTGGCCCCGCCGCCCCCCGCACCCCCCGCCATCGCCCTGACTGAACTGCGGGACCACAGTGACCGGGAGCATGAGCCCCCACCCAAGGCCAAGGCCCCACGGCCAGGGCCACAGCTGGTAGAAGGGGACGCCGTCATCTTTGGGGCCACTCAGGAGCTGCAGCTGAACAAGATGAACCCGCCCCCACCCTACCCCGGCACCATCCCTGCCCCGCCAACTCTTCCGCCCCCGCCTGGCCCCCCACAGCCACCCCTTGATCTCTGCCTCAAAAAGGGGGAGTTCTCACTCTACCCGGCGGGGCACTACCAGACACCCCTGGGGTATGAGCGGATAACAACTTTCGACAGCAGTGGAAACGTGGAAGAGGTGTGCCGGCCTCGCACCAGGATGCTCTGTGCCCAGAGCACCTACACCCTGCCGGGTCCCGGCAGCTCCGCCACCTTGCGCATCACAGCTGCTGAGAAGAAGATGCAGCAGCCCTGTGCCAGCGCCACGCTGAACCGGCTCACGGTCCCCCGTTACTCCATCCCAACCGGGGACCCGCCGCCCTACCCTGACATTGCCAGCCAGCTGTCCCAGGGCAGAAGCATGGCACAGAGGCTGGACAACACTATCATTCATGCTACTCTGCGGAGGAACAGCAGAGAGGCAGCCCTGAAAATGGCTCAGCTGATGGATGGTCAGAGAGCCACCTTGCAACTTCCCCCAAAACCCAAGAGCAGCATTGTGACGGCACAGTACCAGCAGAGAGTACCCACCGCCTTGTACACCTGCAGCCAGTGCAGCAGTGGTGGCGCTGGCAGCAGCAATGCAAGTGCTGGTGGTGCGGGCAACATCCCTAGTGCCAGTGCTAGTAGCAGCACTTCCAGTATTGGTGGCGTGAGACCTGATTTGAGCACAGGGAGTGGCTCCCAGCACAGCTCTGTGATTGCTCACTCTGTCAGTACTTCACCTCTGGCCTCCCAGTCCTCCTACAGCTTGCTGAGCCCACCTGACAATTCCCGTGACCGAGCAGATTATATCAACTCCGCCTTCACAGAGGATGAGGCCCTTTCTCAGCACTGCCCAGTGGAGAAATCAATACGGCACGCGCCTGTGTCCTTGACAGAGGCTACCCTTGCTGTAAAACGGCCACCACCATACCAGTGGGACCCTATGGTGAGTGAAGAGATATGGGTTCCTCAGGAAAGGACATCTCAGAGCTCAGTGCCCAATCCTCTAAAACCTGCTCCGCTCATCATTGGTCAAGCTCAACATCTGGATATGTCTCGAGTGCCATTCGTTTCCCCCAAATCTCCAACCAGTCCCACTGCCACCTTCCAGACAAGTTACGGGGTTGGAGTACCTTACCCAGGAAGCTACAGTGCCCCTCCTCTTCAGGGAATGCAGGCCCCCTGCTCCCCCAAAGAAGCTCTGGCCCCAACACAGTTTGCACAGCAGGAGCCCACAGTTGTCCTTCAGCCAGGTTATCCATCCAACCTCTCCTATTGCCCTTTGCCACCCATGTACCCGGGAAGTAGCACTTGCTCTAGTTTACAGCTGCCACCGATCGCCTTGCACCCATGGAGTTCCTATAGCGCCTGCCCACCCGTACAGAACCCCCCGGGCACCCTGCCCCCCAAGCCGCTCCTTGTGGTGGAGAAGCCAGTGATGTCTCCCCCACCAGCAGAGCTGCAGGGCCACGTGGGCACAGAGGTGATGGTGGAGACAGCAGACACTTTCCAGGAGGTGCTCTCCTTGACAGAAAGCCCTGTTCCTCAAAGGACAGACAAATTTGGCAAGAAGAGCCGGAAGCGCCTGGACAGTCGAGCTGAGGAAGGAAACATGCAGGCTATCACCGAGGGCAAGGTCAAAAAGGAGGCAAGGACACTGACTGACTTCAATTCACTAATATCCAGCCCTCGGCTGGGGAGGGAGAAGAAGAAGGTCAAGAGCCAGAAAGATCAGCTGAAGTCCAAGAAACTAAACAAGACGAATGAGTTTCAGGACAGTTCGGAGAGTGAGCCAGAGCTTTTTATCAGTGGAGATGAACTGATGAACCAGAGCCAGGGCAGCAAAAAGGGTTGGAAAACCAAAAGGAGTTTGAGAACAGCCAGTGAGCTGGATGAATTCAAGTGCCGGAAGGCCAGTGAGAAGGAGGATGGGAGACTGGGAAGCCAGGGCTTTGTGTACGTGATGGCCAACAAGCAGCCACTGTGGAATGAGGCGACGCAAGTCTACCAGCTGGACTTTGGAGGGCGGGTGACCCAGGAGTCGGCAAAAAACTTTCAGATTGAGCTGGAAGGACGACAGGTAGGAAGGGGTGGTGCACATGTGTTGGAATGGGGGCTAGGGTGTGGGAAAGCCATGCTAGGAATAAGCTCTGTCTCTCATGCTGCCGAATGCCTCCTGCTTGATTTAGCTGCTCTGTGAGAAAAAGCTTTGCCATGTGGTTGATAAAAAACAGCTGTCAAAGGTCTAGATTCAGCATGACGGGTGAAGTTCAATTGTGAAGTAAATATACAAAATATGTTCAGTCTTACTGCAGTCAGACATGGGAATAAGGGCCAACTTTAGTCTCACTGGCTTTCACTACTGAAAGTGTTGTAATAAACACAACAGATCTCTGCAACAGTAGCTGCATTTGCCATCATTGATGGTTGTGGATGGCAGCTAGTTAGTGAACACTGCTCCCTTCTTGCCCTGCTCACAAAGGTTAGCCAGTCAGTAGATAGCTAAGGAAGAGACAATGGACAGTCACTTTGGTTCTCTCCATGCCAAAATTTCCCCTTGTGGGTTACCAGGCCCCTGGGGCTGGTTCTTAATGCTAGAGGAGGGAGGCGCTGACCCTCCCGAGAACAAAGTGCTTGTGGGCCACTTTTGAACCACCCATGGGTAGAAGGGTCGACAGGTAGTTCAAAAAATCAAAACATTTAATGTGGCCCAAGTGGGATGGTACACCAGCCTATTAAGTGGTGCCAATCAGCAGGACACTGGACTGAGATTTAGGAGTCTCATATTTAGTTCCTTGTCCAGCTGTAAGTCACTTTTGGTTCATTAAAGAGATCAAGGTTCTCAATTTCCTCTGATTTAACTTGGGAGTTAGATGTCTTAAATATCCAACATGCGTGACCAGTGGTAGTCTTTTGGTTTTGCTTGTCTGTAACAAAAGCTCAAAGGCAGTGATCAGAGCCATTTATACCACTTTCTTCTTCAGTTAAATGACTATGGATACATGCCCATGGGCAGCTGTGCAAAATCACCCAACCACGGGTTTTGTTGGTGGTGAGGGAACAGAGCCTGACTTGACTTGCACAGACAGTCTCCATTATAGCTCAAGGAGCTTCACTGTTGAGCAAATACAGTCTGGGCTTCTGATGAAGTGAATGAAAAAGCAGTAATAATAGGCCAAACTTCAGATATTCCCTGCAGAAGAACAATGAACAACCTGACTAGCCCTGCATTCAAGCAGCTCTCGCTACCCCTTTGCTAATTCTTTCTCAGTGTAATTATGTGCTAGTGAAGTTTATGCAAAAGGAAACAGAACTGCAAAGAATGCACAGCTTACTGCCTATGAAGTGCTACAGTGATAAAATTGGTTATTCCCCTTCCCTGGAAGCTCTTTTCTTTGAAAGCAGAATCTGTTTTCCTGATGGGTTGATGATAGGATTTTTACAAGAGAGAGAATGGTAGTTTCCTGCAGGAAACATGATGCTGGTGTACCTCACATCTGCTGAAGTAATTGGTGACAATCTACTTACACCAAGGCTGTATGGAGTCTAACATATTTTAAAGTTCAATTTGCTCTATAGAGTCAAATATTGCAGTCAAATACTCTATACAGACATAGTACAGTGCTCTTACTCTTCTTCAGCACCAAACCCCATTCTGTGAGTAGCTCCATTCACATTACCTCAGGAGGTGAGGTGTTCGTACGAAGGACCAAAAAGATTTTGCTTTTATTCTTCTCTGATTCCTTTTCTGTGATTCACTTTTTTTGACATTTTTCTCTTTTTCCTTCCCTTCTTCTCTTCCCCTGCTTCCCAGGTGATGCAGTTTGGAAGAATTGATGGCAATGCTTACATTTTGGACTTTCAGTATCCATTTTCTGCAGTACAAGCCTTTGCTGTTGCTCTGGCTAATGTGACTCAACGTCTCAAGTGAACAAGCAGAGACTGGAGAGAAGAAAATGTTAACCTTCTCATAAAGTCCAAACCGGAAAATGTCAGGGCAGCCTGCTTTAGGTGTGCAGAGATGCCTGGGAGTGAAGAAGACAGTAAAACTGGAAAAGTATTTTGGTGCCCACCAGAAGGGCATTAACTCTAATCAGTCATGGGGTGGAGGGTGGGGGGCTGTTTTCTGTTTTGTTTGTTTGTTAGCTTGTTTTGTTTCCATTTTTTTTTCTTTTTAAGCGTTGTGCTGGGTCTCAGAAAGAGCGAAGGGTTGAGAGCCATTCCATGTTACATGAAGAAGTGTGGCTTTTGGCTTGTTGTGGTGGTTCTGCCACTTGTGCTACAGTAGCTGATGTAAGCTCATGGGGGGATTAAAACAGACTGCCTTATATCATGCTGTTTTTTTTAAAACAGGGAACATAACTTTTTTCTGGTCCAGTTTGTACTCCTCCTCCTCCTCTACTTCTAAAACATCAATGATAGCAGCAAAAAAAATAGAAAAAAAAGAAGCTATAATACTTGAACACATAAGTTTCTTCTCTGAGATCTGCTAATAACTGAGCACCACAGGTTCCAAGAAGACACATGTAGGTCAATGTTTAATTTATAAATAATGATGTATCATTCAGAAGAGAAAAAATTGTTGCCAGTGAGTGGTTGTTGTGGTTTAGGAATGGTATTCCCCAATTTTATCGTTCCCTCTGAAACATTCCAAACCCCTCGCCACTCGCTCACTTCCCCCTCCCATGCCGCAGGCTGGAGAGGAGAATCGGAGGCACAAAAGGTAAAGATTAAGGAGTGAGATAAGAAAAATTTACTGGAAACAGCAATGAAATAAGAAAGCGAACAGTAACAGCAACAATATTAATAACAGAATGTACAAGAGGCAAGCTATTCACACGTGATTGCTCACCACATGGAAACCCCTGACAATACCCTACCACGCCACCATCCTACCTGACCTGGTAGGGACCCCTTCCCCATCGGAAAATGGTATGAGGTGGTATAGGAGGTTATTCTGAGGTGGTATGGAATAACCTCCAGGGCCTAGGCATGCCCATTCTTGGCTACTGCAAAATTTAACCGTGTCCTGGCCTAAACCAGGAGAGTGGTTTAAAAACCCACTGTATCAAAGAAGTTGATGTCTGCTTGTTTTGTGTGCAGTTATTGGGGATAAACATCTCTCAGTAGGTGACAAAAGATAGAGGGGCAAATAAATAATGAGCATTGCTTTTTTATTCTCACTGGTCAGCAGTATTGTCTGATTTGACATGTAGTTGGGAGAGGTACACTGTGATCAGATGTACCTCTGAGGCCATGCCTGTGCATGCTCCTCGTGTTTCAATGTGTTTACACCTTATAAACAAAGTCTTTCCAGTATGAGAAGGCCCAGTCTTAGCAATCAGTATGAATCAAGTTCTACAACAGTGTATCTGTGCTTGAATTAGGAAGGAGACGGAAGTGTAATAAGTCATTACAAGAAGCAGTTTCATCAGGAAAGCAAATTAATTATTGGAAACAACACCATGGCTGGCTGGAGAACAAATTAGTTGAAAGAGGAAGGAAAAATTGGACAGAATGATGCCTTTTATCACCTTGCTACTTGAGTAGCCTTTGTGACTGTATTTTGAGAATATAATGCTCCAGATAAGAGCGGGAAGCCAAAGTTTACATAGAGTGTTACAGAGGAAGGCTTATAACAGTAGCATGGCTGCAGCTCTTTCTGGTGGATATGCAGACCTGTTGAGCATTTCAGAAGGGTTGCTTGCACGGAAGAGTTTCTGTGTTGTCCTTGTATTGTGCATATATTTTTTTGCTTTCTCTCTTTCCTCTTTGTCAGCATTTTGCTACGGAATATGTTTTGATACAGAAGTAGTTCATCCAGTAATACACAAACCTCAAAACTGTTCATATAATTATTTGGGCGTTAGATTACAAAACATCATTGCAGTTTTTCTTCAGAAATTAATCTTTTGAAGTTAAAGGCACACTGGGAAAGATGTGCTAGTTGAGATGTCAGTGGATACTTTGTCTTTCATCCATGGTTTAACTTCTTTACTTGAAAAAGTTGATATAACTTAAGATGAACAGGTGTGATTTCCTCTCTTTTTCCTCAATCCTAGTAGTAAGGCAGATGTGTGTTGCATTTGATTTGTTCTAAAGCAACATATCACATAATACCTTGCTGTAGTAGATATTAATAATATGCAGTGAGCTTCTAACTTCTGGTCTTCTGCGGCTACTAGAGCTGTACAGCACAGAGGAGCACTGCCAGTCAGAGAGGAGTTTCAGAGGGTTTCCAAGGGAGATGATAAAGCAGATTGGGTAATGCCCCATGGGTTAAGTCCAGGAAAAACCACCTTCAAGATGGGTTCATTGGAGAGGAAGCAGATGTAGGAAAGAAAGGAGCAGGGAAGTAGATGGTACCATGCTTGTATCCCAAAGCTCAGCGGCTTAGGCTTGTATATGGGAGTGATCAGGCACAACATTCCCCTTGGCATCTTGTTTGCTTTAATTAATTAGGGTTTTTTTCCACTAATTGTCTGGGCCTGTTTGTGTTATTTTTCACATGCATGATTTATTCAGCAGGTTAAGTGCCTGTATAATGTGTGTGTAAGAGAGGAACCAAAATTGATTTGGTTCTGGTCCCTTAAAAATCAATGGAAATGTTTCACTTGGGTTTTTTTATGTGGAGGAAACACTATTAAGCCCTTTGTCTCTATTGAGTTATATACTGTAAAAGCAATAGGTTGAATTCTTAGTCCACTGATCCCAAAACACAAGGAGGAAAGTTGGCTGATAAGAATCCTCACCTGCCCTAAGGTCTGTGCTAACCAGTCATACCCTAATTAGAGTTTAACAGGCACACACTGAACACCATAAGAGGAGAAACATATGAGGGCTGGCTTGCTTGCTTGCTGAGGGAAGAGCTACTTATTCACATGTCAGAATGTTCAGCTGGAAGAAACATTGCCTGTAATTTTAAGCCAAAATTATTAGTACATGGAAACAACAGGAATGTTCTTTTCTTAAGAAAATCTAATCTAAATAGAAGGACTTCTGCATGCGGTTTCTTTAACATTCCAGGGAACAGTATTCCTTTTCACTTTGTTCATTGCCAAATTTTTCTGATTGTCAGAAGTTTTGTGCTAATGGAGAACCAAGAAATGAAAACCCATAAAACAAGTTAGGAGAGTTAGTTGGCTTCACTGGTCCAGGTCATGATTGCATCCTTCTGATGGCACTCACAAAGAGCCTTGGCATAGAAAGAGCCCTGGTTTCTGCCCCAGCAAAGCAGAAGGAATAATTATAAAAAATTAGGAAAAAAATGCTGTTTCCATCATCCTTTCCATTTACTTGTCAGGAAATTCTATAGGATAAGATAATCTTTTATCTTTTGGAAAATAATTTAAGAGAGTCCCTTTAATTGAGGATTATAATGCAAAGAGAATACCCAGTATTAGAGAGAGAAATTATTCTGAAATATATAGAATTTTAATGAAAGGAATGGGAAATATGTAAAAGTCTGAGTGTGCAACCTCAGATGGTGGGATTCTAAATTATACACAGAACAAGTGAAAGTTGTTTTATTTTCCACCGAGATACAATATAAGAAACAAATTTAAGAACACCCCCCAAATAATCACTTAAATCCTTAAGATTGCTATCGCATTCAGCCAAAAGGTAGATGTTACATTTTCTATTTCATTAGTAAAACAGGGTTTTCCTGTAGATAAGTAAATTCTTCTAGGAAGAATGTAGCAAAGTGTTCAGAAATACATAGTTATTTTCTACATGCAGTAATTTCTGGTAGTAAAGGATATTTTTTCCAAAGCTTTTTTTTCCCAGTTGTGCAATAATTGTAACAGTCTAGGGGGTTTATTTTGTTTCTGTTGGGTTGGTTTTTTGTTTGTTTTAGTTTGAGTTTGATTTTTCTTTATGGAGTTTTGAGTGGTTTTTTTAAAGATAATTTAATGTAGATTTCCTGCTAATGTCCAAAAGACAAATTATTTTTCTTGCGTAAGGTAATAAGTGATATATGGATTATTTTATTACTATGTATCAGTAAGTTACACACACTTATTTATATTTAAAGAGCATCTTTGTAAGTAATTGTTTGGTAGCAGGTATGTTTTGCTGCAAGAAATTAAAAATGCATGTAGGAAGACCCGGTTTTGCTGCATAATATACAAAAATTTCATAATGCAGGCAGGCAAATATATTTTTTGGCAGCTAGATGCAGTGAGTTTGCTATGGAGAACTGTGTAGAATACGAAGAGTCTAGGTGACTTCTTTGGGACCTGCAGAAATCTCTTCTTTTTTGTTTCTAACTATATTTCAGTTGGGAGTGCTTTAAAAAATAGAAGTCTTGGTTTGCTTTCCCTCTTCTTAGTATAGTGCTTTTTCTTGAGATATTAAATAAGGTGGGTTACATGATAAAAGAGTGTATAATGATGTAGGCTCAGTTTGTAAGAAGTTCATTGCATAGTTCAGTAGGGTTTGGCAGTGCTGTAACTCAGTGCTACGTGGAGATACAAGCAAACTAGCTTGGAATAAGCTGAGGCACAAGTGTGTGGCAGTAGAAGCATTTTCCTCTGCTCAGACTAATAACACTCTTTTTTCAGCTGGGTTCAGCTGATTCCAACACAGCCACAGTGCTTCTGACAGGTGAGCTAGTGCTGCACAGAGCTGATGGAGCTGAGCCCTGACATTGGATGCAGCAGCTTTACCTCTTCAAGATGCTCCATAGGAGACCTATTGGAGCAGGTGTTCCTCCACTCACCCTTCTAGATCTGCTCCTAGAGCAGCATGAAGCTGCTGTGGAGTTTGGCTGCAGCAGCTTTGGGCAGAGAAAGCCCTGATGCCAGTCAGTGGCCATGGTGGCTATTTGAAGTCAGAATCTGCTTTGATGGAGTTGCAAAGAGATGCAACTGAAAGCCCAATTCTTTTGAAAAAACAAAGCTGATATCCTCAAAATAGATCTCCTAACAGAGTCTAAAAATTTGTCTTTAAAGTCTGGTATGAATTGCACTATGCATGGAGTGGCAAATTTTAGCTTGAAACAGTAAGAATAACACATTTCTGCAACATCCTAAGAAACTATGAGAAGGAGGGGGGTGAAAGAGGAAAAAATGAATTATCACATTAATAATTTTGCACTCAGTTCCAGAGGCAGCAGTAACATGTGCTGTGGGCTGCCTGAGTGTTGGTAAATCCTCACAGTTTCATCTCAGTTAGAAAATTTTTCTGTGGTGCAGCCACAAGTAAAACTGTGTTTTTATGAAGATGCATGAGGGTCTACAGGTGTCAGACAAGGATATCTGACTTTGCTTGAGCCTAAACTTTACATAGGTCCAGGCTTTCCTTGATATGTCTTTTTAGTGTCCTCCCAGAAATTCCAAACAGATTTTTGATCTTGCCTGATGGTTGCCTCAGACAGTTTCAGTGCATTTGCTTTTTGCAGCCTGGCGTGTGTGATCCTGTGTTATCTTGGTGCCATTACCTGTCAGAAACATTTTAATTCCTCATATGAAAAGAGCAGAAAGTGCAAAAACTGATTTGATGGAGAGAAAGGGAGAGAAGACAGAACAAATTTTCACTAGCTTTTAAGAATGTGTTTCCCAGAGCAACAGTCTGGAAATTGCACATTTCTGTAGGACCTGACTGACTCCAGACCACTAAATCTGACTTAGAAATTAGTAACAGATGAGACACTTGCATGGCATGCTGACAGGAGACCAACTTCCAGCCTCACTACATGGTTACACCAAGATACATAAGAGAGCAGAATTCAATCCAAAATGTATTTACCCATTACTGTGTGATTATAAGATAAAAATTACTTGTATGACCCATATATTCACTTAAGAAAATTCTAAAGCATTTTAGCCAACAGCTATGTTGACAGTTCCATATAACCCCTTTGAGGAATGCTAGAAGTAAAATCCTGGCCACAGAGTAGTAGTTCAGATTTTTGACTCTTATTCACATTTCTAGGATTCCATCACAGGACAGGAGAGCAAGCTGTTTATGTTACTTAGAGACTGGCATAATGGTTTTCCCATAAGAGAGCAAATCAGCTATACTGCTTACAAAAATGGAAAAATTCTAGTAGACGAAGTTTTCTTGTTTTCAAGTCCCTTCACCTTCAAGGCATAATCCTTCATTAGCAAATACCAATTTAGAGTCCTGCTACCCTTAGGAGTAGTCTGCAGGTAGGCACCACAGGTCCTCTTTGCAGAATTGATATTTACATACACCATTCTCAAAAGAATAAGGTTAATTATTACTAGTGAACAATAGGCTATGTGAATTATTTTGTCTTTGTATTTATCTGTGATTTAATTTTCTTCTTAAAAAATCCCACTGAAATGTTTTAAGATGAAAAGACTCCGCTTTCCCTGTTGCCTGATATCTCTGAAGATGTATCAGGAGTTTGTTTGGGCAGTTTGATTGTTGCTGCATCTAGAAAATTTTTAAGACAAAAGCAATTAACCGTTCAACTTTTGATTTTGCAAATGAATCTATAACAAGAAATTTGTGCTTTAAGGCAAATTGATTGATTGGGAGCACTATGCAAGTGCACAGGTTTGCTAACTGCAGGTTCAAGACAACGTGATTTTGTGAGACAAAATTAAATACGTGAAAACACCGAATACTTGCCTATCCAGAGTGTTCAATGAAACAATTAGATGGTATGATGCTAAAGCCTCCCAGTCTGTTCTTAATCCTTGCCCTCCAGTTTACAATTTGAAAATATGATCTGAATTCTGAATCCTGACAAATGTTGTTTGTTTTTGAAGTGTTTATCTTACTGGCCAAGTAGATGGTTTAAGATAGGGATTAAGGTCAAAGTAATAAAGAGAAACATTTTTGAACAGTGTGCAGACACCTGATTCAAGTATTTCACTGGACTAACACAGCTTGTAATTCCTATCTGTGTTGTTTCAAGCAATTTGTTCAGAAATTTTCTAGCTTTCCCTTTGTTACTTTTGTTTGCTTGATACATGTGTTGCCTTAGGTTGCTTTTCACATCCATTTCACTATTTCTGCATTCACTGCTTCTTTTTCTCTTTGTGTGTTGTGTGTTTGCGGAAGGGTGTGTCTGTTCAAGATCTCGTTGTTTATTGTAGATAAAATATGTGGTGTTGTGGAATAGCATGAGGATGCATTTGATTGAAAAGGCACTGTAGTGTTTCCTGGAAAAGAAGGGGAGTTGCATTTGTTTATAAATGCATTATTTTGGTACTGTAACTTTGAACGTGAATTGGGATTTTTTTTTTCTTTTTTTTTTTCTTTTTTTTTTCTTTTTTTTCTTTTTTTTTTTTTAATTTGATGAGCACAGAGTCATGAGAGTGCATGCATTCTTAACAAGCAAGCCCAGCATGTTTTTCTTAAGGCTTTTGAAAATTTGGTACACCATTTGTCTTCTTTACTTACCCAGACAATTTTTTAATTCTATTTTTTTGAATCTCAAGTTTTGGGGTTTTTTTCTCCTCAATATACCATGGTATACTTGGTTTCCATTGTACTTAAAAACTACCCTGATCTGCCTTTTTGTGTCTTGTGTAATAGTTTTTGCAGGAGGTGCCTAGAAAGTATTGTTGGTTTCCCTATAAAAATGTGGTTTGTCCAGATTCTTTACTGTCTACATGATTGAGAGATGGACTGATTGCCCTATTTTTCCTTGATGATTTGGAGTTGTAAGAGTTGTCCAGCTGTTGCTTAATAAAATTTTGCAGACTAGAAAATTCCTGATTTGTTTTTGTTGCATTCTGCATTTTGCCAAGCACCTTAAATACTTCTAAAGCAGATGACAAATCTGTGCTGCAACAACCTGAATAATAATTAGCCAGATGTTGTTACGCTTTCTCTTTTCAATAACTGTGTCCCCAAATTCCACTGAACCTGATGCGTGTACCAGCCCACCATACTTTGCGTCATTCATATGGGAGGATAGATGGCAAGGATTTTGTGGTAATGAGGTTCTTATCTGCCTGGATATCAGCTGAATCTTATGATATTTCTCCTCTTCTTGCTTTCATTTTTAAGGAAATCACCTTTGGGGTTTGTGGTACTTCTCATTTTGTCATTGATATACTGGAAACCTTACCATTACCACAAGGGATTCCTCTGTCCGGTCATCTTTAACAAAAGAATAAAATGCTATGATGGCCAGTGTTCATTCTTTGGTTTTTAACAAAAAGTATTCTGGGAGCTGAGGAAACAAACAAACAAATGAAACCTGTCATAAAGTATCTTAACTTGCCTAATAAACATCCCAGCTATGGCACAAATGAGAGAATCCTGGCATGGATCCCCATAATGGACTTCCAAGTTTGCCATTGGAATTGTGCAGGAGTCTGTGCTGGATCCTCACCTCTTCACCATACAAGGTTTGCTGATGATATGAAGTTATTCAAAATAGTGAAGCAAGGTCAAGAATCTCAGAAAGTCTTTGTGAAACTTGACAATAAAATGGCAGATGAAACTCAGTGTAGGTAAAAGTGAAGTGATACATGGGTCAAAAAACCAATCCTAACTTCACATTTGCAGTAATGGTCTCTGTAGTGATCTCCACTATTCCAGGGAGACCTTTTGATGGATTGATAGCTAGCTGTCTGAAAACATCAAATTGGTGCTCAGCAGCAGTCAAAAGAGGAAAATAAAATATTGGTAATGAAAAGAACTGACAGCAAAGCAAAAAAATGCAGAATCACTATATAAAATTTCAGTTCACCACTCTTCATATACTGTGCAGTACTGGTCCCCTTGTCTCAGAAAAGGTAGAGATCTAGAGAAGATTCACAGAAGCACAACAGAAGGCACAAATCAACTTCTACATGAGGAATTAGTGTGAACTTTAGGACCCTTCACCCTGGAAAAGAGATAGCTAGAGAGCCACCAGAATAGGAGTAATGTTGAAGGGTGGATAGGGATTACTGTTGTCTCTTCCTACAGAAAAACTAGGAACTATAAAATGAAAATAAAGTGAAATACTAGAGGAATGGGAAATCAAACGAAAGGAGGCAGTTCTTCAACAAGGTGACTAGCCAAAGCCACTTTACCAAAGGATGCTCTGATACAAGGAGTTTACAAGAATTCAAGCAAGACTGGAAAAGGATATGAAAGAGATATCTACTGGGGCATTAAACAAACTACAACAGGAGCAGAAAGTTCTCTGAGCTGAAAGTAGTCAGAGACTGGGAGAGTGTTAGGGGAAATACCATATGAATTTGCTCTGTTCTCACTCTTCGCAAGGAATCTGCAAATGGCTATCGTAGGAGACGAAACACTGAGCTTAACTGGAATCTCACTGTGAACGATTGTCACCATTTGTATACCAGCATTTCTAAACCAAGCTTAAACCTGGGAATGAGGAGAAGAGGAAGGACTCCCAACCTAATGTCTGAATGCTTTGCAATGCAACTGTGAAAAGTCCTCTTCTAACTCAGGGAATGAGTACTGGGGGTCTGCCAGCTACAGCACTGGTAATTGATTCAATCACAGTAACAATCTGGCTGCGCTGCTCAAGGGAACTGAGCAAATGCAGTTTGGTTTGTTGTTCTGGAAGATCGGTTTTGGAAGGTCCCTCTCTGCTGGGTGCAACCAGTTAAGTTTAGCACATGTCGTCACTTGCAGTTTGTAAATAAACTTCAAGCCTGTTGCATCACCTTCTCCTCTACATGTCAGAACAGAATTGTGAGTAAATGAGAACACTGGAGCTCTAACTGGCTCTTGAGAGACAGGAGGCATAAAAGGAAGCAAACATATGGGGAGGTGGCTGGTTTGGGGAGATGACTACTGAAACACACTTGCCTGGAAATGGCAGGTGATGCAAATGCGTAGTTTATCAATTAACAGGGGCTGCAGTAAACAAATTAAAATGTAGATCTTTAGGAAAATATCCTAGAAAGGTTCCTGTGATTGTTTTCTTGCCTTGTAGAGGGACTAATAGCATTTACTTATTCTTTTTTATATATGATTGTGGTCTTGTTGATAATAGTACAGTCTTATTTTTTTGATTTGGATGAACACAAGGACTATTTTTGCCCAGCGTTGCCTGGTGTAGACATGTGCAGACACTGAGGGAACAATATTTAAGCAGGGGCTTTTAAAAAAGAAGCAGGGAATACAGCAACTATACATACATTTAAGTTTCTATATATGATTTAATAACTGCTGGCTAGATAATGAACTTTTTCATCAAGACAGGTTATTGCTGTTGATGTTCTCTCATCAATTACATATTCCATTTTTTTATTGGCATTCCTACCAAAAAAGTTATCAATAATAAAATGGCAATCTTTACCTACTGCTAATTTTTTCAAAAGCATCTCAGCTTTCATTATACAATCTTAATGGGTTAGGGAGTTAAGTAATTACCTCTTGGTGAGGGAGTTGTACAAGATCAGAAAAAACAAAACAACCTGGGGGGGGTCACCCCCAACTGGGTGATCATACCAATCACGATTCATCTCAGACCTTTTGTCTCGCTCCTATCCATTATAGCTGTCTATTGCATATCCTCATTTTCTGTTCTCTTTAAAACAGAAAAAAATTCAAATCTTTGTGTGATCAAAGGGAAACCTGTTCCTCTGGGGGAATATTTTGCTTTGTTGCATCTCCTGACAGTTTCATTCTTTCCAGCTGCTCCACATTATTTTCTTCCGTTTATCACTTCCCCACAGATAAGGAGGAAAGTTAGATTTGAACTGCAAAAGTAACATTTCTTTGTTCTCCTTTCTCATAGCACTCTGTGGTAATAGTCCTCTCTCTTAAAACAAGAGTTTATTTGATCCCTTTGTCGCACGGTTTAGGTGAGATTAATTTCTTCCTTTTCCTTTCAAAGCCATTTAAGTATTTTTAAATTTTTTGTAATCTGAAAGATGTTTATTTTAGAGAAGAGTTTATGTGAGGCAGTTATAGCAAAGGGAAGATACTAAAGATGATTTAAACATCAGGGAGTGTTCTAGTTGCCTCACGCAGAGACAGCCAAATGGAGAGTTTGATCTGCAGAAGTCATGTAACTGCGATTTGACTTTTAAGTGGCTTCTCTATCTCATTTATGATGTTTTCTAATGAGGGAAGCAACCTTGTTTTCATCAGATCTATGAACATACCTTAAGATTTTTCTGCTTGAGCTAGTGTGGTAGCTAGTGTAATCTGAGGTGGCAAACATTCATTTTGACAGGCTTTATTTGTATGGCTTAGAGAGCTACTAAAACCAAGATTCCAGTTTTGTTCATAAATCCACTGCTAGTATTCCTATTTATATGATGCTAATAATTTTATCTGCAGTTTAAAAAATAAACAGGTTTTAGTAGATTTGTGTCAACAGAACATATCAGCAAGTGTGAAAAGAGAGAAGACCTCTTTCCAAAACCCATAGCATATATATAATTCACACTGTGAAGTTCTGCTATGAACATCAGAAGTCCCAGATGCTGATAGAGCATCCCCTCAGGCCATAAACTGAGAGAGCATCATTTGGAGAACTGCCAGAATCCACAATTAGATTCCACTTTTGGAGATTGTGGAAAACTCAAGCAACAGTAAAATGACACAGACTGAGTATCATCAGAATACTGCAGTATGTACGTCATAAAAAAGTTCTCCAAAGAGCAAGGCCGTAGTAACTGAAAAAGTAGAGGCTTCTTGGAAGTCAGGGAAGCTGTTGTAGGGTGGGGGACCACTAGCATATGAGACAGAAAGTTAAGACAAACTCATGAGGAGATGCATAAGTATAAATCACATGTATTCAGATATATCAATGCAAAATCTACAATTAGGGTTATCTGTGCCATCATCACTAGAAACATAGTGACCACGGAAGCTTTTTTTGTTGAAATTTTTACTGTGTGAATATTAAATGTGAAAAGAATCAAAATAAAATGGCAGATGGTGAGAAGACTGAATATTCTGAAGTAGAAAATGTTGCATACTAAGGGCAGTTCACATCCAGTAGGAAAATATCTTTATTTCACAGAATCATAGAATATCCTGAGTTGGAAGGGATCCATCAGGGTCATCAAGTCCAGCTCCTGGCCCTCTGCAATACAACCCAAGAATCACACCACGTGCTTGAGAGTATTGTCCAAATGCTTCTGTCGGGCTTGGTGCTGTGACTGCTTCCCTGGGGAGCCTGTTCCAGTGCCCAGCCACCCTCTTGGTGAAAATCCTTTTCCTGATATCCAACCTAAACCTCTCCTGACCCAGCTTCATGTCTTTTCCTCCAATCCCGTCACTGGTCACGAGAATGATCAGTACCTGCCCTGCCCTCCCCCTCACAAGGAAGACTACAATGAGGTCTCCCCTCAGTCTCCTCCAGACTGAATAGGCCAAGTGACCTCAGCTGCTCCTCATACAGCTTCCCCTCAAGGCCCTTCACCATCTTCATTGCCCTCCTTTGGACGCTCTCTAACAGCTTAATATCTTTCTTATATTGCAGTGCCCAAACCTGCACACAATATTCAAGGTGAGGCCACACCAGTGCAGAGCAGAGCAGGACAATCCCCTCCCTCGCCCGGCTGGCGATGCTTTGCCTGATGCCCCCCACGACACATTTGGCCCTCCTGGCTGCCAGGGCACTGCTGACTCATATTCAACTTGTCATCAACCAGGACCCCCAGGTCTCTTTTCATGGCACTGCTTTCCAGCATCTCATTCCCCAGTCTGTACGTACATCCAGGGCTGCCCCATCCCGGGTGCAGAATCCAGCACAATAGGAACGAACAACCTCATAGCAAGAGTGATTGCATCTGTGAAGTTATAAGCAAGCCAATTAAGAAAAAATCCTACATGTGCATCTGGACAGGTCTGAAAGACCAAAACATGGAATTCATGAGGATAAGGCAATATTTATCATGTGCCCAAAGCTGTTGCATTCATCTCCTATGTGTAGATTCCTGAGTGCAAGAGACAAAGTTGAAAGCAATTTCATCAAAAGAACAGATGTCTAAAATGGTTTTGACAACTGATGATGTCAAGTGTCTTTAAATGGGATCTCTGTGTTCTTTTGGAAGAATCTTCGTGTAGCATGCAATTGAGAAGTAATCAGCTGAAGAGATTCAAAGAACAAGATTACAATGAAATGTGCTCTCAAAAATTTTAAGTTATGTGTTAGTTATATGAATGTGTTAGTAATCATATAAAACAACTGACAGTCATGATTTAACTGATTAACTTAAAGATAACTCATGAAGAGTTAAGTATATATGACTTCAAAATATCAGGTGGGTGTTGAAGTTTTTTTTAGAAAAGTTTGAAGGCCCATCAGTGTTAATGAGGCAGATGCTGTCAGTTTGTTTAGTGCTTGGCCAATTTCCTCTCTGATGATGTTGATAACAAATTCTATAGAATTAGGGAAGAAGCACATAATGATATCAGAAGGAATTGTTTTAGACATGATTCACCTTCAAAGAAACATTATGACTAGACATCCAAATAGAAATAAAAGATGTTTTCAAGTACCAACAGAAAGAATGGAGTTGGAAGGTGCTCAGGAAAGGACATTGAAGGAATTTCATAGGAAAAATATTAATCGTTATACAACACAGAGAGACTGAGGAGTCCTTGTGTATTCCCTGGGCACTGACATTGGATGGGTTACAAGTGTGATTCCTGCTAATATCATCGTCTCTGTTACTACAGAATGAATTTAATCTAAAGAATGAACAGTATTGGCTCACCAGGCCATTAGCACTAACTAAATGACAGAAGCTGCAAAATTTATTGGATTTTTGATATTTCCAAAAGGTGGCAAAAAAAGAGGTTCAGAGGGATGCAACAAAGGGTGCAAAGCATGTATTCATTGCAAGAACAGAACTGTATAACAATGGAAAAAGGTTTTTAATCCCATCAGAAACTCAGTCTTCATCGAATTTGTGGCAGAAATTTATGTTGTGAGTCCCAGAGCCAATCAGTGACTTGAAAAGAAGTCAGATTTCCTAAATTCTTTTCTGAAAATCCGGTGGACTTCTTTGTGTGCTGTCTGTGCCTCAAGTGATGGGTGCAAATCACCCACAATTACCCCTGAAGACATATCTATTCTTGAGCTTGGCCTTGGATGCAGCAATTTTATATCTTGGCCAGAATGTCAGATGATTTGAACACAAGCCTGGATAAGATTTACAGCCATCTATGAAGTCAAATGCTCCCCTAAGGCTGATGTTTGTGGAGTTGAAACAAGCCTATGTGTCTTGTTTGGGATGTTAACACTGTTAGGTGAAGGCAAGTTGGGAGATAGAAAAATCATGCAGGTGTGTAGCACCAAGAACTGGTGAGTTCATCAGATGTCTTTGAAACATATGTGACATGAAATCCTATGACGGGCAATACTTGGTGCCACTTGGTTTCCTGTATTAGCCTTTCTTCCAAAAAAGATAAAGTGGGTTCCAGCTGTCTTTGGGCATGCACTGTGTCAGTTTGCACTGTGTACAATTACACTGGAATTTGGAGGCAGAGAATCTGGACAGAGAGTGGATGTTTGGATCATCTTCACCATGGTTCCCTGTCACATTTATTGTCAAGTGTGTCCTCTGTGATCATTGTACATGTCCAGATCAGTAATGTCTGTGTTTGAACAGAGAGGTGTAAACTGCAACCCTCTGCAGGTGCAAGCTGCAGTTCTGCCTAGCAGAAAATTAAAGATGAAAAGAAATACCAAGTAACATAGTTTCACTGGAGATTTATAAACAATAGAGGTGAATTATGTTGTTTGAAATAGAATCTTACAAATGTTTTATAGTATATAAACATGTTAAGGTAAAACACTGTGTTGTCTGTTTATGATGCTTTTAAACAATAAATGTATATAATTCTTATTGTATAAATAATCAATTTTTCACTGATAAATATGTGAAGCTTAAATGTTACAGTGCCAAAAATATATTGCCAACAGACAGGGAACCATTTTTAAAATCTTAATCATTACTTCGATGCTACCAGAGGCTGTAAGATCTGAAAAAAAAAATCTGGCAACACTGATGTCTCCAGAAAGGCATTATTAAAGTTTGCTTCTTCAAATCAGCAGCTGAATTTTTTGACCTTGGTTCATTAACTCTGTGAGTTGAATGCTACTCCCAAGAGCTTTACACACAGCAAGCTCACTAAGTTAACTGGATTTTCCTCCTAGGTGCTTTCTCACAATGACTTTTCTAATGCAGTGACACAGAGAAGCCTTATAACTACAGTTATCTGTGCTTGAGTCAGAGTGATTGAATAAGCCATCTTTTCAGCTCCTCAGTGTTGCATTCTAATAGCTTCCCTTTTATTGCCCTGTTCTTTATTTTCTTTGATGTATTTATTCATCAAGCCAATTAAAAAGAAAAAAAAATCAACATAAAACCAACTTCAGCACAACAGTTTGGCTTTCTAGCTGCGGTACACACATTTACCAGCAAGCCTCAAAGGAATTTGGTCTGTTGGTGATGGTAAGGGGGGAGGGGGCAGGAAGGGTGGGCAGGGGCTTTTGATGACACCACATCAAGAATGAAGAGGGAACATCCACAACAAAAACACCAGTTCCTGAGATGCACTTGCGGTAGGAATAGGAAGGCAGGACAGCTCACTCTAATTCATCATGCCTGTGTGAATTTACTGAGAGGGGGACTTTCCTATGAGGCTGGTGATGAAAAAGATACAGACTGCAGCTGTAGAGACCAAGTATAATCTTTGGAAAGCCAAGGAAGATCAGAGAACTGCAGACTGCAGCAGTATCTTATGGTATGTCACAAAAATAAAGTAACACAGATCCTTGCTGCAACAGAAGTCACGTGGGACTGCAAAGCAGTGGATTTGAGAAAACTGGCAGGATGAATATTCGTTGTACTTCCCTGAGGGACTAGGCAGTACACCCACAGGCAGCCAGGAGAGGCAGCTTGGATCGGCAAAGAATTTAAGTCATGAGAGCAATGCCAAGATGTGAAAAAGCAAACTGTGTTGTGTTGAATTGCTCATAGTACAGATGCAACGAGGAGTATCCAGGATATGGATTTAGTACAAACTGTGATCCCAAGAACTGTAATTTTAATAATTCTTAATGCTCTCTTGTTGACAGCAATAACTGAATGGAATCCTACTATAGCTTGAAACTTACTGTAGAAGCCCCCAGATAAAAAGCTTCTAAAGAAATTCCTTTCTCATGCGAAGTGGCAAAAAGTACACTGAGGCATGAGGCAGTGCATCAAGAGATTCCAAGTTCCAGAGCCAGTTCTGCAGCTTTAGCTCTAAAGCAAAACATCTCTCTCCAAAGTACATGAGGTACAAGGTACGTGAGCTAACTTTAAGAAAAAATGTGGGAGTCTACGAGCTATATTTTGTCACCCTGAGCAATGCAAGATGGTATCACATACTGCATACTGTTGGAGAACATATTGCTAGACTTGAGTACAGTTAACACATTCCTTTCTTTTCTGCTCAAATATATGGGTAAATTGAGTACAAAATTAAGTGTCCTGCCAAACTTGTTCCTCAGTATAGTTAATGTCTTGCAGTAATAACCAAAAGTGACCTGTGTCAGTTTATGCTGTTCCACTCTTTTTTCAAAAGTTTGAAACTGGACTAATTTGTTGTCAAGAGTGGCACAGAGCAGGATGAAGAGAATTCGAGCCAACTGGTGAGCACTTTTAACGTGTTTTATACAGGAGATATCCCAGGAGCCTGAGAAAATACCTGTCTAACAGTATTTGAAAAAAGAAAATAGGCAGCAGGAAGTAGGCCAGCCATGCAGGCAAAATAAAAGGATGATATTGGAGTCAGTTAAAAATTGGAATATAAAGATGTAAACCATGAAAAAGTAGTTTTAGGTGATAAGTTATTATGGAGGGGAAAAAAAGAGTTCTTATCCCACTGTGTCCTTTTACACTATTATTTGAGGCTAATACCTCAATTTGTAGATAAAATTTCATTCATAGGGCATTTGATGAAATACTGCCTGAAGTTTAAATAAAGACATTAGCAACAGCTAATGTGAGCAAGGTGGGCTTTAGGTGGATTATGAACGTACAAAGAAATCTTACAAAGTAGCCTGTGATGTAGAATGTTTTGTTTCGTTTTGGTTTTTCTGTAGACAGGTACTAGATCTGACAGTAAACCAGACTCAAAAGCAAATAGAGGACTCTGACTGAATCTGGACATGGCATAAAACTGCCATGAAGGCAAATGGCACTAGGGACAAGGCAGTGAAAGATTATAGACAAAATGCTTTTTTAATACAGCCAAATGCAAAGTTATACATTTAGGAACAAGGAATGTGGACTTATCTTCACAATCAGTAATTTATCTCTAAAAGCTGCAGGATTAATTTGGAGGCACAGGTTAAAGCAGGTAGGCATCTCGGTGGAGTATGGTAGCAATCCTGAGATTTTCCTCCAAAAAGAGCTAGTACAACCATTAGATTGGTAAGTAGGGCAGTGGGAGGAGGGAATTGATTTCACATGATAAAATACTGGGTCTGCTTTTGCTGGCCAGGCTTTTAAGCTGTCTTGGAAGAAGGGAGAGTGTTGAAAAACGATGAAGTTCAAAAACTGAAGAAAACACCTCACAGCAAGAGATTTGTCTGCTTAACTTATTTCAGAGAAAAGCATAATTAAATAATTTTCACTGTCTTAAAAAACTTAATTAAAATACTGGTATCAAAAGGCACTTAAATTTAGCAGGAAAAGGCACAACAAGCAGTAATGACTGGGGACTGAAGCCAAGTACAAAAGGAAGCAAGACACACTTAATGATGAAAATTTTTAACACTGGAACAAGCTCAAAGAAGATGTGGATTCTCCATCCTGTGAAGTGTTCCAAACAAGGCTGCTTCAGTTAAATGCACTTGATTAGATGTAGAGGTAAATGTGTGAAACATGAAATGACCAAAGGTGAATTGTGTCCAGAGGCATAGGCAAGGTCTGGCTGGGGGACGTTCCTGGTCCTTCACAACCTGCATGCCCAGGTTTCTTTCATATAAGAGGAGGAAAAGCGAGGGCCTGAGGATGAGCAGTCTCTGTCTTTTGTGGGCCCACGATTTAGCCACACGTGTGCCCAGGCCCAGGACCTTAGAAATATGCCCAAGTCTTGCAAATTAGCTGTAGTCCTAAAAGGCTGACTGAGACACATTTGGCACTTTGCACAAGAAAAAGCTAAGACATTCTAGGGGCCTGCAAACACATGCTGCAAACCCTGTATTTTCTATGGTTTTTTTCTATTACTTTGTAAAAATGTGGTGTGCTGTTTATAACTAGGTATTCAACTTTGTGGTTCATACCAGAACTGACTGACCAGAGAAAAGAGATTCCCAAGTTCAAAATAAGACCCTCCTCTGATGATACTGCACATTTCTAGTTAGATCTAGCAGTACCTAGAGGGTCTTATTAATATGTGACAGTGTGTGCAGACAATAAGCTGCTTCTAAAACGAGAGAAGTTTTCCGGACTGTCACTTTTCACTATTTCCAAGTTTGTTTTAATTGCTTCCCTTGAGATGTACAGACAACAGTTCAGAAACGGAAATATTATAAATAATGGAAAAGTATTATGTAGTCTTCTATCTGAATAATTACACACTGTATGTGGTGTATGTGCTGGCAAGGGGGAGCTGCAGAGGTGGTTTCTGTGGGAAGAGGCCAGGGCTGCCCTGCATTGGACACAAGATGGTTTCAGACAGCTCCAAAAGGGATGAGCATGGGACACACAGCTGAGCCCATGAGCAAAGCTGGTGGTGCCTCTGTGGAAACATATTTAAGAAAGGGCAGAGGGAGGAGGAAGGAACAAAAAGAGAGAAACAACAGGGGAACACCAAGGTCAGAGGAGGAGGTGCTCCATGGTGGGGCAGGCACCCCACCACCATCAAAGTCTGTTTGTTGTTATCCAAATCAGTACCCAAATATTTACCTCAATTTACAATAAATTAAGTTAATTTCCCTGAGTAAAGTCTGTTTTCCCCCAACAGGAATTGGATTTCCCTGTCTTTGTCTCCACTGAGGAGCTTTTTTACTCCTTTTTATTTTCTCCTCTATCCAGCTGGTTGCAGGGCAGGGAGTGGGAGTGAGCAAGTAATTGGGTGGGAGTTTGGCTGCCCACCCAGGGTCAACCCACCACACATTTTCAGCTTGAAGTGGTATAATTTGCATGATTATTAGTCAATTAATCCTAAATATTCTTGAGAAATAAAGCTTTGTCTCACAAGAGACATGAATTTCAAAGGAAGAGTAATAACCATCTCAAAATCAAAAAGAAGGTGTTTTGTTTAAAATAGGCACAGTAAAACTGGCAGGATATGTCATTACATGTATATTCTCAAACATAACAAAACTTTTTAGAAAAATACATCTGTGTGGTTTGAACATAGTGTTTAAAATTTTCTCTGAAGTACACTTGCAACAATATGCAAGTTGTGTGAGAACTGAAAAGTAAAGATTGTGATCTATTTAATTGACTAAGGTAACCAAACTACAAGAAATAAGCAGCAGTTAAAAATATTCAGTAAGTGTAAAGTCTTCACTAGTTTTTACCTAAATACCACTAGTTGCTGAGTTTTTATTTCCCTTACAAGTATTCCTTTTAATACCAGTGGGATATTTAAGTTAATATATGCCACTGGTAATTATTATTCCAAGTGTAGTTGACATTTGAAAGCTAGTAATCACAGTGAAACACCATATAAAATGTTAATTCATATATAGGACAGGCAACCTAGTCATCCTCCCAATTATACCATTTCAATCTTCCTATTGCTTTCAACATGACAGTTGAGAGAAGAGCAACGCAGCCATACTGAGAGGTACACAGAGCATGAATCAGGTGTGATTAGCGCTTCCTCTTTGTCATCCTTGAAATCACCTCACAAGAGATTCTTCTTAAATTTTGTTCAAAAGATATTTTTAATCTTATTTTATCTTCTTGTCCTCACATCTCTTCAAAGCAGGATAGACTCAGGGAAGATTCATCTCCAAAGACACAGAGAGAGTGATGAGTCTTTCTTGCTACTGCTGTGAGGGTCGGGACTGCCAGCTGCAGCCAACTGTGTAGAGCTTTATTCCTCCCAGTGATGACAAGAGCAGCTGTGACTCCAAAGCCCCTGTCAGCTCAGAGATGATTTGTTATGGATGATCTGTCAGGGGTTGTCCCAGCTGATGTCTCCATGTCACCTCTTCAAATAAATGAGAAGTTTTACTTCGTGGTGAGCACCGTGCTCCTACCGAGCACACTCACCTTTCTGTCTCCAGTATGCTGCTGTGATCCTCTACATGCACAGCAAGGGCTGCATGGCAACGTTTGTTGTCACACCACTGTGACAAAGAGTTTTCTGACAGGAGGAGGCAGTCAAGCCATGATGGCTTGGGGCAAGGCAAGAGTTATTTGCTTCCAGATTTAAGGCAGCACTGAAGATCAGGGCAGGTGGACCAGTCACGAGGTTTATGTGGAGCTCAGCACAGTTTCTACTCATGCAGTTTGGGAATACTCAGTGGCAATTCCTGTATGTGGTAAGACTCAGGAGCATATATTCAGCTGTGTAACAGCAGCACAGGCTCTTATCTTGGGAGAGTCAGTATGGACATGTGCTTGTTTCTGTGTCATCTGGCATGCCAGTCCTTAATTCCACTAGGAAGGAAAAAGACAGTTGCTCTTTTCAGCCAGCAGCTGCCACTGCTGCCTTTCTCTATCTCAAAACAGTTTGGAAGGAGAAAGTGTTTACTAAGCAGCTGGACTTCTGCTTGTTTGTGGGATTTGTTCTTTTGCTGAAAAAATAAAGGGGGGTACTTGTGTTGGCAGCATTTACTCCCTTAACTTCTCAGCACCAGCTGCCATTGCTTCTGAAAGAGCCCAGAGTAATAATCCTGGTGATTTTACATGGATTGCTAAGCTTTGTGTTTAGCTATTACCACAATTTAGTACACATGGCCGATGCTGCAAAAGTCTAACTATACACAGGGGGAGAACCAGGAAGAAAAATTATGGCAGGGACTTCTGTTAAGCTCCACTCTCAAAATAAACTCTGTCCATGTTACGTGATATGATGCAGTGCGTTCATCAGATGTTGAGTTTGATCACATTTTAGTCTTAGATTCCTTGGGCTTTTCTTTCCCTCATGCAGCCCAGAAGCACTCGAGAGATTAATTGAGTTCCAGATGCTTAAATTCTAAATGAGATTTGTAGGACTCTCAGTACTACTTAGATTGGTTTGTTCTTAGATGTGGTATGATGCTGCCTCTCTTTTAATATGTGCTGTGAAAATCAGCAAAACCAGTCTGGCATAGAAGGTGCTGTGTTTGGATAAATGAGGTAGGGTGCCCAGAAATGAACCGGGCAAGTCATACCCCAGTGCAGGTAATTTGTTAGTTACTTCGCAAAGCTGTCTATGAAACCTTGGTCTCCTTTTACTTAAGTCGTGCCTCCTGCAGAACCAAATGCTTTTCTGTGCCAGCCCAGTCTGTGCTGTGACTGCACTGGACAGGAAAGACAGACAACCAATAAAGGTAGAAGCATGATCTGTTTGTGTCTGCAGGGCTAGGGGTGAGCAAATGGCTAGTTGAAATATTCCATTCATAAGGTTTTGACAAAAGAAAATAGACAGTTTTATTAGTTTTATTCTGCCTGTTTAGAATAAAAAGTATGTTTTAATACTTAGCTTATTTACTAAAAAAAGGAAACCTGATATTTCTATGAAGAAAACATTTGCATGGAAGCTAATTTTTTCTCCTTAAAAATGTTACTTAGGAATTGCTACTGTATAGCAAGGAATTGCTACTGAAGGAAAGAACTTTTAATAAAAGCAGCAGGCCGGGCTTTTAATAGACTATCATTTTCTCAAAGTCACTTTCTGGTGGCTGCGCTTCACAGACCACCAACATCCTGAGCCCATTTCTTGGCTGCCGAAGGTGTGGGCAGTGCAGCTCTGTATGCTCTCGGTGCCTGGTCATTTCCCATGTAGAGAAGGCCACACATTGAAAACATCTGATTTATACACTGGTACGTGCATGCAACCCCATGTATTGCTTGTTTTATCAATGTATTGAAGTGTTTTGGAGACTCAAAATGAATTCTTGACCTTCTTAGAATCCTTGAGCATTTAATATGGACCACAATGGGAATATGCAGTTAGCTTGTGTCTTCACACAAGCTTCACTATTCACAAGTCTAGTAATTTTAATCCTGTAATGTCTAGAAATTGTTAGTTGAAACACTGTCTGGTTTTTTTGATATCAGAGGTTGGTGGGTTAATATGTGGTCATGCTAAAACCTTCTCTGGGAGTAACCTGCAGGCCTGACTGACAGCCTTCCACAGCAGGTGTGGGACCGTCCCATGGCATTCAAGGTGTAGGGAGAGAGACACAATTGGAAGCCAGCCTGGATAATCATAGAATCATAGAATCAGCCAGGTTGGCAGGGCTGAGATCATCAAGTCCAACCCTTGATCCACTACTGCCGTGGTTACTAGACCATGGCACTAAGTGCCACATCCAGTCTCATCTTAAAAAACCTCCAGGGACAAAGAATCCATCACTTCCCTGGGCAGCCCATTCCAATGCCTGATTACCCTCTCTGTAAAGAATTTCTTCCTAATATCTAACCTAAACCTCCCCTGGCAGAGCTTAAGACCATGCCCTCTTGTCTTACTGATAGCTGCCTATGTTCAGCACTACAAGGAGGAAACTAGATTGCACCTGTGAAATGGTGCTCTGGGCCCTCAAAAAAACCCCCCAAAACCAACCAAACAAAAAAAGCCCCCAGAACTGGTTTTTTGTTTTGATTTTGGTTTGGGGGGGGATTGTTGGTTTTTGGTTGGGGGGTTGAGGGGTTTGTTTGTTTGTTTGTTTGTGTTGGTGGTTGGTTTTTGGTGGGGTTTTTTTGAGAAATAAATGCAATAGAGGTCACTTAGCTCTAAATAATTAAATAGTAATTAGTTTTTAGTCTTCAAGCCTATTTTTTATTACTTTGCCATGCTGACTGCTTATTTCCCGGCAGTGAACACATTTTTACTCAGCTGAAGCCCTAAATGTTTTATTTTTTTCCTTTTGGTAAATATTTAAAGATCCCATTGATAATGCCTATGTCTGAGCATGAGAGCTGGAAGCAGCACATTCATCACACATAACAAAGAATTTTAATTCTTTTAGGGAATTTTTTAGTGCTTTGAGGGAAAACATGGCTAAATCTTGATCCCAAATGAAACATGGCCTCTGAAATAAACAGTTCAAGGAAAATCTAAGTGCCCACATCAGCCACATGTACTATAACGAGCATTGTGCTGGCAAATTGTAACATAGTCACAGAAGTGCAAGGGACCTGCTGAGCCTGTCCCAGGGTTTCAAAGCAGTGTTCAGAAGCTGGTCAGTCTCTACCCTTGAGCTCTTGGCTCCTCTTTGGTGACTGCTCCAGAGCAACAGTCCTAAAGTTGTAAGGAACCTTCTAGTCTCCAGCCTAAATGTGCACATGGCTTTTATCCTCCTGCTGTGTGTTCTCAGGCTTAGAAATATTCATAAGTAGGAAACAGATATTCTCAGTCAGAGGTGAACCTTCCTCTCTCTCCCACCTGCTGGCGAAGACATATTGTCCCTCCCCCACTGCACCACCAGGAATAACCTCTTGTCATCACATATTGGTGAAAGATCGATTTAAGTAAAAATGCATATTTCAGTCTTAGTATGTAATACAGACTAGCGGCAAGGCTGGGAAATAACCCAGCCCCCATTCCTGAATGCCAACAGGGGAGATATTTACATGGGAGGAGCAGTACAGCAGACTCCTGTCTTTATATCCTCTAGAAACAATTATTGCATATCATAGTAGAGGGGATTTTGTCTTTAATATAGATATACCATCATTGTCACTATTTAATGGAAATTAAGGCTTCAATTGATAGAATAATTTAAAAGAGTTTAAATGTGAAATGGTTTATGAAGAAAAGTTTAATGTGAATGAAGCTAACATGGCGCTCTGCAAATTGACTAGAGCTCAGTTCAGATTTTCTAGATTTAGACAATGTAAACAGCGTCATTCTTAGTTTTGGAGTATTTACAGCGTCATGACCATGAAAAGTGGATTTAGCGTAGAATTTCTTTTACGTATCTCCTAGGTTGGGGAAGAGAAACCATAAACATCAGGACATTTATTTTACATGGAGCTGGCATGCTTTTAAGAACAAAACAGTTTTATTAAAAAAAAAAAAAGAGAGAGCGATGTTTTCAGCAGAGGTAATGGGAGCTCTCTGCTCACTTCCCGGCACCGGCCGCCCCTCTCCGTGGTGCTGAAGCGGCTCCCGCCGCCCCCGCGGGAGCGGGCCGTGAGCTGAGGGCCCGGCCCGCTGCCGCCGCCCCCGCTGCCGCCGCCCCTGCATCCCCCCCCCCCCGCATCCCCCGCCCCTATATCCCCCGTTCCTGCATCTCCCGTCCCTGCATCCCCCGCCCCCTCATCCACCCCGGCCGCTGCCGCTGCGGCTCCTGCGCTGCCCCCGCCCCGCGGCCGCGCAGCGCCGGGCGGGCTCCGGCGGGGCTCCATGGCGGAGCGCGGGCCCTGAGGCGGCGGCATGGAGGCGGATTTCGCCGCCTTCGGGAGCCCGCTGTGCGGCGAGGTTAAGCGCTTCTGCAGGCGGGTGCGGGAGACCTACCGGGAGATCCAGGAGGACCTCACCCCCTACAAGGATGACCGATACTACCGGTACTGCCGGGCGCGGCTCCGGCCGGGACTCCGGAGGGGAGCAGGGGCCGTCTCGGGAGGCGGGCGGGGTTTGGGTGCCGGGCATCACGCGAGGAGCCCCCGGCTGAGTGCCCGGGAGCGGCCGCCCGGTCCCGGGGCTGCTTCAGGCCTGCTCTGCCCGGGGGATGTGGTCTGGCAGTGCCTCCCTGGCAGAAAGCCCGACGCCTCTCTTCCTACCCTCACCTTACACAGGCAATTTCCATCTGCATTCCTCTATGCTATCGTAGCAAGCGAGGGGGATTTCTTCTACAGGGGAATGTGATTCTGTTCTGTTGAGCAGCCGTGAAACAATACTGGAATAGGATAGGAATAGGTCAGGAAATCAGACTAGTTGGCAAAGGTTGAGATTAGAAGGAACAGATGTACTGCATGGGCTACACCCACGTTTTTCTGTGCCTTGCCCTGTCTGCTGTTTCCATGACTGACCAGTGATGGCTGGAGAATATCGATGGTTTGAGATTACAAAAGGATAGGAAGGACTCCTAAGTTGTTGGAGGCCTGGGTTATAGATGAAAAGAATTTTTGAATTGGTGAAAGGTTCTGAAAAAGTACAATGAAATTCAGGAGAAACAGATGCCAGGAACTACGCAGAGAATGAATGCTCTTCAGCCACAAAAATACAGGTTGAGGAATGAACAGTTATATAACACTTTTGTAAAAAAAAAGTATGGAAATTATAATCTTTTATAAAATAAACTCTTTCAACAATGACATTATCTTATACATGTGAAAAAGGTAATAATTTGGGGTGTACAGCAGAAGCACAGTTCATAAGATGTGAGAATTAAACCATCTACTTTAGTCAACATTCCAGACATTAGTTGGAGCTATATCCAGTTCTAGGCATCACACTTCAAGGGTCTGCCAGTGGAAGAGAGGATAAGGACAGAGAAATGGATAATTGAAAGCGTAGAAAACATAGCTGTGAGGAAAATTTGGGGTTAGTCCCCCAAAAGCACAAACACTGAAGTTGGAGGAAGAGGAATTTCTGTAAAGAGAAACTTCATTTCACCTTGGACAAAACATTACAGAGTAATATTAATTGAAGAAATGAAAGTTCATATTAGATATTAAGAAAAAATTTCTGAAAGGGATGGATGGTAAAAGACTATAGAAAGGGTTGTCCAGGGAGGCTGTAGCATCTCCATCACTGAGACCTTTTAAAACTTTTGAAAAATGCATGCCAAGAAAGTCTTACATCTGGCAGATGCTCTCCCGAGGCAAAAGAAAAGATGAGGTTCCTTGTGAGCTCTCTTCCAGCTCTATTTTTCTATGCATCTGGGCAGTCCGTTTGTGCACAGTGCCCTAGCTGTTCTGTTTAAATCATTTTACTTCAGTATGCTGTGTCTGTTTTTCCCAGTGAAGGGGTAGGTGGTCCATTAGATTGAATTCGTCTCATTGTTCACAACAGCAAAGACCACAGAGGGTCATAGACTTTGCAAACACTGCCTAACAGCTTGGCAGAGTTTAACAAAACCATGGTCCTTCCTGGCAAAACAGCAGCTTCTTGTACCTGAGTATGGTGTAAGAAGCCATGGGAGGTGATAAGGAGTGATGGAAATGTACCTGTGTGCATCTGGCAGCGCAATAGTGAATACTGGCACTAGAATGAAGAAAGGAGACATAAGCCTGTTGAATTAACAACTAAAAGGTCCCGAGAGAGGCATCTGGTTCATCTTTATTTCCAGACAAAACTCAAGCTCTCCAACATTTTGTTCTTGAAACATTTTTATGACTTTAGGGTGTAGAGAGGGACTTTCTGTATTGAAAAGATGCTACCTCACCAAATCAAATGAGCTTGTACAGTTAGTGCTAGATTGCCATTTCTCCAGGGACAATATACCCAAGAGGTATCAGCTACAGGTCACCTAGAGTGAAATGGACTCTTTGCAAGGAAACATTTCCTGACTTAAAAGTCATGCTAGTATTTCTTTGCATTCTCAAGATCTTAACCTAAGTGACTGGTATAAAATAAGTTTCTGTTACTGCCACTGCATACCTCCTGTTCTGTTGAGTGTCTCCCTTCAGTATTATGAATGGATGTAACCACAGCACCTGCTTTTCAGATTCCTGGTAAGGAGGAAGGTTTCTTGATGCAACCATGCATTCTTCTTACAGCCAACTCTCACTTATAGGAAGGAGAATTAGATACTTGATCCTCTTCTCCCTCTTTATTTTACTCAGTATGTTTGATCAGGTTATAAATGAGTACGGAGATGTAATGTGGAGACTTACTGCTCTGACAGCAGAGGGAATTTTGGAAATTTGACCAAGGAAATTCTGTGTGGCTTTTCTTTACTTCAAGCCAAGGAAGTTCTCTAAAATAATCAGGTTACTAAAAGAAAATAATACCTTAAACCAGACCAATAAAATGAAAAGATGGTAAAACCATATAAAAGCATGTGATTTTTCCCTTTCACACACAGTATTTACAGATGTCAGCCTCTCAACCACTGTCTCCTTAACTCTTCTCTCTGGCTGGTGGAACAAAGCTATTGAGTTATCAATTAATGGTTTCCACTGCCTCTTCAGAAATGGAGTGATCTACTCTGTTAAGCTGTAGGGAAAGGGGTTGGGGGCCATGAGGTACTTGTAATCAGTATTTCCTAGAAAAAAAAATTGGCTGCTGCAATCTTATTCTTGATTTCTATGAGGACAGCCTTCTCTGAATGCCAACTGGAAAACTCAAAACTGGAAAGCTTTGGAGCAGAGCTGATACAGAAATGGAAAAGCACCAAGCAGTCAGTCCCCTTTGTGACTCTTGACTCAGGAGTGCTTGTTGTATGCTGTGCTGTTCATGCTCATTCTCAGTGACAGGGGACTCAGTACAAGGGGATGATCTAGCTCAGAGAGAGCTGATGAAGCTGTTATCCCAAGTAACTGTCCTCTTGCTGCATGGATGGCTGAGTCATTTCTGATTCAGCTCTGAGGCTGTCCCAGTTTAGTGACATCTTTTGGTGATGTTTTCCTTTAGAGCACAGTGTTCTTGAACATGTGGCTCAGCAGCTGTCTGTGAGCAGCGTGTTCATTGGGCACAGGGGACAGCTAAGTTTGGCAGAGTCCTCAGCCATCCCAGGCTACGTCAACCTCACTCAGCAGAGCCCCAGGAGTCTCATTCATACTATAGAGAGGAAAAGTTGTCTATGTCAGTGAGTTTGTTCTTCCCAACAGCCCAAAATATTCTTTACCTTGTGCCTCCTGGTGTATTTCCCCACGAGCAAGTGCTAGTTTACTCAGTCATCTGGGAGAGATGGAGAAAGCAGGGCTAGCCATAGCTCAGCACACTGATGAATGCCATCTGTCTAGGTTAATAGTTCCCTTCAGCAGACATGGTACTGCATGTTGTGCTTGTCAAAGAGACTGTATACTTACAGACTAATGGGTGTGATATTAAATAACCTCATTGGTAACCCAAATACAGGGTTGGTCTGGACTCAAGTGCACTGAAGACTAGCCTGTATTACACCATGGGATGTAGATAAACTCCAAGAAGGCAGAAGTGTTACACTCTTCTGTCAGTCATGGGGACTGCCATAAAGCACATCAGATTTATTGCAGCAACTTTAGGGTTTTTCTAATTTACGCCACTGAGAAAGTGCTCCAAACAAGCCACTTGAATGAACAGTTTATTCATTTGTCTGGTGTCTCTCCCTCCCACTCCAACATATTTCTTCCTCTCTTAGCATGCCTCCTGGCTGGGATGGCAGGGCAGGGAGAGCTGACGGAGGGCTGGCAGATGACAGCTCCCCCACTGCACTAGACTGTTTTAAGTAGACTATTGGTAAGAAAAGAGCTTAGTACCAATGTTACCAAAACACATTTTTATCTGTTCGACATGTTAGCAGTGAGATACCAAAGCTTACCAGAAGACACAGGCCAATCAGCTGGCAGTTATTTTTCAATGGGAATTTCATAATTCTATCTCCTATCTAATGTCAAAGAGTACAACTTGCTGGAACCATTTTGATAGGAAGGGAAGCAATTGAAGTGCCTACCTGATAGAGGGGAAAGAGCAGGAGGGTGGCCAAATTGTGGTCTGATATCAGAGTTGCATAACTACAAATAATGACATGGTATTCCTGAAAAATCAATTTCTAGGTTAATGAACATGTCCCCCTGGCCAATCAGCTTACACAGGGAAGCATAGTGTTGATCCTGAATTTAGTAATAACACTCAGTGTTTGAGATAAAGACCTACCATCTGCCCTGCTTTAAATAAGGGATACATTTTAAATTCCTATCATGCAATAATATGCATTTTGTACATCAAAAAGAAAAGACTATATATAGGACATGATGAAACATACTATTTGACTTGCAGCTTTAAGTAATGATTGATGTTGCTATACAGGTAACAGAAGAGGTAATTACAGATGATACCGATACTCTTAATTCCTCAGCATCTCCTATTAGTGTTTCCAGTTCATTAAAACATAGACAATCTTCAAAATATGTGGGAAAATTTCATTCTCTGTGGTTCTGCTCCTTTGGCAAAAAGACCAGAGAACAGTCCGTTTGGCTCGGCAATAAAGAGAAACTGTTAATTTTTCCCTAGAGAAACCAGTACCCATGTGCTTCAGAGAAGAAACTTGAAGTTGCCAGAGAGGGCTGTTGTGATAAGTATACACTTCTTCCCACATTCTTAATTTCTTTCCCAAGTGCTCAAAGTGTGAGTCTGTGAGAAGCCATGGGGTCAACAAGACCTTGCTGGAGAACTGTAGTCAAATTCCAGCCTAGACCCAGGCATGATCTTCAGTGGCTGCTTCGAACCATAGCTAGTACCCCTCTCTTGTTCTTCCAAGGCTCCCTGCTGGGTCCTGGCAACTGGGGGAAGAACCTGAATGACCCTCATGTGAACTACAGAGCTGTGGCCAGAAGGCTTGAAACAGAAGGAGGAAACTAACACTGTAGCTTCATGATTGCTTTAAGATCCCACCAACTGGCTCTGTGGCTGGAAGAAGCCATCCTAGCTCTCATTTCCCTGGTCACACATTTCTGCTCTCTTCCTCATCTGCCCACAATTAGTCCTGTATTTGCACAGTGACTGAGCAACTGATTCCTGAGTGACTTTGCGCTCAGATAATTTCCATTATTTGATTCACCACTCTACTGCACTAACATTTGTGCTGGCAAAAATCAAAGAGCTCCAGCTCCAGCGAAGCTGGATTTCACCTTTTGTTACCTGGAGCTGTACGTGTGAGTCATGAAAGTATAAACTGGTCAAGAAAGTATAGCGTTAGTGTTAAGGTGGTTAGTGTAAGCAGCATCCCCGCTGAGCTAGCATCGAGCCTGCTTATTCATAGATCAGCCAACCTCCTCTTGCTAGCCTCATTCATCATACACTGCCCAGTTCCTACAACAGATGAGGCAGACAGTAGCTTCTTGCACTATTTCATTCCAGAGCAGGTCAGACAAGGCACTGAGTGGCACCTTCTTGCAAGAAACAAAGTAGAGTGAGACTCTGACTGCTTCTGTGGGGAGAAAGTGTTTTGCAGTGCCTTCCTTTCAAGTGTATAGATTGTAAACTCAGTGATACAATTTTCACCAAAAAAAAATAGTGTGCAACGTACATGTTTACAGTGTATTCACAAGCCTTTGAAAGCTAGTAGATGGTAAAGAGAAATGTGGTTCCGTGGCTAATTGAAGTGAACTGGATGACAAGCTATGCCACCCACACTGTTCTCAAGTGACTTTTGGCAAGGCTCAGTCTCTCTGTGCTTCAAGTTTTCTGCCAGTTCAACAAGAAGAATGTATTTTTGTATTGAGGAGAATAAATTCACATCTGTGAAGACACCTGAGTGCCAGAGGGTTTGGAGCAGTCATCCAAACAGCTCAGTTGTGTGCACATAAATGGCAGTGTAACTTCAGAGAGTCATAACTCTGCAACTGCGCTTCCCAGAACACTGGAAATGGTCACAGATGCTGTAGGAACCATTCCATCATTTTCTGGCCACGGAGAACTTGTTGGAGAAGCCCGAAGTGTGCTGAAAGCTACACGGTGCATGTCATAGTCCCCTGTGACCTAATGACTTCAAAGTGTGGCGTAGCAGTGCTAACTGGTTCTGAGCATATACTGCTTGTTAAGTTGTCCTGATTGCCTGAAGCTTTATTTTCTTCCCTACAGTTAAAATTCTTGTTGATTTAAAATGTATGAACACCTTTTCTTCATGAATTGGTATTATATATTTTCAAGACAGCCTTTTAATGAGATTACTAAATAATCATCAGTGCCATAAACCACAGATCTAAGTGATGGGATAAATCCAGTATCAACAACTGAATTAATTTCCAGCATGTTTCTTTTAGGTTCAGTGGTGTTACACAGGAGACATACTGGGTCCCACAGGTCATCAGTAATGGACATAACTGTCCATAAGGCAATGGAATGAAATTAATATTATTGAAGTTAAGTACTTTTAAAAAGTAAATGAAATAAAACCATCTTACCATCTATAATAGTAGAGTATGGCCAGTCTTCGCGAGCTAAGATTTGGGAAAGGTCTTTACCCTTCAAGCCTGTGCAATGGATTTTTTTTTTTTAGGTGAGACACAGTGTGTGCTGAACTGAGCTCACCCTTTAATCCTAAGGTTTGTTTTAGAGTGACCTTCTCTTAGATGGATGGCCTTACAGGGCTGATGAGCTCCATCTGCCTGAGGGAGTTTCCCTGACTGGGAATTGAACCCGGGCTGCAGCGGTGAGAGTGCTGCATCCTAACCACTAGACCACCAGGGGTCCCCCATCTTACCATCTAAGTAAGCTTTTAATAGAAGTATTTGATTGTTGAAGAGATAATTATAAAATTATATATTGACTGATCTATCTAAACATTTCTGGGATCATCCTAAGGGGGCTCTCCCTTATGTACATGACAAACACCAAAGCCAGGCAGTTACTCTGAATTTAATTCTAGACTACACACCAGGTTTGCCCACATTTAAGTAACTGCAGTGCTGGCTTTCTATGAGCAAATATTAGAGCTATCAAAAATGAGTACAAAATATAGCTTGGTTAAATCCCTAAAACTGCCTACTCTTCTCCACTGCTACCCAGTGAATCAGTTGACAATCATTGTTGCCCAGTCTTAGAACATTTAACAGAATATCAGAACAAAAATCCAACTTTATCCTAGCATTTGTGCAGGAACAAAGTAGTTTGAGGTGTTGTCTAGAGATTTTTATTAAGCAGTGTGTTTAAAGCAGTCGCTTACTCCTAGGATTTAATTTCTGGTGCTTGCAGGCTGACCGAATTCTCTGCAAACATGATACATCAATCACATCCCTTGAATACAACAAAGCTGCATGCAGGTGACTACAGCGACAGCATTTTAATTCCACTGAAAGAGCTAGTAAACAAAATCATTTGCAAACTGGATGGCTGTCTCTAACAGGCACTAAACATGCATGTGTACAGCATGGATACATCACATTGGTCTTTTCACCTAAAATGGATAGGTTAAAACTGGATTCAATTCAAGCTTGAAAAGGGCACTGGAAATGTGGAAAATATTACTGCTACCCTGCTGCAATTACACATTTGACCTCATAACCAATGGTATGAGGTTCAACAAGGCCAAGTGCCGGGTCCTGCACTTTGGCCACAACAACCCCATGCAGCGCTACAGGCTGGGGGCAGAGTGGTTGGAAAGCAGCCTTGTGGAAAAGGATCTGGAGGTGGTGGTCGACAGCTGGCTGAACATGAACCAGCACTGTGTGTATCCCAGGTGGCCAAGAAGGCCAATGGCATCCTGGCTTGTATCAGAAATAGTGTGGCCCAGCAGGACCAGGGAAGTGATTGTCCCTCTGTACTTGGCACTGGTGATGCCACACCTCAAATCCTGTGTTCAGTTTTGGGCCTCTCACTTCAGGAAGGACATTGAGGTGCTGGAGTGTGTCCAGAGATGGACAACGGAGCTGGTGAAGGGAATGGAGCACAAGTCCTATGAGGAGCAGCTGAAGGAGCTGGGGGTGTGAATAAGCAGCCTGGAGAAAAGGAGCTCATGGGAGACCTCCTGACCCTCTACAACTACCAGAAAGGAGGTTGTAGCCAGGTGGGGGTCGGTCTCTTCTCCCAGGCAACCAGCGATAAGACCAGAGATATAGTGACATAGTAGTAAGCTGTGCCAGGGAAGGTTTAGGTTGGATATTAGGAGGAATTTCTTCACAGAAATGGTGATCATACATGCGAATGGACTGCCCAAGGAGGTGGTGGAGTCACCGTCCCTGGACGTGTTTAGCTGGACGTGGCACTAGTTGACGTGGTGGTGTTGTGTCATAGGTTGGACTCGATGATCTCAGGTCTTTTCCAACCTAACTGATTCTGTGATACTGTGATTTTGAACCCGCTCGGCAGGGTAGGACCAGCCGCGTGACTGCGCTCCAGGACGGCTCACCAAAGCTAGCTCCTCTCCACCTTCCTTCCTTCCTCCCCTCCCTCCCGCGGCCCCGGCGGGGCGCGGGCAGATGTCCCTTCGGGCTCGCCGTAGCGCCCCCTCTTCCCCCCCTGCCGGCGGCAGCACCGCCCTTGGGCCCCGGCCGGGGCTTGGCGGGGCCGTGACGTGTCGAGGTCGCGGCGGGCGGGCAGTGACGCACGCGGAAGCGGGCGCGAGGCGCCGCCGGCGGTGGTGCCACGGCAGCGGCGGCGCCGGGAGGAGGTGCCGGCAGTGCGCGCGCGGGCCGGGATGGAGCCGTGAGTGGCGGGCGGGGAGGAGCAGCGCGCGCGGGATCGGGATGGGCGGGGGGCGGGGGGGCTCGGGTCCGGGTTCGAGTCCGGGTCCGGGTTCGGGATGGGGAGAAGAAAAGAAAATCCTCGCTCCGGCCAGGTGCGGTAGTTTAGGCTCTTCCCCCTGTAAAGACCTGAATGTTGTCATTCACAGAATCACAGAACGGGTCAGGTTGGAAGGGACCACACCTGGTCCAACCTCCCTGCTCAAGCAGGGTCATCCCGCATGGCACAGGATTATGTCCAGGCGGTTCTTGAGTATCTCCAGAGAGGGAGACTCCACAACCTCTTTGGGCAATCTGAATCGAATTCAGGTTATACACGTTAACTCTCGTTAAGGAAATCAGCACGCCGAGGGTTAAATTTATGTTTCCGAGGCTGTGGTTCGCCACTCAGTGACTACCCGCCTCTTTAGAGGAACGTTCTGATTTTTTCTTTTCTGTGGAGAACAACCCCCACCCCTGGTATCTCCACTCTGAGATTGTCTGTTAAAATAAAAAGGAAAACTTGTTTTCCTGGATAACTCTTTGCACGAACAGAGCCATAGCCGTAACTAATTATTCAGACTTAAATGAATACAGCAAGCAAGAACTAAAAAAAACCCAAAAACAAAACCAAAAAAAAACCCCACACCCAAACCCACCCAGTGCACAAATATTTTTAACATAGCCATGGTCAGCTGTGAGTTGTCATATAGCAGTTCTGTATAATACTGTTAATGTTAATTTTATGCCTCTTTTTATGTAGTCATGTGCTGCCTCATTAGCTATTAAACGTTGTGGAATACATCTGCAAGAAGAAATTCAAGGTCTTCTGAGGGACACCGAAGCGAGCAATGTCTTTAAACCATGAGGAAGTGCAGGGTGTATGGATAGACCCAGTATTGTGAATGTAGGTAGCATATATAATCATTTAAATCAAAGTGGTTTTGATGGTTTTATTTGGAAGTAAGCCTAAAATAGAAAAGAGCAGTTGGAGGCAGAGATGTTGAGGCTAATATGTCAGAAAAACTGCTGTGCATAAAAGCGAGTTATTTCTGATTTTAATATCAACTCTGTACCTATGTACTGGTTAATCTCAGTTTTGCCACAGCCTTCTCTTCTGTAAAGTGAGAGTCTGAAGTGAAAACTACTGTATAACAGGCTCCGTTTTTCAAAATGGCCTTTACCAAAGACTTTGTTGTGCAGGCATGAGAGGTGAAGATGAGGAATAGCCTGAGAAACATTTTGCCAAAACTTTGAGCCAAAACTTTACTCAAAGAACAAGATTTAACCCACCTTTACATCTCACATATAAATGGGTACTGAAAGACTGCAGATGTTAGGAGTGTGTGTTTCCAAAGTTCACTCTTACCACGGATTGCATTAATGCAGTTTAGTTTTTTACTACTATTTGAGATGTCTACGTAATATTTCTCTGTTTGTATCTCAGTGCTTTCTGCTCCTTTGCAGTTAATTTCAGACATAATTTAATTATAAAGTACCCTTGAGTTAAGATAAAGCTCAATGTAGGCAGTAAAAGCTGCCTGAAAGATCTGCAGACACTTGGATGGCTAGTCCTGAGCTTTTGACTGCCATGGCTAGGGAGCATCTTCTGCTGGTAAAGCAAAGCACAGTTCTTTACTCATTTGAACAGATGCTTCCAGAGTAAGGAACCTTTTCTGATTTTCCCATGAGTGTGTTTCAAACATTGTGTTCTTTATTGGGCCTATCAGATGTGAGAAAGAAGCTGTTAGTGGAGGATCATCAACTTGCACTTCTGTGTATTCAGAAACTTTATGTAATGTCTTTCCAAAAGGCAGATGTTTAGCAATGAACATATGGGAAGACCATTTAATCTGCTTTGTGTGTCAACTGGTGATAGGTGAAATGAGGCACTCGAAACCACACAAGGAAGTTCTGTTATTGCAGCGAGGGGCAGTGAAACATGCATCACCTGATAGGAATGCTGTAAATTGTTGTTTGCACTCACGAGAAATGTAGTTAAGATTTGGCTGAGTTCTTACACTTCCTCTTAATAATAAGTATCCACGTTGCCTTATTGACCTGTAAAGCAGCACATTCAGTCAGTGGCTTAGATGAGACTTGAGGAGTACCAGTATGAAAGAAAGGAAAACACAGAGCATGTCCCTACTCTCCCTCGTCTCTGGTCTTTGTTAGGTACCATCATCACTTAGGTAGGCGCACACCTTCCCATTTTGACTACTAGGTGTTGCACCAGCTGGAGAGGAGCTGGAATAAAGAATGTCTGGAACATGTTTCTTCAAAAGCTCGCGAGCCCATCTGTGCTCTGGTATATGAGCAAACGAGGGTGATAATTGCCAATAGTTGTAATCCTGTGTTGGCTGGGGGGGGGAACTCTGGTGACCTTCCTGGAGAGGGAGGACTATGGAAAGGGAGCTGCTTTTCATGTTCACATTATGCATTTTGAAGTGTCTGCAAAAACTTGGAAATTAGGAAGCTTATGAAAAGAACTGAGAATATGTACAGCATGTCAGAAGTATCCTGCATCAAGCTGTAGCTGTTAAGTGGATGCCCAGATGTAAGCTGTTCAGAACTGCACAAGCATATGTTGAACTTCCCTGCAAACATACAATACTCATCCAGTTGTCAGCTATTCTCGATCCATGGACTTTCCCATCCAGACCCGATTTCTGTGTATTGAGACATCCTCACTATGTACTCTGCCATGAAATACTTGGTATCCAGATGAACCCTTATAGTTAGTTTAAGCATGTCAGCATTTTAGGCACAATTTTTGTATATCAAGAATTTTCCTGTTAAGATTAGTACTTTAGCATCTCAAGATAGTATCTCATACTTGATATACTTAGTTAGATAGGGAATACCAGGTCATTTGTGGAACTGAAGAAGCACTTGAAACTGGTAGAAAGATGCACCTTGGTTAGTTAGTTATTTAAGTACTAGTACAGATGGAATAGCTTTAACGTGGTTTAAGTACATAAAGGCTGAAGTTTTAAGACACTGATTTAAGAAACATACTGTAGTTATATCCCTGCAAAAGTTGTGCAGACAAGTTCTGGTTTGAAATGCTTCTATTAATTGCTTCTATTAAATGTCATCTTATAATCATATTTATCTGTGAGACTTCTGTGTGATGATCTCTGACAGAGATCTGATCTTATTTATGTCTGTGATGATTTCATGTACGATTTGCCTTTTTTGTCTGTACAATCAGCTATTCTGAATTCTAGACTAATGGAGAGTTTCTGCCGCGCATAAGGGCATGTGGCAAGGCAAGTTACTCTGTGTTTGCAGGTGCTGTGCCTGGAGTCCTGCACTGCCGGTTTGTGCAGGACTTGTAACATTTACAGTTACTTACTTGTAGTTCTCATTATTTCTGTAGGGTTTTCCTCTTTTCCTCACCTCCTTTGTGAGTTAAATTAAGGTTTGGATCTCTCAAACTTTACAAGAAAGGAATAATGTAATTTTTTTGTAGTGCTTTGTTTGGAGAGAATGATTTTTAAAGAAAATGGAGGTTGTTATTATTAGATCCTTGTATTGGTGATTTGTTTGCCTTGCTTATAAGGGCTGCTATGCATGCAGACACATGGTACCTGGTCTCAGAGTTCAGGCTGGGCTTGTGGAAGGGATTTCAGCTCCTTTTCTGCAATTCTTCATTAATGTGATGAACCAGTAAGAGCACTGTTCAGCTGGTGAAAAGAAGTTTTATTCCAAGCCAAAAGGGAGCACTACCATTAAAGTCTTATGGTTTCGTTTCTTTCCAGGATGATGCTCATACAACTTTATTGAAAAACACCAGCACCATTCCATCACCCTCCCAGTCCTAGCAGCTTTTCCATATAAACTGTACAGCTTTCTATGATCGAACCTTCTGGAACAGCACTAGAAAATCAGTTATGTGGTGGCTCAGTTCTGACATAACTCGAAATGTTGGCTTTATTTTGGAAAATGCTGGATTTGTGTTTTTTAGAAATTACGCATTTAACAAAAAGGAAGATGTGTTATGTAGGATTAATTATTTGATCTTATTTCCCTGCCAACAGAACTAGAAGTTACTCGTTTCCAAGAGAATGCAATTGGTCTTTTCAGTACTTTTCCCCTCTCTGTTTTGTCTTTAACCTAATGATAAGCACCAAATAGTTGTGGAAGAGATGTCCTTGCTTGTATGTGTATTTGTATTTAAGTGTCTAATAATAAACTTAAGTTCAGTTTTCTGTTTCCCAAGCTTTGGTGGAGTTCAGATGAGAATTCAAAGCCTGAGCATGCACATCTAGCAGATCTGGAGTTCTGCATTACTCCTTGTTAGAGATGATCCTGAAGGGATGATGTATATATGCAGAGTGCATAAAACTCATCAGGATCCCGTGCAGATAACTGAGTTGTTAGTGATGTCAGTCCCTTTAGATTAAGCTGTCATTACAGGAGACGTGGTGTCTGGGATGTTTAAATTATTAATGTATGAACTAAAATGCAACTTTTTATCCCTCTAAGAAATGCTTTCTCTTGCTGAAGTCTTAGGACAATAGAAAGCCCTAGCATAAGAAGAATCTGCAAAATTTTTACGTTTTGGAGCACGGATACGTGTGCACGTACATATGTCTAATAATGCCTAGTAGTTATCCTTGCTCTATGAAGCAGCGTTAATATTTTTTTCTTAGTGTTACATGTTATCTCAGAATTCGGTTTCATTTTCTTTGTGGAAAAATGAATGGGGTCTATTTTCTGCCCCTTTAGAAATGTGACTGACAACTAATTCTATGCTTTCTTTTGCTTCCTGTAGGCTGGCACCGATGCGATTATATACACTGTCCAAAAGGCATTTTGTTCTGGTCTTTGTAGTATTCTTTGTTTGTTTTGGTCTGACAGTCTTCATAGGAATAGCAGGTAAGGACGTTGTCTTTTTAGAAGATTACAGTTCTTGTATGCTTTGTCTAAACTTGGTGGTATTTACACATGTATTTAAATGCTAATGAGCTTAGTGCCCCTGGGATGTCTGAGGAAGCATTACTCCTGACAGGGAGGGGGAAGTGTTTCTTCCATTTCATTTTGTCATAGGAGTACTACCTACAACGACTTGGTATTTAAAAGTGCTTTGCAGGGAGGAGTCAGTAAAATAAAACAAAATCAGTTTCGTAATTTTCAAAACCAGTAACATAATTTTTCAGCAGACTGCTACATTAATTGTTTTTCTTTGTATTTCTGTCTGTAAAATGGTGGTGCTAATACTTGATTTCCTGTGAGGAAACTGCTAACTTTTTGTAAAGTCTTCTAAATGTGTGGGTAATAAATGCCACAGAAATAATAAATATTTTAGTAGTATAAAAATATGAACTTCAGTTGTCAAACATATATGAGCTTTGGTCTCTGGTTTCAAAGACCTTTGTTGGAGTCCTGATGTGATCTGAGAGGCTAAGCACTTAGTGTCTGAGTACTTATCCTGGAGATCAGAGATTTGATCCACAAAGATGCAGTGTCACTAGGGAGTTGAAAAGCATGGGAGCCCTCTTTATTTTATGCCAGAGAGCTTTTCCAGGTATAAAACATACTTGAAAAATAAGTCAGTGTGCTGTCACAGCAGTGTTGATATACTAGTACTCTGCTGTCGGGAGAGCTTTGTCAATACAGAAGTGACAGACAGGGAGAGGAGAAGGGAGGGCCTTGTACTCATTAAGCAACCCATCCTGTATATAAGAATTACTTAAGGTTGTTACCATCTTCCCCCACTTTACTGCTTACTTCCACGTCACCAAGCATGTCCAGTGTGTTCTCCTGTGTCCCTCTCTGACACTTTTTGACCTGTTTGTTGGATTGTTTCTACCTCTACCCTGTCCTTCATTTCCTTTAGAATGAGAAGGGCTGCTCAGGCCTGGGAGTCATCTGCTCCTGCCTGCCTTGGAAAGAAGAGGGGATTAATTGGAGGCAGCTGTCTAGGCTTTTTATGCCCATCTGTGCCTTGTAGGCAGTACATTTTTCATAATAGCATTAAATAATAAAATTTGTCTGTGAAATAAAACCTTCTTTCCTGCAGTTTGATTTATTGTAGCAGCCTAAGGTCCAAATAGACTTTCAGTTCATAAAGGTTAACCACTGATATTCCTGCAACTTGCCTAAGGATGCTGAAGAACATTATTTGGCCACTAAAATACTGTAGAAATACATTTACAAAAGTGCATTTTATATGAATGATAAAGAGCAAAAGATGGAATTACCTAATTTATTGTAATTTGGCTATTTGGCTATAAAATTGAACCATATTTGTAGTTGTATATTTATACTGCCGGGTTGCAAGAAGTGAAAGTTGTTTTACGTAAGATAGGCAAAAAGCAGCGCTCCTGGAAGAGAAAACTGAGCATTTCATTCTTAATGGATATCAGAACCTGAGAGAGAGCTGTGTTGGTGTGTTGCATTGTGTCTGTGTGCAGAGCAATCTGATGATGTGGTTACCTTTGGCCCAGGGGACTTGGCTGCTGTAAGCAACACTTGGTCGTCTGTACCCTGCTGGGGTCCCAGGCCTTGCCTGTGATCCCCTTCAGGAACTGCCATGGCTGTGGGATTCTTGTCCTTGTCAGATTGGTTTGCTGGATAGTTTTGTTGACAAAGCATGAACACCATTTATTATTATAACTTAATTATTTTTAAAAGAATGGTGTTTACCTTGGGAGGAGATCTGATGAACACTTACTGTGATGTTTTTTGTGGCTTTTGTTGACAGCTGCTTGCTTCCTGTGAATAGAAGGAGGGGCAGTAACAGTAGAATGCTCTGTCATTAAAGGGTGCAGTCTGAGAAAAACTCACCAAACCCACTAAGTAAATGAAGGCATGGGAGATACATCCATATTTTCCATGCTGCCTGAATATGCCACCACCCATACTCAACATCTCTACCTGCAGTTTGGGAAGCCTAGCAGAAGTCTTGCTTTTCATCTGAGAAAACAAGACAGTTTAATCTATGGTGGCAGTTTAATCTATGGTGGCAGTTTAATCTATGGTGGCAGTTGCTCCTCAGTTCTCGTAAACCAAGACAGATGCAGACTTGTTTGATCTTTTTCCCAAGTTGCACTCACTTTCTTTCCCTTGTCCCAGTGGGTCTATGTTATCTTTGGGGTGAGACAAGTGTAATGAAAATCCAAGGTGCAGAACTCATTTTTCTGTACCTGTGCAGTTTTCCTGTTCACCACCTCAGGGTGGTTCTTTGCTTTCCGCTGTGATTCTGATAAGTGAGCAAGACTGAAAAAACCCCAATAACAATTTAAATTGGTCTCCACAGCATCATTATGGTCAGTTGCTTAAAAAAGCTTTTATATATTGCTTGCTTCAGAAGTAGCAGTTAATGGCTCTAGAACTTCATTATTTGTTTGGTTGCTGCTCTTAAAAATTGTGACTGTGATTTCTCTGTCCCAATATTGGTTCATATCTTCCAATTAAAAAAAAAACTTATAAAAAAGGCCAATTCTTTTAGTTTTGTCAAGAACTCATTACTGACATATGATGACATCGTCCGTGAACGCTTACTGAAATTGAGTTATGCTTTTTAAAACAAAAAATGCCTTTCAAAAATTTGCCCTGTTTATGTGTACTTGAGAACTGAAAAATTCAGTGATGCAGAACTGACTTTATAGTGGGTGGCTGTTAGTGATGTTGAACTGCAATCCTAATATGAAATTTTGACTATGATGGGTGAAGTTCATAATTTTTCCATTTAAAGTCTGTAAGATGGTTAGTACTGTTATTAGAGTGGTTGTAGGAGCCCAAGCAGTATTACATGTTTAGAGCTGTCATGACAGGTAACCTAAAATACTTCTTGCACAGAGTGATCCTATGTTGCTTATTTATAAACTTCCTTCTTTTCCATTGTTTCTCTGTAGTAACTTTGAAGTCCATGGTCTTTGTGAAAAACTGCTTTTCTTGCATAATTTTTTTAATACTGAGCTTATGACTGAAAGAGCATATTGTGAGGATTAATAAATTACATTAAATTGCCAGACCAAATATATAGAGGGAGAGACCATTTGGACAGCGAAATCTTACTGTGATTGGGAAGCCTCTGGTGACCAAATACAAATATGTATGTCCTGCTTTTGTTCCTACCTGCTTTATGTCTCCTCTGTGTTTGTTCACGCCCCAGTGTATAGACACAGGTCTGTTTCTACTCTTCCCTTTCACTTTTCTGGTTTAGTCCTTTCGTGTTTTGTGTATGTACAAACACGTGTGCATTCTTCTTCTTCCCAGTAGCGTGTGTTCTTCCATACCTAGGAAGGCTAAGGGAAAATTGTAGCACTCTCTACAACCACCTTATCAGAGGATACACAGAAGATGGGCCTAGACTTTTCTCAGAGGTGCATGATGATAGGGGGAGAGGCAACAGACATAAAATGGGAACAAAAAGTTCCAGTTAGATATTAGGAATTTTTTCTTACCATAAGGGTGATTAAATACTGAAACAAGTTTCCCAGAGAGGTTATGAGAGTCTCTGTCCTTAGAGATGTTAAAGACTTATTTGGACATAGCCCTGAGCAACCTAATTAAACAAGAATGGACTAGATATTCTCTGGAGGTCTCTTCTAACATAAATTATGATTTGATTGCTTCCCATTTACTGCATATAGAACTAGAGGTAGGATGCGAGTGGATGGATAAGTGCGTGCATGTCTGTATCCAGAATGACTGGAGGAATGGTTGCATAAAAGGTCTGGTATTGAGTTGAACATCTCCCACTACAATTGGACGTGCAACTCTATTAAATGGATTGTCTGCTTTGGGAGAAATTGTTTATACAACTTCTATGCAGTTATCTTTATTTATGTGATGACATTCATCGTGTATCATAGCACCAGATTTCTGTAGAAAAGGAAGGGCCCAGTCTGAGTAAATTGAGAACTGTTTCTAAACAAAATGTGGGTATCTTGGCTTGAACAGACCAATGCAATGAAAATCCATCTTTATGCAGAAAGTACTGTTACTGTGATTGTATGGGCAAGTACATTACACATGCATAAAAAGGCATTGGCTTCTTGCACACAAATACAATGGGATGTGTTTGCCCTGGTGCCCAAGCCTTGAGTGCAATGTGTTACGGACGCTGTGCTCCATTTAAACTAGGTAATGGTAACAATTTGGCCATGCAAACTTTATAGTTCAATTAAACATGCTGTTTTTTCAGGTGGTTTCTGCAGCCCTTGTTAAACTTCGAGTCTCTATAACAGAAGTGCCACTGGTGCTTAGCCAGCTTTTTCTGTAGCTGAGTACTTTCGTGACTGCACTCCCATGAAAAGCTTGGGATATATTTATATAAATACCATGTGGTTTGTTGTAGTAGAGTACACATTCAGGGCTTCTGACATGGAATTCTTGATTTATAATTTACTTCCTATTTAATCATACCTAGAAATACTATGTCAGAACTGCTTAAAGGAATATTCAGGCCAAGTTTATAAATTATATTGAAATGTCCAAGTGATTTACCCTTCAATTTAAACGTCTGAAAAGTGGGATACTATTTACCTGCTTTGCAGGCAGGGTCTTCGTACAGTCTTTTGAAAACCCATATTTACATCATTACTTACCAGCAATATGTATACTTCAATGTTGTTTTCTTTTTTCCTTCTTATATATTGTGCAGGTCCTAATGTAATTGAAACTTCTGTAGCAAGAACAGACTTAAATAACAGCCTAAAGGTAAGAGTTAAGTATAGTTGGATTATATGAATGGCTTTATTTGATGTTAGTAATATTAAACATTACCTTTCTTCCCCCTAATTATTTTAACTATTTGAACTTTTACTGGAAAACGTCTTATCAGTTCAGTTTGAAACTGAACATGCAATATTGTCCTATTATTGTGTTATTTATGAATGGCCCAGCAGCAATTTCTAGTCTGTTGCTGTTGTGAGCAGGCCAGGTAGAGAATTCTAGGATGTTTCCACACAGCAGTTTCTGATAAAGTAGCATTTGAGTTTTCCCCTGGTGAATTAAGGTTGGAGATTCTTGTAGGGGGTTCAGAAACAGAAATTGAGAACATAAACTGAAAAATTATGCACTCAGTGGCAATTAATGATATCCCTCTTGTGATTTTCCTTTCTACCATTTGGGAAGGAATATTTCTGTTTCTTGTTAATTGTTCACTGTCACGTGACCAAGACATGGGATCTGGCTTCCTAACATGAATCTTCACATTCTTAAAACTTTCATATTTTGGTTCTTAGTTCTTGCAATTTTTTTCTAGGTAGCTCTTCACTGTCAACATAATATCTGAAGTATTTTTTGTGAAAGTGCTAAAAAGGTTTTGTTTTGGTTTTTTTTTTAAGGAAATTTTTTTTAAATACACTGGAACATTTCTTTGTTTTTCATCTATTAGTCACCTATATTTGTTTGCACTGATACTGTATTATGGGTGGATTTTCTTTTTTTTAAAGCACATTTTGATTTCAAATAAGAGAAGTCTTCCCTGCATGTAGGTTTTATCTGTTAATGATATCTTCCATTCTTTTGAACTGAATGTGGGATTTTTAGAAAGCCTAGTGGAAAATAGTTTTGTTTTCATAATTATAGTAGAACAGGTTTAAAACTGTGGCAGATAAAGGGACGCAAACCTGACTTTTGATGTGAAGTGTTAAAAATTATTACTTATGTTCAGGCTAGGTCTCAGGATTTTGTTTTTCATGTCTGAACTTATCTGCTTTAATGCTGCTGCTCTTATGGGCTTTAGGTAGTCATACCTGTCCTTGCTTCTGTGCTGTGCAAAACACGTGGGCTGTTTAAGCTAATCCTCTGAAAGACTTCTGTTTGAGCTGCTTATCATACTGTCCACAGAGTACCATATATTAAATCTTTTCCCAAAAACATTTTCACAGACATAATTAACATGCCTTTCATCATTGTAACTACAGATACACCATGTAACAGTGTAATGGCTGGTGCTAATCTTATGGGTTTTTTTACAGCTGAAGCCATTTAATTTAAGTTCTCCACCGCTGTCAACTTACAATCAGCAGCTGTGGCTGACCTGCGTAGTTGAGTTGGATCAGCATGATGGTGAGAATCTTACATAATTCTCAGGAAACTTGAGAGTAGAAAACTTGCTATAGCAACCTGTCTATTGTATCTTCAATTTCATCTGTCACACAGATGAGCCTGTTGCTTTTTGTCTATGGTTGGTAGATTTTTCCTCTGATGCTTTTTCTTCCCCTCCACCCCCCTCCCTCGGTAAAGACATGGACAGCACTGACTGAATTGTAAGAAACAAGTATAGGGGCATATTGTTTGTTATTTCTGTGAACACAGTAATATCCAGATAATCTGTGTCTTTCCTCCTTCATTTTTGGGGGAATTAGATGTGTAGTCTGTAATGATATTAATTTTTCAATAAAGCTTCCCTGTATATATATGAGAAATACTGTATTAGTAATTGTTAATCTGTCAAGATTCACTACAGGGCTTGAGATTTACTGTGTAAGTATTAAAATACTGTACCCCTACTTCAGTAAAGTATAACTGAATAACTCTGAGTAATATTTGGATAACACACGTTTTGAACTGCATCTGAAACTCTATTTGGGATTTCATCTCTGAATGTAGCAATAGGTTGATGTTTTCTGTTTTATTTACAGTATCCCTCAAAAAGAATGTTACTATGACAGTCAAAATACTTGGAGTGGTGAAGGATGGAAGCACACCATATGTTAATAATCAAGTTCACAATCGAACAAGATTACTCAGTTGTGCACAAGTATGTACTTGCTTAAACAAAACTTTGATGAAGTGCACTTTCTTTAAATCTGTTTGTGTGCATGTTGCTTTACATTGCAAATAAGAAGAATGTATCTGTTAAACATGTCTCAGGAAAGACTCTAGAGTATGGTTTTATTTATAATGGCAACATAGTAATGCTGACCAAGTATCTTCATATCCATCGTTTTTTTGCTTACTTCTGACTTGTGTCTATTACCCATTAAAGACCCTTCTTTCTTGTTAGAATTGCTCTTTGTCAGCAAAACAGTGTGTCCTGTTCAGTCACTTAAACAGGTTTAGCAATACTGAATAGAGGCCAAGAGAACAATATGCTTGGGTTTTCTCTTTCCTCCTGTTAGCTTTTAAAAATGAGTTAGTACAAGATAGCCCCATCTCACAATCTGATGACCTAGAGTTTGACTGACAGTTATTCATATCCATCCTGGTGCTGCAAGCAGGTGCTTTCACCAGCTAAAGTGAAAAGCTAGCCTTGTTTATTGTTCAACCATTGACTTTATCAGTGACTGACTTGATCAGTTTCTTCTGTTTTGCCTTTTTATCTTTCAAGAAGCTCTTGATTGGACTGATTGAGATAGGTGAGACATATAATAAATATCATCAATATTCAACCATTTAGAAACAAATTCTCCATCCTATACTGACAGTGCATATTCTGGAATAATTTGAAGACTTCAACATACTATTCTCTACTGTATGTGTTCACAGAAATGCAGTGAAATCATTGTTGCTCACCTTGGCTACCTGAACTACACTCAGTACAACATATTTGTTAGCTTTGAAGATCTAAACAAGTTAACATACACTATCCAGAATATTACTTTCACAGTAAGTATAAAGTTTTATACTAGTAAAACAAGTCTCTTTAATGCTGTAGAGGTGTGCTTTGACTGTAACAAAAAAGTGTCTGATTTTTGAAGAGAAATATAAAAATGCATTATACTTAATTTTTCTGTCACTACTGATGTCAGAATTATTGTAGCATTTACTGTTCATAAGAGTCTAGACCAATTTTTTCACCTCTATAGGGAAAGATTTTTCTCTCAGAACTGCTGATGCTGTTTTTTGTAACAGAGAAATTTAGTCTTAATTCCTGGCAGATATTTTTAATAATAGACAAACTAGACTAGAACATTCAGTTTTCTGCATTTGCTTATAGAGATGTTGCCTTTCTGAAGCATGGTATCTTTTTCAGCTTTTCCAGGAGATTTATCTGAATTAGCAAATTTTCCAGACTTCACAAAAGCGTGGGCTAGAAAGACTTAACAAACTCAAAGAAAAATAAGAAAAATGAAGGTGTTTTTTTTTTTTAATGATTGTGCTTATGAGGAAGGGAAAAATGGTGTTTATTTTCAGCAAAAATAATCAGGCTACTAAACTAATTCACTAAAATAATCCCTGATGAAATAATTATCTCAGTACATAGTTCTAAAGACTGCTTATAAAACACATCATCAGTGTGTGTTGATTGGCTCCAGAAAGAAATTTGCACTGGGAGAAAATGGAACTAAACCAAGTTTATAATACATGTTACTATGCTGTATTCTACCTGTATACAGCATTTGGAATGTCAGAGCAGGTAGCAAGCAAAAATCTTACTGTAAAGCAAAAATGTTTTTTATATACTAAATTAACTTTGTAAATATTAATATTTGTAATATTCTAGTGCATAAAGCACATCATTAAAAATAAGCTCTAAGGGGAAAAACCCCTAAGCTCACAAACCGTTTGTTTACTTCCAGATTTCAAACAGGACAAAGTGTTGGGGCATTTGTAGTTGTAAAGTTTATTATCTTGCTTTGCAGGCTGCCTTTAAGGCAGACCTGTGTGCAACCCCAAAAAAACCTCTAACCCAAAGCCCCACTTTCCTGCAGCAACTGAAATTATCAAATTTATTTCATTATTACAATTGTTTATGATGACCTCAGTTGAAATTGTAGATTGCCTTTTGTATAATAGGGTTCTCTACATATAATTTTCATTCTACATTTACAGTTTAAAATGAAAGGTAAAGCTTCTTGTTCACATGAGCAGAGCATGTGTTGTACCAGGGAGTTTACATTTCAAAAATGGCTTCAAAACAGAAGCATGCCAGGTATGAGATAAATTGTTGACAGAGTAGAGTTTTTGCAAACTGACATGTTATAATGAATGTTTGTGCCCTTCTAGTAATTAGAGGAGAAGGAGCTTTTCCCCCAACCTATGAAAAGATTTCTGTATTTCTAGTAAGCTCATTTATTCTTCTTTTATGTGATTTTCTTTTTTTCCACCTTTGAGACAAGTGAGCAAGCTTTAAGAAAACAAACCCCTTATGGGAAGCACCCCTGCACCTTATTGATCTCTTCATAGTCAATTTATGCAACTGACCTTGGTAATAAAGAAGAACATACTGGATTTACTCATTTATTGGTATTAAAACTTTGAATGAAAATGCAATTTAAATCAATGAAGAAAATATCCTTTTTGTCCTGAGAATTGCTTTAACGTATGACAGCACTGAGTATGTTACAAAGTGGAAGGATAAAAGAGAAGCAAGGCTATTAGGCTGCTTTGCTTATCTTTTCATCGGATAGTCCTGTGGGTACGAATTTGTCTTTGTGAAATTTGGCTACACCTTTACATTTCAAAAAGCCTGAGCACTTTCCAGTATGTGCATAAAGTGCTAATTATCAATGTCACATGTACCGTGTCAAAACATCGTTCATTGGGCTCTTTTATTTTCTTCTAGTGGAAGACCTACAATCCAACTTTTTCACAAGTGGAAATATGGTTCCGATTTGTCTTTGTAGTTCTTACTTTTATGGTCACGGTAAGATTTTGTTTCAGTTTTTCTGGAGTATATTATACAGACAGCTGATAACACTGCTCTGTAGTGCTGTGTAAGCCCAGGCAGCTGAGTTGACGTATCACTGAATGGATGTAAAAAATGTTAATGAAATACTCATGTAGTTCCTGCTTTTATGTTTTTACAAAGTGGTATTGAAGGGACATTAAGAAAATAGGATAAATGGGAAAACTTGCTTTTCCAAACTCTAATTTTGGATTAAACTGAAAGAATTTTGCTTAAACAGAGGAAATTGTGATTAGATGCTAGAAAAAGGTTTTTTTTGCAGTACAGGTAGGCTCAGACTTTGGAATAGGATGGCCAGAGTGTGGGCTGTTTGTGTCTGAAAATGAGCAAAACATCAATATGAACCTTGATCTAACTTTAAAGTTATCATTGCCTTGAGTGTGAGGATGAGCCAGATGACCTCCAGAGATGCCTTACAATCTAAATTATGCTATGATTTAGATTATCTCTCCTTTCCAACCTGGTTTGGCCCTGGAAAAGAAGTATTTGGGAAAAAAAAAACAAAAACAAAATAAGATCTAAAATGTTGAATTTTCAGAGTAGGGACACCAAAGTACTGCACACTTGCATAACATTTTTCTCACATAGATGATGTCACTCAGTGGACATCAATGTAATTTGCATTGGGGTCAGCCAGCAAACTTGAAGTAGAGCCTAACAGACCTGGCTCATGTTTTACTGTGTTCTCAGAGGCAAAGACCTCATGAAGCAGCCTTTGCAATGTGCTCTTAACTCTGGTTAAACCGTTAAGGCTGTATCCTTTCCTTACAAATTGTTGTTTTTGTTGTTTTATAGTGTCTGTTTGCACATTCTCTGCGGAAATTCTCCATGAGAGACTGGGGTATTGAACAGAAATGGATGTCCATCCTACTTCCTCTCTTGCTACTTTACAATGGTACTTGTATCCTGGAATTTTTCAAAAAGCTCCTTTTTAAAAAAGAAATAGAAAAAAAGACAAAAGAGAGAGAAAAAGGCAAAATGGAATTCCTTCTTGAACTTAAAGGCAACTGTTTATAAGGCTTCAGAAAGCTAAATAAAAAAATCTTAACAACCCTTTTCAAGTGTAGCAAATTCAAGGGCATAACGAGTAGGTGGATTTAATTCTTTTCAGTCACATCAATGTCAACTATTTGTTTAATGCTCTGATTGGAATAGGTGCCTACCATACTGAACCTTTCAGTTTCTGTTCATCTGCTAAGTCTTACTTCTTCATTTTTCAGATACTCACACTTCAGTTAAAAATGGAGGCTACTTTTAATCCAGGAAAACACATCAAATTCTAGCACTTTCTAGCAGTACTAAAAGAATATTTGCATTTTAATCATTGTGTGATAATTTTTAGGTCATCACTATTAACAGTGGTTTAGTAGAAAGTCTAATAAAACTTGAAATCTTTTAGAAATGTTTGCAACCATTTGAGATTATTTCTACAGCACAGAGGATTGCTGCTGGAGGCACCATTTTCTTTATTAGTTTCTTTAAGATAAAGTGAACTTCAATTTCGTTTACTGGTGTAATTTGAAAAATCTAGGGCTTTTTGTTCCTCTGAAGATACGTTCTGCTTTACTTTTTATAATGAAAAGTTTTCTTCTCTCTGTTTAACTTTTTTTTTTTTTTCTTATTTATTTTACAGATCCATTTTTCCCCCTTTCTTTTCTGGTCAACAGCTGGTTTCCTGGAATGCTGGATGATCTATTCCAGTCACTGTTTCTGTGTGCATTGTTGTTGTTCTGGCTTTGTGTCTACCATGGTATAAGAGTACAGGTAAGGGTGCACCAGTATCTACTACTAACTGAGAAGACAGTACTTGTTTTTTTTCAGTTCTCTCAAAAGGTGACAAAAATGAAATGAAATATTTTAAAGCGAGATGTTTATTTTACTCTTAAAGTACAATGTGACATATGAAGCTTTGGAGTTAAAATGATTTATGGTGAAGTAGATTATCTTGATTCCACCAAGTCTAAATGAAATAGGTGAGACAGTCTTCAGAACCATGATGCCATTATGCTTTTTCTTGCTTGAAGGGTTTTGTTATTCTATGTGGTAGTTGATTGGTTTTTTAAACTAGTTTAAAATTCTGCTTAAGAGAAATATGAATTCTGGAGCATGTTCCTTTATTTGCATTATCAGTGAAATATATGGGACCTTATAAATAGGATGCTCCAACTCTACTGCATCTTATTAACACAAATGATGATACAATTTTATGTCTTCTCTAAATCACCTGTGCAGGATAAAAATGCAGAAGATGAGTGTTTTAATCTAGTTCATGTCGAGTGAAACAAAGAAGACAGTTATTTTATTTTGTCAAGAATGAATAAAATCTTAAATGTAGTTCACTTCTTCACCGCAGTATTGTTTTCTCTACAGGGGGAAAGGAAGTGCTTAACTTTCTATCTACCCAAATTCTTTATTGTTGGACTATTGTGGCTGGCCTCTGTTACACTGGGAATATGGCAAACGTAAGTAATTTAAAATGTAGTGCAGAAGTATGAGCTGAGAGTGTTCAAGAATGAGAAGGTTGTTTATAACTAGTGGTAGAGAAATGCATTTTCTAAAAAACAAATGGGGAGATGAGACATGATTACAATTTAAATCCTCCATATTTCTTCCAAATTGGGTTAGGAAACAAGAATGTTATATACAGTAAATTGTCACGACTGCATTTGAATTAATGGCATTGCACCAACTTATATGGTGAAAACCTTTATAGTAACTCTAAACCTTTTCTTTTAAGTGGGTTTTTTGGTCAGTATGCCTTTTTGACCTTGTCTGGAATGGTGCACATACCAGTTTTTAATTTTGAATATTTTCTAGCGTTAATGAAGTACATGATCCTACATATCAATACAGGGTTGACACAGGCAATTTTCAGGTAAGTCAAAAATGTTTTCTTGCTATTAAATTGTCAGGTAGAGTTAGGCAATACAAGGAGATGGGGTTTGTTCTTCTATAAAAATCTATAACACAATTTACAAAATAGAAAATGCCGGTCAAATGGTCTTACTCTGACTAGAGTATTTTTAATTTTGCATTAGATAGATGCATAGACCATATTGAGCTCCATATTGAGAAGGGTAATTTGTCCTGCAGATCTGGAGACTCAACACCACAAGACTCATGACTGAAAATTTTTAAGCCTCTTATTAAGTCAGCTTTGTATATCTTTACTCCTGCCAAGATTGACTGTCCTGGTAAATTTCAGGCTTTCTTTTTGTAAAGGAAGATCTGACGTTCGGGGGTCCTTGTATTGTTCTTGGGAGCCGTGTTTTTAGAAAATCATGGTGATCAGCTCACTGTGAATTTGGTGAAAAATGCTGGTTTCTATCCTTTACATTCCCTAAAATTCAGCCTGGATGTATCACCATCCTCATTTCATGAGCCAACTTTTCCTGCATAAATGGACTGTTCTATGTTGTGCTTTGGGAAATAATGATTTCTACTGAGGGAAGGAGGAATAGACCAAATGTCGTTAAATAATAAAACCTAACACTTTTCTTATAGGGAATGAAGATCTTCTTCCTTGTGGTGGCAACCACATACATTCTCTACCTTTTGTTCCTGATAGTGAGGGCATGCTCAGAACTTCGAAACATGCCTTATGTTGGTAAGGAATATTTTTGTTGATTCTTCCCCAAACAGGCTTTTTTCTCCTAGATGTAGGTGTAAATTCACTAATAACAACTTTTCTCCATTTTTTTCAGATCTCAGGTTAAAATTCTTGACTGCATTAACATTTGTAGTGCTTGTTATTAGGTAAGGCTTTTCAAAGTACCTTTCTCAGAATTGTAACTTTTATAACCTTTTTTTCAGAGCTTTGAGTACGTTTTCTAGATAATAAAATTGTCAATGAAACTGAAGAATGTCTTTAATATGGCTGTTGTGGCAAGCATTTTTAATTTTTTAGCCTTTCTTAAGGCTTTTTGAGCTAAGTTTATATTATTGGTATTACCATGGCAATGCACTGCAAGATTTAGAGGTTCACTTAGCAGAGATGTTTACTGTTGAGTGGTCTGCAAATGCACCATTCCCCTCTTCTGGAGTTTCGTAAACTTCACTTAGTCAAAGCAGAAGTCTACAATTAGTTTCTTAGATTATTGTTAATATCTTTCTCCCCCACTCCAAGCTGTTACTTAGATAGTATGTAGTGGATGAAATCTGAGGAGTTTCTCTACTTTACTCAGCTGACTGCTGACTTTTAATCACAAAATAATCCTTCTTAATTTAGAACTATGAAAGCAAGTCTATTTTAAAATAACCGATCAGCACGTTAACATAATTATTTTCTCATACACTCTTCTATCAACCTACTATTTCAAATTTGCATTTTAAAGACAGAGTGCACCTATGTGTTTTATTTTTTTTTTCCCCACAGCATCGTTATACTCTACCTACGCTTTGGAGCACAGGTTCTACAGGATAACTTTGTTGCTGAGCTGTCGACTCATTATCAGAATTATATCCTTGTGTTGTGATACTGCTCAAGTAGGAATGTTAAGCTGTTTTCATACAGAAGGTACTTCAAAATGATGTACCTAAGACTGAGACCTTTGACTTTTAGGTGGACTTTTGCAGTTAAGTCTGTTTTGATCAAGGTTTTATGTCAGCATTTTGTAATGACTCCTTGTAAAGATTATGAGCTAGACAGTCTCAGTCTAATTTGTTCACATCATGAATCACAACTGCTTTTGATACTCTTCAAAAGGAATGAAGGCTTAGATATGCATGCCTGGTGCATATCGAAGTCATTTTAAGTAGATATTATGACAAATTTGGCTGCGTTTGCTGCCTCAGTTGTTTTCTGTGTACCTATCAGTCAGCATGGGGCATACTAAAATATGAGAAATTAATAGTTTAGAAGTCACTGTTTGCATATTGGTCCAAGTCTACATGTGGTACAGGTCATAGCAGAGAATTTAAGTGACTTGAGAGAGACTATTTCTGATGTCTGTTGACAAAGGATTACAACCTGTATTCCTGACCTGAACCATGAGATCCCAGTTCATTGTACTTTCTGAAACTGCCTGTGCGACTGCAGCTGCTCTGGTTATTGATAAGCTTAGATATGTGTTGAGAGGTAGTAGAAAACAATATGTAAAGCCTTTAGTATTTTCCTAAAAGCATGGCAAGAAACCATCTTCAGAGTTCTATCTACAGATAGTCCTTTCTCCTTCCTTCCTAATTACTGTGCCAAGGAGAAACTTTTAAACTTTTAAAACACCTGAACACCTGAACACCCCCACTTACTCAGCAGAGGGCTGTTCCATTTGCTTCCAGGCAGAACCATTTGACTGACCATGCACTCCACTGCTTGAGTAGACCATACATCAGCAAATGTTACTTGTGTTAGAGCGTTGTTTTCAGTGGGAGCTTTAGCTTGAAATAGCTTGAGTACATAAGTTGTCACTGAAAATAAAACATGCAGTTTTGTTTAGCCATTCATGCTCTCAAACATCAGTAAGGTAAACGTTCTTTCCATTGAAACAGCTTGTGTATGGATTGGGTCTTGTTTCCAAAGTTAATGTGTATGGAACTATATTGAGCAATATCCTTGACACTTACTACCAGCAGAATTCTTATCATTTTATGGTTTACTGAACTTTTATCTCTACACATTAGCCTTCGTGTATTCCCCCTCGAAGAATGCACTATATGGTAAGTGTAAGCTGTTGTCTGGCAAACTTGTATGACAAGAACTGCCATATTAGCAGATACTGTGCAATTTCTTTATATTTTGATTGTCTCGTTACTATTCCAATTTCCTTTGAGTTAACATAAGCAGAAGCTGCACTGCTCCTGAGCAAATTAGGAACACATAAAATGTAATAACTGATGAGTTAGGCTTGAATTCTTATGCACTTAGATCAAGTGTATAGTCAGTATGACGTTTGCATGTTATGCACCAACTTTTGAACTGACTCACACACAGCCCTTAAGGCACAACATTACTTCACTTCTACTTTGTTCTAATGAAAGTTTATATATTGGCATGCTGGCAAACTGGACTTTGAAATCAGTAACATGCTGTTGGAACAGTAGGAGTGAAGCTGATCTCTAATGTGAGAGGAATTTTGGAGAACTTGCTATGGGGAGGGCTGCACAGGATCCATGTTAAAGGAGACAAAGGATTGAACCAGTAGCACTTCTGCTTTTGCATTCCTGTGTAGAAGATACAGTCTGACTTACAGGACGATTATAAAGCAGTTCTCTCTCTAACAGATAAAGATCTTTAAAGTAAATATTTGTACTGAGTCCATTCTCTGCTTTAAGCATTGAGTTCATGATATAGAACTATGGAACAGCCGAGGCTGGAAGGGACCTGGAAAGATCATGCAGTCCAGCCTTTCATGGGAAAGGAAGCCTAGATGAGATTATCTAGTGGCCAGTCATACCTTGCATGCTGAGAGCATGCAGGGGGAAGGCACTAAATAGTGGAGCTGGTCCTTTCTCTAAATTTTTAGAGTTGAGATGGATGGAACCATTACCAAAAAATGCTATTTTTCCATTAAGAATGGAAAAAGAACTGGCTGGATGAGGGTTGCAAGAAATATTTCTTTGTAGATGGTAGAAAGTAAAAGGCTGCCAGGAAAAAAATATTATGGCAAATTGCTAAATTGAATTCTACTGTGAACCGCAGCTAAGCAGCACAGATTGTGCAAGAAATGAAGGCCTTAAAATAAGGTAGAGGGAATTATCATAGCTGGTGGAAAGTATGTGTTTCTTTTCATTTCACTATAAAGGTACAAGTCCTTCCTTCATCTCTTACAAGGATGAAAAGTAACTAGATAATCACTGACTTACAGTCAAGGGATTCCAATTTTGGTCTACTATATTTGTAGCTTAGAAATAACCAAAACCACAAGTCTGTGCTTTTTAAATACATACAGACTTTTGATAAAGAATAATGAACTCTGAATTAACTTATGTGCAAATCGAAATAATATGACATAGGAAGCTGCATAAGGAAGGAAATCAACTTATACAACATGAAGAATATCTATCTAAAACTGAGATAATTTGTCATTTCCTTCACTCTTAATACCATGACAATGTGGCTGAAGGGTGGAGAATTTAAAGGAGAGAATTCCTGTTTGAATATAGTTTTGTTGAATTGTAATTGTGACTGCCTTGGAAGTTGTTGTGTCTGTTGCTACAGTGTTGTGTTATAACTAGTCACATTTCTACATTTAACACACTAAATTAACCCTTATTTGTATTTTCCAGAATCACAGTTGAAAGACAATCCTGCTTTTTCTATGCTGAATGATTCAGATGACGATGTGATTTATGGGTAAGATTATAAAATACTATATTGTTTTTGTAATGTTCTTTTCCATATTCATTAAATAAGTGAATGGTTTGTTAGTGAAAGTATTCTGCTTAAGAACGGAAATATAGCCTTTTTCTGAAACAGAAATGCAGTGAGAATGCATGTTGTTTTTTCTTTTCTTTGGTTTCTAAAAGGGATTGCCATGGCACTGATACAAACAGGTAAGAAAGTATTATGATGCTGGTAGGTCATGGAGTGAAGGCAGCAAGAGCTGTGAAAGGAAAGGGCTTCCTTTTTACACTGGGAAGGACAGCAGGAGTCAAGTGGAGTTAGCAAAGAGGCATGTCATATGTAAATGCTTCAGGGAAGGAGAATGGTGCTTCTTAAGTGTCCAGCGCTTTCTGAATTAAGAATAGCCAAGTCTAGCAAAATTCCTTGACTTCTGTGAGTTTATATAATATGAGAATTATAGTAGCACTTGAAACCCATCCCAGTCAGGTGGCTCTGTGCTGGACACTGAAACACACTTGTTATCTGCCCTTGATTTTTCACCTCTTACCAAAGACATTGAAGTGGCTGGAACCGTGAATGGGACCAACACTGCACTAACCTGAACAAGTTCATCCATTGCCTGGGCTAGCTTGCCTTTGGTTAGTTAGATGAGTAGTGATAGTACCAGCTTGCTTCTATACAAATCTGTGTGAAAAGTGGCTTGTAGTTACTGGAATAACTTTTATTACACATTGTCCTCTGGAGAAAATTCATATATGTTGTTCATATCTCCCACAAGGAAGAAAACCAGATACCAGCTTCTTACCCAAGTAACATTTGATGCCTCAATGTAGTTTAGAACTTCCTGTTTATTTTCAACTTCCTATCTGAACACCATATTCAGAAGTTTCAACAAGTATCTGTTTCACAGGAGTGACTATGAAGAAATGCCACTTCAGAACGGCCAAGCTATTAGAGCCAAGTATAAAGAGGAATCAGACAGTGATTGATTGATTGATTTTGATGCAGACAGACTTGTTCAGCTGGAATTAAGCCAATTTTGAAGTTTTCCTAGATGGACATCTTCCTTGGCTTCCTTACAGTCTGCTGTCATTTTAACACCAACTCCCGGGAAGGACATCCTGCTTCTGTTTCTGTTTACAGAGTTAAAACTAAGAAAACGAATGCTTGAAATGGTTGGGGTGAAAACTTAAGAAACCAAAATTTTTACATGTCTTATAAAATGCTTGATAGCAGGATGTCTGTGAACTAAAATCTTTAAGTCTATTTCCATTTCAAAGTCTCGCGAATTATATACTGAGTTGCAAATTGCTTCCTTGCTGCTTGGTTTTGGTGGGTTTTGTTTGGTTGGTTTTTGTTTTGTTTTGTTTTTTCTTAGGATGATGTACAGCATACTGCCATTCATCTGTTATATTTGCATTAGCTGCTCTGTATATTGTCCACTGCTGTATGAAGTTCCTCATTTTCCTTTCAGTTTTCTACCTTAGTCTTTTGAGCTGGAGGCAGGGAATGAACTAGTCTTTTTTTTTTAATTAATACAAGAAAACACAAGCTTTCTTTTCTTCCTTTGAATAAGTGATACAGACTTAAGACCATTTTTTAATAAGTTTACTGGATTTGTAGGCGCAAGCTAGTCAAGTTCTTGTGAGCCAAAATAGTCTCAGTGGTGCAAAATTATTTGTATAATGTATGTTTCCTGACATCCTTTACTGCCACAACAGAAGTGTCTATTGTTTTTTCTTAGAACAGCCCTTTCAAATTGAAATATTTCAGCAACAGCAAATCTCAGAAGGACGCCTGTACTTTTCTTCTTGCTCTTTTTGTATACTGGAGGAGACTGTTGCACTTACAGAGAGTACAGTATGAAAGTTTCATAAGTAATTGCAATTTCAAATTTCCAAACATTTCACTTTTACAGATTTTTTTTTCTACATCAGAATTTTTCCTTAAGTTGTATTAGGGAATAGTTAATCTACATCCTAGGAACAACTGTGGTTGCTCATGTACTGAATGGGCCTGAGAGTTAGCTTGTGAGCATGTTCTGTGCATAGTTCAGCTGCTTTGTCATACCACAGTCACCGCCTGTACTGAGGGGAACTTTTTTAGCACATTTTGTGATTATCTGTATTCCAGTCTGTGCTGGAACAAAGTTATATGGGAATTAAGTATTCCATGTACAATGCTGCTGCTCTATTTAGAAGTTGGTTTTCTCCTACACTACTGTTCAGTTCTTTATTTAAGTGGGTGCTGTTTGTTTTTTATAAATGCTTTTGTTCTCAGATACTTGGCCTGTCTAAAAGTATCTCTTTTTCTTATGGATTTGTAACTGAGATTTACTCCTGTAAAATTTCTCTGCCCTGCTGCTACAGAAGGCTCTCAAAAGCACTGTTCATGTATTAGAATATGGTGCTGAGTTGCACTAGAAAATTGTGCTCATCGCTGAAGTATTTAAAGCAGAATAGTGCAATGAAGTCCTGCTAGACTTGCTGAATCATATTGGGGAGAAAATAGATTTTTGGTTCAAGATCATGAAGGGGAGACTTCACAGGGCAGCAATTCAGTTAGGGGGGACCAAAGGAACTGCTTCATGTGGTTGCATCCTTGTTATCATAGAATAGTTCAGATTAAATCAGTGCTCTGCTAAAGATGTGTACTGAGACATTGTGTGTGTGTGTGTGTGTGAGAGAGAGAGAGAGAGAGAAAACTTTCTACAATTATGGAGAGCTATGAAATTTTTGAGAGTATCTGAAATTTAAAACTTTCTGTGCCAGGGATCATTTATTTGTTAGAAGCCAAAGCACTGCTGTATGGCAAAAGCAAGGAAACTGCTGGGGGAGAAGGTTTTTCCCTTTAATTTCTTAATTGGTGTTACTTCAGAACAACATATAGGAAAACATTCAAGAAGCATTTCAAGTTATGGGTGGTTTTCTTTCCAGTGAACTATTGTAAGCTCTTCCTCCAGCACTTCCTTTTAGACTTCTTTTAACAAGTATGAGAGATGCTCTGTATCCTAAAATTAGAGAGCCCATTCTCATTTTTACTCTTCCTGAGGCCTACAGCTATTTGAATTTGCAGAGTCAGGTTTGGGAGCCAACTTGGATTGTTTGCATACCCCAAATCCTTTTGAGTTCCATTAGAGTAACAGTGGGTACAGAAAGTAGGTCTTCAAAAACTGATATTTACATGATACTTATATGTACAGATATTTTTTCTCTGATACTGTTTAATTCACTCTGTTTAATTACTGTTTAATTGTTCTGAAGAGAGAAAATTTGACCAATTTGCAAAGTGCACTAATGTTTCTTATACAGTCTGAACTGGTTGTTACAGTTAACTCTGAAATAGTGTCATGCTTTGGGATTTCATTAACTAAAGAATGTATTTATAATCTACGTTTGAGTTTTTTTTTTCCTAAGTTGTTCTCAGCCCATTTCTCTTGCTGTTTTGTTTGCATTAACTTTACTACATCACTACATTCAAAGTGGCAATAGAAAAGTGAAGAATGGGAAATTGTGCTTAAAGCAAGTTTCTCACTATGAAAATAGTGAGAAAATAGTTTCTGTGTTGATTTTTTGAGATTCTATTTAAGCAATGTTTGCCATGCCAGTTAGCTTTATATTTTGAAAGTGCTAGTGTTATGGTAAGCTTGGTTGAAGCAACGTCGCATCAAATTCAGTTTACAGTAAGATGACAAAAGCAGTGAAGCAGTTTTAAAGAACTAGTTTTGGTAGCAAGAAATCTCAATTTGACCCCTTGTATTTCCATGATTGGAAAGCAGAGACGGTATTTGAAGAATGCTACAATATGGATTGAAAACAGCTTGGAAAGAGGTGGTATAAATTCACCTCTGAGTATTGTAACCTAAGGGTGAAACAGAAGAAATCTGGGTAAGAAACTAGCCAGGTTTTCCTTTCACTACTGCTAAAGTAATTATCTCCATCACGAGTGGAACTGTATAACACAAGAAAAGTACACAAAAAGGCCCACAGCATCCAGTGATCCTGCTCTGAGGAGAGGCTATTTATTAAATAACTGCAAGACTTTCACCTACACAATGATCACAAGGGACTTTTAAGAATCAGTCGAGTGTGAGTCATTCATAGCAACTATTTTCTGTAGTATTTGCTTTAAAAATACTTGATTTGCTTTAAAAATAGTTGATGTTGAAATTGGAATTGGTTGGAAACTTTCCTGCAAGTGGCAAAGAGGAAGCCTAAGGTTTAACACCAGTGAGACACAGCTAGTGCATTGAACCTCTCATTCCAATATTGGGGAGAATGGTTCCATCTAGGAAAGACTTTGATCTGTTGTCTCTGAGCCAAATGACAACTTTTTTCCATAGTTTCCCCACCTATTTCCTTTTGCTTATGCCAGTAATAACCTTTGCATTACTGTAAAACTTTTTTTAGAAGTTTGTAAATATGTAAAATGAAAATATGGAAAAATTGTGTACCAAAATGGTATAAAAATGTGTAAGATAAATGCTCTGTTTAATGAGAAGCTGTAATTAAATGCTGCTTTGAGAAAGTGTGCATGAGGATGTGTTAAATATTCTGTGTATCCAGAAGTTGTACTGGTAACAGCAAATATCCATTTATGTTGTAAAACTTCATGCTAATAAGGAAAATGAAGGAAAACTGAATATTTTACTTAAAGTTTCTTGGAAGAATTCATGTGCATAATCATTGTTAAATATGTTCATAATAAAGTTTTATACCTTTATATTGTATTTTGGTTTTATTTTTCTTCTAGTGAATTTTACTTTCCTTCTCGTGAACTGTACCATTTTCATGACTTAGACATATTTTCAGTTTACGTGCATTTTCTTACGCGTATTTAAATTTGGTTAATTGCATAAGGATGGGATCCAAGAGGATGTCTCAGCACAGATGTTTTCTGTTGTTTGTTGGGGTTTTTCATATTTTTCAAGTCCATGCCTGGACTTGAAGGTGGAAGGACAGGTTGCTAATTTCCCTAAATACGTTAGCCAGGTTTACAAAGGGGACCTGGCATTTTCAAATGGCTTCACAGTGGCTTTGCAGAGCCTGCTGAGGTCACGCTGGCAGCGAGAATCCCCCTGGTGAGTATTGGTGCCAGCGATAAAAAAAGGTTTAGAGATGGTGAAGATGCTGATGTCATTCTTCAACTTCTTACAGCTCTGTATCTTCCAAGAGGATGCTCATAGCTGATGGACTGCAAGTGATCAGCAGCACATCACTCTCTGTTTGGGGTGGTGCCATTCTTTAGATACTGATATCTCACCGTGTGCTGAATAAAACAGCCACAAAGTTCCCTGCACAAACGGATATGCAACCTCGTCCTTCTTTAGTATCAGCTATGGTAGTACTCATTTACTAGCAGCATTTAATCCTGAAGCCATTTCCTTTAGGTTTTAGTTAACATAGTGGTGGAAGACAGGTCATACTCATTTGTGGCAGTGACAGTAAATGGCTGCCCCCTTCCTCCTCCTCCCCTCCAGAACAGGGCTGCCATGTCCCCGATTTCTATAAGTGTAGGAATATGAAGAGCCACAGCAGTAAGAGAGAGACAGGAACCAGAGAGACTTTATAAGTACCTTCCTGAACACTCCAGTCCACAGTAAGTAATAATTTTTCTTAAGGCCAATTAGTTACCTAGAGCAAGGACTCTGCAAGCTCATTACGCGAATACTTTACTTTGGCACGGAGATAAGTTGGCCAGCAGTCTCTGAAAAAAGTGATTGAAACTAAGGTGTTTGAAGATATTTAAAATTTAAAAATCAGTTACTACAGAACACTGAAACTGTAACTGAAACAGTGGCTATACAATTTTACAGAAAAGCCCTATCTTAATTCATGGGAGGGGGACAACACCACCCAAAAAACAACCTCTACACCCCCTTCTGTAGTCCTAAAACTGTTATAATGGAAGTATTGGTTATTGCTCACATATAAAACTATCTATAAAACTGTCTACCTTTCTGTAGCACAACTTCTATTTTAATACAACAGTGTTTGCCTCCCATACAACCTTTACACTGACAACCATCTCAAGTGGGTTTTTTTCTGCAGCTCAGCACATGCATGAACGAACAAAAAGCAAAAAAAATCAAGGGATTTCTTCTTATTAACATGAACAAAGGATAAATGTTTGAATGGCTTCACCAAGAAACAAATATTGACACTGAGTTCTGTTTCTAGTCAAACCCATGCTAAGCGCTCTCTGCTATGGAAATGTAGGTGCATACTCCTCAGGTTGAGGTATATACATTCTATATAGCCCTGCAGCACTCACTAGGACATACGTGAGAATAATGATATCATGAAGGAGATGTGTTTACAGAAATGTTTTGAAACTGATATGTTATATCCTCCATTGTAATTTGAATTTTCAGTATTACATCTTTCCAGATCATTGAAACATACTGTTGTATCAGCTGTCATCTCACTCTAAACCACTTTAGGTGAGAGCCAGAGTCTGAAAACGTTGGAAAGGGCTTCCTAAGCAGAAGCAAATCCAGGTGGCTCAAACTGACTGTAGCCCAAGAATACTCTCCCACACATGCTTTGTAATTCTTTCACCTTCACTAGCAGTGAGCTACTGCTTACAGAAGCAGCATAGCAGTTCACAGAGGCTTCCTGAAATTCATAGCATGCTCCCATTTCTTTAATTGGCTGACAAAACCTTATCCAAGCCTGAAAACTTGTTTCACTTGTTATTCCTCTGCAACTTTAGAAGGCAGGAGACTTATTCACATGTTTTTTAGTCACCTCGCCTCAGGGCAGTTTCTTCCCCTTTCAGAAAGTATCATGTTTCACTAAATACCAGAACTCAGTCACACTCACTCTCAGCAAAATCGACATGGATGGTAGCAAGTAAGTTCAAGACCTACTTGACACATGTAACTGGCTGCAGAAGTGAACCAGGGAACCGAGCACTTCTAGAATGTGAAAAATTTCTTATCTGTCTTTGTTCAGTGAAGATAGTTATTTCTGTTATCGTTCCATACCCTAAACACCATACAGTCAGATTAAATAGGTCCCAAAAATGCAGTCAAGTTACTTTCTGATACTCTAATTTTCCTGCAACTTTGTAGTGACTTCTCAAATTTATGAAAGTGCTTTGTATTCTGATATGTACCTCAAGTACCTTGAAGAGAATTAAAATAACTGGAACTTTTTTCAATAACAAAGTTTAAATGAGTCACACCAATGGTTATGAATTTCAATAATTTAATGCTAACCAAGAATACAAAGTGTGAAAATGAGTGTCTCATTTATACTGGTCTTAAAAAAGAAATCTAGAGAAAGTGTTTACACTGCAGCAGATTTCAGTATTAGCACCTTGAAGAGAAGTTTTGAAGTGATAAGAAAGTATAGAAACTGGTAGGATACTAGGTACAAACATAAACCATGTAACAGCATGTTCTCATATTTCTACGTTTGAAGAAAAGTTACTTTAAAAATACATTAAAAACAAGTTGTTCAGGTATTCACAGTTTCAGTGGAGGTGGAATCAAGTGCTGGAATAGAAAAGAGAAGGATGAACGATTTCAAGGCAATTATATTGCAAGTCCAAAGGCACTGACAATACAGTACATGGTCTTATTCTCCCATCTCACAGTGCAGGTTCCTACAAATACAAAAAAGAGTTTTAGAAACAGAAGAAAGTTACAGTGATTAAATGCATGCCCCTATATGCATCTTTATAACTGTTTACTTTAAGAATCTTTAAAATGAAGCTTTTGCAACAGCTAAGCGTTTTTAGAGATTCTATTCATATCTAGCCCAATTAGCATCACAGCCAAATGGAAAAAATACCAAAAAGTATGCTATTCCTCCAAAGCTCCAGCACTTAGAAAAAAAGAAAAGTATGCTGCCTAGTCTTAAAGAGACTGGCATTAAAGCTGCAAGTTGAAAAATCCAACAGTCACGCTCCTTACCATCACTGGAGTTGTCCCAGAAGCAAGAGCTTGCTGTATGGAGCCCAGCACCATTCTTTTGCATAATCACACAGGTCACTGTTAGACAGTAGAGAAGCTTTTATTAATTTATCACTAACATTAATTAACATTCAGCTACCTTTTGCTCAGCAAAGCATACACACACACACACACATATGCATGCCTAGGAGCAGTGTACAGACATGGTTTTTGCCAAAGATCTTCTCCCACATAGTAGTGCACTTGACTGCACCAGCTTTCACTGAAAACAGAAAGTTGAGCTCACCGATGTACTTGAAGGGCTTTCCCAGCTTTGTGAGTTGGCTCAGTGTCTGTTCCACCACACCTGTTGTCCACTGGTTCACCTTGCTGTGCTGGTAGGCGTTGCCACCTATCGCACCCTCTATGGCCTGTTGGGGACACACACATAAAGAAGCTGCACCGGGTTCATCTACAAGGCACCCACAAACCCATTCCAACATGGACCCCATACCCACAGAAAAATCCTAAACACTGCTGGTCCACACTGGCTGTTGGAACTGTTTTTAATTGTTATAAACTTGCAGGTCAGAGTCTGAGCCAGGAATCTGAGCCAGGCATCACAGATTCCATCCTCTGTCATTTTGTGACATTCAGACTATTTGTAATTTCTACCATAATGTCCTGCAGCCAGTTATGAAAATGGTCTGAAGGCATTTGAACAGTCCTGAAGAGAATGAAAAAATGCACATGACAATGGCTCATTCACACATATTCTTCTATGGAAATGAAATTCAGATTTCTCAGCAGAATCATTTTTGGGAAACAAACCCCCAAATTAAAACAAAAGACCCATGTAGTTGCTGGTTACTAACAGAGCATAAGCCTTCAGCCAAATAATCCATTTTACTTATGAGGATAGTTTCCCCTTTAAGATAGAAATAAAAGTATGTTAAAGCTACATGTTTTTCACTGACACATTTTTCATCACAGAAATTGTTTTAAAAATAACCACAATTATTTCAAATTCAGAAGAGACAGGAGCATGTATTAAAGCATATGTATTCAATTTACAGTCTGACCAAAAGAGTTATTTTGCAACAAGAAAAAGACTGCACTAGTTTACAAGAGAAATTCCAAATCCCTCTGGAAATTTTCTAGACAGAATATTCATGTTTCTTAGCAACAAGAATAGTTCAGTCATTCCAAAGATGATCTCACTTTGGAGAAAAGCATCTTGAAAGAACACAGTAACACGCATATGCAGACAGTCTACAAAAAACTGCTGTATTTTACTGAAACATAAAATCTATTTCTATAGGGCTTAACATAAAATATCCCCCTAGAAATTCTAATAGGGATGCACTTCAACCAGAGAGGTATGTATGAAATTATTTTAATTATCTTTTGGATTTGTGATACATATCACAGCTAAGGCTGGGTATCATTTCTCCTTAAAGTCTCTACATTGATTATATCAACAGTTACCTATATTTTGAGAGCAACCTATCTAGAAATTTATTACATATCCGTTATCAGATTTTACTGAATATCTTTTAGCACACAGCATAAAACATACTATAGTTTCACAACAACAAAACAAAAATGTTAATTTACCTCTTTAATGATGCTACTGACTTCATCGACAACAAAGGAAGCCTACAAAAAAAGTAGAATTTTAAATAATCAGTTGACATATTCTTCTGTTTAGAGAGCTCGAGATCTGTTAAGAACATGCACTAGAAGTTTAATTTATGCTTGTCAGGTTTCTGCTAAGTCAGCAGATACCAAGTCTTCCTTTATTTGCTCATATGTACTCTGGCTCCTTTAATCCAGTCAAGTGAACATTCTTAGCAAAGTAATGAAAAGTAAGAGATGAACTAATATTGGTTGGCCTTTTAAGTCAAGAAAGTTTTCAAATTTTAACTTGGAAGCATTTTAAAATCACATGTATAGTACTTCTGTACATATATATTCTCCTTTCACAATAAGCATCCATGTCTGCACATCAGGGTGGGCTCGCAGAGAAAACCTCAGTGTGCAGACACAGCCTGCAGTTAAATGAAACCTACATCTCCAGGGCACCCATGCGACAAAACATCAATTCTCAGCTGAAGGAAAAACTGTCATAACAATCTCAGCTGAGGATAAGAACAAAACTGCCCCTTGGAAACCAAGGGGGAAATGTAGCTCGCTGGACCTTCAGCCTTCTCTCAGGCTCTGGGGAGAAGATTAAGCACATGGAATCAGGAGAGAGAAGGCCCCAACATTTTATTAATCTTAAATCTACTACCCATTTACATGTATGGTTAGTAGGTTTTCTTGTTTTAGTCCCTCATCTCTTTTTGCCCCCCATGTCAGGAGGCTTGAACAACCCAACACCACTGCTGGGGCACCTTCTCACAGGGCCAGGGAGCACTAATGGGTGCTCCCCACACACCCCATGTGGTGTGTAGGTGAGACACACACCACACTGTCAGTGCTGGGGGGACCTCACAGCCACACCTCACAAACCAGGGCCAAAGAAGAGCACATAAAAGCACACTAATTAATTTCAGAAGACTGATTAAGGATGTAAAAATGAACCTAATCAAGCACATGTTGACCGGGTTTTCACTGGGAGGTCAGTCAGCTTCTCCAGCTGACAAACATGAACAACAGCAAAACTCACATATGCAAGCAGGATGCAGTTATACCTGCACAGGAGAATTTCAGCATTACTTTCATAAATCTTTGATCAGAAGGTGAACAGCCTAGCTGGCTTCAATGACATGTGACACTCAGAAAGATGTGAGCTGATGATCATTCTCCATGACAGAAGAAACAGCATATCCCAGGAGACATGCAGGCAATTCCTTTTCTATAGCTCTTCGGAGGCACCAGCTTGCTTGCACACTTTAACATTTTAAAAAGCTTTTATGTGCTGTGGCAAATTTTTTTATTTTATCTTTATTTTGGCTTTTATTTTCAGCTTCTTGACTTTGATTTAATTTTAATATGCCTTGTTTATTTTCCTGGTACTAAATTTTACAGGTGCACTAGTGTATTTAACCAAGTAAGAACTACAATTATTAAAACACTCTGTCCCAAAGAGCATAAGTTAAGAATATGCATGCCAGACACACTGGCAGACATGAAGACTGCTGTCAGGCAAGATGATAAACCATATACATTTTTTTTTCTTCACAAAGTCTCGAACTCTGCTCAGACATGATATTGAGCACAAACACAGCTCACCAAAGTAAAATGACTTAAATTCAACCCAATTTCTTGAAGGTATTTCAATATCTAATTTGTACTGAAACAATAAAGAGATTTGAGAATATGCTTCTAGAGCTGCTGTTACTTTTCAATCTTCTTCCGTTTCTGAGACGACAAAAGAGAACAAATTTCTGATATCCAGCTTTGCGATTTACGTGTTATAACTGAGTTGCCAAATAATGCAGCACTACCAGTTCACCTTTTAATAAGGCGGCATAAACACTATTTTGTATTAAAAAATTTGTAAGCTTTACAATTTCCCTGCAGTACCTCTATGGCACAAAGAAAGCAGACACGACATTTCAAATGCCTTGTTTAAAAGGCGCGCTTCCGAGGCAACAAACGCAAACTGCAAAGCAGTACTATCCTTTAATAATTATTGAAAACGTATTCGAAAACATCTATAAGAATGATTTTCGAGTATGTTAATGTATGTATGTTATTTATGTCTAAGACTGGCCCAGCCTGGCAACCGCGAGAAGGCTTTTAGACCAGCACAAGCCTGACACACCTTCGCTCCTCTCGCTGCTTCCCCATTGTCTAACACAGCCACAACACGCCGGTGAAGTAAGTGTCACAGCTCAGGAAAAACTGTCTTCCTGCAAGAGCAGTACTGTCTGGGTGCTCAATTAGACCCTTGATTTATCCCACTTCGAATCCTGCTAATGGGGTACCACGCCTCATCGGTGCGTTTCTAACGCGCACACCATGGGCTTGAACCCCTCCTTCCGCACAGAAACAGCTTGCTCGAGCGTCCCTACACCTACACCGCACCGGCAACCCTGCCGCCACGGCACACCGCCTCATCCCGCTGGGGAAGCCAGAAAGCCACGACTCCCCTCCCGCGTTCCCCCCGAGCCCCCGCAGCGGCAGCTCTGCGAGGGCGGCGGGCGCCGCCCGGGGACAGGAGCCCAGCGCACACCCGGACAAGGGGCCGGCTCCCCAGGGGGCAGCAGAACAAAGGCCGGGCCCGTCTCCCGCCGCTGTCCGGGACACGCGGCTCCATCCCGAGGAAAGGTGGCAGGGATCGGGGCGATGGCGGCGGAGGACACTGAGGGGTGGGATCCAGGACGGGCAGGCACCGCCTGAGACCCTCCGCCGACCCTGAAAGAAGGTGCCAGGCGGGAAGCTGTCCTACTTCTGCCCCCCCATCCCGTTACCTCCTCTCCCGACTGGAACTCGTCCATGTTCCCGCTGGAGCCGCTCGCGCCGCCACCGACGCGCACCCCGTCACCCGCCGCTCGCACTGCGCCTGCGCGCCGAGCGCCCGACAGGGCTCGGGCTCCCACCCAGCGCCCTCCAAGATGGCGCGGTTGCCATAGCAACAGCGACCGGGAGCCGGGCGGGGAGATGGCGCTCGGGGCTGCTGTGGGACCGCTGTGGCGCTGTCAAGCATCCCAAAGGCTGGGGCTGAGAGACAGGGAGGTCGCTTGTCACGGCTGTGCTTTTCATACGGATAGCTTGCCGTTTGTGTTCAGTGATGCAAGAGGTCCCTCCCTGGGATGTCCTTTCCTCTTTCCCTGGGAGAGGAGATGGGTCTGCACCTTGTTTCTGGAAGCAGACCTTCAAAACGAGGCCTTCGTTTCAGAAAAATGAATTCATGTATGCCAAGGAACTGCAAAAAAAATGCCCAAACATACCGAAAACCTCTCCCTGTCATTATCTCAACTCATGAGCCTTTCATTATATTTTCTCTCCCCTGCCCAGATGAGGACGAGAGTGACAGAGCAGCTTTGGTGGACACTATGTCCAGCCAAGGTCAACCTACCACAGAAGAATATCTGAATTCCTACAATTCTAAGCAGATCACATTTTTTTAACAGACAGAGTAAGAATCAGGACAATGAAATTAAAGGGCACACTTGTCACAGTTTGTGGATTCCATGTGTGTGCAGTGTTTACAGATTGTCCAAATTACTGATGCTACCAGCCTCTTAGAGCTGCTCTAAGCAGTGGAAGATGCTGTTCAGGCTCAGAATGGCCTGGATGAACTGCAGAAATGGTCTAGATGAAGGAAGAAATAACTTACGGGGTGTGAGTGCAAAGGGCAATAGTGAGGCAGGAATAACCAGCTCTACAATTACAGACGGGGCAGGGTCAGCTCACTCAGTATATGTTCATAGACAATAGAGTAGGGGGTTGTTTAGGTACAGTTTATCTCAATTTGTCATAAGGTCCTGTGGAAAAAAAAAAAAAAGATGCCATCCTGGGACATCTAAACAGACACATAGCCTGCAGGACGTGGGAAGCAGCATTCCTGTTACCCTCTCTACAGTAAGGCTGCAGAAGGACTACTGTGTCCAGTTTTGGGCATTGTATCAAGAAGGCTGTTGGAGCTACAGCCCTGTTGATGGGGCCTCAGCTACCCTAATCAGTTTTGACCTTGTCTCCAACCCTGTGTCAGGCCCTGCCTCCTGTTCCTCCTGAAAAAGGAGCCCCTGACCAGTCACCCCACTTTGGGGCTCTGTGGGCACCCTGCAGGCAGCACCAGCTCTGCCCATCTTGCAGGGATACTGTGGGACTGTGGCTGGCTACTGAGCACGCCCTCAGACCCGCTCCAAGCCTTGTGCTGGAAGCAGAGACAGAAAGGCGAGGGCTATGGAAAGGCTGAATAAGTGGTGCTTGTTTGAACGAAAGCACAAAAGGCTATAATTTGGTTACATTCTTAGCATGTATAAAACACTGTGACAGTTTTCCACATCCAGGGATGAGAAGGAAAAATACAGTGAGTTACATGTGTGGCAATTAAGGCTTTGTTGAAACATTAGGGGAAAGCTGGTGGTAGGGATAATATTCCTCACCCTGGATTTGGCATGCTACTGTTATGTTACTGTGGGTAGCTAGAATCCTCAGGTTGGTTCTGGTCTTTCATTCAGTTAAACTTTTTACTGAAGTTAAGGCCCAAATTAACCAAATATGATGCATATATGCATAGTTCTATGCCCCACTAACGGTTGCTTTCCTTCTATGATACAGCTGAAGAAGGTGATTAAACTTGACAAACACAGGTGGGAATGTTTGAACCCATTTAACTTCATGAGATTATAAAAATGCAGGCTCTTAAACTTTGCCATATGAATAGAATTGCTGTGCTTTGTTTAATTTTTACTAGAAATAAGGAATCTTAAAATACCTGAAACACTAAGAGTGCTTCTGTGTTGTACATACAGTTTGTTAGAGCCAAGAACAAGAAAGGAGATTGTCCTGTAAGAATAGCCTCTTTTATTTGCCAGACTTTGAAATAATTGGGATGTAATTTTGAACTTCATTACCCACACTTAGTTCTGTAATACACTGAATTGGGATATCCAATCCAAATAATATTTTAACTTGCAATTGTTACCTGAGATCAGATTTCCAGCTGTGAGGTAAAATAACTTTCTTCTTTTTGCAGGTGCATAAAAATGAATTGTTTTGAACTTTTATCTATTCTAATTGCTTTTTTATAGAGACCTAAATAGAAAACTACTTTTGTTTCCAGGAAAGAACTGCTTATGATACAAAGTTACAAGTTTTCTGTGCAAGTCCTAGAGCCATTGTGGTTAGAAGCATTTTCACATCTATAGTATCAGAAAAAGAAACTATGTAGAACTCAAAGCCACTTCTCTTCCTGTGTATGGCTTGAAGACTGAGCACATTTTATCAGTCAGCTTTTATAGTCTCATGTGCTGAGTTTCTTTTTAATGTTAGAAAAATTAATATCTTCTCCTTGCTTGTTGCTGGTAACAAAACCAGAGACTTGACAAAAGCTTTTGTAACATTTTAGCTCTTTGCTGAGTGCATTTACTTTTAGCTGTTTTGGGGATGCTTCTCTGAACATACATCAGTAATATCAGAGCCCAAAGGAAGGAAAGGGAGTGGAGAACAGCCACCATTTTTCTTTAAGAAAAGATAATTAAACAATAAGAGTGCTACTCATCTTTTAAAAGCAGTTTACTTTCATGTGTCTTTCTTTGGGGGGTGCTGAAGAGGTAAGAACATCATTTTAATCTATTCTATATGATATTGCACAGAGGGATGCATTTTTACCTACTTGCATGATGTTTTTCAAACTGCAAAGGTATAACGGAAAAGCCACAACTGGAACTTAATTGTTTGTGTTGGGTTTTGTTGTTTGTTTTTATTTTCACTTTTAAGTTCTGGGGTTGGGTGTTATATCACAGATATAATTTTGGTAAGGCATTATCAAAGGACTTATAAGTAATTTGCATGTGCACATGCAGGGGGGTGAAAATTAAACTGTTGCAGCCATGTAGTACAGAATAACATCTGCAATTTTCTTAACTAAGAATAAATTTATGAGATTGGCCTCAGATGAATAGAAAATAGCCAAAAATTACAGTGGCTTTTGTGATCGTTTTTACCCTGAACCTTCTTAACCTGTGTCCTAGCTACTGATGTGTTACATCTATTTTCTGGGTTAATGGATGAAGTAATCCAATTATCTCAAGTCAATGAAGACTGTCACTTTAGAAGATTAGTTTATTTATACTTATTTAATTGTCATTATTTTGCTAATGCTTAAGGATCTGAAAGGAGATCAATAATACATTAAGTGTAAAATTGCTTTGAGGAAAGGCTTGCTAAGTCAGGCGTTTCTAAGTTTAAAAACTTAAAAAATAAGTTACCTTTTGCAAACTTAATCTTGTGTTAGATAGACCTCTTGATTGATCTTCAGTTACATAACTATGTACTATTTTAGGCTGATATAAAAGAAAAAAGTATATTTTTTTGAGATTGCACTCAGTGCATTCATGTCTTCTCCTAAGGCAGAGCCATGTTGGTTATTCCTTCTCCCTTATATTGGCTTTGAGATTTCATATGATATTTTCAAAAAGCTACTGATCCATCTATAATTTAAAATAAAATGTAATAATAATAAACACGTAATTAACATATTCCCTTCAAGTATTATTTTAATGTGAACTTTGTGCTGAAAAGGAAAAATTGTCATGGTATTTACTAAAGAGGTTGCTGCTATTTTTGGTTTTATGTAGAAGACACTCAGCTTTGAGGTTAACTGACCACATAAAACAACTAGTTAACTGGATTCAACGAGTCAACAAGAAAGGAGGGGATCTGCGAAGGTTTATAATGTTGTTTCTTCCTGTCAAAGAGGGCCATTACTGAAGACACTTCTTTATTACTGCCAAAAACCTAATCTAATGCAGACAGCTTTGGTGTAAGAGAAAAGCTCTTTTGCAGTGGTAGAGAGCTTTACAGTCCAATTTGAACACTTCTGTGGAATGATTACAAGTTCAAGTCTGTTTTGGGGCCAAGAATTATCTCCCATTTCAGGGGTTACAATGCTTTTATAATACTTTGTTTATTCTGAGAGCTACCTCATCATAAAGTCAGATTTTAAGTTACCTTTGGATGTGCAAGAAAAATTGTCAGAACACAATGATTGCCAGAGTTGAAATCTTCATGAAGATTAAAAACCCAACAACTGTAGAAGTGTGCAGGTGCAATATTGCTAGAGCTGCTGGCTGCATGATGAATTTTAAGCTTTGTCTGCAGTGTGTGCTGACCTTGCCCAGCCATGAGAGAGCCATGGTGGCTTTTTTCCTCTCTGCACAGGGCAAATGCTGCAGGATGGAGGGCCCTGGCACTTTGCTCTGCAGTAAATTTGTTCCATTGTTTAGTACCAGAAGATGATTCTAGTCTTTCCATCCTGCTCCCTGTTAGCATTAGATTCAGTGCTTGTGATTTATCACTATGAATAGGGTATGGAGTGTAACATATTAAATCAGCTGGTTTTGATGTTTGCAGTATCAACAAGAGGCTGAGATTGAATGCACTTCTGGAAAATCCTGCCCTGGCTAAGGTAGAAACTGTGTCTCCCAGGGGGAATAACTGTGAGCAAGACAAATCAGAAATAAGGGGAGGGTCTAAGCTCTTCCTTCCATCACAGTGTTAAAATCTGTGCAAGTTTGAATAGCTGAAACGAATGGTTTGTTTGTTTGTTTTGTGCATCTCTAAATAAAATTCTGTGTGTCCTCTGAAACTCATTTCTCAAAACAGTCTTGACATATGGAAAACTTTGTGCCCTGAAAGCAGTTGAAGGATGTAGGGGCTTTTGAAAGTGACGTATATTGTGTTAAAAAATTGCTCAAGCTTTCTATGTTTCAAATGAGTAATTTCCTGTGAAATTGCAGTTGGTAAGGAAATAAAATATGATTATGCCTATCTCTGTCTCTTTTGTTTGCACAGGAAACCAATATCTTTTTTTTTTTTCCCTTTTAACACTGCTTCTGTGAAATGCTTTCTCCTTTTGGTGTCTGAAGGGTTTTACAAAAAAAAAAAGAACACAACATACAGGAATGGAATGCTTGCTGTTTATAAATACATGTTATCACCTTCTGCTTTTTTTGGTGGGAAATAAGTTAACTATAAATTAAGTATTTGGAGCAAGCTGCATGTGAAGTAATTACCTGCACTGACAAAAATACATTGTCACTATATATATATGAAGTGTTAGTGGGTGAGGGTTTGTTTGTTTAGGTTTTCAGTTGTTTCTTTTTTTAAATTAAACTCAGTATTTTAAAATAATGCAATCAACATTGTGTCAGCAGTACAGATGGTTGTTCAGATTCTCAGCTGAGGTCCATCAGTGAAACATCAGTAACTGCCTTGGGAAAGCTTTACCCTTCTGACCTAGCATCTAGACCCTTTTCCTAGAGCCTGACTGTGTGTATTTACTCCAGATTAAGTTTGAAATGCTTAACCAGCTTTCATGTACACATCTTTAACATTTTGTGTACCGTAAGTAGAATTATCTTACATTTCTTGTAATAGGCACTAGATGCCAGACAGTAGTACTGAAAATGAATGTGGTGTGCAAGCTGGTTTGAATTGAATAACCATTCTCTCTCTTGGCTTTGCTGTGAAGTATATTAAAATTGTTTTATATTTTGGTGGAGGTTCTGCAAAAATGAAGATCACAGAATACATTCAAACTACAGTTGGGATTCTGTTTTAATTTTACACTTCTCATGTGCTTGTACATGAACTTCTTTGGTTTGGGGCCAAAATTGTTAGTGCACTGAGATGAAAAGAATAACTTTTTACTGTTTCGGTGTATTAACAAAGAGAATAGCATTATTTGTTATTAAACTGTTTATCTAGACTTAAAAGACATAGGTAATTGATAAAAATGACTCTTAGAAATGTCTTTCCTCTTAGTTTTGTGATGTTTTGTCTTTTCAATAAAATGAGATTAGAAAGGGGCATTTTTTTCTTCAAAAATTTTGTCACAAGGACTATGAATTTTCCAGTCACGGGACCTGCAGGCCTGTGGTCAGAACTAACTTAAACTTTTTTATTGGTTATTTTATTTTAACTGTACAAAAAATGCAAAGATATGTACCTGAGTGTTAATGGACGTTATGGTGAGACTCTTTGAAGAACAGGACTGTCTTAAAACCTCTCCTGTATCTGAATTAGTGTATGAAAGGTTTGAGTGTAGCAAAATGTGTTCTTCACATACTATTTTAAATGTCTTGGAAAGAAGAGATAATAACATATATTCTTCATTTTTTTCCTAGGTCCAGAAATCCCATATCTACAAAACCAAATAAAAAACCTCAAACGAGTCCCCTCACTCCTTTACACTATTTCTTGACATATTGTCCCTCCATCTGGAGGCAGTTAAAGCCCTGTCTGGGACATTGCTGCAAGCTCTCATCTCCTTTGGAACTACTTTCAGTGGAAAAAAAAATAAAAAAAGAAAAGAACAGGAAGTTTAAGGACATGAAAAAGTCAAGATTGCTGTGATCTTGATAACTGTTCATATTCCCTGGTTTGCAGAGACACCTAAGTGATGGTTTGTGTGAAGACAGACACAGTCATTTTTCTCTTCAAGGGCATGACACAGTGAAACACATCACCAATTGAGTAAGAGCACAGGCACTTAGTTAACACCCAGAACATTGTTCTGGATATACTAGAACACATAGGATAGGAGTCTACAGAACAAGTGAAATTTGGAGAAAATGGCCTGTGAATTTAATTTGAACTTCCTTAAGGAATTGGAACGAGAGGCTGTTTTGGAAGTCTTGTACCGTGATGAGATGGTGAGAAAAACAGAAGAGGAAAGAATAAGGTATGTGCTCCTCCCCTATTCCTGTATTCTGTTCCTTTTTTTTTTCTGAAGTACTATTATTCTACTTTGTCCTTCCAAATGTACTCCTTTTTATAACTTCTTGTTACCTAATGCTTTTTTATTCTTTGAGAAAACCAAGGATTATCCAGACCCTCTTGAATTTACCATTCCATTGACTCTACATTAAAGATGAGCAAATACTGTTCTGTGAATAACATACTGGATTAATTTTACTTTCAGCCTTCATAGAAAGTTCAGTTGCTGCCTGTACTTTTTCTATGAAGGCCTTATGGCATTCTTATCATGTTCCTATGTATGCATATATAGTCCTAGTAACACAGAACACGTTCAGATCTTTGGCTGGATTATTTAACTTAAGTTGTGCCAATACTGGAGTTAAGAATCATTGGATTCCTGCTCACTGTGCTAAATCCATCACTGTCCCTTCTCACACACAACAGGTGGCAAGCACACAATGCTGTTTCAGAGTCAATAGTTACTAGTTACTAGTGTCAATAGGTACCATTTGTTAGGAAAAGGATTTTATTAAATAACTTCACATTGTGCAAGTATCTCAGCTGGAGAGGATAAAGGATATTTCTCCAGCACTTTTTTTGCTTTATACCATGGCTAGGACAAAGATTTCCTTGCATCTTGTACCTTTCTTTGTGACATTGCATTCCCATGTAAAGAAGGTATTTGTGTGGATAAGGTATAAATTTTTAGTGTCTTAAATGTGGAAACTTAAACTTTGCTTACAGCGAACAGTTATGTAAGTATTACTGGGCATATTAGATGAAAACAATTAAGTGAAAAGTAAGTAAAGGGGTATATAGAAAATCTAAATTGATCAGAAAATCCCTTTCAATTGTTGATGGTGTTGGTAACAGATAAAAATATAGATCTTGATTATTCGTACATGTAATGGAAGCAAAGTTAATGATAAGGAGAGGTTTTGATCTTTTGGGCCAGTGTAGTTTTTTATTTAGCTTTCAGATGATGCATTTGTTATGAGTATTTTTACTTGATAGAAGATCTGATTCTTGAATAAATATAATAAAAAAAAAATCAAATGAAAGGGAGCACCATTTAGTCTCAGTTTTCGTAGATCAATGCGTAATCACCTGCATACATGATTTCAATGCCCTGCTTTGAGAACGCCTAACATGATCACAACCCCATTTATACTAAATTATTTCTCTGTTAGTTGCACAATTCTGGTCACATACAGTCACACTGCAAAAATGCTGTGTGTGGATGCCTTCAGACAGTGCTTAACTGAGGTCACACTTGAGGGCCTATCTCCCACTAGTAATGGTATTGCACAATCAGGGTATTAGCTCACTTTCATGAGGATTTTGGTCTATTTAATTTTTAACATTTTTCTTTTTTCTTTCTTTTTACCTGGGGGGTTAGGAAACTGAAACTGCATCTACAGCAGCTTCGGTGGAAAGGAGCAAAAAATGTAAGCCATGAATATCAGGAGAGATCTTGTGCTCGCTGTCAGAAATCTCTCGGGTTGTTGATGAACAGAGGGGCAGTGTGCAATGGCTGCAGTCATCGAGTATGCTCTGAATGCCGTGTCTGCCTAAATCCCTGCCTTTGGAAATGCACCATTTGTTATGCTCATGGGTAAGAAACCTTACTGGTTTGGATAAGTGCTGTTTTACACTGGTCATCCAATGGATGCCCACTGGTTTTTTGCATCTGTTGCTTAAATAATTAGTGAAACAAAGCCTCTGGCGTAATGAAAATGTTGGCTGGAGTCCTGGTAGCAGTGAAATCGGTGGGAACTTTGTGCTATACTTCACACAGTCAGGATTTCCTTTCCTGTGTTTAGCAAAATGGATCTTCAAGGTAAGCCAGAGGTAGTGGGGCAAAGACGATAGCAGCAAAGCATAGCAACAGTCTAAACCATAGAGAGAACTCCTTCCCCTGACTCAATATTGAACCAGTGCATCCTAACAAGCTGCTGAAAGTGCTGTGCTTTGTAGTATAGCCAATTTCTCGATAATTTCCTAATCATTATTTTATGCCTTTTACTACAGGAGTGAGGAACCTGGATTGATAAATACTAAGTAGTCATGTTTTATAAAAATTTAAAAAGCAAAAAAACACTATTAGGATTTTCTGTTACTATATCATCTTTGTTTTGTTTTGCAGGACACAGAAAACAATCTTTCTTTTACTATATTGGTACAATTTTTATATCAAGATATTCCTTCGTAGTCCATTCTATCTCTTAGAATCTTTCTAAACCAAATATTTTAGAATATTTCCACTTTTGATGAAAAATAATATGTAGGCAAAGAATGATAGTTTTGGAAATTAGTCAAAAGCTGTGCTGGATGATATATATTCCTGTACAAAGGGTGAGGATTTGGATGAAAATTTACTTTATGCCAACACAAGATTAATCCACCACCTCACTCTCTCTGAAGGTGGAAAAATGAGATTAGAATAGTGGGAAATATAAGGCAAGGTACTGGTCTTAAACTAAACAAATTTGTACTAGTTTGAAGTAATTTTCTACAGTTTGGAAGAGAGTTATAGTTTATAAAAAGACAGCTCAGCGCTCCCTGATAGCTGCCCCAAGTTCTGCTTGGGACCATGTCCTCTACCATTGACGTTCCCTGCTTCTCAGAGTAGGCTGCAGCTGTAAGCAGTCAGGATGCCAGGCAGCACAAGTGCCTGGGCTGTGTTGCAAGTTGATTGTATAGACTGGAATGGAACTGGGACTCCTGGCTTCAGAGCAATGCCTAGAGCAGTATGTATCACTTTCCATGGGCAGTCCTACATAGCAGAAAGGAAAACAAACAGAAGAACCTCAAAACTAAAACAACTCCCTCCCAGGGATATCTCCCCTCTGTTTTTTTCAGACACACAACAAAACTGGTCAATGGATTGAGCAGTCAAGAAATCTTAGTTTTATGGTAGGATTGAAAAAGGTTTTTGTATTATTAAATAGTTACCAAACATTTGAAGAAAGGCACCTGGGAACATGATGATTCAAATATCTTTTCATTGTTTTTCAGAGATGTTAAAGTAAAGGCTGGTGAATGGTTCTTTGAGGAACGAGCAAAGAAATATCCAGGTGAAGGTAATCACTGGAATAGACCATAAGCTGCTACGTAATATGTAATCATCATCTAAGTGAAACACAGAATGTAGTCTGCCACTGTATTTAATGTTTCTTCCATTTGATGAGAGATGTGTCAAAAATTGCCATTCAGTGCATCTGTCTGTGCACTAAATAAACATGAACACAAACCAGCAGGATGCATTTTAAAGTATAATTTATTTTGTTTGAGTAATAAGAAAACTGCTGACCATATTACTTTGAATTATTGAGTGTGTAAGACTTCTAAGAAATAGAATGACATAAAACAAATATAGAAATGTTAAAGTATAAATTCAGGAAGGAAATGATCTTGCATCCATCATTTGTCAAAGCTAAAACTTCAGTTGTTTTCACTGAGAAAGTTCTAAAGCTGAAAGAAATGATGGAATGGAAGAAAGAAAAACATAAATAGCTATAAATCAACAGAGAGCTAAACACTTACTATTTTGTTACTTTCAGACAGCTGTGCCATTGCCTTGTGTTCAGTCTTTTCAGTGCCATCAAAAGTACAAAGCCTTAAAAGAAATTATAGAGGATGTGGATGGATCGCTCTGTGGGGAATGTGTTTTGTCAGCCAAGGGGGTGTTAGTTTTTGTTTCACCTACAATAACTGGTGGAGAGGATTTCTTTCCTCTTTCCCTTGAAGTGCCACTTCAGATAGGCAGCTGTTTTATTTTGTGCCTGAACATAGTCAAATGATAGAGTTTCACTTCCAGTATCTGCATTACATCTAGATTTAAGAGTAGTTGGAGAAAAGGAAGGAACTGGGCTTTAAATATGTCTTGGGAAACTTGAATAGGAAGAATTTTATAAGTGTAAGAAGGTAATCAGTCAAATTTTGGGTAGTAGGTGTTCATGAAAGACAACAAGTAGCATATTAAGAAACTAAACTACAGCTCCTGCTAATAAAATTAATTTCAAATTTGAAAGATTTCACTGTAGTCCATTCTAGGTAAGACAATTTCTGATTTTAATGTATTAAACTGATCTTTAACTGACTGATCTTTAAAACCACAATTTTATCCAATTACCGTTATTAATAATTTCCCCTCGATCTTTTCAGTGAGTCTAAAGCTGGTAATTTTATCAATCTCTCTGTTATTGAAGGTACTGACTGTCTCTTTTTCCAGCAAAATAAATGAGTTCTCACTTTGAATTATCAAAGCTTTGTGGGTGCTTGAAGCATTTTGCTTAGTTATACTGTTGAAGTCACAAGGATCTAAAGATATACAGAAGATAAACCTGCAGGGAGAAATATGTTTTGTTTAGTTCCTTTGATTAGACCAACTGATATAATTAAAGAGGTTTTAAAAATGGCAAACTGAAACACAACAGCCGTTGTGCATCCTTCAATCCTGGAGAGACAGTGCCCTCTTTTGGTTTGAAAATACAGCGTAACCGAAGTATTCACTGGAAAGTAAGTTTAACTGAAAAAAAAATACATGTTACAGTGAAATTTTCTCACGTTACAGACTAAAATAACCCAAAGGGTGACATCAGTATGCTTTTTATTAATTTTTTGGTAGCTTCTATCTAAAGAATAAGATCAATATTTTCATTAAAGTGGTATATTGCCTTTAATGGCTAATAAATTTAAAATCTAAGATAGTAAATATTACTTATTAATAATAGAGCATGAATAATGGAGTCTTGATTGAAAGCTGTAATATTGATGAGCTTACTATTATTTCTATCACCACCAAGGTCTACTACTTTTATGTAAGCAATGTTATAGTTAATGTTATAGTTAATGCCATCTTTAGCAAAACGTGGATTATGTGCTGCTTTCTGTATTAGGAATTATTAGTAATTAAAGATACTCCAGATAATTTCAGTTGGTCATTTGTAACATGCTTTTAGCCATTCTTTGTGTTTGTGATCACCTGGGAACAAACTAGAGTTTTATGAGTCTTCATTCTTTGTGCCTGATGAAGTGCTTGCTCCTTGGTGTTCTTTACACCTTGTGACTGCTCACCTGAGGAATGTGACATGGTTGTTATTTCCCTGCAGGAATAGTCTTAACAGAGGGTTTTGCTCATGTTTGTGAGCTAGTCAAGCATTTTTATGGGTGGTCAGGTCTCTTGTAGGAAAAGTGAGAGGAATTTTTCATGAGATGCAAGAGATGACCATGTGCCTGCTCTTATAGACATTTTTAAGCTTTCCTTAGTGTTTGAGTTTTGTGGCTGAAGTGTGTTTTAGTGCAGTGGGCCGGTGCACTACCTGCCTCCTGGACATCAGGAGGCTAAGAGCACTTAGCAACCTGTAGGAATGGGCCTGTTAGCATCTGTATGTGATTGTCCTTAGCATTTGGGAAGAGTTAGTCTGAATGTGTCGCCTGTGAGAGGTGAAGTCACCATAGTTTGTGACACAGGAGAAACTTGTGTTGCTTGGCATGTATGCTAGTGCATTAGGTGGGAATCGACTTCACTCCTCACTTATATGTGCATGAGTTTCTGTAAATACAGGCCAGTTCCTGAAAGGTACTGATTTTAAAAAGTGTTATACTGGCATTAGTAACTGCTGTTGTTGCTAAATGACCTTTGGATTTTTTTTCCTCCTTCACAGGCAGACATGAAACAGTTGGTGCAAAGCTCTTGAAATCTTGTCAGAAACTGAGGTAATACTCAAAAGGACAAACGGTCCTAGGACACTGAGAATTTGTATAGGTGATATATTTTATGTTATAAACTAGCCAACAGTTTGTATTTTTTTATTATGAAAAACAAAATTCAACACTTTTGGAGTACAAATTACAAGAACGTAGAAAAATTGTCACTTTTATCTGTCAGCAATCCATAGAAAAGATCTCAAGTACAACAGAGTACTATGTTTAGAGTAATAGTGTCTTCCTTGAAATAAAGGTATATCCATTATTTTTATGTGCTTATATTTTTTGCATAACTGTTTATACCATTATCTGTTAAATTTGCACAATACTTTTAAATGATCATAGATGAACACTATTTACTAATTGTCATAATAGCATCATTATTGATTCAATGGAAGATATTGCTGATATGACAGTTTTAGAATAAATAGTAGACAGGAAGCTCTGTATTCAATTAGACATTTCCACTAACCAAACTTTAAAAAAAGTAAAAAGTCTAATTTAGAGTGAGTACTTTGACTAGAGGCTAAAGCATGCCCATTGTTAAGTTATTACCAGTGATATATAATGAACAGTCTGCTTAAACTATATGGTATTAAAGTAACCCTCTTCCTTAAAACACAATACCCAACCACAACAACAAAAAGAACCACCAAAAATAAAACTAATGAACTAAACCCCCTCCTCCCCCCAAAATCCCACTTAAAGTAAGATATATAGAGATGGTCTCAATTTATTATAATTATCTGGCTAGGCATAGCTGCATAAGACAGAAACTTATAGTCAGCTAGATAAGATCCTAACCAGAGCTTGCTTTTACGTAAATGTGGTAAAACTAAAAGAGAATCAAAAAGGAAGTTTACCAGCTGCCTTGAGATCTGTGATTGTGCTGTGATAACAGAATCAGTCAGATAACAGTTAGATTCTTTTTCACAGAGCAGCACTATTTACCACAGATGGAATGGCAGGAATGTTGTAAAGGTCCTCTAACAGCTCTGGACTCAGGCAAGGAAGGATGCTTTCATTATTGTAAATAAAGATGACTATTTTCTGAAAAAATTTCTGAAATAGAAATGGGATGTGTTATACAGGAACTGTGTTTTAGAACTCAGAACACAGATTGTAATACTGCTAGCTGTATAGAAGTTTAGGGAGTCTGTCCTAAATTAGGTCTTCCTGGTGGTTCTAATTCAATAATTTTACCTAGATCAGCCCACAATTAAGAAGATAGAAGGGTAGACCTAATTTTTAAGAACAGGCAACAAACCTGTGCTGCAACCCTTAAAGACAGAGGATGTCAACCCAGATTTTTTTTGAGTACAGGAAAGACCATATAATAAAGATACTGTGCATGGACATGGTTTATTTATCCATCTATTGGCATAATATATTAAATGTTGTTAACTGTTAATCTCTTAAATTTCTAGTAAAATTTCTGTCGTACCTCCAACTCCACCTCCTTTCACAGAATCAACAGCAGGAATCAATGTGATGGTCAATGTACGTATCTGCAAAATATACATATATATATATACTCACCTCGTAGAGTTTCATTCATGTGTAAAGGCCAGCCACAGAAACGTAGTAAACAACAACTGCTATAACATCACACTGCCATATAAATGATGCCTTATGTTCTTTGTCATTATTTTTATGCTGTGTTGGTACCAGGAGAGAAAGATTAGAGGCTATGAGGGCTGTTTTCAATTAGTTTTCAGTTTTTGAGGGAAGTGTTCCACCACTCTTCTTGACGCTGGAATACTGCATATGGTTTTTGGTGCCTCACTATTGGAAGACTGGACTGGGATCTCCTGAGCTACCCTCAAACCTGAAGGGGATCCCATGTTCCTAAGATATTCAATAGTTATTTATAAAATGACCATTTCATGTGTCACTTTCATTATTGAGTGAAGAACAGTGAATTTGATGGTTGCCTTTGCATTACAGTTTCTAGTGGACAGAATAGTAGGACATGGCTCAGAACGCATAAAAGTTGCACTGAATCACTATTTCGGTTCATTTTGGACTGGATCCTCAGGTCTGTTTTTTTAAGCCCATTGCAGTTCTGTAAACAGTCTTATGTGCATAGCTGGAGTTTGACAGAACTTTGATTCAGAGGCACAGGAACATCTGTAATAGATAAAAGTATTAACCACATTACAACAAACTGGTGATGTAATTAGCTGTATTTATGAAATTGCTGTGTGATCTTCCTACAAGGAGTTCCACTTATATGTCAAAGACTATGGAACTGAAAAGATTACTTTCCATCTTCAACAGCTGACAGTTTTCAACTATGCGTATGTATGTCCTCAGATATATTTTTCTACAGAAGTGAGCAAAGGGCTGCAGCCTTACCATCTGATATAATCATGGAAACTTTAAAATGACAAATGTTGTGTTTTCTTACTCATGGCATCTCCCATTTGCAGGAACTTGGAGAGTCTAAAAGGTTTAATAAATCTGTGGAAAACTTGTTTTTGTCTCTCACAACACACATAAAAAGTAAGTAGCTTTCACTGTTTTGTCATTCTATAGTAATGAAGTCAAATGTTTCAATTTTTTGGCCACAGTGTTGGCCAAGAAATAGTTATAAAACAAGGATATTGAGTAATGGCTGAAATGATTAATGCTAAGGCTATGCCAACCTGAAAAATAATATAGTAAATCTAATTCTCCTTCAGTATTCTGCTAGTTTTTAAATTTGCTGATTATATCAACCCAGAATAGCTTTCCTGTAAAGATGGAAAAGACTGTAGTATACAATCTTTAAGTTTACCAGGTTTTCAGATGCAGTGTATTTAACTCATGTTAGCACCAAGTAATAACCAATTTCTGCTGTATTGATCTTCATGTTTTCTGTCTGACTGAACCACAACTGACTGTCAAAGAGTCTGTTATTTAATGGAAGTAGAGTTTAATATTTTCGTTTACTGGCAGTTTTCATGAGGACTTCCTTCCTCTTTCTCAGTCAGACTAGTTGAGTGGGTTTTTTGCAGTGCATATTTCTAGGTGCCGTCCAGTCTTAACAACTCCTCTTTCATTCTGATACTTTTGGTTCCTTCCATTCTCTTATGCTGCTTGTTCCTTGGGCTGCAGACTGTGTGTGCACTACACTAAGGACAGCCAGGCAGTGTGAAAAACAAAGGCATCAATGACCAGAGGAAAACTACTTCTGAGCCTTAGGAAGATTACAGAGGCTTGCAAATTTGCATGTATTTGAACAAACCTTAATATTTTCTTACTGGCTTCAACTTACACAACCCCACATGTGAGACCAGACCTGAATAAAACTGGCTTTAGTGCCTTTCTGCCTTTCCCCCTAACCTCTTGCCTTACCTCTTGTTTGGTCTTTCCTTTAGCTTCTTCTACCCACCCTAATGGTCTGTTTTCTTTAACTATGCAAATTCAATGTTGCGTCTGCGTGAACACGTATTAAAGCCATGCAGAGACACAGTGACTGTTGCTCCACACAGAAAAATATAGAGTAGCATAGGACACTATTACTGGAAGCAGATAGATGAGGCAGCACTGAACTGGGTGCAAAGTAATTTATCCAGCTTTCTGATAGTTTGAAGCCTGGTCATATCCCACAGTTACTGGTAAAGACTGTCAGGACTGCAGCAAGCTAATTTATTAGTTCACTACTACCAAATGGAAGATCCTCCTCCACTCACATCTTTTTCTTCTTTCCCTGTTTCTATCCTTATGCTGCTGTGACTTGAATTAGCACTGGTGTTTCTGGACCCCTCTGGAAACTGGTTTAGCTAATTTTAAGGGCATAACATTAACCTGGACAAAACATATAGATACTTTTCTGCTGGTTTAGTGAGTCAATAGGCTCAAGGTAGGACATATGTGTTGGAACATGTACAGTGGAGGGTACCATGTGGTCAGGAGCCAGGGATTGAGGAGGGAAGAGCAGTGGTTGAAGAGGGAGATGGCAGCTACTTGTTAGATCGGCTCAGCTGTGTGAGAAACCCCATGCAGGTGATACCATCCTCAGTTAGGGTAGAGCGGTTTGATTTGTGACAAAATAACAAGCTGTTGCAATCACTGAAGTCAGTAATTAAAAAGCATTGGAAGTCTTACGAAGAGAAAGAATTGGATTTCTTAAGAAACCAGCTTTTTCAGACAATATGGCCTCCCGTGAAGCCTGGTGCTGTGCTGATAAAAGCATTTGGTCACATGTGTCTAAAGTTAGTACTCTGTATCTTATCTAGATAAAAATGTCCTGGATTGCAGAGGTATTTAATACATCCCGCTCCTGTGCACTGAAGTAAATAAACACGGAGAGCTTCGTTATGCCTCTGATTCTATCACTGGAGCCGGGGTGTGTGTGAGAGCAGTGGGAACAAAGGATTAGCGAGTGCAGCACAGAACGGCCATTGTACAGTCTGCTCTTTATGCTGTTACCTCCTGTTCCAGCGTAGCTTGGCAGCAACAGGAGATTATAATCCAATGGTTGCCATTTGGTGAATGTAAAATGAGTTACTGACTGTAGTTTTATTTGCAGTAAAAAGCCATCCTTGGCTCTAGAGATAGTGTCCATCTTTGCTGACGTTTGGGTAGAGAAGCCAAAGGAGGAATAGATATGAAAACTGAACATTCATGTTTCTCACAATAACCTGTTCTGTAAGCTGTTCATTTTAGGACAGTGTAAGGCAAACTGGTGTTTCTGCTTTGACTACTGCTCAAGATATTCAGATTGTATCTATTCCATTAGAACTCTCACTCTCTTTTATGATCTCTGATTTCACTGTGTATTTTAAAAATTGGGTTTCATTTATGGGGGTGGCTTAATTGAGCCTGCATTTGAATAGGTCACATGGTTCCTTAATGATGTACAAAGAGTACAGTAAACATCTGAGGACTGATTGCTGCTAAGAACAAAACTACCCCAGAGTGTCTTTTAAAAATCACACTTGAGTCCCATTGTTTTTCAATACCATCACTGTCATATTGTCTACTGTGTGGGAGGTTTCTCCACAGAGGTTCATGTTGTGAGAAAAGTATTTATTTCTTCTGTATGAATTAAACATATGATAGTCTCTCATGAAGAATTAATAACTTTTAAGTGGTACATGAAATAGCTATCTGGGATTAGCAACAAAGTGTCTGCAGCTAAACCTGCTGATTTCAACTTCAGAAATCATGGATGAGTGCTGCCCTTCCCTTTAAGTGAAATTCTGAATGTACACTGAGGAATAAGAAGTGAAAAGTGGTGCATTAAATGTCCAATTGTCCTGTAGATTTATTTGACAATAAACTAGATGCTACTGAAGCACTAATTCAATAAGGTACTTAAGTATGGCTAAGCTTATCTGTATGAGTAATGTTATTGAAGTCAATGAGGGCTAGTCATGTTCTTAAAATTATATGTGGTTTGGGAACAGAGTATGTAATATCTCTCCTTTCATACATATTTTGGATAAATTTCCAAATATTTTCCAATATGCTCTGCTTTCTGATTTTCATTGTCATATTGCTTTATGTTGTTATAATGATCTTGCTTTTATCCTGAACCAAACCAAACCACTTTACAAATTAAGCTATACATACGGACTGTAGTAGCTATTTCTGCAAGGAAACTGTATTTGATGGCAGTAGTTCTGATGATAGGCAACAAAGAATATAATTTCCAATTGAAATAGCAGGGAAGATTTAGGCAGGCAAAGTATAATTACATAAAATGTGACAAGCACTTGTCTTCCCATCTGTTTCTTACTCTTAGGAGATCAACACTAAAGTTGCAGGATAAAAGTTTGAAAGCTACAGAATTAGCCTATAAATCTACAGGATTGCTTGCAAAGTTTGTTATAGTGACTTTTCTCTTTATTTTCACTTCAGAAATCTCAAAGTCTCAGAATGATATGACTGACAGATGTGTCCTAACCACAGACTTTGGGAAGAATGTGGAAAGAAGGTGGCAAAGAAGGAGCCAGTCTGACACTGCCATCAACATTACAAGCAAGGTATCCATATTATTATACACTGTCTCGAACTGTAAGAGCTGTTTCATGAATGAAATATCTTTGTGAGAGCAATGACTTATACAGTGGAATTTTACTTTTATTGTATGAACAGAGCTTAGCTGATGTTCACTGACCATGATCAGAACTCTGATTCTCCACAGGGTTTTTGACAGTCTGCACAATTGATTTCAGTCCAGAGTTGAAACGTTAGACTGAAATTTTTACAAAGACCTTCATATAGAGAGGGAGGGGATGGGTCATTTTGCTCTCAGGTGTTCACAGACTCTCTTGAGGCAGATTTGATGTCTGCTCTATGTGATTGTTGGGCTGCAGGGATGTACTCTGTCTTACCCTCTTCCTGCCCCTTTTGCTGCTGAACAGGACCAAGCTATGACCATCCCAAAACCATCCTGGCAATCTTTGAGCATTTTTGACTTGGCAGGGAGAAAACATTGCTGTTAGTTGCTGTGCAACTTCCCCTTTCCTTTTGCTTTGGTTACAGTCTCTAACTTTCAGTGTTTTCTTGAGAAGTTTGAGAAAAATCCAGTCATCTGTTTTCCCACAAATTGTGCAGGGCTGAAGATGATGTCACACTTCTGCTTTAAAGTTACACTGAAGATTTTGTTTTGTATGCTTTCAGCTCTCAAGTGACTGAATGTTGTCCACACTCAGTTTTCCACATAGTGGGTACTTACTGAATTGCCTTGTTCATCTGAATGAGGTAAATGTGGTCTGCTAAGTGCCTGAATTAGATGCTGAGAAAAGCTCTTGCTTTGGGCCAGACCTCCTGGCACACATTACTCACAGCTCCCTTGGTGCACATTGTTCACTTTCCTCTGAAGTGTCAGGTGCTGTTAAATGGAAGAGACAGGATATCAAACTGCATGGCCTGGCAGTCTGAATTGGCCCAGCAAGGTCTGTGAACTCTGTGAAATTAGTTCTGGTATTTTTGTATGAAATTAAATTATGAACAGAATTGGTGACAATTATTGGTTACTGGAGTGCTGCTTTAATTGTGGCAAGCCACATTTCAGTGTTAACTTTATTCCACAGGCAGAGCATTGCTCTTTTAAAGCATTGGAGTTGGAGATAATGTGGATTTCAACTATGCTACATCTCACACTGATCACAAAAAATCTGTCATGTTAAAAAGATGGATATGGACTCTTTGGCTTGAGAAATGTATTAGTAGAAGATTCCAAATTATTTATGTGGGGTTTTAATCACCCCTTTAAAGATTTAGGACTTAATTTATGTCCACACTTTGCATTGCAGGTTTTGAAAGATAGATTTCAATGTTGTTTGTGTGCCAGAGCACTATTTCTCTGAGCCAGGAACCTTTTGTTTCATTTAAACCACTTAGACTATCCTTAAGCTAGAATTTTAATTTTACTGGAATTACTGTTGATTTTTTTTTTGTAAACATAATTTTTGACATTTTAGTTTTTTTCATGTTAAAGGAAATTTTACTCTTCTCTTCCCACACTTATATGATGACTTTTTGTGTTGTTACTGTGCGTTTAAAAACTACTTTTAATTTCTGTCAATGGCACTATTTATTATTCTTCAATTTATTTTTTTTCTTTCCCATCTTTGTTTTCCTTTAGTAAGCGTAGCTGTTTATATCCCTACTAGAACTATACCTTAAGTTATGGGACAGAACATATTTTAAATTACACTTGCAAAACAACTAATTACATTTATAATGAAATATGATGTAGAAATCTTACTTGTTGTGCTTTCCACACCAGAGAGAACTTTTCATTATCAGAGACTGAATCAAAACAGTAGATTTTTTCCCCCTGGAAAGTGTGTATTTTTCTCTTGGGAATGACTGTAAAGTAATAGCTGAATGTGCAGTATATAAAACTGGGGCACCACTTCAGTCTCAAGAACATTATCTGTTTCTTAGATAAGTTTTCTAAATTTGTGATGTGTTCAGAGCTTGATTCCTCCAGATTAAAGTTTAAAGACATTATATTTAACCTCAATATTAGTGAGAAAACCCCAATGCAATAGCAAAAACCACCAGCCAGTGTGAAATCTGGATTTGGGAAGTTAATTGAATAGTGTTTTCAAGGGCCTCTTGTCATCAGAATCTCTAAGTTTATTAAGGGAACTGCAATTATACCTGCCTTCCTGGGGGAACAAGCAAGCATGTGCAATGTGTGGAAGCTGTTTGTGGTGCATTGGTAGCTGTGGGATACCTCTCCTGTGATATTAGAGCTGGGCTACGGGGGAGTCTTGCTTGTGCAACCTGATGCTAAGTTTAGCACTGGTAGTTATGGTGCCTTGTCAGTCACTTATTGTCTGTATTACACAACCAAAGTCTTCCTGATACAAGTAGAAGCTAAAATTCAGTGTGTAGTAGGCTGTCGTGTTCAGCAAATTAAATCTGTGGTGGTTTAGGTTTTATAAGGCAGGAGGCAATTTCTGTGCTGGGAAATACACTATTTTTGTTTTGTTTGGGGTTTTTGAGACTGTATTCTCAATGCATTTTCTGTCTCTTTCCCTCTCACAAGGCAACATAATTCTTACATCTCTTCTTAAGGTCAGGCAGTTATTACACATAACAGTATCTCTGTGTCATCATAACAGCATTATGGTTAGGATTTTGCACATCCTGTTTTTTTCAGAAGTAATCTCAATATATTATCTCATCTGTTGCCCTCATTCTTTAGTGCTTTCTGCTGACTGTGCAGTAGGGGCTCTCAGGTTTGTTAAGTATATATTACCTGTTTCTTTCATACAAAAAAGTACCAATTCTTTTTGTTGATTTTAGTCAGATTGTATTCTTTCTAGTCTTTCAGGTAACCTCTGTTACACAATTTGAAAAAGAAATTATTTTTTTATATCCTAACCATATAAAATTTCTCACCTCACTCTTTTTGGACCCACTGAGCTGTGAACATGTTTTTCATAGATTGTATTATCCAGGGAAAGTGCCGGAATGAGCTAAAATTTAATTTCAGCATATTTCTAGAGCTAAAATTTAATTTCAGCATATTTCTAGCCATATGTATTAATCTTTTGGCACTTCTTTCTATTAACTGTTGTTCTGCATAACAGAGGTGGCTGAAGAAAAATCTCAAGGAGTTTTGCTATATCTATCTGTCTATCTCAATTTTTCTCAAATTATCAGAGTTTTCATGGAAAAATTGGAAAGGTGAATGGACATAGTCAAAGCAAAGTCAAGAACACCTTGGAAATTTAAGCTTTTTCTATAAACAAAGTTAAATATGAACTTGTCTTTTTCTATTTTCAAGTCCCTTTCAACGTACATTCATTCTTGCATAGGTAAACATGGGCATGTGTCATACATATTGCAAAATACTATTTTTCATTTCCTGGAGGCAAAATTATTGTTTTTCTTCCAAAATTACTGTTTTGTAAAGGGCTAATAAGGCCTTTTATTAGTATATTACTACTTTTGGTGTATTATTAGTAGACTGTTGTTAATAATTGCTGTGGTAGTGATCATTACATTAGCTAGTGGTATGCTGATTTTAGAAAATTATTAATATAGTGAATGTACTACTAGCTGGAAGGAGAGACTTATAAATCAACATTTAAGTTACTACATTATCTTTGAAAGTGTGCCACCTGCATGACCTTGATCAGAGTCAACTGTAGCTATTTACTGCATTTTCTTTTGATAGCTTTCCTGAAGGAACCAGGACATTTTCTTTATCTTAAAAAAAACTACTTTCTGAATTTCTTACAGATGAAAAGTACACCCAGTCTGCAACAGCTCATCACTGGGGCCCAAAATGACAGTGAAATTCTGACAAAAAGTAGTTGCAAGGAGGAAGAAGACATAACAACCAGTTCCACGAGCGATACGGTTTTCTGTGATGGCAGAAAACATGTAAGTTAAAGGATGAAAGACATAGAACAGATGCTTAAAGGGAACAAATATAAAAGCTTGTGCAAAATGTTGGTGTATTTTAGATTATATTACAAAATGAAGGAAGAATTTTACTTGAGTTTGTATCTGATGAAAGACTGACTGCCTTTGGCATGGTCCTCATAGTAACACTGTGAACTTTCTGAAGCATAAGCCAAATCAAATTAATAATGGATAATTGATAGATGGATACATCAATTAATAGTGAATAATTTATGAAGCGGCTTCTTCTGAATTTTGCAAATACAACTAACATTCTTCCCAATTTATATTAAGGTTGGGATTATGAGCATAGTACTTTCTAATCTAATAGTTAGCTTTTTCTCTTCAAGCTTCATTTAACAGAAGGGTTTTGTCAGTCTGCAAGAACTGTGGTATTGGAAATGTCAGTGGAAATTCAAATGTCAGAATGTCAGTGAATGAAGAGGAAACTGACAGTGATGGAAGCCAGAGGAGCAGTTCATAGGCTTAGGGCATGATATTGAATCATCCTCTGATGGATGGCATTTTGAATACTGCAGATGAGAGAGGGGGAAGCTGGTTATAAATGAATTCAGCACATGCTTTAAAGCCCCTATGATTAACTGTGGAAGCTAATTTCTATGTATTAGTGACAAGGTTAAGCAGGGTGAAGTATCCAAAGAATTCATGACCGACCTTGTAAAATGATTTAGGGAATCAAAATTAAACCAGCCTGCTGGCTTTACAGAGAAGTATAAACACACACAGGGACCTTGGTGCTCTCTGACAGTTTACTGCACTGTGGAGTCTGAGGTGTTAAGCTGACAAATGGGTAATAACTTGTGGATTACATTTCTGATGCTATAGACCATTTGAACTGGTCTATAAAGGGCTCAGGCTTAAAACTGTAATATTTTTACTATCTTGTAAGAGGGGACAAATTCCATTAACCTTCTCTTTATGGATAAGTACTGGATGTTGAAGGCCACTCCATAAAAATGTATCTTCCAAAATATCAGCTGGCATTGCTTCCAGTCATGCCACCAGAAGTACAATACATGAAGTCATTGCTAAATCCCTGTTCGCTGAACAAAAAGGATGGTGACTTCTACATTGAATGTATGTGACACCTGAGCAGGTAGGAGAGGTGTGGTGATATTCAGTCCAGAACACCTATCCAGCCTTTCTAAATAAATAAGGTGTTCTGTGGAATAAATATTAGGGACTTTTGCAGAACCTTTTTTTAGGACATGAGCTAAGACAAAACTCTTTGTATTCCATTACCATAAAGGATTTTGGTGGAAAATAATAATTTTCTGGTCAAGTGAATAAAAATATGTCAGTGAGTGAAAGAGCAGAGCAAAACAAAGCTGCAAAGGAGATTGATTACACTGATAAACATCTTATGGAGGGAGCAAGATTACATGCAACAAGCATCAGGTCAAAAAAGTCCTGACACTTCTTTTGACTTCCTCAGCAAGCACTTGGCCCTTCTTTTGTCGTGTATGTCTGTTACTTAAAGTTTATAAGATAGAGCAGATAGGTGCTTTAATCTAATGGATCTGTTGGTGTGAATTGAGTATTTGGCATGCTGCACAAATGAAGAAAAGTATCTACATGGAAGAGAGATATGATCTTATAAACTACTCTGCAATCTTAGCTGCTGGGTTGTGCAATCCAGAACTCCTTGGTTAACCAGTCCTGTGTGGGTTGGTGTTTATTTTCAGAGGGAGGAGTGATCTAACACAGATATCTTAGCAATCTAGGGCAATGTTGCTGTGAGACTAATCACAACAATTGAGTCTTCGTGACAAATGCAATGTAAAAAATTCCTAGGGCTCACCTTAAAGAATATCATTATAAATGAATGGAGACCAAACTATTTTTAGTTGATACGTTGTTACAGTGAAGGCTACATAGCACCATAAAGTTACGTGTCTGGGCTGGGCCACAGAAAGCATTATAGTCTCTTCCTTCTTTGCCCTGTCATGGCTTCTGTAGTGCTGGATGCAAGTGGTTTTTATATATGTGGATGGACAGCATCCAAACCTTTGCCCCAAAGGTGAAAGTAGATTGAAAGGAGAACAAGGTGAACTAGGAGACATCTTCTCTTTGCACCAGAATACAACAACAGGAAGTCTTCCTATTTTAATCTTTCCTGAATCCTACTGGTCTGCAGTACGAAGTGTGCAATTTTTATGTGGAATTGAGGCATCTTGTAAAGTATTTACAGAATGTGCAGGCCACTTATGTTTCCTTTAATACATGACAGAAACTAATGTCTCAGTGGTGTACTCTACTGTGCGCTATGTACTAAAAGGAGTCTAATTCAATGTTTTGTACATTCTTAGATTTCAGAGGTATTTTTCAATCCCTTTCAGACACCCAATTTTCTCATGGGAAGCGACATAGCAGTTTTATTCTAAGACAATTTCTAGATCTAGAAGTTACTTAACAAAGCAATTTCCTAGCCTAGAAAGCTTTGCCCTAGAACAGGGCAAAGCAGTAGTTATTGCAATTACAGTCATAATTTTCACGGCTGCTATGGAAGCAATGGAATGTTTTATACAGGTTACCTCAAATTTTGTGATTTGCAGTAGCTTTACAATAATGTCTATGAAGATACTATTAAAGGAAATAAATGTTTTGTTCTGTTTGATCTGAAACTCGTTTTCCCAAATGTTTGTCTTTTCTTAGGGAAGTTTGTTTAGTCTTAACAGCACTTGCACTGAATCTGGCAATTTTGGCAAAGCTAATGTCACAGGAGAAATAGAGTTTGCCTTAAGATACATCTTCAGAGCTTACATCTTGGAAATTTGCATCAAGGGATGCAAGAACCTGGCTTATGGAGAAGAGAAGAAGAAAAAGTGTAACCCGTAAGTATTTTGCAGAGGAGGAGAAAAAACATAAGGCAAATATTCTGGTTTTTTGAGATACTTGTGCATGTTGTGATTGAAATGGATTGATATATGATGGTATGCCATATTGGCACTTTCAAAACCTCCAACATACGTACCAGGCCTTTGTACATATACACACTGCAAGACAAATACGTTTCATACCAATGCTTATTCCATTCTTACAATTTTCTGCTAGGAATTGTCCCTTTCCCTTCTTGTGAGCAGGCAGTTCAGTATCTATGTTGCTGATGAGTACCTTTGGACCTCAAGAATAGCTGTTCAGATTTTAGTTCTTAAGTTGTGCCCAGAAAATTAATATGTAAGTGGCTGAAACATGAAATGACCTGTTCCTAATATGTCTGCTGACTCACTGTGGCTCACTGGGTGATTGCTATACTACTTAGGTGCTTTTATCTTCTGTAATAAGAGTAGAAATTTCAGATGCTGCAATGGATCTTAAAGTCTAAGGCTGCTTAATAATTACGTATCATAGTAAGAAGAGGAAATCCACTTCTGTGGATAAAATATGCCATAGAAATTTTTGCTGGACAGTTAAGCCTTGGTGATTTATCTCTTTATTGCTTAACAATGCTCTCTGACCATGCAGCAACCACCGATAGAAAATCAACAGGTAGAATACCTAACTACCTTGTCCCTGTTCTTGTCCCTGCTGTCACACCGTGTTCGAGCATTTGAGTGACCATGTTGGAACTGAGGATTTGCAGTCACCTTCACCCAGAAGGTCGAGGGCTTTTGCGCATCTTGCAGAGAATAGTCATAAAGACAAGCTTGGTGATGAGCAGTGCCTTGCTGGAACAGCAGCTTGTGGAGCAGGACAGTTTGGGAGCACTTCAGAAGTGGGTCAAGGTTCTTTAAGTCCCCTGGTAATTAAGCCAGGCAAACAATTACAGGAAGGCTGAAAGGCAATGTGGGAAGTGTTGTGTAGTAAACATTATGTTCTCTATTGGCACATATTTATATATTTCTGTTGGTTTCCAAGCCAACAGAAAAATTATAGTATACTCTCTTAACATGCTTGCTGAAAAGCAGACTTTTAACTGATGTTTAAAACCTGTTGAATTACTTAGCTTATTTGCTGTTTTGAAGTCTGACTGGCTACATTTTAATTAAATTGATTTGGGGTCATAGAAAAAGAGGCTAAAACTTCTAGGACTTGTGTATTTTAGAAAGTAGTTTTATCTATGGATAAGTTCAGAAAAAATAGGGAAAATGTGTAAGTTTTGCAGCTATGATATGAGGTACAGCTGATTTTTATTTACCCAGCAAGTTAATCAAAAGGCTGTTTTAGAATTGGTTTAAATCATAATACGTGAAATATATACAACAAATACAGTTTAAAAATATTTAGTATTAAGTAAACAATCACTCCTTTCCCTGACAAGCTGTGAGCACTCTCTATGGCTAAAACACCTAAGTTTTGAAGCCATAACCCAATTACAGCCCACTGAACTGATAGTAAGGAGAATATTTAGGTATTAGTGTTCACTTGACCTACACATGAGAAACTTTGGGTAGGAATCATTACTGCTGGATTTTGGTGCAACTCAGCTTCCAGAAACTTTTTTACTGGTTTTCCTTGAATCAATGTTAGGGCAATTTTGACCACTTTTAGACAATCTCCCATTTTCATTCTAGTGGCTGTTAGAACAATTAGCATTTTTAAGACTTATGAATTATTATGTATTATTTATGTGATAATACCTTTTTTGCTACATGGTACCCGGTGTTGTGAAGACAAGATATTTTCTTTATGAACAAGCAGCAGTGATCCTAAAGTTGATTGAGGTTTTTTTTTTTCCTTTGAGCACATAATATGCTGTTTGTTTTCATCATAAAACTGACACTAAACCTGGAAGGTGATTTCTTTAGGGGCTATTTTATCAGAGGCCAAGAGTACAAAAACAGAAGATTCCTATTCAGATCCTAATCCTTTCCGAGTTACAATGGAATTTAAACACATTAGCAGAATGATACACAGGGTTCCTTATAGTCTATCTGCTTTTACTGAGAAAAGATATAAATCACATTTTGTTGATGGAAACTTACAAAGTCAATAAAATTGTTTAAGAAATAAGAAAAACTCCTCTCATCTAATTGTTTTCTCCCTTCCCCTTCTGATCATTTTCAATGTATCTTTCTCTCTCTATATAAGGTATGTTAAAGTTTATTTACTTCCTGATAAATCTCCTTGGAGTAAGCGAAAGACAGCTGTCAAAAAGAGCACAGTGGATCCAGAGTTCAATGAGACTTTGAAGGTACAGTTTGCAACTGTGTTGCTGCTAAGTGTGCTTTTCTATGGTACAATCCTGCAAGTTCTGAATCGACCTGATAGGCCAAATTTAGGAGTCACTGACAATAATAACTTTAAAAATTATGTTTTTTTCTGTCCAAATAAGAGAAAATGCTTTTGGAGTTGCAACAGTAAATGGCAAACCATTAGAAGAGTCTGCCTTTGTCCAAGAGAGAACTTTTAATGAATAACAGTGTTGTTCTGAGTTATCTTGTGGCAAAAGCAAAGTGTCTTCCACAGACATGGGTTTTTGTACGTTCAGGAACTGAATTCAGTGAAAATGGTCAAAAGTGCATAGCACTGTTACAGGTGAACTACATCATGCCACTGAGATCCAGCTTGGTGGGATTCAGCTGCAAGTTAAGGCACCTGCATTTAGAGGGAGTTGCATGTGTGAGAGCTGGGCAAGTGCTCCTGGGAATCACTGGAGCCCAGGGTGATTCAGGGTGATTAGCCACAGAGCCTACACCTGGCTTCTGATTCAACAGCCTAAATATGGATAGTGATTTCCTTGCCTCTCCATTGCCTTCAGCTTTCAGTGCAGGTCACCTATGGGCTGGGTATCATGTTTGCCAGTCTCATGTGGGTATATTAGATACCCACATACCATATACCATGTGGTATATTAGATACCCAACAATGTCTCAAAGGGCTCTAACTATGTTTGGGGAGTGGATCAAGGCTTTAATTAGTGATCACCTGAGTTACTTCCTTGCCCCTGATGACTGACTGCATTAAGTAGATGTCCACTGAACAGGATGGGAGTTTCAGCACCATCATTAGATGTCTTAATCTTGAACTGGCCTCCAGAGCAGCCAAATTCTGCTGGGAGCGTAAACAGAAATATAAAAAAAAAAAAACAACCCCCAACAAAAACCAAACCAAAAAAAGAAACAAACAAACCAAAAAACCAAACAAATGAAAAAAAAACCTAACCCAGTAAAAATGGTCAAGAATTATTTAAAGTTCTGAATTAATAATCAAAATCTTTAGCAAGGCAGGTCAAGGTATTCCTGGAATGTTGATATATATTTGAATGAGCATTATTTAGCTTTTAAATTGTGGGGTAATATGCAGATTGCAAAGCATACCCAGACATCATGGTTCATATCTGCCTTCAGCCATGCTGTGCCTGGGCTTCCTGTAGGCAGGTCATGAACGTGGGCTGCATTCATCCTGTGTATTGCTCTGTAAATGCTGTTTATCTTTCTAGTACAAGATTGAATACTCCCAGCTGCGAAGTCGGCAACTTCAGATCTCTGTGTGGCATGCGGGAGCACTCAAATACAGGGTGTTTTTGGGGGAAGTAGTGATTCCACTGGCAGCATGGAATTTTGAAGAGGACTCAATGCAGTTATTTGACTGGTATCAACTCAAACCCAAGGTGATTCTTAGTTTTTGTTCTTAATTTTATTTTAAGAGCAAGATGCTGTAAAGGCTATGAAAAAGATCACCCTTCTGAGATCATTGAGGGAAAAATGCTGTCAATCCAGCCCATTAGTAAGATGTGTCACAAACACAAATAAGCTCTGACAAAGATGTGTAAGAGAATGATTGCAGTAATGCAAACTTCTGTATGTCCCTTTCTTAAGCTTGAAAAGCCTGAAGATGATCTTACCCAGTACAGCGGTGAACTCCTCTTGTCTGCAAGACTCTTGGTACCAGCCCAGTATAAAAATTTCCAGTTTGAAGGTATAAAATGTTTCAGCATTCATAGAGGTCTTTTCCAGTGTAAATGGTTCTATGATTCTGTGAATCCCTTGGCTAGAAAAGAATTGATATCAATGAAGGACTGGCAATGTGTCCATGTAATATTCCTGTGTGGGATTTTTAACAGCTACAGCAAATGGTGCTTTGTGGTGTATTAATTTTTTCTTTTCCAAATGACCCCAAAGTTATCAGCTTGCTTTCTTCAATTCTTCCTCCCTGTGCAGGCCTGTATATTGGGTCTCTGCTTTGTACCTAGAGCTGTGAGAGGAGCAGTATCACACATGGGTTTGGCTGTTTCTCCTGCTTCTGACTGTTCCAGAGAAATGTTTCTGTGGGTACTGTCCTGTGTTGACATTTCACAAACACAGCAGAAAGCTTTATCTTTGGGACAGAAATCACAAAGCAGCCTGCTACTCATTGCTTGGTTTTCTTTGTGTGAATCATACACTGTACAAACATGTTAAAATCTTTCAAATATTCCTAGTGCAGCCTTATGACTCCTTATCTGAGTAGTACCACTTAGGCATTCCCCTACTTATAGCAGCATCTTAAGCTATGAGCTGAACTGACTGGGCATTTCATGTGATAAGGGTTCCCTTTTTCAGGAAACAAAGACCAAGGAGTTCCCAACTGCCAGCTTCAGATTATGATATTTGGGGCTAAGAACTTGCCCATGCTGAGACCTGCTGGAGTGTTGAACTCCTTTGTTAAAGGGTATGTATGAGACCTAACACTACAAATAGGAAATGTCACGTGTTCCATGCAAACGTATGTATTAACATGTTTTCATCAGCAGGCTGCATTTGAAACTGCCATCGTCTACACTTACACTTCCTTGTAATGGCTTCATTTGAGTGCCTGCAGAACAGCAGCAGTTTGCAGAGTGGTGACAGGTCCCACCTGCCCTCTTGGTCTTGAAATTTAGAATTTAATGATGTCATTAAAATTTAGAGTTCACTAGTTTAAGTATGTGCTTTTAGATATTAGGAGAGGAAAAAAATTTGCAAACAAATACAGTATCGTTATTCCTAGTTTCGGTTTTTGCAGAATTAAGTAAAGCTTGGGATACATTGAAAACTTTTATCCTCTTCCTTCCAGATGTTTTGAAAGAGAAGGGACTGAATTTTTTTTCAGTATGCTGAGTAGCTTGTATGGGGGATCATTTTACTTTCCTATTGTCAGGCATCAGATGCCATTAGAAATATGATACTGGGGTAAACTTACATCTCATAACACTATTTTACCTGCTGTGGCACCTATCTTTGGTGAAATGGGTGAGCATTTTAGCTACTGAAAGACAGGTTTTAGGCAGTATTGAATAACAGCACGTGGAGTAAAGACTCCTTCAGCAGTCAGTGACTGCAAAGTTAAAGCAGACCAGAAGAACCTACTTGCACTCACATTAATGACAAGCAGGAGAAGGTGCAAATCCCAAAATAAACACACTAGCACCATGTTCTATCTTGTACTTAAGCTAAACTTTTTTGCTCTTTAAGGTAAAACAAAGAGCCTTAGTTGATTATTGCAAATGCTCTGTTTTCTTGTTGAGAAATCAGTAACTTCGCTGAACTCTTATTTTTTTGGGAAAGTTGTCTTATCCTTCCAAACCAAGCAGAGGTAAGGCAAAAGTCTCCTGTCCTGAAGAAAGAAGCCTATCCTCAGTGGAAACACTTGTTTGTCTTTGATGGTGTGACCCCAGCTCAGCTACAGCAATCATGTCTACACTTGACTGTCTGGGACAAGTCAACTTTCAGCTCAAGTGATCGATTCCTAGGAGGAGCCAAGCTCGGTACAAGTAAGTACTTTACCACTAAAAGTTGAAGGTAATTTGGGGAAAAGGTCTTTTAGTTTACATCCTAAACAACAATAATTATACTATGCTATTTATTACCTGCTATCATGTGCCTATACATGCAGTCCCAGCCTCTGTCATAAGCAACTTGCAGTCTTGGGCTTTGATCCTGCAAGAACTGATGCATGTGCTTTAGTTCAGGTCTGTGGGGAAGCTCAAGGTTTTCAGTGGAAATTTTCAGGAAAGCTATTTGTTAACATGGTGACTTTTGAGGTCAGAGCCATGCCAAGACAAGCACAGAAACGGCCTGGCTCTAACTCCACCTAGAGCTCTCTGTATTTTTAAAGACTTATTCCCTTAACTGTTTTTTATGAATTGGCTAATTTTAAATGATTTCTCATCAAAAGAAAGCACAAGAACTAATGATCTAGTAGACTCCAACCTTGCTTATGTTTGTGATTATCATTTTACATCCACAAATCAATCCAATCAATGAAATACAGAAGGTGAAACTTGCTCAGAAGGGGCTATTGCATGTGCGAGTTTTGGGCTCTGTTCTAACATAAGAGCAAACTTTCTTTCTGAAGGCTGAGAAACGTTTGAGAAACATCTGAAAAACCCTCTGCTTGCTAAATAGGCCCTGTTTCCCTGGTAGTTGAGCAGGGAAGCATTATCATAGAATCACAGGATCATAGAAACAGCTGGGTTGGAAGGGACCTCTGAGATCAAGTCCAACCCTTATCACTTGAAGGCTGACCAACAGAGTCTCCTAGCCCCATCCTCCCCGAGAGTAAGTGCTGTGGTTTCAGTATTTGAGATGACAGGTTCAAAAAAGATTGAGGCTGTCATGTTGTTTGGGTATCAGTGTGCACTTTAGAGGAGTATTATCACTAGTGGTAAGTCAATGTTTTGCAGGCTTCCTCATGAACTTTTTCTGATTATCTGACCCAGCATTTTCCTTTCTGATAGAGCAGGGGCTACCTGCTTGTAAGTGATCCAAGCCCTAACCTTAGTAATGCACTGAAGGTACTGGAGATGAACTGAAGCAGGAGATTTTGTACCATTCAGCTATTAATAGTGCACACACTTGCTCCTCTGCTTCTAGTCATACAACCAAAAACTTTTTATTTGCTGCAAGCAGAGATCTTCAGAGAGAAATCCTAGTTTACAGGATGTAAGTAATACTTCAAAAGTATAAATACAATTTATTGCAATTAGTGCCTTAGGAGCTGAAATTACTGTAGAAGTGGGTGAACAGGTTATTTTGTTAACCAGTCCATGTGGGCCTGAAGCTGGGTAAGGCTTAGTGAAAAGTAACTGACCTTTCCTTTTGCTTTCTTGCAGAGGAACTGTTTGGCTCTACAGACCTTGTTTCTCAGTCAGTGCTCCAATGGCAAGAAGTGCTCTGCAACCCAAACATGTGGATGGACTTTACACTTGTACTGCATTCAAATAAGGAAAACTTTAAATCATGAGAAATTATCACACAACTTTTCCTTCCCCATTTGTGATATTTTAGACTTCCCCAGACTTCAGGTCTGGGGAAAGGTATGATGCAAATGCATCCACTCTGGCTTTTGGGGAATAGACTTATGTATTTGAAAGTGTGTGACATTCTGAATGTCTTATTTCTTAAAAAGTAAAGGCTTTAACTTGTGTTTCTAGCTGGAGTATAAGGTTAATATTGTTTCTTCAGGAGTTACAGTCTCAGTTTGAGATGCATTATGCTGACAAAGCAACAGTAGCCAGACAATATGCAGTTTTCCATTTCTGGGCATAGCCAAACTCTCATTGTTTAGTCACAGCTAGGAATATTTCTCAGAGAAAATAACTGTTACAGGAGTAAAGTTATGTGCTTTCACTCTGAGGTTAATGTTTTATACACAGAACTGAAAACTAGCTTATCTTTGTCTGCTTGCTGCAAAGGGGAGATGCTAATAACTCTGCTTCAGAATTACCTACACTGCCACTATTATTTCACATGCCACTAAAAAGCATTGGCCTGTAGCTACATCTCTCAAATGTGTGCTGCATCATAGGTCTTAGAAAGTTAAGGTACAAATTCTCCCTCAGTAGGAGGGACAACAGTGTCCCTCAGTGGGACAACAGCTGATAGACTAAGTGTGGGTGTAATAAGTTCCTTCTTATCTGCCGCTGTAAGACAGCTTTAACAAGTCTGATCCATAGGGCGTACAGCATGTGACAAGAATTTAGCTCCTGACTAAATGACTTTATCATTTATTCATGTGTACTGGTGGAAATGCAAACTTAGGCCAAACTACTGCAGTAATTTGCCTTGCCTCGGATGTAGTGTTACAGTTAGCAGAAACTTCATATATACAACTGTAACTAGTGCTGCTGTGTTATACTTTTGTTACTGCAAGTATTGCCCTTTCTTCCTTTATAGGTCAGTGTGGCTTTTAAGGATTTAAGATTTAAAGACACAAGGACTAACAGGCTAAGCTGAGGAACTAAAAGAGCAGTAGTACACCTTATACAGAATACACCCCACACAAGAAACACTTGACTCCACATCCTTTGTTACTTTGCAGATCTTTTATTTAGATGTTTGCTGCTGCAAATAAAAAAAACCCCACACAAGATTCTACTCACGTATAATGCAGCATAGATATTGTAAATGGAAGAGAAGAGGTGACAACATACTGTATCTCACTTTCTAACAGATTTTCAAGGAAAGGGGGAGAGTGGGGGAAGAATGGTCACAGAAATGCTCTCTACTAGAGAGAATTCAACTGTGATATAAACAAGCAGTCCCTTCATCTTTGGAGTCTGAAACTTTAAATCAAACATTTAAAAAAATTAGAAAATTTGTTAGAAAAATAGGTGCAGTAAAATTGTATATACTGGATCATGTGTACATATAACAGTTTTCATTAAGTAAAAAAATGATCTTTACAAATAATGCTTTATAGTAAATAATCAGCTGCACTGTATCAGACTACAGTGCTGTTTAGGCATTTTTACAGACACAAGTCTTATTAAATCTGAAAAGTAACAAAATATACAGAGCAAAACTATTTCCCTTTAAACTAGTACTGCAATCCACATGTTGCATGTTTTTATATATATATATATATAAATACTACACTATAACTGATCAGTAATGAAGTTGGAATGCAAACACAGTAGTGTATTTGGATTCCAACAGAGTATTTGCTACTTGTTACGTGAAGAGGATATGAGTGTCCCTATGCCACACTTCTGAGCCATCACTGCAGAAATTCTCCAGTTGAGAACAGTAACCAGAAAACGCCTAATTTCTACACAAAGTAGTTCTGAGGTGTTGTCAGTTCTTTTGTGTGTGGGGGTGGGCTGGGGAGGGGGAACATGGGCATCAAGACCAAGGAAAAAACAGGGCGTACAAGCACATGTGCAAGGTTGTACACACTCAGGTGCTTGCAAATCCTGAGTTCCAGAACCTGTCTTCTCAACTGCTGGACTTCACACTGTAACTAATAATACAAAGACGTATGGCACAAAATTCACCCACAGATGCTTATTTTTTAGACCAGGATGAATCCAGCACCTGCACAGGACATGTATCTTCAACTAGAAGCACAGCCTGTTAAAATTTGTCTTGCTTAACGAGAGATGTGACATAAGGCCTTTTGGCACTAAGCAAAGGCATGAGCAAGTTACCAGGATCAGTGGTACAATAAGTTTTTGACTATATCAAATTTCAGAGAAGGTACAGGATAAATGGGAGATTTAAACACCTCTGGGTTTAGAGAACATTTGTTAAGTGTCATACAGTGATGCCTCCTCAGGAAAAAAAAAACAAACCAAAAAACCAACACAACAAAAAAACCCCAAAATAAGAACACAGCATTAAGATCTGCCTTTCCCACAGTCCTGTCTTCTTACAAGCATTGTTACATCGCCTCAAACTCATCGATTCTCTGCTTGGTGTTGCCTTGCCGGATCTGCCGCAGCGTCTTGTACTTGTCACGTCCCTGTCGCATGTTCTCTGAGTGGATAATGTCGTTTTGGGTCCTCTTATTTTCATCTCTAGCCTGGGCCAGCTCATCTGTCAGTGCCTGCAATATGAAGAACATTAAATACAGGTTATTTGTAAGAAGATTCCAGCTCATGACAGTTCTTTGGTGAGAGCTGACAGCTGACAGATGACTGGACAGATCAGTGACATGGATACAACATAGGCTTTCCATAAACACTGTGGATGATTTAAGCAACCTCAAAGCTTCAGCAATGAGAGTAATCTTTATATACCTTGTCTTTATTTCAAACTGCCTACAGGAACTGTAAACAAAGAGAAACTATCATACTCGGTGCGTATAACCAAGTGGTTAAATGATGTTTTCCAGGAAAGATTGTTTCAATTACTCTGCCTCCCCCAGACATCATCTTACCCTCAGTTGACTCTGTACACGTGCATTCTTCTCTGCTTCAGTAATGCGCTTCTCCTCATTGCGGTCATTCCTGATCCCCTCACTGGAGAACTCTGCACTGTAGGCAGAGTACTCAGAGCCTTCGTCTTGCAAGTTATCGTGGACATGGTAGTTCACTGGCTCATAGACAGGTGGTGGAGGTGGAGGTGGAGCAGTCATTACCAGGTGTAACTCCTCCTTTGTCTTTACCAGATCCTCCTGGGCTTCCCTGGCCTTCGGGAAAAGAATAAAAAGTATTTTAAATGCATTTCTTGCTTTAAACCAGCTTAATGAACACTCAAATGCTTATCTTCCCAGTTTTTTCAATCCACTATGAAAAGCAAGGAAGAGAGAATTAAATCTCTGCAGCTGACAGTACTCTATTAGTCATATACAGAACTTTATTTTTTTTGCTAGGTATGTTATCATCATTCATTGTGTAATGTGCAGGAGATCTAAGCAAAGAATCTTCTTCCACTAAAACAGCCTAGGAAAAACTGTTCTGTGGGAAGCTACAGTTATCTTCCTCCTGTTCTCCATTTGAAGAGCTGTAGGCTGAAGAGACAAGAGTTCTACAGAGCAAGAACTAAGATTTCCAAGTTGGAATTTTGAATGTAGTTATGCACTAGGTAGGTGCCTTCCTTACTGCTTCAGTGGTTTTGCCCTGCCATGCAGCCCATAGCCCTAGTTACAGGGCACTGGGAGCATCAGGCACTCTGAACCTTCTGTGGTTTGTCTTTGGTTTTAGTGCATCATGTGTTGCTAAACTATGCTGACTAGGAAGCCACCAACAACAGCACACACTCCTCAAAATGGATACCTGCAGTGTGGCTGCATTTGCAGAATCTTCTCTTGACTGATGTTTTCAGACATTATATCATGCATCAGGCATCATTTATCCATGTGCCCCTCCCCCTCCATGGCTCCAAGATGATGATCATATTTTTAGGTTTTATACAGGCTTCCATTTTGAATTTTGATGGTTTGTTGGAAGAAAGGTGTTTTGCAGGCATATTGCACATTCACCACAAGTTTGCCCTTCTTCACTGCTGTACAGATGTTTGTCTCCATATGTGTAGAGAAGTCACACCAAGCTAAGCACCACAGTGTGCTCTGCTCAAGCATAGAACTTTAGAGCAACTTTATAAGGCAGATACTCACTCTGATTTGCCACTCTTCAACCTCGCTCTCTTTACGCCTCCTTGCCTCTTCAAGAAGTGCAATCTTGGCTGTATACTCTGCAAGCTCTGTAGCCTGTTGAATAATAAAACTGGAATTATAAGGACTCTTAAAAAAACCCCAACCCAACCACCAAGCACAACAAAGAAACACTGTTAACTGTAATAAAGAATTAAGGAACAAATAAGTCAATTCCTTATGATAGAAATCAGTGCCATAATTATCCTATGACGTGGTCTAGTACTTTACTGCACTAGGTTTTTCCCTGGACAAGACGGCTTTGCCTTACTCAAGGACATAGTAGCATATCTGATCCTCAAAATGCCTAGGTCTTACCAGTTGTTCCTGGCTCTTTATCTGGTCCATAGTTTGTCTTTCCAGCTCTTCCTTGGCCTGCAGAGCAGCTAAACGGTCAGCTTCCAAACGTTCTGCTTCCTCCTGGGCTCGTCTCCTTTCCTCCTCCAGCTGAATGGCTCTTTGGATCTGATCTGAGAGCTCTGGAAAAAGATCAGCACGGTTAGTCCACAAGCCTGGCCAAAGCCAAGGAACTACAAACAGTCTCTCAGGTAACTGCAGTAAGTCACAATAGCACTTTACTCCAGCATGCAATACTCCCTTCACCATGCTCCTCAAAGTAATTATTTGCATAGTACACCAAGTAACTGGATTCAGATGAGTCAGATGCACATTATAATTAGATTTTCTGCAAGATGTTTGCACTAAAAAGTCTGTAACACTGACAAAACTCTGCTGCCCTTAATAGACCAGATGTTGCTGTCTCCAATCTAATCATCTATGCATTGAAACAGAATGTTTCCATTTCATTGGAAAGACTTGTTCCCAAAGCACTTTTTTCTGCTGGGCATTAAGTAAAAAGTACTTGAGGGCTGAACTCTTGCTCACTGCTGGAAGAGGCTCTGCTACTTAAACCCTCTTGGCAACTGGGGAAAACAGAGTTCTTGCCCTTTGGTTCCCAAATACAGTCTGCAGATTTTATGCTACTTTAATACTTTGGATTATTATGAGTACTGTGTGCACATGTGTGTATTTACCCATACAGGAAGATATTAGTAAGCCTTGCTAAGAGATCTCAGTGTCACCAGATTTAGTCAAGGTATAGGCAGCGATCCATGTAACCCCTCTATGGAGCACAATACACACGGTCTGGTCAGCCATGACAAGTACTTTACCTTTCTCTGCTTTCTGAGTCTTCACTTCATACTCCTGTAGCCTCACCAGGAGCTCCTCCTTCTCCCTCAGCATTTGCTCTTTCTCCCTCTCAATTGTCTCCCTCCTCCTCTTTTCATCTTCCAGTTGTTTCCTGTTAGAAACACATTTCAGGTTTGAAGCTCACTTTCAGACTCAAGCTACCACCAGACAAGAAAGTTGGCTGGGCATCTCTCCAGGCAGCTCAATGGAAAGTGGCTGCCATGAAACAAGAGTCAGGAGACAGAAATAGGCTGTGCCTTCATCACTTCAGAATTTTTGCTCAGTTTTGGATGCCCCATTTCATTTAAATTGTATTTTTGTTGGCCACTACAGAAGTTTAGAACACCAAATAGCTACTAGATGCAGAGAGAAAAAGCAGGACTTGGACTGCACAGCAGAGGAGATTTAACTTTGTTACTTCTGCTGTAAGGAAAGTGAGGGAGGCGTAAAAACGTCAACGGCAGTGAGGGAATGAAGACAAACAATCCACAAACACAGGAGAAAAGCAGTATGATTTCTTGAACCGTCAGCAACCTGAAGCCAGTGGTAGAATTGCTACTGCTTTTTCCTTGCATGTAAGAAATCTCCCAGTCCCCTCTTCTCTCTTTACACTGTACACATATGCTCCCCACGAAGGTTTCCCCTTTACTCCCAACCATCCCATGGTCCAGCACATAATTCAGGTTTTAACACCCAAGAGTCAGTAGAACCCTCCTCTAGGTGGGCACCACCAGAGCCCATTGTGCCTTTACTTGCACATGTCCTCACAGCTCTTGAGACTGCACAGGACAGCAGACCTGCATGGTCACAAGAAGAGCAATGCTTACAGTCCTGCTGCAGGACACCCCGAGTCCCCTCCTAGGACCATGCGTGTGCCTCATGAACCTGGAATGGCTCTTAGCCTTGCCCAGGCAAAACCCCTGTTACTGACTGCTGACCCGCAGGTACAGCTGCTTGCTGACCCTGGGAGTTCAGTGTCATTTATTTCTGCCACTCCATGCCTGCTGCCTGTATTCAAGCTCACCTTTCCAGTTGCTTCTGGTGCTTCTCTTCCCGGGCCTGGGCTTTCATCTGTTGCACCTCAATGGTGTCAGGCTTCCTGCGCCGCATATACAGCTCATGGTTGCCCATGCAGAGCTGCAAGATCCTCTTGTTAATTCTCAGACGAGGGGCATAAAACACAAAGTCCTAGAAGAGAGACAACACAGTCGGTTTTTTATAAGCATGCTTTCTCTTCTCCCAGCTAACTGCAGACAGAAAACCTTGCCACTGATTTCACTCTAATTCAGACATACATGCAAGGCTATTCAAATATAGCAGCAGGGACTGTCAAAATCATCTCTAGCAAAAATTATTATTTATATTCTCCTTTTAAAGTCTACATAGAATTGATAAGTTATTCTTCTAGAAAAATTATCTTCTAGAGAAAATTCCAAACTCAATGAAGTCTCCTTTAAATGAATATTGTTAAATATTGGAGAAGATTCTGGGTTGGCAAGTAAACATCTGGGCAGCACATAGACTTCTGGCATTGAGTAGTTTTTCAGTTTGCACATTTTTGTGAATGAAAGATAAAGCACAAAACTAAAAATATATGGTTATTTGGAATATCAGGTTGCAGGCAGTAGCAAAGCACAAGATACTCTAAAATTTCTGGTTCAGCAAGAAGAACAGCTGCAAATTTCTTATTATCTGTGTTATAATCAGACTGGATTTTCTAGAAGAAAATCTAAGAAAGGGATACACAGGGCCAAGTTCATTACCTGCCTGATGATTTTACTGAGTCCACAACCTCATGCATTTACAATGAAGTCTGAACTTACACAGTGAACAAACTCAGCATTTTCGTCCTTTTTTTGTGCTGTGTGGATGGTGATAAGGGCAGTGGGCAAGCTGCCACATTACCACCATAAGCCAGTACCCATTCCTTAGAATCACTCTCCCATGGATTGCCTCACTGTTAGCAAGAGGTGGAACTGGGAAGGGCCACACGGGCTTTACACTTTTGCATAGAAGCAGTGATCATGTTTTTAATTGCCTGAGCTCAGAAGCACAATTGTGGCTATCTTTGGAAAAACTAGAAGACACACTAGAAGCAATTAAAAGCTCCCTAAGTGCTACTTAAGATGAATATGGCAACAAAGACTCATTTTCTCCAATGCACTTCTCTAATGCACACAATGACTGCAGGAGAGGCAGTCTGGGAATTGTGTTGTGCTCTCCCACCAGATTCTGCCAGAGCCATTCTGAGCCGTACAGGTCTGATACTGCTAACTGAACTGTACCTGTAAGCTATTCATCTGACCTCCTCCTTCTAACAAGTAATTTTAAAAACAAACAGTCTGTGTATATTGTGATGAACAAGCCCTATCCTGAGGCAAGGCTCACTTACATGGAATTAAATACTGAGGGAATGAATGGTGGTTGCATTTGTCATTTAAGCCATAACCAAGGGACAAAACATTTAAATAAGAACATAAAAGAATACCCTTCTTTTCTTATCCCCAGCCTCCCCCAGGTCTCACAAAACTAGGAGCATTGCACCTCGATATTTGAAAGATAATGTGCTAAAGGTGTTGCAGTATGTGGGCAGGCAAGCCTAAAAATTTAAAAGCTTAGTTAAGCAGGGCAAGGTGCCACAGGACTCTACCCTTTACACTACTGTCCATTTAAACACAGACATGTAGAATCCTCCAAATTAAAGGGGAGCTTCCAGCCCACATCTTGGGTGGACTGAGTATTCTGCTGTAGTTATAACACCTGCCATTTTAAAAGGAGACACAAACACATGAAAAGACCCAGACAACTTCCTGAATGCTCAGAATTAGTGTCCAGATAAATTCTTCTTTCAAGTAAAGGTTTCAACATACCATCACTCAGAGGGAAAAGGACAATTAACACAGAGGGAGAAAACGTAATTGAAGTTTTCAGTGTTAACACCTTTCTGTAACAGCCTCTTGCGAGTCCTCCATTTCAAACTCAGTCTGATTTACTGCTGGGAAGTGGGTGGAAAGCTGTGATCCATATTTTGTAATTATGTACAACACAGGACAGAGGCTATTCTATTGAGGAAAGCATGCCTGACAGATCAGCTTTCTGACTCTGTGGAGTTTTATTGGTTTTCACTAACAGCATCACAGAAAGAAGCTCCACTCCCTCAGGCTGTTATCTGGAAGAAATCCCTGCAGCACGCTGTGCATTAGTATCCTTTAAATTATTGGGAGGAGCTTTTTCTATTAGAGATATTTATAAGCTATTGTCCTTTGACAAAGCCTAACTGCTTATTATTTCTCAGGGCTGCACTTACCCACCAAGGTCAAGTACTGGGGTGGGAGAAGACAAGAGGAGATCTTTCTCAACTATTCAAATAGTTTCACAAGACTGACAGAATGACATCCACCTATACCAGTTATTCCACGTTATGTTCTCAACAGGTCAAAGTAAGCTTCTAATTCCTCACTAAAATAACTCTGAAAACATACTTGTAAGTATCGAAAAGCAACATTCACAGGTAGCTACATTTCAGTTCTCCACAGAAGTCATATCCCTGGCATTTACATTAGTATTCAAGAAAGTCAGTGAACAACACCACGGGCCTTTACTGGCTTTTACTCAGTAGTGTGGAAGTGAGCAGTGATGGATGGGAAGCCATATGTATCCATGTGATTTTGCAGTAGCATTTTAATTACTTCTGTAATTTTTTTTAATGAACATTTTTGGTTTTTTTCTTCAGATTAAAAGCCAAAAATAAAAGTTATCTACCAGCTTCCATGCACTGAAAGAAATGGGGAGAGGACTCATGGAACTAGCAAAGAATCTCTAATTTAGGCATAAAGCTACCTAGTTTGCTAGAAAATAAAAGGACTCTGCAGTTGTAAAGTCCTTATCTTTTCCATGTTGGACATTGCTATAAGCCCTTCTGTACTTATGCTGTACAGAAAAACAGACAGCTCTACATACACTCTAAATACTAAGGCTCATTTTGCATCTAGAATATCTGCAGCTTTCTCCTCTCCAATGACTATTTTGAGATGAAGCTGTATCATTTGTTCATATGCAGTATCCAGAAATCTGTTCAAGACATACTTACTGGTGCCTTCTTGTCAATAGGCTTTATAACAAACTTCTTGTCATTGAAGGAGATGTTTCTGATTTCGCTCCAGGGGAACCCAATCTTTGGAGTTAGTCTGGAAAGAAGAAAAATATTTTTAAGAGATGATGCAATAAACCTTTTTTTTCCTCACATTCCTTCTAACACACAGACGCCGTGTAATGCAACCCTTCACACAGCTCTCCCAACAGATAGAAAACAGTAAGTGAACCAGAACCCCACAGGGAGTAGGAGAAGAAGCCCAGTCACCTCTCTTATTGAGTCTCTTCCCATTTTGGTCAGCCACCCTACTGACCTTTGACTATGATGGACTCTACTGAAGCCACATGCTCAGCTTTATCAAACACCTGTTTTAAGTTTGTTTCTTTGAAATCCAGGCCTAAAATTCACATAATGCAGATTTTATGTGCCGTGCTTCCCAGAGCACGTGCTTCTCATACATCATTACAGGCATAAGCCAAAGTAACTGAGCTGATCCCCACACCCTATAGCATCCACAGAGAAATGTACCCTGCTATGTTACAGCTAGACCAGTCACCTCCATGCAGCCTTCACTTCTGGAGTGCTGAACAGGCACAATTGGTAGGAGCAATTATGTCTTTTGTATCACAGAATCATAAAATGGGTCAGGCTGGAAGGGACCAGAGCAGGTCATCTGGTCCAACTTCCCTGCTCAAGCTAGGTCATCCTAGCACAGGATTGTGTCCAGATGATTCCTGAATATCTCCAGCGAGGGAGACTCCACAACCTCTCTGGGCAATCTGTTCCAGTGCTTGGTCACCCACACAGTAAAGAAGTTCTTCCTTAGGTGGAATTTCCTGTGCATCAGTTTCTGCCCATTGCCTCTTGTTCTATTGCTTGGCACTACTGAGAAGAGCCTGGGTCCGTCCTCTTGACACCCTCCCTTTAGATATCTTCTTCCCTAGATTTACAGGCAAGCTTAGGAACAAAGAGCCCTGTTCTTTCCTTCTGTACAAACTGCTCTTTCAGCCCATCCCATGAGTCACCAAGTGGAACTTTACTGGCTGGTCATTCAACAAGCTGCATCATGTGACTTTCCCTTATTGAAAAGCACCCCAAGGAAGCAAAGGACAAGATTCAGATTCCCAGCTCTTCCTCATTGCTGAGGAGTTCAGGTCTGTTATTAGTTTAAAATTATTTCTAAAAGCTTCACTAATCATTTGACGTTTTTTCCTCTACCTTAATTTCTCCAGATTCTTGCATATAAAAAGCGTCTAGTTTTTCATAAGACCAGATATTTCTGAGCATTCCAGTACTTTACCCTTACACATCTGTCCAGCTCTGCAAGTTCTAATATTACAAGGACTTCTGCATTTGACTGTAATAAAGTCCTCTAATTTCCCCAACCAAATATTCCCATTTTTATGTTTAATATCACATCATTATTCTTCCATTTGCCTCTTATCAAGGGAGGGTATATTCTCTAGAGACAGTTGTTAATGATTAAGAATTGTGTTTTACATAAAAGATAATACCAACAAGCAATCTCCTAACCCCTCCAATGTAGGTGTCTCTGTCACAATTATTTCTTGCAAATGGTTTGAAGACATGTATTTAATGTTTAGCACTTAGAGAAATGTCTCATCACAGTGAACCATTCAAATTCTGTAAGAATCCTTCTTATGGAGCTCATTGGTTAAGGAAAAAAAGATGGCAATTTTGGAGGAATTTCATTCTTTGTCAAAGAGATGGAAAGCCATTACATAGCAAGATTTTGCTGGGTCCAACCATAAAAAACCCCTTACTTCATTTAAATTGAAACATCAAGAATAAAATCCATCCTCTTCAGAACTTTTCACTCCCTAACCTTTAACTCAACTGCAAAATTACGCAACAGTGTGAGTGTGTAACATTAAGTAAAGACTGTAAAGAAAATGATTCGATTAGACTAAGATTAACTAATTACTCCAGCCTCCATCACATTAGCTTTAGTGTTTCAATCCTATATAATCAGTAAGATGGACAACTAAAATAATTCACTTATTAGTAAGTTCTGTTGCCAATTCTCTTCTTTAATGAGAGGGAAAAAAAATAAAAGCTTGAATACACCTAGAAGTGGCACACTGACATACACTGCAGTATAGAGGCTCACACACCTACAGCACAGTCTCATTTTCCTCAGGCTGAACTTCAACAATGAAATCTCTTCTTTTTCACCTTTGTCCCCAGTCCCCAAATTTTGCACATACAAGCCAGAGGCACTCTACACATTACTATTTTTCTAGTCCCCATATCTGCTGAAAGACTTAATTACATAGTGGCAAGAGTTACAGGCAGAAATAAGCAGTTTATTCCAGCACTGTATTTGTTTTGCAAATGCTCTTGATAGCTCTTTACAGTCAATGGCTACACTCTGTCTGCTTCTCCAGCTTGAAAAACCTGTTTGTGTGACCATGGTTACATAGCAAGACTAGTCATTCAAGACTGAAGTATTACATGAGCGAAACTACTTTTCTTTCAAGTGACACTCCTTGTTTTCTGGGTGACAGCACATATTAACATTGCAGAAAAGACTGCCTCTCTTTTTGCCATGTTAACAGAAGCTCCAGCGAGTTCCAATTAATATTTGGGTTGCATTCAAAGATTTTTGGAGGCAAAGATGTAGAACAAGTGAAATCCCTTCTCTATTACAATGATAGTCTGTTACAGATTAGTGACATGAAACAAAGATTCGGAACATAAGAGATGGGGGATTTGAAAAAACAGTCTAGACAGCAATGCTACATCTGAAAAATAAGTATTTTAGCTCCCCTTCAATCCTTCAGTTGTGGAGTATTAGAAGAGACTAGCAGGCTTAGACACAGCTGTTCTCACCTTCCTCTTATGTTTATTTATAGATGTAGTCTATCATTTCCCACCTACTATCCAATTAATAATGGCTCTGCCTTTACCAGAAGGGCTGATTAAAACTATGCATACCGCAGCAAGACCTCATTTCATTCCTTGTTCACAGTAACTATATAGGTTAGCTCCTCCCTGGGTTCTGGGTGTTATCCAGCTTTGCTTTTGTGCCCACCCCATAATCTGTCTTTTCCAAAACCAGGCAGTTGTACACACATCTATCATTAACTTCAGGATATGCTGGCCTATCTAGGTTCTCATGTTGTATCCACTAATGGCAAACCTGGCGACCTGACTCAAGGAGAAGCCTGGTAAACTCCTCAGTTCAGGATTCAGTGCCACAGCTGTGCACAATTAAGCAGATGGCCTTGTAGCACTGACATTTCTCTTTATACGGCAGGTAGCATTAGCGGGTCAGGCCACAGAGGTCAGGAAAGCCATGAAAGCACAGATGATGTGAAAGCCCATTTCCTAGCTTCACCTACTGATCCAAAACTGGAACACAAGCATGTTCTTAACTTTGCCCTGATCCTGTAAATGAAAAATGTTTCTTGCCTCCCATACCAACCCTCTCTGGGAGATCAGAGGTAAAAACAAAAGCCTTACTTATCATCCTTTTCATAGATGTTGAGCCCCAAGGCATCAACCCCCAGCCAAAGGTCAGTTCCTTTCTTATTCTTGATTTCAAAGTAGTTGATTCCATACATCTCCAGGTCTTGGGCAATCTTCAGGTATTCCAGCATGGCATTCTCTCTGGTTCAGACAGCAAGGAGCGCAAATGTTGGTTTCTTATTTATTTGACTATGTCAAAGCAAAAAGCCCTCAGAAGAAAAAGGTAACTTTTCCTAAACCCCCACATCAAACACAGGAGTTAAAACTGAATGTTCACCATTTGGGATTCACTTTAGAAGTTAGGATATTACATGTATGAACACACATACACAGAACACTCCCCTTCACCAAACCCCAGTATTTCCAGACAGAAAATTATCAATGTTCATCTCTCTCAGCATTCATTCTTGTCTCATGGTACAATCAGTAGGAAAGGTATACCATCTGAACTTTCCCCATCTGTCAGTGCAAATGCTTCAATGACTAAGGTTTGACATACACCTTTACTTTTTTTCCCTGCTCAAAGTCATCACTGATACAATATACACAGGTCCTGGAAGTCACACTGTTCTCACCAGTACAAAATGTCCTATTGCATTTTACCATATAATTCAACAATGAACTAGAAAATACATACCAGAAGTTGGCCCAGACAGGCAACTCATAGAGTCTATTTCAAAACCATGGTGTAGAACTGCAAGCTTAAGGTAATCAACAAGCAACATAGTGACCAGCCCTAGGACCAAAACAAAACACTCACTTGAGCATGCCACTGTGTTCAGCATGCCACACCTGAATCCGTTCTTCCCACTGCTCTCTGGAGAGTTTATGCTGATCCATGACCCTATACAAGGAAACAGATATTAGCAAGGTTAGATGTTCTGCAATATCTATTGATGCTGATCTTTGCCACAGCCTTACTCTCACCCTGGTGGGAGTCTTATTGTAGCCAAAAAGAAGACCCTAACTCAGCCCAAAGATGTACTCGGTGAAGCAGAGCAATTTAGAATGAATCAAAACCCTCTGCAAAGCCTTTCTATTCACTGACCAGAGACATGAGAGGCATAAGCAAAACACTGCAAACAAGTCCCATACACGCTGTAGACACCGGTGGACTAAAGCAAAGAGAAAGTTAGTGCCATTCCTGGAATTAGACATTCCTGCAGCATTGTCAGGAAGCATAAACAGAAGCGATTGGTCTGATAACATCCACTGATCTTGTGTGGGTATGGACTGCATAGCCTCAAGACATGCTTTCTGCATATGAGATTTTAGGACTGTAAATTGGGATTAAGGGCACGCAACCCAACTTCAGGAATAACACATTCCTAATCTAATCCTATGCTTTTTTTCTTAAAGAGGAGATATTCATATGGACAGTTACCAGCATGGCAGCAATGTTTAGGAAATAAAAGCTGAATACCAAAGTATACTTCCTCTCTCTAACCAACCCAAGGAGAGGCAAAAACATACTCTGATATGACAGATAGAAATAAAATAAAGGAAAACCCAAATGTATACAATTCAATTAAAAAACACCCACCAAACATGCTTTCAATGAAACTCCTTGTATTTAACTAGAATTCAAATTAAAAAACAAACAAACCAACCAAAACCAAAACCCAACAACAAAAGCCCCATGAGAAAAAGAAAAAAAAGGGAGGCTGCATCAACCAACTTCTTCACCTTTGGGGGATCAGACGCTCTGAACTGAGGTATCCAGGCTTGTGCACCTCTTTGTTATAATCTCCAAATTTGGCCTGCACAGCATAGGAACCAAGAAGTACTGCTGTTTCAGGAGGACAGTAGATCTCATCGCTGAGAATCCCTTCCTTCACCTGCAGGAAGAAGAGCTTCTGCGTGATGTCTTGGATCAGCTCTTCAGATACATCCTCTGGGAAGAACTTGGCACGGAATTTGAATTGGAGAGGATTCTCCTTTCTAATTTCCTGAGCAGAAACCTGAGGACAGAGGTGACACCACAACTGAGCAGAGTTGTAAACAACAGAATAGATTGCTTTTACACAGAAAAACGTATTTGCCTTCAGAGGAGCTTGACTGGCAGCTCATTACTGGAATTTCTTAATTCTGGCTGCTCATTGGTATGAGAACATGGGGGGGCTGTATTATGTTTTTCAACTATGTCAGAAAAATTCTGTTTGTACAACAAGTCTTGGTCACTGGAGAATGATTTACTGTGCTCTATCAGATGGCAAACCCATCCAGTACTGTATGTGTTTGACAAAGAACAGCCCCCTAACATTAAAACATGTGTCACTGACTGCTTCACCAAGAAAAAGTTTATACTCTCATAAGAGCTGAAAGTCCACAAACAGAAGCACATCAGAGGTGTCAGCACTCTGCTACAACTGCCCAACCTTGAAGTGACTCGTCTTTCCAATTAGTGCAACAACTGATCCTGCACAAGCAGGGCCTAAAGCCATCATTAGCCAAGATGTTTCTTCAGTCACAAAAAGCATAGCTACTTCTACTCAACAAAATACAGTCTTGAGCTGCTGCTGCATATCTGAAAAACACTTTCTACAATTCACGCAGAGTGAAAGGGCAAACTTCCACCATGCCAAACAATTCCCATGGATATCACAAAGTTATGTCGAAAAAATAATCCTAGAGTTATGAAAATTAAGGAAGAATCAACAACAGGTACAAGGTTTATAAAGTTGCAGCCAATAACACATCAGGAATCACATAGGCTTTAACCTTTGCTCAGCAATTAACCCACAGTCTGTTACCTTTTTATCAAGCTTCAGCCAAGTCTGGAATCCTTTGTTGTCCACATACTGAAGACCAAAGTACCACACCTCTCGCAAACCTATGGTTTTAACCACCTGCAACGGAAAGGTAAAAAAAAAAAAAAAGTTATTGTAGATAACACTTCACTTGAGGTCCAGGTATCCTTTCAAGTCCCACATCACCTGTGACGAGTGCAGGCAACAGGCTAAACCTACTCATCCGGCATCTCTTAATTTCACCTTGTAGACAAAGATATACAGCTGCCACAGTAGATGACAGCAATGGCATAGGTAAGCTACTTATCCCACCCGGTTTCTAGAAGAGGATGATTCTGGGGAAACCAGGTGAGACAAACAGCACATCCTGAAACATCCAGAAACACCATCCATTGACTGGATGGCATGCTTACTAGTGAAAACAGTGCTGTTTGGACATGTTACTTTTCCTCAGTGGAGGTTATAGCCTAGCAAGCCCCTGACCTCCTCCTACTCTCGACAGCTTGTTCTTATAGACAAGTGGCTGCCTGCCAGCTCATCTATCTGTAAAGCTGTGCTCTAGTCAGAGTTGAAATCTGGAAAGATATATCAGGATCATTCCTTGTTGTTATTTGCAGAGTAGCCCCACAAAGAGTGATGTAGAAATCATAGGGAGTTGAACCGACTGGAAGGCAAGAACTTTCTAAAACCACTTTGCAAGTTAGGAAAGTGTGACAGACTTGAGAGCGTGTGCTTCAACAAGTCTAAGATCTCAACCAAGGATCTGTTTCACCCACCACATTTAGAGTGTTGCTGGAGACACTATGGTTTGAGAGCAGACTTGAAAGAAACGGTGTTGTGGTAGTTAAGACTAACTAGTTTATGTTAAAAAAACAAGCAGAAAGACAACAAAACCCACCAATCCAAAGAAACAAAAAACCCCAATTTCCACAACTTTTTAAAAAGAGCTGGGGTCTGAAAATACTTCAGCTTTTACTTGACTAAAATTCATTTTCCCTCCTCCCTCCAAGTGGCTTATTTCCTCACAGAAGAGACAAGTTTTCTGACAGCTAGATGTATTTGTATGAAGTCTAGCAGAAAAGCAGGGGTATGTTAAGCATAGTACTTCCTGTTGCACAAAAGAGTGTTGCAACTTTGTTAAAATGAAGAGTTGCGTAAATGAAGCATTTTTCAGGTCATAGTCTCTGAATGTCTGTTACAAGAGAAAAACTACACTTTTTCTATAAATCGAGCTAGAAAGCTTGCAGAAGTTATGACCGCTCAAGTTCTTCCCGAAACCTAAAGGCAAGAATGGAGAAAGTATTAAGCTAAACTTCACAGTTTGAGTTCCAATACAAAGAACAAAGAGTTTTTCATACTGTATTCTGGAAAATGCTCTGTAAACTTCATCCATAGCAAAAAAAGGAAGAAATAAGAACCAAGGCATTATATTCAAGATGGGAGACACCACCTCCACTTCCTCAAACACATGAAGCAGCAAATCTCAAGTCTGACTATTCCACTCAGTAATGCACTGACTTCCAGAAAATGCCAGTGGCACACTCTCCTCCATTAGAATTTCTTTTACTCATGGTCAAGAAAGCACATAACTATGTGGGAGGTTCTCCAGCCAGCTGCAGAGTCCACTGTGTTGTTTCTTGGGACACCTCAGTCCTCACTGCAGGATAAACTCTGCACAGGTCTGGCTTGAGTGGAGCTGAACTCAATATTCACAGGTTTCCACTATTTTCCCGCTCCTATGAAAAGGAACTATAATCCCTCTTACATGCAGGATACAGTTATGCTAGCAAAGCCTGAAAAACAAGGATACTGCCAGAGTAGTTTTGCTAGCTGACAGCTAGGCCAAGAAATCATCTTGTAGTTTTTAAAAATAGCCTGCTTCAACACCCCCACAGTAGTTCTGCAGTTCAAGTTGGGCCACTCCCCATACCTGTGAAAACCTGTTGCCTCCACAGGCTTAATCTGAGTGTAAACTCCACCAGAGATAAGGGCCTAATAAAAGGCTGGTACAGCAGAAGTGAAGAGAGGATGCCAGAAGAGTTGCAGCTAAAGATATGGTATTCACCTTTACTGGTTTTGTGCTGCACACTTTTACCTTAATCTCTCTTGATATGCAGAAGTGCACCACAACAAGATGTGAAATATGGATAAGAATTTTCAGTCACAGGCTTTAAAAACAAGTCATTGGATGTAAGGATGAAATCTCCATGAGGTGATAGTCTATCTCAACAGTGCTGCAACAAGCAATCTTCAGAAATCCTGAAGTACCTAGACAGCAAGCTAAAATAGAAGTACCTTGAATTTGAAACATCTCGCCTTTTTCCATGTTCTCAGGAATTTTAACTTCTCAGCTGAAGGTCTAGAAAGTATTTTCTCTTCTGCCAGAGATATGACCCTAACTCTTAACAGATATAAACATTAATTAATATATATGAGGGGGAAAAGTCCTTCTTGAATACTTGTCACAAGGAACATAGAACATACTTACAGTCTAATCTAAGGCATTGCTTTTAAAAACCTGTCATTTAGTCACTTGGATTTTTGTACCCTCAGAGATGAGATCTGAGCTCTCTGGTTTGGATTAACATGAAAGGGACTGGGGGAAGAAGTTACCATGATGCAAGAGTGATCAGCAGGGAATGGAATCATAAAATGGACTGAGTGGGAAGGGACCTTAAAAATCACCTAGTTCCACCCTCTTGCCGTGGAAAGGGACACCTTCCACTAGACCAGGTTGCTCAGAGCCCCATCCAACCTGGCCTTGAACACTTGCAGGGATGGGGCATCTATAACTTCTCTGGGCAACCAATGCCAGTGCCTCACCACCCTCACAGTAAAAAATTTCTTCCTAATATCTAATCTAAACCTACTCTCTTTCAGTTTAAATCATTCCCCCTTGTGCTGTCACTAAATGCCCTTGCAAAGTGTCTCTCCAACTCTCTGGTAGGCTCCCTCCAGGTACTAGAAGGTCAATTAAGTCACACTGAAGCCTTCTCTTCTCCAGACTGAATAATTCCAAATCCTCTAGCCTTTCCTCATAGGAAAGGCTCCATCTCTCTAATCATCTTGGCCCTTCTCTGGTAGGTCAGATGCCAAACACTGGTTCCATAAAAATGCAGGTTTCATATGTTCAGCAGATTTCCAGTCAATGAATAGTTGATGTTTAGCCCACAACAGTAGCAATCAAGAGGCATTAAAGTTAGATTTAATGCTAAACTCTGTTTTGTACTGTGAAGATCTGCAGTGATTAGAACTTGATTTCCTCCTTTCACTCCTTTCAAGAACCCACTAGAAGCATTTTTTTGTTTGTTTGTTTGTTATGAGTTTTGAATTTTGTTGGTGTTTTTTGGGGGGCTTTTTTTTCTTAGTTGGGTTTGTGGGCTGTTTGTTTGCTTTGTGGCTTTTTTAGGTTTTCTTTTTAAGTACTTCTTAATGCACAATTGCCTTAAGGCCTAGCAAGTTCTAGTTAACTCACTGAAACAAGAAATTGTACCAACAAAACCTTAGGACCAACCAATGGACATTGTTTAGCCAGTACTGCCTACTTGAGTTAAAGCTCAACCACCCTTTGCTATCAAGGCTAGCGGATACAGGGGGAGAAGTACAAAGGAGCTGCTGTAACAGCTTGTAAACAGCTTAAAATATGTAATTGAAGTTTGCATAAATCAGTTCTTAGTTTTCAGGTCTACAGCAGAAATGGCTAGAAGCAAGTATTTTCTTTTTTTTTTTTTTTAATTCAGAGCACTACGTAAAATTTTTCTGCTGAATCTAGGCCTTGCTTCAGCTTTAGAACAACAAGCTACTTAAGACAATAATAAAGTTTTACAAAGTGCACATTGTTGCCTTTATCTGATCTTTGTAGGTCCATCTTTAAACTTGTTAATGCAGTAGCAGGAAGAATAACAGCAAGGGGAGGAGACTCTTGGCCACTCATGCCCTCCACTCTCCTGGGAATTCCTGAAGGCAGACTGTGCAAATCTGTGCTCTGTCCTGCTGCACAGGGGCTTCTTATAAGGCATGTTGCCTACAAAGGCTGCATGGAGGTCACAAACTCTTCTGTTTTTTCAGCAGTGTGACAAACTCAAACACCTGTGGCAAGTGGCTACCTCCAACCCAGCTTCTGAATTAATGTAGCCATGCCAACACCTTCTTCAGCCATCTGATGATCTGATTCTAAAGACTTCCACGCACAAAGGCAACATTTCAACCTTAGAATTGAAGAACAGTGTAAGAACTAAGCTGTATTTCAAAGCAAGAAGTGCATTTTTACATGCTACCTATATTGTCCAAACATTTTAGATCCCTTGTGACATTTCATCACCCAACATGGAAGACAGTTTTCACTGGAGTATAACATACCTCCGAGGGTTTTTGCTTTTTTCTTTTACTGTGGTGGAGTTTAGAGATCTCAGTTCAGACCGAGGGCCTTTGATTAGGAGGTAGAGTGAAAATAGATTTGGAATCCAGTCTTAAGTAAACACTATAGTCTGAAACGTACTCCAAACTTAAACAGTAAGAGCCCACACCGAAACTTCACTGACCTGGTCAAACAGCTGTTTGCCTGTAGTGTTTGGCTGAATGGCAAACTCCAGCTCTGCATCCATAGTAACAACTCGAACATTGATCTAAGGAGAAAAACAAAAAGCATTGTTATTTCTAGGTGTTAACAGAGTACTTTGTGTACAGTAGTCTCCATGCTTAGATGCACTACCCTCACATCTATAATATACACACTTAAGCCTCAATTAGAATTATGTTATCACACCAGCAAACTTAATTGGGGCACTCATTTTGCCATCTTATCCAGATTGCTCTGCAGGTTTTTCTACTCAATACAGGATTGGACTGATCTTCTGGTTAAACAAGAGGGCATTTTAGACTTGACCCTTTCCAGGCCTAAACCCTCTTGGACTAAGAGCTACTCTGAGTGCATAGTATAGCTGCCTCCAGGCCATCCCTTGGATTACGAAAGGCCCTAATGACTAAATTAAATTTAAGACTTATAATTTAACTTCCATTTATATTAGAGATGGAATTAATCTGAGGTTTTAAAGGCAAAAGGCTGCAGATTATTCTTACAAAGCAATCAGCATTAACCTGATAACCATTCATTCTTTCCCTCATAAAAATCTACTCAGCACATAAACCCAGCAGTAACAGGTACTAAATGATACTAAAGGGCAAGAGTTCACTAAGCTCTTGCTGTCAGTGAAGAAACAACATAACCAGATTTACTGCAACAGCAGTAGACTGCAAGGCAGAGGCTACTACTGAATGCAGAAGGCAAGAGTGTTTAATGACTAGAAAAAGTCTATTAGCAGTTAATCAGGAGGCAAAAGCAGCAACTAAGCTTGCAGGGAATAGCATAAGGACAAGTAAAATGGCAAATCAGGAAAGGATTATCTCCAACTGTCTTGACTACAGTAGGCTATATTGATTGCAATATTATACTACTACTCAAAAAACAAACAACCCCCCCCCGCAAAACAAACCAAAAAAACCCAAACTTGGATGATTGTGTAGTATAGTTCTACTAACACCTGGATTTGTAGCTTAGTATTTTAAAGGAAAGAAGAAAAAGTGGACATGTAAACACAAGGTGGACAACAGGTAAGCTACAGGCAGATGACATTTCATTTCAATTTCCCAACATTTTGTAAACGTCACCTTACAGAAAGCCAGAGCTAGGAGATCAGGAGAGGCTGCTTCATCTGAAGAAATGAGAGGTAAGAGGCAGGAGAGGAATAGAATCACTCACACTACAAAGCTTTGACCTTCAGCAGTTCCCAGCCACTTAATTATGCATATTTAAACTCTAGGATAAATGTCAGGTGAAACAATGTCACATTTAATACAGAACTGTGAATAAAACAAGTTGCCTAAGCTAGTTTTAGTCAAACACATCAGAAAATTTTGCACTCCTTTTTCAGCAAGATGCTATACGTCTAACCAACCTTTTTCCGTTTAGTGGTAGACCTGTCAATGTTAGGTTTATGGCTGAACTTGATGATCTTAGACAACTTTTCCAAACTAAATGATTTTATGAAGGCATCAAGTATCTTCTAGCCTTTATAGAGTTGTTTCCTCCTCCTGTTCTCTCTCAGATGACAGAGGACCCTCTTACAGAAAGATGACTGAAGGCAGTTTCCAAGTCATGGAACCCCAGAATTGAACCAGAAAAGATGACTTAGTGCCCTTTCTCTTTCAAGCTATATTTTTAGAGCAGTGTCCCTTAAATTAGAAATTAAAAAAAATAATTCTCTAAATGCAATATCAAAGAACAAGCAAGATGGGAAAGGGAGTTCTTGGAAAACCTCACTGTAGCATTTGTGATCCATAATGGAACATGAAATTACGTTTAAGGTTTTCTTCCTGTGCGTTAAGAACCAAGGGGTTCCCAAGCAGTGTTTCCAGTGTAGGAAAGGAGAGGGAGTTCAGATATCAAATTCTCTGGAACAGCAAGGCTGCAATTCAAAGATGTGACCTTAAAAAACACCTGTTGCTTAATCCCTCTCAACAATAAATCCCTAATCATATTCTAATCCCTTTCTACCCACTTCAAGACAACATATGCTTGCAATCTCCAGTCTTGTACTGTGCAAATTATTTGTACTTCTGGATGAAACACCACAGTGGATGTAAAATAAGTATCACTTTATAAGCTGAAGAACTTAAAAGGGTATGCTTCCTACTTACCAGAAAACCTGCAAGATGCTGGCTGAGCACAGAATTCCAGGTGGTACTAGTATGTGTCTTTTCCTCTATCTCTCCTCTGTAGTTATCTGGTAGTAAAAAAAATTAACCTCCCTAGTCTAGGGGAATATCTTGTATTACTGCAACCCTAAAAGACTCATCTGGATACACATCCCTTCCTGAAGGATTAGCTACACAGTGAGCTATTTAGTGCTAAAGCCATTTCGCTGCTACATATTTTAAGAATTATTTTAGTATTAAGACCCAAAATTGTAGTAATCTGCTTTTCCACTTCAATCATGTAAAGCCAGAAGGATGCAGGAACATGACTACTTGGTTATCCAAAAAGCTTTCAAGGACACTTGGGATATGTGGTAAAGATTAACTTCTCTGTTCTTAAAGGACTGCATAACCAGCAGGACAAAGAGGAATTCCATGGTATGCTCTCAGACAAACTGTTAGCCACATGACAGGCAGAGCAAGAAGAGACAGGGCCTCAAGTATCCATCCCTTCAATGAGTTGATGACTGCCTGGGAAAATCCTTTGAGTCTCCTTCCTGCCATATTAAGTTCTCTTGCTTCTCATCTCCAAACCTTAGCCTTAATTTCAAGAAGAACATAATGGCTTTAACAGGGTTTCTGAATGGATGACCTACAACCACTCCACACAACCTTTTAGCCACAGAAGCTGGTAGTAAAGCAGGCAAACAGAGCCTAACCCACTCGAAACCCTGGTTTAGACGGTCTGAAGAAACTGTGATGCCTGTTACACTGAGAGATGATCAGTTTGGAATTCATTCGGCTCAGACCACATGAAACTTCCCATGGCTCCAAGACGATTAAATCAACACCCAAGGTGCTAACCAGTTCAAGGTATGGTTGGGGAGGAAAACAGGGAACAACTCAACCTAATTTCCATGACCAACAAAAAGAGCAAGACACAGTTAAGACAACTTTCACAAGTGAAGTCCTGCTTAACCTGCGTAGGCAAGGCAGATCATTTGTTAAGATCCCTACCAAATCCTGGCAGTAACCCAGGAAAAAGTTGAAGCCATAATCAAAATAAAAACAGTTTCTAATTTTTTAAAAGCGTAAGTGTGAAGGGGAGAGAAGAGCACATGGCTGTTACATATGAAATAAGGGTTTATATTAAAAACTATGTCCATTTAAGCACATAGTATGCTAAAAATCTTAGTAAGATGTAACTTTCTTCTCGATAGGCCAGTGTCATAACACTTTATAATTCTGGAAGTTGAAACTGGATGATCTTTAAGGTCCCTTCCAACTTTAACCATTCTATGATTTTATGATTAACCTTTTATGTCCAAGACTAACATAATTAAAATGACAAATGGGGCCTTAAAAGGTTTGCTTGTGCATACAAAAACACTACAGAACATCAGTTTTTCCTCTTCCCCTGTGTTATGATGCATAAAATTGGTAACGAATTGGATCCAGAGGGGAAAAAGCATGCTGTTGAAGAGGCAATGTCATTTGCATTAAAATGAAAAACTCTCCATAAATAGTAAGACTCAACAGAAGCCGCAAAACTTAGAACACTAAAGACTGAACACCAGTTCCATGACTTCGGACTGTTTGGGATAGACTGTAACATGTTAGCTACACTACCAGCTGGAACAAGAGAACAGAAGTAAGATGAAAGAACTAGAGGGTACTACAAAATGTATTTTAAATGATCATAATACTAAGGAAAGTTCTTGTATCAGAAGTTACAGTAGTTAGAACAGAACCTTCTGTGCTTTAGGAATGCCCTTAAGTCATGCATTTGTTCTTACTTTTTTTGTTGTTGCTAAGACAACATCTCTTCTAATACTAAGTCAGTAGACCAATCTATGGGACAGGGTACCCTTTCAGAGTCCATGCACATTACTAGAGTATCTAACTTGGAAAATTAAAGTGCCATCTGAAAAAAAATTCAGAAAACACTGTCTCTTAAGAAGGCAACACACCGCCAACCAGCCGAGTGGCAACATCTTTGTGGAAGATCCAAGACCTAGACAGGAACCCAAGATGATGTTGCCTCTTCAATCTCTTCCTCTCACAAACACCCAATTTCCAGGTGTGTTGGACACCACGCATGCACATTTTTTTCCTAATGTCTGACTCCTGAGCTCGTTGGTTCAGAATCTGTCTCTGGTTGCAGGCAGTATGGTATTTTTGAAGTTAACCATCCCTCTCCTAATATTGCAGCTCCACTGAAAAACATCCTACACTGAAGGGGAAAGGGAAGGCAGAACACAAAAAAAACTCCACAGCTCTCACACACACCAAGCCATCGTGAATATTTCGCACCCTAATGCATGTAATGTAATAACCCTTAAGTTCACTTGCATACTAAAATAGTTCAGTGAAACCATGAAGTTGTGTGAGTCATTTAAAAGAACATACCATTGATTTTCAGTGAATACATAAGATAAAGGGCAGTAAATACCAACTTTTACCCTTATACACAGGATAAACCGGTCCTTAACTATGTTGCTTATTATCATTAGGCAGTTCTAAATGCCTCAGACAATTCTCAAGAATGTTTTCTTCCTCTTTCCAAGGAGGGATAAAGACCAGTCTCTTAAATAGTAGGCTTACAAGTGCAAATGCTAGTGACATATCTTTCCAAGTGGTGGCAATTAGCAGTATCACAGTGGAGCACACTAGGTAGACGTGCCTTCTTTCTTCAGTCACTGGACATCTGGAAATTCCAGGCAAGTTGCTAGCTACAAGTAAGCAGATCAACCACATTTTAAGTGTTGTACCTGCACAGCACGTACTATGAGAAACAGCACGCAGGGCTGTTAAGCTTTCTTACACATACACAAACAGAGTATATGCATATGGATGCACTTGTGCTTCGGGAATACGGAAGTCTCAACAAATAAGAGAAAGCAGTGTTATTAATGATAGTATTAAGAAAGCAGTAGTATTAAGCTTGCATCCTCACTTCTGCAGGTCTACTCTTCTGCCACACAAGCAAAAACTATTATTGGAATAAATAACAGACAAGCTTCTTGGCCCAGACCGCAATGCATCTGCATGGACAAAGTAATCTCATTTTGACCTTAGCAACCAGAGCTGTTCAGAGAAGCGCATAGCGATTAAGTATCTGGTAATAGGAAAAACAACTTCATGTAGCAGCATCAGAAGGGCACTGAAACTGCTCTCTATTCTTCCACATTCCATTCAGTAGTGTTCATTGGTTCCAGGTCCAACAGCAAAACATATTAATGGAGTAACTGTAGTCCCAGCTCCTGGAAACTATTTTCAGAAAATTTTCACCTTTGTATAGGGAAAAAATTCCTAAAGGCTCCAGAGTTCAGAGCTGACCTGCTAACACTTCAGTGTCTGCATTCTTGTCCTCCACAGGTTACTTAAATCAACAGATTCAAGTCAACAGTTCAGACACTGCAGAGAGGAGAAGACAACTCTGAGAGGGTAACTAGCATGAACTGCAGAAATATTAGTTCAATTTATTATATTGTTCTTTAGTACTTATGAACACCAACATGTCAAGAACACACTTGGAACCAATTCTGTTTCTTCTCTGACAGAGAAATCTGCCTAATGGATCAAGCATCACCTAGTAACATATTTGATACTGTATGCCTAGTCTATGTCATATGGGACCACAAATCTGAGCCATGTGAAATTACAACCAAACAAGTTGTGCATCTACATTCTCCACAGCTTCATTCGAAACAGAAAACAGTGTAAAGCAAATGATCAATTCTATTCTATTCAGTGCTGCAGGATTGCCAAAGCACAACTTCCCTCCTAGTTGGGCTCAGCACCTTCATCTTGCTGGAACTACTGCAGGGACATGTATTCGGACCTTCTCATGTCGGGCCAAGGTCTTGAAAATGGGATGTGAGTGTGGTGGGATTGAGGGAGTAAGAAAACGAAGTTAAGTATTCTCACAGTCCCTGGAAGACAGAGAGCACTTACACATTCACAAACAGCACCTAGTTAAAAACAAATAAGAAACTCTTTTGGAGTACAGGGCTGGAATTCAAAGATCTTGGTAGGTCTGAAAAATAGTTACAGGTGTTACCCTTGGAGAGGTGAGAATGGACTAGAGGAGGAGATGAACAAAGTACAAGCTTGCAAACAATAGCTCCATAGCAGGACTGTAGACAAGGATGTGGTCTATCATAATCCCCAGAAAAATACCACATTTCCTGGTGTGATGCTATTACACAGAAGGGAAAATTACATTCTTGAATGTATTTGTCACCGGAAGCATTACAAAAGGTGACTATTCTGTTCTGCTTGCCTGATGACTTGCTAGTTGGAATGTTGTCACCCAAATTTGAATGCTTCTTTTGGAAGGGGGCAAGTTAACCAAGGAAAGTCTGCACTAATCTGCAGGTCAGGTGTTTCTGGGTTGGTTGTGGGTTGAGGTTTCTCATGTTTGGGGTTTTTGTTTGTTTGTTTGTGGGGGTTTTGTTCGTTTCAAACCGATTTGATTTTTTAAGCATGTCACTGATCTCTTCCAAATGGGACCTGTCTAAAGCAAGATGTGTTTATAGACAAGACAGTAACTTTTAAGCCCACATGGACAAAAACGGGGAAAAAATCCAAAAAAACCTAAAACCCATCAAAGAACCCCAGCCTCTTATTGCAAACTTGGTAACACGAGGAGAAACAATAATTGCTAGAGTGGTAAGATATTAGGATACTATATAACCACCTCCATGAAGCCTTCAGACAACACAGGTTCAAGTCCTCTCTGGTGCTAGATTTTTATGATTTAAAGGAACTTCAAGAAGCTAAAACAAGAAGGCAAATGACAGACCCACCATTTACCTTCTGCGGGAAGGAGAATCTGTTTACTATGAGAGTGGGAAAGCGATGTACAGCAAAACACCGAAGAAAGCCTTTCACACGCTCCTCCCCTGCTCCCATGACAGAAGCTTTTACACACTACCTGCCCAACACCTTGCATTTCAGAGAGGGCAGCAGCAGCACAGGGCAACAGTCATGAGCCTCGCCTTGCACACTGCAGAACATAGTGTGCTGACAAGGAAGAAAACAGCCTCATCAGTTCACAAAACATGAATAGGGGATGGCCTCATTGGCATTCCCTTGGCTGACAAGGCAAGCTCATTGCACCCATTTGACTGACCCAGTTTGTCAGCATACCGTGTTAAATCAAAAAGACCCGGCTGTGAACTGAAAGATGAATTCCATTTCAGCTCTCATTGTGTTAAACATTGCTTCCTCATTGCAAATAAATGGGAACATTAAGTCACGTTCCAGTGGAATTCCTCCAAGTCTAAGAAGCAGTTAGGTATTGCTGCATTTGCAACCCGTAAAATTAGAGCTGAGTAGGCTGGTCTTTGTTCCTTAAAACCTTGCTCACCTTCCCAGGAGAGGAACAAATACCACTGAGGGTAAATACAGTTGTAAATAATAATCTATAAGCTAGTAGTTACCTTAAAATTGTCCAGCACGATTGTTAGCCTTAACTACTAGTCAACTTTAAAGCAACAGCTCATACAACCATATTTTTGGGGGATACTAATCCTCAGTATTTAAAGAGCAATAACTATATCAGCTATACTTAACTGAAATTTTTTAAGTTTACTCAAGGCAATAGCAGCCCAAGTATTTGTTGCTCTCATGTATAGTGAAAGAGATTTACAACATCTTCCATAGCAGTTTTTCTGAAGAGAAATAAAGTACTTTGAGGGGAAGCCAAGAATATTTTTTAAATGAAATCTGAAAGCTATCTCCTGGATTAAGTGGAGTGGAGGGACTGATATGGGCAGGAAAACCTTGAATACCCAGATCTGGGGAGTCATCCAGAAATTCCAGTTTTCACAAAGCGGGTTGAATTTTCAGAATAAACATCCCCCTCCCTGCTGGCACACACAAACAGGTCACAAGAAACCCAGAAGAAGAGTTTGGTTTTGCAGCCAGGTCACTTTACTCTCCTTTGTAAGACAGCATGAAACCTTCCTTATAATTAAACATGAAGATAATACTAGAATGCAAATTCAAACTTTTTTAATGTTTAACTGTGCAGAAGATGCCATACTAAATTACATGCCTATCTCAGTTCCCTTAATGAAAGCCTGATATCTCTTCTGTCAGCATGTAGTAACTGCATAGTAGGCATCTGTGTGAAAAGTCAAGAAGCAGCCATGGCTGTAATTCAGTTTGTTATCTTAGGTCAAGCAATAATGCTCTGCATGTTAGAAGATCATGAATATTTCATGCAGGTGTGGCTAGCACAGGTGACACTGCATCTATGACAGCCCTGGCTCCTCAACGTCTAGGCCACAGTCAGACTTCCAGCATTCTCCAGCTCTGGTCAGCTCTGTACAGTTAACAGTAGTTGCTCAGTTAAACAGTAAAACCAAGCGAGTACTCTTGACAGAGAAAAATCTTCACCCACTTAAGTTTCTCCCAACTTAAGTTCCTTCCTAACAAGCAAGATGCACTATTCTGTCTAGAGTTCAGAAGAAGCTGAAAAACTGACAGAGGCCTTTTAAAAATTTTTAAATTCACATTTTTTTTTAAAGGTAAAATTACCTAGGGACAGCCCTATGTTCTGGCAAGACAAAGCAATGCAGTGTAAGTCTGAAAGGCCCCAGGATATTGCCCTTGAACAAAGCCCCATCCTCTTTGTAAGCCCAGATGTTATTCATGCAAAACACTTGCCCTCACTCTACATGAGATGTAAGAATGGTTTACTTTGAACCCAGAGGATGCTAGGAAGAAGCAGCAGTATTTACGATGTTTCATTGAAATACATTAAGATTCACTTTAAAGACTCTCTGATGCTGCATAATACTCTATTAGCATTTTCAGAATATATGTGTACAAGCAGGAGTTGTTCTTTAGAGGAGGAACCCACAGCTAGTGACAACAGGCTCAACGTAGCACCACTGCCTGGATGTGCCATTTGCCCTCAATGGATGTTAGGATGGATTTAGGAACACAGACTGCAGCAACAATAGGTCCTTTGTACATAAAGGATAAATACAGGGGGAAGCTAGAGGCCACTGGATCAAACTCCTTCATACACAGCCTGTTTTATCATAACAGCTGTTGCATCTAATTAAACATAATGAAGTTGCAAGACTAAGGCTTTACACATGAAGTTTAAAGCAAGCCCCACAACCAATCCGCAAATAAGGTTTATCTCAAGATGTTGCTCAGAATCCAGAATGAATCAGATCTTTTGCTGTCTTCCATCAGAAACCATAGCATGGAGCAGATAATATAGAGGTTTGAGATCTCAAATTTTAATATAATTTCAGAGCCTTCTAAATGATTTAACATCTCTAATATTCACACATCAGCTATTAAGGCAACCCCCTCAAGGGAAAATAAAAACCAACTTGAATGTCTTATAGTCTTGATCCAAAACACAAACACCATTTCCTACCTCTGCTTGGCTTTTTCACTTGGAAGCGAGAGGCATACAACAATTTCTGCAAAAGCTGAACTCCACAGTACCAAGTCACAACAAGCAGGGGCAGGGTCTGAAGGCATGAATAATGCAAATAAAAGCTATAATAACCTCAGAGCTTTCCCTGAATCCAAGCACCAATACTGGTGTCTTTTATTCCAATGCTTATGCAGAGATGTGTTCTAGAGGACAATGTGCATGGAAAACCCTAAGCCATTACAAAGAGCCAAATGTCTGATGGCTACTCACCTGGAGCCCAGGCAACAACACACACTGTCAGCACACAGCACTCAACACTTTCAATAGATCCTGTATGAACAGTCCTAGCACAAGGCTGTTCTTCTGGGGTGGAAGAGCAGCACGTTACATTGGAGCAGGGTGGGCTGTCTGAACACAGGGAACATCTATGACTTACTCTCTCACAGGACTATGACCTGAGACTTTAAGGCATACAAGATACAACTGTTGAAGAAATGTTCTCAATAACCATACTTTTTACCAATGGAGACATTACAGGATGCAAAGCAGTATTTTCATCAGATGTGCTCTGGAAGAAGCTCAAGGACGTTCAAATAATTACCATGCAAGCATCGACTAAGCTAACTAGGACTTCTCAGTTTGGAAGAAAAATAACTGAGGTTAGGACATAGAAGCATATAAATTCATGAATTCCACAAACAGGGTAGAGAAGGAATGTATATTCATTGCTCTACCAACAGAATAACTACAGGGCATCAACCCCATGAACAAGAAAAAAAAAACTAAAATCAAATAGCACTCTAGCAAGGAGTTTTGTAGATAACTTTCCAAACAACGTGAAGGTTATCTGGGACAGCCTTTGTTAAAGCATACTGTGAATGCTGGAGTTCACATGGTTTCAAGGGGAGACTGGACAAGTTCACAGAAATCCATTTAGTAACTCATTATATAGGACCTTTCAACCTCCAATACTTCAGAGGAAAGCAATAGTGCGTATCTTTGAAATACTCTTCCTCAGGCATCAGCTTTTGGCCAACATCAGAGGTGTAATACTAGGCTACAAGGGCTTTCTGCCTGACCTACAAGGGCAGCCATGTTCTTATAAACATCAAAGCGCAGAAGGAAAATGAACTCCACTTACTTAAGGAGAAATAGCAGTGTAACAAGTCACACAAGGCCCAGTAATGATGTATGTTCGTTTTGCATTCTAGATACAACTCCATTTGTCAGAGAGGGATTTTTTTTGGTTTGATATCCCACCCTTCTGTTTCACCTAATCCAGATCAGCCTCTTTCATTTTACCTCATGGACTTCAGTGGAGCATACCACATGGCATTTGTGAAATTTATGAGTGGGATTATGTGATGTGATCACCTCTGATAGTTTGATAACCTGATCTATGTGAAATACACTACAATGCTTCCACTTCCCAATGAGGTATTTCAAACAGTATGCAACAGGTACTATTTGCTCCCAGATAAAGGCAGGGCATCGCAAGTCCTGGAATGTCACCTAAGCACCAAGATATTGCTCTTGAGAAGTTACAGATCATGAAGGAAAAGCAATTGCAAGGATCAGCAAAATATCCCTTTCTAGCCCCCAAAATAGTTTAAGGGCTTCTGAGATGCAACTCTTCACAGGCCCCTCAACCTAGAAGTGTGATGGCAAACAAATATACCCCAGTGGTTCCCAAAGTCCCTGAGCATAGTGGGGGTAGAAAAAGTACTTTTCAAGAGTTTGCCTGCACAGCTGTGTCAGTTGTTAAGGAGGAAAAACTATTCTCTCCCACACTGAGATCACCTAATATCAATTACGCAAATCCACGGACCAATTAACACCACTGTGCACAATTGCTTATCTCTACAAAAACAAAAAGTTAAGCAAGCTAAGTGCATTCAAACTAGATATTAAAGAATAACTTTAGCTCCCTCAAATAACTCTGAAGCCCAGATCTTACAGTACAGATTTTGAAGTCACCTACTGGGCTACACAGGCTACATTCAGGTGCCTGGGTACAAAGGGTGAAATTCTTAAATCCCTAATTCTTCAGGTAGCAGGCAGCTCACAGATCTGCTCCTTGCATCTGCAGAGCAGTGGTCTCTTGGTAGAACTGAGCTGCTCTAGGGCCATTTCATAACCCTGCTCAAATTCATCAACTGGACTGCCATCCACTCACACCCCCAGAAAATCCTTTTCTCACACACATTTCACACCGAGGTTAGAACACGGACATTTTCATGCAAGAACAAGGGAGGAAGAGATGGTGATAGTGACACTTGAGTTTTACACAGCTACAGCACTTGTTCATGACAGAGAGGGAGAATTAAATGCACACAAACCCTCTCTCAAACAGGGCAATCCCACCCTCCCTTCCCAAAGGCCTTGTATAGGGCTGCCAGTACCTCTTCTACTGAGCCTACATAGTAGGTAGCCGAACACAATTCCGTGGTCTTCAAGCAACAGTTTCTCTTGCTTACTCGACTAGAAGTCCTGCACATTAATTCTTAGACTCTGGATTTCTACTTTCATTGACGGCTGTTAGTATCAGGTGCTCATCAGCCCCAGCTGAGCACATGGCTGCTACTCACACTCTCACAGAATGAGAGGAGCTGCAGGGAAGGCAGGAAAAATTTCCACCACAATGAAGAAGAAACTAGAAAGGAAACAAAATCTGGATCTGAACAGATGAGCAATATGGAGGCAATATGGTTAGCTTGTTACACTGAGCTACGCCTTGTTTCCAGCCTCACGTAGCAACAATTTTCGCCTCTCCTAAGGGGAAGGATCTCATACGCTGCTCAGTAAAAGCCAGAGATTTCTGTTGCTTCTGCAAAGAGGGTACTTCTTGGCTTACAGGCTAAATGTTATCCGTGGCAGAAACCAGGCTTCAAAGCAAGCACACAACGCAGCTGAAGTACATTACTTAACACAGTGTGCAGTGTGGTTCAGTGATCTTGGGCAGCATTGCCTTCCATCAAGGTCAATCGAGTGATTATGGGATTTACAGTGCGCAAAAAGCTCTTTGGGCACAGTGTGCCAAACAAGAACTACACTGATGTGGGAATCTTCAGTGGTCATCAAGAAGTCTTATTCTCAAAAAGTCCTGACATAACTACGGCTTTTTTCAGGGACAGAGGAAGATGCTCATGTGGGTGGAGGGAGGGAGCAGAACAGGAAGGCTTATCTCCCCCCTTTGCCCTTTAAGAAGGCTAAGAAATTCTTTAAGTAGTGACTAACATAACACTTAACACCCTTGATTTCTCTGCAGCAGCTAACACCCCAGAACAAACAGCCCTCGGAAATGCTTACTCAGATCATGCAGTAAATAAGGTTTTTGGCAAAACTGTGAACTCATTCTTTTAAAAGTTTAGTCATCTGTCAACTACTCCCTAAATTTACTACTCAGAATCCTCCACCTTTCTTTTGCAGCAGTGAGGGGGAGTTAGATTTGGCAAATGGAAGCTTCCTCAGGTTTCCATTTTGCACCAAAGTGAGCATACATCTCTTGGCATTAAGTACACCACACAGTGTATCACCCAATGTACTGCAATTCATGCTTACAAGGGTAATATTTTATTCTTGTCTAAATCTATAGCTGTCCATAAGTTAAGAGTATTTTAATTAATTATGAGCACTTAAGGATATGAAAAGTATTTTTACTTCAGTCCAGTTATAGCAATCTGCTGTGAAGAGCACTAAGATCAAACCACTAGATATAGTTAGAAGACACAGTCAAGAATAAATTGAGAACAATTATTAATCGTTTATATTTAGAAATAAATTCCTGTCACTACACTTATATATTTTTTTAGGCTGGCTTATTGAAAACTTGTTGAATTTAATGTCATATCTGTTCACAGACAGAGGTTTGGCAGAAGGCTTGCATGCTGCCTTGAAGTTCTTTTTTCAGAATACATGCATATTCAACATCAAATAGGTATGGAGGGCTTGTCTAACCACTTCATGCCTAGCACACACTAGCACATGATTAACAACACAGTTGGGAAAACCCTTTTGAGACATCAGTGCCAGTTCCCCACTCCTACAGGCAGCAGCATTAAACTGTGCCCTTGTCAAATTTTATCTTAAGGGATGTTAGGTCTTGGAATAGTCTTTGAATATGATCAACAAGGAAGGAGAAAAAAAAAATTTTATCCACCCACAAAAAAAACCACCACACACACTTAACTGCTTTAAAGTTTTAAAGTCCCTTAAATCACAAATTCCACTTAAAGCAATTCTTCCTCCTCTTTGGCACTTGAACCCCTTGCATTTTATACAAGTGAAGGAAGAGGTAACTCCTTGAATTCTACCAGGCTAAACTAGCTAAATACCCTGTTATTGTGAGAGGCTTTCTGCCTCTGATCATCCTAAAACCCTTCCCTAGGTTCTGCTTTGAATTTTTCTCTCCTGGACACAAACAAGTGTAACCTACATTCAAGGAAAGATCTCACTAGTACATTCTATTAATGCTTTCTGTTAGAGACACCCTATGCATTGCAGATGACACGGACAATAGAACAGTCATTCTACCACTGACTAATCCATCTCCTTCTATGCTATTTAGTGAGGGACCTTCTTTCCCCACCCCTCCAAGTTTAACTGTTGCAGTGGGACTTTATTACCCCGTCCTTCAATCGCCTTTACGTATTGGCCCTCGGCATCAATAACACCTCCCCCTCAACAGCATGGCATTACCAGATTTCATTACTAAGCTCTGCTTTCTGAACACAGGCCCTTAATATAGGTGTTAAAAAAAAAAGGTGCCTCAAAATATTATTCACTTATATTTTGTCTTTAGCACCAGAAGGTGTTAGACTGCATTTCCTGCTGTCTTCTCCTAACGCAGTTTTATATACATGCATACAAGTATTAAAAGTTCTTGTGTGACACTACGTCAATCAAATGGTCTGCTGCAAAGCTCACTCAATTTCTTGTGAAGCTTTAAGGTTTTTTTCCCCCAAGAGGAAACAAAACAAAACAACAAACAAACAAAAAAAATAGGAAAAAAAAAAAAAAAAGAAAAAATCCACCCTCAATAAAGTAATCAAGAATGCTCAGAGGTCAGATCAAATTAACAGCTCTATAGACCAGAGATCACATTTCCTCCTCCTTCGGTAAGTACTGTTCATTAGCCCGCAGCCATGCTGTTCTAACCACAATTTATTGGATTGGTTTGTTTTACAAAAGGATATATTTCACTTAAAACACCATCCATTCAATGAGTCAAACAGAAATAAACTAGCACCACGAATCTAGGAAAAATGCAGACAGCACACAGACACTCCAGTAATGAAAAGATGCAAGGCTGAGCAAGTAAGTTTATTCAGCATTTCATTTGTTTCCCAATAACACCGCAAGATTTGGATTAGACAGCATTTTTTGCATTTCCTTACATAATAATTCACTACCTGTAAAATCTAATGAACCTCTGTGCAGACTAGGTAGAAATCATGTATCTGAACTGCTTATGAACTCCTAGCCATAAACCCTTATGAACTGGGTACAAGTTATATATTTACAGCTTATCTTGGAGAGATTTTGTTACTTTGTAACTGTTACACATGGCAGAATGTCTGTGTTAAATTATATATTAACATGTGTCTATATTAACAAATATACTCATTTCAGAATTATTTTCAGGACTGTTACTAAAATTTATTTTGAGCATGGTAAGCATGCATCAGATACAACTAATTGTGATCAAATGTTACCACAGAGTTGGGAATACAGCTGGCCTTCTGGCACTTCACTTTGGTATATAATTAAAATATAAAATCACTATCGTTCTAGTGTTAATGGACTTACTATTTGTTTATGGTGAAATAATAACTTACAAACATGATCCGTAAGCTCTGTGTGTGCATGCATAATTTTTGTTAAAAAAATAGTTTCACATAAAGGTTTAGCTTAGTGGGTTGGGGGGGAGCAGAGAGGAGGAGGTGTTGCCAAAATTCTGCTTTCTGTCATCTTAACCTTTACTTGTAAACAACTGATGACCAGTGTGTCAGACTTCACACATAGCAGCATGAAGTCTGCCAAGCAACATCTTATTTACGTATGCCATGCAGACAAGACACATGCAAACAAGCACAGGTAATAAATATTTAGCACCTATGTCAAATACCCATCAAAAACTAAAACTGGTTCCCAAGAGGTCATGCTATCATTCCTCACACATGCCAAAGGCTGTTGTCACATTTGTCCTGAGCACAGTTCTGTCTCTGGAGTGACAGCTTTACATCCTCTCTCCATGCAAACTGACACAAATCCTATTTAGCTGTATTAAGATCAAATGAGCTGAGTTGGGAAGCATCCAAATCCAGTCTCAGTCTGAAGCAGTCAGACCAAACAGTGTTTTACTAAAATAACCTCTACGAAATTCCTCTTTTTCGTTTACAGTACGGTATCAGTTAGCCCTAGTGAACAACAGATTAAACAATAATAAAAAACCCCTTATATTGTGCAAAGTATTGACACAGTCTTGTCCATAAATCCCAGCCAGTAGGTCACGCCTCAGAAATCATTAGACTACCATTGCCTTCCCCAGTGGAAGGTGATCTACACCATCCACCTTTGTTATTCAGTGGCTAGTCAGCCAAGACACAAAGAAAAATCACCATCTATGAGGGAATACAAACAAAGCCATTCCAAGCAAAAAGATAAACACAGCTGTATTATTTTTTTAAGAGATTAAAGAGTTTTTCTACACCTATCCACGGCTTCCAGTGCGACTTAGTCCTAAACCAGGATTTCAGATTATTCTAACCAGGATATTTCGAGAAAGCACTCTGTAATTAGCAAACAACTAATAAGGTAGAGAGAGATTATTCACACACAACCTTTTATATCAATGCTTTGTAAATTATGTATTTGCTTCCCCAGTTACAGAAGGGTCCTTTCAGTATGCATTATTATATGCAGCAATATATCACCTCCTACTGATGAAATACAGGGAGACTGAAGATCTTTCAGTTCTCAGAAGGACTGAACACCATTTGGTGTGGAGGTTTTTCTGTAGGTTTACAGAAACTGCAATGTAAGTTAACCTAAGGACTTTAGGAAAAAAAGAAAAAAAAAGAAAAAAAAAGAAAAAAAAAAGAAAAAAAAAGAAAAAAAAAGAAAAAAAAAGAAAAAAAAAGAAAAAAAAGGAAAAAAAAAAGAAAAAAAAGAAAAAAAAGAAAAAAAAAGAAAAAAAAAGAAAAAAAAAGAAAAAAAAAGAAAAAAAAGAAAAAAAAGAAAAAAAAGAAAAAAAAGAAAAAAAAGAAAAAAAAAGAAAAAAAAAGAAAAAAAAAGAAAAAAAAAGAAAAAAAGAAAAAAAAAAGAAAAAAAAAAGGAAAAAAAAGGAAAAAAAAGTTCAACTAACTTCAGTGTTACAGTGGTAAACCATGAATTGCTTATTACCTTAAAGATAAGCTTGTTTACTCTTATTTCATATTTCATTTATGTGAGCTCATACATAAGTCTTCCACTGCATTGCATTTTAAGAAATATTGCCTCTACTGAAAACAGATAGTGATGGTAAGAACAATCTGCTCTGATTATGCTCTTCAAAGTTCAAAAGTGCGTCTGGTCCAATGACTGCTCAAAGCTCTGCGTTAGGCAGTTGGTTCCCCAAGGGAATTATCGTTTCTAACTGGCACAGTAGCAGCAGACTTTAAAATAAAACAAGCAAAAAACCGACTAGAAGGCCGGAGGGGGGAGGCGGCGAGCAGGTGGTGGTGTCAACAGAAAGAAGGGGCAACGAAAAAGACAACTCCGTACAATTAAAAAAAAAGGGGGGCGAGAGAGAAACAGACATAAAAGAAGAAATAGATATTTGATAATGACTGGTAAAGACCTCTGTGAAGAACTGTATTAGGAGCCCCTGGTGTTTAGTTTTTAGATAACAAAACATGGAGGAAACAAGGTTTCTCCTATATGTACAGGCGGAGACACGTTTCCTGTAGAGAAATGCACAAGCCACGCGCATAGTAAATGGAAGCCAGCGAAGTTTTGCCACCCTCTCGTTAAGCGGGAGTGTGATGAAAGGTCCTCTTTTGAGAGTTGCTAGGGAGCTCTGTGCGTTACAGAAGCGTTACGGCAGCGTTACAGAAGACGGAGCAATCCACCGCCTGATCTGTGGAGCACAGCTTCCGAAGCTCCATCCCCCCCAGTTCCCGGCGGCAGGACGGCCAGGCACCCCTCCGTCCTACCTACGGCCCACTGCCCGCAGCGCCCCATGGCAGCCGCGCTGGCGACTCCTCCTGCTGAGAGCAGTCGCTGATGTGGCTCCGGAGCGCGGTGCCCGCCGCTCCCTCCCGGCGCCAAGGAGAACTTCCGCGGGCGCTCCAGCCGAAACGCCCCGTCCCGGCACCGGGAGCGGGGACCTGGACTCAGCTCTTCCAGCCCGGCAAAAGCTCGCGCCGCGGCACCCAGAGGTGCTCAGCCCTCCAGGATATTAAAATAAATATCGGGCAGCCCCGAACGCCCAGGGCCGGCCGGGCGGGCGGGCCCCGGGACGGCCCCGCGGGGCGCCTCCCACCCGCGCCCCACTCACCGGCTTCGGCATTTTGGGGGCTGCTTGTGCTGCTCCTGCTCCCGAGACAAACGTTCATGCAGCGACTGCCTCGCCTCAGCCGAGCACCCCGCGCGGAGGAGGAAGAGGAGGCGGAGGTGGAAGAAGCCGCTCCCGGCCACGGCAGCAGCGCAACCCGCGAGTGCGGCGGCGGCCGCCCGGCGGCGGGTTAAGTACGGCAGGTGGGGCCCGGCGGTGACTCACCGCCGCCGGCCATTGCCCGCCGCTCCCCCCGGCGCCTTCCGAGCGCGGCACCGGCCTCGCCCCGCCGCCGGACACCCCCGCCGGCCTCGCCGCGACCCCCCCAGGGCACAGGGGGCACCGCGGTCGGGAACCTCCGGCCACCCCCGGACCCCGCGGGGTGAGAGGCGGGCGGGGCCGCCCGCGAACCGGCGGGCAACAGGTGCTGGGGGGCGGGGGCGGCACCGCCCCGACAGCCCGCCGGGCACGGCCGAGGCGCGGCGGGGCCTTCCTGCGCCGCTCCTTCTCCGTCTGCCTCCGGACCCCGCGGGGAGACCCTCGCCCCGCCGCCCTGCCCACTGCACACCGTGCCCACTGCGCTTTGGCCGCGCCCGCACCTGCCGCCAACCGCGCCGGGGCCAGCGGCGTGGCCGGCGCTTCCCAGGCCGGGAGAGTGTCCGCTTAGGAGAGGACCCGGAGGGACGGCTGCTTTGCATGGGCTCACCGAGTCCCCCGCTGCCCCGGCCTCCATCCAGCCCGGGAAAGGGAGAATGAGTTCCATGTTTCTGTAATTGTGGGCACAGACGCTGGTCTGTAATAGTCGCTGTGTTTCTTGATGTGCGAGGTCGGAAAACATGATTAGTTGACAAAACACAGGGTTGCTTTCTGTGTAAGTGCATTTTCAGCAAAACAGAAAACCAAAAATCCATCTAAGCTCAGAAATAATAAAGCAAAGAGTTGGTCCTTCAGTTGGTTCTGACTTTTCATAAAGCCAAAAAAAGTTCATGTAAGTAGCCTAACAATCTATAGGCACTACAAAGATGACAAAGTCCGTGTGTCTGCCCCTCGTTCCTTCTCCCTCCTCCCCCATGAATGCAATGCACTCCTGCAGATGGTGTCTGCCAGGAGCTGCTGGCCTCCCACAGCATCTCCTCGCTTGGCTGGTCACAAGAGCACATTGTATTTACATAGTCATGGGCAACGGCCTGTAGGACACAGCTCTTCCGCTGTGCCGGCAATGGCATGTAGTTGAGCTGTAAGACTGAGGAAATCACACAGCCTGTACCCAAGCTGCTGTCTGCAACTCCCCACTTCAACCAGTGTCTGTCTGTCTGGTCAGAAAAGGCATAGGACAGGAACAGGGAGGCACAGAACAAGGAGAACAACAACCCACTTGATGGAAAATACATAGGGCAGGAGAGAGCCTGGGAAATATCAAGGGATGAGAACAAAAAGGACAGCCCTTACAATACAGGTCCTGCTTTGGCAGAGATCCAAATGAAGTCTTCCCTCACAGAATCCACCAAACAGCAATTGGTTGTGCCACATTAAAAGAAGCATTACTGTGTCAGGTCTGTGAGAGAAAGGGGAGGGGAGTTGAGTTGAAGGCTGAGAGAATTCACGGTTATATTCCTTTCCTGTTGCATGATCCTTTGGGATTAGAGGAGGCTTTACCATCAAAACAGACCCATGGGGGTGGCAGCTTGCAACAGCAGGTGAGAAGAAATAGTCTAAGCTGAATAGCTTCCAAGAAAAGGGCCATGGGATCAAACATCCTTGGGAAACAGGTATGGCCTCCATTTTCAGATGAAACAATATCACTGAGAATTACTTGGATCAAGTTAATTTAACAAAATATGTTGACATTTGTCTGGATCAGGTTAATTTAACAAAAGTGTGATTTGTGAGGAGGCTTTCTATGCTCTTCTGTTAAGCAATAATTTTATGGTGGGAATCATGCCTTATTCAGTAGGATGACCCTGGAAACAAACCAGACCAGATTATCAGAGTGTTTTGGATAGGCTGCCAAGCACAAGGAACAACTGTTCAAGTAAGAAATGCTGTAAGAACCCAGCTTTTGCAGATTGCACTCAGAACCCCAAGTGGCACTCATGGATTTTTTTGGGGGGTGGAAAAGGATAGAGATGAGATATTTTCATTCCATAGTCTTAAAATACAGATTTTGGCCATGACTGGAAAAAGAAAAGACAAAACAAGTGTGTGTGTCTGCATACCCCTGAAACAAAGCATTACACAGATCTAACGGCAAGCCAATTTCCATTCTGTGAGATTTCCATTCCCAAAATCCTCTTCTGAGTCCATAGCTCAACATGGGATCAGAGACCATCACCCTGAGGCTTCATGTTGAAGAAACTCCATGTCAGAGAGATGTCTCATTTAATAAATCATAATTTCTTCAATCAGTAAGGTAAGTATTTGTTTCCATATGTTAGTTACATGTCCAAGCTTAAACCCCTGGTTTTGGTTTGGTTCGTTGTTTTTTTTAAAACACCATTGCTTCATAACCACACAGACCTAGGGGCAAAAGGAATTCAGGAGACTAATAATTAAGTATGGCAACATACAATCTCTAGGTTCCTGTTTGCCACAGCACATTACCTTGTGCCATTCTCCCACAGTCACCTGCAATACCTGGGAAAAGGTAGATACCTCAATGGCATCCATAACTATCAGCTTACCCAACACCGCTCCACCCAAAACCAGCCACTGTGAACATATTGATCTTGCACAGGAAGAATTGTCTTCAGTGGAAGGAACCAGAACAACTGCCAGCTTGGAATATGTGTTAGACACCTATCGCCTCCTTCTTGGGCTTTCCTTCTTGGCGCCTTCCTTTATATTTCTCTTTCCACGTCTGCCCTAGAAAGACAGGAAGGTATATTATGCAAACCCCTTCTTCCCTTTTATAGAGAAGCACACTCATCCTTTGCAGATGCAAACCAATACAGTTGCCCTCTCCTCCAGAGTGGGGGTAAAATGCCTCAGTTCTCTGTTTTTTCTGAGAGTGTCCTGAAAATCAATATAGTGAATTTTGGGAGCATGGGCACCATGTGTAATACCAATAAGCATTGTCTAAGAATGCCTACAGACTGAATCCCTTTTGGAGTCTGTATAAGGGAATATTGGAGAAGCCATGAAGCAAGTGCAAAACAACCAACCCACATCAAGACATCCTGAGGCAGAAATATAAACATAAAAAACCCAGATACAAATGTGCAATCTGGGGAAATTTCCACATGAAAACTTTATGGAACTTGGTTACTTCTAGATTTAGGCATTAGCTAAGCAAGAGACAGCTTTTATGTCTACCCGAGCTACATCATCTTCAGTCAGACCTCAGAATTAAGCATAAGACCCAAATCAAAATGAAGCCTTTAAGTTACAGGATTAAGATCTGCTCTGATCCAGCACTTACTCTTAACCTGCTTTATTAAGAGGATAGCATTACTAACCTTTTACAGGAATTAATAAGGCAGAGGAGGTGATGAAAGAATCCCGATTGCTCAGCAGGTCAGCAGCAGAACCCAGTTTCTGTCTTCCTCCCTGTAACAGTTCCTGTACCTTACTGACCCCTAATCAAGCTGTGTCATCCTCACCAAGCCTGCCTTCCTTGTTTTAGAGAGAAGACCCATTTAATTTTCCTGTTCTACTTTAATCTGTAATAACATTTCAACTTGATGTGAATAATTTATGAAGACCAAGTATTTGCCTGAATTTTCTCAAGCAAGTCCTATCACTATAAAGTGGCTTTCGCTTAACAGGCTTTGTGCCAGCCAATTTTTAGTCACCATAAAACTTCCTAAGCTGGATCATCCTGGAACTGGGAAACATGGAATCTTGTGCCTTAAATTCCCATTCTTGTCGCTCACACAAATCAATAGTCTCAATAAGAGATAGACCTGAACTCCCTGTTTCTCCATACAGAAAGCTTCATCCAGGTTTGGCGAGGCATAGCTGGAAGAGTTTTGCAGCATCTTTGGTGGTTTGTTTGCGGATTTACTCCAAGGATTTTTTTACTAACTGAAAATCTACAGTAGCTAACTCTGTCCTCTTCACAACTCATGGACTGTGCATTTAGTATAGCAGTTAAACGAAAGGACATTCATTATAGTAGTTAATGGAAAGGATGCCATGTTCTGAGATGTATAGATTTAAGGAGATTTGCTCTCATCTAGGTCAAGAGTCTTTTGCCTGATTTTCTTTGTCAATTGGAAGAGTTGTAGAAGGAAAAAGAACCATACAGTATTACAGACAAGAGCTTCCTTTTCATTGTGCATAACTAGATAAACAGCTTATTCCCCACTGCACTTTCTGAAATTTTGGCAACATAATTCCCAAAATGTCAGACTTCAGGAAGAGTGACCAAGGACCTGGTGAGTTGTATTTCTGTCTGTACTGAGAGCTGCTTCCTCACTACCCACACTGAGCTTATTGAACCCAATGAATTCAGGTCATGGGGGACCAGCATCTGTTGACAAAGCACTCTCGAAACATTCTCTGGGTTTCCTATGAAGGGGTAAAAGAGCGCAAAGCTTGTGCCTCATTTTCCTTGTTCCTAAATGAGAAACTACTGCCAAGTTCAGTTGTTTGTTGTTGGTTTGGGGGTTTTTTAGTTTTTTCTTTCAGTAAGCATGGATTCCCACAAAGTTGGGTTTTTTTCTGTACCAACAAATGGCTAGGTGCAGTCAGGCCTGGAAATAAACCTCATTACACGATCCAATGGTTACATGCTGGGAGACCCTTATCTTTACAATCATTCTGTTTTCCAGCAGGACCCCCAAGCAGTCCTTGGGATTATCTGGCTCTCTGATTGACTATCATGGAGCCTTATGAGGACATGGTAGATTATGAGGAAATGTATATATAATTAAGTTTATGAAGGATTGTTTTAAAATGTTGTAAGAAGGAAAAAGAAGTAGATGACTTCAGGCTTTTATCTGGTTTGTTCTCACCCATCATAAAAGGAGAGAAAAGCTTAAAGGAAGATTATGAATGTTTCTTCTCTGCAACAGTTCTGAGAAGTCCCAAAGACAGTTTGCTTTCAGTTCCCATGAGAGTTGCCTTAGCAACCACTCTAGTTTCACATTCTTCACTCTTCTGCCACAGGAAAATTTCACAGGGAGTGATGCAAAATGTGCAATAAAGTCTTCTTTTCAACTGAAACAAAACACAGTTTGGCATTTACATTTTGTGTACACTGAGAATGAAAAATTATTTACAGTGGATGGGGAAGGCAAGACTTAGTGATAGGTAAAATACAGATAAAGTACTACTTAAAGTAAAGGCAGGTTTAAACATGTATGTGATCGGGCAAGAAAATTCTATGGTAATCATCTCTGTAACTGAAATCCACAATGAATTATTGATCTTACCAACAAATAAACAAATAGAAAAAGCACTGAGAGTTTTCTGAAATGAATGACTGAATGAGAACAATCATGTCACAAAGTATTATGTAAAAGTGTAAAATGACAAATCAAGTTCATTACATACTGAATTTGTGGAGATTTTACCACATGTGTAAATCCAGCCATGTTTGTCCAAGGTTCAAAGCAAATGGAAACTAGGGGCAACACAGCTTTTACGTCTTGAAATGAAGTAATGATCTTAATGCCTATGATAAGAAAGGAAAGAGGAAGGGAGTTCCCCTCTTAAGTAATCTCTATTCCACCTTGATATCTTCCTTTGTGCTTTTTATTTGAAATCTGATTAAAAGCAGAGCTGAGTGCCATATACTGAACATACTCCCTGCACATCTGAACTCTTTCTATGGGGACCAGCCATTTTAGGTTTTTGTTTGGTTGGTTTTTGTTTTGTGGATTTTGTTTGGTTTGGTTTGATAGTTTGTTTATTTTTGAGTTTTTTTTTAATATCAAAGTAGAGATGTGTTAAGACAGTGCTGACAAAAACTGCATGTCAAATCATATTAACCAACTTAGTTCATGTACTTCATCAGTAGAGCATATATCTGTGCTTAGAGCAGGTGTGAGTGGTAAGGTGGAGGCAAAATAAATGCCCACTGGTTGATAGAGAGAAAAATAGTTCATCAATCTATGTACAGGAGTTCTTTCAAGTTGCTTTATAATTCTATTCACTGCAGACAGTTTTGTTGCTCTCACTGTAGGAATGAGGTTGTAAGAGTTCAAAACCACAAGTAATAAGCTATTTCAATTTAACTAAGAGTGCCAGAACTCTTTCAGGGCTAAGTATGCAGAGTTCAATGTACAATTAATGCACATAGAGTCCCTTTTCTTTTCCTATGATATGATGCTGACTCACACCTCTTAAGATCAGAACGACCATGTTGTTTGACTTTCAGCATAAACTAAGCTCTTGAGTTTCACCTGGTGATTCTCAAATCCAGCCTGTAACATTAGAAAGGCCTTAAACCCCAGTCTCAAGACTGAATGGCAGTGATTCTTCCTCCTGGCCAGTTCTCTCCGCTGCCAAGTCCTTTTTCAGTGTAAATTGTGAAAGTTGTTTATATTGACTGGTACTTGTATTTCTCATTCAATTTCAGAAGATCCATGAGCTATAATGCAATTTGCAGTTAAATACTCAACCAAGATAAAACATCTAGCGTGGCTCTTGCCTCTTTACTGCTAAGACAGTAATATAAGCTGTACATTACTGTGCAGTTTGGTGCCAGCTATCAAAAGACCATTTTCTCACATTTTTCCCTAATTGAAACAGAAAAAGTTTCTGGATGCACAGGTTAGTAGGTAAAGCTCAAAAGTCTCAGATATCACTCTGGCCTATTTTTCAACTCAGGACTGTCTCTTTCAGATATCTTCTCATATTTTGCCTAGCCTTATTTAAGTGCTCTATGCAACAAGGCCTCTCCTCCTTCTGAACATTAGAGATTAGGTTTATTTTGTAGTGTAAGGCTAGTTAACCTTAAAGGCTGCATCCAACAGTGAAACAGAAAACATGTAATATTGAGGATGCTGTTTTTCACTGGTCCTTACATCAGCTCTCCTACTCTGCAACACTTGCATCTGTGTAGACATGAACATTTCCAAGTGCCATTAGGAGCTGAAGTTATTTCTGCTCCCCTCAGGCTGCAGCTGCCCAGCAGCAGTGCAAGCTGCACAGGGAGCTCTCAGTGCTGAATAAGGACAAAATATACTAATGGAGATTTTTCTCGCAGATAAAGGAGAGTAATTTTGACCTTAGTATATCATAAGTAAGACACCAAGCTAGAGTCTGAAGTACAAGAATCCACCTATCTCTTGGGAAATCCTCTGTTTGCTCTGTGATAACACAATAATACTGAAAACAGGCAGGCACTGATTAAGACGTAAGACCAAGTACAAGGCAGGTATAAGCAGGGTGACATTGCTAAACAAAGCATAACACTGCCTACTTTCACCAGACCTGAATTTTAACTCTGATATTTTGCTAGGGCCTACCTGGAACTGTACCTCAACTAAATATTCATGAGAAAAAACTATTTGTGTTTCACAGCAAACAGCTCATACACAATGTACAAATGGCTACATATATCCTTAATTGGTTTTCAAAACCCTGCTAAACATTGAGGGCAAACTAAATCTATTTTATGTCAAGGCTGCAGATACACAGTAACCTTATCTAATCAGCCCCAGCTGCCTTAAAGCCAGTAACACAGAAACAAAGAGGCTACCAAACCAAATAACTTCTGCGAGGCCTTGCTGGAGGAGAAGGGGATCGGGCTGATTACTGCTCACCTGCCACACTGAGGCATGCAGGTAACCTGAAACAAAGGGAGTTTTCAGTGCTTCCCAATGACACACCTAGCCTGTGAAGTAATTACCGCTGATGCATGACACAAAAGATAAACACCGAGTCTTGTAGCATGTTGGCTAGCAACTCCTCAAAACACTTCAGAAAATAGTATCACTGTGCTACCTTAAAAATACCGGCTGATTTTCACCTGTTTGCAGCAGGTAATTCAGAACCTGGCTATTAACTGAGTACCACCCGAGTCTTCAAAATAGAGCTGACGTGCTGCCTCAGAGGTAACCAGGATTTCGCACGGACTTGATTTGCTCCTAGGCAGAACACAGCTCAGCTCAGTGTTTCACTTACTTAACAAGCCGATTATCTTTTAAGGGTGACACGATGAATTCTTTGGTCTCTTTAATAAAAGACAGATGTGAAGATGAGAAGGGAAAATCTGTAATATGTAACCTATGATCACCTTCTGTGCCACAGTTTCATCTGTGTGACCTCTCAGCAATTACTAGCAACACCTTTGGAGCTAGATTTGTTGGTTCACTGCTCTGTTTTGACCTTCAAGCACTTATGGTGTGGGAGGAGAAGGGCGAGGTGCTGCTGGACTCCAGAAGCAGGGTGTTGTGTCCCTCCACCTGGTATCAGTTGAGGGTAAGGATAAAGTGACTCCAGAGGTAGTGGTTCATGAGCTAATTGTTCAGTATGTTTAATTATCTTGGAACAGTAAAAACATTGTCACTGCAGCAATCAGACATGAAGTAGAGTTTCTGTATCCAAGAAGTTTGTCTTGGTTTTCCCACCCATGTCATTTGGCCTTACAGACTTTGCTTTGGGTAGCTTAGTACAAACATATATGCATTAGAGATCATCATAATCTTGCCTCGGATCATCTCCAAAGACAGCCCCAGTTCGATTCTAGATCTGAGAGAGACCAGGAACACAAGAGCTGGGAACACCCTTGTAGTTCTGAGTGAACCATATTGTCCCTAAGGCATGCTAGGCTGTCATGTGCGGCATTTTCCTATGGGAAAGAGATTGCCCTGTGTTGTTCTCCCTGGCTGTGGTATGCCTGCCAGGGCAGATAGAGAGGAAGGGGAAAGTACAAAGTCAGCTATGGCCTTCTTTTACAGAGCTCAGATTTAGGGCCATGTGCTGTGAGCACTTGGGATGTTGTCAGAGTAAGGGCTTCACAGTGGGCCATAGTGGGTAACATGACCTGTTTCTGACACAGTGTGTTGAAATGCTGTCACCTGGGCACAGACTCACTTCAGAGTGTCCAAGTGCTCTGGGCCCAGGGACAATGAGTGGTTTCTTGCCTGCTACCCATGAGGAATCTGGTCTTTGAGGCTTGTTTGTGAAAGCCTGCAAGAAGTGCTCAGCCCTCTTCACACCAACACAGCAATCCAGACCTTCAGGGTGGTTTCCCTGCCTAGCCCTCCATGGCTGGTCTGCCAGGCAGGACAGCAGCACAGAGTGGGAAAACTGAGAGTCCTGGCTACTGGCCTGGTTATCCTTTACTTGTGTGACATGGTGAGGCAGGAAAACACTAAAAGGTCCTTAGAGACAACAACAAAACAGGGTGTGCATGTGCAGGTGATTCACAGGGTGGAGTAACAGCTGGATGCACTGGCAAAGCAAGACATCGGTCTCGTAGGTGAAGACCCTTCACAGAGCAGATGTACCTGGGAAGGTTCAAGGGCATTCTGGAGAACGGCACCTAAGGTGTTCCCAGAAAGCCATGTGGACAGGACTAATGGAAGTAATTCACCCACACTATTTCTCTCAGGGCACAACACACCATTTTTAACATTGGTGTCCAAAGTGATTGGAACTCTCCTGATCCCTTTAGGAGGCTTTCTCATAAGCAAGAAATGGGACAGCAAGGAATACTTTTTTAATGTATTATCTTTCCAGATATCTAAATGTACTCCTTCCCTACATTCCTCTCAGTATCCTCCACCCCTGTCGCCTGAAATAACTGCTCACTCATCACTGTAGTTTAGCCATGCTGTGCTGTACAAATCCAGAGAGATAAGAAACAATATTCTTTAGATAACAGCACTGAGTCTTGCACAATGTTCTCTCTTGTCTCAGAGTTCAGTCTGCACCCTTAGTTAAAAAAAAAAAGAATGTAAAACCAAAAAATGAACGCCTCTTTACAGAAATTGCCTTAAAATGCAGCATGCAATATACTGTGTGGTTTCAAGCAAGATTATGGCCACCATTTTCCCCATGGTTTCCAACGTGTTGTATTTGAAAGGGTCTCTTTTTCAGTGCTTCAAGCAGCAATTAAGTATTGTGTTTCAAATGCCACAACACATCAATGGTGAGTAAATAATGGCTTAAATAAGAAGTAAGAAAAAGATTTGTTTGCTTTTGCAGGTGTTAAATTTCAGCAGGACAATCTAACTCAAACAAAGCCCTAAACAAATGTTACTGGAATTCCTGACTGACAACCTGAGTTTCATGTTAGACAAGAAAGATAATCAAAATTATTTCTCCTGGCTCTAAAGTCTCTAGGCACTGATTTTTACCATGGCTGTAAATTTCTGAGATTGAGTTTTTTAACTTCATTTATAACATTTTTGTTTAAATTGTTAGTGCACAGGAAAAATGATTGCAGAAATTTTGTGTAGTTAAAAGGTTTACTTTGTAATGAATATCCTTAAAAAACCAAACTGTAAAACTCACACTGACAAGTACATTGCAGGATTTAAATGTGGATTTAGGTTATTTTCTTGTTCTTCTGGTAACCTGCTTATTACTCCCTTGACAAGAAATGCAATGCTACGTATCCAGTCCCCAGATGGATTCAAAGGTACATCCTGTAAGAACATTAGGAAAAAGATAAGTGAATAATTTTTAGACAGTAATTAATTCTGTGGAACCCATTTACAGGAAACTCAGCTGCAGTGAAACCCTGTTTGCAGAGAAGGGAAAGAAATCTGCAAGTTGTTTCAATGCAAGCTAGTGATGCTTGTAAGTGAGCCCCTTTCAAGGGTTCAAACTTGCAATCCTGTCAAAGCCCTTCGGAGTCAAGATGGTGGGACAAGGCCTGTAACCGAGAGGTTTAGTGGAGAAAATTCCATGACTTCACTACGACAGGCTCCCACGATCATTCTTAATTGGTTACTTTAGATTAGTCTCTCCGCCAACGCTTGTTAATGTGAAATGATAACCTTGAACTGTGTTCACAGTTTAAGTATAATCTAAAGACCTGCATGAAGTGTACAGGGACAAAGTCAGAAATTCTTTTGCACTTGTGTGAGGTCAAAATCAGGATGATTCTGTCAACCTGATCACAGGATCACAGCAATCCAGCTATTTATGGGCCTTATCAAACATCAGATTAAGAGTCTGTGTGTGCCAGTCGTCTGGAATTAGATCTTACCAGCCTGATTCTGCTACTTTTAGCCATGGTGCTATTACCTGATTTATTATACAATCTTATTTAAACACGAATAGATATGGAAGAGGTAAGTTCTATGTTTCTTAGAAAACTTGAGCTGGCATGAATAGAACGAACTAGAGGTTCAGCAGATATAAAAGTCTGAGGTAACCAGCTAAAACTGAAATGGTCCTGGTCACTACAGTTGTCCTGTTTGTTTTCAACTCAATGCCTATGCCAGTTGTTTGTCCTAGAAAGAGAAAGAAGAGAAATTCTTTAAAATAACAGATTCCTTTTAATCAGATCTGTAATTTAATGATCCTCAGGCTGGCTCCAGGTGTTCTGGGAGAGAAACAGACTCCTGTGGTGTACACCAGGACCTTCACTGGAACATGTGTACAGGGCAGTACATGCAGGATGGGAAGGGCCTGCTACAGCAGTCAGTAAACTTTATATTATCCTAAGACCATAATAAGTTGGTTTAACTATTCTTCATGTCTTTTTTTTTTCATTAATCATTAATATTCAGTTAATACAGCAGTGAGCAGAATGTACCCACAGGTTTATCCATAAAGGAAGCAATCTACTGCCTGCTTTACACCAGTGCTGTGTAAACACTTGAGTTGCATTAAGTACTGCATTTCTGTGGGAGTAGTGGCACATTCAGGTGAGCAAACAAAACACTTTACAGAAAACCAAGCACTTCTGGTCCAGCCCCAGCCCACGCTGCTACCAGCCTGCAACTATGTAAAAATAAATCAATGTTAATGAAAAAAACGAGGAAGTGAAAATTATCCCATCTCTTTAAAATTCAATGTTTCTGTTAGTTCCACAGGACTTCTGCTTCGTGCAGCTTGAAATAGCATTAGAGAAACCCTGGTCTTACTCCAAATGCTCATGGATTTCAGTCAGTCAGTCAGCATCAGGCCCAGGATGGGTACTTGAACTGAAACGGTGAGAAAGAAAGTGCAAGAGACCACCATTACTTCCCAGCATCAGAGTGATTTCTTATAAACACCTTAAAATACTCTTCAAACATTAGAAGTACTAATAAAGATATAATTTTACAACCCCTGTACTGTCCTGTTACATCTACCTCTGTGTGAGAGATAGATATTCCTCTATTCTTGATCCCTAAGTCACAGATTAGGTTTCAAATGTCATTATTCAATCGTTTCTTTCTCCACAGACATAACACTTCACTGCTGTGCAACAAATGGAACTGACCCAGAAGGAGGCTGGGATCTGCAAGACCCTCCTCAGATTTGCAATGTTTCCGTGCCTTAAAGCACATATATGAACTGTTGTTGGGACCCTGTGGCATGTTGTGTCTCATTGTCAGGCTCTGTGACTTCAGCTCTGCCTTGCTGGCATCGTCCAGAATTCAGTGAAATTACAAGACTTGTTTAACCCTGTGCATACACTTAAGAGTCTTGCTGAACTTGAGCTTGAATAAAGCATGGATCCAGCAGGCATTTCTGTATCAAGGATACTAGTTGACTAATGAGTTCAGGGAGAGCTGATGGACAGCTTACAGGGACTGTGATCTTCAGTAAACCTAATTTACATCTTTAACATTTTTAGAATTTCAGTATCGTGCCTGTACATCAGAAGTCACTGTGGCATATGTACTGCCCTGTTTTCTTGCAGACACAGGAGCTTTGAATTTTATTCTCTACCCTACCACATTCCAATGCAATTCCTTTCCTTAATGAGCATGCACCCAAAATGACCTCTATGTTCCCTTCTGCAAAATGGTGCACTGTTTCCCTGAATGCTGGAGCTAATATTTTCATGACCGAAGTTGCAATTTTTTTTCTGTGCAGCAACATTTGCAACAAGACTGGCTTTCCAAACAGATTTTTCAGCCTCTCATTAGGTTGACAAGAATTTGGTCAGCCTGGTAAGATATTTTTGCATGTGGCAAACTAATTTTATTTAAGCACTCCATTGCATTAGCCTTTTAAAAGAGCCTTCTGAATGCAAAGGCAGACTTTACTCCTCAGTCTACCCTTCCCTGTGCATTACGAATTTTTTTATTAATGAGGCAGGTAGAATCTGACTTTATGCAATCAATTATAAAAATATGTTAACAACTTTAACACAAAATTAGCACCTTTCATGACTATAACATCATTCCCAAACTTCTCTCCATTACATGCTATTCCTTACTGGTTACAATTTGTTCTTCGTCATTCTGGGAGTCTCAGAAAACTCCGAGCAGTGTACTGCACTGGTGACCAAGCCACTGGCAAGGCAGAAACTGGATCTGCCTAATCATTAAGCACTACTCAGAACTTTTCCCCCACATAAGATGAGATTCAATAAGCATAAAACCTCACTGACATTCCTTGATGATGCCCTTGAGGTGTGGTGGTGGTAAAACTGCTCATACCAGTCAACTACAATTACTACATGTAAGTGAAAAAGTCCACTCAAATCAGCCACTCCACTAACAATGCAGTTTCACTATTTTAATGTTGGGGAATTAGTTGCATTTTCCTTGTGGCCCAAGTTCTGATCTGATTCCCTGTTAAGTCAATGAAAGCCTAGAGAATCTTTCCCTTTGCTTTGGTGATAGGGGATAAGCCCAGCAGTCAAGGTTTATTCTTCAAATATTAGCAGAAATTCTCTGCTTATCAGACAGTCAATACTGTTAGGTCAAAGACAATAAAATCCTTGCATCCAAATATATCTTTTGTTAGATCTTAGCTGACAGATGGATTTATAAATTGATAATACAATCTTGAATTTCTTCTTAAACTTCAGTAAAGCGAAGCATTTGAGAAGTGTGAATCTTTCCAAAATAGCTCCTCGAGGAACAATACCAAAACTGTGATGCCTACTCAGGAACTTTAATGTCAGTGAACCTTGACTTTCCAATTATTGTAAACTGTCTTTAAATAAAGACTATTACAAAACTGGAATCTAGTTTTATATTGTTTGGACAAAACAACTCAAGACACTTGGACAAGGACAGAGCTAACCAGATATGAAGCAGATCTATGCTAAATCTGCAGACTTAACTTTCTGCTCCCTCCTAAACTTTTTCCCTGGAAAATTTACCAGTGGGCTTTATAAAAAATTCCATGAACCTTTAAGCGCTGAGGGCATGCCCTCAAGCACTGTGAAATTCCTGAAAAGACTCTCATAGGCTTCAATTGAATTGTAATCAAGCTCTGAATGTGAGTGGCAAAAGACTCCCCAACTTCATCTTCTAGATGTGATCAACAGTGGTGGAAGTGCCCAGCTTTGTGAAATGTGTAAAATTTTATAGTATACTGTTGTATATGGCTTGGTAGTAGTCCCAGTGTGACAGCTTGGGAACCCTTATAGAATAGTATATGTTAATTCCTGAGTGAATGGCTTTTAATGAATTAATGAGCAGCAGCTGCTGGAAGGGATGCATTTCCCTTTCTTTCAACACTGTTTCATATGTAAACACACATATAGCATGATACACCTCTAAATGTATGTATAAAAGACATATAGCCAGGATTGCTCTTCAGAAATTACAAAGTAGTGCCAGGTGAACAGTAGCATAATCTCTTGTTTAAACAATTCAGTACTTCTGGGAATAACTTTTAAGCCTTAACATAAATAGGTTCTGAAATCCTAGAACAGAAGTTGGACAAAGAGAAACAGCTTCTGCAAAGTTTATGTATTGCATTCCACTTGCCAAAAACCTAGTCTAAATCAGGAAATGGTGTGAACTAAACTATTCAAAGTCCAACTAATTAATATTTTACTTTAACTGTTAGCAAACAGTTATAGTAAAAAACCCATCCCCATCTGTGTGTTTAGTGTGTGATGGGCCTTTGATTTGCCAGAAACTGTCCAGGAGCCATTGGGTTTAGGCTCCAGATGAACACAGATATTGTCTGCGCAGGCAAAATCCTGTGGAAGATGAAGGACTTACACAAATGAGTACTTCAGGGCCACACCAATATGTTGTTGCTTTTCCAACCTGTATTGCTCCCAGAAGATGCCGGGAGCATCTTTTCTACTGGCTGTAGAAAACTGGGGATTTCCGACACCCAGCTCACGTGGCTTGATTTCTGCATCCTCCTGGGAGCTACATCCAAGAACTCCAGGGATCACGATTCCTGAAAGATTTAAGGGAGGTAATTTGCACAGCTTGTTCAGTCTCATGCTACATTTGCCAAGCTAATAATTGTAGCTTTCTTAAAGTGCTGTTCTAGTTGAACAGAGTTTGGTGAATGGGAAAAACTTTCACACTCATGTAAGAATACCAAGCAATTGGATCTTGACACTACTTACTGTTGAGTTCTTTGACCTCATGAAATGGCAATCTGGTCTTTCACCTTTCCTGGTGGAGTTTTCTGACCTTACTCTCAGATGCATACCAACGTATGCAGATCTACTGGGGACTTGAGGGACTGCAGCTGCCAAAAGCATATATCCCAACTATAATCACAAACTTTCTATAAACCGAGCATGAAAGTCACACATGGCTTTTATGGGTGCAGTGTTCTAGAGGCTATTTTTGAATGGCACTGAGTAATATTTAGCCCATTTGTTAAAAGCACTTGAGCTATATGCAAAAAAAAAAAAAGGAAAAAAAAAAGAAAATCTGCAGTGACCTGAGCCATCGGACTCTGTGCCATCCTGTCATGGAAGACTGGGGATGTGAGGATACTCCTGTCTAGACCCCCAAATCAGCAAAGCTGAATTAACATATTGTCCAGACAAGGGCAATGAAGCTGATGAAGGGTCTGGAGCAGATGTCCTATGAGGAAGGGCTGAGGGGGCTGGGGGTGTTTAGCAGAAGAAGAGGATGCTCAGGGTGACCTTATCACTCTCTACAACTACCTGAAAGGAGGTTGTAGCCAGGTAGGGGTTGGTCTCTTCTCCCAGACAACTATCAACAGACAAGAGGACATAGTCTCAAGCTGTGCCAGGGCAAGTTTAGGCTGGACATTAGGAAGAATTTCTTCACAGATAGGGTGATTAAACATTGGAATGGGCTGTCCATGGAGGTGGTAGAGTCCCTGTCCCTAGAGGTGTTCTGGATGTGGCACTTAGTGCCATGGCCTAGTTGACTTGGTGGTGTTGAGTCATAGGTTGAACTCAGAGGTCTTTTCCAACCTAATTGATTCTGTGAAGGTAGTTTGTATATCTACAAATGGACTCAACATGGCTGCTTCCTGCAGGTTTCACTGGTGTCAGGGATATCCCAAGGGAGGTAGCACACCTTCACAGTCAGAACAACACCTAAGGCAGCTGTGCCTGCTGTCACTTGTCCCTCACACCCGCCCTCCCCTCAGGTTCGTGAGCCCAGCTGCCCCTGCCAGCCTTTCATCCCTGCGTTGCTGCAGCAACAGGGACAAGCGACTGCTGCACCACAGGATGTTCTCCCCCTCTGCAGGCCAGGCTAAGGATGAACCCCCTGAAATATGCCTCTGTCCGCCCTACCCGTAGACCTGTGGCAACCCCACCCTCGGGTGCTGCTGCCCTCTCCATCCTGGCTGTCAGAAGCAGGAGGAGGGAGCCCCCCAAGCCCCGCCATTCTGCGCGGAAGCTGAAGCGCCCGGAGATGACACAGGGCCTCGGGGCAGGGACGACCTGTCTCTCCCCCACTTGCAGCAGGGCAGGAAGCCATAGTCTCCCCCTACTCCACCCCAGCCCGGCGAGTCCGTGACTGCAGACGTTGCTCCCACTGCTGCTCCCCTTCCCTGCTGACACAGCTCCCGCTCCCCAGGGCATGCGCACAGCCGGCCGCTCCCGGCGCCGCCCGTGCCAGCCCGGGAGGCGGGGGCGGCGGGACTTTGCCCCGGGAGCGGCGGTGCCGTCACCCAGGCGGCGCCCAATGGCCCCTCGCGATTAAAATAGCGCACTATAAATAGCGGCCCGCTGGCGGTGCCGCCTGGCCGGGGCCAGGTGTGGCGGGCGAGCAGCGTAGGGGCCACCGCCCCGGGCCCCGCCGCCATCGCCCGCCCCGCCCGTCCTGCTCCAGGTCCCGGCTCACCCGCGCCCCGGGGAACCGGCTGGGCGCGTCCCTGTCCCTTGGGAGAAGCCCCAGGGCAGGGTGTGACGACCTCGAGGCCTCGGTGACTGGCTTTGTCACTTAGTCCTCCCTCAAGGACTCGGTGACTCTTCCTGCAGGTGTTCGTTCCTTCCTTCCTTCAAACCGTGCGCCCTTCCTCTCTCTAAAGCAGCAGAGGGAAGCCGGTGCCATGCCATCAGGAAAAAAAAACAACTACCCTGTTCTGGCAGCTGTGCTATGTGTGTGCTTTTAAAACAGCATCTGTTTAAGACCTGAGACTGGCTGTTCCAGTGAAGGAAGTGGACTGATAAAGTTTATCGCCTTGGCCTTAGCTCTTCCATCTCTACTCCATTAGTCTGAGCCATGGTGCCATGGGAGAAGGTTGCAGAGATATTACAGGGCCAGGCCCTTTCTGGGTAAGATGCTGACGAAAAGATGCAGGCCTGCCCTCCTTGGGGCTTACAGCTCAGACCTTCTGATCCTAAGCAGACATACACAATGAACGCATAAACCCATATCCACCATGGAGACACCTGAGGTGGGGTTTTCTTTTTATCCCCATTCCCTCTGCTTGAGTAGAGGAGAACTGTATTAAAACTGACATGACTCAGAATGACAGCAAATAGTCTCCTGTTTGAAGATTCTTACCTTTTTAAAAAAGTGATAAGGTAAATGTTAAAAATACACCAAGTTCCTGACTATGCTCAAGATTTTAAGTGCTCAGGGGATCACTTCAAGATGTGTTCCTACTTGCTTAAAGTATGCTGGTTTTGTGGACATGCCCACAACACATATGTTCTTGGTCTGCACAGTGCAATTGCATTACACCTGTTTTCATCCTACTAATTGCATATAGTCCATTGCTCCTTTCATATCGGAGGAGGTGTCAGGTGTAGGATCACTGGGTTTGTTTTTTTAAGGGTGTTTTGTTTTGGGTTTTGTTTGTTTTTTGTTTGGTTTGGTTTTTTGGTGGCTTTTTTTGTGAGACCTTGGTAAGATAAAGAATATGGACTTGCTATTTAGGAATATATCGTGCAGTGTATTTTATATAATTATATATATATATGCTTTCATACAGCTGAATTCTCAAAATATGAAGTTTATTCTCTTTTTTCCCCCCTGAAGTTACCACTGGATTCAAGGAGAGCTATTTACTGAAATGTGTAGCATAGCAACTGGGGTAGAAGAGAGATCATCAAATGAAATTATGAGGTGGCAAGTTCAAAGAAGATACCTCTTCACACGAAACAAATCTTGGAACTTACTGCTACAGGATGTCAGGAATCAGTTCAAAAAGCAATTAAGCATAATCATGGAAGAAAAATCTGTGCAGAGATGTTCCACACAAACACCTCTGATTCAGGAACTCTTTGAGGTGCAAATCCGCATCCTGCGGAAGCATTTTGGGGAGCAGCCTCCCCTGTCCTCATGCTGTCATTAGGCAATTACTGTTGGCTGCTCTAGGAGTCAGAGTCCTGGACTGGACTTGAAATGCTGCTGTTCTGACCCAGCACGGTCACCCCTATGATTGACTGTCATTTCATTAAACATTGGGGGTTTTTTTCACAGTCTTTAATAAACAAAAAGCAACAATTTTTTCAATAAACCTTTGTGATACAGAAATGCTGTTTCCTTATGCTGTGGTACCTCTCTTATTCTTTTCTGCCTGTTACTTTGATTGAGAGATGGAAGGTTGCTTTGCTGTGTGTTTGTATAATGCCTCATTATCAAGCTGAGCACGGCTCCATGCCTGTATTTCCTAGTTAATTATTTGATATAAATAAATATTATTAATCTTTATTTTTGAAGATGGCCACAAGCCAAAAGGTTTGCTGATTGCATAAACACCCAAAGTAAGAAACTGTGGAGCTCCAGTCCTCATTTGCTGGTGGAATTAGACAGATGGGCCATTTGAGAAAGTGATAAAATACCAGCAATACCTGCCTAAAGAATTACAAATTCCATGCTCCATGTCTGCAAGGGCTTGTATTTATTATCTAGGAGTGCAGGAACAGACCTTGTGACCCTGCTGACACTGAAGGGTGAGATCAAGGACAAGAGGCCAGCATAGGAGAACAGGCAGTGCCAGCCCCCATCTCTGCCTGGAACTGCCTGCTGTGCTTTCCCCAGTGAAGCCAGAGGCTGGCTGAGGGCCCACGGTGGGTCCATGCACACCAGAGGTGCTCTGCAGCCCCACATCTGCCTGTGACAATGCCTTCCTTTGGCAGAGAGGATCAGGTGTCTCCAAGGGGGCGTGGAGGGCCTTGCAAGGGGTTGGGAAGGCACCCACTGAGGGCCACATGCTGACATGAGGCTTGGAAATTGGAAATGGGGTCAGCTGGGCTTCAGAGGCTGGGTCCTCAGATTTTTCCTTGTAGCAGGGAGATACAGTTGCCTTGTGCGACACAGATAGCTCCTGTTCCAGCCTTGCTGCCAGAAGGAGACGGGTTGATGCATACACTTTCCATTAAAGAGTCAGTTGTCCATATGCATCGGATTTTTTTTCCAAAGAGAAGCAAAATTTTAGTGCTCAGAGGTAGAAGTGCCCTGAGATCATATGGAGAACAGGAGCATGATCGTCCCATTGTACTGAACAATATCCAGCAGAGGTCTTCTGAAAAAGATTCCTTTTCTGTCAAGGCTGGAGAACTGCTATAGACGCTCATGTTTTTTTTGAAGATAACGGAAATCCAGTGTATCAGTCCCAGGGCAGGGGGGAATAACCTGAGGGAAGACCTTTTCCCTAAGGAGAAGTGAAAAGAGGATGTGTTTCTTCTGAGGAGTATCCTTGCCATACGGATTGGATTTTATAGCTGTGTGCAGCTTTTGGATTGGAGGCATAACCTCCAAAGCATACAAGGATCCAGCTCAGGATGGATATGGGTAAACCAGCAAAAGCCAAATGGCAGACCTATTGTTCTTTCTGTTTGTCTCACCTGTGTTTCTGTTACTCTGCTGATTTTGCAGGGGATCAGGGAGAGGCTGCATGCATACAGAACAACAGACAGCATCTGCTTACAGAGATTAACCATGGAAGCCAGTCCTGATACAAAGGACTGGGGCAGTAGCTCAGAGACTTTGGAAGAGGAAATCTTTGATAAATTGTCTAAAGGAACTGAGGTAGTAGTCTGCCACACAGGGATAAGGAAAGCAAATAAAAATTTTAAATTTATATATATATATATTTTATTTTCTGAGAGAAAGGCTTATTTTTATTGGCTAGTATGTCTTCAGACAGCGCTGACATTTTCGTTCAGTCTGTCTTTTTCACTAACTGGAACTAGACAGTGCCTGTCATTTGGACAGTTATACACATGAAAATACATTAATTAAGATTTGTAATTTATACATTTTAATTAATGATAATTTTTTTCTTCGTTTGGTGTGTCAAGCTAGTGTTGAAGGGAAATTGCAATTCAAAATTCAGAAAGCCACAGTTTTTAGAGTGTTTGTTGGAAATAATCTGGGCATGCTTGCCAGAATAATATGCTGAATCAATGTTTATTAACAATGGTAATGTACTGGATTTGTGAATTCCAGTATTAGTGAGCTGATCACTTACAAAACCCATGTTCTTAAGATTTTTTAATTTAGTAGATTTTTATACTTGTGTGGAACAGAAAAATACATTTCTCAGCTATTTCACTCATGGTCACCCAGCATTACATGTAACCTCAGTGGAAGAGACAAGCTTTGGGGAAGCCCAGAACTAGTGTCACTGCCAGCCTGCTCTGTCTCTGCCTGCAACCCTCTGCCACAACCCCAACACTGTCCCCAAGAAGCCCCTGTAGCACTGTGGTCCCATGTGGATCCCAAGGCAAGTCCATCTTTGACACTGCATGTAGCAAGAACCCATCAGACTTTCCATAGGCACCTGTGGAGTGTCCAGTGTAAAAGCTTTTGAGGGCTGCTCTGGCAAATCCTAATGTTTGTGGGTTTGGCTTTGCCACATCAGTAAAATACCCTTCAGAAGGATATTTTTATTGGGATGGGTGAAGGCATTAAGGAGTACAGAGCAGGGATGTCCAACAGTGGATCCTTGGGCAGGACAAGTGTGGTTCCCAGGCTGGAGTGGACTCACACGATGAGCAGTGAGTTGTGCAGGCATAGAGTCTGCCAGGTGACCTCAGGCACCACCTCTGAGAAGAAGTATGTTGGCAGATATGACTCCCCAGCCCCATGGAAAACATGGTCCCATGGGGATCAGGTAAACCCAAGCTGGAGCTTTCTCTTCTTCCTTAACCTTTGGCCATATGAGGGTTTTGGCAGGCAACTTACAGGAGCATGAAGGTTGGTCACCCTGGAGTAACCTCACTTCTCCAGCCTCAAGACATTCACTTGCCACTGCTACACAGCAGAGACCCACGGGTCAGTTGTCACTCTGTCAGGTACACAACTCTTCTACCTCTCATTTCCGACCAGCTCCCTTCCCATGTGTCAGTTTGTCCCTGCTACACATTTCTAATGCTGCTTTGTGCAAATGTTTTAGTGCATGTGGAAGGAAATGCAGCAGAACCTGCCCAACCACTGATCTGTCTACTAGCAAGATGCCCTTTCTGGGTCAGTGCAGTGCAATTTTATTGGCATAGGAGCCTGTCTGGCTCCTAAGTAAATTCTGTTGCTACTGCTATCTTTAAGTTAGAGCAAACTTAAATAATTCCCATTCAGCCAAAGGAATGTGACTGCTGGGCTGACTGCAGAGCAGTCATGTCCTTCCACCAGCTAAGAGTCACTTGCAAAAGGTGTTTTGGGAATGGTCATTATAATAATTTTCTTTTAAACTTGGGTACACCTTATCCATGCAAAGAAATATTTTTCAATAAATAAGCATTCCAGGTGCCCATGCTGCTGTTATCATTAAACAAATATTTTATTTAGGGGGCATGGAAATAGGTTTATAAGGTTTTTTATCAAACACAATCATTAGCTGTTGATTAAAGAACACAGATTGCCCCATATATTGGGGCTAATAGAATTGGCTCCCCTGTTCTAATATATTCTGCAAATTTATTGTAAGACAATTTCTACACAATAGTAATATTTTCATGCTACATTTTTTTGAGGGCAGATTTTAAAGTGTGGGTATGATTTACAGGCTCGGATGTATTTGTAAAGTCTAATGAAGTAATAATGGCACTCTCACATGAATGATGCTACAGGAAAAATATCTACATGTAACTTGTCACGTAACTTTCCATAAGTGCCCTGTATCTGTACTACAGCAGGTGGAGGGTGAAATCCCAAGCAACATTAGCTAAAACACATTAGGCTGACCTTGTAGTCTCTTAACAATTTTACAGCATAAAAATCCAAACAAACTCTTCACATTATACTTAAAAAAAATTGTATGAAGTCAGGAGCCTGTCTTTCTAGATATGACCAAACGTGCTTTCTTTTTTCCACTTGTACACTTCAGGTATCACTTCAGGTAAGTGAGGATAGGACTTTCTGAACAACACTTTTAGTGTTATGTGAAGATTAGCTGTGATGCAGAAGCCTTGGAATTTCTCTTGAATGTGTTCTTGACCTTTCATAAACCAATATTACTGAATTATTGCAATGGATATAATTAATTATTTTTTCTTACAGCAATTTAAGAACAAAAATAATGTCACAGACAATTTAAATACAATTCAACACCATCTAACTAAATTTTCCAGCTAATAAAACACAAAGTAGAAGTGGCAGAAATAAAAATCTTCCAGTGTACTACTTTCCCCTTGGGCAATTTCCAAAGTAAATATTAAAGTCAGCATTCGGTTGCTCGCATCTTTTTGCAAATAACCATAGCAAATCTCTTAGTAATGCTGAGTCCCTTGTAAAGGTATGACAAGATATCCACTAATGAGTAATCCTTAAAATTGACATTTAATATTCCACCAAAGAAGCTAAAACATTTACAGTTCTCACATGCCACACCTTAATGTCCTTTTAAATTATTTTAAGCCAGATAAAATGAACCATAATAAGACTGATTTGTATGAAGTCATGACAGGAGTTTCCATTCTCATGAAAACAAAACTGGTGTAAAGTCCAGCTCCTACTGACTTCAATAATTAAACCAAATTTTCACTGCCAGCCTTTGACTTCCATCTTGCATGTCACCAAAAGAAACAGAGCAATTGTTCTCAAATACTAACAGGCAGGTGGAGTGAGCATCGACAATTTTAGTTTCAGAGAGATAACATATCTTTTGATACTTTTAGGAATGAGTGGTAAATAAAAAATATAGCCCTTGAATTACTGTGACATAAACCCTAGAGTTCACAGAGGAACATTACATCTTTAGAACGTGTCTGTGGTGTGCTAGCCTAATTTTGACCTCAAAGCATCTGAATATAGACAGTTTAACACATTCAAATCTTCAAACAACTGAGTGGATTTGTTGGTGCTTGCATCTCATTACTTCAGATTTTCAGCCACCTATAGAGAGGCAAATACCTGTCACCTTCCAAGGGCGTATTTCCATGTAAGCAATAGCTGTCCTGATTATCACCAGATGTCCTAGCCCAGGATGGACAGAAGGCAGGGTCTGCTTTTGAAGCCACAAATATAAGTGTTCCAGTGAGGTCCAGTGGACCCTTTTGAGGGTATGGAATGTGGAGCAGGTCCTTGAATCTTCAGGTGTCATTCCTGACATCCCACTCTCAGACTGGGATCTGCCCTCCTGGGTCAGCACACATGGCAGACAACAGTCTGAACCTGAAGACCTTCAGGGACAGCAACCTTTGCTCCACTGAGATGCCCACACGAGACTCTGTCAGGGCAGAAGAGGCAAATGTGATGCTAGCTTTCCTGTTAGTCATTTACCAGCTGGGCCCCCAGGCCCATCTTGGGTGGGTCTGTCTGCTCCATCTCCCCAGGACAATGGGGTGAGCGTGGCTGCTGGCATCCCCTCTATATCAGCCACATCAAGCTCCATGACTGTCTCTATAAAGATGATCCTAATTCTCTGTTGCCTGCTACAACAATTTCGGTACAAGTCAGATGGTAGAATTTTATTACCATTTCAGTTTTCAGTTTTTTTATTTTTACCTGAAGCTATGGAAAGTGTGTTTTTCGATACCTTGCCAGGTTGCATCAGTAAGCCTGACACTGGTCTCCTGGTCACTCCCACAGCTGTACATTTGGGGAAGCCCAGTCCCTAAGCCTATGTCCATACAACCTAGAGAGATTCTGGAAAAAAAATATTACACAACCCAAAATGCATGCTAAGCAGGAACAATGCTATTACACTGAATAAGGTCCGCATGACAAATGCTAAAGTGACGCCTGCAAAGTCAGTCACTCGTGGCCATGGTGCAAACTGTTGTCAATAAATAGGTGGGTATGCAAACCTGCCTTTGAGGAAAGGCTTTAACCACAGGTAAAAGTGCTTTGCTTAGTATTATCAGTGACATCTGGTGGTAATAGACGGTAAATTCAGTTTAAATATTTTTAAAGGTTATGTGTGATTTTAAGTGGCTCATTCCAATTGAAGTATTTTACAAGGTTGTATTTCCTAAAGTGTATTTCTTTCTGACAAAACCGTGTGACATGCCAGGAGCAAAGACTAACCACATCTGTATATAGCATAGTATTTTTTGGTGGTGGGAAACACTGGAACCAAGTAACCCACCAAAATATTTAGTGTGCCTGAAAAGCAGTTGATAAACATCCATTCTTTGTTACTGTTTGCTACATATAGCCTTGTGTTTCAAATCTTATAGTCCTTCCAAATCAATGAGTATGGCAACAATTCAATAGGTGCAGATGGGGGACCAGTGTCAGCTAAGGCAGAAAGAAGCATGAGTGCAGCTGGGGGCTAGTGATGAGTGGGCTGGAGTGAGACACCACACACCCTACCACAGCCGGTGTAGGGGCTGCCAAGGAGAAGCCAAGCACTCACCTGGACCCTGTTTCTGCGTTCCCAACAACTTCTTGGGCTGGACACCTTTTACAGGGGACTCTGTAGGTCTCAGCTGAAAACAGCAGAACCAATGCACATGGAGAAGCCCCTTCCTTAATTCTGCACTTAACTTCATGGTGTACAATGAAGACTTTTTTTGTTTTAATATCTTCACTGAGGGGAAGTTCCTTTCTGATTTTGCCCAAGTTTAGAATCAGAAGCTTGTTTCATACAGGAGAGATGTTTTGACAGTGCTTGGGGAGCTTTTGTTGCTTGCATGTACTCTCTTTTCTTCTTGGGTGAAAAATGGAGAAAGTTGTCTGCCCAGAAAATCACATTTCTGACTCCCTATGTGCACCTCTCTTGCTGCTTTTCTGAATGCAGCTCTAGAAAGCAAAAGCTGCAAGGACTTCGCTGTAATTTTTAAATGTAAATATTATCCAACAAATGAACAGTAAAATGAAACGAAATGTGAAACCTAGCTTAAAACATACACCAGGCATCTATGAATGCTCTAATGCCATCTTCTCTGTAATGTCTGTGACTCTTTTTGAAAATGGGTCCTGATAGGATGTTTCATGGCACAGATTTCTGAACCCAGCATCTAGACTTTACAGTTTCAGCTCACCTTGAAGAACAAACAGTTCTTGGAGCAGTTAACTTTGATAAGGAAAGTGTAAAAAAGGACATGGATAACATATCAGCTATGCTGAAAATGTGTCTTTCTTTTCTTGTTCCTCCTGAGAAGCAGTGACAAAATAGAGATGCTTGGACCTATTAGGTTGGGAGAATGATGCTGTTTCAAGCCTGCCAGAAAGATCCTTGAGGTATCTGCACATCTGTAGCAAAATGTGCTTACGGCAGATTTTTAACATTAGGATTTAATTCTGTTTTGTGAGTGTTGTCATTTGAACTTCTGGAAAGTGTTCCTGTAGAAAAATACTGCACTAACGTATTGAACTGTCAGCAAATCTCTGGGTTTCCACTGACGTATTAACATATCAAATTAAAGAATTTGGCCCAGCAGCCCCAGTCTGCCACATCCCCAGTCCATTCTCATACCTGTGGAGCTGTCTGTGTGCTCTGGTGACTCCTCAGCTGAGGCACAGACAGGGAAAGCAATGTCCTCCTCAAATATTTCTGAGCAGTTGTTTATGAGGAACTCCACCAACACTGTCACCTGCACACAGAAAACAGCTCATTTCAGTCAAAAGGGAAGAACACATATTGAGCAGTCTTTCCTGCCTGGTGCTGCAGACAGATGGATCTGCCCCAATACAAACAAAATGCCATCAGCCACAGCTTTGGCCTCGCTGCCCAGGGGACCCATGGGTGACAGTGCTCACTGTGTGCCTCTTGCCCTCTGCATGCAAAGTATCCAGAACTGTGCTGGGACTTAGGGGACTGTGGGGCAGCTGCTGCTTTTGCTCAGAGGAGGCAAAATGAGGGGCAGTCTGGCCCATCACATCGCAGGCTGAAGGGCACCAGAGCTGAGGGCCACCCCTGATATCCAGGGGTGCTGTTCTGTTAAGCTTTTGTGATCACAGTGGGATCCCTATGGATGGTTCTGAGCTGCCCCAAAGGGAGTGGCTGCTTGGTCAGTTCAAGATACCTTGTCATTCATCTCCTCCTGTACTTCCAGTGGGAGCGTGCTGTCCGTCTCTGGGCTCAGCATATTTGGGCCAACACAGATGGCCAGGTTGCTGGAGTCCATCCTGTTGGTCTCAGCATTTTGGCTGATGTGGCGGAGCAGAGAGAGCAAGTGCTTGAGCAAGACGAGGTTTGGTTTAGGCAGTTTATCAGCCACCCTGCATGAACAGAAACAAAATGTGACATTAATTGATGGTGCAGTGGCTTCTGCTTCTCTATTTGAGCATGACTCAATTAAATTCAGACAGACAATGCTTCCTCCAGAAAGAGGCATGTGTGTGCTCACTGTATCATTCAGAAATCCCCAACCACAGCTGAGTGTGTGGTTAATTCTAAGATCTTGAATTACAAGGTCTTGATTGAAAGGCAGCATTGCAGCAGCCCATGTCCTTGAGTAGATGGGATGACATCAGGAGCTACCACTGGAAGTTTCCCAAAAGCAGGTGAAAGCCTGTGGTTGTGCTGTGCAGGTTTCAAAGCAGTACCAGTCAGCCTCTGCTTCTGCTCTTTCTAAAGAGCAAAACACGGCGGTGGTCTCCACGTGCCTAACTTCACTGCCAGCAGATATGAAGGCTCCCTTTCAGTGACAGTCCCACAGTACCATGATGCTAGCTGAGACACTGCAGCCTCTGCAGCCTCTGCCCTTTTTGTATAATAGCCATTTTGTAGGGCAACCACCATTGGGGTTTGTCCCAGACAAAATCAAGTGTAAGTGGCAAGGGTGGGAAAAGAGTCTCACTGGGAAGGTCACAAAGGACTCCGAGACATGTAGCTGAAGCAGGACTGTGCAAGCTAGGGCTGTATGAACCCAGGGAACAGGAATATGGAGAGGGATAAGGACATCTCTTCAAAAAGCTTATGGGCTGCCACCACTAAGTCCCAAGTGCAAAAGTCATTCAGACCCTCAAGATACTTTAGAAAAAGTTACTATGGTTACTTCATCCATCACCCCATAGCTGAGGAGACCCAGAATGAAGGTGGGTAGTTGGGTGTGGGTCAGTTGCAGCTTCCAGAAGGGCTGCTGCTCCCCAGGGCATGGGGACTGGCACACAGCTGCTGTCTGCACATGGGTCTGCACAGCTGGGGCTTGGGCACTGCAGGGTCCTTGGCTGCTGCAGAAGTTGTCAACTGCAGGGTTTTTGAGAACTGAGGAAAACTGCAGTTCTGAATGTGTCAGCTGGAAGGAAATAATTTTGACTTTGTGTTTGATAAGAAGCCTGCCCCGCCTGTGGCTTTGTTAAGAAGCCTTTCACCTCCCCACAGGGCTCTCCAGTTTGGCTCTGCACTCATGGTTGCACAGAGGAGGCCCCGGGGGTTTCCAGCTCCCGGTCCTACTCAGAGCCCCAGCATCATCCCCTGAGTGTGTGCGTACACGTGGGTGCAAGGGGACGGTAAGCTGACACAGCAGGCGCTAGAGGGCAGGACAGCCCACAGCAATCGGGCTGCAGAAACAGGTAGAAAGACACTACTGATGTCACCTATTGCACATTGCACACCCTGCACTAGTGACTTCCCTCCTCTGCTAAACCCCAAAGGCATCGGCCTTTTGCAAAATCTGGTCATATTTATAATGTGAGGATCCAAAATCTAGGGTCACCCTACACAATCCACAGTAAGAGCACCAGAGACTCAGAATGGTTTGAGTTGGAAGGGACCTTTAAAGATTATCTAGTCCAATGCCCTTGACATGAACACATGTCCTCTACTCAGTCCAAACCAGGATCCTGGATTTCAGGGCTTTCTAACTGCAGCTGCTGAGTGTTTCCACAGCATGCCTCAGCTTTCAAAAAGTTCAGCAGAGCTGTTTCAGTCTGTCATTTGAATGAGATTGGAGGAAAAAATACATTTCCCTGTCTGTATTCAACCACATTTTTGGATGTCCCAGTAAGTAACCCTTGTCACCTCCTTGCCAAGATTTGGTGTTTTAGCTTTCCACTGCCATTAGGAGATGCCTCAGCTGGAAGTGGGAGAAATTGTGCAGCACAGCTCCCGCACACTTTGTGAGAGTGAAGCAGAGGCTTTAGCACACAGATAGGCAAGATGCTGAACTGCTTTCTGTTTGTGGTTCGTACAGAAATCTTCCTGCAATATTTGTGAGGAAAAAGGATGTAGCAGAGTCAAACCATTGAAAGCCAGAAGTTATTCTCTGGAGCAAATCTTCCAAAAAATTTGTATCCCACATGGGCTCCAAAAAACCTGGGGAAATTTTCGGAAGTACTTAAGCTCCTGGCTGCTTTGAAAACATGTCCAGGGACATTGTCCATGTGTAAATCTAGTCCCACACCTCAGTGGAAATGACAGGACACCCCTTTCTTGCTACTGCTTCACTTCTGAAATTGAATACAGAGACACAAATGCCAATTACACATAGAGCAGGATGTGTAAAACCAAATGAAACACTCAACAGCCACCTGGAAAATGCATGCTGTGCCTCAAAAAGCATAGATTATCGTGGGCTCATTACCAAACCCTGTGTAGGGAGCAACCTTATTCTGTTTGCACACTGCATTAAACTCACTTAGTCTGCAGTCCCAGAGCTGTGATTGGCGATCCATGCCCTCCAGCCCCTCTGGCTGCTTTCCCAAGAGCAGAGCTCCCGGCACAGACCCCGACACCGCTACTACCCTGCTCCCCAGCTAAATAGCTGCCTGCATAAAACACTAGCATTTTCTCTTCATGGAAACCTGGAGGGAGTGCTCAGCAAACATTATGCAATGCACTTAGAGCAATGTTTTCAGAAGGAATGCATTCCCGCTGTCTCTCTGCTCAGGATCAGTAATTCCTCCGGTGCTCTTTGGCCTAAAGGGAAAAATACTACCTCATCCCACACTGCCTGATACCTGTTTTCCTTCAGATCATGGACCTGGACTCTCTTGCAAGCAGCTCTTGCTAGTCAGGGCTGGGGATAAGAAAAGGGTGCAGATGTGCCTCTTTTCCAAAGTGTACCAACCCTTGAAGGTACAGATCCTGAACAGTTGTTGTAGAATGTCCTAGCATACTCAGATCCACCGCATTTGCAATGCTTGACCTATGCGCAGTGGCTCTGGGTATGTGTGATCCATGACATCCCTCCACCCTGTTAGCTGACATGAACAGAAATGTCCATTCGGGGATGACATGAACTCTGAGCTTGGAAATAAACACCAGGAGAGTCCCTCAAGAACATCTGGATGACTGAACAAACCCACCTGGGCACAGGTTGCCTCAAACACACTGCACGTGCCAACTACCAGCACTGCAGTCAGCATTTGTCCTGGGTGCAAAGTGATTGTGTGGCCCAATGCAAGAGCCAGGTGGTCGCCATTGCTAAATCTCCTTCTGAGCAGAGAACCCCTGAGCTGCAGAGGCACACCACCCAGCCCCCAGCACACACATGAAGTAAGACTCATTCACTGCATGGTCCCTGTCAAGGATTCAGATCATCACACTTCCCAGGCCTCTGATCCAACCCACAGAGCAACCAGCACACAAATGAGAGGCTGCACATCTTTTTAAATAAAATCTCAAGGAAAGAAGGATTATGGTGTTTGTCTTCCCAAGCCACCGTTACACATGCTGATGCTCTGCTTCCCAGGGAGTGGTTTGACATCTGCCTGATGATGGGAAGCAAGGAATGAATTCCTCTTTTTGCTTTGGTCACATGCACAGCTTTTGCTTTTCTTATTAAGCTGTCTTTATCTTGACCCTTGAGGTTTTTTTTAATCTTATTTTCTCCCCCCGTCCTATTGAGGAGAAGGAACGAGAAAGCATCCAGGGAGATGTCTGGCAGCCAGCCAAGATCAACCCACTAGTCCTTTTTCTTGCCACCCAACATGGGGCACGAGATAACGCCAGTTTTGATCTGGGCATACTATAGCTGTGGCAACTGATAATTGGCAGGCTTCTGCAGGCTCACAGGGCTCGTTTGATTTACAGCATAACAGAGCCTAAGGCTCTGCAGTGGCTGCTTTCAGCTCCTGCCTTTGCTGCAGTGCTTATCTCTATGTTTTGCTGTGCCTGGAAACATTCTGATAAAAGCAGCAGCCATGTGCTTGGCCCTAGCACAGGTACCCTCCCTGTGCCAGGAGGCCTGTCCTGCAGAGAGCTGAGGGATTGCATCTCTCTCTTCCCCTCTAGGGCTGATGTGTCTGCCTTCATCTTCAGAGGTCCTCACCAAATCCCTATCTAAGCTGCTTGATTAATGTAATCTTTTTGTCATTTGCATAGAAACTGATTTTAGTCTGATGTCATGAGGAAACAGTTTGCCAGTGAGGTGACAAGGAAATGTGCCCTTAGGCCATCAATCCCTGGGTTGCAGGGTATGTGGGAGGACTTGGGCGGGTGCCTGGGTTATCACCTCCCATAACCTGTGATCTTGCACCTCTACAGGCATGTAATCCCATTCAATTGGTGCACTACTTGGTGGAGGGGTGCCTTGCCTGCCCCAGTGAAACCCAGAAGCTCTTAGCACTTCCCTAGGGCTTTTCTTGTGCTTCTTGAGCCTCCCTTCAGCACCATCAAGGGAACATGGTTGAGACAGGGACCCAAACCACATCTGGGAACACTATGGATAAGACAGGGATCAAAACCCTAACTACAGTAATTGCCTTAGTAGTCAAAAAGAAGCACTGGATACAGAGGTCAATGGGTCCATATCATCAATTAGTACAGGAGCAGAAGGAGGAACGGTCTGATCAGGAAGCTGCTCCTTCAGCAAGGAATCAAGAAGAGGAAGTAAAAGAAATCACTGAGAGGTGATAATGGGTCCCTAACCTTTGGCAGACTTCAAGATATGCTGCAATGTTATAGCCACCAGACAGGCAAGCAGATTGCTGCCACTACCACTGAAGAAGGCATCCAACATCTGAGAGAATTAGTAGTGCTGGAAAGTCTTCTACAGTGACCTGGATGACAACCATGTCTCCAAAGATCCTGATGTCCAGTGTACATGAGCAAGTACTAGAAGGTTGTCCGAAATTCACCAGCATTTTATTCCAGCCACCTGGAGATGATGGACTGACTAGACTCTGATATACCAGCTGCAGAGAGTGATCCATTGGATCTGACTTTTGAAGAAAACCTGTTTCTCTCCTTGTACCCACAGGCCAGCACCTTGACTGTCAGGGGTGCCCAGACACGCACTGCATGCCACTCTCTGGTTTCTCCTGTGTGACTGGGCAGGGGACATGAGGAATTGAGATGGTGAGCCCCCTATGAGTTAGGAGCCCATGTACAGAAATTGAGGGGGAAGAGGGAAGGCAGCCGATCAAGAGGGCCATCCAAGACAGCTGTCAGTTCAGCCGCTGTTGAGATGGTGGAAGGCAACCAGCAATCTACCAGGTATGGAAGAGGACTAAGGCTGTCTTCTTGGTTTTGGTGAAGGGACTTCTGGTCTGAAAGGGTCTCCAACCTGGAACAGAGGGTCACTGCCTTTGGTCAGCAGGAGGAAAGTGAATGACTGGCTTTACTGGACTGTGTGGATTTGATGACCTGGCATACTGGATCCGCAGAATTCTAAAGCTTTGGTAGACACTGGTGCACAGTGTAGCCTAATGCCATTACAATACATCAGGTAGGAACCCATCTGAATTTCTTGATTGACAGGGAAATCCCAACAGCTGTCTGTATTGGAGGCTGGGGTGAGCTTAACAGGAGACAAATGGCAAAAGTACCCCATTGTGACCAGCCCAGAGGCTCCATATATCCTTGGCACAGACTGTCTCAGGAGAGGGTACTTCAAGGACCCAAAATGGCAGTGATGGGCTTTTGATGTAGTTGCCATCTTTTAAGTAGCTTCCTGCCTTGCCCAGCCTCCTGGAGGATGCCTCTGTTATGGGGCTGCTGCATGTCAAAGAACAGCAGGTGCCCATGGGTACAACGATGGTGCACCATTGGCAATATACAGCAACCAAGACTCCCCAGTTCCCATCCATGATTCATCAGTTGGAGGGCCAAGGAATGATTAGAAAGACTCATGAGGTTTTCTTTTAAATCTTGTTTTCTCCCCCTGTCCTGCTGAGGAGGGGAAGTGAAAAAGCATCTGGGTGACATCTGGCAGCCAGCCAAGGTTAACCCACCACACTCCTGTGCACATACATACTCACAGACTTTATACGTGTTTATATGCCTGAACATACATATGTTCTCCTCTGAGCTTATTCACTTAGAACAGCAGGCAAAGAAGACCAAGTCAGCTTTACAGATGGTGCAAATGAATGCGAAAGAAAACTTCAGGTTGGAGAGTTGACATCAATTCCTTGAACTAATTATTATTACCGTATCCACACAGCTTCCAGGGAGTAAGAGCGAGCACTGTTGACTGAATGTCAGTGAAATGCTGTCCCTGTCCCAAGGAAAACCCAGGTGCTGGCACAGGTCCTGCACTGTTCAGGTGGTCCAAGCAGTGCCGTTAGCGACACCTGAGGAGTAATTGTCAACAGAAGCGATGGTACCAGAGCCTGGATCTCAGTATGTACAAGACGTGGCAGATGGAGTGCAAAAGCAAATGGGCTGGCTAGCAGCAGGCACGTTAGTAATGAAGTGTCACAGGAGCTCGCAGACTCCTCTCTGATTTTACTGGGCTACGTTCCAGAGTGCGTCTTCACCTTTTTTTTTTTTCTTAAGTATCTGCAAATGAAAACCTGCTAAGCTCTTGGATAAGTGTCTCTTTAACTTCTCAGTCTCTTATGAATTTCAAATAGCAATTTTTTATCATGTTAATTGGTGACTGATTGTTTTAATTAGGTATCCCAGTTAACCTGACACTGCTAACAGGTGTGAGGCTTTGTGTAGATCAAAACATGTTTGGTTTTTTTTTCTTTTTAGCATAAGCATCCAAAAGAAGTATGAATTGTAAGAAATAAGATGACCCTGTTTGCAATTCTGATTTTCATTTTCTTTCTTTCACTGCAGTCTTCAGTTGTCCCCTTTTGAAATTATCCAGTATTTTACATGCAGAAAGGTCCTGGCCAAGACACTGTGTGAGCTTAGAAAAAATTTCTTCCCTTTGCAGCAATCCAGAAAACATTTGTGACCTAAACAGCAAAGCAACAGTCTGTCTCAAAACTGTCCAGTTTGAGCTAATATCAAATAATAAACACATTTGTAAATGTAGAAATCAATCATTCCTGATCATGCTGTCTGGGAACATATTGCAACTTCCAGAAAAGCTGGCCGGCATTCATGTCCTGGAGGGCTTAACTGAGCCTTCACAATAGTTGCACTGATGATGCCAAACCTCGTGTAACTTCCCTGTTGATTTCTGCAGGCTGCCAGAGGATGTCACAGAGAAAACCCAGCAGCTCAGAGAGAAGTTTTGTTAGTATTTTATACAAGTGATGCACTCAGCAATAAAGCTGAAAAAATGCAAGAGGAAAAAACCCAAACAAAAGAAAAAGCCCTCCAGAAATCCCTGGATCACTCAGAGCCAGAAAAGGGAGAATAATGCTGGCAGAGCTAGGTACCCAGTTTGCAGTTGCTGACTGTACACAAGCAGGGGCAGAACTGCTGTCATTCAATGCAACTTATGTGGGAGTCTGTATCCACCTGTCCTTTCAAGGGGTCTGAGTGGTTCTGAAAGGTGCTATATTTTGCTGTTTGGGATGTTTTTCCCCTTAGGAGTGCATTGCGGACAGTAAGGGATGTGAAAATTCATCCCTCCCACTCCTCAAGGACAAACTGGAGCTCTTAGTAACCATCCCACATTTGACTGGACATTTGTCCTTCTCATGGGAAAAAGCAGTTCCTATGCTTTTTTTTCCTAGCAAAAATACCATAATCCAGACTGCAAGAGCTGATGTCCCATCTGTAGGCAATTCATCATTACTTGAAACAAATCCTTTAATTTTATCTCTAGCTGCCAAGCAGCACAACTCAGTGAGAGCAGGTCACTTGTAAAACATGCTGGTTAAGTACAGGCAAGTCTGTAGGGAAATAATCCGCTTTGAACTGATAAAGCTTTCTAGTGCTTGGATAACTTAGATTTCAATAAGAAGATGGAAAGTGTTGGGTAGTAGAAAGTCAATCCCAGTTATTTACGAGCTCTGTGCAATTCTTACTAGACTTTAAAGGGTGATTCCCCAAACCTGTGCCCAGGACTAGCTGAGGATGTGTTTTCCAGACCGAAGTGGACACTTGAATGGATGATGAATGCATTACAGAGTCTATACCTCCAGGCCACTGGTGATACATTGGCTAGCCCTTAAGTGGCTTGGCCCCATCCCTCGTTCCTGCATGCCCGATGGGCACAAATTTAGGCTTCAAGTTCTCCTGCACTGGTGCTCGTTATTTCCGACACCCTACGGTGTTACATTCATACCTACCACGTCGCCTCGGTAATGATCCTGGCAGGAGAGCGCTTGGCTGTGAAGAAGCCGTGAAGGCTTTTTTGTTCGAGAGTCACTTTTCGCTTTTCACTTCATTTCTTGCTGCACCTATCGATTTTTGGGCTCTCCTCTCCCGGCAGGCCCGTCCCTGCCAGCGGCCCGGTCGAAATGCCGGCGGACCCCCAGGGTCTGCTGCGGGAGGGAGCGGCTCCTCCCTCGGCGGGGAGGGCTGGGGGCGGCCGGCGCCGGGGTCTCCGCTCACTCTCTCCGGCTCCGTGCCCGAGGCGGACCCGGACCCGCCGCCCAGGGCTCCTGCAGCCCCTCCCGGAGCGATGCCAGCGCCGCGGGCAGGCGGCGGCCCCGCGCCCGAGGCGGTGAGTGCGGGGCGGGGCGGGGGTGCGGCGCGGGGCAGCCCCCCTCCTTCACGGGTGTTAGGGACGATGCTGGCTGCTGCCGGCGCCCGTGATTTACGGATAGAGGCAGCTGAGGAACTGCCAGGGATCTGAGCCTGGTCCTGAATCTGGTAACAAGCGAACTCCCGAGACTTACCTCGTACCACTCTGGCGATGCGCCTCCCACGGCACTGGGCCGGTGCCGGACTGCTGGGCTCCGCGGGTTCGTGCTCTCAGCCCCGTAGGGCAGAGCTCTCCTTATCCCGAGAATGGGACCGCGGGAGCCGGTGGTATCAGGATCAGACGAGCAGTGCCTAGCTGCTTGCCAGAGATGGAATTTAGAGACTGCTTGACGATATCACTGCACTGTCAGATTGCTCTGGTACCGTGTTAGGGCAGCAGAGTCCTGAAAAACAGAACAAAATAAAACCCTCACCCACGAGTAAATGGACATTGGTTAAAATAAAACCGGGAAGGTTCTTGGTTATATCTGTGTGAGAGAGAGTTAAAAAGGGTTGTGGGTTTGTGTTGTTGTTCTTCTTCTCTTTCTTAAGGAGAGGTTTAACATCATTGCAAGAGACACATTTCACATTAGTGCATGCTGTGAACTCTGTCCCACAGCACCTGGTAGTCTGGTATGAGCCCAGGACCAAAGCCTTGTCCCCTGGGGTGTCTCAGCTGCAGCGATTGCTCCTGTCAATAGGGAGAAAGGCCCCGGCCACCAGCCCATCGATTTCGAGGCCAGAAGGGACCCTTACATCATTTAGTCTGACCTCAGACAGGAGCAAGGTGCTGGCTGGGCTGGCTGGGAAACAAAAAGAAAACTGCAGAGGACTGAATCTCTGCACTGAGCCATGGCATTTCTTCATGGCATTATCAGCTTTGATAAATAGATTTTTCTGCTAAAAATGAGATTATTGGCAGGGGCTTTCTGCATGGATCCCTTACACAGAGATGCATGGATGATAAGTAGAAGCTTCAGAGCTTCCAAATATAAAGCCTGGAAGATATTTTATGTGATAACTGATCTGGTTTTCCATTTTACCTCCTACTCTTCAAAACTAAGGCTGATGGCAGAAATGGATTATTTTCCAATGAGAAAGTGCTTACTTAAAAAAAAAAGAGAGTTAAGAGGAAAAAAGAGAAACAATTAACAGTTACATTTTCTTCAAAGTTGTCTGTAGAAACACTTTAAAAAATTGAAAATTTCAGATATGCATATTTTTCTCTCTCTTCTTCCCATTTCTTTCTTTTTAACCTCTCTTTATTTTTCTGTTTCTGAGAGATAAAAAAAAAAAGAAAATAGTAGGTGATTATTTAGCAGAGAAAATTGGGATGCTGGCTGCCCCAAGATCAATTTTTACTTACCTTTTTCAAAAGTAACTTTTCAATACACATTGAAAAAAATTGCCATTTTCTTTAGACATAATACAGCCCCAGTACTCCCATCCATAGCATCCATAGCATTTCAGTCTCTGAAAATGGAACAAGTTAGTACCAATAAGGCTCTTCACCTTACATCCCACTGTTTTTCATATTAACAATGTCCACAAACCTCTTGCAATGGCACAGGAATGGAGCATCACAAGGAAGTTCAGGCTGTGCTGGGACATGATCCCCTGAGGCAAGAAGGGTGACTCTATTCCGCAGCCCTGTGTATACATCAGTCCAGTGCACCATCTGCCACAGACCTCTGGGTCCTCCTGGGAGCTTGAGAAATGCGTATCTACAGCAGACACTCATGGATGTCTGGCTTGCATGATGTGGCAGGAAAAGGGACGACAGTGTTTGCGGTTAATGAGGTCCACTGCAAAGCTGCTTCCTGCAGTAATTTATTACCTTGGAAAGCAGGGGTGTGATGCCAGACAAATAACTGGGCCTGTGGGAGGTCAGGACACCAGGAAGGTAGGATCAGGAGGGTGGGAAGATGAGGGGGAGAACAACATCCCACTACCATCGCTGCTGTCTCCAGCAGCAATGCCCAGCAGAACTTGGGGGGGAAGGGGGGGATTTGTCACAGCTGGGTCTTGGAGAGCCTTCAGCAAGGCCCCTGTGGAGGCTCTAAATCACACTGATTGCACAGTCAATAAAGAAAATCTCATCAGTCCCAATAACCAGGCTGTCAGCTTTTAAACCTATTTAGATAAAGATCTGTTTATTATTGTGTTGTTAGAAGTCCAGAATAAGTGCATTGACTCGAGGGATGTTAGTGCCACAATGTAGGAAAAGAGTTTTAATATAGACCAGACAAAGGCAAATTCTACTTTTATTTATTCTATATAAGCCTGGACCCACACCTTGGGATGGCTAGTTTAAATTGAGTGCTGCTGCTGATTTCAGAGAGACCACTCTCTGCCCACGTTGATATAACTGAGACCAGAAATCCTCCTATTGTGTAAATTTGTAATTTCTTTCCCAGCCTGCCTGATTGAGCCAAACCAGCCCCTCACCTAAGGGAATATCTGCAGGGCAGCTCTTGCTGGGTGCAGTGGGGCAGCAGAGCACCCAACAGATCCCAGGAGGTTCATGCCCTGGTCCATGAAGGACAAAGGAGATGGTCAATGCCACCTGTCTGTGTGCCACTGGGAAATACTTACAGAGGATTGCCCATCTGGAATGTCAGCTAGTGGAACTGACTGTAGAAACAGCCAGTCAGAGTTTGCCTGCACTAATAGATTAAGAAGCACTTGAGAATTCTCCCTGGCACTGCAGCATAATTATCTATAATCATTATAAATTAGAATATCACACATAAACTGTTAAAGCCAACCCTGACACTTGCTTTGGGCCATGCCAAGTAGCACTGCCCTGCTTCACCACTGCCCTCTTTGAAGCAGCAACATCCTGGGCTGTTCCCAGTGGGGAGCAGAGCCCTGCCTCAGGATTAGCAGCACTGGCTACCACAGGCACAGCTGAGCCATGAAACCAGCAGCATCTGCAGGTGGTGTGGTTTGGCAGTGCAGCACCTCCATGCTTCTTATCCCCCCTTGCTGCTGACCTCAGGCAAGAGACAAAATTGGGAAGAGAATCAGGCAAAAGCTCATTTAAATGACTCGGTGCCCTCAGGAGCCTCTTTTTCTTCCCTTTTTGGTGGTCTGATGTGCTGGGGTGGTCACAACTGCCCCTGCCCCAGCCTCCTCTGCATGTGCACATGCAAGATGTGGCCAGGGAAATGAAAGTCCCTGGGAATTTCATTGTATACCCTGGGAAAAGCTGGTTGAGGAAAGGCAGGTTTACCTGCCAGCACAGCTCCTGGAAGCTTCCTGGGCCTCCCTCCCTGCTTCTGCTTCTGGTGTCTCATGCAGTTTGGTTTAAGTGACTATTTAACGTGAACTGTGTGAAATATCTGTGTTTCTGCCAGTGATGGATTTTTTTCAGGAGAAGAAGGAAGAACAGAAGTTTGCTGTTTTCACAAGGACTCTCACCTAGTGTAGTGAAGGGAGCAAAAAGGCTTTTAGTTTGTCCTTAAGGATTGTAGAAGTATGTTTTGAGATGGGGGGGCATTTCTTAAAGTTGTGAAGAAACAAAAGTCCAAGGTTTTAGAAATGGGATTAGTTTTCAGCTAGTGCTGGCCCTTGCTTGCTGAAGAATCTGGCCACCCAGAAGTCTCTTCAGATGGCAAAATCATGTCCCTGTATACACACTTTGAAAGGCTTTCTGAATGAGTAAAAACAAGCAATGCATTTGCTCCTATAAACCAGCAGGAAGTAGTTAGCTCATCTGAGGAAGACTGACTGAATTCTGGATTTTCAGGTTTTTTTTGGTGGAGTGCTTTGAGATAAGAAAGGAGATTTGACTTCTCTGCCAGTTTCAAAAAGGAAGTAATTTGGTGCCAGCATTGTTCAGCACTCTCAGTAACCTATATCCCACCACAGCCTGCAGAGCAATGGGATATTTTTTAGACTTTCCCTCCTGTTTTTCTGGTTATGGTTGAGTCTTTGGGGAGCTCTCCTTGTGGGTGTCTGGGATGAAGCCCTTGTGTGGTGCATGTAGGTGATTTCCTTAAGCAAATGGCTCCCAGGGAGTGCTTCTGAAATTCTGCCATCTGCAGGTGCCATCCTTGTGTTATCTGCTGTGTGCCTCAGAATGAGAGCAGGTCACAGGCTAGAGTAAGAAGGGCTGGAGTTAAACTTGCGGCAGAAACTGTGATATCCTCCATGAAGCAAGCAGAGATTTCTGTTAAGTGGAGGAAAAAACCCTGAAGAGAGAAAGTATGATGTACCTGATAGTCAACACTGACATAAATGTGATCAAATTCTCCCAGCTCTTGGAGCACAGGGCAAAGTTAATTTGTCTTCTCTGCACCTGCTGCAGTCTTTCAATAAAAATCACACTTAGTTTTTTTCCACCAAAGTAGTGGCAACACTTGGCAATAAAGTGCTTCTTCATGACATAACATTATTTGGTTCAATAAATCAAATAATAAATCCCTTGTATTTGGAGTGAGAGGAGGTACATCAGGTCTGATATTTTCAGTGGTGTCAAAATGTGTGTGTGTGTATATATGTAACTTGAAATATATAGCTCATTTAATCTTCTCTATATGTGCTTAATAGATGAAATTGTGGCAACTCCAGAACAACAGGAATAACAGCAATAGGAAGAATTTGCTTTACACTGGTTTGGGGAGAGGAACAGACCCATTCTTCCCTGCAGTGCAGCACTATTTCCTCGCCATCCTGGTGGCATATCGATCCAGGCACCATGAGCATCATGCTGCCACCACCTGTAACCTCCATCCCACCCTGGGTGGCAGTTGGGAAGGTTGTGTTTCCCTGAGCATCTCCTGCCTGCTCTGCAGAGAGTGTGCCTGGATGGTCCTAGGCGGATTCAGAAAAGGTTCCCAGCCAACCTTTAGGAGCCATGTGATGGCAAATGTTGCACCAGATTAAGAAACTAGTGTCTGCCCTCCCATGTGCATCCTGTTTAGAAGTCTGCACTGCACAGTCCTTGTGGGTTTAAATGGAGGCAGGGTGATGGACAACGCTGAGAGTTCTATGAGCTGATGTGGTCAGTGCTCATGATACAAGGGAGTAAGCTGGGGAGAAAATGGGCCTCTGCCTGGGTCAGGATTGATTCTCTTCCCCTGCAGGGTGCAGATATTTCCCTTGCTGTATCACTAAGCTAGTGTTTTATTCTGACACTGCAAAACCTGTGATGGCTAGACCGTGCCTTCCACACAAATGCTATTTTAAACTGGAGCTGGAGGACTACCCCCAGCCAGAGTCCTAATGGGCTCAAGCATGAGGACAACACCCTACAGCATCTTAAGAGAATAACCTTTTCCCAAAACACTTTTAACTCCATGAGCTATGAAGTGACTGCCGTGAGAGCAGCGCAGGCTTTGTCACGTACTGACCTTTTGTTGAGCAACTGAGTGTAGAAGACCTTCTGGTAATAATGAGTCAACACTTCAAAGAAAAGACCTGCTGCTCTGATAACAGACTCATGTACATAGTAAGCAATTTCAGTGTTCATTTCTTTGACTTCTGATTGTGTAAATTTAGGTATTTGTAAAAGGTAGGCAGCAAAAAGGGCCATGATAGTACAGGCAGGAATAAGCATTGCCTTCAGAAACCATATCCTCTGCAGGTATGAAGCAGTCTCACCTACTTCTGTCACACAAATTCCCACATCCAGAGAGGCCACAGGATTAAATATACCACTGTCAAACTGATATAAACCAGGAGTAAATTTACAAGGCCACTCCTGTCTTTCATTCTTCCTAGCAGAAAGTAGTTTTCTAATATCTCAAAGCAGTGCTGCGGCAGCTTCGTGGTCATGCCTGCCAGCACCTTTCCCTGCAGCCAGAGCAAGGTGACTTCTCCTGCTGCTGCTTTACTTTTTTCTGGTAATAACAATTGGGAACATCACTCATGTCCTCTGGGAAACTGCATTTGCTATTTTGGGTTACATGGGCTGGGACATCACGGGGATGGTCTCAGCCAGATGGACTCCCCATAATCCTTCACAGGGCTTGGTCTCTGACACCTTCAGGGAGGACACTGTGCCTGCCCTTTGTGCTGGGCTGGTTTGCACTGACTTGGTGAGATCTTGGTAGAGAAGATTTGCAGACCCCAGCAGCAAGGCTTGTTTGCCATTTTAAACCACGTGGAATGGTATGCTGCTAACAAATTTTCAGGAGTAAACATTGAGAGTTAGAGGTAAAAGCTGCTGAAATTCTGATGAATATCTGAAACAAAGTTCAATAAAAAGCAGATGGTGTTTTTAATCATTCTTTTCCTGCTCAGTAAATGAGGCCAAATGTTCAGAAAGTTCTCTGTAAATATATCACCCTGCTTTTCAAGTCTCTCAAAGAAATACTGAAATGTGACTTTAATACGACAGGCATCCCCCAAAGGGTGATAACCTGCCCTTTATTGGCCTCATGTCAACACTTGGCAGCAAGGAGCCATTTCTTGACTCTGATGCTCCTCTGTTGTGTCACTTGTTCCTAAAATAGCCTTGTTCCTTAGCACTCATGCTTGTGTTCAGATGGCGGGCAGCCACATAGAACCTGCTGTCCCAAAGCACAGATTTCAGGGATTTTAGGTCTTTAAGAGGCAGGGAGCTCCCCCATGGATTTGCAGGAGGCAGCTTACCCACTTCTAATTGAAACAAGCTTGGTTGCCTCTGCATGCTGGGCTCACTAACAGCAGCCTCCTCTCACCTTGCATAACAGAGTGTGGGGGTCTGTATCCAACCCATCTGCTCCACGGGCCTTTCAGAGTCAGTGCAGAGAAATGGGCACTTCTGGAAAAGGACATAGCTCCTGTTCTCCCAGGCTGGCTGCAGAAGTGGGGAGGGAAGAATGGTGTCCTACAAGTGTCCATGTCTCCCCACTGCCCGTAAAAGGAGCTTGGGTTGAGCAGCCACTGTGGTGCTGAGGTTGCTCTTATTTAGTCAGACACCTACCAGGGTGTCTCAGCTGGTGGCCCCAGGGTTTTGCCTACAGTGCTGCAACTGTGCACCTGCCTTGGCCAGTGCTGCTGAGCCTGGCTGGCTCCATGGGGCAGCAGCTGTTGTGCCAACCACTGGGAGTCAGAGCCTTGCCACTTGAGGGGAAATTTGGCAGCATCCAGGACTTAGGAGCACAAACAGACTTTATCCTCCTCCCATATACACTTTGTAGCAATGACTTCTATAAATACTCAAATCCCTCACCTTTGTGGGAGCTTTGCTGGAAAATGGGAACTGATAACAAACTCATTCTTGCTTTCAGCCCCTCAAGACTGTTCCTTCCCGCCGGTGTTCAGCACCATCGCTCTTATTCAGCAAAGGTTTGAGCAAGCCATGGTTGCCTTCAGCCAGGTACGTACATTGAGTGCCTGCACAGATGTTTGATGCCAAGGGGCAAGGCGGTACACCTTGGCTCACCCATGCATATATCATATGGCACCGCTGTCAGTGTCCTGCACTAGAGGACCTCAGGCCAGTCGCAGATGTGGGAGTGCACATGTGGTGCCTGGGGCAGCTGAGCTGGCAGAATCGTGAGTTCAGTGGGGGCTGCTGTTGTAGAGGGGATGGAGGAGAGAGCTGGTGGGAACTGCCCTTCCTGGCATTGGTCCCAGCTGATTTTCTCTCCCTCCCACCAGGCCTGTGTGAGCCCAGCAGTACCTGAGCCTCTTTCCTCCATCTCTCCCATCTCATGCCAAGGACTGCTAGTGCTGGCTCCTTGTTCATATTAGTTTCAGCTTGTTTTGTTGAGAAGCTTCCATTGGCAGTTTCCCCCGAAATGCATTTTGATTCTTTATTTTCCTGCTGTTTTTCTTTTGAGTAGCAAAGCCTTTAAAACAAGCAGAAGAGTTGGCTGTGATAGCCTTATTTTGCTACAGGTCACAGCGTACTTACAAAAACCAATGGGAAGTACCTGCTGATGTTAGTGGCAGTGACTCCTTCCTTTATTGAACTGATTTCCAATAAGCAGAACACTGCTATTTGAGCTGCAGCTACTTCACTGCAAAGCCCTGACTTCCCTTCTAATAGACACAGTGCAATTAGTCAAACAGCACTGCTAGCTGGGCATGGTGGTGTTGCAAGTAGGCTTATTATGTATTTAAAACAAACTCTTTCAGAGGAAAGGTAGGAAGGGCATCAGCATCTTGGATCTTCAGGTGCTGAAAGTCCAAGGCCTTGAGCACTCTTTGCATGGGAAATGGGGCAAGTTGTGCTGTACAAGCCCTTACTCATTAATTATTCTTCGGTTATATCTCTCTTCAGAGAGAGCACATTTTTTTGCATTCGTTTCTTGACATGAACATCAGGAGCTGTCAGACTGTGAGAAAGGCTGAGTTTAACACATTTTTCTTTTGCTGGAAACATTCCTGATTGAAGTCTGTACAGTGGCTCTGTGTGACACCTCCTGGCTTTCCATACAGCTCCATCTCAGAGCCCAGAATCATCCAACAGCCAGGAGGACAGGTGGAACTCAAACACCGAACAAGCACTCACTGCTCTGTTTTCTTTGATGCCATAATTTGCTAGGTGTTACAAGTGAAAAATACTATCACACACCCTACTCCACAAGTGCTACAAACTCCAGCAGCCTGCAGGAAAAGAAAGGCTGTTGATGTCTCTATAAGAAGGAGACAGCAGCATCCCTGTGTTAGCTCGTGATGGGAGATCAGCTGGAGGGGCAGTTGTGTCCCTTGTCCACCCCTGAGTCCCTGCCTCCTCCAACCTCTGGCTTTGGCTTTCAGAGCTGTCTGTGTGGAACAGACCATGCTGGGCAGGAAAGTGGTCCCAGTGCCTCATCCCCCCTTTGTGCTCAGTATGGTCCATTTCTGCAAGGAGATAGCATTTACCAAGAGCACAGAGCAAACCCTGTGGTGTAATCCATGTTGTTGCTGGAGCCATCAGATAATTTGCAGCTAGTGCCAGCACCTAATTTGTCTTTGCCCTGGGTGTATGGAAGAGGGAGGTGTGCTCTGGCAACCTCAGATTTTATTGCGGCCTCTCCAGACAAAGCCAGTTTAAGATATCTCAGCATCTGACAAGCAAATGTCAGATGCCAGCACTGTGCTGCACCTATTGTAGAAAACAGAGGGAGAGGGCAAGCAGCAGAACCAGGAGAAATATCCAAATAGCCAGTGGGACCCAGGTTTTCCTGTTTGTCCTTCAGGCAGTGAGCTGGGGCAGGGCAGAGCAGGAGCTGCTGCTCCTCCACGCAGCTGTTCAGCAGTAGTGGCTGCCTCCCTTTGCCCCAAGCCTTGCCTTCATAGTGCTCTCTGGGCAGTGTGGGCAGGAGGGCTGTGATGGTTTTCACACTCTTGGCAGCTTGCTCCCCTGGGAGGCTCCCTGCTTAGCCTATCCCTTGAGTTGGTGTTAATCCTAATAGCCTGGGTAGAGCCCCAGTTGCTTCATTGGCATGTGCCTGACAGCACTAATGGCCATAAAGACCTTGAATCAGCTCATCTCACAAAATGATGTATCATTTCCACTGAATACACTGAAATCAATGAATAGACAAAAGCTCTGAGGTGCAGAAGAGGCTCATGTGAAAGTCAGGTTAAACCGAGCTTCCTTTGTGCTGCACCCACAGTCCCTCCCCGAGACCTCATACCTTGTGACCAAGCCACTGGTGGCTTCACCATGACATGAAGCAATGGAAAAGGCCCACAAAGCCCAATGGAAAGAGATTTTTGTGTGTCTGTGATCAGCACAAATTAATCAGCCTTTAAATGAAAAATGTCTTTTGTATTTCAAAAAATGTTGGCATCTTGGGGAACACTCCAGACTTGCTACCTGCAGACACAGCCTAGAGCCCCTGAATCTATAGAAGCATAAATAGAAAAGCCTCCATTACACTTAATAGAAGGAAAATTGTCACAAGGTGGAATCGTTATGAGTAATCCACCTTCATAAAGCTGTCACCTTTCAGGATTGAGAGGAGTCACAGAGGGAATATTCTCTGGGTTTTTTTCTGTGCAGGCAGTAACCTATACAAATACCACAGAGCACTTACTGGAGCATTACTCTTCATAGCCACTACAAGCGAGGATGAATTTCACATGGGGGGAGATAGCCTTTGTGATTTGGTTGCCACACCTGTGAACCATCTGGTCCTGACTGTTCCCAATCTAAATGGTGATTTTTTTTTCCTCTTCCCTACAGAAGTTCACAAACAACCAGACTGGGCTAATGCAGGTGATTGTAGTAACTGAACCATAAGTCATTTCCAGAAAATTAATGAATTTATTATCCTGCAGATTCGGCTATCTAGAAACTAGTTCTCTCCAGCCCTCAAACCAATTCCTGCTTGCAGCAGCATGCAGGATACACTCTAATCAACTACTGCAGATCTAGACATTGAGTGAAGAGTTGGCTCATGAGAAAAAGTCACTGAAGTGGCTGCTTTCTGAACCTACCGAGCAACTATCAGTAGCATTAGGAAAAGATAAGGATAATCACATGGTTACTTTCTAATTGTTAACCAACAGGCCAATCAGAAATCCTTTGGATTTATGTTGGAGAACTATCAGGAAGTGACAAACTTCAGGAAGTGGGGCAAACCTTTTGCTTTAAAGCACACAGCCTTCATAGCAAACTGAGACCCTGAAGAAACATATTCCTTGGGATGTTGTCTAGAGAACAATTTCTGACAGCTGATGTTTATTTTTGTACCAGGCATCTTCTGTACCCTGAGGCTGAGTTTACATATTTCTCATTAGATTCTAACTTCATTGACCACTCCTGGCAGTGAAGATGTTAAACAAGGTGCATCCTCGTCTAATATTTATGGGGACAGGATTCCTACACCCACAGGTTTTTTACTGAATTTTCCACTAATTGGAAAGAGGTCAGTTGAAGAGGTCAGTGGACCCAGACCAACTCTTGCCATGACTGCGGGTGCAATTGCAGGAGGTGAGAGGAGCAGTGTACTGAAGACAACACTCAACTGGCTTTCAGGAGAGTGAAGCAAGTCTGATCTGCAGCTCTTATTGTGACATTTGGGAAAGTCATTTAACAACTATCTTGATTTCCAACCTGATAATGAAGCTAGCACTGTGTGTCCTTGTGGAGGGAAATGCATTTGGGGGATTCTTTGAACTGATAGAACAAAGAGTGAGGGAGCTTGGGCTCAGTGTGGTGTTTTCTGTGTTGCCCTGGCTCCTTCTCTTGCCCAGGCAGCCAGGTCTGAGCAGGGAGGCACAACATGTACTGAACTCTCCTACAGAGATGCTGGATCTCATCCCAAAACTGGAGATCTGATTCCTGTCATCATGCAACCACATTTATTTGCCTTTTATTCTTGCCATGCCAAGCTAGAAAGTTCAGGGAAGTATCTGCAGAGATGCAGAGGGGGTGAGTCATGCAGAGTCTGGTGGCTGACAGCAGAGACCCTTGTGTGGAAGGCTGCGATTAAAGGAGGTGGGAGGTTTCTTGCTGGCCACAGGACTGGAGTGGGCAGGTGTCAATGAGACAAGAGAAGGTTATTGCAAAACACAATCTCTGAAGGTGAAGTCAGTGAGGTTGCTGGTAACACTGCGGAGTTTTATGGGTCAACTTGAAGCTTCAGTTTCCTTTCCATACCCTCCTACTACTTCTTGACAGCCATGCTACTCCTGCCCTTCACTTTTTCTCTTCATTCACTTTTACTCACTTCCATTTTTCACCCTTTGTGTGCTTATACTAGCTAAATGCTTTAGCTCCCTTGTTTAACCACCTGACAATAGTACTGCGAGTTTTCTTTCATAGGCAGGCTGATGGGAAATTAATGAATAAAGAAGTAATACTATCATAGCACCAGCCGTGTGGAAGCCTAGTGGGCAGGGTGTTGCTTTTAGGGGAAGAGTAGGCATCCACCCCCTGCTCTGGTTCAGATTACCATCAGCATGACATTTCACCTCTCTGCACCACAAGTCCCCATCTGTAACATGGGGTTACTAATGCTACCTTTCCTCACAGGAATATGGTGACAAAAGGAGTAGTTACGAACTCAACACAGTGATGGGGCTGATTCATTTGGAGGTAGACATAAGACAATCAGGAACTGCAGAGGTCTGGAGCAAATCCAAAAGATGAGGTTTTTCAGAGTAAGACTTATCCCTTTATTAACTCTTAGCATAACAGGACTCTGATCTATGCGGGATCCCTCTTTTTTATAAGAAAAGTAATGAGTGAAAATACTTCATATTAATTGGGAGCAATTTCCTTGGGAAAGAGTTTTGTGAAAACAGACCTATTTATAAACACATAATAATGTCCCCAGATTCTCGTGCAGGTTGGTTCAAAACAATTCACAGAAATTGTTCCGATGAGAAACTCAGAGGCTGGCTGTCATTATTATAGGAGGTGTCTGCTTTCTTTGGAAATGTAACATTTGTGTTGAAAGAAAGCAACACTAAAAATATCACCCAAACTAAAAAGGTTCTCTCTGGGAAAAATATGTCATCGTTGTTTTTAGAGACCTTAAAACTTTCATTCTACCTATTCTCTAACTTTCATGTGAGCTCTAGAAACTTGGCCTGTGTGATTCCTCTTTGTGCTTTTGATAAATTACAGTCTTATGAAAGCTGCAATGTGAATGTATTCAATGAACACCAAAAACATGGTTTTGACACCAGGAAAGTTAAGCATGTTTTGAAACATTACCGACCTGACACTGGTTGATGCCACCACACACAAATCTGTGACTCCAAGACCAGTCGTTGTGAGCTATGATCAGATAAGTTCAATGTGGTAAACTGGGAGCTGAGGCATCTCCCATACAGGGATCAGCCTGCAGAGCCACACCGCTCCATGACAAGAGGTGTCCAGGTTGCAGTGGATCAGCCCATCAAGGCATACATGAAGCTTTAAAATGACTGGAGGGACTTCAGGTGTTACTGCCTTGTTCCTAATTGTCACCGTTCTCTGTCTGGAAGTTATAGACATCAGCAAAAGCTGGGGGGTGGTAACTCACAGCTCTGGTACAATTCTGCTACTTCTGTATTATGATGCTGCATGATGGGGTTCAAAGTAAGCTGGAGATTTCCCACTGGAGAAAACCTCGGAGTTGTTCTATTGCTCTGTTTCACCTGCAGACTGGTGGGACCAGAATGCTCATCATGTGGCCAGTGACAAGCAGCATCCAGCTGCTGGGAAGCAGCTGCTGCCCTCATAGATGCTGAACCGAATGGTTATTCCACACAGGGCAGAATCTGTGCTTCCACCAGCACATCTTGTTTAAAACAGTAAAACTTTTATTAGGTGTCCACGCATCAGTTGTAACCAGCTTATCTCTAAACAGCTAATAATTTCACTTTACTTGTAAATGAAACTCTGAGGCAAGCCAGAAAAGGTTTTCATGATCTTTCTGCATATACACAGCTATTCTCATCTATGTGCCAAAAGAAATGTGCAGCAGCACATACGATGTTGCTTTTGGACACACCTGAATCTATCAGCACTGCAGACATCTGGGCAAACTTTATTCAGAAATTGCCAGTGGTGCTCATGGGATGCTTTTAGAATACAGGATTCTGCATTTTTTAAAAAATGTTGCACCTAGAGAAGACATCAAAAGGATGGGGGCTTCAGTGCTGTGGCCCTGTTAAAAGACAGGTCTGAGAAGAGATAGCCTCAAACTGAGAGATTCACTGAGGAAAATCAGAAGCATTGCATTGTGGACTAATTAGCACCCATGACAGCTAACATCCTGTCTGCTGGTGGAAAGGAAACACGCTGTGGGCGTCCCAAGGCTGACATTCATGCCTGTCATTTTCCCCCTGTTGCTGTCGCAGGGTGGGCAGCACAGCTGGCAGTGTGCTGCCTTGCAGACCTAGTAAACTACCATCCCTTCTGCCTCAGCAGTTTTCTGCATGGCATTTGGGGCTGCACTCGGAATTCTTGCAAAGGCACATACAGCCCACTAACATTCAGGAGGTCCTGTGCTCCTGAACCTCTCAGGAGGGCTGGTAACCCTGGACATTGCTGGTGATGCCTTCAGAGCCTCCATCCAGGACCTCTCCATGTTCAGCAGCATGAGGCAACCCACAGAGGTCTCCTGCCAGCACATCATCAGCCCTGTGCTTGCCAGGGCACCTGCTCTGCTAGCAAACAAGATGCTGTCATGGACTTTCCCCATCGCTGGCACAGGATCATTCCTCTCAGAAGTTGTTCAGGTGTTGCTAACACAGCTCTGTCCAGGACAGCCAGCCCTTGCCAGCAGCTCCTTGACACCATCCGGAAACTGGCACAAGCTGGCTGTCCCCAGCAGACGTCTTGGATGAGGTCTCCTTGCTTGGCAGCAAAGATGTGGACTGCCCTGTGCCAGGTCATCCCAGAGCCAGCTCGTGCAATGTGCCAGCATTGCCATGGCCAGTGTTTGGCATCTCCCCAGTCACCGGATGAGGACACTATGAAGGACCACTCGCTGCTCTGAGTCCAGGACGTGGGCAAACACACTTTCCCCCCACTCATTTCATAGATAAGACCTGAGTGTGAGATTCCCTGGTGCTGTGAAAGTGCTCCAGAGGCTATGTCCACCATAACAGCAGTGTCTACTTCCTCTAACTGGGGCTGCCCTGTGCAGCACCTCGGCCCTTGAGCAGGTCTCATAGGATGCTCCTTGAGTAGCCCTGGTACATGGCTGTTTTTGGGGCACAGGGAACAACCTCGGCTTCCTCACAGATCCTGAAGATTTTCACCTTGGCTACCTGCAGTGCTCTCCCCTGTAGGGGTGGAAAGTTTCTTACCAAGCATGGAGGTGAAGCTGTTTCCTCTCAGAAGGCAGAGCACAGGACCTTTGTATGTTTCCCCTGTGTGCAAAGCACTGGCAGCAGACACTTTCCATGGCAGCCAGGCACCCTGCTCTGCCCTGCCCTGCTGGCTGTCCTGGAGACAGCTCCCATCACCTTGGCTGGTCCATGGAGAGAAGATCAGGGGAAAGTGCTGAACACTGGGCAGAAGACCTTTGGTAATGAAACCAGGCAGAAGAAGTAGGAACAAGCTAGAAAATGTCTCCCCTCCTCAGCCTGACAGGAAGTCCCCAGCCCTGTACTCACGATGGGTTGTTACTGTGACTGGGAGAGCAGGGGGACTGCTAACGCCAGCACAGAAACTGGCTATCCAGCCCAGGGAGGAGCATTTCAAAACTGCAAATTGCACCTGGAAAAAGTAAGAAATTGCACTAGCAAGAAGCAGGGAAAAAGCATACATCTCTCTTGTGGCATTCCTTGAGGAGTTTCCTATGAGTCCACTCAGTTCAGGTGGATAAATGCAATTTCCAGCTGCAGGAATCTGAGGCAAAGATGGGACAGATAATTAGTCTTTTGCAATAGTTGAAGGTGCCTGTATCTCAAGCCTGGCTGTGCAGACCCATGTGCAGACAGCAGCTGTGTGCCAACCCCCCTGCCCTGGGGAGCAGCAGCCCCTCTGGAAGCCCAGACCCACACCCAACCACCCACCTTCATTTCTGTGTCTTCTCAGCTCTGGGGTGAAGGGTCAAATAATCACAAACACAGAAGATTCTTTCTCTAAAGCATCTTGAGAGTCTGAATGACTTTTGCACTCGGGGCTTAGTGATGGCAGCCCATAGGCTTTTTGGAGAGGATGTCCCTGTCCATCTCCATATTCCTGTTCCCTAGGTTCATCTAGCCCTGCTTCAGCTATGTGTCTCCAAGTCCTTTGTAACCTTCCCAGGGAGACTCTTTTCCCACTTCTCGCACTCCATTGTATCCAGGGCAGACCCTTCGATGCCTGGGCTGCAGGATCCTCACCAGCCCTGGGTGAGTCCCAGGGTCGACCGGAAAAGCAAAGCTGTGTGAGTGTGCACCTGCTGGCAGTGGTCTTGAAGGTGAGCTCCTCTGCCCTGCAGCCACAGGTGGACATTGCTTATCTGCACAGACCCACTCCAGTGCCCAGAGCTGAACTAGGTGGGACTCCAAGCTAAAGCCAGAGCAAAGCTTGATTAAATGTTTCAGACTTAGGAAAATTTGGCATTTTCTTTTTCCACCTTACTTTCAGTCCCACATGATTTCCTGCATACCCAGAGGAAACTCACTTTGTCCTCCTCAGCATCCTCCCAGGGGGGAATAGTGAGATTTATGGGTGAACAAAAAGCAGATGAGAGCTGGGTCCTGTTGTTACCCCAGTGCAAATGTACGTGGCATGTCCTTGTGCAGCCCACTTGTGACAGTGGTGAGAGGCACCTTTGAGATCAGGGAAGATGAGCCATAGAGGGCTGTGGGGCCACCCCAGTGATAAGCCCCAGGGCTGAGTTGAGCCAATTAATGCTCATCCTTCCCTTGCTAAGGTCTGCCTGAAGCAGTGCCCATTCCCTGACAGGAAGTCTTCAGTGCTGACTGAAGCTAAGAGAGCTGTGCAAGTCTCATCTCATCAGAGTGAGCTGGCTCCAGGTTTGTTCGGAGATCAGCTTCAGATCGTGCCATGGTGTCAGCCTGGATGGGCTATTTCAGCCACCAGCATGAATGGAGCCAGAAGGTTTTGTCCCACTCCTTGCCTGTGCTCTCACATTTGGCAGGGCTTTTAAGTACAGTCATGCAGTTATCCAGTGCCTCTACTTCCAGGCAATCTCCTGCTAGCCAGGCCCAGGAGTACTTAGCTCCCAGGTTTAGCCAAGCACGGGTGCCTGCAGCCAAGGTCAAAACGGGTAAACACACTCAGACAGCTCTTACTGCATGACACCTACTACTCCTACTCTTTCTCTCATCCACATATCACCTCCCACAAAGAACCCCTTTACTTCAGTCTCCACAAAATTGGTTAATAGTTAAATGTCAACAAAACCTTTACAGTTCTCAGCAGCCCTGGAGCTCCCTGTTTGCACTCAGCTGGCACAGCAAGCAAGGGCTTGGGAGGAAGCAGCACATATGTGGGTGTGCTCCTCTCTTTGCACAAGAGAAGGGCATTATTGGAGCATCACTCGTATTTCTCATTCCACACGTGACCCTGCACCTGCTCTGTCAAGAAAAAGGGAGCTACGCAGGGAACAAACAGGTGAAGCTGCAGCTGGCTGACGTAGGAGAATCTTCATATGCCTTGAAGGCATGGTTCACAATGTATTGCTCTGACTCTGCTCTCTTTGAGATCCCTGAAGATTTGATTGTTACCTGACATGGGAACCAGGTGTAAATGTGATAGAAAATACATCTGCACTTTTTAATCCTCCATGAGAGAGGGCAAACTGGAAGGCGCAGGATCCCGCGTCGGTCTCAGCCCAGTGCACTGGAGGATTGTGACCACGGACCAACTCACAGTTTGCCAGAAGCAAATGTCCTTCAAGGCAAGTGCAAGTGTCTGTAGGCCACCCAAGCCAATGGACCCTGGTGTACTGCCGATAGGCCTTGTGTACTTGGGTTTTGTGTGGAAATACAACCCAGCTCCTGGACCTGTCACAGTCCCAAACACTAACCTCTTTTCTTGTCCCAGGCAGCAGTCACATCCTTTTGTCCCTTACTGGGAAGCTAAGCGGCAGGACCCTAGCCTCTGATTAGATCTTTTAAAACACAGGCATAGAATGAACTAGGGCTGAGGTGCAGTCACAGTGGTTCCCTGCTCCACATGGATTACTGGATTAATGAGAAGAGACCTGGTTGTGGAAATCAGCCCCATAAAAGTGCAGCATGAGGCAATACTGCTATTTTTGGCATATGAAAGAATTAGCAGTTGCTGAGATTTCGAGCGTCCAGTGAAAAGCAAGGGACTTGAGGAGCTCCCACTGGAGGATAAAGTCTGTCTTTGGTGCTTTCTGTGCATCACCTATCCATCAGTGGATGGACCATTTAATTTTAAATCAGACTTAGCCAAAAAAGGAAAATGCCATTTATTTGAGTGTCAAAATGAATGTCCCACTAAGTTGCTCAGCTCTGGGCAGGAGGAGGGATTTTAGCCAAACTCATTGCATCTATTTCTTACTGAACAATAATCGAGAGAAGATAATATGCATATTGTCAACTATTGTTTTTCTGAGCCTCTTGTATTCAGTCTGGCCCCACAAAACTCATCCAGGAGGATGCCTTATCCCTGACCTCACTGCATATCAACTGCATGCAAGCCCTTCTCAGAAATGCTCTTGATCAAAAAGACTCATCTCCTCTGAGAGTCAATTTCTACACCGCGTATCCATACACAGGAGTTTTATCAATATTATTCTGCCTGGGTATGAATTTGGGTTCCCACAAAACTGCAGGTGTGAAGCTGCTGTAGGACCTGGTGTCACCAGAGTCATGGGACAGCTGTCCCCACCTCTCTGGCAGCCAAAGATGTTGGCTGCACAGTGGTCCATGGCATCTATGGACAGACCTGTCTACTGGTGTCTGCATGGCCCCTGGCACCTGGCCTCAGCTTTTCTAGTGCTTTTACCCTCTGTGTGTTGGTAATCCATATCTTGCTTTAATTCAGATAGATGATGGAAACTGGAACAGGTTGCTTGTTTTAAATCGTCTTTCAGATGCTTATTAGCAAGACAACCATTTGTATGGAAGCTTTAGATACTGAAAACTGGATGTGACCTTTGGGTATATCAAAAGCAATTACCAGAAATAAGGATATTAATTTTACTTTAGGAAAGTGTTTGAAACACTGGAACTGAAGGACTTTTGACATGCTGGCATCTCTATTTTTTTTAAGGATTTGAAAACCTGATGAAACTGCAGAAAGATCCCTCAAAAACTGCTGCAGAGTTTGAAAAAACTCTTCAGAACAAATCTGGAGGATGTCAGCCCAGATAACTTACTACAAGGAAGATCAAATGACTCAGGGTATGTGTTCATTCATGTAGGGGAAAAAACTGCCAGAAGAGTCTCTTGAAAGGTGGAGAAATTGGCGTTAGGAGAAGTGGTAGCTGTACAAGCTGGGAAAAATAAAATATGGAAATAAACAACCATTAAGAGCCATTGTGAAAGTCTGAACCATGGCAAAAAAAAAATCAAGGTAAATGGTGGTCTCTGATGAGACCATAATGTAAGAGCCTTTTGGGGTGTGGAGGGGAGGTGTATATGTTAACTAAAAGCAGAAGCATTTTAATCAGCACACATTGCTGGCTGGGCTTCCTCCAAGACTAATCAGACCTAATTTCAGTGTGGACATGCAGCCAGACTAGATGATTTTGTGTACTCTTTCCTGGCTTTGTAGATGAACCTATGCATTCATGCTACCTGTTTTCCTAAGGAAAAAAAATATCTCTTCTGATTGACATTTCCTTATCCTTCAGTCCTCACTTAAGCATAGTTTCCATCAACCTCATCAAAGTGATGTTCACATACTCCTGCAAGGCCAAGGTCAGATCTTACTCTTGGCCCTTCATCCCAGGACTCTGATGTACCCCTTCCACAGCTTCATTGCAAAAATAAGGGACCAGTTACAGGAGAGGAAAAGAATAAACAAGCATCTAAAGGGTCCAAACTCACCCAGTCACATCTAGAAAGACAATTCCTCACTTTCTTGGGCAAGAAGGAATATTTAACTACAGCCAGCCACACTTTGCTCTTATCCACAGTTGTAAGGTTGGACCCATGGTGGCCTTGGATCACAGCTTCCCAGAAACCCAGTAATGAGCATTCATCTCCTCTTGGCTAACAGTAGCCCTACTTCTACCCAAGTAAATGTTTACACTGATTATGTCTCACAAATATCAAGTAAAATGGATTTTCTTACTTCTTATGTTTCTATTTTTTCATATAATATATCTAAAAATAATCCCTGAAACCCCCCTGCCTTAAGTGTTTCTTGAAAAATAACAAAAAAACCCAAGAAACTCTCTAGTCAGTTATAAACAGATGACGGGAAAATCCTACACTTGACTAACTGTAGTATTGTGGCGGGGCTTCGTCTTTGGGGATTTCTCAAAGTTCAACTTCTGCACGAGAGAGCTCAGAGCCAAACTGAAAGCAAAAGTCAGTCTCTGCTTGGAGCCATGCTGAGCAAACCACAGGTGAGCTGGGTAAATCTGCAACTCTGCTTTTACTGATCCACACCAAACCAAACAAACAGATCTTTTTGGTGCTGGCCTGAAGAAGAAATTTGAAAGGAGCTTGATTTCTTAAGAATAGCTACCCAAACTCTTATTTTGGCAGGCTACTGGGAACTTTCTTGTTGAAAGTGGAAGAAATGCAAGAAGTTATCTCACATTTCAAATAGTTGATTTTCAGCTGAGAAAACATTTTTTTTCAGTGAAAGCATTTTATATTCAGTTAAACTTTTTATGATGCAGAAGTCATTTCCAAAACAGTTTCAATCTTCCCTTCATTTTGCAAAGAGACAAATCTAACCTATTTTTCCTCAGAAAACTTAACCACTTCGACCCTGCCAGATGCTCACCATAGAGTGGCTGGGGGTAGCAGCACAGTCAAGCAGCCGCAGCTGCCCCATCAGCACCCCGCTCATGAACCTGGACCCTGCAAATGGGCATATCACTGCCTCCCTCCTCACCCCAGGGAAATCTGAAGGTATCCTAACTTCAGAGAGCTGGCTCATGGCAGAAATCTCCAGGCTATTATGCTTAGATTATAAAAATATTTCCCAGAAAAGTGGTAACTGGTTCTTTATTTGAAAAGGATTACCAGATCCCTTCAAACCGGTAACCTTCTCCTCATGCAGACCCCAGAACCTGCTGTGTCCAGGTTATAACCTGCTTAGACAGAAATCTGGTCCCTGTTCCACCCTGTGGTACCCTGATTTGATTGAGCCCCAGGCTCTGTGCTATAGTAAGCAAGGTTAATAATAATCATGCTGATGTCTAGACCAACAACATCAGAGGCAACAGAGCATGCCCACCCTCAGACCAGAAACCCAGCCTTTTTATACATATAACAGACTGACACAGTAACTTTTTCTTATCAAAGCAGTCAACTGAATCTATAGAATCAAAGAATTATTTATTTTGGAAAATACCTCTGAGATCTTTGAGTCCAACCGTTAACCTGACACTTCCAAGTCCACCATTAAACCATGTCCCAAAGTGCCACATCTACGCGTCTTTTAAATGCCTCCAGGGAGGATGACTCCACCATTGCCCTGGGCAACTTGACAACCCTTTCAGTGAATCAGTTAAGCATTAACCACTGGTTTTCAAATCAGCCATCTGATGTTTCCCGATTTATATGTGAAGGGTGCAAGCTTTCACTTCAGGAGAGTGACTTGCATAAAGTCTGTGCTAACCTTGAGGAAATCATCGTTATCCACCACTCTTCCACACTGGCTTCAGCCACAGGCAACTCTCCTCCTCCTCCGGCTCTACTTTTCTAGTTGGACTTCTCCATTCAGACCCTGGTAATACAGTCTCTGGTTCAAATGCTGTCTAATGAGCAGATCCTTCAAAACAAATGGAAGTGGGAGAGCCAGCAGCTCTCTTTATTTTAAAGAAACTTTGAAATATAATTATTCGGGAGGATACTGAAGGCAGAAAGGGAATTTCCCTCGACAGACTTAGTCTGAGGGCTAAGCTACAGGGAAGTCCACAGCACAAAAAAGATCAGGTTCAGCCTTTAAATGCATTTCATCTGCTTTGCATATCATAAATGTTTCTCTAGCCTCTTTGCTGGGTAAAGTGCTCATTTCAGGATCCCAGCTCTTGTTTTTTGTAAGTTTCACAGATATGGAAAAGTATAGGAGAGCAGGCACCCTGACGGGAGCGATGCTTTTGAAGTCTTTTATCCTCACAAAAAATGCATCAGGAATCTAGGACACTGTACACATTACTCAGAAAATGCTGCCACTCTAAACAGGTGCCAGCTGGATGTGTTGCAATCTAGTATGTAAATCAAGATGGCTAGTGACTCTTAGCAAAGGTTTTGCCCAGTGGACCAGGACAGCTCTTTTGCAGCAATAGAAGGAAAAGTTTACTGTACCCTAGCAGACACAGAATGGGTTATGAAGTATAATGTTCCTAGCATCTGGGTTTTTTTGGTTGAGTTTTGGGGTTGTTTTGTTTTTTCCTGTAACTGTTCTGCATGCATGCATCTAAATTCTGTGTAGTTCATACATGTAGTAAAAATGTAGTAAAAGTGATTGAATCCTTTTCCTGTGTCCTGTCCGGGTAATTGTGCTGCATATTAGGAAAAGCACCACAAATCACACTAATTTTCCTTTCCTGGCAGCAATGGAGAAAGGGACTTTCATTGTTCTCCAGGGCCCAAAGGATTTGGTTGTGTTCTTAGAAAGACCCTTTCCTTGGCTAAAATTATCAGCCTAAGCTCTAAATCCTTGGGGAAGAAAAAATACCAGCTTTTCTGAAAGACTCTCTGCCATAGTCTTAAACTGCAAACACTCCATACCACCCTTTCTCTTCAAACAGGCAAAACATCCAGCCTGCACACAGGTCAGACAGCTCAGCACACTTCATTGACGTTTTGCTTTCCTCCTACATTCAAACAAGTTGGTATTTCTTCATAAAGCCCATATTTCTTAAATTACTCAGGGGATGAACTAATTTATCAGCCTGAAGGTGTGGGAAATAACAGAGTCTGCACCTCCTCATTCAACCTCAATTGCAGTATTTGTCTTACTAATGGACAATGAGCATCTTCTGTTTCCCATCAATGCTATTCAGGCCTGCTGAGAAGTGACTTATCAGAGAGATGACTGAAAAAGAACAAAAGATCTAAATGTATTCTTATTAATTTCTTCTCACAGCTGGTTCAGATGTAGTTTTTCATTTCCATTGTTTGGGGTACTTAAAAAAGTTTCAGTTATTGTTCAGTTATTTTATTAGATACACTTCCTATCAGAAATTCCCCTAGATGGTATCTATAGGCAGAATTCTTAAAATTGATTTGCAATGTCACTTTTGTGATACCATGATACAGATTTAGGCTTTTTTTTTTTTTTTTAATTTTTCTGCTGAGAAGCACAAGGAAGAGCAACAGTCTTTCCTGGTTCTTTGAGGTTTGTTTGGCGGGTGGGGTTTTTTTGGTTTTGTTTTGTTTTGGTTTGTTTGTTTGTTTGTTTGTTTCTGGGTTTTTTGGTTGGTTGTTGTTGGGGGGAGTTGTTTTGGGGGTTTGTTTGTTTGTTTGTTTTCCTTAATTTTTTCATTGTAGTGCTACTGGCAATTATAAATCTTGCCTTTGGTTTTTTTTGGCTTCTTCTTGGGTGACAGAAGAAGGTGAGGGGGAACTTAGCTGACACTTAAAGAAGAAAGGCTGTGCCTTTAATGGAAATGTTTTCCTCTACCTTCTTTAGAATCACAGAATCATAGAATCAGCCAAGTTGGAAAGGACCTCTGAGATCATCAAGTCCAACTCTTGATCCACTACTGCCGTGGTTACTAGACCATGGCACTAAGTGCCACATCCAGTCTCATCTTAAAGACCTCCAGGATGGAGAATCCACCACTTCCCTGGGCAGCCCATTCCAATGCCTGATTATGCTCTCTGTAAAGAATTTCTTCCTAATATCTAACCTAAACCTCCCCTGGCAGACCTTAAGACCATGCCCTCTTGTCTTATTGATAACTGCTTGGGAGAAGAGGCCAACCCCCACCTGGCTACAACCTCCTTTCAGGTAGTTGTAGAGAGTTATGAGGTCTCCCCTGAGCCTCCTCTTCTCCAGGCTGAACAACCCCAGCTCCCTCAGCCTCTCATCATAGGACTTGTACTCAAGTCCCTTCACCAGCCTTGTTGCTCTTCTCTGGACCTGCTCCAGCACCTCAATATCCTTCCTGAACTGAGGGGCCCAGAACTGGACACAGTACTCCAGGTGTGGCCTCACCAGCACTGAGTACAGGGGAAGAATCACTTCCCTGGTCCTGCTGGCCACACTGTTCCTGATCCAGGCCAGGATGCCATTGGCCTTCTTGGCCACCTGGGCACACTGCTGGCTCATGTTCAGCTTCCTATCAATCCAAACTCCCAGGTCCCTTTCTGCCTGGCTGTTCTCCAGCTACTGTGTGCCCAGCCTGTAGCGCTGCATGCAGACAGCATTAAAAAGGTGTCATTTTAAGGTGCCTTCAAGGAAAAAAAAAAAGAGTAATTAAACAGATTTTTGAGTATAAGCCCATTCAAACATTTTCATCTTGCTTATGTTGCATGAGAACACTCAGACAATAGCGGAACGTATTAATTCACTTTTGTTAGTCATTCTTTAACATGCCTATATGCTGTTTTACAGAGAACAACCTACTGCTGCTAAGTATTTGGGTATAGAGGTTTGCTGTGGTCATTTGTAGGGGCTTACCACCACTACATATCTTCACAGGTCTTGGTTTCAATTGCAACTACAAGCAGAAGTTCCAAAATAGAAAGGAAATTCCCCAAAATGTTTTTAAAATCAGGAAGTAGAAGGAAGCCGGTAATACAGAGCTAATACAAATGCTAGCCTCATTCACAGGGTATTCCATTCCTGTTGAGTGCTTCTGCAACTCAGATTTTTGGGCCTCCCCTTCCTTGAGTATATTTTAAATACAATATAAGGAGACTGTGCTTGGCTGTTCAGAAAACCACAACCCCTGAGGATCAGACCACAACACAGAAGCCTTCAGGTTGTTTAAATGTTGCTTGGGGATTTGCTCTGTAGACACCTCAACACAATCAGCATGAAGAAAGGGCAGGGTTGTCCCCTTAAATGGGCACTATGTGGCTCAGAACTATTATGGATATGAACTATAAATGCAGTCTGCAAATCTGTCCTGTATGTCTGTATTTTTTTTCCCATGTAAAAATGACAGAATCATGTGGGCATAACTGCATATATGGATGTCTGCATATGTAACTGTGCATTTAGTGGGGTTGATCCTGTTTTCTTTTCCTTACAGAATGCACTTTTGTAACAAGACAAAGATAATGCTCAGAGAGCTCTGAGACTGGCTAGCCTCCTCAAAATCCAAGTTTTCTTGTTCAATTCGGAATAAATAGATAGAATAAAAATAGCTTGTTTCATGAAATATAGTCACCCACTCCAAAAGCAGAATCCTGCTTTATCACCATCAGCTCAGACCAGTGGCCAGGAGGTTGTCTTTTACAGTGGCTGTGTATCCAGTGTTGCCTGATAGCCCTTGAAGACCTCCTTAAGGCTGGGAGCACCGTCTGCACTGATTTCAGCTCCTTCCCAGAACAGAGTACATAGGCTGATGGCAATTTGTGTCTGGAGAACCAGTCAGAGCTTCCAGACCTTCCTCCTGGCCCTGGGGTTTGGGAGTCTGACTGCCATAGCTTCCACGTTAGAAAATATTTGCAAAAGAGACTTAGACCTGTAAAGTTTCGTACTCTGGAAAGATTTGTTTGGCTGATTGCTTTCACTCTTGCCTCATATTGCAAAGAAAAGAAGCATGGAGAGGTCTGGGAGCTGGCTGGCAGCGGTCCCAGAGACCAGCCAGGATTTGAGGAGACCTGGAGAAGAATGAGTCTATCTTGGTCATGTCTTTTTCTCACCTTGCAAACCCCATCTTCACCATCTGTTTTTGTCCTGAAGGTGGGGAGGATGGCAGAGGCACCGTTGTGCTAACCTTGCAATCAACTGCGGCTCTCATCCGATGGGTCACTGAGGTACCTCAGGAACATGACAAGATACAGAATATGCCCCAGTGACTTGGACTGATAAATGGTGTTCAGCATACTTAAAATGCAGCCTAGATGAGTGTCAGTGTTATGTCACAGAAGAATTCTTTGTATTGGGGCTGATGGATACAGGGTTTTTTGTGTGTGTGCATGTGTATGTCTGCTGGTTTCTGAAGGTCAGCGAAGGCTTGAAGTCATCTGTGAAAGGTTAAAACCCTCAAGTGAAAAATAAAAAAAATAGCTTGAAGTCACACACAGGTGGTGTTGACAAATAGCAGTTTCTCAGGGGTCCAAGAGAACTTTTGCCTCATTTTGGGCTGGCTGAATGCTAGTTGATAAAGCATGAATGTGACAACAGAGCCTTCTCTGTGTTACTGAATAGTCTGAAACCCCACCTTTGTCTTTTTCAAATATACTGTGGTTTGTAATCACTAAGTCAGTCAGCTTCTGTGAGGATGACACAAGCAATGGTCATTTCAGCACTGGGGAAAGACCCACTGGGGCAATGATGATGAACATGTCCCAGACAACAGAGAATTCTGGTCATGGGAACGAGCAATTCAGCAAATTTTTCAAACAACAAAAGGCATGTTGTTGCTTTCAAAAGAATAACGCAAGCCAAGCTAATTCACTTGGTTGGCAACAAAATGAAGAACTCATTTAAAAGAAATCGAGTGTATCTGAGTTGTAGAAAACTTGCATGCTTTCACAACAAGCCACTAGGCATTGAGGCAAGACACCAATCAGCTGCCACGGATCTTACGATGCTGTCGGTCACATGAACCAGTGTTGCAGAGAAAAATATCTCTGATGTGCCTTTTAGACAGTTACTCAGCAGATCAGCTGCCATGGGAAGGCTTTCTATCTCACCGATTATGTTCCATTATATGATTTAAGAACAGGAGTCCCTAGCAGCATTAATGAGAGAGATGGGCAAAGGCCCCCAGTCTCAGCAAGGTGAAAAAGCAAACTTTTACCTTTCTGTACTCCGTCGTAGGTTGTTGCAAGTCTAAAAATCATTATAGCTCATCAGATTAAAGGGACTGTTTTTTTCCTGGCTTGCCTGTTAATTCATCACATGGAAACAGACCCTGCTTCTAGTTTATCAGCCTCCCACATCCAAACAAGAAGTGTAACACTTCAGAACCAGCAAGTTCCTCTCTGAGGAGGAGGTTGGCGTGAAGAAATGTCACCAGCAATTGCTTTCTGAATGCACAGTGGGCTGGAACATCCTCTCACTGGCACCTGCTATTATGTAGCCTTTGCAGGAGCCCCTTGTTGACACACGCAGAAGTAAGAATGGGAAAACAGAAGGGAAAGGCCAGCCATGTGGATATCACACATAGGAGCAGAGCTCCTTCATTCCGGGATAGCACAGGGCTGGCACAGGCACACGAAGGACCAACTCTGCTTCAGGAGAAACTTACGCTCTATGCTCAGAGTCAAACGAAAGGTGGGATTTAGGCTTTGCTGACTGATATCCAAGCCTCCCTGGCCTCCTTGATCTCTCTTACATGAGGAATTCATGATCTTTTCAGACACAGGATGATGAGCTGGATGAGGAACACTTTACTCATCCCATGAAATGTTTCTGAGTCTTACAAGTTTTCAGAAGAAAATTCTGTTCAGTTTGCACAAAACTCTAATTTCCCAAGGTATTTCCAAAGAAACCGGAAGGGAAGAGAGTTGCACTTAAATAAACAGCAGTGTGAAAATCAGGCTAGACAAACAATGTCAGTCACAGACCTAGCAACACTGGGCCACTTGGCTGTCTTTCGTTGCAAACTAGCAAAACGAAAGTTAAATTCAGTGAGTGAATTTTAATTGCAACATCATTCTCTGTGATGTCCGGTTTTGGATATCTTGAGCCTCTAAGAAAAACATCTTCATAATCTGCAGAAGTAACTTCCCTTCTGCCCCTCTTGCAAAACTTATTCCAGGAAATGATGAGAGAATTAATAGTATAGTGAGGAATCCATTTCCAGGAAAAAAAAAAAAAAACCAAACTTCAGGCTGGATGGGACAAAGACAAGAGAAACTGAACAGTGTGGAGGGGAAACATAATCACAGCTACTATGAGGTAGCTGCATATCTCATTGCAGAAATAAAAATGGGCTAGAAAACACCACATGGGTTGCAATGAGATGTATTAAAATTTTTAAATAAGAAAGATAAGAATATTATTTATATTTATCTTAAGCCCACTCCTTATGCATTTATTTCAAATCCAGAATAAGAAAGGGATTTTTAAAAAAAAAAATTCTATGTAGCCATATGAGAGACATTAGGGGAGCACACAGAGTCAAGGCAGCTAAAATAGGTTTGCCCATACAACCATGAAGTGGACACTTCCCAGTTACTTCCCAGTTTGACCTGGCAATCGAGATCTTTCTTCAATTCTCCTTTCTTTCTTCAATTCTTTAATGTAATATCCCACATATTTATTAGAGGGAAACCTCCCTCCCTTTTTAAAATTATTTCTTGTTGTGCAGGCATATGCATCCTTTAATTTCAGATTTCCTTGTTTGTGAGCCTGAGTTTGAAAGCTGGGGCTCCCAAGCCTCTGACAAGGAAAATTAGCTGTGTTTATAAACCTGAATGGAAGAAAAGTTGCAACCCAGCTTAAGCCAAGTCCAGGGAGGTGGCTATGACTGGACAGCCATTCACACCAAAGTCATAGATTCCCATTCCACTTTTGTTTGGTATAAAAGGGTCCATCAACTGGAGAGGGGAAAAAAAAAAAAGAACAGTGAGGGTTAGTAAAGACAGCCGACTTCCAGAGACCATTTTTCTCCCTCTCATTCTCATTCAGAGCAAGCATGATGCGTAGCTTTTTCTCAGTAACTTCAGGTGGCTCTACAGAAACCTGGCAGACCCCTTCTAGTCTGTTTTCCCTTTTGACAATCTCTACTGTGACTTTGGATCTGTATCCCAAAGGCAAAACAAGTGGAAAAACAGATAGGAGCCGAGGAGCTGGAGTACAGGTTCCTTCTGCTTGTCACTTTTCCTGTCTGTCCCTGACCTCCGTGCTACTCCTGCCCTCAACTATGGGCACTGCACAAGCTGGGTGACATGGGCATGATGAGAGCTGCTTGCTCCTCATTGAGCACTCTCTTCCACCTACCCAACTTCTCCATTTCATTATATGTAACATCCACTAGTATGTGGATTTCTTACTCCACCCTACCATCAGTCTGAAAAGAGAAATGAGAGAGAAAAGTAGAAGAATATTATACCTGCATAGGTGTTAAATAATTCTTTGTCTTTGCTAATAATTATTTGTTATGTTTGTATTCTCGAAGATGTCACCCAGGTGTTCTTGCCACAAGCCCTCCCTCTATGCACCAGCTGAGGGGCTTGAACACTGTTATTTTAAGTCATGGTGGCTTGCACCAGGTGAGAGCTGCTGTCTCAAAGATAAAGATGCATATTTGCATCTGAGGAGAATCTCTTCATTCAGCATCTCTATCAACTGCTGCCTCTCTGTCTCATGGGCCCACGAGCAATATGTGCCACAGCAGAGGTGGAAGCTGTTCAACTGACTAAACCATCTCCCTCCTCCCTGCTCTGTTGCAGCCAATTTGACAGCTGTCAGATGTTCTCAGCATGGTGGCTGCTGTTGTTGCTGGATTGGTACTGATGGGAACTTTGCCTTTAGTGTTCCTGCACTTGGTTGTTGATGGGCAAACAAAGTGTTCCCAAGGCAATCCAAGCTTGCAAATGTCTTTGACAATGTTTGGTACTTTCTACCTCCCCAAAAGCTGAGTGGACTTTAAAGAAAATAATGCAAAGGTATTTTTATCACTCTGTAACATATATAAAAACTATGTATTTATGTTGAACAGCAAAGACACTGTGAAGGTTTGTGGGTCGCTCAGATGAAAGATTTTAAGATTCATACATAGCAAAAACAGGGACCACAATCAAATCCCCCTTAAAATAAATTTAGCCCCCATCTACAGAGAACTCAGTCAGTAGGTATATTGAAGATTTGTTACTAGCTGCTCTTAAATTGAACTGTAACCATCCCTGGAGGTTTTGAGAGAACTGTGAGCATACACACACTCTGCCATAGGACAGCTGGTTAGTAGGAATCAGGTTAGCCAGCATTAATGGCGTGAGGCCCAGTGGAAGTTGGGGAGTCTGTAGTCCAAATCAGCTATGACATGTGCAAGTGGTGTTATCCATAATCAGCCAACACAATAGGACGATTGCTTGGTTTTCTTTACACCTTTGTTATTGTTGCATATTATATGGGAAGATCCAAACACCTCCTGAATTCTTGCAAGACCTTTAAAGGATTCATATTTTACACTTTGCATTATAGCACTGCTCATGAAGGAAAATGGTACCTTCCTCATTTTCCTGTAGCCAAGTGTGTCCCTTTTAATGCACCAAGTCTGTGGAGAAGGAACGGTTTCTGCCTGTGCACAAGATTATTAGCAGGTCAAAGTCCTGTTGAAGGTTTATACACATGGTACCACAGTGAAGATATTCCAAAGGATAGTAGTGATCCAGCACCCACTTACAGTAAAGGATATTGCACTAAAGGAGTATCTCACTGTGGCCCTATAAGTTAGTCCAAGGCAGAGTTCATTCAGAGCAGAGTTCCACTAGGGACACAATGAAATCTCTTAATTCATAAGATTTTGGTGAGTAGATCTTTGAATCATACTCATTTTTTAGAGACAAGTCATCAACTAAAACTTCAAGTACTATTTAGAGCAACCTGTCTCTGAATCTCATCCTTGCAATGTTCCTGTGCAATATTTCTGTGACAACTCAAATAAAAACTTAGATGCTGATATCCACCCCTTTTCTCTCTGTGCCCCCAGATCTGGAATTTCAGGCAAGCACCCTGTTATTAAATCCATCCTCTGTATTATCAGGTGCAGTCTGGGTCATGATTTTATGCTTTTACCATGTTTTCTATAGAAATGATTTGGAGAATGCATCACGTAGACTCTCTGTAGCTCCTTTCACTGATATTGAAAATAAAGGGGATCACAATGAAAAGCGCTGCACAAGCACGGGTTAGTTTTATCTCAGCCATGGTCAGTGCAAAGCGATCACGAAGAAGAGAAAACTGGAAGGAGTTACACCTCATGTTGCAAGAGTCTGCCTGTCCTCTCCCTGACACTGATCTCAGACAGAATTTGCCAAAGCAGTTATGTTCCCACCTCCTGTTTTAAATAAGGGTGGTGATTAAAAAGGCAACAGGTCCCTAAGTATCTTTGACGATCTGGTCCTTGGCTACACTTCCTCACCAGAGCCCTCAGTGGTAACTCCCCAACACAAGGATGCCCACAGCTGACAAGAGCAGCTCCAGCCTCCTCCTGCTCAGATGGTGCACAAGTCACGGCAAAGGAGATAAAATCCCACCAGTAGGCATATGCTGTTTCCATCCCTTCTTCTCTTCCAAGGAACAGGGAGGAGGGTGATATCTTGACCACATAAAGTGGATCCCTCATACATATGTATTATTATGAAATCACCATGTCTGTGGTTTCTAGTGGAAATTCCCATTTTGAGGACAGACATTTTATATTAAACGTAACAGAATATTTCATGACAGTAGGCTTTTATAGGTGTTCTCTCATAAGACACAATCCAAAAACAAAGGCCTGGGATTTTTTTCCCATTTTTTGTAGCAACTTATCACTGTTTAATTTTGAACACCACCTAAACAGGATGGTGGTGTTTTAAATTTGGGGTGCATGGAGAGCCAGGCTGCAGGAATCAGGCCCTATTCAGTTATACCTACACGGATACAGAAACAGCCACACAAACCACTGTGAGGGAAGGCATTTTTGGCGGGAAAATTAATTCTGCAAAACTAGTGTTATCTTGCACATTGAGAAAAGGAGAACGAACAAAACCTGAATTTTGAGGAACTAAAACTAGGACCTGCTAAGCAATAATAATAAAGAAGGAAAAAAGAGAAGGAAGATGAAAGAACAACCACAGTCTCTGACTGTAATTCCCTTTTTTAGAATTAGCTCTGTATCAGAAATTAAGCAAACTACTGTCAACTGATGAAACGTGTGGATTTTTTTTTAATCAGTACAACATAATTCAGCATTTAGAAATGAAACTGGAAAATACGAGCATCTTTTTCCCTTATTTTCATTAAAATCACCTTATCTACACAGAATACTGGCCAAACCTCAGCCAAAATTCTCTAAGGTAAGCTAAGCAAAAATTGCTGGTTGACTAAAGAAAGGATATTGTTGCCATTAGTTAAAACAAGTAATCTTTGGGGCATAAAATGGGCCTTTGCCTCTGGATCAGGTACTCCAGTGTACTGAAAATGAAAGAGGGGAATTTCAAGCTCTGAAGTGATACATAAATCCAAATTCCATTGATTTTCACTTGCTTGAGATGAGAGTAGAGGAAAGGGGCGAACCTATAAATTACAAGGATAAAGCAGTGATTTCTCTTTTGGAACCAAAAGTATTCAGTTCACACTTCAGCGCATTCAACTAAATATTTGTCTAAACATTTTGGTGAAAAGTGATGAACTGAATCAAGTACTTTGACACACCAAACATCTCAGCGTTCACACAGATTGTGTCACAGTGGTGGAAAGGAATGTTCTCTGGCTTGTTGTTGGGCTATAGAGCAAGAAGTCAACCTCCATACACACATCCCTCCAGTCACTATCCCAGTGGTTTTTTGGAAGATTAAATACAAAGTTTATGAAATTGGCAGCTACCTCTTACTTCCAGCACTTATTCTATGTTGAAAATACAAGGCAAGAACCTCCTTAGGAGCCTGAAGGTACACAGCAGTTGCAATTACTTCAGTGCTGTGTGGCCCTTCCCAAGCTCACGGTGAAGGAAGTAACCCCTTGAAGAGCATGTAGATATTGGGTGACACCATTTCCCACTGTCAGCCCCGCTTGTTTGAAGCATAGCCTCTGCTGTGACCATGCTGGAGTCTCCATGTCAAATCCCTTCCCAGAGGTCAGGAAAAGGGAGAGGAGTTCATGCTCAAAACCACTTTTTTTACAGAATCTAGATAAAATGGATAGTTCAGTTGCCATATTGAATGGTTATTTAATTGTCACGTTATCATATATTATCCTGACAAGCTGCATGCTTAAAATAAGTGAGTATCGGATGTGGCCAGAAATGTGCTGCATTTTGATTCTACTGTAAGTAGAACTGTAAAGACCTTGGAGGTACACAAATAATGCCCAGGAAAGTAGCATATTTTCCTCATGGGCGATGCACTTAAAAAATGCGTTAATTTGTCAAAGGTTTGTCATTAAGGCTAAAATTAAGGACTTCTCTTTGCTACATGGCACATAGGAGATAGAAGAGGCAACTCTTTAGGGGGTTGTCCTGTATGTTCCAGTTTTCACCAAAAGATACCAAAGCATGTTATGCCTGGCAGTAACCTATTATTTTCAGCATGTTATTCATGAGAAACTGAGGCAGAAAGAAGGTAGGCTATATTTCAGATGTTGTGTGGAAAATCGAAGGGCAAACTGAAGCATCTCCTGGAGTTCACACACAAAATCCTAACACAAAAATACAATTAGAGTCTTTGGTTAGTCTGAAAATTCCCTAATATTCCTGTGTCATAGGTTGTCTACCGTTTGATTACTGAGCGCTGAGGAAGCCTGTTCAATTGTTAAAACAATGATTTTTTTCCATACTTGTGACGTTCATTAGGACTTTTCCTTTAAGGTCAGAACAGAAGTATTATCTGCATTGTTTATTCATGTCAGTCTCACAGTTATGACAAGTTTACATTGCAGCACACTCTCATCCAAGAAAACTGTGGGAATGCTTCGTTCTGGAAGCAACCAGAAATGTTGCAGGGAGAAGGGACAACCACTGGGGTGTAACAAAAGCCCCCCAAACTCTCTCTTCCAACAGTCGGGCTCTCCTAAGATAGCGCGGATGGGAGTAAATTACAGAGATATGCCGTATTTCAGTGCCTGAAATAGGAAACATTTTTGTGCTGAGTATAGCATTGGATAGGACTGATTTAGAGCTATAATAATTCCAGGGGGTTAAGTTTGAAAGATTCACTCTGAGGATCTGTGTATAATGCAGTAGGAATAGCCACTTTGCCTTGCTACATACTAAATGGAAGTAGGACACCCTTAAAAATGTACTAGCATCTTAGTTTTGGCATAACTTAAGAGGATAATGAGTGTTCATTTTTACTCTCTGAATACTAAATTCAATTAAGTTATATGAGGAAAATATTGGTTCACAGTGTTGCACAAGCAGTACTAAGACTCTGTAGAAATATGGTCTTTGGTTTACACAAATGTTACAGCAGTTGCTGAACTGTACATCTTTTGGCTTAGAATTTTTAGATCTTATGGTGCCCAAAGGTAAGAGAATTCCATCTCTCTTTGAAAAGACACTTCCTGAGGTACTTCTGGGGCACCTAATCTTATCTCAACAAGTAACCATATAACTGATAAAAGGATCTAGTAAAATTCATAGCATTTCTTCTCAACTTGTCTTTAGAGTGAGGACAGGCATTTCTTTTCAGACCTGAGGAAGGGTTTTGCACCTGTATCAGCTAGCCTGGTCAAAGATATATCCTCCCCTAGCAAATTTTCTTTGCTCATTCTAAGACAGTTCATGACTGTAATACCCCACACAGCAACTGTTTTCAGATTGAAAAATCTGAAAGAAACATACTCATCTGATAGATGGGAGAAAAGGTAAAGCCCAAACAAAGCCCAAACAAACCTTTAAAAGGAAGTGGAAATGGAGAACAAATTCTTCTTTCAAGCCTCAGCCACCACTGATCAGGGAAATGGGCACTGTGGCATGCAGGGTACCTTCTCTACATACTCTTTTCTGTCATTTCTGTGCAGTGACTGCATCTCTGAAAGCAAATGCAGGATTTAGAGCAGGCACACACAAGAGGAATAAGCAAAGGCAGCCATAACAGCACCTGGTCTGCATGTCAGCAGCATAAATTAATGGCCAACTTTGCAGGAATGCAAGCCTGAAGAGAACAGCCTGGCGGTTCTGGCTGAGCCCTCTCCAGTAATGAGTCAAACAGCAGAACTCAACCTGAAAAGCATTTTTTCTTCCCTTGACCCTACTCTCACTAGAAGGTGATCCCAGGTCCTGCATGCCCTGGAGGGTGGGAATTCCTCTCTTATTCCTGGCCTGGAAGTGTCACTGTGCTTTTGCAAATGTGAGAGTGAGGACCTGGCTGCCCTGGTTCCAGGCGCGGCAGCCCTTGGTGCCCTCCAGCTGTGGCGGTCGGAGCTGGTGCCCTACCCTACGGTGCCCCTCCGTACTCCGCATGTCCCTTCTGCAGCAGCAGCCACGGTCCCGTTTGCCCAGGGACCTCGTGATGCCCTGCAGCAGGAGGCAGAGCCCATGCCATAAGAAGCATTTGCTTTCAGAAATCCTCATAAGGTAGTCATGCTTTAAAACAGGACAGCGATACAGAAGTGGAGTGTTTATATAAAACACTAACAGGGCTGCTGTTGCTAGTAGCAACAATATGGCAATCACCAGCTAATATGGAGATGTTTGTTTTGAATTTATCATCTTGATTTTGATGGGTGGCCAAAGCTTCACAGGAGAACATTTTATTTTGCTGTGTGTGGATGTGCATGCACAAGGACAGCACATGACAGCAAGCAACCCTCCCCAAGTATGGGGTCAAATGTTCTCAGGGGAGTTTAACTGTAGTCAGCAGAGTTGTGCCTGGAAAGATTTGCTTTGCCTGACACTACTTTTGCCTGGAGGATGGAATCTAGGCGTGTGGTCATAAAAGTTCTTATTCTTGGTTAACTTAGTGGTGATGAGAACCTGGTTACTAGCAGTTCTACTTATTACTTAGGAAGCAGGTACAACAGAGGAATGGTAAACTCACAAGGGCAACACTATGATGAAGAGTTTGGGGATGTTTCCATCATACCACTGGGGCTTGGAGGAGGCTAAGTGGAGACAAACAATGGGGAAAATCCAACTACTTCTGGTTGTTCCTCCTAGGCACCTGTGGTGACAGCTGTGTTCATGGCGATGTGCGCTTGCTTTGCCTAGAGCATCTCCTGCTCTGCTGGGGGAGTGGTAAGGTCTTGCATCTCTTGAGGCTGGCTTTCTTTTCTAGTTTTATTATCAATGGGGCACATACACAATGAAACCCAAAATTACTCTCAGGCCAAGTTTTCTCAGTCTTATTCCAGACTGACTCCTAGGCCAGTCTGCAGATCATATTTTTTGTGAAAGTGAGATGACTTCTGCTTGAAAATCACACTCAAGTTAGAATTCAATGTGAAAACCAGGTTATCTCTGGTTTCCCCTGATTCTCATGTTGAGATCTGAGATAATTTTGATGCTGAAATTCAAAGCCACACAAAAGGTGCAGAAACAGGAGAAATACAAGCCTACGTTAAAAAAAAAAGAATCAAAAAGGAAACATTTGTATTAATCCTGAAAAGCAAAATCAAGACTCACACGTCTCTGTATCATTAAGAAGCATAATCTGTCCCTGAGAGCAAATGAACTTGGCAGAAAAGTCCTATCTCAGTTTCTGATTTGGGAATGAACAACATAAAGAAGCAAAATAAGTGAGAAACCTGCTGGAGTAACAAAAAAAGTGAGTGTCTCACTTTTCCAATATTTTTTGAGTACCTTCAACCAGAAATCTTGAGAAGAACAGGCATCAGACTGATGTATACATATTCTCTATGACCATTTTGTAAGCAAGCAAAGGTTTAGATCTACATCTGCTCAGTCAGAAATGATGGGCAGCTTCAATTCCCTGATCCCTTTATGCTGGCCACCTCAGGGAGCCCAAGGAAGAGTAATTCCCATTCAGACAGAGCTGAACAGCAGCACAGACCCTTCAGAAAAATGTCCCATATGCACCTGTTCTCCACAGCTAAAAAAACACCTACTGGAACCAGTCACCTGAAGATGAGTAAAAATCTTTAGAGCTGCCAATTTAGTCTTGGGGAAAGCACCCATGAAAGAATAAACAAAACATCCTGCAAAGCAAATATAACCAAAAGAGTGTCATGGGAAGGACACAGAATACACCTTTGTCTGTATTTATGGTGCTATTTTTTATTTTTAACTATTTCCTGTGCAATAGTAACACAGTGCGTAGAAGGGTGGTGCAGTCTAACCCACACTACAATCTAACCTTGATATCTAACTCAGGATAGAAGTCAGCTGAACAGAGCTGGGAAAAACTGACAGTGAGTTTCACTTTCCAAAGGCAGGGTTAGTATGAGCCCAGGTTCCACCTGACTCCTGCAGGAGTTCAGCACCAGCTGGGTTGATGGATCTCATTCTGAACTGTTACAGGTAGGAGGTAGGGATTGGTCTGATCAAAGCTCCATCCATCCTCTTTTCTTTAATCAAACCCTGAACTGTGCCTATGCAATCCATAACACACTGGAGAGTGAGTGGTAGGAAATCAGAGCTGCCTTCAGAAGGCGGCATGTATAAATGTGACCTGTTACCAGGAACCCACTTGCCAGCCTGTTCCTGGAGTCCATGGACAGATTGTACAGAGCTTTCCTTTCTGAAAAAAACAACCAACCCAACAACCTCTGACTTGGGCATAATTGCTTTCCTTATTTTGGTAAATGTTCCTTTTGTTCCCTGGGGAGACTGCAGCTGTGGCAATGAAGACAAAACTGGAATACAATCCCTTTTTCACGTAGAGAGGCACTGCTGAAGGCTTTCTGCTCTATATGGACTTGAAAGAGTCACTGCTCCAGGCGCATCCTGCTGTACCCTTCTCACATCTACACTCCTGCTGCCTCCTTGCTGGTACAACATGGCAAAGCTGGGTTTCAGGATTCATTCACACAAACCTTCGTTTCTAGAAGCTACTGTGTCAAACATTTCCAAGAGTAATAGAAATAAATAAAAGTGAGCTGTGGCTGGGATTTTCCCATTTGTGGTTTGATGAGGAGGGAAGAAAACAGTCACTCTCCAGTCACAGTAGATTTATTCTTTTGTTCCTTTGTTTGCTGTCAGCTACTGATTCCTTTCTCATGCCAGCTGATGCTGCTCTTCACTGAGCCACAGTGTAAGAGGAGAAAATGCCTAGCTTGACTGGAACTCACACAAAGGGGAAAATCACCATTTGGTCTGTGTTGACAGCAAGTGCTATATAAGGCCTCTCTTCAAAAATTGGTTGGGCAAAGTGATTGGGAGTGGAGCACAAAATCAACTACGGTCTCAGAGAAGAAAGGGGCTGTCTGGGACCAGGGGGAAGCAGAGGCATCAAACTGATGTCCTGGATTCTATAAGGAAAATCCTTCACATCTTGAGGAGCAAACCTAGTCTTGAGAGGTTTGAATCTATCCAGGGTTGACTGCTCTGCAGGACCTCTCTGTTCCTGCTTTCCCTCCAGTGAATGTAAAGCACTTCAGCCGAACTGAGGGAAGCAACCTGACATACAGGAGAGAAAGAGCTTCTACAAAGGCTTCTACACAGTTCCTACAAAACCCTTGAAGGTCCACCCTCTCTGCCATGCCCTGATCTTTGTGTAAACATCCCATGTCTTTGAAGGAGAGTGCATTCACTTAGACAGGGATGGATTGGGAGTAATACATAACCTGCAAACAGCTCCAGGTGTGCCCAAGCCACCTGCCATCTATTCTGCTTGCCCAGGGTAGTGGCTGTGGGACAAGAAACATATTGCTCTGAAGCATCATGGTGTAAGATCTGTACCAAACTGAGGGAGGATCAGACCACAGCAAAGATTTCAAGTGCAAAGCAAAGCAGAGCTTTGGTAGAGGGTGGTAAAGATCTTGGAGAAGCTGTTTATGTAAGAGAATTTCATTTGTAAAAGCCCCATAGGACAGGCCTTTTCTGTTAATATGCAGTGTGGAGATTGGCTTTGGGTGCTACATCTGTGTTACCCTTTCCACACTGATGAAGGAAGCTGTGAAGCTGCTCTGGCTGGTAGGTGTGAGGGCAGCTCTTCTGACCCTGGGACCCTGCACACAGCTCTGCAGTGCTTGGCAGGAGCCAGCATATACTTGCTTACTGCTTTTCAGAAAAACAGTCAAGATTCCCTCTGTGTTGCCATACAATTACTTCACCAAACCATTGCTTTTTAGGATGCCTGCTAGTCACATGGGGCATGCTTGTTTGTAATAAAATAAGCTGCTTTAAAATAATTTTGGCACAAATTAAGTGTTTGTGATACATACCATAAAAGAGCTATTAAAAAAAGAATGCTCTCAGAAGGGTAAAAAAAATCAAATTGTTTTCCATATGGGTGGACCTATACACACACATCTTCCACATACAATGGCCATTATATCCCCACAATTGTTAATGGATTAGAACTAATTTGATAAAGAAACAGCAGTGTGTGTGCCAATGCACAGTCTGGTGATGTGCTATCAACACACCACCCATTACTGTATCTTTTCCTGGGAAACTCAAAGCATTATGCCCTGTGTACAGCTGTGGCCTAACTGTAATTTAAGCTTCTGGCCTTCCTAATCACCACCCATTAAACTCACATTTTCTTCACAAGTCACACATTTTCCAGATCAAACCCTGTGTCTTAGTCATGCAACAGACTGAGGTCAGAAATACATCTGTGTACAGTGCTGGAATTGAGGGCAAGGCAGAACTGAAGTCCATAGGTCCCTTAAGCCTCTGAGATACTTAACAGACAGGTATGTTTGGATATACATTTAACAGATGTAGTGAAAAATAGATGCTCCTTGTCCCAGGAATCCCGCTGGGAATAGCAGCAGCAGTGCTGCAGCTGCCAAGCAGCCTCATAAGAAATTCTCAGAAGAAAGCGATGCAGGATGACAGTATTTCTGCAACCACATGCATCAGCCCGTGGAATTTAGTAGGGAAATGACAGATACCATGGGACAGATAATTAACAAAAAAATCAGCAGTGAGTAAAAGATCAGTGGTAAATGCACAGGGCTGCAGAGTAATTGATTGAGATTCTACTAAGTTTCCAGTCTACAGACCACTGTCTATACAGAAGCATGGAAATGACAGACCTCAGGAGGACTTGAAAGGTCTTCTACAGTAACTCCCCTCCCTAAAAAAAAAAAAAAAAGCAGAGTGGCTCTCCTTTTGCCCTTCTGGACACATCTCTATGTAACCAAAAGTAAATTTTGCACTTTGGATTTCTGCCAGAGTCAAGCTGAGATCACCTTTGTGTTTTGCATGAGACAGGGTCAGTACTACACAGGCCAGGTCTGATGTGGTTAAGCAAAGAATGGCTTTCAGGGTAAATTCAGCAGCGGATGTAGCCATTACGTGCATCTGCAAAGAACTGTGTTAAGACACAGCCCCACCCTCTGCACATGTGAAATGGAGCATCCATGGGGGAAGCAGCAGAAAAACCAGTTTCACAAGTGGGCTTTACACCCAAATCCACTGCTGAAGAATTCCCTACCATTTGACTCAGCTTTAACTCCTCTTTTTCACAAGTTTAAAAGACTGGCACTCAGAAGAGGTTTGTAATTTGCCTTGGTCAATAAATCAAAAGAACTAATATAATGCATTTAACATCAAACATTGATGAATTTTCATAATAGCCTGGTAGAGCGAGTACTATATTCCTGATGTGCCCAGGCTGGGGGCAGATAGCAACAGATCCTGAAAAACTACAGGGAGAGCAGAGAGATCTTTCCTGGATATTTTTATCTCTTCAGCTGAATTAAAGTTTAATACGTGGACACATAGTTCTTAATAAGACATATTTTAAGCAAGACTTTATATTACATATTGTCATACATTACTAAATTATTACATAGTGCCACTTCTTCTATAGAAGTCCAGTGCTTAGATTGTGAAGAACTACTTAGCACTGGCAAAGTCTGTTTCTACATCTTGCAGACAGTAAACTGTTGCCATTAGCTTTTAGAAAAATATACAAAAACATTTCCCCGAATCTTGTCTATTCCACTCCTCTATGACTTTAATTTAGTGTAACTTGACTTGGTGGTGCTGCTTTGAACTGCCAAATCTAATGTCTCTGAGCAGCAGTCAAAGGAATGACTGTACCCACTGCTCTTTGACGGTAAGGAGAACCTGCCCACGCTGCAGCCCCCTCTGCACATCCCACCTCTAGCTGGTGATGAGATTTGGAACCTTTACCTGGTGAGTGTCTCATCTTTTCCATAACAGCTACCAGAGCTGCATTTTTTTTTTCTTTAAGGAAAAAAATCGTAGCTCCTCTAAAAGGAAAGAGGAAGCCAGAAATTTTGTAGCGTCTCTGTCCTGCCCAATGATGCTTCTTCCTGTCTGTGAATTTCCACCTGCCCCTTCTGCATATATAAGGCAGCACACGTGGTATAGACTGTTTAGTTGCCTGCCTCCGTCCAAAGGATTAGCAGCAGTGGGAAGTGATGTTGTTTCTCCTTTCCTCTGTAGTTCACGGGAGGTAAAGGAGCTCTGGCTGGACTCACTCCTTGGGTAAGTACTGACTGAGATAAAATCTGTGGCACTGTGGATGAAGTCAGCAGAGGGGCTTCAGATGCAGCTGTACAGAGCTGTACAAAAATACAGACGTGGGAGAGGTGTGCCCACTGCTAAGTGTAGCTCGTGGGCAGAGCTGACCGCATCTCTTAGCCTCGTGTTTGCAGATTAAGGACCATATGTAGCTGTCACCATTTGCTCCTTTTTTGCATGAATTAAAAATGGAAAGCTGCTTTTATTTTGTTTTAATCAAGAGGCAGCTAGGGCAGCAGGGCTGAGCATCCTTCCAGAGAAGGGCTTTATGGTTTACTTGTGTGGGAGATCTTGCTGGTTCAGGATCATACATGCTAGATTGGCTTTCAGGGGAGAAAGACAAGAAGGGTGCAGTTTTACAAAGCTCTTTCTTTGTCCATTCTCTGTTCAATAAACAGGCAAACAAAAAGATTGAAGGAAACCAGAGTGTCCAGAGCTCCCCCAGTCAAACTCCTAATGAAAGTGTTTAGCAGCTGTAATACTGTGAGTGTCTTAATTGTTTCAGCTCTGTCAACAGAGTGATTTTGAAAAGCTCTGATTTCTAAACCATACCATTCAATTACTCACAGTGTCTTTGTTTTCTTGCCTAGTCAAAGACACTAAATGCTGGGAACATGGAGAGTCTGATTGAGTGCCAGTCAGAGGTAAGCAGCCCCTACATTTTCCCGGCTCTTTCTTGGGTACTGGTGTGAGATATCTTAGCAAAGTGGGGGTGGCCTCTCTAAGAGCTGGCGGCTGCCTACCCTCATCCACGAGCCGGCAGAGCTCTTCAAAGGCAGCTCTGTGCAGCACTGAGCAGGAGCTGGGCATCGCTGGGGGCAGTCAGTGCATTCCCTTGGCTCCCGAGGAGCTTTGCTCAGGAATCTTTCAGTCTTCAAAGCCATCAAGGCTCCCTGGAGGAGTTTGGGAGGAAATTTCCAGTGCCAGGGGAGAACACAAAAGAGCAGGCTGTGTCCAGCTGTTGCTTCTCTGGATCAAACGCGCAGCCTGAAAGAGCACAGAGTTGTGACCTGCCGGGCATGACGGGTGGCTGCTGCAGGGTTTACCTCAGTCCCCTCTATTTGGCAGTGAAGCACTGTCAATCCTGGACTGAGGCACCTCTTCAGCAGGTGTTGGGCTTGCTCTGGTTATTCTCTGGAGCCTCCTGCAGATTTATGAGGAGCTTCAGCAATTCGCCGGTGCCCCTTGCTACTGGTGGCAGGTCTGTTAACCCTAACATGCTTTTTGCAGGCTGATGCCAAGCAATGTCCCCCGTTGGTCCCAGCAGATGCTGAAGACAGACTTTGCTTCTCAACTGGTGAGTTTTAAAAACAAACTGAGGAACTGCCTTCTTACATAATGCTTGCAAGCCAGCACTTGTGCAAAACCACCCAAAACTGCCCACTTCCCCTCCCTGAGAGTAATCCATAGCCCACATCCAGGAGAGGGCTTAAGCCCTGGAGTGCCACTTGCTTGCAGATTACTTCTTTGCCTTATGCTCAGTGGCAGAGGTGACAGTGCTGAGTGCCAGAGGTCTTGTATCCCTGTCCCCTGGTCCTTAGAGCTGTTTCAGTGTGTTCCCTGGTAGCGATGGGAATTCATGTGTTTCTTTCTCACTCAAGCACCCCCACTGAGGTGTGGCACTGGAAGCAAGTAGAGTACGGCTACCAGCTGTTGCTCACCAGAGCAAATAAACCCTCCTGGCAGCAGCAACAGCACTTGTTTTTTCTCACCATGCAAAACCTCATCAATCTGTAAACAACCCAGAGGAGACCATTAGCAGGGCAGGGTCAGATTTGGAGCACACCATCATATCAGATCAGCTTTCAGAAGTATCAGAAGCTAACAGTTTATATGACACTATAACGTTAAGTGACTTTCTCATAGTTTTTAACCCCTCCCTACTTGTGCTAAGCCACAAAGACAGGTCCTGAGAATTTCTCATCTGCATAAGACAATGTCATTTTGGAGTAGAAGGCACATCATTGGAAATTTGCAGAAGGCAAATCTTTTAGAAAACTTTCCATCAAAAGGATCTTTCTCTCACTGTTTCCAAAAGGGAAAAAAAGGCACACCCTACTGCAATACAACTACCATCTCTAAATTCTTATCATGCCCTCCTCTTAATGAAGCAGATGCAAAACCCATGCTAAGAGATTTCTGACCCTGAAGCCAGTGAGGCACTACTGTGATGCTCCCATCCTCTGGAGCAAGTATCACCTTCCACTGGCAGGCTGGCAGGGGGCAAGGACTAGCTCTAGAAGGACACTGTTGTTAGAGCTGGCTCCAAAGCTGGCAGAGATGGAGCAATGTGTTTTTATTTCAGGCTGTAAAAGAGGCCAAAAAGCAGGAGCCCCTATTCCCACTCTTGCCCTACGGCTGAGTCACAGTCAGACCATGTAGTGAAAATTGTTGTCATTGCCAGCTGCCCAAGTGGCATATCTGCCTCAAAGTTATCACAGAAGCCACTGCAATATCAAAAATCTCTATAAATGCTATTTCTGTGCCTTGTATGTTCCCACTCTCTAAGAAGAAACAGAGACAAGAATGAAAAAAACACCCAACCCAAAACAGGAAAGGTGGTGGCCTTAGAGGGATGGGCACAGTTTTACAGTTTAGGTAGTTGTTTCCCTAGTAACCACTTAGTGGTCTTTAAGCTTCTCCCCATTTAGTTTGAGTTGTTTCAACATACATCTCTGCACTACACACAGATGAAAGACCATATAGTGCTCTGTCAGGGTTTGGGGTTTTTTAATCCATTTTTTGCTTTCCTTTTGCTTGCAGCAGATGGAACAAAGAAAAGAAAGAAGTTGATATCGCAATCATTTACTTTGAGACGAAGCTTTACCAATGGAAATTCCCCAGGGCAGCTAGACTTGGGTGCCAAAATCACTCTGTTTGGCCAGCCTCTGGCAATTATCTGTGGAGAAGATGACACACTGCCCCAGCCAGTCCAGGTAAGGAAGTATGGGAATACAGTTATCATAACTCTGACTTCATTAGGAGGCAGGATCACCAGTACTTGTGCTGCAGCACCCAGGAAATGAGTGATTTTGGTGTTTCCGTTCCACACCCACTCCTGATAAGCTCAGGACCCATCCCAGATGTACAAAGGGTCAGGTCTATGGGTTTTGCTGAGCCCACTCAGATTTCACTGGAAGTAACTCGGAGACAAACCAGGACCAGGAATAGGAGATGAAGATCTGCTCCTTAGTATAAACTTCTGTGATTCTACAGCAGTAATTTAAATAAATCTTTCAGCAGCATAAACTTCCAAGGATTTCTGTATTTCCCTGAAAAAAGTGTACAGCTATGGACTGCCACCAACAAATACCTAAACACTGTCTTCTGGATAAAAACGGTCTTGTAACAGTTCTGCCACTGAACTGGCTCTCCCAATAACAGGCATTGGTCTCTTACAAGCAATATTTGCCTGGCTTGTGAGGGAAGGGATTTGAACTAAGACTTAAGCCATCCCTTTATTTCCTTATGGAAGGAAGCAAGGACGACTCTACTGAAGTTAGTGGAATTCACCAGTTCAAAAAGAGGGTGGACTGCGGGAAAATCAGGCTCTTGCCTATGTAATCTACTTGGAGCAGGAACTAGATACTGAACTAATCAGAGCACAATGTACATCTGGACAATTTTTCTTCTGTTTCTAAAGAAATGTCCTGCTAAAGGACCTTCCTGCACCCAAGTAACTGTTCTCTCATTTCTGTTTGATTTTTTTCCCTGAAGGATCTCCTAGCTATATTGTATATGAAAGGACCTTTCTCTGAAGGGATATTCAGAAAAGCTGCCAATGAGAAAGCACGAAAAGAACTGAAGGAGGACCTCAACAAAGGCAGCAACGTGGATTTGAAAAGCAAATCTGTGCACCTGCTGGCAGTGGTTTTGAAGGTGAGCAACTCTGAGCTACATCGGTGGGAGGACATTGCTAATCTGCACAGGCCCACTCTAGTGCCCAGAGCTGACCTAGGTGGGACTCCAAACTAAAGCCAGAACAAACCTAGACTAAATGTTTCAGGCTTAGGAAAGTTTGGAATTTTCCTTTTCCACCTGATTTTCAGACCTACTTGTGCTGCTGATTTCCTGCATGCCCAGAGGAAACTCACTTTGTCCTCCTCCTCAGCATCCTCCCAGGGAGGAATAGTGAGATTTTTGGGTGAACAAAGAGCAGCTGAAAGCTGGTTCCTGTTACCACACAAGTGCAAGTGCACTTGTGTATTGTACTGCTCAAGTCAACCTGCCTCTCAGAGAGCCCATGTGACAGTAATGCTCCCTCTGTCCTCAGAGACAGTGTCAAAGCTTCATATAAATTTCTTGGCCTTGCAGGACTTTCTCCGAAATATTCCCTCCAAGCTCCTGTCAGCTGACCTCTATGAGAAGTGGATGCAAGCTCTGGAGAAGCCAAGCAAGCAGGAAAAAATTGAAGAATTGAAAGAGTAAGTTTTTCAACCAGGAAGTTTTGCAACCAGAACCAATATGATGGAGTGGCTGGTAGAGGCCAACGATGTCTTTCGGAATTAAGAGTCTCATTTAAAAGCCTATCATTTATATCAGCTTGCTATTGCTCCATGGGGTTTGGTTTAGAGGGCTCCAGCAGCAGCATTTCCTGAACTTTCTTGAGATTGCTCTATGAAACAACCAGCTTAGGAAGAGGGCAGAGGCTGCAGTGTCTCAGCTAACAGTCATGGTGCTGTGGGACAGTCACTGACGTGGACCTTTCACATCTTCTGGCAGTAAAGTCTACTCAAGGACATGGGCTGCTGCAATGCTGCCCTTCAGTCAAGACCTCATAATTAAAAATTTTGTACTTAATCACATGCTCAGCTGTGGTTGGGGATTTATGAATGATACTTCTCCTAAGCAGTGAATAAAACACACACATGACTCTTTCTAAAGGAAGGTTGTCTGTCTGAGTTTAATTGAGATTTGCTCAAATAGAGAAGCAGAAGCCACTGCTCCATCAATCAATGTCACATTTTGTTTCTGTTCATGCAGAGTGGCTGACAAACTGCCTAAACCAAACCTCGTCTTGCTCAAGCACTTGCTCTCTCTGCTCCACCACATCAGCCAAAATGCTGAGACCAACAGGATGGACTCCAGCAACCTGGCCATCTGTGTTGGCCCAAATATGCTGAGCCCAGAGACGGACAGCACGCTCCCACTGGAAGTACAGAAGGAGATGAATGACAAGGTATGTTGAACTGACCAAGCAGCCACTCCCTTTGGGGCAGCTCAGAACCATCCATAGGGATCCCACTGTGATCGCAAAAGTTTAACAGAACAGCACCCCTGGATATCAGGGGTGGCCCTCAGCTCCGGTGCCCTTCAGCCTGCGATGTGATGGGCCAGACTGCCCCTCATTTTGCCTCCTCTGAGCAAAAGCAGCAGCTGCCCCACAGTCCCCTAAGTCCCAGCACAGTTCCTGGATACTTTGCATGCAGAGGGCAAGAGGCACACAGTGAGCACTGTCACCCATGGGTCCTCTGGGCAGCGAGGCCAAAGCTGTTCCTCCCTTTTGACTGAAATGAACTTTTTCTGTGTGCAGGTGACAGTGTTGGTGGAGTTCCTCATAAACAACTGCTCAGAAATATTTGAGGAGGACATTGCTTTCCCTGTCTGTGCCTCAGCTGAGGAGTCACCAGAGCACACAGACAGCTCCACAGGTATGAGAATGGACTGGGGATGTCACAGACTGGGGCTGCTGGGCTGAATTCTTTAATTTGATATGTGAATATATCTGTGGAAACACAGATATTTGTAGAGGGTTCAAGACTGTTGCAGTGCTCTTCTGCAGGATTTTTTTCTGTATAGTTCTCTTTCATCCTCAGCCTGTTAGTGAAAACTAATGCCTGCTTTCTCCCTACAGAACAGCTATGTGCTGCTCGTCAGAATGATTCTGCCTATGACAGCCCAGATCCCGAAGCTGAAGGCAGCCCCTGTACCTCTGAGATGGAGCAGCACAAAGGGAGGAACGCTACTGTGAGCAGAAGACATCCAACACACATCTCTGTCTCTTCACTGACTAATTTCAGAAATGACATCAGCATGATGGATAGGAGGTACTCAGAGTCAGACTTGTCCTTCCAGAATTGCCTTGATACCACAATAAGGAAACAGAAGCTAAATAAAAGTGAGGACAATTTTCCAGTTCCCCAGAAACAGCTGGGGTTGGAGGCAGTGGAGAAACGGCTTGCAGTCTTACCTTCACATTTATCAACTGACTCTCTACCCAAAACATCCTCCAGTTGCTCCCTGGAGAGCTCTGATGGCTCAGTCTTCACCAGCTCCCCAGTAGTTTCACCCTCTAGTCCCAAAAAAACCTTTTTAAATAGGCCCCAGTCCTTTTCCACCAAGGCCACCGAAGACTGCAGTACACCTATCAGAGAGATCAAAAGACATTCCATGTCATTCTCTTTTGCAAACCACAGGAAAACACTAATAAAAACCCAGAGTTGGGGGCCTGGAAAAAACATTTTTTTTCAGAGAGACAGTTTCACAAAGAAAGAAGATCAGTTCTGCTGCAGAATTGTCCAGGAGAACAGTCCTAATGATGACAAACCATTGCCTGTGGAGTATCAGCAAAGGCCCCGTTTCAGGTCAGTTGATGAAGTGTTCAGAGAGGTAGACCAGAGGAATCCTGGAAGACCACCCTCTTATGAAGAGGCTGTTAAAAACTGCCTGGCCACTAAAGTTGCCTCCCACAATCTCACAGTTCAAACTATGAGATTAGCGGTGTCAAACCAGGATGCTCCGCTGCCTCATCCACGCAGCAACAGTGCACAGGATACAGCATATATGGCTCTAAGGGATCTACCCAGTGCCAGAGTTTCTGCAACGAAGGATTCTGATGTGGAAACTGAAACCTTCAGTGTCACTGTGGGAGTAAACTCCCGTGTGAATTTACCTGTGACCCCAGGACTCTACCGATTGAGAGCCATGTCTGAATCCTGTCAAAAGAACAAACTTGAGTACATTGCTCGGAGGTGCAGCCAGCCAGTTTTTGAGGCAGACCAGATCCAGTATGCTAAGGAATCATACGTGTAAAAAGCCTATCCTTCCTCTTTGCACTGTACATACTGTAAAAATAGATATCTTCTCATCCTTTGTAAGATTTTACTTTCAAGAGACTAAGAATAAGCTAGGTCTGCATGAACGTTTTCTTCCTGAAGTGTCTGTCAGCTTGACATGTTATGTTCTTTCACCACAAGAGGTGGTGGTGGTGAAGACTTGTATATCATTATGTAAAAATGTAAGCGAGTGTGTTGTACATAACCTGTTGTGTGGGAAAACTAGTTAGTAGATGATAAACCATATTGTATTTGTATCCTGAAAGAACAATTAAAAGGTTGGCAGGTCCAAAACCTGTCTCACCTTCTTTTTGTGTTCTGTATGGTCACAGACTCCGTACCATTTGTTATGTATGTGCCAGGTAATGCAATGCTTTGCTGATTTTCTACATTAAGAATTGGGTTGGCAGTTATCCTAAAGGGGGAAGACCTGTTCTGTCATCAAGGACACTTCAGTACTTTTCCATAAACCTCCTGTACCTGCTGCCATTCTGTCTTCCTGCTTGCTGGTGATGAGAATGATCTGAGCACTAACCAGCATTAGTGTTGTCTACTAAGCCTGGGGTTAGAGGTACCAAAACCCTACGAGGTCATTAGGACAATGTGTCAAGTAACCCTCATGTGGTCTGAAGTAGTTTTAGTTTAAATAAACTGGATAGGCTAAGAAAAGAAAGGAAGAAAGAAAGAAAGAAAGAAAGAAGGAGGACAAAAAAAAAATGAAACCAAAAACTCCTGTAGGGAAACATTCTGGATTTCAGCTTTAAATAGTTCAAGCTCATTAAAAAAAAAAAAAAAAAAAAAAAAAGACAAATCCCAAAATACTAGGTGATGTCCTTATAATCTTGTAAATATGACTGGAAGTGCAATGTGTTTTATGGCTCAGCAGAGTCTTGAATCAGGAAGCAGAGAGACTTTTTTTGTCCTGTGTAACTTCACTACAATAAAACACTTTTCTGCATAAATGCTAAACTGTCCATTGTCTGTTTTTGAAACATCTAGGCCCTACACATATGGTACCTACTTTTATACTATTCTACAGGCACTGCAGGTCTGCTTGAATGACATGGCATAGCTAAGTTGATGGAAGCAAAGTAAATGACTAGCAGTATCACTGCTGTTGTTGTAAGAGGCCGCAGGCTACATTTTGGGAACGAATCCCTCTGTCAGGAAAACTAGTTATACTGCCATGTAACAACAGTTTTCAGTGAGGTGGAGAGGAAGCTGCAAAGAGGTGATGCTGTTCCAAAAGTGGAGCCGATTAGAAAGCAGCACACCAGCTTCTCAGGAAGGTTTTCCAAGTGTAGGTGTTCACAGGACACAGAGAAAAGGTAAGGAGAGTGCCTGATCTGACAGAAGTGATGTGAGATGGATTATACTGGTAGGCTGCAACTAGAGGAAAATGCCACTTCACTCAGCCCCCTAAACAGTGGCACTCTGCTTCCAAGCAAGCTGAATGAGAGGGCTTGGCTGCAAGCTACTAAAGGCCTTTACCATTTTCTGGAATCTGCAACTCCTGGATCACAGAATGACAGAATAGGTGAGGCCAGGTGGTCCTGGTGGTCCAGAATAGGTGGTTGTCCTGTCCAAGCTCCCTGCTCAAGCAGTGCCAGCTAGAACAGATTGCTCAGGACCATGTCCAGACAGTTTTTTAATATTTCCACAGGCTCTGCAACATATCTGGGCAACCTATTCCTGTGTTTGACCACCCTTACAGTGAAAAAGTGTCTCCTTGCATTCAGATGGAATTCCATGTATTTTTATTTGTGCTCTCTACATTTTGCCCTGTGTCAAGTGGGAATTACAGTTTTCTTTTGTAAAAAACAAAAGCTCTTGCCCTTGTGGCAGAACGAGCGTGAAGAGATAATCCACGTGCAGAGGAAAGGCTCAGAAGCCACAGAACAGAAAACACAAACCTCAAAATATACTCAAACAATAATACAGCTACTTCTTTGGTAAGTGACTCATTCTCTTTGAGTGTGACAAGAATAAGGATCTCAAGATTCCTGCCCTCTAACCAGCAGAAAATCCAGGGTGAATAAGCATGGTCACTTCACCAGAGATGAGGAAAGTCTCTCTTTAGGTTCAAGGTGTCCTAAGGCAGATAGGACAATCACACTAAGAAAGCTTACCTGGGCTTAAATATTCAATATAGATGAGTTTAAATCTTCCAGCTCCTGAATAAGAAAGACCGTTTGGAACTTCCTGTAAGGCATTTCAGTCGACGCAGAAAAAGGAAGAGAGAGGAGCTCTACACATAACTAACAAAAAAGGGGTAAGGTGAACGAGTTAAATGAAAGAGTGGCTCAGTCACCCTCACCTGCTCTTGCATTTCTTCAGTCCAGGAAACACCATAATTAAACAAAATCTGAATGTAAAAGGACCTCAAAAGAGATTTACCTCCTTTTTGATGGGTAACTTGACTTCCTTCACCCCTTCAGACATGGCTGCTTAGTCAGCATTATTTTCACGTCATGTTTCTCCACAGAAGTGATTTCTCTTCTATATAAGCATGTAAGAGACCTCAAAAGCCTAGGATGACACAGAAAGTAGAGAGCTTTGCTTTAGCACTTATTCATCTGCCTTTGGCTCAGAAAATAGTTTCATCGTGCTACCAGTCCAATCACATTTTAAGATCCAGCCCAGCTATCCTGGCCTCCAAGAGTAAGGCACTTTAAGTGCTATATCCAACGAGTGAATTATCTGTTTTACAATTGCCTTTGCCAAAGCTGCCTTTAACTCGTCAGGCAGAAAGATCAAACAAAAGATTTTGGCACAAGAATTGAATGATGGCAATAAGCCTCCCATTCTCCACAGGTTACCCCATCATCACTATTGCATCACTTGCTTCACACACCCAATTTTCTAATTTCATGAAGACACTCTAAACATACAAAGCATATAGGACTAGAAGAAGGAAGAAAGCAATATTAAAGCAGAAAATCCAAGCCATTGTCTTGTAAGGCAATGCTGGAATTAAGACTGTTGGTGCAGCTTGAATTCAGTTCCTTGTGTTTGCATCCGGTTGTTGTTTTCAATCACATGATGCATTCTGTTCTTCCCCACAGGATGCACCTGCTCTGGGGAGGAACCAAGGTTGTGCAGCAAAGGAGAAAATCTTAATTCTGGCATTCTGTTCCATGCCATCACAGACAACCCTGACTCAGACCTTTATTTTCTGCACTCCTGACTCCTCACCTCTGCCTCATTTTCATTGCCTCTCAGTTTCATTGCCTGCATTCCTCATCTCATCCAGTTATGTCTCTTTTAATTGAACAAAACCCAGTCTATCCCTATGGACTTGCTGTCAAAGTCTCAATTTCATTTCTGTCCTCTCCATCCCTAGACCTACTTCTCTCAGTCAGCCAGTTTCAGTTTTCCTTTTCCAATTCTTCCATGTTTTTCTCTCATATCTGCACTGGTTGTTATTGCAATAAGCTCCATCAACACTCATCTAGCCTCAATTCCACACACATTGTCCCCATGCCCCCTCCCCCCCCCCTTTTTAGTCTCTGCAAATGCAGAGAATCGGAATAAGAGCAGGAAAATCTCTGTAAGCTACAAGAAAAAAAAAAACAGAATTCATAGAGCCCAGTGATGGCCTTAATTCACAGCTGTAACTATGGAAAGCCTCAGGATGAAACTTCCATGGACAAAGGCCCTTGAATTTACGAGATTTCAGCAAGGGGGCTGCACATCTCTTGTTGTATGGAAATATGGACTGTCAGCTATGATGGAAGGAGATTTGGAGCTAGGTTAAGGTGAAATAATGAGTAAAAATAAGCCATTTTCCCTGTGCCTCACCAAAGCAATTCACAAGCTATGATGTAAGGGATATTTCTGGTAATATGCTCCTGTTCTCTGGAAATTGCATTGTCAGTACACTGATTATTTTCTGCCTCTACAAGCAAGGTCTTGGGGAAGAAGCTTTCTCACCTGTCTGACCTCTTCTCAAAGCTGTTATCTGAAGGGCAGTTGTTTCCGAGAACTGTGAAAACTAAAGAGACAATGAATCCTTCACACCTCAGGAAGAACAACTTCTGGTCACTTAGCAATGATGGACCATGCCACCCACCACCATGATACTACCATGGTCACTTCCTGTGATAACTGCTACAGCATAACCCAAGAAAGCCCTTCACTGGACATAGTCACAGAACAGAATCGCTACTCAACATAAAATCTTTCTTCTGTATTTTCCTCCCATGATTGCTTCCTGGGTACCCCGGGCAACACAGATTGCTGGTATGAACCCATTGTAAAAGTATATAACGAACACAATCACACCAACTTTATACTAACTAGTAGCTTGGAGCATAACTGTCCACACTTTGTATTTGGCATTGGTTACCCAGAACTCTGTTCTTTTTGGGATTGAACCACTGTCTAGAATGTGACTGTGGTCCACAATTCCAACACTTAATATAAAGCCAAGAACTTGGGAGGTTTTTTATAATGGGATTGTGTCTCTTCAGCCTTTTGTTTGGAACTAGATCTCTATTTTCCTGTAGCACTAATGACAAAATATATGGTTTTGGGATACTGCTTGGAGTATATATACTTTAATGTTAAAAGCTAATAGTAAAATTACTGCCTCATAACTCAGTTACATATTGTACAGAGTTTCACACAGACAATTTTTACCATAATGCTCCCTCTGATAATATTGCTATCAAATGTCTCCAATTACAACAGGAAGAAGTATCGCAGCTGACAAAAATCCCACCTGTGTTATTTTTAGTCTGGGAATAGGAGCTCTTATTTCTTTACTGCCTGTTCTGGGAATAAGCAGTGCTGGTGTGGTGCTGCAACAAACCACCTGGTCTTCAGTGATTTATCAGCACCACACCAGCACTGCTTATTCCCAGGTTGACTCATTCTTCGTTCATAAACTGCACTTGACAACTGCAACTTTCCATCGCAACAGGCAGGTCTCTTAAGCTGGAGAACAGCATTTTGTAGCACAGCAAGGCCAAGAGATTGCAGCACTTGGCTGTCACAGGGGTGAGCTCTGAACAAATAAAAACGTGCTGCTACTCTGCTTGCATGAGTCAGTGTGGCTATCGTGTTTCCACGAGGACAATTTCTAACTACAGGAAAAGGAAACCCATCTTGGTTAAGCGCTCTGGTTACATTTTTCTCTGAATTTTGTTAGCAGTCAGTCCTTATCACCTGTGCCATCAGAAGAGAGTAAAAACTTCAGAGGAGCTTCTGAAGGCTAAAAATTCTGAAGATGAAGCAATTTTTATTTAAAAAGTCTGACAATGACAGAGAGAAAGATCCATGGGAAAAGGGCAACCACTGTTGGAGAAGTGATATAGTCCTCCTATTGTCAGCTGACTATCATATCCATAGCTGCCTGCAAGTCTCTGTGGATGGTAGGTGAACAATGGCTTTTTCTGCTTCTCTGTGACTCAGAAATGCTAAATATCTAATAACATTTTTCTATAAATACATCACTTTTATTGTTTTAAATCAGTCTTTTCCATTTGCAGTGATAAATACATTAATTTAAATTTCACCTCTGAGTGAAGCCCATTCCAAATTCTACATGTTCTTCTGCAATGGGAGAGGAAACCATAGATTATTTTCTGTTTCTAACCTGAGGTGTCATCATGTAAGTCTGAACAAATTGTTCATAAATTCCAAACATAGTTGACTCCGTTGAGCTCTGCTTCCTCTGCAAAGTAATAATATGAAAAGGTTTCTATGAAGGGTTTCGCACTTTCTAAACAAAACATGCTCTTTAGCCAACAATCTATTTACAGAACTGATCCAACGGCTGCTTGACACTCTTCCTTCCTACAACCCACAAACCTCCTACCAACTTCCTCAACAGATGCTACAGTCCAAATTCAAACCCCGCACCTTCAATATCCCACAGGTCATGCCGAAAATCATAAACCCATATTTAAAAAAAAAATTTAAGGCCAAATCCAGGCAGATTCCAAGACAGATGATTAGAGAAGATGCTCTTATCATACAGATTGGAGATTTTTCTGTTTTTCTGCATGCTTGCTGCACAGTCTTGGGTCTTGCAATTTTTTCTCCATAATAAAGCTGTGACTTCACACAGCAAGTGCACCTGTGCAACTGTGCCTGCAATTCACCAGCACAACTGGCGGCTAGGTGACATAGTAACCACAGTATCATGCAAGAACTTCACAGAGCACCGTACTCTGAGGAGTACACAAAGTTACATGATATAACACAGAGATGCACACCCACCTTAAAAGCTACAAACACCAGAAGACATGGCATTTGAGAAGTCTTTGGGTGTGTGAAAGAGCAGAGCAGCCACCAGTTCTCCGTAGGTGATCAAGGGAGGATGATCTTGAGATGAAGACCAGAGACTTGTAGATCAACACGCTCAACATCAGGGTCTGCTTTTTCCAAAAGGCCTCCCGCCCAGTGCAGTTTTTGGACTGTGCAGTTTATCTCCAATAAAGCAAATACTTTACTGCTCTATCTCCCAGAAATGTGATAAAGGGCAATTTGTATCAAGATGGACAAACACCAGGACTACAGTGAAGGGGCAACAGAAGCAGATGAGTCTTGTTTTTTACTCTGCAAGTTTAGTGCAGTTGAACAACTGCCCTCAATACATGGAGATGGAAAATAAGGCAGATCTTCCTAGGGCAAAAAAAGACAGTGGGAGAGAGCTGTTCAAGACAGGGAGAGGTAAGAAGGGGCTGGAGAGGTATAGCAGCACACAGTCTATTTGAGTTTATATAAGAAGGTCACCAACAATTGATTTTCCATTTGACAGCATAATGTATGATAATTTCAAATTAAGTGTGCATTGCTCCACCCCTCAATAATTCTTTCTAGTTATTGTCTTGGAAGTCCCATGGTGGCATAGGGCAAGAATACAAGCCCCACAAGAAGGTTTGTCCCGCTGCAAAACAAAGCTTGTGGGGAACATGGAGGGAAGGGAACCTAGGGAAAATGTTGCTGAGACTCAGAGGTGAAGTGGTAGAGGGAATCAGGACTGTAAATTTTGTCTGGAAACCATAAATAATAAAATCTAGTTTTTAACTAGTGCCAGAGAAATTAAGGTCTTCAAAACCAAAACCTCCCAGTCCTGCCCAACACAAAAACTTAGAACTGGGGTTAGGAGGAAGCTGTGCTTCTACAGAGAAAAGGAGGCTTAATAATTTTGGGTTGAAGATATGAGTGATAGGATCTGCATCTTTTTCCATTCACAATTACATACGAAGATTAACAAATCTTAAAAAATACTGATGTCACCAGTAGGACTCAGGTTTAGCTCTGGTATTTATTTTTCCTTCTGTGTCTCTCCTCTGTCAAAACTCTCAGGCTGGCACATTGTATTTTTTAAACCTAAGTATCTCACTATTAGGCCCAGGCCTACACGTAGGCAGCATCTGTTTATCTCAGATGCACTGAGCCCAGCGCTTACGAACAGCAGCAAAGACACCATCTGCGGGCTGGCAGACACCAGTGATACAATACTGACACAGGATTGCTGATTTTCTTTGGTCACATCACTGCAGCAAGTTAAAAGCAGGTTTCAGGGCACTTCTATTAATTGTTTTCCAACCACATCAGGGCAAATAGTATATATGCACCTCTCTTGGGCTCTGTAATTCTTTCATCTTTGCAGTTACACTGATGGCTCTCCATGTTAGTACTGTGGTTTTCGTATTTCTGTCAGACATCTCAGAGCATTGATTAACAGCAGCTTGATGCTTTCTGGGATTTTCAAGGCTACTCTGTGCATCTCCATCCCTGGAGATTTTCAAAACCTGGCAGGAGAAGGCCCTGACCAATCTGATCTATCTTTGCATTTGTACCAACTTAGGCAAGGAGGCTACACTAGAGACCTCTAGAGTCCCTTTCAGTCTAAACTGCTCTGTGATTCTTTGATATCTTCTCAAAAGCCATGGCATTTTCACCTCCAGTAGAGTTACTTCCAAAGTGGGAGATCCATTTCTTAATGTGCAGGCCCAAAGGGGTAAGAACTGCAGCTTAAAATTCCCTCTCAGGATCATGGGGAATCAAATCTAACCCAAATGTCATGTAATTACACAATATTACATCATGAAAGCATTCCAATATTTTTAAAAGCAACCATGGTTCTCCTCCAAAGAGAAGACAATGTTCTGAGAAGGCATTATGCCCCTCCATGTCCTTCCTTGACATCTAAGCATTGTCTGTATCCAGAAACCTCCTTCCTTTCTTAATTAAGCAATGTTGCAGAAAGTTAAGATGTTGAAAACTGGACACAGCAAGTCTGCTCAGCATCATACTGTGCAACGCACTGTGGTACCAGGTTTCCCAAGCTAGCAACACCCAAGCTAGTGCCCTAGGAAGACCCAGGCTTAGCGCTGTAGACTCCTTATATTGTATTTCAAGGTGTCATTCATTAGTTACAGAATCCATTCCAAGCGGTGCAGGAAATAGTGGATGCACATCTTCTGTTACTACACGCTCACAACTTCACATTTGCTTTACTGTGACTAAACTTGTTTCACATCCAAAAAAAGAAAGCCAAAGGCATGCCATAAGGCATGGTACAATGCCAGGAAATTCTCATGAAAACAAACATATAACAAAAAATAAGCTCACTAGCTATTTTTAGGAAAAAAACAACATTAAAGGGGGCAAGAGAGAAGAGATGAGGCTTTGTCACTCATAAAGCTCTGCTAACCTGCAAGTCAGAGACCTTCGTCCCTCCGAAACGATACAATGCTTTTGCACTAGACTGGTAACTGAGGAGTTAGCAGTGTTTCACAGACACGAGGAGGAGAGTTGCTGCCATTCAACCAGTGCACTTATTCGGTGGATTAGAAATTCACCCAAAAGGTGAGGTACCAGGCTGGGGCCAGCTTAACAACATGAACTTGTGATGCAACACCTTCATCATCACAAGACTTGTGGGCAATAGGTAACAGTCAGCACTGCAGGAATCCTTGCTCCACTGGTCCTTGCTCCTCCTGGTTACGGGCCCTCTTCGCATTGTCTCCCTACCCAGTCCATTCCAGCCAAATTTCTTGGTTTGTTCAGCAAGCACGCTCCATTCCTTATCGGATCTGTATAGACAGATGTTTTTTAAGGCTATGCTGCAGCTGTTTTGCATTTGAATAGAAACACCAAATCCCTAACAATCCTGGAAAGGTCTACCCGGATTTCAAGTCCCCAGTCTAAAAGCACTATAGTTAGCTGTACAGCCAAACTCAAGGAAATATGAGTCAGGTCTCCAAAATCAAAGGGTTGCATTGGTTCTGGCCAAATTCAAGGGCCACAGTTCTCTGGCTTGGCTCAACTGAGATGCTTATCATTAACTTTGCTTGCCCAGACACAAACAAATACTGAAGGACTGCTCTCCCCTCTTACCCCAGTGATACTTGAACAGTACTCCTGCAGGCCGATATCCTTCTGTCCTACCACCCAGCTAACAGAGTGGTAGGACTAAGAGTCTAGTCAACACAACTCCCATTCCTGTATTGACTCTGCAAGCTGCCCATTAATGAATTACAGAAACATTCCTTCTTTTCCTTTGCCTCCCACACTTGGCTTTTTTTGGTAGAGTTGTTTTTTTTGTTTAGGGTAGAGATTTTAACTTGTTTTTTTAAAAAGTTTCTCCTGTTCTACAGCTTCTTTCATGCCTTCCAGGTCCCCTATGAAGTACACTCTGCTATTTGTAATTCTCTTGTTTGTGACTGTCTACTCAGGGCTGTGGTGGAACACAGACATCTGCAGCACTAACATAACTGAGATGAAATAAACAGAATTGCACACGTGAATTACATTTAAACCAAAGGTTTCAGAAACAAAAGTCATGGGCTGTTTTATATACTCTATCTTGCTAAAGCGATCAAGGCATATCACTAACCACAAAGTTTAAAAAAGAAGGCTATCACTTTATCAGTAACCCTTCATTGCTTTTTTGTTTCTCTTAAAGGAAAATTTTCACATAATCTGAAAATACGTCCTCATGATTTGCCCTAACAAGGAGTGCAGCTCACCATGGATGGGATGGCATACTGAGGACACACCTCACACTCCTATCTCCCATCATACAACACCTTTACAGTATCCAAATCCCCTACTTGTGTGGAAAACACAAAATTTGGAGTGCAGCCGTTCGAGCCGGTACTTTTACGACATCAGTACCTAAGCCACCAGTACGCCATCCAACAGGTTTTCGCGACCCCCCCCCGCCAATCTTTGCACCCCAATGCCACTGCAGATCAAGTTAAGTCACCGCCGGTTTCCCTGGAAAGCTCAGAGTCCCTGAGGAGCTTGTCCAGCGACACCAGCACGACGGTGACACCTCGCGGTTCAACTCCCTCATTACCTCGGCCAGCAGAGGCCCCGCAGCGCTGGGGCCCTTTATGGGTTACGGTGGTGCTTTCCCAGTGCCTGGCGGGCCGGCACGTCCTCCTTAACCCTCCTGAGGGTTTGGTTCTTCCTGGCAGGAACACGCCCGTGAGAGGGGACGGCACGAACCGGCGCCCGCCGGAGCCACACCCGCGCACAGCAAAGGGTGACTTAATTGCGGCCTTCCAGTTCCTGCAGGGACAGCTGGAGAGGGGCTTTTTACAAGGGCATGTAGTGACAGGGCAAGGGGGAATGGCTTCAAACTGAAAGAGGGTAGGTTTAGGTTAGCTACTAGGAAGAAATGGCTTGCTGCGAGGGTGGTGAGGCACTGGAACAGGTTGCCCAGAGAAGCTGTGCATGCCCCAGCCCTGGAAGTGTTCAAGGCTAAGCGGGATGGGGCTCTGAGCAACCTGGTCTAGTGGAAGGTGTCCCTGCCCATGGCGGGGGGGGTGGAACTGGACCATCTTTAAAGTCCCTTCCAACCCAAGCCGTTCTGTGGGTCTGTGAGCGGCCCCGCCGCCGCCTGCCCCGCGCATGCGCCGCGCGTTGCCCAGGAGACGGACGCCGTTACAGCTCCCTCGCGGCCCGCGCCCGCCCCGCCCCGCCCCGCCCCGATCCGAGCGGCGGTCCATCGCCCCGCACCGCCCGACGGCTGCCGGACAGAGCCCACCATGCTGCCCGCCCGACCGTCGGAGCTGACGGTGGCCCCTGCGCTGCCCTACAGCTACAGCAGCCAGCCCCGCTCCCTGCTCGCCCGCCCCAAGTACCGAGCGCCGCCCGACGCCGCCGAGCCGTGAGTCTCAGCCGCTGCCCCCGCGCCCTCCGCGCCTTTCCCCTCATCCCGGCTCCCTCGCCGCCCTTCCCGGGGAGCCCTTCTTCCCGTGTCTCGGGGGGAGCTGCCCGCTGCGGCCTGTCGGAGCCGCTCCGGGCGGCGTGCGGTGCTGCAGCCGGCGCTGTCTGTGCTGCTCGCAGGGAGAAGCAGCCGGTGTGCTACGGCCACATCATGCGCGACCCCAGAGTGGCGCGGGGACCCGCTTTAGCCATTCGCCTCCTGCCGCAGGTGTGTGGGTTTGGGTTTTTGTTTTGTTTTGTTTTTTAATGTGGATCATGCTACAGCTTTGTTGGAAAGTCATAGGTAGGCCAGGAAAGCTGTTCTTCATTTATAATTTTAACTACTGAAGCTGTAATTTTACTTAAAATGTTTCACATAGTCACAGTTAAACTAGCATGTGTCTGTTTCCAGCTCTTCTTTAAAGCACTTAGTTCCACATGAACTTCTGTAGTTCTCATTTATTGTTTTCCCCGTATTAAGTACGTGATTCCTTTTTTTTGCCTCTCCATTTCTTTCTAGGATCATCTGTAATGATCCTAAGCACAAGTCATCACTGCATAATCTGTGATCATATGCAAGGTGTCATCAGGCAGAATTGCAGCTCCTGGGAAATTGAGTCTTGGGGTAGACTTTGGCTTATCCTAGCATAGAAGCAGAGCTAAATGGTCCTGCAGTATGCAAAAGCTACTTGTGAGGAGGCAAAAGTATTTGTTTACCCTGATATAGTAGTAAGTCATAGAACCTTAGAATGGTTTGGGTTGGAAGGGACCTTAAAGATCATCTGGTTCCAACTCCCTTCCACTGGTTCAGGTTTCTCAGAACCCCATCCAAATGTAATACTTTATTTTCAGAGAATATTTCAACATAGATAATTTGATCATATACAAATTTAAAGCAGTCTGTATTTTTAAAAGCTACTTCATGTAAATAACTTGTGTTGTTCAGTATCTGTTTCTTAGAGTGAATTTCATGTAAGTTTTGTTTAAGAAGTTCAAAACTGATGTTCGTTTCAATCCATAAGCAGAGTACTGAATTTAAAAGGTAGTATGAGTTTCTTTTGTTTCATCAGCAGTAATTGGTCCTGTAATGTTTATCCAGCAAACAATTGTGTTCATAACATGATAATTGGACTTAAGTCCATTTGACATCTCAAAATTTGAAAACTCACTTGTCAGAAAAAACATATCATATTCACTTTCAAATAACAAATGGATGCTCTTACTGTGAGATGCCATTAGTATGTGCCTGTAGGCAGCTAGCCTATTTTATTAGTTTCATGCCCTACAGTCTTTAAGTCAACCAAAAATTTAGAGTCAGGACCCAGAAAAGTAAATCCAAAATGCTAGATTGCTGGCAGTCAAATCAAACAGCAATCTTCAGTTTCCTGTAGAAAGAATGAAATATCATTTTCAAGTACACAGTTTTGTGGTTTTTTCCTTCCTCACCCCTGCTCAGAGTACCCAACCCAATCCCCCTGAGGTTCAAAAGCAGAAGGGTGCACAGAAAAGAGCACTGGCAAGAAAGCGTGCAAAAGAGTCAATTCGACCAGGAACACCAGAGCCTGTGGAAGGCAGAGAGCATGTTTATGTGCAAACAGGTAAAAGGCTTTTTTTTTTTTTATATGCATCTGAAAATAAAGCTTGCTGATCTATATTCACTTGCTAAGCTGATGATGAAGTTGGTAGAATCACACAGGGATAAGCTTAAAATCACAGAATGCTAGATTCAGAGGTTCTATAATCCTTTCCATTATAACCCTTTATAAACTTGTCTAACTAGTGACATTCTCCCAGAAGGTCTGTTTTGCAGTTTTCAGTGTACATTCTTGAACACTAGTCAAGACTTCTTTATTTATTCTTTCCTTTTCCAGGATCATCAGAGAAGTTTCATATATGCTTAAAATTGAGAGGTTTAAAAAATTTTGCTTCAAGTGAACTACCCTTTTTGGGGATCACTTCCATGAAGTGCACCTGACATTACAGGGAGCATAGCATCAGATGGCCTGTGCAGCAAACTGATCTATGTTTTAAGTTGAGCTGCCTTTTTTTTTTTTTTTTTAACTCTATATAAGACATTTTATTTGACTCTTTGGATATAATTCACAGTGTAGAGTCATCAAAATAGTTTAGAGTTAAAATAAAAAGAATCCAGCTTTGAGTATTCAATGTGCTTTTGTTTCTAGAACTGTATCTGGAAGAGATTTGTGATCGTATAGTAGAGGTTGATGGAGAGTGTCAAACAGATGAATTTTTGGACAGACCACCTACTCCACTCTTCATACCAGCCAAAACGGGAAAAGATATAGCTACGCAAATAGAAGAAGGAGAGGTATGAAGCAAAGTCAGTCCACAAAGTGCTGTTGAAGTATGTCTCCCAGGCAAAACACATTTCTGATGCAAAATTGAAGTAGAAACAGAAAGGAACTAATCCTCACAGAACATGTAAAAAAACCTAAAACCCAACCCAACTCTCCAATGTCTGCTTTGAGGTTAGGTGCAAAATTAAGAAAGATACTTCTCCATATGCACTGGTTCTGCTACTTTCAGCTAAGAATTACAGTGCTGAGAAATGCGCTCTTCTGTAAAACGTGTCCAGCTCAAGAACAGGTGGGGAACATAGAAACAGGGTCCAAGTGAATGCTCAGCTTGTCCCTGGCAGTCCCAACAGTGGCTGTGGTAGGGTGTGTGTATCTCACTCCAGTCCACTCATCACTTACCTCCCAGCTGCACTCATGCTTCTTTCTGCCTCAGCTGACACTGGCCCCACCTGCACTTCTCTGGCCTGCCTTCAGCACAAGGGCTTTGTTCAGCCTCCTGTTCTCCTTGCCAATACTTGTTAAGAGCAGTTGTGATGAAGGGACATTTATCTCTGTTTCCGTGATTCTTATCCTCAGTTGTTTGACTTTGACATTGAAGTTAAGCCAATCCTGGAAGTGCTGATTGGGAAAACAGTTGAGCAGGCTTTGCTGGAAGTCATGGAGGAAGAAGAGCTGGCCCAGCTGCGGGCACATCAGCGTGCCTTTATAGAGCTGCGTAACGCAGAGTTTGCTGAATTACAGCGCCTGGAAGAGCAGGACAGGCGTATCAGAGAGGAGAAGGTAGGACTTCCTGCCTAACAGCAAAACAGTCTGAATGCTCATCAGAAGGGAGAAAAACATTTCCAGTACTGAATGACAAGCTGTGAGATAAGCTGGATATACCCCAAAGGGCACTGTTAACTTTGATATTCCTCCTAGCATTTTGGTGAGCTGCACTCTGCCACGTGCTCTCATACACCACCATCATACTGTTGTGTTTATTTGGAGCAGTCACGCTTGAGTGACCTGGTATACTTGGACATCTGATCAAGAGACCAGACCAACAGCTCTTTATTCTGTACCTGGTGCAGCTGTTTCTTAAATCTTTTCATTATAATAACTGCTAAATTAATAGTCAGAGTGCTCAAAAGTAAGAGAGACACCTCCTAGACTTTCACACCCAATGCATGCACTACTCTATGTGCACACATACATCTCAAGATCTCCAAGTATTATGCTTTATTATTAATATTTAGTAAATAGGAATAAACAGAAAAGGCAAGTCTTACTCACTATTCATCAGTCTTGTATAATTGGGGTTTTTAATGTTTTCCTGGACCAATTTGAGTTTTAATCTTTTTAATCATCAAATAGGATAGAATACTGGAAAGATGAAAAGTTCAGGAAACACTATCCAACTTCATCTCATTCTAAGGCCAATGATCAGCTTGATCTGCAATAATAAAGCAAGAAGGCATGAGATCAATGTATACTAAGGCATCAGAGAAGGGTTTCATTTGGCCAGCTGTGAAGCCCTTATTTTACAGACTTCCCAAAATCAGAAAAGGTGGACCGCAGAACACAGAAGTGTGTTTCTCTGTAATTTTTGGGCATTTTAATACTTCATAGATTGAGTACAAGCTTGCTTTGAAGCACTCTTTCATATGAGGAGTTTTTGTGAAAGGCAGAGGCTGCAAATACCAGGTAGAGACTGTGATTATCTGCAGTTTTGATTATCTTTGCAATTTAAGAGACTCGCACTGTGATAATTCTTCAAAGTCTAGATCAAAGAAGTAACAGCTAAAGGCCTCTAAGTTTCACATGCATAATTACCTTGACAGGAACGTCGCAGACTCGAGCACTTGGAAAAGCTGCGGAAGCAGAAAGAGACCACGGAGAAAATTGCAGCTCGGGCATTTGCTAAGCGTTACCTGGCTGACCTTATTCCCTCAGTCTTCAGCAATCTTTATGACAGTGGATTTTTTTATGACCCTATAGAAAGAGGTTTGTATTTGTTTTTTAAAAATATATGAACTAAGTAATATAAAGCTCAAAACAACCATAAAACATAGCATATTCTTCTATTATTTAGAATAATGTCTTACGACTTTATTAATTTACATTTGTGGCTGAATTCGTAGTTTTAACACAAACAAATATTATTGGTCATCTGTACAAGTAGTCAAGAATAAGCAAGAGCTGACTGTGTGATAGTGAAAAGATCTGCTTTGGAATTGGAGAGATATAAATGAGTGGTTAGGATTGGTACAGTAGAGAGAAAGAGAGAGATATCCAAATTGAAGTAAATATGTTTTGATAGAACAGACAAAGAAATCAGTATGTCATTCTGAATATTTTTTAATGATTATCAGAGCAAGGGAGAAATTAGTCAGTTAGAATTAGGCCCTGAAAATAATTTTGGACTTGTACATCAGTGATCTCCAAGCCTTTAGAATCACCAGCATTTCTTATGGGCTACCTTGCTGCACCCCACTTCACCAGGCTCCACATGGGCGCAGACCACAGCTTGGGAACAGCTACACTCTCTCCAGAATAAGTCATGGGGTTAATGCAGAAACTGAGTGTATTTTGCAACCAAGGCAGGCTTTGGGACCACAGCATACAAAGAGTATGATTTGAGAAGTACATGGGTAAGCAAGAGCTCTTTAGTCAGAGGGAACAAATGCTTTCAGCAGACCACACGCCAAATGTCTTTGAAAGCAAGGCAGGAAGTGTTATTCTGCTGACTTGTTCAGGATAGTTATTTGGATCTCACTAGAACATGACTGTATATCTCAACTGTGCTAGCCCTTCAAGGGTGCCAGACCTCTTTGAAAATCACTGCAGTTGAGAGGACTCTGGTCAGAGTCCATAATGATGAACCCCAGTAAGAGAGGCTGGAGATAAGAAACCATACAACACTCAAGAGATTTTATCTGACTCTTACAATCAGGTGTTTTCTGGCAGGGGGGTTCATCCCTTAATTTTTGCAGCAAATAAAAAACAGCCCCCAAGTCCTGTCAGTCATCCTTAATAAAATGGCATTTTCTCTTTCTTTCTTCCTGCTAAATTCTTACAGATATTGAGACAAAATTCCTTCCATGGCTGATGTCAGAAGTGGAAGAAACACTACAGAAGAAGGTTCTGGGGAGGACAATGCTTGACTGTAAGTTAGCAAATCCTGTAATGTAATCTGGGCTGCTTGAGGTTCTTGATTGCTTTTTTCCTGGTTAGAACAAATATCACATTTACATTGTCACTGTGGATTAAAGGCAGGAGGTGTCATTTTAGCAAGAACTCCAAGTACCTTTGTGTTTAGGGGTTTTTTGTTTTTTTTTGTTTTTACTATATTAAAATGTTTTAATGTTGGAAAACTACTACTACATACAACTAGGTAACTGATTTTCATCTGAAATAATAGGAGTGTCAGTCATGCTGCACTGTTAACTCTCTCCTGGCTTGATACTGTTTGAGATGTGTTAATGCTGGGAGATACAACATGTGCCAGGAAGAGAATGGTTAAAGAACACAATTCTTTTTTTCTGCTATAAAGCTTCTGCTTCCTCTGTGTTACACAGCTACCATTGCTGTTATGTTCTCTGTAGTGTGCCTGATTATGCCAGTGGGAACAGAAAAGCCCATCCAGTGTACTGCCACATGTATACCATGAAAGTCTCTTAATTGATTTGTGTAAGCTCCCAGCACTCCTACATGAAAGGAGGATAGTCATAGGCCATGATTGACTGAGAAGTGAGGTGACCAACATTTTTCATCAAAACAAGGGCTTACCTCCTGCTATAGTCAATAATCTTGTCCTTGCTTTTGAAATAGATTGAAATATCAATCTTTTTTGGGGGCTAGCTCAAGCTAAGTATTTGGGTTCTTTTATTATTCCGTCTTCAGAGGCTGTAGTTGAAACACCTGAACAATCTGAACTCTCTCTTGTGTAGAATCACAAAATTATGATGTATGTGTATCCACTGGAGTGCTCCTAGATCAAACCACTTTTTACACTTGCATTACATCTTCCTCATTCCTATAGTTTTCCTCTTGCTGGGATTTTGAATTTTAATTAAAATTGTGTTTGCTTCCTTTGGATTTATTTTCAGTTTAACTGGGACCCTGAATTTTATTTGTTAAGATATAGTATGATTTGGACAATTACAGCTGGTCTGTTAGGTATTTTATCCTGATACATGTGGCAGTATGTACATTCAAGGATCACTTCTTCACATAGCTCTTCAGGAGGGGAAGGAAATTTCTTTTAATAAAAAATATATTGTATGTGACTACTGAATTAAAACATCCTTAGGATAATGTTGCTGCAGGATACACTGTTGATGAGAACATCTATCACATTCCTGTTAAATCTGTTTAATTGTTTAACTAGATATCATAGTCTTGCTCCAGTTCTGAGATATACAGAGCACTTGGCACAGGCCAATAAGTAATGTCAGCAGCCCATTTTGCTATTTACCCTCTGTATTTCCTGACTTTTACCCAGTTACCCGCTGTTGAGTAAACATCATCTCTGCAAAAGGAATATCCCCCAAATTTTGTAGAGGCAAACACAGCCTCAGCTGAGACAGTTCATGGCTTCTTTCCCCTCTTAAGCAGAAACAGGGAGAAAAGTCTCTAAGGATCCATTTTTAACCTATTTGAATGAAGACTGCCCAAAACATCACCTTATGTGTAACCTGGCTAGTCCTTGTTCCTGATGGGGTGACCTGCTCTGTGAGTGAGAAGCAAATATGAAGAAATCAACAAAAATTTCCAATATTGCACCCTTTTCAAATCACTGCATTGAGTGTAAACGAATCATTTAGCTACAGCAGCAGGGAGGGTTTTGTCTCACTTAAATATTCTTTCATTTTTAGTGTTACTTCAGGGTTCTTTCTCTGTTTAAGAAGTTACAGGTCAGTAATATATAAAAAATGTTAAATTATAGGGGTTTTCCTCCATGTTTGTTAATGGTGGCTTTCTGTTTCAGCCTTGATTCGTACAGTGGTTGAAAAACGCTTAGATGAATTTAGCTGTCAGCCTCTGCCTGATCAGACAGAAGCACTTGCTGAAGAGCCCAGGCCACCAGATGCAGCACCCCAGGTGTCTGGTGAGGCAGATGCTGCTGACCAACCAGTCACAGAGAAAGAAGAGACTGACCAACCTGTTGCTGAGGAACAGCCTTCAGATCCCATCTCTTCCCAGCTGGAAGAATCAGATCAAGCAGGAACACCGGATTTGGAAACTGAGTAACAAACAGGCAAGTCATCAAGTAAATGGAGATGAATGGCTCAGAAAGAAGAAATTAATTCCTCTCTATTTACAAGTATCGTGCCGTACCCATGCTGAAAGGGGAACCTAAGCAACAGTAAAGCATTAAAACATGTTTTCCATATGTGGCATTGTTGATTACAGGCTGTAAAAATCGAGATAAGTTACTAGTGCAATGAATGGCAGGGAAATACTATCCCCTTCTACACAATCCAATACATCAAAAAACTGTGAGATTTACTGTTGAAAAATACTGCTGTCCCACACCCTGTGCTTGAAGGACATTGAGAGCATCATAATAACGTTTGCAAGTGCTTTGATAATGTTCTTGGAACAAAATTTCCTTACTTTCCCTATTTTGAAAGGTTGCTACTACAGCAGTTAGATAAATTGCTTTTCACTCATATTAGTCTTTCCTCACAAACTTGAATGGGCATCTCAGCGGGTAATAGAGCAAAAGCAGTTGTTCCTCAGGCTTTTCAAGTTCAAAGAGTTCCACTATGAATTTCTGCCAGTGCAAAATCCTCATTAAGTCCCTGACTCCTGGAACCCAGGTGAGGGGCTGGAGCCACATGCTAAGTCCAGTCTCGGTTTTCTTTGTAATCGTCCTTTCCTGATGGTTTACTGGAAATGGTACCAGACATGACTGACAAAATGTGCCTGCACTTCCTAGTGTATCTGTCGGTTCACAGGCCAACTCCTCAAGTGGGACAGTCCACCTCACGAAAGTACATCTGTGCTACATTGCAGCAACACCGTTTCCTTGCTGGGTCAGTGTCCCTAGCAGGAGCTGTCCTCGGCAGGCAGGTAAGGCCGAAGGGTGGCCAGCTCTGCACCCAGAGTGGCAAGGGGGGGGGGGGGGGGGGCACGGGGGTCTGCAGCTCCTGGGTGTGTGTGTGCTGCACGCACAGGGGGAACCGAGAGAAGAGAGAGGGAGCTGTCGCTGCAGGCACTAGAGGGCAGAACAGCCCACAGCAATCGAGCTGTAGAAACGGGTAGAAAGACACTACTGATATCACCTATTGCACACCCTGCACTAGTGACACTCTTCTGGACTTCCCTCCTCTGCTAAACCCCAAAGGCATCGGCCTTTTGCAAAATCCACTCATTTATAACATGAGGAGCCAACACTTGAGCCACCCAATGAAGTCTACTCTAGATCATAGAATCATTTGGGTTGGAAGGGGCCTTAAAGATCATCTAATCCAACAACCCGCCCCGCCATAGGCAGACACATCTTTCAGTAGATCAGATTGCTCAAAGACCCATCCAGCCTTGCCTTCTCTGAGTGTTGTGGGTTTCAGGGCTTTTTAACTGCCGCTGCTCAGTTTTCCATGCCGTGTCTCAGCCCTAGGGTTGATCTGGACCCTTTCAAAAAGTTCAGCAGAGCTGTTTCAGTCTGTCCTTTGAATGAGATTGAAGGAAAAGTACATTTCCCTGCCTATATTCAGCCATCTTTTCAGACAGTAAGCAACTAGATAAGCAACTCTTAACACATCTGGGTGCTGGACCCAGAATGCAGACTTCCAAGTGCTTTCTCCCAGAAACCAGACATGAAGTTCATGGCCTTGCACTGTGTCCAAAGGACCACTTGTAGCAGAAGAGTTGAGGTGGTACCTCTTCTGGTCATGCCCAGGCTGGGTGCCTGTCAGTAAATGCCTCAAACAGAAGTGTGTGCGCTTCCTATCTTTGTGTGTTTTATTAAAAGCAGATGGTTACTATATGGCTGTATCCATGTGATTTGCATCTATTGATTTCTCTGCGAAAAGCCAAAGCATTACTTCAACAACCAGCCCAGCAGTTTAGCTCCTTGTTTACTTAAACATCCACTTGGGAAGTCATTGAGACTTACTGCCTGACCCTCATTCAGTTTGGGAATCTTTTTGATACTGATGGGCCACTTCGGGACCGTTGGACTCTCCACATTTCTCCACTGCACACTGATAGACTGAGAGCTTTGTGGTGAGAGTAAAGTTCACAACAAGTTTGCTGTTGGCAGAAATCATGGGTTTCAAAATGCTGCAAAGAGAACGAATAAAAAGAATACATCTGTGAAAGTGTTTGTTTGCTTATATGCATGTGTTAAACATGAACCTTACTTTATCCATTTTTAATGTCTACACTCTCAGGAGCCTGAGGAAGCTATATTAACAACAGAAATATACAGCAACAGCCCAGTGGTGTTCACACAGCCACGGAGTCCTGTCCTGCACTCCTGCAGGAGACATCTTTAGACCAGTATAAAAGTATCTATCATAGTGAAATAATGAAACTATTTCAGTGTGGTTTCTCTCTGCCAGGGTTTCTTTACTAGTACAAACCAGGAGCTAGACATGGCCCAGAGTACATTTCAGTGGTCTAGCTGTTATGCTACTTGATTGCAGTATCATTATAATTATAAACTGCCTTATGTTGCCTTACTTCTCCTCCTCAGCTGCACCACAGACATTGGGCACTCTCGAGTTGCCCAGGCCTTGGTTATTAGCATATGATAATATTAGCACAAATGTATTGTCACTGGCAGTTTAAGTTAATAAATCTAACAGTGAACTGTAGCAACTCTGGTAGTGGCATATCCCATGCTGCTGACTGCCATGGGGTTCATGATTTCTGACAAAAAGTCTGGCTGAGAGGCTGGTACAATGTTTGCAACTGCCCCAATAGATTACTTTTATCTGTGAGAGTCCTAGCTGGATCTTGCTGTCTTGGAGACAACACATGCTGTTAAAAATGACCTAACAGTGGATTTTGACTTAACAGCAATTGTGATTCAATCATGCTTTGGAAATTGAAATGATATCTACTTTAAGCCGGGGCGGGGGGGGGGGGGGGGGGGGGGGGGAACCATATCCAGGAGATCAAGGAATGCCATTATTCCACTCTATTTGGCCCTTGTGGGTCTATTTCTGGAGGACTGACCCCAGCTGTGGTCTTCCCCCGTTCAAAAGAGGCACTGAAAAATTGGAGAGGTTCCTATGGAGGGCCACAGAGATGTTTAAATGTGAACTTGCCATAGGAAGCAAGACTGAAGGAACTGGCTGTGTTCAGCCTGGAGAAGAGAAGGCTCAGCTGGATCTGATCATGGTTTCCCAGCACTGAAATGGTGGTTATGGAGAAGGTGGAAGCATCTCCCCAGGGATGACCTGCGATAGGACAAGAAGAAACTGCCACCGTTTGCTTCAGGGGATGTGCACATGCTGCCTTCCCGTGCTCCTCAGCCTGCTGGGATGCGGATCTGCAACAGAACCTCAAGTAAAGGAAGCAAAACCAGTACGTGTGTGCAGGACATTCTTAATGCTGTGAGGTGCCTTCCTGGGAAGTAAATAACCACCACCAGCGCAGGTGGCGGGTTGTGTAGATCCTCACAAGTACGGATAACTGCATGCGGCCACAGCAGAGGCGATATCGGCGGCCGGACAGCCGCGGTACTTACAGTCCGTTTCCATCAAGTTTCCCGGGAGCGCCGCCGCCGCCGAAGGAGCGCTCCGGCAATCTCGGACCCGGACTCGCCTCCGCGCTCCGCTCGGTGCTCGTCCCCACGGCCCGCGCTGCCCCGCAGGGGCGGAGCGGGGAGGGGACGCGGCGCGGCCGCCCCTCGGCCCGGCCCTCCCCTGCCCCGCCCGCCGCCGCCCCGCCGCCAGCCGCCTCCCGGGGCCGGACACCGCCGCGGGGACGGGGGGAGCTGCCGCCGCTGCGCTCCCCGGCCCGGCGCTGGGGGAGCGGGCGGCGCCCGCGGAGCTGGGCCATGAGGTGAGCGGGGCCGGCGAGCGGGGCCGGGCCGGGGGCGCTCCGCCGCCCCGCAGCGGGGCCGGGGCGCTCGGGAAGCGGGGGACGCGCTCCGGGCGGGGCGCCGGCGGACGGGCGCCGAGCACCGGGGGCGTCGGACCGGGCGGGCCGCCTGCCGCCGCAGGAGAGCGAACTGTGCCGCAATGTGTCCCTCTTCAGGAGGAGAGTTTCGTCTTTACTTACTTATTTTCCGCTTCTCCCCCTTCGACTTTCCCCACGCCCCGGCCGCCGCGCAGGCTTGTCCGCCCGCAGCGCCGCGCACCGGAGCCCCGGGCGCCTGGCCCGCGCCCGCCCCGGCCCCTCTTGCGTCCGGGCTCCGAAAGGCCGCAGGACCGGGGACTGGGGCGGGGGGACGACGGACATCTCTCCATCTTTCTTTCGCGCCGCTCTCCAGCCCCTGACGGGGCTCTCAAGGCAGAGCGTGGGGCAGCGGGCGGTGCTGTGATCCGCGTCTGGCCGTGGCACTCCCGTGACGAGAGACTAGGGTCGTGGTCCAGGAGGTTTGTTGCCGCGTGGGAAAACATCTGCGGGCCCAAAGGTGCGCCCGCCGCTCGCACACGAGTGTCGACGCCTTCATCAAAATCCCAGCCGACAGAAGCAGCCGCAGAACGGTTTGCATCAGGTTTTCATCTCTCTTCAGCAGGCTGACAGCTTACTGAGGTCGAGCCTTGAGCTGTCATTGACTCCTACGGGACACACGACTTTTGTTTTGTTTTGTTTTCTGTGAGGAAGAGGGATTTACCACATTATATGATTTGTTTGGTTTTTTTTTTCCTTAAAGTACGTAACTTGGTTAAAATTTAACGTTCAGTTGTTTTTTATTTCCCTGTTAAGAGTCTGTGTCCCTTAGTCAAATGACAGTTCATTTAATAGAAAGGTGAATTTGGTACAGCCAAACTCTTTTCTGAGGGCTGTTGCTTTCCCTGTCTGACTTGAGCATAACAAGTATATTTTTCCTTACAAAGGAGGGCCAGTAAGGCTAACTGTTTTTTTAGAATGTATTTGAAGTAGTTGATGAAGAAGAGCACAAAGTATTTGTGGCTACTTTGTTCAACATGTAGGATTATTCATATCACCTTGATGATGAGGATCTTCTTGAATAAATACAAATGATACAGATGTTTGCTTTCCAAGAAGCAGTAGGAGAGGATGTGCTTGGCATTATTACCGGAAGATCAGCAAATCTGGCTCTGACAGGATGAGGAAGAGGTTCCCAATCTGGGCACTCACATCTTGGTATTGCAGTTGTAAAATTAACATCAGCATGTGCACCTTATTATTGGTTGTCCCAGTGCTTGGCAGAAAATCTGTCTGTTTAAGTCTCAGATGCTTAAGCATGTACAGCAGCACAAAGTGTCAATCAGTCCCGTCCTGACTTGGCATCTTCTCCAGCAAGAGCATCTCTTTTTTTGTCGCGCAATCTGCAGTACACCACTGAACCTGTAATGTGTAGCATTTCTGTTGTGCTCTGACCCTTCACTGAGGAGGAACAAAGATGGTGTCACTGGGCATTTCCCTTCACCAGTCCTTCCTGTCCCTGTTGTTGGTCTGAAGAAGCAGCGCACAGAGCACTGCTCTGCTTCTGTGCATAGGGAGTGATCATACTGTGTGAGACAAAATGGGGCTGTGGGGGCAGGTGGCTCTGGGTGGAACCTGTGCTAGACAGAGGTACAGGTACAGTGAGAGGATCAGTGACAAATTGTGTGACTATTACTCGATACTGTGCATGTTTGCTGCTGTGGTGCCATTGTATGTGCAGTATATTTTCCACCATTAGTGTGCACTTACTTGCCCTGAATTGTAAGTCAAAGCAGTCAAAATCTCATTTGCAAACCTAATGGGAGTGGGTATAGATCCTGGAGTAGTAGAACTGCCTAACCTCATTTTGAATTGTTTAGTGCTCTGACATGGAAATAGGGCCTGATCGTTCTGATCATGCAGATGCTAAAAACTGATAATAGGATTATTTGTGTTAGAGTGGGAATAAAAGGTAGAAATAACATTAGAAGGACTGTACCAGTTCCTCTGGACCTGTGCATCAGAGTGAGAACAGTAGTGGCAGGTTTGGAGAGTTGGATAGAAGAAGGTACATAAACACAGGAAAATAAATAATTATTTCTTGAAAAGGGCCATTTAATCATCTAGTTTATTCTCTAAATTTAACCAGTTTATTTAAAATTGCTCAGTTTTTCAAAGATAAAAATGAAGAGTTAAACTATTTTGACTGCATTACTTGTGAGTAGACTTTCTTTTAACCTGGACACTTGCAGGTCACAGATTGATGCTCTCTAACTAAAGACAATAACTTTTATTTCCTTTCAATTCTGTAATTTTCTCTGCAGAGAGAATCTCCTTGTTGTGAAGCTCTGTGAGCACGTGCATGTATTCCCTCTCTGTCTGCCCTTCTGCCAGGGTCTGGTGGAAAGTAAACATCGTAAGATAATTCCCCTCCCCATGACTATTGAGATACATTTAATCTGCAGTGTGTTGCATGCCTGGGACCTGAGCTGCTGTCCTTCTCCCTCAGACTCCTAATTTCTTGACTGATGATTAAAACTCAAAAAAACATCAACCCCCACCCTGCCAATATGTGCACTGTACTTAAGACAGTCAGTGCTGGTGTTATAAATTTCACCTGACTTTACAAATCTAACTAGTCCTCTTCAGTAAGAGCAATCCAACACACAAGATGTTTTCAAAACTAGAGTATTGCCAACTAGTTCCCTACTGGCCCTGCTGCGCTTTTATTTTAAGATGTTCCTGCTTTCAAAGATAAGCGGGAAGCAAACAAGACTGCTTCAAGCACCAAGGGAACAGCAGTCACACACTTCTACTTAAGCCCGTGCCACCGTACAAGCGGTCACATCATTTAATTGTCACTAAACCCAGAAGAAACTGTTTGTTCTTCTCTTGCGTGTGTGGAAAGAAGTAGGAAATCTCTTTAAATGATGCCAAGGATACTGCTATTTTGTGATAACTAGCAGGAAATAACAAGAGTTAGGACAGAAAGAAGGTCAGTTGACATGAATTCTATATGGGAAAGTCTTGAAAGTTGATCATAAAATGTAATCCTGCACATATCCTGAGGATAATCAAATAAATATTTTGCTTCTAGCTTTGCTTTTTTGCTGACTTATCTCTATCTTCCACTGCATTCTTCTGTATGTGGGCTATTTGCAGTTTGATGTGAAAGTGTGTTTTGGGTTTCAGATGTCTCCAACATGACAATATAGAAGTGACAGTTCTTTCCAGTGGACTTTACTGTCTGTATGCGTCTTATATTTCCTCTTTTTTCTTGCTTTTTCTGCTTGTCCTGATTGATCTTTTGTACAATGGTATGAGTTGCAGTGCTAAATCAGGATTAAGGATGCCTTTGTAAACTAGTTCTGTCTCAGAGGACAGAGTAGATCTGTTTTTATCTTTCTCCTTCCTACATCTAGAGCACTATTTTAGGAGAAGCAGTTTCACAAACAACTTGAGATAGCAAAATTTAAGCTTCCCAAATAGTATTAGCTACTCATCATTGCAAGCTGGAATCATGATACAATAGAGATTGTACCATAAGGCACTGATTTTTAGTTCTAATGAGTTGGAGAGATAACTTGGAGTTGGAGTTGGAGAGATTACCTCACAGTGTTTTTTCAGATTTCATGATTTTTCAGAGTGCATCCCTGAAAACTGACACTGTATATTCCCTTGCTTAAACCCCCAAAAAATGCAGTTGGAATAAAGCACAGAAAAGCATGCATTTCTAGTCCTTGTGGTGGGTCATTAAAGAGTTTAAATTAAGCTCAATTGTGCTGGGTTGGTAACAAAACATTCTTGTTTGTTGTAATTTTTTCCTCTGGAGGGCCTCGGCTTTTAAGTATAGAAAGATTCATCTAGCAAATTCTTGAAGATAAACAAATATAAATGAAAACTGTAGTTCTTGTTAGTATCAGTGAAAAGCCTGAAAAAGTAGCTCTGTAGAAGAACTGTGTGCATTTCATCTTGTTATTCTTAACTTAGGAGTATAAAGGAAGATAAGGAGTATCTCAGGAATACTACCACGGTCTGCTGAGTGGCACCTAGTCCTGCCTCTCCAATGATTAAGTAATGAGGAAAAAGACATTCCAACTGTCTGACCCACAGGGATCAGAGAGTAAGTGCTGATGTTCATCCCAGTCCAACTGCTGGGAGACAGTCCTCTGTGTAATGTAGGATTCTCTGTCCCAGTTGTTGTCTCCTCTGTCTTCTGCCCTGCTCTGAGGGAGATGGAAAAGAGTCTGTCCTAGGAGGATGCTTCTTCATTGCCTATTTTCTGTGTATCCTGGAGAGGAGCAGGGGAATTGTCTCTTTTGTATGTTGGGATATAATAGGAGAGCATTCATCTCTTGGGTCTCTTGAGTGGTACTGTTTCTTTTGCCTTACATGGGACAGTGGGGGTCCTGACGGGAAAGCTCCTGTGCTTGTACTTAAGGTAGTTCAGTTGGTGGCTGCCCAGACCTGCGTGTTGCACTTAGAGGTGTCTCAGTGCTAAATGACAGCTCTGTGTGCTGAGAGGTGTTGCAGATGACCTACATGACCCAGACACACCTTGTGGAACTTCTCACCATGTTCATTGCACAGATGGCACCGTGCTTTGCCTTCACAGTGATGCTAACTGTGTTGGAGGGTCGTGTGCTGCCACTTCAGGAGCTCTAGTCACTCCAGAATGGCAAGATTCATCCACAGATTAGTAAATTTGCTGGGTTTATCCTGTTGAGAGGCACTGTCCCTTGTCAGACTTAGATCATCAAATGATCGTCTGAAGAACTGTAGCAGAAAACACATTGGCAGCAAATGCAGAATAGCAGCTGGTAGAGTGCACTTAGGAAAATACTAGTATAGCATATCTAACCTGTGCTAACATATACAATAGCAAGCAAATGTAGTGCATTGAGTAATATTAAACTTTGCTCCTTCAGTCAGTCATTCTGCCTGTTGCTGCGAATGGTGTTGAGGAACTCTTGAGGATAAGCAAGGATATCTTCTGCAAGAGTGTCTTGTATCTTTTAGAGAGAAATGCAATACCAAGGGTCCCATGTTATTCTTTTGGTCATAAACTGTTACTGCAATTTTGTTGGTTTACTTTAGCTGGAATGTTATTTCAATTACCACAGCCTGTATAATGTGATTAACAGCTTGGTTTGTCCTGTCCTACAGAAATAAGTAACTTTAGAATTAATATGGCTTTTTAGAAGATTGCAATAAAAGTGCTGCAAGACTGGGCAATAAACAAGCTATAAAAAGTGGTTTACATGGCATGAAAATTCTGTTTTTACAGTGCCTTAACAGATTGACGCCCAAAGAAGACACCAAGTGCAATAGTAAGCAGTGAAAGGGCCAGTGATACACATGTTAAAGACATAGCAAAGAGGTGGAATTGCCAGGTGGAATTGTCTCTAGAGTCATTGTCACAGATATGCCGTGCAAAGAACCAAGAGGAATATGAAAGGAAGAGAAGTAGTGATGCTGAACAAAGTTGTGGAAAGAGGTGATGAACAAAAGGCAAAGGAAAGATAGTAAAATGATGGAAAGTGTTAGCTAAAAGAAAGAAGTTACTAAAAACATAACTGAAGTTGGATTGAAGTAACAAAAGAGAAACTCTTAGGTGGAGGAAGAGTACAAAACCCCCAGAGATTTTAGTCATTATAAGTTCTATTTTAATTAAATTTTCACTTAGTCTCAGCAACCAGCTCAACTTTCTGTGCAGAGGCAACCTTCGAAATGCTCTGGGACATGGTCTGGGATGCTTTCTGGCTTCTGATTTTTTTTTTTTTCCCATGCTGGGAGACATGGCTCACCAGCCTCACTGAGTAAGGAAAAGACGTTAAACCCTTTTAAAGTGATTAAGATAAACTAAGAAGATGTAACATAATGGTTTTCTGCTTCAACTGCACTTAGGTATCTCAGCAATCACACATATTAATTAAACAAGTGACTTACTATCTCTCCTAGTGAAACAGTAGCAGGTGATTTGCCTGCTGAAACACTATGTTTTAACACTATATTATTGTATTTTAAGGGCTCATCCAAGAAAAGACCAGGGCTACTGGCCAGAATGAGTCCAAATGCACTATGATGCACTCCTCCCTCTTTCAGTGAAAGAGACATTTGAAAACTAGCAGATGAGGTATCCTGAGTAGAAGCATCAGTTACTTCTTGTAAATGTGGCAGCCAGGTAGCCCTTCCTTATTCCAGTGGTGCTAGGCACTTGAAGGAGATCAAGAGATCATCAGTGATCGCTTCAGTGGTAGATGCTAATGCAAATAATGAAAATAAGGTGAGGATTTCTACAGTTGTGGGAAAGCTGTTAGATCCCAAATGAAGGAGAATGAAACTCCCCTTGTCCAGAAAAGGGCAATATAGCTGATGAAGGGTCTGGAGCACAAGTCCTATGAGGAGAGGCTGAGGAAGCTGGTATTGTTTAGCCTGGGGAAGAGGAGACTGGGGGAGACCTCATCACTCTCTACAACTACCTGAAAGGAGGTTGTAGCCAGGTGGGGGTTGGTCTCTTCTCCCAGGCAACTAACAGTAGGACAAGAGGACACAGTCTTAAGCTGCACCAGAGGAGGTTTAGGGTGGACATTAGGAAGAATTTCTTCACAGAAAGGGTGATTAGACATTGGAATGGGTTACCCAGGGAGGTGGTGGAGTCACTGGCCCTGGAGGTGTTTAAGAAAAGACTGGATGTGGCACTTAGTGCCATGGTCTAGTTGACATGGTGGTGTTCACTCATGTTGGACTTGTTGATCTCAAAGGTCTTTTCCAACCCAATTGATTCTGTGACTTTGTGATTCTGTAACTAACAATTTCAGTGAAATGTAACACAGTCTGTAGCACTGATTCATCACAAGCCAGTGAAACTGATACATTTCTGCAAAATGTTTTGGTTTCAGTTAACTTAACATATTCAGGCAAAAATAAGTTTACTGGAAATATTTTGACTTGTTCATGACTCACTTGTTTTTACAAATCTAACACTCCTTTCCACGCAAAGCAAGTAAATACACAGGTAAAGCAAACATATGTACTATAAAATCTGTGATACTAAAATTCTGTAGTTCTGAAAGGTATTCTCAGCTTGCCCTTATGTGAATCCATTTGGGGGGGTCGGGGAGGTGTTTGTGTGGTGACATGCACTATGTCCTGGTTTGAAAACCTGTTGCTTTGGAATTTTAATTTTACTTAGAACAAAAGATTGCAGAGGTGTTTTGTGTCTCTTGGCGGTTGCAGATGGATCGTAATGATATTCTTATCACTGGTCATGCCCAGGCTTCTGGACCTTATTACTTCTCACATAACAGCTGCCAGTGACAAGAACAATTTTTAGGCTTGGAAATCATCTATACTTGACCTGTACACATTTACATGCTGCTCTTCTCTAAAATACTCTTAATGTTAAGTGATAGAAGGAGTCATCTCCCTTTTTAATGCATGAATTTGCTGTACAGATTTTTCATTGAGTCTACTAAGGTATGTGGAGCTTTTTAGCTACTGAAAATGTATCCTAGTTTTCAAGCATTTATTAAATAAAATGAAGAAAGGCTGCCCTGACCAAACCAGGGAGATTGGCAAGGAAGAAAACAAAACAAGGATAAATAGGAGAGTAAATTGGTTTTCCCTCTTTATCTTATTCTAAAAGAAAAGATAGGACTTGAAGTGATTTTTTTTTTCTCTAAATTGTTCTTACCGTTTCAGTAATTTGTCAGTGTTGAAATCTGAATCTCAGAACATTGCAGGCTTCAGCCACAATACAGGCAAATATTTACAGATTTCTGGACCTCTAGCAAAGATGAAATACTGAGTTACAGAGTGTATAAGAGGATGTTAGAAGTCATCCAAGTGACTTGGTTCAGAAAAACAGAAAATTATCAGATTTTTGCTGTTTTTCATACCACTTTTATCAACATTAAAAATCTCAACATTATAAAATAATTATAAAATAATACATTACAAAAATTAGTATAGACTTCATTAACTAATAGAAAATAGAGAATAAAAATAAGATTATTTTAAATGTTTTTTTACCCAGATCAAAAAAGCAGTTCACAGAATAGTTGACAACAATGTAGAATGAGGGTCTTTTTTGATTTGTAAAACTATTAGCAGGATATATTACTGTAAAAATTTTTACTTTGACTTTTTAGACTGTATAAGTCTGCTGAACTGCTGAAATAGAGGGTCTATTTTATATCTGCCTGCACTTTGCATTCATTAATCCATGGTGGACTATATTTCAAGCTATTTATTTGGTAGTGATAGGAGAGTTAATGGTTACTTATTTTTAAATTGTTTTTTTCGTTCTCTGGAAGTAGTGGCTGAACTCTTCCTTTACTGGTCTCCTCAGGGCTGTTCAGCACTGGCCTCGTTATCCTGGTTCGTAATTCCTTTGGCATTCTCCTTCACTGAAGAAAAGAAGCTTGCGTAGAGAAGAGACAGTCTAATTTACTCAAGTTTCAGTTTTGCTGGAGAAAATGGTAGAACAACATTGCTGTGCAGGTTGAAATGTTACACAAGCAGGAACACTGTGCGTGTAATGCTGCATTTTTTTTGGCTTCTTGTTTGAGTAATGTGCAAGAAGTGACATAGAATCCCAAAAAGGTTTGTATACCTTATAGTTGTTGAGGAGGCTTCCAGTCCAGACCTCCAGTTATAACTCTGTGTACAGGAGAACAAGAGGTTCTCCTGTCAGTACAGGAGAACAAGAGGTTCAACTGATCTTTAGTTGACAGTGGGGAGCAACATTTTATCTCTCCTTTATCTGAGAAACAGGTTACTGTGCTGAACATGAATGGTCTGCATCTGCTTTTATTCATGCATAATGGCCTGCATATCTACTTTTTTTCATCAATAACCTGCAGGTCACAATTTGTGGAATTTTGGAGTCATCATAGGCTTGATAACCAAAGGAAGAACTAAGACAACAGCTAAATAGTAGTTGAGAATGTGTAGCTTTCATTAATCAGGCATATATACAGTATTTGGAGGATTTGGATATTTTTAGATTTGTGCACCATAGGCATTCTAAGCACTACTATGAAAATAGAACCACTAAAACGAACATACCCTTTCAGCAAATGCAATAAGGAATCACTCCTAAAGTTACTGTTTAGTTCCAACAGAATTAGTCCCTGACAATTAGTGTGATGGCCAGTTTCAGTAAATTAGTTCTAATAATTGCCCCTTGCCTCTGTACCGTATGAAGTGGTTGGTTGCATTTTTCATGCAGTATCCTGCTCCAGTCAGTCCTCATGTGTGAACAGAAGTGAAAGGATATAGATGATATTGCTGCAGAGTTTGCCATTGACAGATCGGGCTACTGTTGGCAGAAAATCTGAGTGTGCAGATTGAAGCTAACAAATGGAGGGATGTAACAGGCAGCTGTTATCCAGTATAAGGCTTGTGCCATTGAATTAAACAAATTAGTTACTGCTGTCTCTCTACCTTGAATATTAAGTTCTTAGTGAAAACTCTTTGCTTATGCTTTAGAGTTATAAGGATGTATTAGTGCTATCATTGCTTCCTTCAGACAGCTTAAGCAAATCTCTGAGGCCTGTAGGAGTGGACAGAAAAAGGAAAACATTTTTTCCAGCCAAGACACTGGTAACAAACAGAGAGGCATATTGTGGAAGAGCATTAATTATGTTTTGATACATAATTTATGTATAGAGACATCTAGCTTTTTTGAAGCAACTAAAGATGCCAAGCTGCTAAACCTGTTGAAATCACTATTAAGATCACCTGTTGCATCTACAATGCCTGAAAAAATACCAATGTTCTTGACCTGGAAATCCTTTTTTAGGTAAAAATTCTTTACAAGTTTCTGAATGGAGTAGTCATTTCACAGCATTTAAATTTAAAGCTGCTAAATGTGTGTGAGAGTGAGCAAAACTGAGAAGTGGAATTTGACTGAATAATTTGAATAAAAGTATTTAGCAGCAACATTACATACTGCATCGCATTATTACAATAGTGCTTAGGATGTGCCTGGGTGATGCCGTAGGTAAGTGCGAGTTTGTGAGTATCTGAGGCTGGGAGATTTTCAATTACTAAGCAAGATGTGTGAGGTAAGGTGTTGGCTTCCAGGTGACAAATCTGTTTTTATGATTTCCTGAAATTTACTGATGTTGCTAAAGTACTGGCTAAATGTGTTTCCCCCTCTCTGGTCACAGGAGTGACTGTTGCACCGTGTGAAAGTTGTCTGTCCGTCTGTCTCCACTGTGTGTTTTGCTCACCACTTCGGAAAGTTTGTGGCTGCTAGTGTGTTTTATTTGTATAAAGCTTATGAAAGGAGCAAGTGTTAAAGCCAAGGTTTTTGTAAAACATTTTTGAACTCTTTGGGGACAGCTGCTTGAGGATGATGCAGGAAAGGGACAGGAAAACTCCCTGCCAACCAGCCCCTGTCCAGGAGAGAGGAGTGGAAGTACCTATCTTGAAGTGAGTGTTGGGATGCAGGTCTGAAGTAATGAAAAGAGTTTAGCCAACAGTAGTGAGGGAGAACAGGAAAAAGTGGTTTCTCATGTGACCTTGTACAAGTGGGTTTGGTGTTTATTTTATGCCAGGGCTCAGTCCTGAGTTTCAGCCAGTGGACCAGAGTCCTCTCCACAAGCTCATTGAAATGGAAATGGTTTTGCCCTGCTGCTGTGGAATGCAAATTATTTTAGGAATGTTCCTGGGTCTTGAGGCTTTCTAAAGCTCACACTTTTAAGATTTATTTTTTTAGCTTATTTTAAGCAATTCTCATAACAAAACAAGGATCTAGAAAGATGATTGGTGCCTTGATCCTGACCCAAACAATATGAAGTGTAGGTTTGTCTTCATGTGTACGAATAGTTCTCTGCAAGTCAGTGGTGGAAAGACATGGGAAATGCAGAATTGCTTTGCTGGATCAAAGTCAAAATGCTGAGTGCTTTGCAAAGCCAAATAACAAGAGCAGCCCTCAGTAAGGCAGGCTGGCATGAGATGCCATTTGGTATCATTCCCTAGGAGTTTTTCTCCCTTTTGTTACTATCTCTTTTTAGAAATACTGTTTAATAGCATTTCTTATTATCAAGGCACTGGAGACGGGCAAAGGCTTGTGTTTGATGCCTTCTCTGCCATAGGTCTTTTGCTGACCAAAATAGATCAACATGGAGTGATAGAAGCTAGGAAAACTATGATGAGAGAGAATGCCATATTTCAGAACAAGAAAAACTTGCTTAGAAACATGGAGTGGGATTTGTTGGTCTTTGTGTTTTGGTATCAGAACACAGGATATAAAATGGATTTACTTTTAATGAAAATTGTGGGGTTTTGCTTTAAACTGAAAACAGACTTGTATATATTAGGTGCATATGTGGACCATATTTGATGATGCTATATGTTGAGGGGATCATAACCAGGTTAGACTATTGATTGGTTGGTGAAAGGAATGGTAAGGCAGGGCTCTTTTACATACAGATTTGCCAAAATATGAGCCAACAGATCCAAAACTTATCAAAGTCAATAGGATCATGTCTTGAAGTTACTGGCAACTGACATGCTCTTGGCTGCTTGCATGCCAAGGCATTTAATCTGTAGAGATGTGTACATGGTTATAAAATTTCCTTCAGCAGCAGGACCAGTTTATATATTTGTATAGTGTCTGTGTATGCGTGTGTATACATAATTTAAAACATTATTATGAAGGTATTAAAAATATTCTTAGTAAACACATTAGAGAAAATATATCCTTGAGTTTATGACTTTTGTCCATCCACAGTCTGCCTTGTGGTTTTGTACAATTTTTTTACCTTTGCATAATCCTTTGTTAAAGAGAAAGATGTTACATATATGATTTTGGGTTTTCCTTATTTTTTACATTCACAAATAAGACTTACATAGGAAGAACTTCTGCAGTATTAATGAGGCAGATTTCTGGATCAGGGACACAAGCTTTTTTGTGTTGTACTGCTCAAATTTTTTGCTTAATCAAGGGAAAGATGCAGAATCCTGTACATAAAGAAAAACATGATGGCAAAACAATTATTCTGTTTTATAATTCTAAAATAATTCTGAGATTTGAAAAACAAATCTAATTGAACCATTACAAATTATTTTATTTTATATTATAAAAACAGTGATTTATAATTTTCACCAGTGAGGGACTCTACATGTGGTAGATAAAAAAATGCACAGAATAGCACTGTTGGACACGTTTGATGAGTTGTACTTAGCATTCATCAAATCCTGATGTGGATACACACGTGGGGCTAACAGAAACTTCAGAAAATCTCCATAGGTTTCTTACATGGAGAATTTAGTCCAGCATATTCATTTTTCCCTGTTAGTACTCCATAAATCTTAAATAATTTCTCTATTATTTATATTACTTCTGTATTATTCTGTATTATTATTATTATTTTCTTTCCTGTTCATAAATTCAGGAGAAGAGAAACTATGTCAGCAGAAATGCATTTAGCCCACCACGAGCACTAGCAGTAGCCAAAAGAACACAAGTAGGGACACCAGTGGAATGCAAATGCTCTGTGATAGATGCGTTGTCTCCTGAAGGTGTGTTTTCTTCTGATGGATGCAACCTGAGTCATAAGGTATGCTGAAAGTTAAACCCCAGCAACTGATTTCTGTAGTGGGGGAAGAGAGTCCTTCCTGATTTAATCTCAGTGTAAGTAGGTTAAGTGCGGTTTTCCTGTCATATCTTTGCTTGTGTGTTTTAAAGACATCTGCAGCGTGTTACTTACCATAGATGTCTTGAAAAAACACTTCTATTTGTTTTTTACCTTTACACACTTAAAATATGGTAAAAGGTACTTAGATAACAATATAAATTTACATGAGGCTGTTGTGAATCTATAAGTGAGTTGTGCTGGACATTCTTCCAAGTATCTGAGGTATAGCAGTGTCCCTTTTCAGCTGCCTAAGTAAGGTGGATAGATGACTTCACAGCATCAGAAGAGTCTTCTGGTGACTGGTTAAAAATGCACCTCTTTGGCATGCAGCATGAAACGGAGGTGCATTTTTGGGCTGTATAATGTCAGGTCATTAGAAAGAATATGCCTGTGCTGACAATTGTAATTGTTTTTTGACATTGTTTTTGTGCGGAAAACAGTGTAAGGAATCCTGTAATAACTTCTGAAGACTTGGTGGGGGCAGATGCTAACTATTTCAGAACAACCGTGTTTCCGCTTGCAGTGGATTCATGATTCAAAAGCTATGATCCAGGTCTTTGTCTCTGCATGGTATAGGTCTCTTTTGCAGGCAGCATGTTCTCTTGTCATCTTCAGATGGCATCATGATGAAAGCACAAGGGTATCACCCACAGTGTCAGTGTGGCAATGTGAAAGCTTTTCCTGTTGCTGCCACTTACATCTCTTCCCACATCAGTGCCTTCTTTTCCTCTGGCTTTCTGGGGCAAGATGGTAGAGAAGGTAGATGTATGTCTTCTAGAAGAGAGGTCAGTGGAAGAGCTCTGTCACATGAACCCACATGGGTGTTATATGCAGGGTAGCTGTCTTGAACAACTGGTTGTAGTCTTATGTTGCAGACATTGCAAAGGTCCCTCACAGAGAAGTTTCCTGGCTTCCCTTGCCAAGGAGTTTGTTGTCTCTGATGAAGATGAGCTTCAAGGCCAGTGAAGCAAGTACTGTTTGGTAAAACCATGTCCTAGAAATTTGCAGTGACCTGCAGTGGCTGCATCATGAACAGCCCCAGAGCTCCTGTGCAGGCTTGTTTCCCTTGCTATGCATTTCCTTGTGGGAGTCACCTTTTCTCTGGTGCAGCAGTGACCTCAATCCTCATATGGGTCCTCCTTGTGGACCATACCTCAAAACTAGCAGTCCGGTTTCATTACGCCCACATCCTCTGCATCAGAACAGCATGGGTAACAGGTACTGCCTTTCCCACTGTGGACCCTGGACATCACAGGGCAATCCACCGCCATCATGTGTATCTATCCTGAGTCGTACATGGCCACAATGTAGCCACTACAGTCACTTATAAAACACAAAATGCATAGTCTATGAATTGTTGGCAATGGTGGAACAAGTGAAAAAACTAAAACCCTAAAATTCTGTCTCCTGGACAAAACGCATTGTGACATATTCTTCTAGGCAGTGCAGAACCCGTCCTCACTTCCTCTAGCCAGTGCATAACCACTTTACACCACTACAAAGCACAGAACTTTTCATCATCCAATGTGCCTGTAATCACTGCTTTGCTATCCATAGATTGTTAACCATCTGTTATACTTAACTCACCTAAATGCGTGAGTTAATTTCCTGATACCTGAAACCCTGTAAGAACTTCATTAGACTTTGCCTCTCATTTTCAGGGTTGCAATTTTCATGTATGGGAAATGTCCTCTACTTTGCTTTTCCTTCTCTTCTGCCTATTCATTGATGAGAAGTGATGATAGTTAAGAGCAACCACAAACAACTTCTTTTGACTGTGTGGGCAGCACAGAAAATTTGGCCAGTGTACCTACCCCACTTTGTCTAAAGGTCAATGTCATACATCAGTGGGGTTTACAAGGAGTGAAAACACAGAACATTGGCCAGTGTTAAACTGAGGCCAGCATGGTCACTGACCAACCACTTGAGTTTAGATGGACAAGTGACTGGTGTGGCCAGAAACCACCAGGCACTGTGCCTAGTTGGCACAGCATATGTGGCTGCCATGACTTTGCATGTGTTGAAGACCCCTTAGTCAGGGGTCAATACGCTGCACAAAGGGTACCCTTGAAGCAGGAGAGGGAATTATGGTGGTAGTTTTCTGCAGCTAGGAGGACAGGCAGTTCTGGGTCCATTTTGAGGATAACTGCAGGGAAGAGCTGGCATAGCTTATGAAGGACCTTGTAGTTCTGCTTACGTTCCCTTGCCTCTGCAAATACTCCTTGCAGTACTTGTCCTCAACCTGTCACAGATAATGTCCAGATGAGCTGCTGGAAGAAGAGCAGTTCCTTGTGTTGGTGCAGCTGCTGCTCTGTTGTTCTGCAAGTGGCTTGTATTGCAGTGACTGGGATGCCCTCACAGAGGTCCTCGCTTTTGGTCTGTAGTCTCTGTGCTTTTCCCAAGGGCTGGACTTGGACACTGTGAGGTTGCTGCTGCTAGTAGTGCTTCGTCAGATGCCTTTATGGGGGCGGGAAAAGAAAGCTTCTCAGGCTTTGATGGCCTGTAGAGAAAAACACTTTGGTGATTTACCATGGAAGTGACACCACAGAATAATTCAACCAAACCTTAATTGGGGTGTTCATGCTGACCACCATGTCACTGCAACATGATTGGATGGCAGATGTGTTGGGGACAGGAAGGGCATAGACTGAGGCTGGACTTTCTTATGACAGGAGACTGCTGCAGATCAGATGTGGGAGGACGAAGGTATACTACTGACTCAGACCATGCGGGAGGGAAGAGCTTGTTGTGTTGCAGTGGTTTACCAGGTAATTGCCCTGCAGATTGAATGCCAGCACAGTGAAGTCCTTTTGCCTAGTAATTCCTTGCAGTGGGGATGAAGTCTTTATTAGTTGACGGCACTGCACTGACAGTGGCAACATGTAGCCTGCTGTTTCTGGAGATGACAAAGGTTGGCACGTATACAGTCACATATGGATGCCCTTAGAGTCCACTGTTCCCTCTGCAAGGCCCAAATTTTTAGCAATTAACACCACAGACAAGTGCCTTGCTCTCAGCCAGAATGGAATCAAACTGCAGAGTAGATCTTTTTCAGAAATGAAGTGTTTTCTGGATAATGGAAATCAGACTAGGACACTTGCTGCTTAGGAAGCATGCACTCAGCATGCCTATTTTCACGTGAAAAAAGGAGACTCATTGATGTCCTTTCAGCATGTGAGCCCCTTTACTGCTCCTTTCTCCCAGCTGCACACAGTCCCAGTCAGAGACAAAGCTAGTTTATAAGCTGTATGTTCACCAGAGGCAGCTGTTTTGGTAGAGGACAGAGGTTACAGAAGAGAAGTTGATGTGCTGGCACTTGTGTTTCATGCCTCATCTGCAGTCCCCTTGATCTCAGACACAAGTGATTTACCAGCAATCTGCCCATTATCTGCCTGGCTTCTTGTAAAAACACACAAACTTCAATACTGTAGGACTTGATTAATTTGCTGAAATGTAAGTGTCTAATACTCTTTGAGATACCCTGTGTAGCCTTGCCTGGCTTTTAGCTCCTGGTCCCGGAGGGACTCTTTCTCCTTTACAATCATTAGTATTGCTATCAGACTCATGTGGGTGTTTCAGATGTCCTTGGGCACCTTAAATGACACAGGATGCTTGTGCATGGGCAGTTGAAGCATCTTTCCTTGTAGTATCTTCCCTGACGAGACTTTCTGATGAGTTGCTCCCTCTTAGTTTTATCCCACTAGGGAATGTGTGCAGCACAAAGGTGGAAGGGATCTTTTTGGTTTGTGTTGAAAATAGGAATTTTCTGCAGTAAAGTCTATAGTATACCTTTCAACTACCCCTAACCACCCACCACTGGAAATAATCTTTTAAAATACAAAGCTTGTACTTGTCTTCTGTTTGATGAAGCCATCATACACTTGAAAGATAAGTTTAAGGATGTGGGAAGGAAAGACTAGGCGTTCTTTATATTTCGACATCAGAAATCTTCTAAATTCCAGAGTCCAAAGCATCTATAAAATATATGTTCTCTACTGTATTTTATGCTAGAATTTACAATTTGATTCCTTGGGGGTTTGACTATGTTGCAATGAGACACATGGTAAGATGATGAGTCTGATTTACTAACTTTATATGTCTTGTTCTTGGGATTAGGTCTGCAAGTGCTTAAATGAGGATATGTAAGTTTATTGATTGTCAATTTGCTAATGTAATCAGCATCTTCTTATGTTGCCCAGTAGTGTTGGATGTACATCACTGTTGAGTAAATGCTGGGGAGAGCGCTCAGCATGACTGCAGTATGGTTGCAGGCACACACAGCATGTTCTCAAGCTAAGATGGCAACTTAGGTGCTTGCAGTGGATCACTGGACGTGTTCTCTTAGTCTTTTCAAACATGAAAATGGGCTTCTAGATTTCAGCAGATAGCTGGATCTCAGCTTCCTCATCCTGGCACCTGACAGTCACAGCTTCTTCCTCGGCAAATTCTCATCAGCAGGCCACTAACTCCCCTTTGCCTCATCATCCTCTGTGTTCATCTTACTTACTGTGAGTCTGTTTTCTTCTCAATTCTCTTTATTCCTTGCTATTCATTTTTCCTGTCATCTTTATTGCCTTCTTCCAAACTCCCCTTCCCTCAGCTCTCCCAACCAGCTCCAATTAATTTGTAAGTATCTTACGCTGTATTTTTAAAAATGAAGATGTTTTCTTTGACGCATTTCAGTCAGCAACAAAATACTGTTGTCTTCATCAGAGTCAAGTTTTCATAGAATCATAGAATCATTTAGGAAAAAACTCTTCAGACCATTGAGTCCAGCCATAAACCCAGCACTGTCAAGTCCACCACTAAACCACATCCCTAAGCTCCACATCTACATGTCTTTTAAATACCTCTGGGGATAGGGACTCAGCCACTTCCCTGGGCAGCCTGTCCCAATGTTTGACAACCCTTTTGGTGAAGAGATTTTTCCTAATATCCAATCTAAACCTCCTCTGGTGCAACTTGAAGCCGTTTCCTCTTGCCCCCCACCTCTCTACAGCCTACTTTCAGGTAGTTGTAGAGAGCGATAAGGTCACCCTGAACCTCCTTTTCTTCAGCCTAAACACCCCCCGCTCCCTCAGGTACTTCTTATAAGACTTGTGTTCCAGACCCTTCACCAGCTCCATTGCCCTTCTCTGGACACTCTCCAGCACCTCAATGTCTTTCTTGCAGTGAGGAGTCCAAAGCTGAACACAAGATTTGAGGTGTGACCTCACCGGTCCTGAGGACAGGAGGACGGCTACTACCCTAGTTCTGCTAACCACGCTATTGCTGATACAGCCAGGATGCCATGGGTACACTGCAGGCACATGTTCAGCTGACTGTTAACCAGCAACCCCAGGTCCTTTTCTGCGAGGCCACATTCCAGCCACTCTTCCCCAAGCCTGTGGCACTGCGTGGGGTTGTGACCTACGTGCAGGACCCAGCACTCCACCTAGTTGAACCTCTTTCATTCACTCTTAATTCATATACACACACCTTCAAACACTGCCTGAAACTTTCAAGTTTCGTACATGACATAAAATGGCATGTATTGATGTGATTTGTACTGTTATTTGTGTGTTCTCTTATTATTACATGCATTATTATTTCTGTTGCTCCAAGTAGCCTTATTCACTCATTGGAATCCCGTTATGTCAGACAGCTACAGAAGACTCAGACTCTGTTCCTGTATACTTATAGTAAAATTTCAGTCAAAAACCAGCAGATGAATGGGAAGAGAACAAGATAAATTAGTTCAGCAGAAAACTAGAGGTCTCCAGAAGTCTTTCAAGAGAGCAAATTAAATGTCTTGTCCTATATTTGGTTAATATTCTTTTTGACTCTGCAAGGGTCAGGACTGTTAGGATGAATACCAGAAATAGCAGGCTTAAACACAGAATGGCACGCAATGGGGTAGAATACACGATGCCTGAAAATTCTGTTTTAATAATAAATGTTAATGAAGATGTGAGTTACAACAAACTGCTCTTAATTAAAATGCATTACATTAATATTGTCAGTTCACATTGTCTGTGAAATGAAGTGGAATCAGTTATTAAGGAATAAAGAGTTAGATGGATTTATTCTTTTTTTCTGCAAGTTAAAATTCTTCCTTGTTAGATTTCTGTATATATATTCTCCTTATTTCCTAAAGAACTAAAAGACAATGCATATGATTACTAGCATGAGATATAAACATGAATAGTGCTAGGTCAGAAAATTGATAATTCTTTTTTCATTTATTTTTCGTAGGTTTCCTTTGCCTGATCTGTAAACATGTCAACAGACCTGCTCTGTAAGTACATTTCCATTATCTCACAGTGATTTTTTTTGCACCATATGTTTTTATCAGATTCCCAGATGTACTCATGATTGATGTCTTTTATCTGAAGTATAAAGTCTGCTTTTACATTTGTGTTTCTTCTGAGACATCTGTCGAACAATATTACCATTATAATCAACAGGATTATTCTTGGAGTAAAGCATGACTTAATATGAGTAAAATTGTAAAAATCTGGCCCAAGTATAAGAACAGACTGGTTCATTGAGACTTAAAATTACAATTCTGTCTAAAATGTTTTATCTATCTTTGGCACAAATACCATCCCAGATTACTACAGAGTGATGTGCTCGGGGTTTTTAAATCATTTTGTGAATTTAACTCCTGTGTTTCCAATGCATCATTATCCCAGTCGTATCCAAATCTCATGCCTCATCACTATTATCCATCCTTCTTTTTAACAGAAAAGAATATACAAATGACATATCCTTATACTATGCTGTCGTAACTACCACAAAAGACTGCTGCCCACGTTTCCTCAATACTCACACTCTCTCACTCCAGCTTAAGCTATCCGAAGCATTAAGCACATTTTCTATGCTTATTGATCTGATCTACATGCTTTCTTTTGGAGTCCCTCCAGTGCCTCAGCTGCCATTTTTTATCATTGCTTCCAAGGGCTGCCCAGCTGCACACTGTGCAGTATAAGAGGGGAATTTCAGAAACCTGTTTTATTGTTTCTTAATATTTCCCCAGAGGAACAAAGAAAACAATATTTTTTTTCATTAATAATTGTATTCTGTTAATAACTATAAAGCCATCAGTGGCTGAGTGGCAGCAGTTATCTCTGGGGGTTATATCTGTACTTCAAGATTAAGTTATTTGTGCATTTTTTGAGCTTCAAATGCGAACTGGCAATTTTGGGGCATGCTTAAATGCCATTTAGATACAGGGAGAACTCTAAAATAAGGAATGTGATATGCCTGACTGTATTGTATACAACAGGCAGAACTGCTGTCAGGAGTGAAAAGTTAAAGAATGGAGAGAGGGAAGGGTGACTGCACAGTAGCTGGGGTCAAGACTCCTCAACTGTGCTAACATGTTTAAGCTGGTTTGTCTGTTATAGCAATTTTATGCCCTATCAGTTTCATTTTTCTTTTTTCAGCTCAGTACCTCTCTCATGTTTCTTCTGATGATCAGCAGGTTAGAGAAGTTGTCACCTGAGTAGAGGTTGAAGGAGCTGGGTGTGTTCAGCTCAAAGAAGCGAAGGTTCAAGGGGATCTAGTCATAGTACTAGTCTACTAGTACTATTAAAAATACTAGTCTACTAGTACTAGTCTAGTACTAGTACTAGTCTACTAGTACAAAATGGTGGTTATGGAAAAGGAGTTGGAAGCACTCTTTCCCCAAGTATGCGCTGACAGGACAAGAGATGATGGTCACAAATTGCTTCAGGGGAGATGCTTGTGGATGCACAGAGCATTTTCACTGTGGGATTGATTAAACACTCAAATAGGCTGCCCAGGGAAGTGGTGGAGTGTCCCTCACTGGACATGTTCAAGATACAGCTTGACAAGGCCCTGGGTAATGCTATTTAAGGGCCTGCTTTCAGCAAGAGGCTGGTCTAGTTGATCTTCACAGGTCTCTTGCAACTTCGATAATTCTGCGGTTCTGTATTTCTTGGTGTCCTCAGGTATCTTCTGTGCAATGGTCAGTCATCCCTACCACCTGTCCCTGGTCTTCTCAGTATTGTACTGCTTGCACTGTGCCAAGTCCTGTGATACTCAGTCATGCTAATGGGATAGACATTTGTCTTCTCACTTGGACATGTGTGAATGGCCCTGAGGCAGTACCAGTGCTGAGGGGCCTTTACAAGTTCCAGCTGGTGGGAGTGCATGGCCATGTGGGACTTGTGACAGCCAAGCAGTGCCTTGGTAAAATGTCAGTGCACAAGAGAATGCTAAAGAATAAAACAGCAGATCTGTACAGATGTGAAATGACTCTAGATCTTTATGTCTGTATTTATATAAATAAATATTTCAGAGCCAGCCCATGAGCTCAGTACTGCCCTATAGTAGCAAGCAACACTGTGGTGCGTTTTGGGGATAATATCTACCAGACTGTGTTCCAGGTAAGGAATTTGGATGTAACCAAACTGTTTGTTGGGGAACAGATAAGGAGTTGAGGAGCATTTAGACATGTGGAGCTGATGCCAAGTGGTCTCCGCACCATAAGAATCGGTCTCTGTCTCTTACTGTTTAGTAGCAGACATGTAGCCTAACCACCAGTTCTTAAGCTTGTCCACAGCATCATCTTTTACTAATGCTTGGTTCAATACAAGGTCAAATTCTAGCATCAAAAATCTTGTTCCAGGTCACATTAATGAGGACAAGATATATAATTAAAAAGTAAAAATCTAACCAAACCAGAACAAACCCCCTTAGTTTCCTAGGGAAAAAAACCACTGCAGTCTGGGGCAAATTGCACAAAGAAAATGTCATGGCTGCACAATACAAGGACTGCTGCAACTAGACCTCAAACTCCAGCAGCTAAGTCTTCAAGCTCATGGAAATAAACCTAAAAAGCCAGCATTTCAGTGAACTTTCACCACAATAAATTTGAGGTAGCAAGTGTTTCTCTGTTTGAGATGGAGAAGCTAAGAAAAAAAAAGTTTATGGAAAATCTGGCAGCTACTGAGGCTCGACTGGTTGGGGAAGCAGCGGACTTCCCTTGGAGCTTGTTTTTCTTTTTATCCTTGGATGAACTAGTGTGCAGTATATTATGCTGTGTGAATGTAGGGGTTTGTCACGGTTAGTGCCAGGGGCTGTTCCAGGAATGTAGGAAGATGACGGGTGTGAATGGAGCATGCAGTGGTCAGTGGGGCTTGAGCCTGCTCTTCCGAAACCTGTTGCTGCTCCTCTCAGCCCAGCCGGCCAAAGCCAGGCAGGAAAGGAGGTGGATCTTTGATCTCTTTGTTGTAGCTGCTCCCTGGGAATTTGCTGAAATCAATGCCCTGTTTTCCCAAAGAAATGAATGGCTATGCCTAACTAGCTTTGTGAAGCACTGGGGAATTCACCGCTTCTGTTTATTGACAGCTGAAAAGGAGCACATGGTCCTGAATGGGTCCTCCTGGGGAAACAAAACAGAGCGGAGTTAGACTTAGTTGAACAGAGGGGCATTTGGAAAAATCTGCTGAAGGAAGATGGCATGGTTCCTGCCACCCTGTACTAGCATAGCCTGACTTTTTACTAAAATTGATGTTTTAAATAAGGTAAGGTTTGTTTTGATTTCCCATACACAGCGAAATTATGAAATGTTTGCATTTCTGTTCTTAAGTGCAAAAACAATATTTGAATTGTATTGTGTCACAGGAAACACCTAAGAGACTCATATGCTGTTTCTAGCCTCTATATGTGCTCGTTTGTTCTTTATCTAATGGTAATTAATGAATATGAAAAATAATAGAAAGTAATTCAGTATTTCGGTCTTCCAGTCAGGTCCTGAGCATCAGTAATTTATGTGGGCTATTATATGCAATTTTTTTATGCCTTTGAGAATCAGCCCAGTGCATCAGATGATTTCTTGACTGATTGCTTTGTTAATACTTGCACACAAGGCAGGGACTAATAAGCAGGCCTGTCTGGCAGGAAATCTGGGAATCTAAAATCCTTTGAAATGTAAGGATATATTTCCAAACCTCTGTTTCCATGCATGGAATCAAGGCAAGAGATAGACTTACCACTATGCTTGCTACTGGCTTTAGATGTACAATTTTTATGGAAAGACAGCAAAGAGTAGCAAGAGGAGGATGATAACGAAGAAGCAGTATTTTCTTCATGCAAGTTCAGAACAGTTTATTAGACTGAAGGAATTTGGTGTGTAATTCATATGTAAATTTTTTACTGAAAAAAAGAGAACAAATCACTGGAGTTCCTATATTAGTTTCTGTGGTGACTGAAGAAAAAGATTTCTGGGCTCATGCAGCTACAACTTCCAGGTGTGGGCCACTTATGATTGCAGGAAAAAAAATTAGGTAATGTTATTTCTTCCTTTGTTAGTTTAAGTGTAAGGGCAAGCTCTGAACAGAATAATTGCCATCACGCTGCCTTGTTCTTACGTGGCAGTAGGAATTGCTGTGTTTATGTTGCAAACCTGATTTAAAGTGTCTGTGCATGTGTGCAGTAGTTTGAAAACTCTTGAGTAGTCCCCTCATTTCAGGGGAAGTGCTTGGGAAGTTTCATGGTCTGTTGGAATAGTTTGTGTTCCTCAGTCTGGCATTTTTTCTTTGAGTGATTTTGAGCTAGTAATCTTACTAGGTTTTGTCTCATTTTGCTCTTCTCCCAGCAGATAACTTACCTGTTTTTCTTGGAAGAGTTTGGGCTCCATATGCAAACATGCTTTCTTTAGATTACTTTGTGATCCTTAAAATGAAAATACATTGTTTTACTGTTCAACATGTTTGCTTGTGGCTTTGCCATTAAGTTTCTAAGATTTTCAGAGGGAAAGGCAAAAAAAAAGCAAATGCATTTACAATTTTGACAAAGATGTAAAAACACTGAACTCAAGCAGGCAGATACGATGTTTGTGGGCTCTGTTGACACTGTTGTTATCCAAATGGATCAAGACTGTTTTTAGACCTCACTTAAGTGTATTTATGCATGATAGGCATTGGAAGCCATTAAAATTTAAAGCTAATTTAAAGTTAACATTTAAGTTGCACAGGAGATACGTTTGTAGGTTCTTTTAATGCTGTAATCTAGATATGTTATGAAAATGTTGACTGGGGAGGGTTTCTGGGTACTTTTAATGGTGCAAATAGAAAAGAATTACGGTTGTGGAAAGCTCAGTTGATTGGGGCTTTTTTAGTTGGTATAATGGAAAAGAAAGTAGATGATTCATATGTGACACGGAAAGTGGCACTTGTTCTCTGTTACTTGGGCGATAAGACAAGGCAGAGTGTGTTATGTTTAATTTACTGGACTGGAAGGTGGTTAGCCAGATGTGTGGGGAGGTGCATAAGGATGTTCTGTTATCACAGTTTTCCATTTGCCTCTTCTAACTTGAAGGATCTTTACAAAATATTAATATCATTGTAACCTATTGGCAATGTTGAAGTGCAAGAAGTATAAAATACTTGATTTCCAACCAACAGAGCAAAATATACCAAGTACAGCGTGGGATATGTAATCATACACAGCTCAAACTAAATATATACGCTAAATGACTGGAGTTACACATATACATATCTGAGGAAGGGTGCATGTCCCCCAAGGTGATGCATTTACCATCCTTTGATCTTGTTCTTCGAGCTAGGAAGGTATGAAAACAGGAACAAATTCCTTGCAGTTTTGCATTGCAAGATTGCTTCTTAGATTCCAGCAATAGAGACTACTGTTACTTTTGTGTGTGTGACTTTTGGAAATAGTTAAAAGAAACTATAAATTAATCAGAAATATAGGAAAAGTGTTTGAATTTTATTTGATCTCAAACTGAGATGACTGTCAGCAGTAGAATAAATAGGGCTTTATGGAGATATTTATAATCTGAGTTTAGAAAGCTTCATCTGTAGGAAAAAGTCTGCGATTTTTTCTAAACCCACAAATTTTTGCAACTCTCATGCAGTTCTTCTGTAATAATCTATAATCATGTTCTTTGTATTTCTGTATTTCTATATTACTCTTAGAAAGCAGAGTGAAAGTTGTCCTTATGCCTGAGGAGAATAGTCATTGTAAGGAAAATGTGCTGTACTGCTGCCTACTCTGTTGTTATCCTTTCTTAGTCAGTCTGTTAAAGAAGCTCAGGTGGACCTAATTTCTTTAGTACAGTATCAGTCAAGACATTAGGTAATCATCTTGTGGTTCCCATTAACAGTCTTTAGTGTAGAAAAAATACAAATAAATGTTAGATCTTAGGAAAAAGAAAACAAGTAAATGGAAATGTAGATACGACGCTTGCATGCGTATTTTTTTCACAGAGATACATTTTTGTGTCTTTTTCCGCAGCAGAGCTTCCCAATGCCTATTTTTTTTTTAAAAAAAAATCACGCCTTAAAAGAGGAGAGTAATTTAACAGGGTCATTTTTTTTCCCAGAGGAACTGGGAATCAGGCATGCTTTTCGTGTTGGAAATGAGGCAGGGAATAACAGAAGTTGTTGGCAGTATCCTCTGTTATGAAGCGGATGCGTAATAAGAGCTAAAGCTGTTCTGCCAAGCTGTTAATGACCTTTCATTTACAAAAGCCAATGCTTTTAAAAGAAGATTCCTTCATTTCAGTATTTTAAATATATACATTAGGGTTCATTAGTAAAAAAAAATTTTTTTTCTCTTGGATGAGTTGGAATATCAGTAGGAAGTTTGGGTGGTTCACTGAGAAAGTTAACTGATTTTCCAGTTTTATTCAGGCATAGTTTCCACTGAATGTAATATGCATTGGAGTATTCTTTCAGGACAGACCCCAGGGTCACAGCTCCAACCAGGTTTATGTGTCCGTATATTCACTTCTCCCCATGGACTTCCTTCTTTCATAATGTGGCTACTTGCACATCAGTAGAGCTAAGTGCACAGACTAATACCTACAGAAGTGGGTCACATCATTTTTGCACTGCACTTTTATTCCCTGTAGCTGTGGCTTGCTTCATGTTATAACTGCCTCTAAAGACTTCAAGTTCTCCAGCCATGGGATGAGTACAATATCTCTTCGGTCTGTCATGCCAGGCTTCCTTGTTGCATCCTACAGTAAACTCATATCATATTTCCATCTCCAAAGCGTGTCTACCTGCCTGGTTCTTTCTTTTAGTAAACAGCTGGAAATATATCCCAGCTGCTAGTATCTTTGCTGGGAAAGTTCCCGCAAGTCTATGTTGAAAGTTGTGTCATCCGTGGAAAATCAAGAATCGATTTGGACTGGTTTCCTAAGGAGAGGTAGCTTTTGCCACCAAGCCTTCCACCAGTCTCCTCCACACAGCATCTGGACTTGGTGGGCAGTAACAACCAAGTTCAGTGATGGAGAGAGAGACCCAGTCTAAGGTTCCCTTTTAAGGGAATGTTGCAAGGGTTGGAAATATTTCAACTAATTAATACTAAGCTTTAGTCATTACAATTGCTGCACTTCATTTATCAGAATTGAAACCATGGTGTTGACCTGCCATCAATAAAACTGTCAACTGTATTAATGCACTTGATATAGTGTGTGTGTGTGTGTGTGTGTGGCTGCGTACATGTGTATTTATACATACATACATTTAGGAAGACGTATGTGCCTGGGTTTTTTTCCTGCTAGTAAAAAGATGGAAGATTCTGGTGTCTGTGTTAAATTGCCGCGATAGCATTTACATTCTCCACTAAAAGGTCTGACACTAAAATAAATCAACCAGCCTGTCAAAAATCTCCCCAAAAGGCCTCTTTGCTTGTGACCAATGAAAGCCTCTTCGGCTGTGGTAGGTCGAACCTGTGCTGTGGGAGATGTAGATTAGGGAGTCCAATATGTGGCTCAGGAGCCCCAGGGTGATTATAAGCAGTTTGAATATGACTCTCTTGATAGCTGGCTGTGTTTCTGTGAACAGGGGGTTTTAGTTTTGCTATCTGCAGTACAGAAGCGGCGTGGTTTGAGCAGTGCTAGGGAAGACCTAAAGCGAGATGAAGGTGTTGCAGCCAAGGAGCCACAGCCTTGCACCAGATCCGACTGCTGGAGAAGATGAGCAGAGTGCATCAGGAAGGCTTTGCTCTTAGGAGGCTCTTGCTGGGCATTTTGTAGGACCACGCTGTGCTGACTGAGGCTCTTTCTCGTAAAAATATTGTAGTTGTGTCTGCGAATTTGCTGTTAGCTTCCTTTCCTGTTTCTGGATCTAATTTTATATGACTTCAGACAGTGGAGGGAGAGGGAGAGAAGGGAAAAAAAACCCTGAAAAATCCAACTGTATTTTTGAATTTCTTTGTTTGAAATGTGTTCAGCATTTAGCAATGAGAGAAGTCTCTTTGTTTGTGCTGATTAGAAGCTATTAAATGTAAACTACAGGAGGTGATTTCACTTGAACTGTGGTGGTTATGTATATGGGTTCTGATAACAACCAAACCCCATGTGGTGTACTGGAAATGTGACACGTACGTTTTATACCAAGAAAAACGAGCAAAAGATTATTTTTTAAATTAGCTTTCAATCAATCAATGAATTTTTTGACCTCAGGTCATTTTTAGATGAATGAACCTACCAAGAACTTTGATAAATCAGTTGATCAAACTACAGTAAAGTTAAACATGATAAACACACTTACATACTTTCCCCGCTGTTTGGTTTGTTGGGGGGTTTTTTTGTGTGTTGTGGGTTTCTTGAGGGTTTTTTTCTCTAATTTTATAGAAAAGATTTGTAAGTTACTGCCCTTTCAGGTGTTCAAACAGTGGAGGTAACTTTTTTCCCTCCTAGCTGGGAAGTTTGTAAGATAAAGCAGAGCACAGAGTTACTTTTCCTGCACAGGCTTCATGGGAACCTGCTGAAACTGCTAAATTTCACAGCCCAGCTGTGATCCTTGAGGCTTCTCTAACTGTTTTGCTAAGATTTTCTAGACAGAAGGAGCACAGTAGCCTCATTGGGATTGGTGTGAAACTGACTTTTTGTGGGAAACTGGTTAAATTCATTCTGGCTATGCCTGTTGTAGTCCTTCGTGGCCACCAGGCAAAAAACTTAACTGTTCCCAGATGTGCTTGACTGTCATCATGATTACTCCCTATTAGGAACTAGTAATGAATCATTGTTGTTGTTATCTTCTATATGTTTGTATAACAAATAGTTTTGGAGTTCTGAAGATTTTACATGTTGGAACTTGTGTCTGCCAGAAAAATGCATTTGTGCTTTGTGTTAGAAGGTTTCTTTATAGTCAGATAAGTGCTGAGCCTCCCTTCTTAGAGGCATTCTTCCATAAGAACAGCTGTGCTGTCAAGATCGTACTGGTGTAAGGAAGAAGCAGATGCCTTGACAGATGATCTTCCACTGCTGGAAACCCAGGGATGTCCCCTCCCTCTGAATCTTCATTCTTCTGGGGAACAAAAACAGAGGCACGGGGAGGTTGGAGGTGAGATGAGGGAAAGCGTCACTGCAGATCAGTGGCTGGGTCAGGATGCCTGAGGGCTGGGTTCACCTGCAGTGCTGGGTCCCCGTTTTAGGGAATTAGCTCGACCTGCCAGCCTGACTGAATGTATGGGGTGGGGTGGCAGTAAGGCATGTTTGCTGTTCTCTTTCTCTGTTTCTGTCTCCAAATATAGTAACTCATTTTTAAAGTTTTACATTTTAGGAGCATGAGGTCATGTTCCATGAATATGTTTAATGTTAAGAATGATTTCTGGGATGTTTGCAAACCACCTACTGTTCTCCTTCCCGGGGAGAGGGGGCCCCAATGGGTGTAGGCATTTACGTGCAGGGTGCTGCTCACTCCTGCACAGGAGCAGGACTCCTCCTCCCCCTCCATCTGCATCTCAGGAGCTCCTGTCCACTCACCAGAAAGACCTGGGCATGGCAGTGACCAGCACAAGGCCTTGGTAAGGAGCTGATACTGCCCTAGCAGCACATCCACAGTGTCCCTGCTGGTGCCACCAGGCAGACTGCGAGGCTTCATGGTCTTCGTGTGTCAAAGGCGTGGGAACTCACTGCTTGAAATCTATAAAGTTTCCCTCTTAAGCACGTAAGAGTAAATCTCTTTTTTCCCCCCCTTCTTTTTGCAGGTGGAGTTGTTTTGGGTGCAGGGTTATGGAAAATGTAGTACCTGCTTCCCACTGTGTCAAGCACAAAAGTGCAAGTTTTCAGTCTTTGCTCGGGTGAGCAATTGTGATTGCAAAGTCAGCCTGGAGTGTGGTTTCTTGATTTGTTTTTTTTCTTTTTTCTCATGCAGAGCTGAGCAGTCGTACCTCTCTGTTAATGCAAGGTTTTGATATATGACATAGACGTGAAAAGTAGACATTGAAGAAATGTTTACCTATTTTGATGCTGGATTGGGGATCAGTTATTATAGTTAAAAAGTGAAGATTAGTCAGTAGAAAATTTAGCATGACATTCCGCATTATGGTAGTTATAGCAAGTTCTATTTTACTTTAATATAAATAGGATAAGTTATTAATTAAGAGCTTCATTTTGCACATCAAACTTAGGACACATAAGGCTTCTTTCATAAACATTTCTTTACAGTGGGAATTGTGTCAGTGGCCCACAATAATGGGAAAATAACTTGTGATTAACTATTTGCTAATTGAGTACTTTGACTTTTTTGCCAAATAAATTATACTGTAGAACAAGGCTTTTAAGCTTTTCCAGCACAGAGTGCTGCAGAACAAACCATAGGGCAGGAAACCCTCATGCACCACCTCACACACCTCTGGGTAAGAAGAACCAAGACTGGTATGTGCAAAGCATCTTGGACAGAAAACATCCAGATGGTATTTTTGCAGCGTTCCTCTATGTGAAAGCTGAACAAGGCTAATGGAGCAGTACAGTTTTACTCTGCGATAAATTACTGTTGTTTGCTATGCAAATCTTATGATTGTAATTAGTCTAGGATTTGGACTGTTATGTACACTGATCTTTGCTCCCTCTGCTCATGGGAGCTAATTCTAATGCTGCAAAACAGCACAGCAAATGTCAAGTGCTGCTCAGACGCCGATCGTTTCTTGCTCAAAGTGGACGTTCTAGAAGGAATGATTTACCTCTGCCTTCACAGGGAACATAATTGTACCGCAGGCATCTTGTGGGCCACTGAAGTGTTCAGGTACTGTAAAGTCTCTCTTGAAAATAGAGGTTGGAGAAAACGCAGGAAGGACGTCCTGATAGGCATCTAATTTTTAGCAAACTGGTTTTAAAAAGTGATGTTCTGCTGCTGATTGGTTAAGGAGCTGGTGGCATGTCTGAGCTATCATGACAGTGATTGTAGTTCCTAGTATGGTTATGTATAGCTCCTGTTATCTCTGCAGCAGACTCTGTGTAACCGCAGCCTGTGGCTCCTTGCCCACGCTAATGAGCTCTCCCCGAGGCCGGGCTTGTGCCTGTGGGGGTGGCACAGTACTCGACAGTGCTGCTGTTTTGGAAACCAGTTTGTTGACTGTGCTCAAGTCCAGCTTGCCCAAGCTACTGTGCCAGCTTGGCTACTGTTGGCTGCGGGAGCTTGTCCCTGTGCAGCGTGGCTGGCCCCAGAGCCGTCTGGAGGACGAGGCAGGCTGGTCACTGAGGCTGCCAGGCTGTATAGTCTGAAGCAAAGGAGAACTGTCACCTAGACCTGGACTGGGGGGAAGAACCAGCATGGTGAGGACGGTACAGGTGAGCCACATTCGCAGCCCATTCACCTCCTTGGGAACATGGCTACCACCGTTCGGTCAGCTCATGTGGTCGGAGTGCATCCTGCAGGCAGTGGGTCTCACTTTTCTGATGACCCAAAGAGCCAGGGAAAGCCGTGGCTGCTGCCAACCATGCCTCTCAATATCTGGGAGAAGTGGGAGCAGATTCAGGCACAGGGATACCAGGCTTGGGGTGTACAGATGTGCCCTTCTGTTAGCCCCTCCAGAGGCAGTTTGTAGGGGGTTAGCACCTTGTCCTTGTGATTAAGGTGGTGGCTGCACACCTGCAACTTGGTCAGAGTCTGCACCTGCACCCGTGCCAGGCTCTTCTGTATGCCTGTCTCTCCCCTGCTGCAGTGAAGTTCAGCAAAGTAAAAATCTTAACAGCTACAAGATTTGTTAGCTTGTGTAGTTGTTTCTCTAGATAGATAAAAAAGCATGATTTGGAAGTTTTTCAGAATCACTGCAAAGACACAGAAAGAATGAAGAAATACCCTCTAGGGGACAATATAGCACTGTTGTTCTAAAGGTATAGTAAATGACACGATCTGTTTTTTAACAGCTTGTAACTCCTGTGAATCTCATTTATTTCTTTTTGTTCCCTACTCATCTAAATCACAGCAAAGCAGAGGAATGGTGGCAGTTTTACTTTTTCTTGCATGCTTGCACATGACCTCGAGCCCATTAATTTTGTTTGTGTAAATACAGTTTAAGGGAGCAAGGAAACTGCAAAAGCATTGAGGTACTAAAGTGCCCAACAAAAAGCAGAAGAAATCTTCTTCACAGAAAATGATTTTTCTAACCAAGTGTATTTCATTTCTAGTGCTAATACAACAAAATGTGTGTTGTTTCCGTGACTGGATGCTCGATATTTCAAAACAGAGTGAGTTCTGAGGCTGTTGTTGAAAAAATGCAGTTTACTTAATTAGCCAAGGTAAAAAGGGGTATAAAATCTGTGTAAGCTTTGCAAACCAGTGCTGTGCTGCAGCTATATATACATTCCTTCACCATCAGTAATTTAGCACTGATATACAAAGGATCATGACTTGATCTGTAGTTATCTCTGAGGAAGATTGTGAACTTGACCATTTTGCACTGTTAGTTTTGGGAGAGAAATTACGAAGATCCCTGTTCCCCAGGGTAGTCCCTGAAGTTATTCTGTTTGTAGTGCTCCAGTCCTGTGGTTTTGGTACACCTGGCAATTTTTAGAGCGCAATAAATTCTGAGTCAGGGTACTAACATGTTGGTGTGGAGTCAGAAATACTGTGCAGTGAATGTAATACCAGTATGCCTCTTAAATAACTGAAGTAATCTAGTTATCTTCAGGTCCCATGTAAAAAAAACCATAGAAAATCTTAGAACAAGCCTTGGGCGGCTCTGGATATTTCAAGGCATTGTGCAGCTATGCCAGGTCCCAAGGTGCTTAAAAGCACTTCCAGCTCTGCAGCTAATTTCATTCAGGGCTTTGTCATGCTGCTTAGGTGTGCTACCTGGGGAGCCATCTGTGGGACTGCTAAGCTCAGTGGCATGCTCAACACCTCTTCTGATGCAAAGCAGTCCCTGATTTTAGAGGAGTGCCTCCCCAGTACCCACCTGTGTGAATCATTTCAGACCTTATGTCTTGGATCTGGAGGACTAAGGGGGTTAGCTAATGAATTACTGCTGAGTTTGGAGGCCGATTCAAAGAATACCCTTTTCCCCTGCTTTCCTTTTCCCGCCTACCTGTGAGCTGCCCACCCTGGGGCCTCTGCGGTGGGCACTGCCCCGGGGAGGCTGAGAGGTTTGCTCAGGAGCTTGGTAGTGATGAATCACAGAGGTATGGCATGGATTGATAAGGTCGTGTACTTTACGATTAGACACATCCTTCCTCTAACAGCAGTTCTTTGTCTCCATTTTGCTTTTGGTAATGTGTTTTGGCAGTTTGCATACAATGACTCTCCAAGCAGGAGCTGTTTGACTTGAGACAAAGTTACTATTATTCTAGGTAAGCTCAGGAAGCCCTCCTAATTTTGTTATCCTCAGAAGGGTGACTTCTGGAATCTATTTAAAAGCCAATTAAGTTAAATCACCAAGGAAATTGTTTTTTCTCGAAGCCTAGCTGTAAAGGACTTTCAGGTACACAAACCAGTGTATAACAAGAAAAATATGCTTTGCAGCTGTATTGTTGTTTTTTGTGCATTTTAAGTGAGGGCTGTAGAGGGGCATGTTCTTTATCTGTAGCACTTGCAAAAAAAGTAATGTATTTCAGCTACTCATAGTGCAGGCGTGCAGCCTGGGAGCCATGGCAAAAGACAACTTACACGGTCCCCAAATTACTGAAAAATACAGACTATTGTAGTGCCTGCAGCCTGACGAACACACAGGTCTACCTCCTCATTTAAAATTGATGGAGCACCCAAAGAACTGGCTAGGAACACTTCCAGCTTATTTGGGAGATTTTGGACTAGACTATCAAGGTGTGTAATTTAGTCAAGTGCCTACATCTGTTTACAAACAAAAACCTTTTTGAGCTACCCTTAATATGTAATGGCATTTATGATGCTAGTGTCCTTTCTCAAAGACATCTCCGATGTCTCCCCAGGCAAAGTCTCATGAGCTTTCTATGCTTCTCTTGACCTCTCCTTGATTACAAGCCCCTGTCTGTGGTGAAGCCTCACCTCTTCTGCCCCAGTCTCTGCTACAGTGTCCTGTGGCTCCCTTGGACTCTCTTGACTGTGCTGGCTCCCCTCCTCTGCTCTGTATTGTTGCTTACTGAATAGACTTGCTCAGCAGAGTTTTCATGAGGAAAACAAAATGAGGTAGTCATGGATGACCAATACCAGCTTTTCCTTTTAACTCAGTCGTAAAGCACTGTTGGCTTACTGTTTTGGTTTCTGCTGTCTATAAAAATGTTCTGTGTAAGAAGTCCCCTTTTTCCCATCGCCCTGCGTGACAGCAGTGCCAAGATGACCTTCTGCTGGAAAGTCTCATTGCTCAGTTGTGTCGCTGCTCAGTATGGGTTTCCCTGGCAACCAGTTTGAGCTGCGCTGAACCAAAAATATCTCACTGTGCTGGGGGAAAGTCAGTTTGCAGACATGTATTTTTCTTTAATGACTTCTCTGGATGGTACATGTGTTCAGCCTGCAGATGTCATTATTGGAACCAGCAACTGGGAGATGTGGTGTGCCCCTTTTCCTTACTCCCATAGGCAGCGAGGCCTGCAAGAAGGCTGCCCTTGTGCGATTGTCAACTGAGTTGTGACTGTAAGACCCATCATACTTATTTTTCATGGTACACTGTGGGTCTTGTCTTCTACTGAGAATGGTCTGTGCATCAGACACAAAGTCTTCCTTGAATTCCTTGGATCTGTGCAAATTACAGGATTACATAATCACAGAATGGGTAAGGTTGGAAGGGACTAACCTTGCCATGTTGTTACTAACAGCTTTGTCCTTCTCATTTCTGGTGCATTTCGTATATGCACCTTGATTTATAGGTGAGCACACAATGAGCTCCAGTTTTGCTGCCGTCTCAGTCTTCAGAGGCACAGTTTGTGACATCTCCAATTGAACACATGTATAAATCTTTGGAGGTCAGGACTCAGCAATTTGCACACAAGAGAATGCACAGACTGGAGGTGTTATTTCAAACCTTCCTAATTCAGTTCTTGCAGATAATCTTTTCACTAACTTATGTAGAACACTGGTGTGAAGAAAAGCATTAGTAATTCCAGATGTGTTCTCAAGGTGACAAAATTAGAGGAGATTAAATTTGAAAGTAGTATGCCATTTTTAGTAACAGGTTCCCTTTTCTGGATTTGTAGGGTGTGAGGATTGTGGTAGAAGCCTTGTAGGAGAATGCAAACTCCACGGACCACTCATCAGGGCTAAAGATAGGGTTATTCCCAGCCGAGCCCGTCTCACCCTACCTCACTACCTCACTTTGCGAGTGTTGGAGCTGCAAGCTGGAAACCAGCAGAGTAAGTATTTTAGCTCTTTTTCCCACATTTGAGAAAGAGGAGGCAAAATTACTAGCACTGGCTTGTTTTCATGAGGCATAATCATTGGGCATTAGCAGTATGAAGACTGCTTTATTTTCAGCTGGGCACAGCTAGAGCTCACAGTCAGCTACTGTTTTTTATGACTGATTTCTACTAACTTAGAAGCACAGACTGATGGCAGGACATTAGCCAGAACTGGTGTGACATTTAGCTGTGAGCAACCAGCTAGCTCTGTTCAGTCAATTCAAGTTTAATGAATGTTGAATTTGTATCTAATAGTAACAGCCATGCACTATTACTTTTTTTTTAACCCCAAGCATGTAAAACAGGAAAGAGTACTCAATAAAAAGAAAGAAACAAAATGGTAAATGATATCACTCATCCACCCCCTGCAAACGCAAAAGTTCACAGTGGGGTAATTTACATTTTGCAGCATCTTCAGTTCATACTTTGGAAAGACTGTTGTTTCCTTCTGAAGGCAAGGCAATTCAAATGCCCAGACTCGAACAAGGAAAAGATGTCCTTAGTGCACAAATTTTCCACAGGTACCTGTGTAAAAGTAGTCCTGCCTAGATTGCATTTCAGAAAGAGAATGACAAGGTGTCTGTTCTGCCACTCCATTGATATGAGTGTTGCAGAATAATGTTATGTTTTTATAGATCCTCTCCACTCATATCGGGAGAGAACAACCTCTCAGATTATGCCAACAAGGAGAGCACTATGATAACGTCAGTTTGTAGATTGAAGAGTAGCAACACAATTGTGTTGCATACTCAGTTTAATGTCCTGTCATGGACTTTAGGCACTTTTGCATTCAATGCAGTACCCATTTAAAAAAAAAATATCGGTACCTATTTACATCCTTTTTAGGTTCTTCACATTAGGGTTTACTTGTCTAGAAGAAGAATCTATGTGTTCTGCACTGTTTGTTTATCTCCATTTTCACAGCTGTAAATGTGTAGGAAATTGTGATGTCTATATTAATATTAGATTGGTCTCTCTTTGTTCACAGTCCTTGGTGTATTTGCAAAGAAAGTAATACAGAAGAGAACACAGTTTGGTCCTTATGTTGGTCAACTGTCTACAAAACTGACCTGCTATGATGAGAGCAGGCTAGTCCTGCAGGTAAAAACCCACTGACATTCTATGAAGTGCGTATATGTCTTTAGCAGTTCATGTGTATTTATGTATTTTAGTCAGTCAATTTGCCAACTGATCTAGTTAATTAACTGTGCTTTTGATCTGTAAGTATGAATGTAAATCACATTATTAGGCAATACAGCATAACCTGAAGTACCAATATGTTCCTGTATGTTGTGTTTTCTAGAATTTTGTTTTTCTGCTTTCTAGTTTTACCATTTTCAGAATGTTGGACTTCTCAGTCTAACAGCTCTTAATAAACTTTTCACAGAGCCTGGCTACTGAACTGTCTTCCCAGATAACACAAAAGGATTTGTGCTTTACACCCTGCCACTGGGAGGTTTGAGTTTGTGCACTGGATTAGAGATGATGGCAGAAATATGCACTAAGGCACTTGCTTAATAGGGAGGAACAGTGCAGGGATGGGGAAACATTTCTTAATAATGTGTTTATATTATATATAAACTTTGACACACAGTGCACTACTCAGTTTATGTAGTCAGATTGTTTTTTAGTGCTGGTACCATCTGTTGCTGCACACACAGATTCTAATCATCTCATCTGGACCATGACACTATTGTTCACACTTTATGCAGCAAAAATAGTGGCCTCACAGGACTGGCCTAGCTTAGACATGCACATCCTTTACCACAGGAATTCCTTGGGAGCGATAGCTGATTGTAATCCTCTAGGTTCCAGTCTTTGCATTTTGCTGCATGGGGCCATGCCTGAGCACACATCTTGTGTCATACAGCAAGTCCATGGTCAAGTCACAGCCTCTGTCAGGGCTTCCCAACAGGTCATGGTTCTTCCACAGTTTGTATTTCATATCAGGCCCTCTCACCCCCCAGTAGAGAGACACCGGCAGCAGCTGTCCTGTGACATGCTTTATGTCTTTGTACAAGCTTTCTCCAGAAGCTCAGGGCTAGAAAACAGTGTGTTGTGAAGAAAATACTTCCATAAATCTGTTTGAGAGCAAAAGTAATAGCTTCAGTAGTTGCTGTAAACTTCATTTGCTCATGGAAGTCATGGGAATGATCTGCCAGGAGAATAACACTGCCAGGAGAATAATCTGTGCAATTTTCATGGCATATTGTCACCAGAAAGGATTTGCTCTTCTCCATAACTAAGTTTCTTCAGTTTTTTTATGAGACACTTTAATTCTTACAAATGTAGAAAACGTACTTCTCTAACAATGGATGGATGAGCTAAGCACCCAGTTCCTTCCTCTTCACCAAGCCATTGTAAACCACACCCTATCCTCTATCACTCAGCACCGTTTGCTTAAAAGTATACAGTGATAAGCACAGCTCTGGCTGATGAATGGACTGTTTCTTCAGAAGAGGAGATTAGAGTCCCAGATTTCCTACATGACAGCAATAGCTGCCTTGACTTCTCCCTAGCATGAGTATGTGACCAAACTTGTCCAACAGGCAGGTGTTTTCATCGGAAACGTGATGCAGTTAGATAAAATAGTTCCCAGAAGCAATGGAAATGCAACTTTTTTTTGCAATTAATTACTCAGTTATATGGCTAGTAGAACAGATACATGCTGTGCTCACATCTGTTGTGCAGCTTCGTTGGTCAATGTTTGAGACACTATTGCAGAAAAGCAACTGTCTTGTTGGAAGACAATACTATTTCCCTCACAGAGGCATCTTCTTGGAAGGGAATCTGGGAAGAATGAAGTAAAGCAAAAAGAAAGAGATCTTTCTGGCACAGTTGTTCATTTGTATTTACTTTTGCTTGTTAAGGGGAAAAGGACAAGACTGTTAAAATGCCATTATATTGTATGTTACCTCTCTGAACTTATTACACAAGTTATACAATTGTTCCATGAAAAATGTAGCAGCACTGAAGTTTGAGATTATCAAGTACTCAGGAAGTAGATTAAGGCATAAAGCTTATCTTTCTACCTGCCTGCACTTAGTTCTTATAATATTATCTCTATATAACATAAAAATGATGAAATATAAACTGGAAGTACATACAAAGCCCTACAGTTATTTTAGTAGCAGGGTGCTCAGCAGGTATTCGTTCGTCACTTTCTTTTGCAGTTAGTATTCTTTAGGAGTGATCTATTTCAAAACAACTGCAATTTCAAAGGACATATGAGCAAGACAGGGTAAATAACTGATACCTGTGACTCCAAGTTAAAAAAACTAATGTGCTTCTATGCGGGACTTGGTTTTATCATGCTCATTCTTCCCCTTTGTTTCAGGTATTGAAAGATGGAGGGAAGTACTTTCTGGACACTCCCAATGAAGACTGTGGAAACTGGATGATGTTTGTCCGGCTAGCCCGGAACCAAGAAGAACAGACCCTTGTGGCTTATCAGCACTGTGGAGAAGTTTACTTCACAACAGTTAAGGTAGTTAAACTGACATTGCTTCACCTGTCATCCAAATGGAAATGTATAAGGAAGGTTCTGAAAGACCAACTCTTTTAAAGATGAAAGATTGATTATATTCTGCCAGCTGGATCTTTATTGCACACTACCTTTTATATCACTTAATCCGTTGTAAAGCAAGCAGTGTATGGGGTTTTTCAGTTAAGTTGGTGTGTACCTGCTGTTGTGGGTAGTGAAGAAACTGAGCAGAGGGAAACATAAAAATCTTTCCTGATGGTGGTGTTTAAACTGCATTTAGTAAAGTTTCTCAGTTTCAGATAGGTACATGGTAAGATTATCTAGCCTTGTTATATTTGACAGTTCTTCATTCTGGAAATAACAAACAAATTTCCTTTGCTTTATTACAGTTTTGGACATGTAGTGTTTTCTGAGCACATTACCATGTGCTCAGGAACAGGGTGTTAAGCAGAATCTTTATGTACTATTTTCGATGCTCATTAAATCCGAAGACTTAACTGAATAACTAAGCAATAACTTAGCACCATGCAATGTTGCCATGAAATGATCAGTTTATGTTAGAGATTCTGGACTGCATCTTTATCTGTGGAGAGAGAACAAAGTGGTCTCTATTTATAAATGACACTGGGACATACAGTCTTTTTAGTTGTTTTGTCCACTTTCTCAGGCAAAGTTTGTTTTAATCAGAAATAACTTTCTTGCATACTTGGGAAACTGAAGTCTATCTGTTGAACATAATGCTTGTGTATCATTGTGAACAACGTTAAAATGTGGAAAAAAAAAACGAGTGGATATTAGTCAAAAGAAGTTACTGTGGAATTAAAATCCAGCATTTCAATTTCATTTGGCACACATTTCTGTGCCATAGCAGTGTTTACTGTTGTTTCTCCATTTTTGTTTTTCCACCTGCTCACTAAGGAAAAATATTTACTGCACTGTGATGCTGAGAGAATAAGTTAATAGTGATAACATTTCACACCCTCAAAGTAATTTATAACAGTATGAAGAATATTTGGGGTTTGATTAATATTAAAATAATTATTAGGGGGATAAAAGAAAAATGTGAAGCAGTATATGCTATTCTGAGACATATTTAGGCTGTGTTTGAGATTCTCATGCAGTCCATACCATTTGAGATTTCAATATGATTTTAAGATTGCTTATAAGATTGACAGGATTACTAATACTATATTTGGGACGCATGAACTTTTCCGAGAAGTAGTTGTTATGAACTGGTAACTTACAATTTCCAGTATAATTTAAGTACTATTGAACCGGCTCTCTGCTGACTTCAGCAGAACCCTGCTTATTGGCATTAATGGAGAGTTGTATCCTATATACTCACTTAGGGCTGACTATGAAGATATTTTCTTAAGATATTTGTAATGAAGTATGTTAAGTTGGGGACAGGATCGGCTCCTTTCTCCACTGTTTTTACAAAAAAAAAATAGGATTTTGGTGACATGAAACTATAACTACTAAAGCATACATGTAAGTGACATACTAACAGTACCATTAGCTGCCTTGTTGACCTAATGGCTGCAGCCTTTACTTTTAAAAGGTATACATTGTGAGAAAGTAAAAGTCATCCATGGTTGTTGTTTGATCCCAGGATAGTTTCACATGGGCACTGTAGTAGTTTTCTTTTATTCTCACAGATGGCACAGAATAAAAGACAACTTGTAGTGGATTTGGATACTGATGTTTAATGTCAGTTTTACTGAGATTAGAGCTCTTACCTTACTTGACAATTTCACACACTGATGCACTTGCCCTCCAAAGTCACATTGACCAGGTCTCAACTTCCCGCACGGAAGATAGTTGCTGGTCCTGTAATTTTGGGCGGAAGGTCATGACAGTGTCATGCTGCGCAGTTGTTTGTGGGTACCAGTCTCAGGTGTCACTGGCCGAGGTCGTAGGACATCCTCAGACATTTGTACCTCTGAAGCTCCCCACAGCTTGGTTTTCTCCATCGAAATAGACTATGTGGAGGAGCACAGTGCATGATCAGCCTCGTAGTTAATGGCTCTGCCTCATGTCCTTAGTTGAGTGGAAAATTCAGCATGTACCATTTCTGTTTAGGCCAGGTGTTATCAAAACGCACAACCAACCCATACTGACTGTAGTTAGCAAGCAGGCTTGTGCTTGGGAGTCCAAAAATTCAGTTTTCAACATTATACACAAAATTATCCCTCACCTCTCAGCATTCACAATCTAAATTGTCTTTACCATGCTTATCCCACACTGATGTTATAAAATAAGTGCATTTTATGATGTCACATTTTGTAGATTAAGACTCAGCTGCTCTCCTCTTGGGCTAGTTTTTTTTTCAGTGACACAAGTTTAGCTTAGTTAAAATAAAACTACAAACTGCAGTGCAGTTTGGCTCTACCCCTGTAGCAGCAGTGTTGGGTTTTATTATAGATGAAGAAAATTGTGTACAGGGTCAGGGAGTCATATAAATCATGACCCCAAAGTTTAGTTTTCTCCTTTGCTTTTAAAGAACTAACAGATCTTTAGCCAGTGAGTGTAATCACTCCTCTCTTTTATTTGCTGTTCTATTGACTGAAAGTATTTGTCAGAAGAGGTCATAGTCCAGTCCAAGGAAAGATTTGGGCAAGCATGACTGGATGGGAGACTGCAGATTATGGGCTCCCTTAATCCTGTTGGGGGAAGGCTTCAGTGGAAGGAGGGGAGAGTTACAATAAAGCACACGCTTAGTGAGCCTGACACATCAGAGCCAGCACATGGAAACATGCCAATTTGAGTGGCAGTCCACATATTGATCGGCTCTGCACCCATGCTCAGTGTGACATATCCAGCTTGGCATCTAAGCTGTTGTGTGTTCATGATGGGTTTTTCCTTTGTCTGTACCCTGCAGTTAAGTGTTGTGTCCAGTGGGCTTCCAGACATCAAGGAATGGGCATGGGATATTGCTTGGAAAGACTGCTGGATATCTGAACATCACAGACAAATACATCTCACTGAGCAAAGGTCATGAGGATTGAGGCATCCCTCCTTCTATTGCCCCTACCCCCCAAATCTCTGCACAATTCTGCTTTTAGGAACAGAAAGTGTTAAGCCCTAGTGGGTAAAAATGCTCAAAAAGTGCTTGAATCTTGAAACTAAGTTACCAATAATTTAGACAGAGTCAAAGAGTGCAGTTTGGGTAAGGACAACAACTGGCACACCCAATTTTCCATATTATTTGGTTTGGGAAAATAGGCACAAGTAAATATGTGCTATATTTTTTCCATTCACAGCCAATTGAACCCCACACAGAACTGAAAGTATGGTATGCTGCCGATTATGCCAAGTTTATGGAAGCTTCCGCAGTCTTCATTAAAGAAGAATCAGATGTCTGTCCTTTGCCTCCAGTAGCAGTAAGTACCCCTAATCTGCATTCAGGCCATCACTATACATAGTAAATTATAGTTTATTTACATGCTTTCTCTGTTTATGTAACTCTGGTCATGCAAGGTTAGACTATGGAGTAGTTGGCTAACACAAAGCCAAGAGCAGTTTTAACCAAACAACTACTCAGAGAAAGGCTGCTCTTCCTCTCCTATGTTTGTAATCCAATGGAGCCATTAGATGTAGTCAGAAATAAGAGACACCGCTCGATGTATTGGGAAGACTAAACACTGGCACTAATTCATGCATAACCAAGCAGTCCAGCCTCAGACTTCTTTCACCATTTCCCCTTGTTATGCTCTGACCAATTGGTCAGATTATCCACTGATTATTTCAGTCTTTCCTGTGCAACAACCCTTCTCTTCTAATCCCAATACCTTCCCCTCTGATAGCAGAAGTCCTTAAACTGATAGGAAAAACTTGTTAAGTGTTGAAAACATGGCTGTGAAAATTGATAGAAGGAAATGTGAAACAGGGAATACAAATGAACTGGGAATTCATTCTTCAAGAAGGCATATGAGGCCTTCAGAGTGTGCCCCAAAGGAAGGTGTGAGAGAGCCATAGCATCAGATACGAGTAACAGAGAGGAGGGCTCAGTCTGGAAATAAAGATGGAGTGGACACAGCCTTACCATGCTCTCCAGAGCAAGCTAGCCCAGGAGCAAGGGAAAGTAAAGTCAGTTTATGAGAAGCTTACATAAAAGGTAGACACAGCTGAGGAAGTACATTGTCATGTATTAATTGGAAGTACATTTCATCAGCAATTGGAGTTTTTTTGTATTTGTTTTTCATTAGAAATTTTATAATGTCAGTATTTAAAGTGAATTCAACTGAATCCAATAGAGCTCTTATTTCCACAGAAATAATACTTCCAAATAATATACTGTATAAAAAAACCCCAAAAACCAGAAATAATTTAATACCTCTAATTCAGGATAGGCTTGAGATCCCTAAAACCAAAATGTTTCTTATTCGGTTAATGAAAATCTAATGCCAAATGTCAAGCTAAGTGAGGAAGCCTCTCCTGGAGACATTGACCATTGCTGTCTGGTAAAGCATGGAATCCGTCCAAAACACAGGGAAATCCTGTATGGCTAAACTACATTAGTGTGCAGAAAATCAGACATTTTTGTGAGGTTGCAATAGCAGATAAATTATGTCAGTCTAAAGTACAATTTTCAGCTTCCTTTATAAGTAATTTCATAAATGCAACAAATGTAGAGACTTTGAAATTCAGTAAGTGCAGATAAACAAAGATGAAGGACTTAGGACTGTTACAGTAAATGCTAAACAAAACCATGTAAATCAGTATTTAGCCAACCTTTTTTTTCCTTCGAGTTTGTATTCTTAGAGAGAATCTATTGTCAGTTGAACACCTGTGTGGTAGTACATAGAAGTAACTATTGCCAAAGACAGTAATGGATATGGGAAAGCCCAGGCGAAGATCGGTGAGAAGAATATGACCTTTCCTTAGAATGGCCAATAAGAAAGAACTGTTTCTATTCTCATTGCAGAAAGAGCCTGTAGACCCTTGGATATGCTCCAGTTGTGGAAGCACTTTTGCAACTTTTGCTCTGCTGGAATCTCACCAGTGCATCCATAAAGACCGAGTCCTTCCTACGAGGTTCAGACCACCAAATAAATTGGGACCTGTAAAAGCAAAAAGCAAACTCAAAGGGAAACTGAGAGGAGCGTCATTAGGCAAAAGCATTACTCAGTGCTTTGGGACCATTTCCTGTTCCTCTGCTGCGAAGTTTAGCTGTGCCAGCTCAGGAAGCACTTGTGATGCTCTTGTGAGGTTTATACCTAAATGGAGAAATGGTCGGTCTTCACTGCTGAAGGGAAAAGAAGTGAAGCAGCCAGACAGTTACCCTTGCCGACTCTGTGGGAAGATATTTGATTCCTTTGACAAGCTCACGGTCCACACTTACACGCACAAAGGGGAGCGCCCCTACAAGTGTTCACAGCACGGATGCACAAAAGCCTTCATTTCCAAATATAAACTGCTCAGGTACAGCTCTGAAGGCATTCCTTTTCTGCTGGATGTGAGGGGTGTTCTAGTGACAGTTAATCCCTGAGTTCCAGGTTTTATTATTCTTGTTTGGGTAGAATTGGAGAAAACTAGTCTCCCTTAATTGTGGTGGCTACTCAAAAAGACTGTGTTGAGCAGTTTTAACCTACTCTATGATTGATGATTAAAAACTTTCCCCCCCAAAAAAATTTTAGGGTTTTACTAATAACCTGGGAACTTGAAAAAAGGCCTTCCTTCAAGGATGCCGGTGTTTTCAAGTCTTGAATCTGCGAGAGTAAATGTACTAGAATAAATGTAAACACAAATAACTTTTTTGTGTGTGTGTTCTGTTTTTTTGTCCTAGGCACTCTGCTACTCATTCTCCACAGAAATCTCACCAATGTGGCTACTGTGAAAAGACCTTTCACAGGAAAGACCATCTAAAGAATCACCTTCAGACTCATGACCCTAACAAGATGGCCTTCAAGTGTGAAGAGTGTGGCAAGAAGTACAACACCAAGCTAGGCTATAAGAGACACTTGGCTCTTCACGCTGCCACCAGTGGGGACCTTACCTGTAGGGTATGTGCCCAAGAGTTTGGCGGTACTGAGGTTCTGTTGGAACATCTCAAAAGTCATGCAGGGAAACCAGCTGGCAATATGAAGGAAAAGAAACATAAATGTGACCACTGTGAGCGTCACTTCTATACCCGCAAAGATGTGCGGCGTCACATGGTGGTTCACACAGGCTGTAAAGACTTTCTGTGTCAGTTTTGTGCCCAAAGGTTTGGGCGGAAGGACCACTTGACACGCCATACCAGGAAGACTCATCCACAGGAACTGCTAAAGAGCAGGTTGCAGAACAGTGACTCAGTGGGTCTCCTTGACCAGCTTTTTTCATACAGACTGAAGGAAGATGCCAGCATGCTGTCCCCTCTTCCTGAAAGGGTCCCTGTGCAGAATGATATTGTGAATAGTTCAGAATCAGAGGAATACAACTGTTCACATCTTCATTCCCAACCAAGCTTACAAACTGCTCTTCCTCTTGAACCTTCTCCTCACTTGCAAAGGATGGGCTGTGCAGACAGCCTTCCAGCTGTCCATCCCACACCATGTTCAACAGCCGTCCCTACCAACCTGAACCTTCATCAGCCTAATAAATATGACCTTAGTTCTACCTCACTTGCAGCAGGATCCCTCAAGAATCTACCAATAAAAGTGGATGTTAAAGGTTACAATGTACATCTTCTCGAGGACCTGCCGTTACCAGAACCTCAGTCTCTTCACAAAATCAGTATGGAAGAAGCTTCCTCAGGGCCTGTAGGGGATACTAACAAGTACCCAGTGCACAAAGAGACAGAGGCAGCAACTGAAACTACAAGTCTGCCTTTCATGGATCTCACTCATGTGATGAGTTTCTGGCAGCTCCCACCAGGGGACAACCAGAACACTATTGGGGACTTCACAATGGCATTTGGCCCAGAGGAACCATCACACAGGCTGAATGGCCTTGGCCAACAGCAAGGTCTTCAGCTAGCAACTGGTGGGATGGCCCTAAACCAGCTGCATCATTTTCCTCGCTCCTTTCCATCCACTACAAATTCTGTAACCTTGCCTCATTTTCACCATGCCTTCAAGTAACTATCACCCTGTGTGGGGTTTTTTCCCTTTTTTTTTTTTTTTTTTTTTAAGACTGTGCTTCTTACTTAAATCTGTTAGGATGGGGTGGTTTTGGTTTTGTTTTGTTTTTAAGAAAAACTGCTCCAAATGTTTTCAAAGCACATTATGAACATGGTAGTTAAATTCAGGATGTTAATAAATAAGAAGCTCTATTTTTCATACTACTATTAGTTTTTTAGCATATGACAACAGTAGAACTAACATATTTCCCTCAGCTCCCTCTATATTTTTGTTGTTACCTTTCATGCAAACAACTGAATAAATATCTTCAACAATAGAAAAGTATCACAACAGGCACAATAAAACTGTGGCTGCTGCAGTAGCAGAAATAAGGTTAGGGTGAATGGGAAGAAGGGGGAAATCACAGAAAAATCATTTTAATGAGCCATAAATCACAGCAAATTTGTACACATGGCAAATGTAACAAACAGATTATCAACATCACATAGATTTCTGTTAAGCACTTAATTAATGAAGTTTATTAATCTTTAATTTAAATCAGAATCATTCCAAGAGTAAATCTTACCTCCTTGTTTCACTTTTTTCAAATGAAGATCATCACTATTATGATTATGTTTAACTAGATTTTATTTTCTGACATGCAGTTCAGCTGTGTGCATCTCATGCCTTTTCCCTTGGGCTGGAGGTAACTATCACTTCTGAACGACTATGTAAGAACTGCTATCTTGTATATGTGCAGTTTTCAGAATGGAAAGTGAATTGTCTCAAAGGTTATAACAAAACTTTACTTTTCATTTAGAGCCGGATCTGCCAAGGTATCAGGCACTGCTTTCTCTCTCTCTCTAGTAAAGCACTTAAACATTTGCTTAAACTTAAGCATTTTCTTCCACAGGGTCAACAGCTTGATTAATTTAACATTTAATAAAATATAATGCTTCCTACCTAAGAAGCCTTTATTCACCTTTTGTTGATAAAAATGGCCTTTCTTTAGTCTGGAAAATGATTATTAATTGTAACCATCTGAAACGTGGGCTTTCAGAAAGCAAACCCTGGCCCAGGGGTGCCTGCACCCAAGCAGGACCTCTCTGGGGCCAGGGGCATGTCCACGCACATCAGGGCTGTGGTGGTGAGCTGACACTGGGCCAGGGTCAAAAACAGGGTCAGAACCTGCCTCACAAGTGTCACCTGAAATTAGCGGGTGTGATAACAGTTCAGGCCATTTTAATCATGGGATTTTCCCTCAGTAGCACTGGGACAGCTACAGTTGGACTTCCAGCCTTTGTTTCTTCCAAACCAGAACCATGGGGACTTCCGTTTTGTTTCCTAGGGTAAATTGTCCATGAATATTTCCAGTTGACAGTTTGTTGGTGTGACAGTCCTAGCACCTGCTGCATGAATGAGCAGAAATTGCAAAAACCACATTTCCTGATAGATGACATTATTAAAAAAAAAACCAAACCAAAACCAACAATCAGACTCTTCACAATTCGGTTTCTTACCTAAACCATAGTTAAAAAAAAATAATCCTGGCATTAGTGGATGATGCAGTGAGTAATGGATTCTGTTGCTGCTAAAACAGACACAAAATTTCTGAATCTGAGTAAATTCTCAAACCCCAAGAGCTACTCTCTCATTAAATCCAAAAAGAGTTCATAGTACCTAATGATCATTACAAATGTAGCATGAAACATTCATGTTCTCTTCTCCCTCATTAATCACAGGAATATTTTCAGACAGGTTCAAATAAAAAGTAGTTTTTAAGTTATTTCTGGTTTGGTGTTACTGAGCTACAATGACATTGTACAACTTCAATGATCTAATATTCTTAGAAGTTTATTGGTACTTGGATTAAGGAAAGGTTGTATTATTACAGTTCATGCAAGAATATGTTCTGCAGATACAATGCTGAGGGGTGTTTTTTGTTACGAAAATTTTTGGCATCAGGCAAACCAAAAGGAATCTTAAGATCATTCTTGTAATGACAACAGCAAGACGAAGAGCAGGCGCTGCATAGTCACACCCAGTTAAGAGTTATTTAAATTATGAGTTCCAGAACAGAGAAAAAGTTGTAATCAATGTTACATGCATATTCTACAGCTAGGCTCTTATTTTCCTCTGAACTTGGAAAGGTCTGTTTATATTCACTTACTGCATTGTTTTCCTTGTTTGTGCAAACTGTATTCACTTGTCTTCATCCAAACTTCTGTATGTACCTGTAAAAAAAAAAAAAACAACAACTAAACCACAACAAAAAAAACTACTCAATTTTGTAGTGTTGCCTGATCATATACACATTTTGTCATTTTGATTTGTGCTTTTGTAAGAGGTGTAAATAATTACTGAAGTCCTTGTCCTTGAATTAAAATGTGATGTTAAGAAGGAATCATTATGCAAACACTGAGCTAAAGTGGCACCCGCGTTCTTTCTGCTGTCTTTCAGCACTCTGTAGCAGAGTGCCTGAGCTCTGAGCTGTCAGAAGAGGTGCTGCTGCCTGAACTCAGCCTCTTCTGAAATACAGAATGATAAGCAGCTGTCACCAATGCATATCTAGCTATGGGTTAAAGACCAAGTCTCATTCAAATAAAATGAAAATTACCACTTTTGATGCATTTTAAAATGCTTAACAAAACATACAATGATGGTGTTGGCAAGTAAAACAGAGAAACAAACCTTAAATGTGTAGTACTGCAGCTTTAACCTGTCAGCCCATTCAAGTTTCTTTTTCCAGATTCTTGACATCATAAATGTCGTGAAAGCTGAGCATGTCCCATCACAAAGGAAGGCAAGCTATTTCAAAAAGTTATATTTTAAATAAAATTGTTTTAAAATTCTCACAGCTGAAGAGATACCCCCAAGTCATCTAATACTGTAAGTAGGGCTGGACTTTCTCACCACTTTTGCTAGGGGGACCTCTGTGACCATTTTTGAGAGGCCTCCAGTAGTTGAAGCTGAAGAATACTTTGTTTCTAGGCAAACAAATATTTTGGGCTCAGTAGACCAGCCTGCTGTGGGCTTGAATATCACATTGCTTAAAGAGCAGTAGTTTCATTTTGGCAGGGGGCAGTGCCAAGAGAAAGGTGTGGAGACAGCAGCAAGCTCACCTGGGCTTACCTGTGGTGTCTGAGGGGATGGGGCTGCAGCAGGCGGGCAGGCAGGTCTGACTTCAGGCAGTGACAGGGGAGAAGGCAGCAAGAGCTACAGGACATCTCTCTGGTGGCACTACCTTTGGCTCATGCAGGGCTGTGACAGTGGCAGTGTGAGGAGAGGCAACCTCACGTACACTAGGGGTACAGTGGAGGAAAGCAGCAGCCCAAGCAGTGTCCAATCCTCCCTCCTCTCTGGCACAGCCAATTTCTCCTCTAAATATGAGAGGAGAATCCAAGAGCAGAGAGCTGGCATGGAGAAGGTAAGGTAGACCATGGAATACCAGCTAAGAGATGAAACAGAAAGATCTGGGAGATCTTAGGACATTTTACCTCCCATCCTAATAGAGATAAAAATACTTTTTTATCTAAACTCTGCTTGAAAATCTGTAGAAGCAGAGCAGTATGTGGTGATAAAACAGAATTACTACAATCAAATGATACTAACAAATAACAAAATTTAGTAAACATTTGGTGTCATACGAAAACGTGTACTCATTTTATGAAAGAAAAAAAGGCATGTAAACCTGCTGAAATAATGTCAAGAAGCTAAAATTATACTACATTGAACAAAAGACTGCACCCTCTATGTAAACACAAGTAGTTTTATTGCTAAGTTCCATCCTCTATCAGAAACGATGTTAATTTCTTTTTCCTTCTATTTTATTTACCAGCTTTTTCTCTTGGGACTTTCCATTTTCTTAATCAATGAGCTGCTGTTAATTCCAGAGAATTTTGCACTGCCGGTCTGAACTATGATGTTACATTCCATAAATTAATGATTGGTTCATTTCTTGCTAATGGAATTTTTAAAATTCTGTTCTTCAGTACACCGTTCCTGCCCTTATATTTTTTGTAAGATACTAGAAACTAAGCTGTGAAATCAAACACTTTTGTACTCAGACAGAAAATAATTAGGGGACACACACAACAACAAATACAGTAAAACTTGCTCTAACTTTTGAGGATTCATTTATTTTTTTTTAAAGAAAGCAACTGTGGTAACATTGCACAGGATAGTGGGGAATGTGTTTGGGTTTTTTTTCCCCTCTTCTTTCTGGATTTTAAGAAAGGCTAAGCAGCACTGCTTTAGTATATTGTGGATAATGTCATGCCTGCTGTTTCTAAGAGTCTAGCATAGGACTTATGTTTGCTTCAGTATCATCCTTTCTGTATTTATCTAATTATTATTGGCTAAAGCCTAAGTAGAGTTTAATTAAACTCTGTAAAGTCTGATATTTCCTATTGTTGTGTCCAACTACTTTTAATCTTTGTTTACTTTTGAAGTATTTAATAGGTAAGAAAATTCCTTATGGATTTTAATGGAAAGCCTTAATGAAAATTATTAAGCTAAAAAAACCCTACATGTTGCCTCATTGAAAATTTGTGCAAGGTGATCCAAGGCTGACAGTGGATCAAGTGGCCAAAAAAATAAGGGTAGGCCTCCACAATATTTCTGTCTTATTAATCAATTTCTAGAAGCAGTTTAAGTGTTTAATGCAAGAATGAGGTTTGGGTTTAGTCTGAACTTGAAGTGCTTTGAAAAAGATGCACAGTATACACCACCATTTATCACATATCAATCACTATCATTAATCATTTTATTGTTTACTGAAAGATTCTATTAAATATTTACATGAAATTCCAGAATGTTCACTTGTCTTGTTCAATATATCAAAGCATTAGGGGAAAGGAAAAATAACATGGTACTGGATCTTTCTACATTTTGTTAAACCATTTAATGAACCCATGGTAATAGCAATCCCCTGCAGGCAATCATTTAATTAAATCTTGGCAACTAATACAAATACTCTCACAATCAGTGAATTTCAGTTTGCTTAGTTTATTGAACGTGGTAGCTGTAGAACTTCAGGCAGAAGTGGTACTGGAAAATTGTGTTGCTTGAGATCTTCCATAACGTGTTAGAAGAAAGCCTTAACACATCCTCGCCAACCAGCCACTCTATCTTCTGTTGTCCATTTGTGGTCTAAAAGCAGCAACAAGACATATACTTGCTATTTCCTATTATAGAAACAGTTTTTATATTTTACTCCATTTTATCTAAGAAAATTAAACCTCTATCCCTGGGAAGGTGATGGAGCAGCTCATCCTGAAAACCATTTCCAGGCAGATTAAGGATTTATTTACACCATTCAAAGCCAGTTTCTCACATCTGCTTTCTCAGCTAAAAAGTGCTCTTGAATAGCACTGAAACTGATCCTTTGCCTGCACAAAGTGCTCTGTAAAGCACCTGGCAAAGCTCAAATTCTACAGAAAATGCAGCAGCTGCCAACAGTCCAGCACCTGCAAGCTCACCCAAGCCAGGCCTTTCCACAGTTCCGCTGTGCTCTATTTTGGATGCCAGTGTGGATGCCTGTCCTGGGGACTGCTGGAGGCAATGGCTGTCCCAAGCCTCTGTAAACTGGCTGCAACTACAACCCCAGTGATACCTGGACTCGCCAGTATCCCTAGGGAAAAGAGGTGTCTCCTCCCCAAGCCTGCTAAGCCCCAGGTTTCAGAGTTCAGTGGCTAAACTTTTAAGAATGGTGATGGCATCAATAAGTCCCTGTTGCTGGTCTGCCAGACCCTGCATGGTAACCTTAAGAGTTATTATACTGTTAACATAGTCACAGGTACATAGTCACAGGTAATCTGGGGAGTGGAGAACACCAGATGAGACTACTGGGTACTGACAGCAGTTTTTCCTGCAGCTGGTAAAGTCATGGAGGTAGGTGGAGCTCATAATAGCACCATGCCCATTGCACTCTTCCCCACAACTGAAGGTACCAGGCACTGACCAGCAGCAATCAAGGACAGCAAAACTGCACATAGAAGACCCCTGCAATGACTTGGAATGTGAGACTCTGTTTTGTGCACATTTCTCTTCATCCCATGCTCCAAGCACTCTCACAAGCTCATCTCCCAGGCTCAAAATACCTTGCCAGCTATAAGGAATAATTCTTGGCTACATTTTCTGCTGGGATCTCATATTCTGCAGTTGTATACATGTCACAGGGGTGCAAGATGCTGATCACCTGAGCCATCCCCTGGAGCAATAGCACCACGACCACCTCAAACAGGAGCTGGAGGCCTTCTTGCTGCTCTGACATGGCTTTGCATGGCCCAAAACAGGAACCCCACTGACTGCATGGTCTGAGGAGCAGAAGCCCAAACATCATGTTCTGGGAAATTGTAAGAGCACAAGATCTGTCAGAGAGGTTTGCATTATCGAGCAGCAAATCCTCTCAAGATGCCTGTTACAGCAGAGCACAACCACTGCCTACCTGAGATAGGGCTGTTCCAAAAGAAAGAACATTTAATTCCAAAATTAATTTCTCAGCAGCCTACACTGGGGGCCTGAGGAGCTCCATAAAAGTTTCAGTACAACTAATTGCTTCAAATAATACAAAGAAGCTCATACTGCCAACACTGCAACAGGATATATTGAAAAACACCTGAAAGACAATGCTGTCATTGGTCACAGCCAGCATGGCTTCATGAGAGGAAAGTCCTGCTTATCAAACCTGAATTTCCTTTTATGACAAGGTAATGCACCTACTTGATCAAGGGAAGCCTGTTGATGTCATCTTTTTTGGATTTCAGTAAAGCTTTCAATACTGTCTCTCATGGGATCCTTCTGGTCTAAATGTTCAGCACACAGCGGGATAAACACATCATGTGGTGGGTAAGCAATTGGCTCACGGGTTGAGCACAGAGGGTAATATGAATGGGGTGACACCAGACTGGTGACCTGTCACTAGTGGGGGTACACAGGACTCCGTCTTGGGCCCTGTGCTCTTCAACGTCTCCATAAATGATTTGGATGCAGGACTGGAAGGGATACTGAGCAAGTTTGCAGATGACACAAAACTGGGAGGAGCTGTTGACTCTGTCAAAGGCAGGGAGGCCCTGCAGAGAGACCTTGACAAATCAGAGGACTGGGCAATCACCAACCATATGAAGTTTAACAGGAGAAAGTGCTGGATTCTGCACCTGGGACAGGGCAACCCTGGATGTACGTACAGACTGGGGAATGAGGTACTAGAAAGCAGTGCCATGGAAAGGAACCTGGGGGTCCTGGTCGATGGCAAGTTGAATATGAGTTAGCAGTGCCCTGGCAGCCAGGAGGGCCAAACGTGTCCTGGGGGGCATCAGGCAAAGCATTGCCAGCCAGGTGAGGGAGGGGATTGTCTCGCTCTGCTCTGCAGTGGTGCAGCCTCACCTTGAATATTGGGTGCAGTTTTGGGCAGCACAATATAAGAAAGATATTAAGCTGTTAGAGAGCATCCAAAGGAGGGCATGAAGATGGTGAAGGGCCTCGAGGGGAAGCTGTATGAGGAGCAGCTGAGGTCACTTGGCCTGTTCAGCTGGAGAAGAGAGACTGAGGGGAGACCTCGTTGCAGTCTACAGCTTCCTTGTGAGGGGAAGAGGAGGGGCAGGCACTGATCTCTTCTCTGTGGTGACCAGTGACAGGACCCAAGGGAATGGCTTGAAGTTGTGTCAGGGGAGGTTTAGGTTGGATATTAGAAAAATGTTCTTCACCCAGAGGGTGGTTGGGTGCTGGAACAGGCTCCCCAGGGAAGTGGTCACAGCACCAAGCCTGACAGCATTCAGGAAGTGTTTGGACAATGCTCTCAGGCACGTGGTGTGACTGTTGGGGATGGTCCTGTGCAAGGCCAGGAGTTGGACTTTGATGATCCTTGTGGGTCCCTTCCAACTCAGCATATTCTGTGCTTCTGTGATATGGTGTATCGCAAAAGCAATCAGGGTCCTTTTATGTGATAATGTCGAAATACAAAAAAAAATTCTTACCCAAACTTTCCTGAAGAATTTTTCCCAGTAGATACACCCCAACATTTTGCAGTTTTCTTCAGTATTTCTAAAGAGATCTCTGCAGATCATTATTTAAAAAAGTTATTGGCCATAAAACATGATAAACTACATAAATTCAACACAAACTCCAGAAATGTAGGGATCAAAGATACTGATACAAAGAGCAGTTTGTATTATCAGTCACATGTTATACTACAAATAACCTTTAAAACACTTTATAAAACATCTTCTAAACATAGACTTAGTATGAGTCATGATTAACCAGTAGCAATGGGGTCTAGAAAACACATTATATAGAGGGAACTGTTTTAGGGAAGTGGTGGTGTTACTTTTAAGGCTAAATCAACAAGGGCAAAGTCATATGGAACAAACAACATACTTCATACTTCAGCTAAATGGACCTAAGAAAAGGTAAAAATGATGGAATAAATCTTAAAATTGAAGATTAAAGGTTATGGAGTCCTTTATGGGGCAGAATAAACCTCAAACACAGACTGTATATTTTAGGTCTATAGAAATACTTCTGTTTGAGGACCTCTAAATGAAAACAATAAGGCCCTCCTGAGCACCCAAATGAAAACCTCTGGGCATACACTCCACACAATGGAGCAGGATAATGACCAGGAAAGCCATTCAATATCAACAACATCCACTTGGAAATTTTTGACCCTGTATGGAAATGAGTTTAGGTTTTCATGTCAAGACTTTAAAAAAAAAAACCACAAAAAGTCAAAATTTATAATTCAACATTATTCTATCAGAAAACTGGATTCCAAAGCCTATGATCTGCTTTAAAAATGCCTCGCTTACCTCAAATACATCAGAGTTTATTACAAGAAAGACATAAATATGACTAAATGAACTCTACCTAGGCTAGGTTTGTCTGTGTTGGCACCTTTTTGTACTCTCTCCAGAAGCGATAACACAGCAGGTGTTAATGTTGGAGTTTTCCTCTGAGTCAATGGCTGCTTGTCCTAGTAAAAGAAGATGCACAATCACCACTCAACACTAGCAAGGAACTTACGGGGCCCAGTGAAAACTCTCCAAATCGCTGTTGAAGCAGTGCTAGAAGGAACAGGAAAAAGGTCCACCCTCTCTCACTTGAAAGTCATTTTTCGTGCCCAAAATAGGTGAAAGAGTAATAATATTTTCAAATATCTTTAACAAAACAAACAAACAAACAAAACCCCAGTACTCTCCTAAAGGAACAGTTTACATTATTCTTTTTTCTATAACAAAACGAAATCTCACTTCAAGAGACTGATGATTACCTTCACTTTTCTGATCCCTCAAAGGGGCTCAGCCCTTTGGCCTTGTGTCTAAAGACAAGGGAACAGCAGACCTTCCAACAGCAGGGAGCCCTAATGGACAGGAAGAGCTTTCTCCGTGTATTGCAAAAGTTGCCAGTTTTCTGCTTCCCTACAGCAGAACCACCTGGAATTACCCTGGAATCCAATTGCAGAAGAGCCTGAGGAAATTACTGTCCCAACTTTTTCATACTGTCATACTCTGTCATTTTTTCATCAGACGAAGGGCTCCAGTTATGGGCAACTCCCAGTTGATATTCAGCATGTACCTTGTTTAAAGAGTTTTATATTAATATAGGTCTTTACTCACCATGAACTAAAGTTTGGCAAATCTCCCTCCAGGACCACCCAAATGTGACTGTGTACTTACCGAAGCCTGTCCAGTGGTCTTTGCAGCATGGTAGACAGTTTGTTCTTCAGAAAACTCCATGTGCCTCTGTGCTGCAGCCTCACGAAACCTCTGTGAGCAGTGTGGACACTGAATATAGTCTGACCATAAGAAAGGAACAGCTTGTGTCACAGTTTATACAGTACAGGAGAAAAATTGCCCTGCTTTCCTGGAGCACTCAAGATGCAGTTCAAAACCTGGCTCCACCAGCAGGTAACCATGATGAGTTCCCATCAGCTCCCAAAGTACATACCTTGGAGAACTACAAAAACTTTCTCTAGATAAACACTTGGTATCCTAAAATATGTGCTTATGGTATTAACCCAGCAAACAGTAATTGCTTTCAAAAATAAATCCCTGGAGATTAATAAAAGCAGATTTTATTATCTTTGTCCTATTCCTGGCCACCCCCAACCTCGTAATTAACAAGTCTGCAGGAACAGCATTATTCAAAAATTCCTAGCATAGACAAACCCAAAGATTTTAAGACTACTTTTGAAGACTGGTCATTAAGGTTGCTATTTTGTTGAGGTGGCAACAACATCGACTGAGGTAAGTTTGTGGTTGAGGGTTAGATAGACCTGTACAGAGAGTTCCTGAGCCCAGGGACTCCTGAGCAGCAGGCCAGAGCCCTGTCCTGCAGGACATGGAAGCTCTTGGAAACTCATCAGGCAAGGAGAGGGCATTGCCAGGAGGTTTAAATGGCTCCAGGGAGTGCGGTGCAGCAGTTGGTGCAGGCAGAGCTTGTAGGAGGGCACAGCCACCCTCCCAGCTCCTGAGGTAAACCCACCTCACCTGGTAGTTCTTCAACTGCCCAACTAGAATAGACCCAGAAATGGTGTACACACAGTCAAAAGCCATTGCTAGTAGGAGCGTGGCAACCCAGGCAGAGCTCCACAAGAAGCACGCAGCTTTACAGGTCTCTGGCAGCATGGAGTGTCTGAGCCTGGTGTTAAGTGCTGGAGGACAGCGGAAAAGACACCTGCATACAGTCTGAATTCATGGATGATCTGTTCTGCCTGGTGGCAGAGCTTAAAGAGGAGGTGGAGACGCTGAGGAGTATCAGAGAGTGTGAAAGAAAAATAAACTAGCGGAGTTGCATCCTTCCATCCCTGAGAGAAATGCAGCGAACGGAAGCTCAGCAAGTCAGAGGAGCCCTGCCCTCTTGCCATCAGGCAGAAGACATAAAAGGGGAGAGTGGAAACAAGTCCCTTCCTGGGGAGGTAGAAAAATCCTTTCCCGGCCTCCCTCACCTTTCCAGGAGCCCTTACAGAATAGGTATGAGGCCCTGGAATTTGAGGCAGATGACAGTGAAGAAGAACGTCTTTCTGGGGGGATCTCCTAGATCAGTGCAGTCAACCAGACAGACTACAGCTACAGGTATTAAGAAAAAAAGAAGGGTAGTTGTAGGCGGTGACTCACTTTTGAGGAGAACTGTTGGTCCTGTATGCTGATCAGACCCATCCCACAGAGAAGTCTGCTGTTTCCCTGGGGTTCAGGTAAGGGATATTACAAGGAGACTCCCTGGAATAATTCATCCCTCTGATTATTACTGGTTGTCCAGGCTGGCAGCAATAAGGTTGATAAGAAGGGTACTAGGGTAATCAAAAAGGACTTCAAGGCACTGGGCTGCCTGGTTGAAGGGACAGGAACACATGTGGCATTCTCCTCAGTTTCTTAGGTAGCAGGGATGAATGCTGAAAAGGAACAGGAAAACCCACACGATCAACAAGTAGCTTAAAGACTGGTGCCATCAGTGGAACTTTGTTTTTTCTTATCATGGGGCTATTTGTATGGCACCAGGCCTGCTGGAGACAGATGGGTTTCACCTGCCTAAAAGGGAAAAAAGGAATCAATGCAGTATGGGTAACAAACAGGAGAAACTGGTAGCCATGGTGCAGCAGGAAAAATACGACATAGTTGCCATCACAGAAGTGTGGTGGAATGACTCGCATGACTGGAGTGCTGCAATGGATGGTTATAAGATCTTCACAAGGGACAGGAGAAGAAGGAGAGACTGTGGGGTGGCTCTGTACATTAGGAAGTGTTTTGACTGGATAGAGCTTGAGGAAAGGACAATGAGGTTGAGTTCCTATGGGTGAGAATCAGGGGGAAGGCTAGCAAGGCACGTATCCTGGTGGAAGTCTGTTATAAACCACCCAACCAGTATGAAGAGGTGGATGAACTGCTCTATAAGCAGCTGGCTGATATTTCACAATCACCAGCTTGTGGGAGACTTTAACCTGCTGGAAACTCAGCACAGCAGAGAGGAGGCAGTCTGGGAGGTTCCTGGAGTATGTGGAAGACAACTTCCAGTTGCAGCTGGGGGTGAGCCTACTGGGGGTGAGGCCCTGCTAGACCTGATGTTTACAAACAGTGAAGGGCTGGTGTGACATGTGGTGGGTGGTCAGAGGCGATCTTGGGCACGGCAACCACGATATCATAATTTTCAATAACTGGTGAAGTAAGGAGGGGCGTCAACAAAACCTCTGCCCAGGATTTCTGGAGGGCAGACATTGGCCTATTGAGGACACTGGTTTAGAGAGTCTCTGGAGAAGCAATCATTAAAAACAAAGGGGTCCAGGAAGGCTGGACATGCTTTAAGAAAGAAATCTTGAAGGCACAGGAGCAGGCTGTCCCTGTGTGCCAAAAGACAAGTCGGCAGGGAAGATCAGCCTGGCTGAGCACAGAGTTTTTGCAGGAACACAGGGAAAAAAAGAGGGTGTATTACCTTTGGAAAAAGGGGCAGGCAACTCAGAAAGTGTTTAAGGATGTCGTTAGGTCATGTAGAGAGAAGATTAGAAAGGCAAAAGCTCAGTTAGAACTTAACCTGGCCACTTGTGTTTTTATAAATACATTAATAACAAAGGGAGGGCCAAGGAAAACTTTCATTCTTTATTGGAGCTGGGTGGAATATAGCCATCAAAGATGAGGAACAGGCGGAGGTACTTAAGACCTTCTTTGCCTCAGTCTTCAGCAGTAAGACCGGTTATCCCCTGGCCCCCTGCTGGTAAGCAGGGACGGGAAGCAGAATGGATACCCCATAATCCAGGAGGAAGTAGTTTGTGACCTGCTGAGCCACTTAGATGCTCATGAGTCTGTAGGACCAGATGAGATTCATCCTAGGGTGAGGGAGCTGGAAGAAGCAGTCTCCATCATTTATCATCAATCCTGGCTAAACAGGGAGGTCCCAGAAAACTGGAGGTTGGCTAATGTGATGCCCATCCCCAAGAGTGCCCAGAAGGAGGATGTGGGGAAGTACAGACCTTTCAGCCTGACCTTGGTGCTGGAGGAGGTTATGGAGGAGATCATCTTCAGTACCATCACACAGCACGTACAAGACAACCAAGGGATCAGACCCAGCTCGCACAGGTGTAGAAAAATCAGGTCCTGCCTGACCAACCTGATCTACTTTTATGGCCGGGTGACCCACATGGTGGATGAGGGAATGGTTGAGGATGTAGTCTACCTAGACTTCAGCAAAGCCTTTGACACCATTTCCCACAGCATACTCCTGGAAAAGCTGACAGCCCACAGCTTGGACACGAGCACTCTCTGCCAGGTTAAGAACTGGCTGCATGGCTGGGCCCAGAGAGTGCTGGGGAATGGTGCCATGTGTGAATGACCCACTGGCATTCAGTCACAAGTGGTGTCCCCAGGGGATCAGTGTTGGGCTCAGTCCTGTATAATATCTTTACTGATGATCTGTATGAGGGGATAGAATTTACCCATAGTAAATTTGTGGATGGCACCAAGCTGGGTCAGAGTGTTGATCTGCTGGAGGGTAGGAAGGCTCTACACAGGGATCTGGATAGGCTGGATCAATGGGATGAGACCAATGGTATGAGTTTCAACAAGACCAAGTGCCAGGTCCTGCACTTTGGCTGCAACAACCCCATGCAGCACTACGGGCTGGAGGAAGTGTGGTTGGAAAGTGGCCACGTGGAAAAGGACCTGGGGGTGCTGGTCAACAGCCAGCCAAGAGGGTCAATGACATCCTGGCCTGTATCAGCAATGTTGTGGCCAGCAGGACCAGGGAAGTGATTCTTCCCTTGTACTCAACACTGGTGATGCCACACCTCAAATCCTGTGTTCAGTTTTGGGCCTCTCACTTCAGGAAGGACATTGAGGTGTTGGAGTGTGTCCAGAGAAGGGCAACAGAGCTGGTGAACAGAATGGAGCACAAGTCCTGTGAGGAGCAGCTGAGGGTGAGGGGGTTGTTTAGCCTGAAGAAAAGGGGCTCAAGGAAGACCTTATTGGTCTCTACAACTACATGAAAGGAGATTGTAGCCAGGTGGGGGTCAGCCTCTTCTCCCAGGCAGCGAGGGACAGGACAAAAGGATATTATTTAAGCTGCACCAGGGAAGGTTTAGGTTGGACATTAGGAAGAATTTCTTCACAGGAAGGGTAATTAGATGCTGGAATGGACTGCCCAGAGAGGTGGTGGGTCACCTGGAGGCATTTAACTGGATGTGGCACTTAATGCCATGGTCTAATTGACATGGTGGTGTTGGGTCATAGGTTGGACTCTCTGATCTCAGTCTTTTAAAACCCAATTCATTCTGTGATTCTGTGATTTAGCAAACCACTGCTGAAGAAGTTGTGCCCCACCAGCCAAGGCACATCTAAGAGCCAGGTTTCTGAGTGTGAAGCAGCATTGTGAAGAAGTCATGTTTTCTAAAGTCTTTTCTGACAGTTTTACAGTCCTGATTCTACTAAAAGCTATTCAGGGACACATGGCTGGTGCAGTACAACTCATTTCAATGAACAGTGTTCAGAGTCAGCACACTCACAATTCAGCCATCACATTGCCCTTGCCATTCCCAGACCCTTTCTCCCTGTCCAGTGCCTTTTACAAAAGAAGTTCAAGTGTCCTTATCCTAATACTAAGGATATAGCAGCTTTAGAAACCCTTTCTCTCTGTAATAATACAGAAAAATTGGTGCAAGCAGCCATCAAAAGCCAGCTCCAGATCAGCATCATGGGCATAATGGTTGTGAACACAGATGCCTGGCTTCAGGGGGCTGGTAGGGGCACCTGGAACTTCAGGGGAAAATGGGGAGGTTTTGGGCTCTGTTTGGAGAAGGATGAGAGGAAAAGGGAATATCTCTCTCCTTCCCAAAATCCATGTACTTTCTCTCCAGTCCTGTAATATGGGAATATATAGTCCTGTACTATAGGATATACATCCTCACTAGGCCACTCAGCAACTTGCCCTCCCTAAAAAGCAGTTATTTACTTCCTTTCTCCACAACTACTGCTGCTCTTGCAGAACTTGGATTCCTCCAATAAGGAGAACGAAAGGGAGAGTCTGTTCTTAGAGTTGGTAAAGTTAGACAAGAAATAACAGAGTCCTTAAAGAATTCAGCCGTGGAAATTCAGAGAGAAGTTTGACCCCAATCAAGGAAGGAAGAGGAGTCCTGCTGCTTATACTGCATCACCATCATCTAGGAGAGTAGAGAGGCTGGAATCATGGCAGATGCTTTTGCTATCAGTAATGAATTCCTACTCTGGAAGTGAGCCCAGAGAGCCCCCCGTCCCCCTCCTGCTCTCTGCCTTTCTAATGCAGGCAGGACTCCACTGAGACCCTTTCCAAGATTGCTCCCACATTTTATAAATCACATTATCATGATATATTGGCTGTATGTACATCATTTTGGATCTGTAACTTGTAATACAGTGAGCTTTGTGCAGAGACCAAACCTGGTATTTGTAGTAAACCAGACTTGTCTTTTGCTAAATGACTTCCCCTGACTGCACAGCTGGGTGGGGAAGGAGACAGTGGAAAAGCCACCACGTGGGAGTGGGGAAGCCTGTGTGCAGTACAGTTGTTTTGAATGGTGAGAGGATGTATTTCACCCTCTGTTATAGTTGTAGTACAGCTATCCGGACTCTCCTCCCAAAGTGTTAATATCAAATCCCAAGCTTGCTACCTTTAAACTTAAGAGGTACAGTTAGTTTTCTCTTCCTCCTCACTGCCTCTGCTTTGCACTCCTACACAATTATGGAGGGAATTAATGTTCACACTGTGTTGTACCAGGGGTGCAAAACTGAAGCCCATCTGTGGTTAATAAGAGGTAACTGCTTTACCAAAGATCAGTCCAAGAACAGCAACAATATAAAGTAGACCACAAACCTGGATTCATTCTTGGCGGGGGAGGAGGTGGAAGAGGGTGGCCCTCCTTCAGAGCTTTTGTGACCTGCTTGGCTGATTGAAAAATATTAACAAAATCCTCTGCTTCCAGTTAGATTTTTTCCCTAGCTGTTTCTGTAATGGAAATAAGAGAAGACACAAACCATACTTCTCTTGAGCGAGGGTTCTTCCTTTCTGAGGGAAAGAAAAAGCATTACAAAAAAAAGAAATTTGCTTTTTTTTGAAAGGCATAGGAAAGCTGATTTAGACCTTCACTGTCTATTGACAGCACCAGAAGATGGATAAAAGAACAATGCACTTCAACAGAACACCCTGGTCATGGCAAACCAAAGAGTACTTAAGAGGGAATAGAAAAGACATTATGATCAACACCTTCCCCTCTCCACTTGTCACATTCTTCTTGCTTTAAACCTTTGCACACTTCTGTTTCTTTCCACAACTGATTTTAAAGGACATTTTACAACAGCAGTCTGCATGGATACCAAATCAGCAATGATTTGGCATGTCTGGGTAAAATAATACATATGCATATCCATGTGTATTCCTCTCCTCCCCAACAAATATACTTCTTCCAATAAAAGCTAAAGCATCTTTTCCTCCATCTCTGTAAATAAGTTCAATTTAAATACATTTTTAAACCCTTCAGTTCAATAGCAGTGAATCTCTGTAACTTAAGGGGCTACTGACAGCTCTCAGGTTCAACATGGGGCATTCATGCATCAACCATCTTGGATCATGCTCTCTTTCAGATTTAGGTGAAAATGAAGCTGTTAGACTCTCACATTGTCTTTAAAAGGCATATTTTAACGTTTTTTAGAAGAGCAGAGACACTTACATAGCCATGGTAGTCATGACACCTACTGATTTGGCTTCTCAACAGAGAAATATTCCCAAACACTAGCAGCACAGGGAGGGGGAGGAAAGAATTTGGCACCCGGTCAAGCACATATGTGAGACTCATCCGTAACATCCAGGCTTTGTCCTTGGAGGAAACAATAGTGTTACTGAATGAAAGACTTCATATGGAGATAACACACACACTTCAATTTTAACTATAGCTTTTGTGGGGCCTGCTTCTTAACAGTGATGATTTCTGTTCCCTGCAGTCTCTGTTTCAAAATGCTGAAGGGCTTGCACTTTCCATTGAAGGTTTTCTTGCACATTGGATCATGTCTCAGCTGGGATCCAAAGAAAAACATTTTTTAATGGGTTGGAGTCATGCTTTGTTAAGGATGCTTCCTTATTCAGGCTTTGAAATTACTTATACTCAGGAGCAGGGAGCTGCAGCAGTATTTATTTTGGGTTCAGTTTAACTCCTGAAGGAGTTCATCAAAACTTAAAAAGATGTCTAAGTACAGCTGCAGTTCAACACAAATAAGAAATAGAAGCCATTTCCAGTTGGTTCTGCTCAGGGACATGCTGGAGGCCAGTACAAATAATGACTTGCAGAAAAGAACAAACTGGGTCTGTGAACAGGAGCTCTCCTGTTAGACTCCTTCACCACACCTGGTTTTCTTTCTCTTTTCTTGGTTAAGAGGGAGAACAGTCTGACCCTATTCAAGTGGCCAAGATTTACATTATTAGTTCTCTGAGTTTAGATAAGTATTTCAGAGTGGGGGCTCCTCTGACAAATAGCAGTGCTTGTTAGAGCACTGGACCACCACTGAAATAGCCACAGCCCCAGGCTGAATCGGAGCAGCTGCTTACCAGCACCCATAACCTGACAGCACAGAAGGAAAACTAGGGATAGCACCTGCAGCTGGAAGCTGGGAAATTTTAGGTAGATAGCTATCTAGTGCCAAATTTTAGCATCAACTTCACTTTTCTTTTTTTTTTTACTTATTAAGTAGCTGCCTGAGCAAGGCGTTTTGGTTGCAGCTCAGCTAGACCAAAAAACAACTCATTCTACTTCAACACATTTTGAAATTCTCATTTCCCTTTGAACCTTTTACTCATGTGCTTCAGGTCCTTCTCTGTTTCTAGTCATTTTTCACAGCAAACTTAAGAGGAATATTGCTCTGCAGGACCAAAAGAGCAGCAAATACCTATGCCTTGCCCACGAAGGAGCATAGCAGTCCTGCATCACTGGGGCACAGAGAGCCACTATAAGACTTGTGTTTCACACTAGTCACAGTGACAGGAAACTTCTCATCCCTCCCAAAACATAGATGTATCTCTTTTCAAACTGCTTTGCTAAATTAAAACCATTCTGTTCTTCCTGTACCTGATCTGAGATACCAAACATGAAACGACCAATGCATAGTTGCACATTTGTCTTGGCGCTCCACAGTCACTCAGATTCAAATGTATTGTTCTTGGATTTTTTTTTCTTAAATCAGTTTTCAGTACTATTGTAGGGCTGATCTGATCTACCACAGAGACACAGGATCAGTAACACAAACTGAGGAGCAGAGGGGTGCATGCAGAGCCCCACCCCTTACAGAAAAAATGTGCAGTTGGGTGGTGCCAGGCAAACTGTGCAGACACCCATTCAGTTTGTAATCCAGGGATCAGGGAGGTCAAGGGGAATCTTTTCATTCACTTCAGCAGGCTTTGGAACAGAGCCTGGTGCCCACATTATGCTGTCAAAGGGACTACTTATCAGATGGTTTATTAGTCTATTTTTCCCAAGAAGCCTCAAATAACAAATTCACCCTAAAAACCTGGAACAAATAGGAAGCTTCAGGTTAGTAATTTACGCCTCACCAAGAGAAAATACATCATTTTAAATTCAATATACAGGACATTTTTGGACATGGTTTTGGACAAGAAGGTAAATTAAGATAGCACAAGGCTGAAGATGAAGTCACAATATTTCTGTGCACATTGATTAATTCTCTAATCAAGTTCACTAATGAAAGCAGTTACTAGATAATTTGCTGTTTTAAATGTGTTCAACCCTCTTCTCTACTAGCAGTCACCTCCTCCTTCCCCAGTACTCACTACCCCTTTCAGCTAAATGCATTGACATTCCCATTAAAATAAAAGATTTTCGTTTTACCAGAACATCTTGTTCAGAATGTTTTCCACAGGTTGTAGGAGCCAGATCTTGACTTCAGGCAGCTGTGTAAAATGCAAACCATGCAAGAGTCTGTTACACAGTACAGGACAGCTTGACTATAGCAGAGTTGGCACTTGGACTGAGCCCTGGCTGAAACAGTACTTCATTGTCAGAAAGGGACATCTCCATAGAATCACAGAATATCCTGAATTGGAAAGGACTCACAAGGATTATCGAATCCAACCCTCCAGTTCCATGCCAGGGTTCCCTTTTGCAGAACTCCTTAGTTATCCCATTCCTACTAAGCACAAGCTCTCCTTTACTACGATGGGCAGCATTCTGTTTTCCACATGACTGCTTAGGTATGTGCTTTCACAATGACATCACGGTTGGCTGAGGAGATGATGGAACAGTACCTAAGTTCATTGCTCCCTAAATTCAGGGAAGGGGGCTGGGAAGCAAGAACAGGCGATCTGCACCCAGATTTATTCTATTTTGTTTGGAAGTCAGCAGGAGCTAATGACACCCTGTAATGGCTCAGGCTGAACTGTTGCTATTTCGGAAGGTAGAAAGTGCCATGCAGTGTGTGACATTATCTTCATTATTAAGGCGGAACATTTCCATGATATGCTAAACACCATTCCAAGATGATCTTACTTTGTAGATGTCAATTTTTTGGGGATGTTTGGTTTTAAATCAGTAATTTTTTTTAAAAAATAGATGTTAAAGTTACATGGAAAGTAGTTCTAGGCCCCTCTGACACCAAAGGCAGTCACATACTCTCATTTCAGAGCAGGGATGTGACTTTTATTAAACAGAAACAGCCCTTAGGAAAACCTGAATAACACAGTCCTTTTCATTAGATTGGTAACCCTACAGAGGTACTTCTCTGAATTAACTTCTGTAAGGACTTCTCATTTAACTGTTCCTTACCTGCTCTTGCTAAAACAAAAGAAATCCTTGTCTTGCTAAAGCAGATGAGTGACTGCTTTTGTTTCTTACCTTTTCCTTAGGACTTTAACATACTCCAAGGCACAGAGTTAATGTTACTACAGTGTTTCATTGATTACAAGTGCAGAGGAACAAAGTAATTCTATAACTTTCAAACAAAGGCTATAGAAAAAGTCAAAAATGTCTTTCCCCTTTTGTTCCCAATCAACAGCTGTGTCTGTCTTCCTCTGGCTCCCCCACCTCTTTATTCTTTCTCACCCCCTCAAGGTTTTGACTGATAGAGGAGCTTTTTTTTTTTTTTTTAGAAAAAAAGGACTTTGGGTACAAGCACAGTATCATTGAATCAGCAATGAGAAATCTAGCAAAGAACACATGCACCGTCCTTTTTGGTAAATCAGAAAATCACATTCCACCCAAACAACTGAACAGCATCTGTTACTCACTTGTTCCATTTAACTTCTTTCCTGGTATCTGACTCATCTCAACAGAATTGCTTCTCAGATTTCCTTTTCTGTGTTGTTGTCAGGAGTCACGAGTACTAGGTGGTCAGTATTTGTTACTCAAAACCTCACCATTCAAGTTACCACACAATCAGCTATTACATTAGCTATTACGACATGGGCAGACCCTGCTTAAGCTTGTGAAACACATGAAAACTAGTACAGGTAAGGGAAACTAGCTAAAGGAAAACTCTGAAACTTTTTCCTAATCTTATAGATGATTTCTACTGATTCAGTTAACACAGACAATTCTAGAAAACAAAGGCTTAATCTACATGTGCATACAAAGGCTTAATCTAGGTGTGCATTGACACTTTAGTTTTCTGAGCAGTGATTAAGAGACTTGTAGACTCAAATACCTCTTTATTCCCTTCTCCAAAATTATCTTACTTTACCAATTTATTATAAAAGTCTCCCTCCAGTAAAACCAAGTACTTTGAATTGTTTCTGTACATTAAACAGCCTCATCAGTCCCTCTGCAAGCTTGTCTCCATTTAGTATTCACAAAACTATTTAAGGAATATTTCAGATGCTTCGAATTCAACAGTAGTCAGGCCACTCCACTGATGCGTTGGTTCCTTACAGTAAAATGGTTAACTTTTCACCTAAAGGCAGAAGACTGCTCAGTCTGTAGCCTAAGGACCTAGACCTGAGGGTTTCTTATTAATACATAAGGATTTATGACTGACTACTAATACTATTAATTTCATTCACACATAATGGACTGGTCACTATCAAGATAACTAATGTGCACAGTACAAACATTTCAGATCATACCAAGCCTCAATTCTGGCCGTCTGCTCACCTTCAAAAATTTGTGGTGGGTCTTGAGCTTGTATTTCAATGAAACCAAACTGAATGCAAGACCTGAGGAATAGTATTTCAGGAAAATCAAGACCATGACTATCTACAACATTTTTCTAATTATCTCCTGTTTTGTTTGTCACACTACTCAGAGTGAATACTTTCAGCAAAGCCAATTCCAATAGCAAGTCTAAGGGGTCACTGACTACTCTAACTGCAACACTTGTTGAAACAGATTTTATTTGCCATGAAACATAAAAGTCAGGTTAGGTAACAGGGATGTCTAGCTACACAAGGGCTTTTCAGACACCTCTGCTTAGGAAAGGTTATTCTACAGCTTTTGTAATAGTACCAAAACAACAAATAACCTACCCAGAAAAGAACCAAGGAGGAGTGGGTGAAAACTCCTTGACTTACAAAACTGTGCTATATCAAGGCACTATATTCAACCATCAGTATAAGGGAGAGAAGACATAAATGAAAATATTGCTATGTAAAATGAAATAATTTAATAGAAGAATCTAATGAGATCAAATCTGTAGGATTCTGCTGATTTTCTGAATACATTCAACAAATATATATATATATAAAAAACACTGTTCAGCGTGTAACAAAAATATTTTTAATTATTTTAATACATTTATACTGTAATGAAACTTTGCAACAGTTGCATTGTCATTCATGACAGAATAAACATCCCTAACACACTGTTTTATGTAGAATTTAATTTCAGAAAGAATAACAAGTTACTGTGGTCTTGTTACAGTGAGATCTGAACAACTCCCTTTAAGCAGGACTGGCAAGGTTCTCCAGTTGGCAGTTCCCTTCTCAATACAAATCAGAACTTAAGGATGTTTCCATAATAAGCTTCTCAGTTTCAAGACAGCTTCAGTCCTTGAACGTTTTGTTTCAGATTGAGCAACTCTTTTTCTTGCCTCGTTTTCTCCAATTTGAAGGCAAGTTTGTTGGCTTTCTTCTCCATTCTGCGTTCCTATGCACATGAATAATTAGAAATTTACAAAATAGGAATTAACATGCAAAATCAAACAATTCTAATTAACTATTCTAGATCATGAGAACAAGAGCAATCTGGACAATATTATCATTTATGGCACTAATTAGCAGAAGTCAAATTAATATGTGTACCACCAGGATTAACATCTTAAGTTACCTGAAGCTTCTAATATGCTGGCTATTTCTGTTTCTAAGAAAAACAGCTAGTATTTAATTGTGGGCAATTAGATTTTCCATTTTTTTTCCACTATTCCATAGTTTCTTTCAGATACTTTTCACTTTATGTAATCTGAAACATCATAAATGTTTCCTTTGCTACTCTAGATCGTAAGGAAATCTGAAGTTCCTTCCTAAGTTTTATCTGCAGTAGTGGCCACAATAACAAACCCAAAGTTTTGACATTGGAAAGCAGGATGACAAAATTAACTTTCTTTCTAATAGATTTTTTTTTTAAGGAACAATAATTAGTCCTTTGAGACCAGCAAGTTTTTCCCATTACTTCCAGACATGAAAACAAGTGAGCTTTAAATAAAGTTCATAAGACAAATAATACAGCATGGTTTTGCAAGGTCTTACTTAAAATAAAAAGTACCTTTCGCTCCTCTTTTATTGCCTGTTTTCTAGCCTTGCGATCCTCTTTGCTCTCATCTTTGGAACGAGGTTGTGTTGATGCTTTTGGCAGGTCACTGCCATTAATCATTTGCATGCGTTCAACCTGCTTAGCGGTAAGACCTTTCTGAGGCAAGATATGTAGAGGAATTCCAGTCTTCTGAGAAATTTTTATTGGCTTGGGCTAAAATAGAGAGTGCATATGTATTAATGGTCTCTACTTTTCTCTGCAAGAAGTGCATTAGCAGTATAAAAATGTTAGATTCAGATTTGACAGTAATTAACATGTGAGTTTCCCCATACTATTTCGTTCCTCCAGAAAAATGCACATTAATCCCAAAGTAAGAAACCAAATACATCTGTGAACAGAATCTAGCCTCCCAGAACATGAAAAACAATTTTCCCTTTTATTTAAATATTACTGAAGAAAAAAAAAAAAAAGAACTTCAGTAGGCACTTAGTATTCCTTTATAAGCTTGCAAGAAAAAGGTTTCCTTTCAAACTTTGGAATATCGAGCTGTGCTCTAATGATGGGGAACATCTGGAAGGCCAAACAACTAGAATAAACTGTTTCACACTGTAGAAAAAAATCCAAACTAATAGGTAGTTGTGAGACATGCATTATGCAAAGCTATATCATAGATAACAAAAAAGTGAATTCCTTGCTCTGTATGTTTCTGCCTAGCTATTACAGACATTTTGAACTGACTCAAATTTCCTTTTAATATAAAAAAATATATCCAAACCCTTCTTTAGTGAAGAAATAATACCAGAGGCTAACACCCTCCCCAACCCTCTTTTCTGCTCTTTCTTTTAAAGCAGATATCCACTGAGAAAAAAATGCACATTTGTGTCAAGTTTTCCCAGTGTTATTCATTAGAATAAGTTTAATAATTTTACCTTTGATGGCTCCTTAATAAGGGTCGGATGATTATATAAGTTTGAATATGTACCTAGGGCACAAAAGAAAAAGAAAGCAGTGAAGAAGGGCTTGGAAAGAGAAATGAGGTAAGTTTATTATGAGTTGTACTACTACTTAGGCTTTGGAAATTCCTGCTGTTGTGCTCAGAGCATAAACTGTATTACCTAAAGCACTGCTAGAAAAGTTCTGAGATCACCTATCATTTACTTTGAAGTCCTAGGAACAAACAAGCAAACTCCAAAATACTTACTCAAGATGGATTCACAATCCCACTTCTCTTTTGGTTCCTCAATAACTACAGATATTATTTCTTCCTTTTCTTCCTCACTTTCTTCATTCGCAGGAGAGTCCAAATCTTCACAGGGTTCAAGAGCATCCAATTTCACACAACTTTGAAGAAGTCCAGAGAAGAAAAAAATACAGTTTATCTTTTCTTGAAAATGTGCAATTATGTAAAACCAGACTCCCTTCAGTAAAACTCCAAACCAAAGAAAGCTATACCTAATAAAACTAGCACAAAAAATTAAGTTTCCTATGTAAGTCGCCTCAAAATAAACTAAAAACATTAGGACAACAGACACAGTCACAAAAGAAATACTTCTGCATTTCAAAAGTATGTGGCACACAATACTTGTGACTGGAGGGCAGAAAGAGAAGAGTTTGTAAGCAAGGCAGCAGAAGGGATTACCATGTCTTTCAATCAGGAGACACAAGACTAATGTGAGAACATTTAGACATTTATCTTTGGGACAATATCACCTCCTTTAAGACAAAGTGAACATACCATGGAAACGCAGTCTTACATTGACACAGAGTTGCTTTATAAGCACTGATTTTTGCAGGGCTACAAATACTGGTACCCATGTAACAGTTGCCCATGAGTTTATTATCATGTAACTAAGCATAAAGAAGAATCAGCTGCATACCAGAAGGACAGAATATACTTGGCTAAAGAGTCTGTTACAAACAAAAGTAAAGGTATAAGGAGAAAAATAAGTTACACTAAAAAGGGAAAGGAAGAATGCCTCAAGATACTATTTACACTAAGTTCAATACAATTATAAAAAAAAAAGCATAAACTCACTAAAACAAACAAAATTCCTCCACTTAATTTTATCACAAAAATGGATAATACTCATATGCAGCTGCTTTTGTTGTGGGATGTAATCTTTGAGTACCTGAACTTGGAACAACATACCCAAAATGTCAATATAAACACAGGATTACTTAACGACTTATGTGAAGCAGTACTTCTGGGAATACATACTTCTTTGCTTTTTCTTTGTAGTAATCATTCAGGACTTCTTGCAACCGAGCATTGTCTGTGTTAATATAGCCTTCTAACTCCACATTATCTAAGGCTCCAATTTCATCTTCATCAAATTGTTCATAAAACTAAAATAAAAAAGTGGATATCTGTAATTAGATCACATCTGTTGTGCAACTTCTTGACAGTTTAAATAAGATCCACACATTTCTTTTTATTTGCCCATTTTTCCTCTCCCCTGCCAAACCCATCTGCAGTAGGATTTCCTCCTTACTGTCAGTATCCTTAAAGCATGGGAGTCACAAAGTTTTCTTATGATAATAATTTATAAATCAGATTCTGGAAATGGTTCTTATTATTATCTATTATTTCAATCTGTACCTTAAGAAGCCTGTCACTGCTCAGTTCATGAATGTGTACTTTACCAGGCACCTGTACATGATTTGCTGTGATGAGTCCTGAGATTAGCTCAGCTTGTTAGAGCATGGTGCTAATAACACCAAGGTTGGGAGTGTGACCCCCTATGGGCCATTTACTTAAGAGCTGGACCCGGTAATCCTTGTGGGTCCCTTCCAACTTCAAATATTCTGTGATTCTATGAACTGAGCTTCTCAGACAAAGTGTAACACTAACTGTGAATGCTCATACAGCAACTGGAGTAATTTTGTTTAATTCTATCAGTGTTAGACCTTTCAAGAGCAATAACCTAGGTAACACAAGCCTCAGTACACAGTATTAAATGTGGAACAGACATAAAGAACAGATGTTTGATGCCCTGACTATTGAAGGCAGTAAAAATTTGCACGAGACACCACCTGATGGAATGAATCAACAGACAAAGAAGCATTTAACACCCTTAACAGTTACACTCTTGAGCTGCCTCACCTTCTCAAATCTGTCATCCAAAAGGGTTAACTGCTCATTCCGTCTTATTACTGAAGATGTCATAGAATATTCTGTGAAACGACTCCTGGTTTCTTCTTGCATAAAAAGAAATTCTTTTGCCTGTCCATTAACCCCATCATCTGATAAAGGACCTTCTGAATCATAGTCTTTATCACTACTGCAACTATCCTTCTCATCACTATCATCCTCCATATCTTCCCATTCATCTTCATCCTCAGCATCTGATCCCCTTGAACAAAAGTACAAAACAGTTTTAGAATAATACATGGACCTTTCCATAGCTCTGACCAATGCTGGGTTACCTGAAACAATTTGGCAATAACAAATTCAAACGTTGAGAAGGAAAGATAAAAAGTGATTATCTTGAAGCCAGTAAAACAAGTTTAGCAGAAACCGTGTTGTCAAAGTCAGCATTACACTACTTTTTTCTGAAAGCTGAAAACATTTCTGGTAACTGTTGGATCACAGATTTGTGCACTAAGAGTGAAGTTACGTTTACATTCAGCTGTAGTTTTCGAAGCAGAATAATACTAGCTGCACTCTTGAATACTAAAATGAGAAAAATTTCTCATTGTTCATAAAATAATGAGATGATATCTAAACCTAAATAAATAAAATGCAAAATTTGTAAAGGTTCCAGAAACAACAGATAGCCTTTATCCATACTATTACTGATGTATTTTACATGTGATAAATGGCAATGTTTAAGTAGTTTAAGAATACTATTATTACAAACATTGCATGTAAACAATGAGCTCAAAGTAATGAATGAAACCCATCTCCTGGATAACACAAGAAAATTTGGTTTTTTAAGCTACCATTCACATAATACAAAGTAATGCTTTTATTCTTTTAATACACCAAAGTATTCAAATTTGAAATCTGAAACCATTCTGGTTTCCTATACCACCACATGAAATAGCAAATAGCTCTTTCCTATTTACATATGACAAACAGTTCAACAAAGTTCTATCTACCGTTTCTGTGGTTCATTTGCTTGTAGAACAAAATCATCTTCCAGGATATTTTCAGGATTGTCAAAGTCAAAATCATCATCAAGAGCTGCAACAATATCTGGGTCAAAATCTAGTCGTGGTCCTAGAGAGTTAAAAAAACAAAACAATACATAAATATGTAAGTTTTTCTGCCATTACAAAACCAATCCAGCTAGACTATTAATCTGCAGTAAGGAAAGTTCAAATGAAAGAATCACAAAATTCCTCAATAATATTTGTAGATTTGATACAAGCCAGGGCAAGTCACCATCCTCTTGTCAATTTTTATCATTCAGAAAAAACATTCCTCAGAGGTCTTAAGCTTCCATAAACGCATTTTAATATAGAATATTGTAGAAGGAAAAATATTCAAGTTAAAGTACCACATGATCAATTAGCAACCCTAGTTCCCAATCCTAAAATTCCCTACATTACAAAAGGTTAGAAAGTGTTTCTCTACTGCAATTAACAGATGTGTCTTTAGCACCCTTCTGCCAGGACAAGAGAGAACTGCCACAAATCCTTTCTGTTATAAAATATGAAGACAGTTGTAGACTACAAAAGTGTATTCACAGTCTGTTAATTGAAATAATACTAATGAAGGAATGTAAACAGTCCCCAGCATTTGAAAAGAAATTTTGAGTGAAAATCTAGTTCCAGACTTGAATTCAAACAGATGGAGTAATAAATTAATAGTATTATCTACAGTTTTTCCCTGTTATTAGCTTATATTTTGCTACACAATAGTAAGTGCTCATAGATTCTGCCCTCTCCAAGCAAAGCTAAAAAGTTCTTACTAGTGTATCACAGAAATAGTCTCAAATTATAACACGGGTCTCTCATAGATCATTCTTTATGTCTCCTATTCAGCCTGCTCTAAACTGACAAGTATGACACCACAATCAAAGCCAGAATTATCACCTACTTCCTACATGGCAACTCACATAACAAAAAGGTAAATGATACCTGAAACAGGAGCAGCTTTATTTAACAAGCCCACATCCTCTTCAAACTCTGTGGCAAATACTGAGGAAGGTAACTTAATAGATGGAGCCTTAGAAAAGGAAACAAAATAACATCATCATAGTATATTTGTTCTCAGCTTCTCCTTTGAGCTCATGTTAAAAAAAAGGTGCGGATACTCATGTGACCCAAAGAAAGTCTGTGAGTACTACTTAAATGAGAAAGCATTACTTGATCAGTGGCAAATTTTCAAAGTTATGCAATGAAAGCTAGGTAAAGTGTTGGTAGCTTTAATTTTCACGTCAATATTCTCCAGGTATAGAGACAGTATTTTTTGCATCTCTGAAGCTTTTTAGAGAATGGTTGTACATCAGGCACATTGAAATTTGTATTTTTTTTTCTGTTTTGGAGAATAGTAACAAACATTTGGAATCACCCCTTTATTGAAAGGCTTATTAAAAGCTTCACAACATATCCATCTAATCTAACTTTAAATCTTATGTAGTGTCACCAAACTGTACCTGAAAGGTATTTCTGACTAAGAACATTAGTTTTGACTAAAATTACAGTATTTGGTTAAATTAAACTTCCTCAATTAAACTGTCAATGGCACAGATCATTGCTTCAAAGTAATTACTGATTTTCCATTCCAATGTGATTCAGCATCATGAAATTCTACACGTTATCCCAGCAACTGAAACGTTTGTTTTTATTCTCTCTGGGTTTTGCTGCATTCCACTTTAAAAACATGGTGTGCTGGTAATGCAACCTGGCATATTCATAACTCCCAGAGCATTCAAAAGTTCTAAAAACCTTAAAAACAAACACCGACCCCCGAAAAACTCCTGACTTGTTCAAACAAATACCTTTGTAAGCCATCTCTGTAAAGAAAAGTTTGTCATGGCTACATGAACTGTTTAACACTGCACTAGCAAAATAATGTTCATCAATAAACTCTGGCTTGTCAACTTTTAGGTTTATTTGTAGGAAAGTCTGATTGTGGGTCAAAAGGATCTTTTTATATAGAAGGAGATCACAGTCACAGTAACATTTGCTGAATACGGTTATTGTGTCTACAGGATACTAAACTCCAAAGAACAGCATAATCATTAGCAAAAATACTACTTACTGAAATTCTCTGAATTTCATCTTCTATGTGCCCCTCATTTGTAACAACGATTCTGCTTTGCTGCCCACGCACAGAAGGGACCAGCTCAGAGGGACCAGAGGCTTCTTTCAGATGCTGCAAATAGTCATAGTCATCATCAAAGAAGACGCCGTACTTCCGCTGCTCTTCCCTCCTTTGCTCCTCATGCCCCTTGGAAGGGGGGCAAAAAGAAAACAGAAGAAAGAAATAAATTTAGTTAATGTATAATTGATAAATAAATGTATAAAAATAATAAAAATAAATACATTACCTAAGTTCATTTAAAACTTATTAGCAAAAAGAAGAGTAACACATCAATTGAGAATGCCAGAATTCTAAAATCCTGGTAGTCCTTTCTCCACTCATTACCTGCACAAAAACTAATTAGAACACTGTAATCAGCTGGTTCAGTGTTTGGGTGCTGTCTGAGCAGGATCTTAGACAACTTTTTCCACCAGCAACATAACTTACAAAGCCTGTTTTACCAGAGTGGGTCAGGCAAGTTTTGTTGTTGTTTTTAAAATATATTTATATCCCTAATGCCAGTTAGTCATCCTTCAACCACCATGTAGTAACTCACAACTATCAAACTCCCTACAACATCCCCTTCTTTTTAATAAGCTGGACTAAATACTACCTTCTGTCCGAGTATGTTTTTATATTGTACGACTGCAAACCAACTTTTTTCTCCACAGCATTTCTTATCTGAATGAACCTCAATATTAAAAGTCAGTATTTACTTTCTGTGTAGGCAGCAGAACTCTCTGGGGAGCAGTATCATCAGCAGCAAGTGGATCCCTCTGACTTCTGTGCACTAAGTGAAACGTTACTGCCCTCTTCTTCTCTATGAAGGGTTTCTTCTTCTTGTGAGGCTGCAAAAGGGCATTTGGTTAACCATTAATACAAAATGAAAAATTAAATGCACCTACAAAGAATATTTTGTCTAGAGTGTGCTAGTGTATTCTTTTTAAAACAATACTTTACAAACATATGTTTGGAGACAAAGCAAAAGAGCCCAGTGGTGGCTTAACTCATCTCACCAAATGCACAACAGATATTTCATAGGTTCCAACAGCACATGCCGCTTATTCAGCTGCCAAAAGGCAAGTACAATAAATATTTGCTAGTACCCTATACAGTTTAACATATAACCCCAGAAAGGAATTCTTAAGTAACTACAACAAATTTCATCCACGAAACACAAGAAACCAACACGAGGAAATTCATCGAGACACACCAATACTTTGGAAAATTGTCTGGACGGTGTTCCTACGCCAGCAATTCAACACCAGCCAGGAGGACTAAAACCAGACATGGTTCTAACATCAAAAATATAAGCCTTTTCTACAGGCTAGCATCTGACTCGGGGAAATGCTTTTATGAAGGTTTCTGGCTTTACTTACCCACCAAAACGCGTTATAGCAGATATATGCAACCTAGGGGCTACTCTAACCTGCCTTCTTCACCTGGTAGCTCCGAGCACACAACACGACCCACTCACCATGGCGCTACCCCCCGGTCGCGGGGAGCGCTCCCGCCACTCGCAGTGCCCCCAACCCCGCTCGCTCCACGCAGGCCAGGCCTCAGCACCGCCGAGCCCTGGCCGCCATCTTGGAATAGACCACTCACAAACGGGGGGGGAACGCGATAGGCCCCCGCTCCGGGCAGGTTTGGGGCTTTTTCTTCTTCACCGTAAAAAAAAAAAACAACGAGCGTTTTCCCAGAATGAAATAGTATTTTATTAAAACAGAGGTTCTGTGAACGCAAGGGAGGTTGCTTTTTCCCGCCCGCCAGGGACACATTTTCCCGTTTCTCCCCCCAAACTAGTGGTTCCGCCCACCAGCGGCCTCTCTGGTAGAGCGGTGTTCGGGAGCCAAGGGACAACGCGCATGCGCAGAGGCAGTGCCGCCGCTCGCAGGAAGAGGCGGAGGAGGGCGGGGCTTGGTTGGGGGGAGGTGTGGGGAGTGGGGTCTGAATTTGAAGGGTGGGAAATAAATAACACGTAGTCATATTGAGAGTGTTTTGCCATATTTGAGTTCTTATTTCTTACGAGGAAAGGCTGAGGGAGCTGGGCCTGTTCAGAGAAGAGACGACTCAGAGGGGACCTCATCAATGTCCATAGGCATCTCAAGGGAGGGTGTCAGGAGGACGGAGCCAGGCTCTTTTCGGTGGTGCCGAGCAATAGGACACGAGAAAATGGGCAGAAACTGATGGACAGGAAGTTCCACCTGCGCATGAGGAAGAACCTCCTTACTGTGTGAATAACTTAGCACTGGAACAGATTGTCCAGTGAAGTCTCCCTCCCTGGAGATACTCAAGAGCCGTCTGGACAAAATCGTGTGCCATGTGCTCCAGGGTGATCCTGCTTGAGCAGGGAGGTTGGACCAGGTGACCCACTGTGGTCCCTTCCAACCTGACCCATTCTGTGGTTCTGTGATATGACACATTCGCTGTAGAAATTTTACCTATGCTGCACAGTGCACAGACATAGGCGCGCACATACAGGCTCTTTGCTAAGAAAGAGAAAAGTATGCTTGGTATTTTAGGAATATGATGTAAACCTGTTTAGTTACATTTCAAAAAGAAAATGTAAAACAGAAGGGACAGGTTTTTTTCCTATATTCATACAAGCAAATAACAACAGCTAAGAAGAGGTTGTTACTGAAAATTCAGAAAAATTATCCAAATTATGTGCGTATATGTATGCAACTAAATATATATATGCATATGTGTACCTTAAAATATTAGCTTCAGTCATATTTGAGTGGATTTCATTGGCTCTCAGTAGGTGTCACTAAAGCTCCGAAAGAACCCAAATTTTCACTGTTCTCGCTGTTATTTTCTAAAGTCTTGCATCTTTACCGTCATGTTTCATCACATCACTCTTATGGAAGTGCACAAACTAATCTGATCAGCTCCATCAGTTGACATTACTCCTGTACTCAGAGGATTCAGATTAGCTCTGGATTTATCACTGCAAAGGCTAGAGTTTCCTCTTGCAAAAAGTACATGGTGAGCATCTTGTTGCCATCTGAAGGTTGTAGTAGACACTCAAGATCCAAAAGGGTGTCCTTTGACTGCATGCTGCAAATTTTCAGGTTTTTCAGGACTGCACCTCGCAGCAGAAACTCCTCCCTATAGTGTGTCTGTACTGTAAACCCAGTGACAGGTAGAATAGCAGAGCTGGCTTTTCACAAGGTAATTAGGACCAGAATCACTCAGCTGTTGAAAACACAGTGCTTAGCATTTATCTGTGGGGTAATGATGTAGATTAGATTACTCCTTATTGCTTCCAGGTCCCTGACATAGCTCTGCCATACACAGAAGTGCAAAATACTTGTACATAGACTTGGTGACAGGATTACACTTCACAGTCCCATAAATCTGGTGACCTCCCTATCTAATAATGGCAGTACTGTCATTCCATATACCCCAAATCTGGTCTAGAAGCATCGTATCAGTTTGGAAGTGGGAAAAATGAGCTTTTGCTCTCAACTGTGTGGCTAATCAGCTGTTTCGTATGTGTAAGTTAAGTTTACCTGTTTCATTAAGTCTGAGGGTTTTCTGTCTTGCTTTCATTCACATTCCCACCCTGAATTTCCTGGTTAGATTCTAAGCATTTAGGGGAAAGGATATGTATTATATGTTCACACAGAGAATAAAACAACAGGCTCCCTCCCATATCACAGAAGATTGATAATGTATACAAACAGTAATACATCTGGAAATCAGTTTTAAGATTAAGGATTAACAATAATAAGCATCATGTTGCCTCCTTTGTTGATACCTAAGGGTGACTCGTCTCCTTCCAACTGATTTATGATACATCAAAATTAAAAATTTAGTATCACATGTATTTGAAATGTATATGAGAGAGTCTCTTGGAGACTCTGCTTAAGTTTCTCATTTCATCCAAGCCTTACAAGGTCATCCATCCGACTGTACTCTCTCACTGGCTTCTTTGCAGAGACTCTTCACACTTTAAATTCAGCAAAGAGCATCTACAGAGACTAAAGGGAAAAGTGCTCAGGTTACTAACCATTTCTTTTATGCTTGCAGAAGAAGAATGGTCAATATTGAAATGGTCTGTCAAGGCAGACACTTAAAAAATAATATGCTGGAAGGATATCCTTAACATGATCATCAACTTGCCTTCCGTGTGAGGAAATTTATGATAATATTTTTGTCTTAGTTCTTGCAAAGCAGAAATTATTGCAAAGTAATTAAAAAACAGAAGTTATTGTCAGTCACTTTGTAATGTTAAAAAATTGGCAGACACACTGCAGACTAGGTTGATCCTCAGCTATGCAGATCAGTTTTGTCCATGTGCAGTGGGTGTAATTCTGTTGCAAATCTGCTGTCAATGACACTTGAACTAGTGAAACCCACTTCTTGATGATAAAAAAAAAATTGGGAAACCGGGAACATGGATTAGGTCTCTGAACCACTGAGCTATCACTCTTTATTTTTATACCAAGTATCACTTCATTGAACACACCACTACACAATACACCACTCACGAGGGAGCTACCAGATATGTTTGAAGGACCTTGGAAATTCAAAGGAAGATTTTAGGAACCTTTCTTCATCTCAATTCCATGAAGAGGGGTTTTTAATTTGGTCTCTCAGTTTAACTCTTTTATATATGTCCATGTACATGCTAAAGATTCAAGAACAAAATATTTTCTGTATTTTATATTTTTCAGATGATGATATTGGAATATATTTGTGTGCATGTATATATATATGTGTATATATATATATATAGTAGTGCATATATATATACACACTACATTACAGATAAAACCTCAAGAAGCAGCTATCATTAATTTGTAATAATTCCAATATTCCAGTTACTTATATTCTCAGATATCAATACACCTGTGTAAAATGCAGTATCAGATCAGCCAGTTCTTTACAGTTACCATAATCAATCACACTGAGTCAAGTTGCCAAAGTATAGGTAGATGCATCCTTTTTACAATTGTTATGTAAAATATGCCCTCCATAAGCTGAAAAGTTATTGGTATTGATTCTCCACAGCTTTACATGTTTTGAAAGTAATGAAATGTGGAAAGTACACTTTAAAGAGATGGGAATTCTAAACTGAAAATGTTTCAGATACATTTTGTGTAGTTACCAGTAACTATCTAGCATGCCAGGCAATGGGGAACCAAGGCTTGAATTTTGTTTGCCTTAGTTTACTTGTAAATAGGAACATTTAATGAAATTCAAGCAAGTTACTTTGAGCATAGTTTGTTTCTATTTCCAAGCAAACTAATAGAAACAATAAAGTCTAAGAACTGGCCCAGTGCATATCAATAGGTGATACTCTCCATTACATGCTGCAAAATTCCAATGAATTCACACGAAAATTTCATTTTAGGTGATTGTGCTGCCTTACAGTATATTCAGCTCATAAGAATCTTCTGGTTTTACCAGACCCTCCGAAGACACTACTGGAACACTGATGTGGAGGGGTTATCAACCTTCCTTACTGGAGTCGTCTCTCAGAGGTGTCCGTGTGGACTTGATTGGAAGAGGCATGTGTGCAAAGATTCCTACTACTGAGTAGTACCTTGCCCTGCCAAATTGCAGCTCTACCAAAGGCATACATGTTCTTGAGTGGTCCATGTTTAAGGTACATTTGGGTCTACAAAGCATGGCATACTAATAACGTTTTTATTTACTGTTTGAGCTATTCTGTAAAATGCTGGGAGGGGACGCAATTTATTAGCTCCTGAGCGTACAGCAATGTGGTCTACAGCATTCTTGTGCCTCTCTCAGATTTACAGTTTGGTTGTAAATGGAATTCTATTTCTCTTTTTGGGAAAAAAAAAAGTCTTAAAAGCTATTTGAATGGTTGCAGGCAATTAAGCACGTGCCATCTCCACACCCTTCCCACCCTGTGCACACAGTCCCATTCAAACAAGTAATTTATATATTTTTGTTTGAAATCACACCCGCTAAAATAATAATCCAAAACACAGTATCTCTTTAATTCCAAAATTTATGCAAGTTTACAAATCAGTATACCACCACACAAAGTAGTGAAAGAAGAGATTTGTTCAGCAACATTTTACTATATCATAACAATGTTCAAATATTGTTGAATTTGACATAGTATTGAAAGACTTTTTTAATATAAAGAATTAATGATTGAACAAGGAGATACAGGGAATACCATTACTTTCTTCAGTTCTATCCAATGCAATATTTACCTCCTAGAAAATATTGGTGATATGCTGTATCTAGTTCATATGAGCTCTATTGCCATTAAAAACCTGAAACAAGGTGGGAACTGACAAAGTGAAACAAGATCTTATTAAAGTTAATAAATAGAAACATTACAGCAAAATATGTTCATTTCACTCCTTTTCTCCCTTTCTCTCTATATATATACTTCCATGAGTTTTGGTGGGGTTTTTTTTCCAGATTTCTGTTAAATAGAAGCTTTAAGCTATCCTGGAGAATTTACTTTTTTCTTTTTTTTAAATTTGATCCTCAAAATATTTTTGCATCAACCTAATAAAAGCTTTCAGAATCACTTTTTCTATTAAAATCTAGGTCCCAGCAGTGAGCATTGCACTGAGCTTTGTACAGTAAGAATACGGATAGAAACAATAATGGAACTAAATGTGGCCTGTAAAGGCAGGAGGCAAGTCTATCCTTTTTTTTCACCCTGAGTATGTTTTTATTTTAGTTTGCAGCAGTGGCACAGGTCTTAACTCCTTAAGAAATTACCAAAAAGAGATGATGTGAAAGCATTAAAAGATGCAGTTCAGGTGTGCCTGACAGTTTCATGCAAACGTAGGCTTTTAGCTTGGTTTGCTTTATCATTAAAGCATTAACAGACATTAAGACATGGGTGGATATTCTAGTCCCTGCTTAGTATGCCAGCAGTGCTCACACAGACCTGTCCTGCTAGGTAGCCAGGTGACAGTGTGGCTCTTCCTACCTTGGCTCCAACCCCTGCCGGCTGCAGCTGATGAAGGGATTTCAGCTGATTCCCAGGTTGCCAGACTAGATTAGACATTTTTAGTCTGTGCTGGCTGGATCTTCCTCCCACTTTATGATGATACAAAATTAGGGCTCAGATTAAATTTATAGTCAGGTTAATTGCTGTTTTGAAACAAATTCTCTGATGTAGCTGTAGTAGTACTTGTTACAGCTCTGAGTTTGAAGCATTTCTACAGGAAACAAAGCACTAATCTCACCTGGAAGGAGTGGTCTAATGGTCTAATTTCTTAATATCAGAGGTGCTTTAATGCCTTTGTTTCACAGCTTTCATTTCATTTTCAAGTTAAAAAATAAGAAGTGGTCACCTGATAAGGTTTTTACATATCAACACTGAGGCTATGGTGATTCTCTAAGAGGTACTTAGTATGGCCAGAACAGGTGGTGGGTATGCCCTGCCCCACACCACATCAGAGGTCAGGAAAGGCCACCACAGCAAGGGACATGGACAACTGTAGGTAAATGATAATTCAACAAATAAATGCAGTCTTGTAGACCTACAAATGGCTGCAAATACTTTCAGTGATTTTGAAGAGATGGTGCTCCTGGTCCTAACATGTTTCAAATCACCAGCTGAAATGGTATTTAGCTTAAGTAATCATTAGCATTTAGTTTAATTTTTTTTTGTACTTGTTGAGTCAACATATATATTACAATTTGAGAAAATTCATATAGACTGTATTTCAGCTAAAAAGACTAATATGTATTACCTGAGAGAGACAAGAGACATTGTAGAATCATTTACATTTTTTATGTGAAGAAGAAATTAGGATTTGATTAAGCATCCATTCTTTTGCACCCACAGCAACGTGGTATGATGCATGATTCTACTGATAAACATGATATATGAGGTAATTTCAGAAACCACTACTTCAAGCTACTAATTTTGTATGGCTGCAGACATCTGAGTTCATATATGACTCTGTGGAACATTAGGTATAATATGTGTAAGGTTTGTCATATGTTGTGGATGACATTTAAATTATTTGTCCAGTTTGATAAAAATTAATATACTGCTCCCTATTAGCCAGCTGGACTGTACTATGTGTCACATGGAAAGTGTTACTTTTGTTTTGCCTTTTCAGCATATTTTTATTTTTTTCCTCAAGGACTACTCACTTATTAATTTCTCAGGACTTATCCTGATTTTTATCTTCTAACAGGCATGTGGCCCCATAGACAAGTATATGGCATATTATTTCCAATGGGCTGTTGATGCAACTTGAAGACATTTCAAATCATCGATACGGAGGGCTAGGAGATGCAGCAGAAACAGACTTCAGGCAGCTCAATAAGGTAAAGCAAACTTGCTTCACTTCGCATAGTGACATACCAAATTCTCATTATTTTTTATTGCATGGATAACACTTTCCAACTGTTGTTTTTCTGCCAGTTGATCTTTAGAATATAAAAATAGTATATACAATTCTATGTCTGTGTGTGGGTATAATACAAAATGGATAGTTTATAGTTCTAATTCTGCAAGCATGCTACATTTTTACATAAGTTTCAATAAAGGCAAATCCTTTTGTCCAGTTACATAAATTTGCTTAATCAGTTTGCTGAATTGTGGGTCATAAAAAATAAAAAGAAATTAAAAATTAACTCAGCATCTCCATCGAGGCTAGTGTTCTGCCTCTAGCAATGGCTTGTAGTGAATACTTTAAAAAAACCTCCAACCCCAGAAGGAGGATAGGAAAAGCCTAAATGATACCTCACCTAAGTATCCTCATTTCTTATGACATATTGCAGCTTGAAGAAGTCTGAGCTAGAACTTGTATCCTCACCTTTGCATTTTAACTATTAAAATGAAAAGGCAGCAAATAACTTTCCATCCATGCTCTAGGCCTAGAATAGAGGAATATGTTCTTGCAAAGTCAAGTATTTAACTTCATCCTAAGAGTTTAACAAGTTTTACTTTGCTTGTGTAACCCATATGTACCCTGGCACGTGAGAGGAGCTACTGTCTTATATAAAGTATATATATTCTTACCTTACCTTTGTCCAAGTTATTCTGCCTGTGCAACAGCTATCCTTCTGCCTTTAGTATCTTGGCTGCTTTCAAGTGTTTTGATGGGATTAAGGCAACACTGAGGTCTATTTAATTGCTTCACTTGTTTCCTTTGAAGTGAAAAACTGTGTTTTATACTTCAAAGTCAACATAGTAGACCTTTATATGATTTTGGACACACATTTCTAAATTTGGCAACATCAGCAAAAAAAAAAAAAGTTTAAGCAGAACTCTTCCAGTGTAAGTTTTAAGTTTACTCATCAAATTCTAAAAATAAAAATTAGCATTGTACCAGAATTGCTGACAAACCTTAACTCTAATGGCTTGATAATTCCTGCATGGTTTAGTGCCAAAGAATACATTTTCACTGCTTCCTTGATGTCAAAGTAGTGTTTCTATATTTTTAAAATGATGGGCCTCCCAGAAGCTAAACTGTTTTCTGCAAATGGAATCCTAATGGCTCTTATTGATTCCATTAAAAAAGGAAGGTGCTGCTTGCTTTTCTTTGCTACAAGCATGTAGATGGTTATTTTATTTCGTTATTGATATTTTGGGCCTTGTACCTCATTAGATTTTTTTACTAAAATGTAAGGGATCCTAACGTCATAAAAATCTTCTTTAAAAATGGTTTACCAATCTCTTTAAAAATAATAGAGTGATGGCTGTTGGAATGCACTCTCCTGTTATTAGAAGTGCTCTTTGCTAAAATAATCCACCCCATTTATGCAAACCTGGTCTTGTTGTAAATAGCACTGAAGAGGGATATCTAATTTTAGCCACCAAATAGCCTTTCTGCCTTTAGGCTGACATCTAAGACAACAACCTTCAATTTTATAAACTAAAAACATTCCACAAGAATCTATTGCAGATTTACTGAGGTAAAAATCACATCTACACAGATCTTTTATTGCCAGAAAAGGAAATACTTACACTTCATAATTAAAAACTGAACAGGGCACATAAAAGACAAAAATAAATTGTAATATGTACACACATTAGAAAGGATAAATAGCAAATATACTGTAATACTGCATTAAAAGTATGCATATGTGAATTCCAGACCCACCCCCCAAATGTTGTGTACATTAATCAAAGGATAAATAAGTGCTAATATAAGACAGAAAATTTCTTAGTGTAAACAATGCCACGGGCTTTTTAATGGGCCTTTGGGCCAACTTAGAAAAATCATGTATTGCCTTTCACACTCCATACCACTTAATTTTAATAGTACTGTATTCACATATACTATTTCAAGATAGTATAAAAAATTACAAATCTAAGAAGCATTCTTCACACTGAACAAAAGCAGGCTGCAGACACTCCAAGGATTTTCCTTCACTTTTACAGGACCACTGGCTGAAGACATACTGATCATCTGGGAGTTCTTCCTCAAAGCAATGCAAGAGTCCTTAAATGGAAAAAGTCACATTAGTAATCACTCCTCAAGCATACTAGCAAAGACTTCTGTGCCTAATTTTATTCTACTTTTGGATTCACACTGGCATGATGTCGAAGTCACCACTGCCTGCCATGATGAGAAAGATAATGATCCCTCTGGTTTGAATGGCAAGTGACAGACAGCAGGGAGTGTTTCTAAACATGAAGCATTTCATTGAACGTTATCAAACTTCAAATCCTCTTTATGTCTTTCTGAGGATCCAGAGTATGTTAACATTAAAAACCAAAAAATATGTGGCTTGTTCTGTATGAATGTTCAATGTATTTTCCTGAAGCATGCACATTGGGATTTTAAAAAAGACAGATGAGTTAATTTCTGGCAACTGTATTTACTGGCACCAAAGAAAATGACAGTTCTTCACTAAAGTAGTGATAACATGAGGACTTATGGCTTGCTGTCTTTTTAAGACAGGCTGTAGCCACTAAAAAAAACCAAATAAACATGCACAGTTGCTCACACACTCTTTTTTTTTTTCCTTTAAATAATTCTTCCATCCATTCCACTTTTCTCTGTGGACTGACAAGCGAAGACTCTCTTCCCTCAGCTCTCAGTCCTTTTCACACACCCCCTCCCTCGCAGTTACCCTCAGTCACAACCCTATGAAATCTGATGAGTTCCTGGTAGCAGGCTCTCAAGCGATTGTCTTCAGCACTTCCTGACTTGTGGAGCTCTGATGAAGAAGTCCACCAACTTGTCTGTGTGGGGTAGCCACAGACTGTGGTCTGTCTGAACACGGACAAATGCTTCACGTGAGTTCTCCTCCTAGACAAATCATTTGTCCATTGATAAAGACGAGGGCCACTTTCTTCATTAACGTGAGGGTAAACTGTAGCACACACTCATACTTAAGTTCCAGTGCAATCTCAGGTCTTCAGGATGCAATGATTTCCCAAAAGAAAACTGTTACATGAAATATGGGATGTGGTCAAACTGTTATGGACGATGAAACCTGAAAAGATAAATTAAAAAACTTGGAATTATATTATTTCAACTGAAAATGAACCTGATCCTCATCCTGCTCTCATAGCTGTTTACTTTTTTGGCCCAAACAGAATTATTCCTGATTTTCCTGGTCTATGTGGGTTCAGAGGCACACCTATTATCACTCACTGTCCATCTCTCTCTACTTATAAAAGCAAACAGGGATTTGGTGTGGCTCAAGCACTGGTGTATCACTGTCTGTCCATACCATTAACCTGTCACTGTGGTCCCTGGCATGGTTTGGCTTGGGTCAACCAGCTCTTTCAGGTACTGCCTGGGTGTGTTTGGCATCAGCATAGGACAACAAGCAAGCTGGGTATGGGGGGACGTCGCCCTGTTTTGGGGTGAGAGGGATAGGTTAATTGTATGAATTCAAGCTATGCCAAGCCTGCCTCAGGGCCAGAGAACAATGTCCAGTCTGTTTTGTTTGCCAGTATAGATTTAGCCATAATTGCATCCACTATTTGGATGACAGTAGCTACTATGGGAAAAGCTTTGATAAACTATAAGACCTAAATTTCTGGGTTTTAATCCTTGTGCAAAATGAGGCTAAAAAAAGGTTGCTTTTTTTTAAAGTAAGCAACAACTTTTATAGCACTGCAGATGCTTTCTTCCTATTATCAGCTGAGGCACATGAAGGCCCAAATATATCTCACTGTTTTTTAGGCTTTTAGGTAGAGCATGTACATTGCTCCAGATTGCCTGTATGATGGCTAGAGAGATGGATTGCTCCAAAAGGTGTCACCAACCTTTTCTACAATAAGTTAGGAACTTATTGTAGAACTTATTCTAGCAATTGAAATTCTAACTCATCTTAAATGTAATGAATCCAAGCAAAAAGGGTAAGAAGGACACCAGTATCAGGTTCTCAATGTATCTATCACCAGACATAAATATCTCTTTAAATGGCTTATAAACTGTATCTGTCCATGAAGTAGTAAAATATGCAACAGCTTGAAAAAAGGCACAGGTAATGATGCACGTAATACAATGGATTTACCTAAGTTTTTGTTTGACACATTTTCTCTTAACAGTTCCAGAGAAGAGAAAACAAGCCACACATTCCCCCACATTACAAGCTGATTCAGTACAATACAGGGATGCATTTCTCAAATAAAGGAGGTGTACACAAAAGCTGACATTCACAAGTATGCAGCTCATCTGCTAAGTGAAGGTACAGTGGACTGCAATAAAGACATAGGGTTTTTGTATTTGTGTTGAACGATATAGTGGACTATATATAGCATTTCCATTAGAAACACTTTATTAACTAATATCCTCTTTCCAAACTTCTATGTATTTCTCTATTTTTAGAAACTTGGTTTCTTGGATTCTCTCATGAAATAACAGAAAGAATCAGTCTAAATTACTAGGAGTAGAAAAACAGTTAAACTGACAGTCATTGCTGTAAATGATGAACGATTTTAATTTTCCATGTTTAAAATAAAATTTTAACAATTCAAATATGTTGTAAGTACTGATTAGAATATTAAAGCATCTTATATTTAATCTGTAATAATATAGGAAACCATATCCTATAAACTATTTTTTGTTTAGTAAGCAGCTTTGTTGTCTCATTCTATCACAGAACTTTATGAATAAGGCTTTGTTAACCAGCTGCCAATGCAAGTGCCTTTTGGTTTGCATTATTTCAGTGATCTCCTTGGAAAGAATCAATCTCTCTAGCTAGAGGCTTCTGTCTATGGTTTTCTTAAATCACTTTTTTTTAATCAATCCAAATGTAGCAGAAACTACATAATTTTTAATGAGAGGTCCCAGAGGAAATGGGATCTCTTTTTATTTTCAAAATTGCAATTGACTTAAAACATCTGCACCTTATTTTGCTCTTAATTAGCTTTTTCTAGTGTTACTCTTCTGACTTCCGTGCAGTGACTCCACAAAATGATCAGTGAAACAAAAGAGGGTGGAGAGGGAACAGAGAACCTGATTTCTCTCATGTTGAAATTCTTTCGGGACCCTATGGAACCATTGCCTGTATTTACCATTATTTGGCCGTGCCTATTTTTTGCTCCATTTTCCAAGGCCCTCCTTGAAAAAAATAATTCACTTTTTAACTGGTTTGTCACTCCCCTGGATTCCTGGTTCAGCTTTCAAAAATCCAATTGTAATAAGCCTCAACTGTTTTTGAACCTCATGAAAAAATATCCGATTATTTTTGTATGACTCATGCCTATCTGTTACTTATGCTTCGATATTGCAGTGCAACTCAGGAAACACAACAATGTAAGCAGGGAGTTGGTTTCTATACCTGCTATTTTTATTCTCTGCCTTGGGATGTCCTTTTTTTAAAAAGCGGTATTTTTATATATTCTGAAAAAGATACACTACCTAGTAGCTGAAGAGACAATTACATCAGAAGCCAAATGAAGATATACATCTCCATGTTTGAAAAGAACATTTTCTAATTGTCAGAATGTGACACTAAATTAAAACCTTGCCTCCTGGTTCATCTCCTGGCTTAGGTTTGGTGCCTGTGAAACTGGTTTGATTTTCTGAAAATGAATTTGTTCATGTTGTATCTACACAGAAGTAACTTTACATTATTATTAAAAAAAAAAATCCATGTTTTGGTGAGAAAGGAATCACTGAAGTTGTGAAATCAGGCAATGAAGCAGAAGAGGCATGAAACATCCATATCCCATTTTGAATTTTCCTGTTACACACTCTTAAATTAGAAGGTTCACACTAGGATCCCTAGCTTGGATCCTGAGTTTGGTTGAAACAGTAACCGGAAACAGAAAGGATGCAGTCTTCGGCAATTATTTTTATTTGACTTAATTCTCTGTAGAAGCAAAGACAATAATACTGTGTACGCAACATTGGCTGATCCTAACATCAAGTTTTGCTTGCTGGTGTCCGTTTTCAGCCTTTGTGACTTCCAAGAAGCATGAACACGTGCCACGGGGATGACAGGAAATGTCTCCCTCCCCTAGGAATAACTGCCAAATTTTAAGGCCTGCTAAAAAGTATGGGCACTTCAGAGCTCTTGAAAACAATAATGCTTCAGACAACAATTTGGTGTTATCCAAAGCAGAGAACAAAACAAATCCAGATTAACAGATAAGAAGCGGCAAAAAGGGAATCTATCTTGTTCCCCAGAAACTGCTGCCAGGCACCTAGGTGACCCTTAGAAAGCTTGCCAAAAGACTGGCAAGCTTTTCTGAAGTTCAACACATCATCTAGTTTTCACTTAGCAAATGCATCTACAAAAATGTATACTTTCATGAGCAAGGGAGTGCTGCCAGAGAAGGAAATCCCTTTATTTTCGTGCGCTTGAGGACTACTAACTTTATCTGTGAGAACCACCGAGTTCTTTCAAAGGACTATTTTTTTAGATGCCCCAAACAATCTTTTTCTGTGCAACCAATCCATTGCAGTCACCTTCACTGCTGTACCAACTAGAGATGGCATCAACAACACTGGGAATTCTAACAGAATCACTGGGAATTCTAACAGAATCACTGATGAAATTCAAGGGGACTCATGGTAGGAATCCATACAAATCATGACACAACTGCAGAGGACTTGCAGAAAGGCAGAGGGTTGCTGTCACGCCCATGTCTCACACTTAAGCAAGAAGAGGGATTCACCCACCTGGTAAATTGCCGACTTTCCTCGTGTACTTCCATTTCTGTGCTTTTAAATTCATTCAGTTCTTTCCGTATTGCTGCCTAATAAATATGATATTTGAATATTAATTTGAAATATGAATATGAATACGAAATATGAATTTTATGGAAAGTAATGAATATGAAAGGAACCTTTTGCACTTTCCATACAGTTCCCATTTCAAGTCTCCCTTACTATAATCCACAGCTCTCACGCATTTCTGATCATCAACATGAATTACTTTTTTCAATTACAGCTGTTTGAAGCAGTCTTACATTACAAAGAAACCCAAAGCATCAAGCACCAACAATAAACAAAGAAACACCAAATCTACTTCAACGGGTGAACCAAGCCCCCACTGAAATACGGCACTTCCTACAGACAAAAATGAGCAAGGGATTGGGTTACTTTGCAATCACTTGATGAATATGCAGCCAGGAGGGGGATGTATCTCCAGGCACAGCCCCTGAGGAGCTGGTGAGTCACTCCACCTGCACAGGCACTGTGCACACAGCAGGGGCCTTGTCTCTATCTCCCCACTGGAGACAGGTCTTCAGGAATGCAAGATGAACAGCAATTTTTTTAAAGTGGAATTAGTCATTTAGTTTGATTAGTTTTATGTAAAGTGACATGAAATATTTGGACATTTCAGGTTTGTGTTTTCAGTTGGCAGATACTGAGGAACAGCAAAAATTCAGTGCATTTATAAATGCTTTGTTGCTTATGTTAAGAGACTGATAAGCAATTTACTTCATCAAGTAATAAATATAATTTCTGAAATATTCTAATATACTACAAGGGGTTTTATTTCTATGCCACATGCCTTCCTACCTTTACTGTGAAAGGAAATGGCAGTTTATTCTTACTCTTTTCTTTCACTATTTTAAATAAAGACAGTATCATTTCATTAAGCCCTAAAGAAATGTCATCTGGTGTGTATCTTTTCAATGCAGAACAGGCAAGCAGCATGATAGAATTATAGCATCACCAGACTGCAGTCTCATAAATGAGAAACTTCATTTTAAGCAGGGGATGGTTCTGTTTAGCCACAACAGCATGCTTACATGAAACTGCTGTTATAGCTAGGAAAGGGGCAGCAATTTCTGAGCACCAAATCAGCAGCAAAGACACTAGAGCTCCAGCTCCTTAATACAGTTACAGTACAATTTTCTGCTCCCACTGGAATTAGAAGAATGACTTCCCTGGGAAAAAAAACGAGTGAGGGAGTTTCCAGGCAACCCTGGGTATGCCTTTCTGCTAAGGCCAACAAACATGGGGCTCACAGAACCAGCCCTGGGCACCTGTTCATTACAAAGTTAATTGAAATTAAAAACTGCTATACTGAAGTAGGTAGAAAACTCCATTGTTTTTAATAGTTCAGTGTACCCTGGCTGGACTCAGGTCAAAGTGGAGGAGCTGGGTGCTCTAATCTCCCACACACTATGTGAGGATTAGACAGTGCTCAGCACCTCCCAGAAACAACACATACAAACACTTCTGGCTACATTTTTAATGTTTCCACCTTGACTTGATATGAGATTCTCATTTGATTGTAAGATGAGCTGGCAGTTTTTTAATATTAATATTAAAAAATGCAAGCTGAAATAAAATTAGTGCTTCACCATGTTGAGCTAAAAGACAGTGAGTGCTTGCACATATCGCTTTTCATGTCAAGCACATGTCATCGGACTTCCATAAAAGTAGGTTCAGATCCACTGCTAAAAGGGCCATTTGCTACCTAAATCCTACAGCTTTCCTTTTTAAGTTCCTTTCCTATTAAGTGGTATATGGAAGAGTATTTTATGGTAATCTTTGATCTCTTTTTCAAATGAGAGTCACAGAATCTTTTGTCTCATCATTTGTAGTTAGGTAGAGGAACTATAAGCTGTACATTTTAGGGGCAAATTTCCCATGAAGCTGCACTGCATGCACACAGTCAGCTCCTGCACTGGTTGTTGTGGCCAAGATTCCTGAGGAGGATAAGGCAGCTTCTACCTTTTTGCACTCAAATGAGTTGCAAAAGTAACTCTCAGTGGCAGAATTCGCCTGAATTCCACAGGCCAGGGCCACCTTTGCTAAGCATGTATCTGGCTTAGCAAGGATTTAAAAATTAGAAAAATTAGGAAAAAAGATTAGAAATTCTGGGCTGAACTGTCATAACAGAGGTGGCAAATATGCTCTTAGTGGGCACTTGAGTGGGTTTTCTTATCTGCAAGCAATAGTACCATGACAATCTCGCTGTCTCCAGCAGATGTCATTTGTGATGCTGGCATCAAGAGAATGTAAACCAGAGGAAAGCTTCACAAAAATAACAGATGCAAGCATTTTCTTATAATCTACATTTGTCCCTTGCCTTGTCTGCAGGAGTTAACCTGGCCCAAGGCTTGTCAGCACGACGGTCATAATCCGGAGAATCCGTGACTTCCACATACTCGTTAAATCGAAGGATTCTTCTTGCTTGAAGTTCAGCCACTGTAGGCCTCAGACTGAGCTGTAAGCAGGAGGCAGAAAATAATACACTTAATAAGATGAAATAAAGTAAAATAAAATCCGAGGGTATGATGTAATCTCAAGAGAATTTTAATGGTATTTCTAAATAGGGTCACTTTCAGGTGTCTATAAAAAGCACCATCCCGGGAGTGCTGCACAGGAATGGGGAGGCAGCACAACCTAATTTTTTCAATTATAAAAATAGTCTTCGTCAGGCAGGTCACAGGGAATCATGACAGTTATCCCTGAAATATTAATTGTGACTTTGCAACTGTCACAGCATTTACTCCAGGCCATTTGCATCAATGATTATACAGTTTGCTGTGTTAAACTGTAATACTGAAATAAGCAGGATTTGGAACTACCTGCCTAACTAAAAAAATTGGTTTTGACCATCTGGGGGTCATTATGATGCCAAATTGTTTCACTCACCTAAACAATATTCACTTTAATTAACTAAGGATGATCATATTAAGGAAACTGTATTTTTGCAGAGAAAAGCAGACTAGAGATACTTATGAAAACTCCCCACATCCTGTCCCAGAACAGCAGACCCATAACTGCTCCATTTCCAGGGACAATGAGCATGATCCCACCTGCAGAAGCTAGGACCACCAATGTGGTTAGAAGATCGGTGAAGGGATTTTGTAGGGCTTACATTGCTTTGCTGCCCCCTTCACAGAGGAAACGTGTCACTTATCTCCCCTGCTTACACAGACAAATATTAAGCATGGCCAGACTCTGTATGCTTTTCCAGGTATGGGAAACTGGACGGGATGGAGTTTCCCCCAAGATAGATTTGGCTTGTACTGCTTTTTAAGCAGATTTCTAATCTGGGGACATGACTGATGGACATCTGAAGTAATGTCTACACAATGATTTTTAGACTCTTATAAAACATAATTCTATTTTCACGAATACACAATACAAAAAACACATCATCACCTTTCTACTGAGTCTACGTTTTATTTCTCTTTTGGCTTCCTGTTCCTCTTCTTCATTCTTCTCTGTTTTCAGAAGAGATAAAAAGGAGTGAATATTTAAGTATTATAACTGCACATAATGTATATCTGTTGGTTGAAAGCTTCAGAACTTTAAGTCCTGGCTCAAATTTCCTCATATTTCTGGATGGTCCTGCATGTGTTGTCTGCTTTTTGGCTTTTGTTTGCTCTCATTCTTTTCCCTATCTGCATTTCCCCTGATTCTGTAGACATCTCAAGTCAACTGTGGGTCACGAGCACAGCAAAGAGGAGGTGCCTGTCATTTCCTTTCTGTGCATCAGCAAGCAAGTACCCTGAAAGAGCTGCCTAATGTTTCAGTTAATTATTTTAACAAAAAACTCACTGTTGCTTTTACTTCCAACATGCCATCTCTTGACTTTAGAGTGAGAGTCTAGTTATTCATAAGTGTCAAGAAAAAAGTTTGCTCTGAGTATTTAAATCAGACAAGCATCTTCTACTGCTACAGGACACAATGAATCAATGAAATTTGTTTCACTGTCATTTGTTAGTGCAAATTGGTTTTATTACTTAAATTTTTTTCTGGTTTTATAATGGGGGCATAAGATTCAGCCCTCTTGGTTAAGGGCCACTGGCTATACCAGACAAATGAGTTCAGCACAAATATACACGTGCATTTTTGGAATGTATTTGGGCATGTGACTAAAATGTGGTTTTAACAAATTTCTGTGCTAACCAAACTTGATTTCTTGATTGACAGTGAAAAGCACACTTACAAAGACATATTCATATGGGCTTAGCATGTTTCTAGATTGATGTACAGTTCGCAGAATATTATTTGCCCTTTCAGTCCACCTCTGATGGTTATATTCTGAAATATCCTATCTAGAGATATCCATAAAATTTTGATCCTGTTTTATTCATGGTTTAGGATTACGGACACCACATTATAGTTCAAGGGTAACTATAAATTTAAAGGAATTAATTTGCTCTGGATACAGCCAACCTGTATAGATGAAAAGGCAGTTTTAAATCCTAGTATAGTCGTATTTGCCCTGTTTCCTATGTCCAGCTTGCTATGTTAGTATAGGTAACGTGGCTACAGAAGAGTTTGCGTATCATGACTTACACACTGGAGGCAATGCTACAACAGGATACCTTGTGGTACTTGCAGATTTCCTTTGCTAACTCAAAGGCTTTCATAGAAGAAAAATACAAGGGAAAGGAGAACGGGACAAATTATTGAAATGAAAAAGAAGAAAGATACAGTAGGAAAAAGGTAACGCCAGCCCAAGATCTGCTCTGTGAGAAGCATCCAACACCAACCCCAGGTTTCCAAGAGCAAGATGCAATCTCACAGTCTTGCTGCCAGGATTAGGCTGGATCTCATATTGGTGGTGATTTTACTGAGATACTGAAATGTGGATGTAATTTATGGTTTATTAATAGCTTTTCTCTTAAATGGAAAAGAAATTGATGGCCTGTTTCCATAGAGGAACTGCAAATGGACTAAAACTGAAGTATGAAGAGTTATAGATTAATCTACATTTAAATTTTTTAATTAATATATCTATCAATAAACAAATTAGGTGTATTTAAGGACTTTGGACTCTAAATGAGAACTCTTTTCATAAAATCCTCACCTAAAAAAAAAAATCGAAAGCTCTCTAGCTGTTTTAGGACAGATAAATCATTTGCAGGCTTTTGTTTAAACATCCTGTCTTTGCAATCAGTAGACATTGTAGCTGAGGTAATTAAACACAAACTATTAATTTGGGGTTCCATTCACCTGGGAATCATCTGACATAAAAAATTTTGTCCCTTCATGAATGGTCTACCTTGGAAACTCTCCAGTAGCAGACATAGCAAAAAAAAAAGCAGCTGAATATACACATCACTGTACTGTCCTTTCCTTAACTTAATTCATAAAATAAATTGTGCATTATTCATATCTTGACATTTCTTTGCTATCTAAACCAGTGTCTCCTAAGAAGCAGCAACAAGATGCTTCACGTAAGAAATAGGGGCTCAGACTGCTTAGTGTGTACCTTAAGGAACTACCAACAGCATGGTCACCTGAAATACTGTTTTTCTATATTTTGAGGGAGGATACAATACCGTAAAAGAGTTAGTCTGGACATTTAGGAAGGTTGAAGGTTAGCTGCCTATCCCAAGCTGTAAAGCTACCTCCCTGTGGGTACCAGATGACTGCACAAAGGGACAACTGAACGAGGGAAAACACCCAAAAATAGGCAACACGCAAGGCCGTCATTATAGCTGCTGGGCAGAGGTCCAGGCAGGTCCTGGAACAGGCTGTCGAAGAGAGCTGGCAGCCCATCTTCTGGAGGACAATACCAGCAGGAGGCATTAGGCCCTTCCTTCACTCCTGATGCAAAGCAGGAAGGATCAAACCCATGGGGAACACATAGTCTTCTGTGTGAGAGGTCCGGGGACAGGATGTATTTTATACATTCAAGTTGGTTTACTTCTAGGAATAAAACTCAAGAGCTAAAGGAAATGGACTGAAATCTGATGGTTGCTGCTAATCTACTGAATCTGTTGTTTGGCAAACAGGCCTCTGTCTCTGGCACTGACTCATGCCTAAAGCACCAATTTCCCACCTCTGGCCCGCTGGGCAGAGCGTTGCTTTAAGCCTGGTGCTACAGAAACACTGCCTGGATATAAATTCCTTCAAACAGTAAAATCTACAGTGTATTTTTGGTCTTTTAAGGTAAAAGTTTTGAAAGTTGCTGTAATGAGTTAAGAAGATATGTGATGCTAAAAATAATGGGTCTAGTGCTCCTGGTTCCTTCAGGTATTGTGGAAAATTCCAGCCAGAGGGCCAAGATCTGGCTGCAGGTGACTCACTTGCCCAAGCAGGAACACATTAATGCACAGAAACACACTTCTGCTTTCCACCTTAAAAGCAGATCTAATCTGTGTAGCGTGGAGAAAGAAAATATAAACACAGCATTCCCAGCTGCAAGTCCCCTCCTCAGATGTCCCGCTGCTGCCTTATTGGCAAAGGACCAGCCTAGCAAGCGCCCTTTGCTTCCAGAAGTCCCTGGTTAGATCCCAGCAAAACTATGGCTTCCCTCCTTCCCTGCCTGCACCTCCTAAGAGGTCAAACTGGGTTCTGAATCCTAACTGAAACAATTTTGTTTATCATCACTTATTGTGGCCATCAAGTTAAACAATCCACTCTCCAAAGTCAAACCAGCAGCCTCCCTGGCATCTATACCTTATTGCTCCTGCAACTTTTGCCATATTAAATTTGGTCACCTTCTGTTCTTTGAGACATTTGTTTTGCAGCAGAAAGGGAAAAGAGAAAAGAGAATTTTTCCTGCCCGAGGACTGTTCTGTTCTTGACCAGAAAGTACTCCTGGAGTACTGAACTTTCCATTGTGTCCCTATGGGATTAGCTATGTTTAGACTTCTCTGTGGGCTTGCTAGGGAAAGAGAAAGAAAAGACAAACAAAGCACTTGTTCCTCGCAGTGCTCTGAAACACACAAAGTGGTTTCTTTCTCTTTCCTGATTTTACATTAATATTCCTTAACTAGCACTGACAGCTAAAGCCAGTTTTCTATAAAGCCAAACCCTGTCTTCTACAAAGCCATTACTGGCAGGCATGCAGGTGCACTGTACATGAAGTTCACTGTCCTTTACCAATACAGGAAAAAAATACAGTTATCTTAATCTGAAATTCTTGGAAGACTAGAAAGTTTCTTTGCCATACTGCAGTACTATAAATACTGTTGGTTCAAAGCCAGTACACAAGAAACCTGTCTTTATGAAAAACACAGGGCTTTATGTATTCCTTCAAGTGGACTCTTGAGTTATCATAACTTTGTTTTAGTATGGGAAGTCTCAGAAGTCTGGATAGTTTTATTCAAACAGTTTTTATAGAAATCCGCCTGCAATGCCTTGCGATCATACTTGGAAACAGGATTTTCAGTAACTGGTTTATCTGGTGATATTATCAAAACAAAACTTCTTGCAAAACAGACTTCCTCACTAACTGGATATACAAAAAAAAGAGAAAAAATACGGATTTTTTTTAACCTCTTAGAGGATTTGAGCTGAACTTAATTCTGAAGTAAACATTTGGACCTTTATCGCTTAATGTAACCTCAAAGTCTATGATAAATATTATTCAAAACAATACTTCCCCTTAGCTGCAATTTATATACATGCAATAATATAACCCCTCCTCCCCATCCACTGCTTAAAAATAGGAAGAAGGAAACTTTATGAAAGAAATCCCAACTTACTCACAAAAGCTGACTACACCAACAAAGGCATTTAAGACATGTAAACATTTTCAAATGATCCATGGGAAGGGAATGCAATAATTTTGATTTAAAATATGAGTGCCTTAGGGCTGAGAGAGAACTTGCACCCTGAAAGGGCTCTGAGTCAGACTGTCACCACAAATCCTGGCTTGCTTTGGTTCACTTTGCTTTTTACAGATCATTTTCAACTTGAAATATTTTGTATCTCAGAGATGAGTAAAAAGCAGTTTTGGATTCTCCATGTGCTTGCCAGGGACTCTGTGACTTTTTGTGATTTACCATTCTGCTCCCCAGCCTGTATTTTTTGCTCTCCCTTGCCTATTTAAGACAGCCCCTCAGCAGCAGCAGGGGAGGACAGCGGGAGGCACTGAATGTAATGCTTGGTACACTGCCAAAAGCTTAAAGTAAACAAGTAGAAACAGGAGAAGAAATCTATTAACTGCTTTCAAGTCTTGAGCTACTTATTGCAAAATCAGTGAATAGAAAAAACACTGGCAAAAGTGATATTAAATACATTGCAGGTTCGCTACTAGGTTAGCTATCTCAAGATAAACGAGACCGAAAGGGCAATAAAGGAGCCCAGCTGCTACTCCCAGCTCAGTGGCCATATCTTGGCCCACCAAAGATGTTTTGGAATTACCTTTCTCACATAGTCCAGCATGAGCAATCTGTGATATAAAAAAATATTCATATTTCAAATTTTATCTTTATTTATCTATGCAATCTATAGGTCCAGAAATTGCAGTTTTAGGAAGTCTATTCACATTAGGTGCTGGATAGGAGTCCCATGACCCCCTTTTTGTGCACACGAACTGTAGCTTCCCTCTTCAATAAGACATGGAGCTATTTGGCATCTGAGAGCTTGTACAACAGCAGTAAGATTTTATTAGCACGGATGGTTGCCTGAAAGCCAATAATTGCTGACTCCTCTGATTTGCTGGCTTGATAAAGTGAGAGTCATCAGTCCATGGATGTTGTCAGGCAAACAGCCCATTTTCTTTCCCTCCATTACCATGCTGCACATCAGGGTTGCACAACTCTTCTGAATGATTGTTGGAAATAACAGCATTATTCCTTCTCTTTCATGAGGTGTGAAAAGTTCTCATGTCCTAAGAATAGATGAATTTTTTTTATTTTTTTGGTATGTGTGAAAGACTTGCATGTGCGTTTTCTTCATTTATTTCTTCTACTTAACCATCAAATACTAGCTACTCCTGTAGAATGAATACAGGGCTAGATGGAGCTGGGCATGGCAACTGCTACACTATGTGTTTAGGTAACACCCATATTATGGAAAGATTCATAAAGGAAGACAAAAACTTCCTGTTCTGAAGAGTTTGCCAGCCTAAGAACAAAACCAACATAAGTAAATGGGAGAATAGGAATAGAGGATAAATACCTAATGTACTTCATTCCTCTGCCCTTGACTATTTGAATTAAAGACTTTTTTTCCAGCAGGGATATTGAGGAAGGATTTAATAAATGGGAAGATATTTGGTGAGAATGTCTCATGAAGGTTTCAGTACAGACGACATTTATGTCAAAAGTGAATATGAAGACGAGCATGCTGAAGTACTCGGCACATACCTATTGTCTTTCCTCTGAACACTTTGCCTTACCTCTTTCTACTCCTCCTTCCAACCTCTGCCCTTACATGCCACCTTTGCCTCCTACATCTGATATTCTCTCCTCCTCCTCATAAAAATTAGGTGGAAAGTCAACTAGCCTAGAACTACTTCTAAGGGGTATGTAAATCATTCCTGGTCTTTTGGGACCACCTTCAAGAAGTGGGATTGTGACAAGCAAAATTTGGCATATTGAATATATGCTCTTTTCACGGCCACAGTTACAGGTTAGTATATAAATCTAGTGTTGACACATTATTTTCTAGAACATAATTTCTCTCTGGTTATGGATCTAATACTGCAGCAATAATTACGGGCTTCCATATGAATCCAACACATGCTCATTTCCTAAGTAAATACTAGCTGAAGCCTGAATAAAATACTTACGCTTCAGGATATTTCTTTGCTCTAGCTCTTCAGTTGTAGGCCTCTGGCTAAGTCTCCTGTGAGAACAAAGTAAATGACTGATTTAAAACCAGATTCAAATAATAAATTCCAATTTGTAATACGGAACACATTTTGTAACGTCAAAAGGTATTTCTCATATGGCTGTGCTGTTCTTTGCCAGCACAGGTAATTTCCAGACAGTTATAATAACTGCACATGTAACCATAGTAGCGAGTAGCTGTTTGTTTTAAAAGATGTACTGCTGCCACTTGAACACATAAATAACTGATAATTGCATAATACTACAGAAATTGCACCACAAATTAAAATTCCTCACAGGTGTAATTTTATGAAAGAATTCATAAATCTTCTTTTGTTCCCAAGCACCATCTTTATGATAAGTAGTGCAATTGTAAGACTATTATCAGATATTCCAAATGCAAATCTTATTACTTTTTAAAAAGAAGAAACAACAACAAAACCCATAAGCTGTTCATTTGTCACTGAATTGTACGTACAGTACAATTGGGAGCTTTAACTGAAACTTAATTTTATTCAGTTACCTATATATAACAACTGCCCTTACAAAAAAAACCAAATTGAGATTTTAATTTTCTGGTTTGTATAGTAAAGAACATGGTTGATGTTGTCTCTATGTTTACTAAACAAGTTCACTTGCTCACTTGAGAAAATGAGCATGAAAAATTCCAGCAGTAAAACTTATTTTGCAGATCTGTCAAAGATAGGTGCTCCTCTGTCCAGCAACACTCACACAGTTCACTACGAACTGTCTTCAGCCTCGTGAAACTCATCCAATTCAAATCATGCCTGGACTTCCAGATGTGTCCCAAAGGAATGGCAGACCCTGACTCTGGCTGAGCTGTGGAAAGAGATTTCCCACCAGACCCTGATGCTGCCAAGTGTTGATCACCACGCTGGGAATTTTTAAGGAACTTGGTGTCACACTTCGTTGTGATTTTGGGTATGAGCACAGCCCTGACACACACAGACATTGTCTCCTGCCACCAAAGCAGAGCTGTATGGGGAGCATGTCAGCTCTCCAGCAGAACCCACCATGTCCCTGTGCAAGGAGATCAGGGGAGGAACCAAAGCAGCTTCTGCAGTTCTAGCCCCCGAGGGAGCACTGACAAGCAGGATGTGATCACCAGAGCTGGGATTTGGTTAGGAAAGTGGTGATAACAACCACACCACTTTATTAGCAAAAGAAAAGTGACCCTCAGCTCTACACAATAGATGTATCACTCTTACTCTTAAGTAATTAAATAGGTGCCTTATCCAGCCTCCCAGTTCACACACAAACTCAGCTTCTAAATGTTAATGCAGAGCTGCTTTACTCTGTACTGGAGCAGTACCAACTGGACTATCCTATATCTGTAAATGTCCAACCAACACAAGACATCCTCCAGATCTGTCTGGACAACATTCCTGAGCCCAAGAGAAACAAGGACAGATCTGGCAAAATACAGACATGCTGTAGTCTATTCTCAGAGACATGAAGATTTTTTTAAAAAAAGCTTGTAAAAAGGCAAGTGAAATATTTTCATGCAATGTTCTCAGGTCTAGAAAGAGAAAGTAACATATATCCCATAGCAGTTTAACAGCATGAGAAAGGCATGCCTCAGAGGTGGGCACAGTAAAACAACAAACACTGACCTGCAAAGTCAGCCTCCTTCCACTTCTTTTGCTGGAACCAACACACGAATAATGAAGGAATTAGAGAGCAGGAGGAGGATAGGGAGAGTCAGAAGGGACAAACATGCACAGGCATGCTCTGTATGTCAGGAACTATGACTCTGTCTGAGATGGGTGTACATATAAGTGAAAGTTCCTGCCAACCAACTTGAGAAAAAACCTGAACCATAGCACCGATTATTGTGGACTCATTGTTACCCTCTTCTTCTTTCCTTTTTTTTAACCCAACAACCCAAAAACCCAGAACCTCTCACATTTGTTCCTTGCAGGACAAAAAATGAATTATTGACATTTTAAAGTTTTGTGAGAAATAAAGCTACTGTTTTCCAGACAGTTATACCACAAAGATCCTGCAGTGCATATTGGGCTGCATTTAAAACATGAACCCAGTGTTCTTAATTCTCTTCCTCCACCTCCACCCAGTCAAATCACATTTACCCTGAGACTGATACCTCACTAGCTTCGTTCCAATCTGATGTCTGATTTCCTGCCTTTCCTCTTCAGATGTACGCTGCAAGATGTTTTTGTCCTCTAATTCTTTCTTAGATGGTCTGTTGCCAAGTTTGATAGCAAGAGTATCCCTACGACGGATTTTACTTGCCAAAGAGCCTGAGGAAAGGAAGAGTAGGGTAGATTTAGTTCATTCATGCTTAGGTTACAGACGCAAACTCTGAGTAAAAACTTTAATACCTCCCCAAAGCGACCTTGTTCCCACATGCAGAAGAGGAATTTTAATTAACATCAAAAGAAAAATTTTAGCTCAGTTCTCAAAAATAAAAAGCTACAAGGCTTGGAGGAAAAAGCTACCAGCCAAATTGATACAAACATCACTTGTCATCTGTGAAATGATAGGATAAAAATGACAAATCTACACTTAAGTGTCTTTGAAGTTTAATACATTACAGATTGGCTTATTTATCTACTTAGTATATTCAGCAACCTGCTGCTCTTTCTTCAGCCTTAAATGGTTTAGTCTCATTCTATCATCATTTCCCTCATTCCTTCAATTTTTTTTTCAATCAATTACCACTGTCATCTTAAACTTATTTATAAATTAAAACAAAAAATACAGCTTAGAGAAGTGCTCTGAGTGCTTGTAAAGTAACCTAGGCAGAAACCCCAACACATTGAAGCAATCTGTTTATCCATAAAACTGACACAGTAGGGACAAGGGCCTTGCAGCTTGGTCAGCATTAGCTCCAGCCAGCTGTGGAAGAAAGGGTATTTTTCACACCCTTTATAGTCTTTCCCTTGTGTCTTGACATTCTGACCAAGGTGGACTACATATGTCCTAGGCTGGCAGATTTTCACCATGTAAGGCAGTTTGGTAAGACCACAGGCTCTCAGCTCACTTCTCATAAGACATCATGCTGCTGCCTGAATACATGAATTTTTGGTTTCTATCACACTGGATTTTATTAAAACCCAACACAGAACCGCAGAAGACTTCAGCCTCTTGAGCTACCTGGCACTTCACCTTCTGCCGCACCAATGGCCAAGATAAAAAACACACGTTCATTTTCGCTCACCCCACTTTGGTACACAGCACTTTGGTGTTCAGGACTTCTTCCCTGAGCACAGAGAAGCACCTCCTCCGGAACACCTGTGGGCAAGGCTCTCAAGCAATAGTTCAGTAGTGATTTTATACTGACATATGGCCACCCTGCAGGGAGTAGAGGTAGGGTTGCCTGCCTCTCCATCCCAACAGCCTGCTGCTGCCACCTCTTTGCCCAAGCAAAGGAGCAGCCATTGGGTGAGCTGGATCAGGGAACCACCAGTTATACTGAAAATCAGCTCAATAACAGCCACTGCTGCAAAAATGAATTTGAGTGCTGGCCTAAGGGAAGAGCGAACAGCTGGGAGCAGGGATTAGGGAGAATGGGGGTAGGACAACCCCTTCAGCAGCTACAGGGCTTCTGCACAATTAGGGTGATGATAGAGTCATGACCTCAGATGAAATTTTACAACTTAGATGTAAACTACTGTGATCTGCTCTGTCGGCTAAGGTCGCTCCAATGCTTAAAACATCCTGATCAAAGAGGAACAAATGACTTTCAGACAGTGAAGGTGACAACTGATGGGCTTCCTCTGTCATCCACCACACATGTAACTCACACAAGGAATTTGTGACAGAGGTGAGCCAAATCAATGGCTTGTGATGCCCTAACATGGAGGCCTCGTTCCACCCTCATGTTCTTCTGAACCTGCTCCTCCCACCTCTACTCCCATCTGTGCACTGCTCTCATCCATGCACAGGCCCCAGCAGGTTTCTGATCACAATTGTCTGGGAGAAGCAGGACACTCATTTCTCAGTAGTGACAAAATACTAAAACCAGCCCCTGCAGTCATCTCTCTCTTTGCTTCACACTAGCATGGGTCAGGCATGCTCACATAACGCAATCTGCAAAAGGTAGCCTGCAGCTAGGAAGCTAAGCAGGATGCTTACTTTCAGCGCTTGCATTCTCATCATCATCGTCATCATCATCATCATCTGTGTATAGTATTGGCCCATCTGAGTCTGAGTCACTGCCATGGCTCTCTCTGCTACTTTCACTCTCATGAGCGGCACCAGTGTCAGCAGCCTCCTCCACTGGTTCAGAGTGTGCCTGGTCTGGAGCCTCCACTTCTTGGTCTCCTTTCATAGCCAAGCTGTTAATTTGTAAGCAGACATGGTGATACATTAACGCAAGCAGAACAGAACACAAATGGGAGACAGATTGTATAAGCAAGTATGAAAAGTTCTGTTATTCAAACTAATACCTTTCTAAAAAATGTACATATGTAAAACATTTATAACATATGCAGATGTGTGTATGTATCTATGTATGTATGTTAGGAAAAAGGATTCAAACAATCTGGAATCATGTGCTGCAAAGACTATATAAAGACAAATCCTAATTGTTTTTTATTTCTTGTGGGATGGGACCAACAGTGCATAATAAAGAGAGAAAACCAGTTCATAAAGCTGGGGGTAAGAGGAGCGAGTTGGAGAGCAGATGGGAGTGCAAAGCTTCCTTTTCTGGAAGCCTAACCCTATTTATTGTAAATACAGTTTCACTGCAGTTGAGTCCAAAATGTTCATGACCATCACTGACAACCACGGAAATTGGCAGCAGACTGCCCTTTGCCTTGGGAAAATCTTTGTGTAAAAGAAGGGTAGAGCAAGGGGAGATGTAGCACAGGAATGTAATGCTGACACAGATGTACCAGCAAGAATTTAAAGGAAGGTCTCTAGGCTACTGGCATCTAGACTAAACTCTATCGGGTTTATATAAAAGATGCTGGTTCTTGAGGCAGGGAAAAGATAAATCATTAAGCCAGTTCCATTTTGCTGCCAACTATTTTGCTGAAAAAGTGTAATTATGACCTTTCTCTTGACTAGTTTTTACAGTACCTGAGATTTATACAAGCTACTAGGCAGTGACAGACCAAAGACCCACTAATTGGAGCCTGAAACTCTCGTTTTCAAGTGTGCAAGTAAATTCAGCCATTGAATTTAGAGCTTTACCACTGAGATATTTAATGACATCCACAAAAAAAAAAAAAAAAGTAAACCCCCTTATAATTCAGCATAATTTCTTGTTTGCCTTTATGAGAGAGAAACAGAAGTGTCACCAGCTACTAGCTGAACTGCTGACAGCAATGACCTTCTGGGGAAACATGAGGTACTGCAGGTGAATGGCTCAAAGGGACGGGAAAGGACCAAATTGTGCTGGGACGCAACACAAACTATTACTAGTCAGCAGAAGAAACAGAAGAGATTCCGGTGTGCCTACAGCATCCCTTGCAAAGAAACGTGGCTTCCTTGGCTGTGGGTCTTACCACTCACCCAGGACAGCAATACTGTCTTACCTTTCTGTGTCTTCTCCACTAGCATCTGGACCTCTGCCTAGGGCCGTACTGCTCAGACTCTCATCTGTGCCATGCTCAGTCTGGAGAAGAGTTTTAGTATCTGATCCAGGGCTGCATGGCCCTGCCACACAGCTGTCTGACACATCCTGGGCATCTGAGGAGACAGCAGGCTGACCAGCTGCAGCAGGGAAAGGAGGTGGAAGTGGAGGTGGAGGAGGGGCAGCGGTGGGAGGAGGGGGGACAACAAGCTTGCTCGACTGGTCTGTGTCCTCCATTTCAAAAGTTACTATGGAAGGTTGCTCAGCCTTGTTTTTTTCTGTCTTCACTTCCAAACTGTTGACTGTGGCACCTGAGGGGGAAGAAGCAGCCCCATCTGGTGCTGTTCGTGGGGTTGACTGTTTCCCGGTTTTTTTCTTGCCCCTGGGAGTCCCTGATGTGCCCAATTTGCTGGAGGTCTCCTTAGAGGCTTTGGGGTGAGATGATGCGGACAAAGGAGATGGTGATGAAGAAGACTTGGAGTCTGGTGGTTTTCTTGCATGAGAGGAACCAGCTAAATAAGAAAAGAAAAAGGATTTTACAGTCTTGCAATTGTATGATTTTTGCATTGTATTTCCTGCATGGATTGACTTGTGCTGGTATTTTAAAAATGAAAAAATTACACTTGATACTTCTACAGTCCTTCATCTAAGTGCTTGAGATAAGTAAATGTTGCAGTTCCAATTTCACCTTTGCAGTGGGAAAAACTGAAATGATGAACAGCTGAAAAAATCAGCCTTACAAACCGGTGAGAGTTTGTTTCGAGCAGTCTGCGTTGGCTCACTACAACTTCCCTGGACATCATCTAAAAAGTCCACTACCTATTCCAAAATTGTGTAGTGTTCTATTTAAAAAAAAATGCTCCCTGACAGAGAAAACTGCACATGAACTTTGGGTCTGAACAGCGGGAAAACCCTGTGCTTTTCAATGGACATCTGAGGACTGTTACGGGTATCGATTAATTACCTTTCACAATGTTACTGCAACTGGTGTGCTCCTACTTAATGGCAAACAGCAGAGGGACAGCAAAACGATGTACTTTCAGGTCCAGCTGGATATATCCATAAAACAGAGGCAGAAACCACCAATCTCACTCTGCACAGATGACCTTCAGAAGGGAGGAGGCACTGAAGGCCTCCTGTAGGTACTGGAGGTCTTTGTCTTACCAGTGATCAGCTTGGGCAGTATTGAAAATGTTGTGAAACAAGGTTTTGACACTAGCTGTACAAGCTGGCCAGTGATGCTGCTGTTTAACCCTGTGATACTTACCATACTGAAGCATATATGTATAATGCCCAAGTTCACAAGAGATTTCACCTAGCCTGCTTGCTCATGTGCATTCCATCCTCTGAGCTGGGAGCTTCAAACTTCTGAATTTCATTTAAAAAGCAATAAAAATGACAACCATCTTATGGTTCAGTCCTTTTAATCAAAATGCATCCAACTCAAACACTTCTGCAGTAGTAAAAATGCGTTAACCTCCAGAGAACAAATGAAAGCTACACAGCAGCCTTGCAGCTAAGCTTACTGAGTAAAACAGAAAGCTGTAACAGAAATCTGCTGGAAGGCCTACTTTACTTACAAGCATTTAAATAAAAACAAAACCCTGGCAGATTAGGAGAGAATCAAAATACAGATACTGGCCATAGTAAGTTCATGATATAAAAATAGCTTTCACAGTGAGACTGTTCTCAATCTCCAAGATGGAAAGTAATTCAAAAGACACATTATACCATTCTCTTTTGTAGCTGAGTGTTATGGTTTATAAACACTTAGCGTGTTTTAAGGCTTTCAGTACATCTGGAAAAATCCATAAAAACTTCAGGCAAATCACTGTTCCTCTTCCTGCTGCAAGGTGACTGTAAAGGGCAGCATCCCGAATCTACTGATACTGCACTAATCTTCCACATCAGGTACAAATCACTGACTTAACATACAAGCAAAACAAAATGAAGCAGAGAAATTGTATAGGCAGTAGTTCATAATTGCAGTGGAAAGAGATGTTGGTTCTAACCTGCATATTATTTAGCAGAAACCTTACTGAGAAAGTGGATGGTTGCAAGAAAAGGCTCTGGTTCTGATCCAGCAAAGCACTTCAGTGCAGGCTGGAGGTCAACAGAACCATTTACAGGCTTATACTTAAAAACTGCAGCATAATACAAATATACAGCCACACAATTGTTGCTGGGAAAATGTCAAAAGATGTTTCCATTGTAAAAATCCTTACATTATTCTCAGAACCTTTCTGGACCTGCAATTAGATACAGAAACTTGAAAGATTTCTCCCACTGAAAACCCTCCTACGCTTCCAGGGTCAAAAGTGCTATTGCCATTGTTGCTTTTGACTGGGCTGGCTGACAATTTTCTGTCATGCTTCTTTTTAAGTAGAAGATTTGAATTTTGATTAAATGAAAAATGTCATGGCTTTTATTTGCCTTTTGGCACATGTCCATGCCTGCATTAAGTCCCATTCTCCCAGTTCCACTATTTCAGTTTAGAAACCTACTGTGTTGCCCTCAGGAGAGCCATGGCTCAGGTTGTTACTCATATTCCTCCTCTCCTTCACAGGACTGGATCACTGGCTGCATCATATGGTCACTTTCACAGGGATCTGACAAACCTCTTCTACTAATACTGTTCCAAATCAGGTATACTTATTAAGTATTGCCCCATTTTGAATGAACACAATATATTTTTAATGTCGGAAGAAACTATCAGTAGAATAAGGGATATGTGGATATATTTTACATCTGTACGGTCTCAAGCATTGCATGACATTTCAGCAGGGCTACTAAAAGACAAATCTGAAATCTGTATGCATTTTAATTTAAAAAGTCAGATACCTGACAGCTTGTTACCACCCATTTGTATAAACATTGCTTTATGCGATGGATTGTTTTATTTCTGAAAGGTCTGCTGTTCATTCACTTAGGAAGAGCTGAGTTTTCCAGCTGCATGTGAAATAAAAGCAGCAAGTTCTGGATTTTCAAAATGTTTATTCTTGTAGTCATCTGATGTAGAAGGGACAGTTAATACCAAGTTAATGGATATTTTACGGAAAAGTTATTATTGTAACTCTAGAAGTCTTGCAATGTTTCCAAACAGTCCTCTTCTGTATGCTTCAAATACAAAATGTGCCAAAATGCACAAGCTATGAAGCAGCACATTTGCAGAGAAAACTAGAGGGACTGAAGGACTTTCAAAGACGAACAGAGGACTGAAAACACAAGGCTTGTATAAGTTTGCCAATGCGTATATGGAGTCCATTCATCACAATACCACTTGTGTTCAAATTACATCTGGATGTTTTCATTTTGGTTATTGTCTACATTGCAACCGTTCAAACTCTAGATCAGTACCTTAAGAACACCTACCTATAATCTTTAATCTAGCATCACTGCCAACTTTTAGTTCAAAAGTGTGATGGTAAATACATGTGGGATGTGGCTGATGATTGACATTTTCCATTTCCAGTGTATATTTAGAATCACAGCAAGCCATCAGCTAGCTCAGGGAGACCTGTTCGTTTCTAATGGTTATAATTCTTTTCTTTTTCCATTTTTTTTTTGAGCTAAACCAACTGCTACTTAACAGTCTTTTAAGATGTCTTAATGGTTTTGTCCTTTACCTCTTAGTGATCTTGTAATATTATCAAATTAATTGGAATAGCTGATATGTCCAGCAGAAAGTTATAGCAACACCAAAGTAGTTTTACTTTGGAGCAACTCATGTGACAAAGAAGTCACCTTTTTTCCTACTTGCTCTTCAGCAGTTCTCTGGGTCATTTTGTTGCCAGCTTTCACACTTGAACTGAAAATTCAATATTGTCCCTGATACGCTTTGTGTTGTGCATACATTCATTAAACAGCACAGTGATCTGTCTGGGGTTGTCTGGGGTGTTTGTAGACAGCAGAACCAGAGCTCAGTGGGAAGCTAGCTAAACATCCATGGCATGCTCTTTAGTAACATAACAAAGGCAGGAGATATCATAAGACCAAGCCAAGCATCCCCATGCACATGCACCCACCATAACTGGCACTGCATGGGCAGTACTCACCAGCTTCTTGATTTGCCCTGTGACCTGTTGGCTTGGGCGGTGGGAGAGGAGGCTGCTTAGCAGGACCCTTTCCCTTTTTTTTTGCATGAGGTGCTTCATTACTCTTATGGCTGGTGGTTGTGGAAGCAGCAATGGCATTTTTTGGTGGCAGTAGAGCTTTTTTAGATTTAGGCTTAGGCTTGGGTAGTGGTGGAGCATGGGATGTTGGTATTTCTGGGCAGTGACCAGTAGTGCTCTCTATGGATAAGAAAGTGAACAGAAGCCAACTGACACAGACATACAACATGTAAATTCAACAGCAAGCCCCAAAACAGTGACTACTTTTGCTGCTTGAGCTCTTGGGAATCAGGAGAGACTTAATCTTCTGCCTCTTAAGGAAGTATTACCTCAGAAAAAAAAATACGGTCTGTCTCAGTTCAAGTCCTTCTCACAGAAGATATTTACCTGGAACTTCTTTCAGCCTCACTTATTCTAGACCTCCAAGGATCATCCTTACATCCATTATCCTAAAACATATTGCTGGCTGCAAACTAAACATGGGAAATGCCATTTACTCCTCTAACAAATTTCCTTGGCTTCTTTCCAACCCTACCCACCCCAAGATCAACAGGCTATAAAACTCAGATTCCTGGGAATCTGAATGTGAACATGGCCATTCTGTCAGCCATGGGTTCAAATATGGCTACGCAGCTGAAATTTTCCCCTGAATCAACCCATTCTTCTAAGCTGCAGATTGCTTGCTGTTAGCAACTTATTTTGGGTAACTTCTTCAGAGTATTTCTAACTCTTCAGAAACAGATGAAGCTAAATCAGATAGGATATCATTTGGCATGGGAATGCTCTCCTCTCCTGCAAGTTCTTTGGGTACTGTTATATGACTGCACTTTCAAGAATCAACAGTTCATTAGTCAACAGGAATTTGGACTTTATCTACATTGTGTTGTGCAATAGGAATGGCTCTGTAGAGTGAAAGAGGTAGCACTCAGGACTCAATGTCCACAATGTGCATTCCAGGAGACTTGACTCTGTACTGTCTTCGGGCTAGTTCTGTAGATTGCATGACTGGTGGTGGTGGGAGCAAAAATTCCTGAGTGCATCTTTTGGCTTAGTTTCATCCAAAAGGAACCTGGTTTATGTGCCCTGCAAACCAAAGAAGGGTAAGTGGGGATGACTAGGAAATTCACTTCAAAATGCATGCCTAATGCCAGCTGTAATGTTAATGTAGGTAAGCCGTTTATAGTCAAACATAAAATTTTGCACATAATCATTGTGGTTGTAAGACTATGTGTCCCCACATGGGAATCTTTATTTATTCAATTACACCAATTCTGTGCCCATTCAGTCTCAAGATAGCCTTCCCAAATCTTTATGAAAAGATGTTATAAAAGCAAGAGCATAGCATCAGAATCATACGCGATTTATTTGTATGTTACTAAAACCTAAAATGGTTGGGGAAGAAAGGAGACAAACTAAATGGACATTCCCATCTCTCTTCCTTCCCATGTAAAAGATTCCCAAGAGATAAGCAGCACATTTTAATTTTAAGATTAGTAGATGAAAAACAAATAATGTGTTGGACAACAAAGACATTTCTTCATCTCAGAAACAAAGCCTTTCCAACCTCTAGCTTAAGGCTTGTTAACACGAATTCAGTGCATTGCCTGCATTATTATCAGCAACTTGCATGTCTCTTCATGAACTGAAGGAATTAACATTAACTGTCCAGTGTCTTCCTCCTTTATTTCCAGCCTGTTATAGACTAATATGTTTTTGCTAAAGTTTTGAAAGAACCATTTCACAGCGACCTTTTACAGCTTTCAAACAAATTCTTTCAAGCACAGATTCTTATACTGTCTCTCAGGTTTTCAGAGAAAGATTCTGGATGGAGAAAGAAACATGCTTATTTGTTACATTTTGGTCTCTTCTTTTATAGCAAAAATGTCTCCTTGTGAAATTCTACCTACCTTCATTTGAAGTTGAAAAGCTGATTTAATTCTGAAAAAGCAGGACATTTTAAAAATTTGAATTCCATTAATAACAAACATGGCAAGAGAAGATACATCTTTGTATTTTGAAGATCTTGAAGGACATGATGATCCAAAATAATTTTAAGTGTAAACAATTCTTTGATATACCTTTTACTTATGGATCCAGAATGCTGTAATTTTACCTACTAATATGAAAAAGTTTAAAACTTGTGTACTTGTACACCATTACCATGTTTTGTGTCCAGACACAGTAGTAGAGAAAATATGAAAAACAGAATTATAACCCAGTAAAAAGTAATACTCTATGCACTATATTCTAAAGTAATACAGTCAATCTACACTAAACTATATAACTGATTAAATAACGTATATCAGAATTTATCTTCTGATTCAGGAAAAAAAGTACAAAAATATAACAAAATATAAGGCTAAAGCTTTACTTAGTTGCAAATACACACATCTTAGTGACAACCATCTGATAATTTTGGATTTTTCTTTAAAGAAATAACTAAGAACTACAAATGAAAACAAAAATTAGAACAGTTCATTCTCATCAAAGTTCTTGCTTGCAGACTTCAGTTGTGATTAAAATGGGCAATTTATATAACATTGATTTTAACAGAAATGCATTGCCATCACTGGGATATCATCTTTACCTAGGACAGTTCTTTTCATACTGTTATGTACATTGTACTGAAGACTGGCAGACTCCGGCACAGCAGCATCCTATCTCCTCAGATAGTTACAGCTCTCATGAGTCTTGACCGTCCCTTGATTAACTAATGCCCTGTCTTGGCCTTGACGAGTGAATCTTCTTTTTGCTCATAGCCAGGATGAAAGCTGTGGTGAAGATGATTGCCTTTGACTGTATCATTCCTCTTGGCATCTTATTAGCTTTACTGTTTTTATCTTTGTTAGCTTCATCTTTTTTTCTCAGTGTCACTCTGATCTTGACCAAACTATTGTTTCTCGTTTACTTGAGATACAGATTTCCAGTTCCTACCTGACCAGTCCATTATACCAGCTTTTGCCAATGACAAGCCAAGTTTTGAAGCAGACACTTTTCACTCTTTTTCTTCTCTTGCCCCTCAGGCTTTTGTGAATATTCACTGACTGTCCTCCCTCAAACTCCCCTCTACTGTGATGTCAAAGCTGACAATGTTTAGGCTGCCAGTACTGTGCTCATTTTCCTGGTCTGGTGTCCTCTGGTTTTTCAGTGCCTAACCATAGTGTCCTTTCTTTTACTGCAAGTCCATTGGAAACTTTTGTGGCTTCCTGCATCTATGTAAGACACTATAATAAATTTCTGGTATATACAGAAACAAATAGTAATAGTAATACAAATAACTAATAACAATAACAGTGTTGTTATTGTTGAATCTTGAACAGTGACAGGGATGGTCTGATGTCTGTAAATGGCTCCAGACACAATTATGTTGTAATTGTACAATTATTGTTGTAATTGTACCTCCCTAACATGATTCTGCTTGAATATGGACCCTTGGTCTTCATGCCTGCTCTTTCTTTTGCCAAAACAAGGAGGCATCTGAATCAGTTCAGACCTCTCTATTTGTTCAATCCAATCCCCCAGATACCTCAGTACCAGCTGCAATGTATTTTTATTGCTGTTTCATTTCTCAGTGTAGACATCTGTTCATTAAGAACTGACCTTTTAAGAAAAGGTCTCCAAAACACATCAAAGAGGATTTCTGCACTGCTGTCTTGATCAAGACATCTGCTGTAAAAGCAACCCACCTATAATTTACTCTTTTATCAGGAAAGCAAAGCAATTGTTAGTATCTCATTAAACATTTGGATCAATAATATGTTAATGTTTAGAATAAATTTTTCAAAGGTCAGATTTACAAGAGACTCATTTGGAGACCATATTTTCTTGATCCCAGAAATTGTGATTTGGGCCAGATTCTTAAGAAAGCTCTATTCTCACGTGAACACTTAAATGATGGTCAGAGTTACAAAGTTCTCAGTATATAACAGCTCTTGTGGGGACTCACCAAGTCTCAGTGACTTTCAGAGAGATATCATATGCACTGGAAAATCAGATTTTTGCAAACTAGAAGAGGGACCTTTTGCAAACTCTGGACCAAGTGGACCAATGAAGATCCTGGGCATAGTTTCAGAAGCTAGGTTGTAAAATACAAGACTTTTTTCTTTACTTTTGTGAACTTCTAAGGAACAGAAGGCCAAAGCTTTTCTAACCTGAGGATTTTGTCATACAGTACTGGTATTTTTGTTTCTCCAGCTAGAGCAGTGTCATGAAGCTACCTCACAGCAAACTCGTAGTGCTGAAGCACAAGCATATGATCTACATCAACTGCAAAGCACCCTTCTCCTGGAAGAGGAACAGAACTCAGTGGAGCAAAACTATGTAGAATGAAAATTGGAAATAATGTATGATTTGTTGTCTTTCACAGGATGACTCCCTGCACAATGAAACTCAGTAAGAGTTTTGCAAATCATGATTTTCCTTTCCAGACTATGCAGAGAGCTGTGTTTTGATTCACCAAAATCCCGGAAGCTGTCATTCAGAAACATAGGACACAGAGCAAGACAAGGTGTCTTTTGTCACTTTTTTGGACTCATTGATTGTGCTGATGCAGGTGGTCAGCTCAGACAAATCTTTTCATAAACTTAGATTCAACCAGCTCAATTTTTTGTTCCTATTACTGCTACTAAAATTCTGTTCAAGAAAAGATCCATTCTAATTGTTAGAAAGCTTCCTTTAATTTCCAGTCTAACTGTATTTCAAGCCACAGTTTATTCCTTTCTACTTGTGCCAGCATTGTCCTTTAGCCATGTTCTCTCCTGGCTATATACCAGCTTGCTACATTCATCAAATGCACTCAGGCTCTCTCAGGCTCCGTTTTGCTAGACTGAACAAGAACAGCTGTCTCATGATGCTGTTTGCAGTTCTCTCTGCAGTTTTGAATTCATCTTTCTTGAAGATGGATGAGCAGATCTGCACGCCTACAAACTTCTAGAACTTACTGACAGTTTTCAACAGCACTGTGCAAGAGGTCTTGTAACAGGTCTTGATACAGTGCAGAAAACAGGAGAGGGGAGAAAGGGACAGGTATAACATCTGACCTAAAGCCACCATGTTTAGGTGTTTTGCATTGGTTTCTAAATAAAATAGGGAAAAAACCCAACTGACTGTCATTTTACAGTGTTAACTACCCAACCTATGTGTTAGAAGTAAGCTGTTAAAAAAAGAGAGAACACCTAAAATGTATTCACTGTCAGCTGCATACTTTTACCATTTCTTGATCTATGGGAGACTTGGAAGGTGAGAGGTATGTATATTTCTATATTCCCTTATACTTTCTGTAAAGATATACCCAAATAATTGAATAGTTAGTTCATTAAAATAATGTATATAGTCTTAATTCTGGAGCCACATAAGGATATCTTTCTTATAAAAAAAAAAAAAAAAGTTGCTTTACGAGTCAGGAGCTTCCTCTGGCACTCAACTTTTGTGGGTGAAAACCCATGCCTCTCACATCAGCCTACTGGCATGAGCCAGCCCAGCTGATTTAATAGACAGGCTCTGCCCAAATACAGCTTTATATAGAGTAGCTTTGCTTTTAAGAAGACTTGGATTCAACCTCATTTACATAGTTCAGGTGATGAATCGAAGATATACTATTCTTAGAAGAACTGGTTTTAGCCAGCAAATAACTCTGCTGGAGTGAGAGATTCTTAGGGAGTCAGGCAAAAAACCCTACAACCTTTTATGTATGCTGCTTATATCAATGATCTACAGAGCTCAGGAGTGTAGGAAGCCAGCTAGGCACACGAGGGAGGAAAGTCTGCCTCATCTCTCACAGTGACTGGTTTGCAGGATTAATCTGAGACAAAGCAGGCTCTTGTCTGAGACCCTGGGAGATAAGGGTTACTATCTTAAATTCAACAAGTTTTGTTCTCCTTTGGGGAAAAAAAGAAAAGACCTCTGAGAAAAGGAATCTAAAAAATTCGACTTTCAAGACCATTCCTGGTAGACAAACTAAAGTGTTAGTCAGCAATGATACATGCTCATAAGACCAGAGTTTGTACCTCCAACCTTCTTTTTTGGTTACCCATAAGGAAAAGAAAAGTTTAAGATTTAAGGAGAGCAAACAAAAATATAGCGAAAGGAACCTCTGAGCCCAACATACTGGAACATTTGCCAGCTCTCATATGAGAGTTCTCCTGCAGGGAAAAAAAATTATGCGCAGGTAGCCCATGAATTCATTTGGAAACAGGACTACAAACTGTTTCCTTCCCCTAAAGACATGAGAAAACCTGAGAGGATCAATTTGCTATAAACGGTCCAGAACATTCCAGAAGCTTATGCTCCATGTCACCCACGACACCTGCAACACAGCTGTGGCTTCCTGAAATGCAATTATTTAGTAAAGCAGTACCTAATACACCTCACTGATGGTATGCAAAACAAAACTTACTACTTTTTTCCAACCATCTTGCTAATGGTTACTGAACCTTTCACTTCTTCAAGCCCAAGTTAACAATGCAATGTGGAAGCATCTACCAGAATTGTTAAAAGAGCTAGCTTGCTGTGATAAAAATGAGTAAGACACAAGTTTAAAAACTGAACTCAGCTACAAATCCAGGGTTCTCTAGTACATCTGTGTTCCAGAGACATCTTGGGAGGGCAGAAAGGAGAAAAGCAGCTCTGACATAGTGCCAGGAGGCTTTACAAGGAGCAGCATGCATGCTGTATCACTGTGCTATGCCCCTATACCTAGGGAGGCAAACAGTGAATATTTTGACACCTATTCTACTGATGTGGCTTTTGGTCTTCTCCAACACTGCTGTAGGGGGCAGGAGGCAAAGAGACTCCTTGGATCCCCTTTGTGATGCTTATATCACACCTGGAACCTGGAGCTCTGGGGACTGCTGGGGCTGCTGCAGGCTGGTGCCATGGGTCAGGAGCCCTGACACAGTGGTACAGTTCAGACTGCTGCCCAGACAAGCAGGGTGTTCTTTGATATGCTACCTGTCTACTTGCTGCTCTGTATCCCTTGCAAGACTCACAGAGAATAGCTACAGTTTAGCTCTTTATTTTCTGCAAAAGATGCTAGCAATTTTTCTTAGTCAAAACAAAAGAATTTAGAAGTCAGCCTAGCACAAACATAATGTGAATAAATGATCTCAGAAAAAAACATTCTCTGATTTCTCATCGACAAAGCTTTACCAACCAATTACCTCTTTTATGTAAAACTGTCACTAGTTTCTTATCATTCTGCCATAAAGGAAAAAATTTCTTTTAAACGCCCTCCTCGGATGACTGTCATCATTACTATAAATAGCAACAGTTACACTATTAAATTCCCAAAGGGAATTTTTCACCAAATACAAAAGGCACCTGTGAGCTGATGGGTACACAGGCAGCAGATGGGTACACAGTTTATGGAACTGCCTAGCAGCAGAGGGAACAGCTTTCAGGGGTTGTCTTCTTTACTTGCTTCTGCTTAACTCATTTTTATATTGCATGGCTGAGCCTATTGTTTGCCCTGTTGATAATGTATTCCCATAGCTCATGCTGAAATAACTTTGTTCCTTTAACTTCTTTTAATTCCTAACATGTTCCACATTGTACAGCATGTTGCTGCCAATTCTCACCATATTATCACAATTTGCCTATATTGCTTTTTCTTTTTAAGATTCTGGCTCCAGCAGTCATCATATATAGCAGGGCATTTTCAAGACCCACTTGAACAAGAGAGCAAGTAAAGAGCACCATCATTTCATAAGAGCATTATAAAATAACTTCCTAAGTTTCAGGGGCCGAGATGAATTTTTGGAACCCTTTGATTCAGTCAGAGTTGGAACAGCAGCACAGTGTGCTACTAAACAGCAGGAATTAATCCTGTTTTCAGGTCTTACAAACGTGTATATATCTTCCTTCAAGATTTACACATTAGAGTTGATGCCTTTAAGAAGCCTAACATTAGGCTTACTAAAGATGAAGTCCTTGCAGCCACTACTCCTGATTGTCAGCTAGTATTCACTCCTATCTCAGTTCTCATGATGGAGGGTTGTGATCTGAAGCACCAGCATGTTTTATGGTCTTAGCAGAAGACAGTGAGTTAGGTATGTGTGTTTCAGCTCTGATTTTGACGCTCTGTGAGCATAAGCAAACCTGTACCTGCCATTGGGTGTGTGTATAATGCATACCTACTGCATCTGCCATAAAAAAATCACCCAGGACTAATCTGCAGGTGAGACATATCTGTGAGATGGAGTGGGCCTTACTCTTACACTGAGTTTAACAGGCTGGCTCACCTTCTTGCTTAATGTGCTATAAAGTAAAGAATAACTGAAGTGTATCCACAATGACTACCTGCTGAGTTGTACTGGGTCTCCACAGTGTAACACGGTTTCTGATGTGTGGAATTGCTCCTTAAACACGAAAGTATACTTGAAGTGTTTTGCATCTTCTGTACGCTCAGACTGACATTCTATGAAGCCTAGAATACCAGGTTGGCTCATTTTTTGTTTTCCTTCTCCCTCCTCCATATATTCTTCATTTTCTGAGAGGGACTGGAGTGATTGCTACACATTCTTCTGTATTGAGTCTAATCCTGTACAGCAATCATTTTTAATTTCTCTCTGTAAGGTCAACACAACGTATAAGGAGTGCAGAGCCTAATTTGAAATAGATATTGAACCTTTTCTGCTTCATTGGAGTTCTGCATTCTGTAAAGTCAGCTAGAGGGGATTTCAACATAGTTAAAAACATGTATTTCTCAAATAAACTGTACCTTAGAAAAACTTCCAAAACTGAACATTTCCAAAAGGCTGTATTTAATGGTGCATAAAATAATAAGTGGTCTGATCTAACCTCAAAGCTAAATTGAACCATTTTAAAGGAGTTTTCCATGGCTTTTATAACTCTTTTCCCTGACCCAATACACATCTGGTTCTAGTTGGCACCAAAAGATAGACGTATTTAAATGTCATGACAAAGGCTAATCTTGTATTTCTGTCTTTTTGGGAGACAGGAAGTACGAGAAATCTCATAAGAAAGGCTGTTCTCCTTGGACATCTAGCCACTTTTTACATAGTCAAGTGATTTACGTAGCTCAGAGAGGAATTCAAATTTTTGTGTTAGCCGAACCAATCCTCTCAACCTCCAGAGGCTCATTCATCACTAGGTAGAGTTTAACAGAAGACATTGGAAAGGCTGCTCAGTCTAACAGCCAGCCAAGAAGGTCTTGATCTTTTGCATCCTTGCTCTTTCCTCGAGGAAAATCCAATAAATGGAATAGTATTTAAAAACACTTTTTGATAGGGAAAATAAGTGGTGCATTATTCAAGATGTTAAAGAAAGAAAATAAAAGTGGTCCAAAAACCATGATTCCACACTTATCTTTACATTTCCTTTATGAGTCAAACTCTTGTTACCAAAGTAGATCTGAGTAAAGGTAACAAAATTAACATGGACCCTGGGACTTCTAAATATTTAGCAGTATTTACCACAATTCATCCATAGAAAACCCTGTAGTTATAAAATACATTTTCCATAAATAGCCTAGGTTCAGTGTGAGGTAGTGATATGGTCCCTTGAATGTTTCTGCTGGACTGCAGGTGTTTAAGATTCAATGAAAATCAACAGGAACGAGTTGTGGAAGTTACTTACAAAATTATACATGGTTTTCAAATGGGTTAAACACCTCTGAACGTTCAACCCATGAGCCACTTCTACAATGATATTGCAAGGTGATGCATATGCACTTAGTGTTTTCTTTCATAAGAGGAAAATTTGAAACCAAAGCTTGCCCATGGCTACAAGGAAAGGCTCACACTGAATTTAGAAATCAAACATCCCTGCACACATTTTCATGCTCAGACCATGCTTCTCTTTATGACCTTGCTATAGGCACAGTAAAAGACATGCCTACCAAGTCTTATTCTCTCAGCGGATTCTGCTGGCATCCTTGAGGCAGAACAGAACTCACAGCATGTATTGGTGCTAATGGAAGAACACACTAATATTTAAAGTAGCCAAAAAAACAATCTGTGAAGAATGCATTAATTTACCTTTTTGATCTTTTTTTCCTTCCGATGATGTTGTTTTCTCTGATAAAGTGCCATTATTTCCACTAGCTTTTACCACATTTTCTTCCTGTATGGTTTCTTCACCAATGGCTATGGTGTGTCCATTTGAAGTTTCAAAATTTACTGTTACATCACCATCTGAAATGAAAATTAAAAAGCTATTGCCTAACTGCTTACTTAGCACCCACTGACAACACATGGCATCCCTCTGCTTTCAAGATCCCGTGGAAGCAAAGCAGAAAGACTTACTGAAATGTGAAAGGCTGTAGATCTGCTCTAAAAAGTAACTGTAAAGAAACTCTATAAGCTTCCATATTCTTTGGGTGGACATCTCTGCAGTAATGGGCTTGCAAGTCCATGTCGGTTTTCAGGTACAGCTTCGTACAGCTGTACACATAAGCATCCTGTTCTCTCCCTTCCAACATGTCCCAAAAATGGACAATTAGGGGGCAGATTTGCAGGACTACCATGGTGCATCCCAATAGGTAAATCAGCCAGGAATTCAGACAGAAGTTCTCAGAATGTATATGCCCAGTTAATTAACAAAACAGTTCACAAAGACATTATCCACTTTTAAGAATCCAGGTGAAGTCTTTCTGTATCACATATCATACCATTATTAAATTCTGCAAGTTAAGTTCTTTCCTTGATGATACTTTACTCACTTACCCAGACTACCTCAGTTTGAGGGGTTTTTTTTAATCCTGAAAAAAAGTTCTTTCTCTTCCCTATTTGTCTTTATATTCCTGAAAAGTGCTACATACGTACCCTTGCTGGCTTATAGCTTTCTCTGTTCCATGCATTTTGAAGTTGCTGCTGATTTTCTTCTCTGGTAATTTCTTTCTACAGGATTCTCTTGCTGTCAATCCCAAAATTTTGCAAATCTACAGAGCATCTCTTCTGATTTCTCCATTGATTCTTCACTAACTGTGGTGATTCCACTCCTCTTCCTTGCTGGGTCTTATCAGACTTGGATATTTGGCACTTCCCTGGTTTGAACAAAATTATGCAGCCCCTTTCCTACCACCCTGGGTGCTCCATGGGTTAAGATGATTGTTTCACTGTAATCCACACACCAACAGCAACCTGATGTGTAAAAGGTAAGTTCTTCCTTCTTAACCTTGTCTCTTTCACTATATCTGACAGTTGCACTTACCTTGCTGCAACATTCAGTTTCTTCAGCTTCTCTCTTCCAAATATTCTTAAATTCACTCTCTCCTCTCTGTCTCCACATGTGACACTGCCACCTCTTATTCATGTTTTGGTTCTGCAAACACCTGCCTCCAAGTGGCACTTGCCACTTTCCAATTCTTCTTTTTCATCCCATGTGACACACTGTCACTTCTTCACACTTCTTACCTCTCACATTTCAAGACTCCATGTAATTTCCTCATTTAGTTTTCATCTCCATAGTCATTACTTCTAACTACCTTCACACTTCTCAGCCACCTTCCTTCCTACCCCTCCATCTTTACCACCTTGAAAACAATCCCATATTCTTTCAAAATGGTCCTTAAAAATTATAATTTTCATCAGACATGAAGCACAGTGTAATGAAGGGAACACAGATCAGACCGATATATGAGGAAGAGGATAAAATTGTTCATCTTTACATCCTTTTCTCACTTTGCTCAGTCCCTGTAAGGAAATCCAGACTCCCATCCCCTTTCAAGGATGGAAGAGAGAGCCAAGGACACCTGTGACAAAAGTACTCATACTTTTGGCACAAATGATAGGATTTACATTCAGACTGTAACCGATCTGAGAAGTTAAGATATTTCACTAAGTGAAATGCAATTTACAACCTTGTAGTTTATTCCCAATAAATGCAATTTACAACCTTCAATGGACAAAGTCACGCAGCTCCCCAGTAAAGCGTGTAGCAAAAACCACAACAAATTCTCAGATGGACAAATTGAGGTATGGAGAGTTTACATGTCTTGTTTTAAGACAAAGACAGCAGAGACAAGTGCAGAAGCCAGCTATGCTGTATGTCATAGTCTGGTAATTAGCCAAACACTGTACAGGCAAGTGATGCCACATGTCAACAAACAAGCCCTTTACTTCTAAGTATCTATGTGCACAATACAAACCATACACATTGATACTTTCCTGATTCTTCAGATCAGACAGAATAACAGAATTTCTAGGAGAAAAATATTTTGGGAAAACATGGAGTTCTTAGACTCCTTGATAAAATGACAAATGGTTTAATTTTAAGCTACAGAAGATTATTTTACTCACTTTACTTTTATTTAATCTAGATTTATAGAAGATGAAGAATATTAGAAAGAATACCACTAGAAACACAATCGGATGTAGCACAGAGGTATTAACCTTGGCTTAACTCATGTTTTTCAAAATACAGATTCTGTCTAATACCAGTTACTAAACTTAGAGCATTTTGGTACGAGTGATGTTTTCCCCACAGTTTTATGCTTGTGCCATTTGTGAATGTGGTCTGTGTGATAGTGGTGGGATCCATATGATCCCAGCACTGGTACTTTTTGATACCTGAAATGGATTATACTGATTTGTTTGGGGTCCCAAAGCCTCTAATTTTTCAGCCAAAATTTCTCATTTTATATTTCAGTGGCTTTAGACAGCAGACTTTGACTCAAAAAATAGGTTTATCATCACTTCAAAAGAATTCTGGCAAACTAGGAACCACAAAAGTCACATTATTCACAGGGAGTATTAAAATACTTCAGGATATGACAGAAGTCAGCTGCTGTAGTTCTTTGTCAGCTGGCCCAAATCACCTCTCACACTCCTCAGTTTGTCTCCTCATACCTATTTATACTATATGGAAACAATGCAATAGTGGCTTTATCATACATGTTTAGTGCTTAGTAGCTAAATTCTAGTTAATGTGTTATCATATCACCTTGCTCAGGCATTTCCTTCAGCACTCCCCTTCTTATCAGCTCCTCTCTGCTTTGTCTTGTCGAAATCTTCCTTTCCAACACTAAAGAAAAAGCACAGTTAAGAATAGATTTATTCTCATACTGCTGATGCTTGTGAAAAAAAATTAGGAAAATATTTTTATTTTATAGAAACCCTGAGAAATCTGTTTCCTCTGATTCTGCAGGAGAAGTAGCCTGGGTTTTCATGGATGATCTCTGAAAATATCATCCCACAATTTCAGGCACAGAAAGTGGGGACTTGTATGATCCAGTATCTTCAACTGAGCAAGGCTCCTTGAGGCTTCTTTTACAGTCAATGGAAAAAGGTACTTCCAGAGTGAAATTGAACTCATCCTAGAATAGCCATTTAACATGTAAAAGCACCTCTTTCCCACTGACTGGGCAGACCAGCTCAGCTAGAGATACCTCCATCTGCTCTGTAGAAGTTTTGAGTTGGGAGAGACAAATCCTGTTCAGAGCAAGCAGCCTTTGTGACATGCAAACTGTTTTAAAGGAAAAAAAAAAACAAACAACAAAAACAATCTTTAACAGAAGTCAGAAAGTTGTGTTCTAAAAGGAAATAACATCCTCATCAATGCTGGTGGGCTTTCATGGAAAAAAAATGCAGCATCCTGTTTTTAGGTTAAAAAAGAAAAAGCAGCATACAACACACACACACAAAAGACTGTGACGAAGCATTTTAATTATTATGTTTATTTCCCATGGCAAAAGATGCTAAATAGTTTTACAGGGAAAAGAATTTATAGATGTCAAAACAGAATAGCTCCACACTGCAGCCCAGCCCCAAACCAATACAGTGATCTGGGAGATCATTGTTAAGATCCATGGGACCACGGCGCATGGTCCACAAAATGTGAGCATCACTTGTAAAATCTCATCTTTGCTGTTAGGAAAAGCTAGTCTCCCATCCTGATTCTGTTTACATTTGGACATCAAAATCCAAGTGACGTTTGCAGCTCAGGCTGAGGGCATGTGGCGAAGCTTCAGCCATGCTGGACTTCACCCTATTAATGCTATGGGATAGGGTTATTTATCTCATCAACTAATTCAAACACTCTCTAGGGTCAGTCTAATTGCTGTATGCAGATTAAATACTGGAAGAAGTATTATCAATCTCATTTGTGCCAGCCCAGTTGGAGTGAATCAGCCATACAGTGAAGTGACGGCTCCTGAGAAAGCAAGGAGAGAGGCAGTTCAGGTCTTCTAAGAAAGCTACCCTCCATGCAATGCAAAACATCTTTCCCAGCAGCAGGTAACTCAGGCTGCTGACACAACCAGGCTGGCTGACCTCATGCACCCAAAGGCACCCCTGCTCGCAGCTTCCCACTCCCCTTCTCTGCCAGGGAAGGGGATGGTTGAACAGAATCACAGAATGGTTTGGGTTGGAAAGAACCTACTTCCAATCCTCCTACCATGGGGGAGGCCACCTTCCACTAGACCAGGCTGCTCAGAGCCCCATCCCACCTGGCCTTGAACAGCTGCAGGGATGGGGCATTTGCAACTTTGGGCAATCTGTTTCAGCACCTCATCACCCTCACAGTAAAGATTTTCTTCCTAATATCTAATCTAAACCTGCCTTTCAGTTTAAAGCCATTACCCTTGTCCTACCATTACGTGCACTTGTAAAAAGTTACTCAGATTCTGCACTTCCCAAATTTATAGCACCGGGTTTATTTCTCACACTACAAAGTTCAGGGATGCAGCAACTGCTCAACATTTCTGTGTCAAAATAGCACCAACTCCTGGCAGAAGAGCTGGAGGCAGTAAACATTTTGACCAGCCCAGTTCAAGCTACTCATGTCTGTGAGATCAAGAGCTCACAAATGCAAACAGTACTGGTTCAAGAACATGTAAGTTGGCATTAAGTCTGTGTCTATATACTCAGGTGCTTTGTGAGATCTGCCCATTAAAGGTCAAACCTCTGCCGCATTCAAACTGCATTTGACAATATAAAGGAGCCCATGAGTGTGGCTATAAACTTTTGCAGTATAAGCCAGCCTACTTGGGGAGAGTGTGGTAGCAGGAACTCTGATCATGTTAGACTGCCTTGGGTCCCAAACCTAAATTACTCACAAGTTCTTCCAGTTTTTCCCCACTATTTTTTAAGGTTTATGCTTTGCAACTGTGTGTCACACATTGGCACAGGAGCATGCCCTAGTCTTGCAAAGAGTTTTTTTCATGTCAGGGAACGCTCAGTCCCACAAAGACTCTTTTAAAAGACATTGGAAGTCATGAAGACAGAGGACTACATGGACAGGTATGGATGGAGTGTCTTAGTCTTTCTAGAAAGCAGATGTATTCACAAGCAGAATGAAATCTCCTTAGACAGAGCCCCCAAGGAGGAACACTTTATGCATATACTTTACACTTGTTTTCTTGCTGGCAATATAAAAATTCTTTTATTATTCTTTCAGCATTACAAGTATAATTTAATTACTACTATTTTTTCTCTCTGCTTCCTTTTTAGAACTGTTTTTTGGTGACAATGAAGTTATCTCTCATATACCTATTTGTGGGACAGTCGAATGACTCTTGAAAACAATAATTCTTCTTCCATGAAGCTTAAGAACATCGAATCAGACCCCCCCCCCCATCAATGTGTCTCTCTAGTTTTCATGATATTTTTTTTGGTTCTACAACACTGAATTAACAACTGTATTGAATTTATTATCAAGGAAAACGTCAATCGGCATTAAAAGACATGAACTCCTTATACTTTTACTGAAAGACCTCAAAGCATTTTATAAATTACGTAGGTTTCATAACATCCCCGAGACATAACTATCTCCACTTCACGGATTAGAAAATTTGTGAACAGATAAGAAGCTTAAGCCCCAGTCCTCCATCATCTAAAATGCTAGCCATGAGTGGTATTTTTATTTAAACTGATTAAGCTCAATTAATTCAGCTTGAAAAGGTAATTTATTTTAAATATTATTTGGCCCGTGGGAAAAAAAATTAGAAATTATGCTAGTATTCACTATGAGTATCATAATTTTAATTCCTAAGGAGAAAAAGGCAAAATTTTAATTTAAATCAAAGTTGCCAAAAGTATGTGCTCCTGTATAAGAGGAATGAGTAGCCTGTCAACTTAGGAACTTATACTGGGTGCTATTTAGCCAGCATGGACTCATCGTTATAATTTATTGATGATTACAGACTTTAGGTTAGGCAATATATTTCACATTTATACAGTTAAGTGTATTGTACCATCTGCACACCCAGCAACCATCATTCAAACATTTCCTTCCCTCCCTTCCCATCCCCTCAAAAGAGTCTGCTTAGTGATGCTCAGCAGCTACAAACCTCAGGCAGGCTTAAAACCCGTTCTCTGACTCAAAGAATGCTGTGAGATTCTGGATATTTTCCAGTATTTAGTTTTGTTCTTCTAAGAGAAGCTTGAGATAATTCCACTTATTAATTTTTCTCTGACCTAGTAATAGCTAAAATTGCCTTCTGCTCCCTGTCTGCATATACTCTTGCAGTGAAGCTTTGAAGTGGCATCTACTTTGTGCCAAGACACAAACTGCTGCTTTCCTTTCTTTCACAGCAAAACATTGCAGAGAAGAGAAACCCTTGAGATGATACCACTTTCTGTTTAGTTTTACTTAATTTTGAAAGCCCTCTAGGCAAAAAGCATACAACCAGTGCCCAGAGAACAGACTTTCTGAGATGGAGCATGGAAAATATGTTGATAAAGGAAAAAAATTCAAACCATCGTTCCCACATCAGCACAGATACTAACATCTAAACTTCCATTATTTTTTTTATTTTTGTGGTATTTGCTGTTTATGAACATCTTTCAGTTGCTCATAAGACAAAAAGCACTCTAAGGTACATGGCCTGGCAAGGCTGTAGCAAGAATCTATTTTAAAAAGCCTATTGAAAACCCAGAGAAAGCTATAAGAGTTCTTTCCAACAGCCTACATTCTGTCTTAGAAGAAAACTCATTTTTCAGCTGCATACAGACTTATCAAGTTGTAGCCCTGTTAAGAGAACAGGCAATAAATGAGGATCATCATGCTCTCTCCCACAGTCTCAGGCCAGGAAATGGGCTTCCTGCATATAAGATGCACACACACATACACACAGCCCCCGTTTGGTAATGTAAATACATCTCTGATGGAGTAGTCTGAGAAAGAGGATATCCTGTAGAATTTTTATTTTGTATGGATGTCTTCCCATTTCTCTCTCAAGTCAAATAAGCAAGTTTCTTCTCCTGTGTCAGTAAGCACGCAACAAGGGGCAACTTGCCATGTAAACGCACCATCTCAACCTCCATTGGTCCTGGGTCTATTTCCTCAAGAAACACAGGAAAAACTAATTTTTTCCTCCCTGAAATTACCATCTGAGGCAGGATGGATGCAATCCAAACTACTTTTCATTTTAAATTCCAGCCTCACATGAAGCACATACACAATCATAAGTGACCTCACACACAGTTTAAAAGCAAATTGCTATCTTGAGGGATCACATCATCATAAACAAGACCAGCAAATTAAGTACTAGCAAGTAACTAAGGAGGCACTTTTGAAAAAGCTGATCTTAATTTCTTTGTGCTTAATTTCCTCCTTCTGTAAAAGAAATAGGAACACATATTTTGCCTTGGTATTATAAGAATTAATGTGTCATTCTTGTAAGACTGCCAAGGATCAAACTGTTCTTCTACATGTAAAATATCATGCCTAAATAATCCCTGCCACCTAACAAGCTCAAAGAGCTCTGCAAAACCATCATAGCATTTCCTACTATTTGCCACCAAAGGGCCATAGACATACCTGCTGACGTTTCTCTGAATTTGTCACTTGTCTTCTTCTTCCGCCATTTCCAAGGTTTAAAGATTTTGCCAATGTTGGAGAGTTTGCCCTTCCTCTTGAAGGGGGGAGTTTGGGATCCTGGGGCTGGTCCTTCTGAGTTAGCAATTGAAGCCTTGTCCAAACCATCAACTGTATAAAGAAGAAAAGTAAGGGTAATTGAAGGATGGAAAACAAAATGGTACCCAAAAACTAAACACCTCCACTGTCAGATTGCAACAAGCTCTGTGTGTATCTGTGTGGCTTTTTTCCTGCTCCAGAAGTGAGCCAAGGGGCATCTGATCTCAGCCTGTGGTCACCAGCCAGTCCCCACCCCAGCTTGCCCTGGGCTTCACTGCTTCTCAGCATCTCAACTGCAGCTGTCCAGAACTTGCTTCTTGTGATACGCATCTGGCACATTTGCACAGTCCTGTGGTTTTCCATCACTACTGGAGAATTTCTTTCAACATATATTTGGGTGACTACCTATCCTTGGTAAAGTTGAATAACTAGCTATCATCACACAGAAAACAAAACCTTTGTAATGTGAAAACATAAGCTATTTTTTGAGTGAAACGATTCCTTTCTTAAACAAGCTCTAAAGTTAGCTGTTCTGGCAGTGGAATGGAAACAGGTCTGTTCGATATCCCTGGTAATCAGTCATTCACAGTGCAGCCTGCCATGAGTCAGGCTTCTTATTAACAAAATGTATTTAACAAGAAGCTTTTGAACTGTAGATAGAATTTAAAGAAGGATTACTTTTCTGCAAAAACATACTGATTGATATGAAAGCCAATATTTATCATCAATGGCTGTAACATCAAGTTTTGTGAACCAAATTAAGACTCATTGCACAGTATGCCATAGCATACAGTTAAAATAAATTTCCTAGATATTTTTGAGACATCTACTATCATTTATTTCTATTTAAGAACTAGGGTTTCTTAGAGTGTTCCACTTGTAGTCCTGCAAAGACTTCAAATGTCCTGAATTTTACTCATGTGAGCACTGAAGTAACTGCAATTACTCACAGACATTAAATTAATAATGGGTTTAACTGTTTGTGGCATACAGGCGCTGTAATTGCTTTCATTCATCTAAACATTCTAATTATAGTCAATTCAGAACAGAGTTGATGCTACTCTGAACAGTAGTAATGATAATCATAGATCATTAAATCAGAAATTCTATTGAAAGAAAGAAGTATCACTGTTCCCATTTTACAGATGGAAAATATGAGGCACAGAATTGCTAAGTGCTTAATTCTGTGTTTGCCAAATGGCTTCCTGAATCCTGGTCCTGTGTCCTAGCTGCTAAAAAGATATATATTCAGCCACATAACATCATGGTGCAATCAAATTCTGTTTCTCAGACAAATGGCATTTAATGAGTCCTATATTTGTCCTAGGCTTTAGATTGATCCAGGATGCTAGAAAAAAAAAAAAAAATCTTTTCTATGAGAAAGCTGATGTAATGCAAACAGAGTCCAAGGAACTTTATTTCCAGTGTTTTGAAACAAAGTATGGGAAGAAAGATCCATTGCATAACCTCACTGAAGTCTATGAAGTTAAAATCAGAGATAAATTTGTATGAGAACAATAGCATTTAAATCAGTAAATATGAACAAGCTATGCCATAAAATTTAACAAATTCTGTACTGCCTGAGAGATTGAAAACTTTCCCAGGATCTGGGATCTGATACAACAGGGTTTAAAGCTTTTCTTACCTAGCTTTGGGTATTTTCTGGTCCATAACACGGAGATAAGATAGAAGGAAGGCATGCAAGTGGATTTTGACTGTAAACCACCAAGATTTTGCTAAGGACTCAGCTATGTTTACCCCTTGCAGGAGTACAAAATCCCAGTTTCCTCACTTGTGTGCCCTAGACAACAAGTCAATCTTTAGGGCGGTTTAAGCTAAAACTCCCTTAAAATGAACCAGCTGCCCCCTACACACCCTGAGAAGCCAGGCGAGAGGTGAGGGATGAGGAGAACACCAAAGGTAGTGAGCAGCTCTGTAGAAAGAGAGAAGCATAAGACACCAGAAGGAGCCCTGCAGGGATGCCTTGCCTGAAATCAGGGATTGCACTTTTGTCTGGGCTTACAGACACCGCCTATGGAGTGCAGTCCCCTGTGGAATACAGAAGCCTCTGCTGGAAACTATCGATCTAAGGGAGAAGTACATTTACTTGAAGGGTACTTACAAAGACAAGAGAGCAAAATTTATCCTAGCAATTCCAGTTGACATAAGAAGGAACAAGGGCCACAGCTTGCAACCAGGAAGAGTCAGGTGAGAGGTAAGAAAAACACTTCCAGGAGGTGGGTGGTACAGAACTGGAACAGGTCCTGGGAGGCTTTGGAGGCTCAATCAGGCAAGCCTCAAAAGCTCTTTCTGGGGCTGACTTCACCTACTCTTTGGAACAGTCCTGCTCTGAGTGAGGGCCTGGACCAAGTGACCTCCCGAGGTCCCTCCCAGTCAAGATTCCCGTGGGTGCTAAGGGTGCGGACAGACATGGTTTCTCTGTGAAATCCGCACTAGTAAACCCAAACAATCAGAAGTGAAGTGGTGAAGAAAAGAGACTAGGATCAGCTGGCTGTAGAGTTCTGTCCTGGGACAGCAGCCAAGCATTATCTCACTGGTAGAAGCAGTCTATCAGCTCAGTAGAGTGAGAGGCTACCTACCCCTTGAGGCAGCAGGACGAAACCCATGTTCTTGCCTCCGATGGCTTAAAAAGGCTGGGCTACTGGTGTGAAGAGCCTGCATCCTGGTGATAGACAGCACAGTCTTACAACACTATAACACCAATATTTTCAAATCCTTCTGAGTCATGGAGTGTAGTGTATTGCAGGCAACCACTTCCACAAAAGCCTCATCTAGATTTCTTTCTTCTGTGCCTACCAGCAGAAATGGAGGAGGATTAGGGCTCCAACAGCTCCCCACAGAGACATATGGATTTGTATCAGTCCCTGCTCTGCCTTCTGCTGAAAACATAACTCCAAAATAATGACCCTAGCTACAGAAATCTGTCTGCTTCAAATGAGCTAAGATATGGAACTTGTGGGGAATAATTCTGCTCAGAAAGACTGAAACTTTTGAAAACCGACTTCAACATTAACTACTTCTGACAATAAAAGATGAGGAGCTGATTTATAAAGCAAGTTCAACAAATGCTCACAATTGGGAATTTACTAATCTACTGGCACCTTGTAGCAGTTCCTTCATTTGAAAAAAGGACCCAAATATGTATCTAGCAAGGACGAATAAGCATAGCCAAGTATCACAGACTGATTTCAGAAATAATGTAAGATAAAGTAACATTTCCAGGAAAAAGAACTTATTTATATTCAAAAGTACATATATTACATGTATTACAAATATATTCATAAGGTAGTACATTTTACCAATTAATAAACTACTTAGAAAAAACCGCACCATTTCAACAATAACATTTCAGAGCATTTATGGAAAAATCTTTACAAAAGCTATTGCTCTTCTTCTTTGAAACATTCAGCAGGAAACTAATGTTTAAGATTTACACTATTTGCTTTATAGGTCATGTACTACTTAAGAATAAAGCAGTGTATTTTTCACCTCAGATTTTTCACCTCAGAGAGCTTACCTACATTCTATTAATCATTATAAATGTTACACATATTCATAGAGATGAAAAGAAACATCTTAACTTCCCACCACAAGGAGCCTGGTCACTTGTGTTATTCTTTTATTTTTACAGTGTCTTGAAGTCATTCCTTCTTCCCACCATCTCCAAAAAGCCAATGAGTCCTTCACTGCCTTCATTAAAACTTCATTATTAAGTTAGACATTAGGACTTTTGACTATACTACCTACATTGTTTATCCAGTCCTTTGCCCTAAGTGAAGATTTTACATCTGAAGGACATAACACGTACATAAGGATAAGAAGAAGTCCATGAATCATGTATGTTGATGTAACACAAAGAGGAGATCTTGTTGTAAAAGACCAACAGCAATGGTAACGGAGACACCGAAAAGCCAAATCATGCTGCATGAGCCATAAGTTAGATGATTAGTTTAATTATATTATTCTTGTCATAAAGACTCTGCAGATCCTGCAGTAAAAAACACTTAGGACTACACAGAAGAAAAGAAATAAGGCAGAATTTAGGTGTGTATGTCAAAAGTTTTGCTATTAGGAGTCTGAAAAATTCTCATCAGATGCTCCCTGACTCTGAAGGTACAGGTGCCATTAAAACTATCTGAAATCTCTGCTTTTCTGTATGCAAACAGCATCCTATACTGAAATTTCACAGCAGAGTGGTTCTGGTGATGAAGGCAGTATGGGAAGTTTCTTCCTCTGCACTTTCCTTCCTGATCCTAAAAAAATATGCCATCCCTTCAGCTGTAAAAATACAGCTGTTCATTGGGCTTCATTCTAAGTAGATCTCTGACTGATCCAGACCAAAAAGGCCTCCCCCTTTCCCTTTTTAAAAAGTTATTTTAAATCTGAGCTTTTTTAGTGATCGAGTCTTCAGCATAGTCCTGCAAACACTTGCAGTGTCATGGTTGGGCGAAGAGCTGCTGCACAGGGCAGGAGCTGGGGACTGAACTGGGCAGACAGCCTAAAGAAGCTCTGCAGTTGCAGCCAGGGTAGCAGGACATTCCAGCCATGGACACAACAGTGCTGCACAGGCGGGCATGTGCCTGAACCTGGATGAGCCCACAAAATAAAGCACACTTTTGCCTAGAGCATTCACAGGGTAGGTGGAAGACTTGGGGGTTTCCCCCTTCCTGAATAAATAGTGTTGAAATGTATTACCCTTCACTTGAATCTGACACTAAAAAAGAAGTATTACAGGATTGTAATGCTATTAAACCTTATGAACAGTTACTCAGAAGTATTTGTTCAGAAGTATTCCTCTCTTCTGTCTTTCCACTCACCAGCACCCTTCTACAGAACTGATCTAACCCTGCTGGAGCACTGGGATATACGTTTATTCTTCTCACATCAGGGTTGCTAAGTACAAGACAGTACCAGCAGAGCTACAAGTTCTCTTTCCCCTCTGTACTGCACCTTTCATGCTGCATTTCCTTCTCCCACCCACATCTCCCAAGGCTCACCCGCCTGCACTGCAATTCTGCTCTGGATCCTTGCCATACAGCAAGGTGTAGAATGGCCAGATGAAGGAAAGGTCTGCCTCCAGCCCCTCCTCCTCCCCAGTACAACAAATACAATACAACCAAGAGGGAAAAAGGTACAGAGTCAAGTGCTCCACTGATATCAAGGCACTAAGGTAGCATTGGCACCTAATACTTTCACTAGCACTGGTTCTCTTGCAGTAGTACCATGGTATCACCACACTATCCTTAAAGTGCGTGAGAAAAACCTTTTTGTCCTGTCAGAATACAGGTGACTCAGGGTATTGCCACATTTAACCATAAATGAATTGAGAAATGCAACAGAAGATGCCATGGCCCCAGTTAAAAGCTACCTTATGTGTAGATTTGGATCTGATTTCTGTGCTTATTAACTACGAGTTAGCTAGTACAGTTATTTTTTTCTCTTCCTTTCAATGCACCTTGCTGCCTTCCAGGGATGCGCTGCAAAAGTCATCTTGGTTTATTGAGACCTCAAAACCTCTTCTTACAGTGCTATGAAATTCTATACTGTCTTGCCAAAGGGCACAGAGTTGGAAGTCATGGGTTTTATGCCAGCAAAATCAACATGTTTATGCAGCTGCATATTATCCCCAGTTAGCAACAAGAACAATAAGTCATCAACTTGCTAGAGAGTACGATAAGCTGCTTATTCTTGGAACTTATTGGCAAAATTCAAGATACTGCATGGTAAAATGTTTGATGTGGTCATTAAAAATCAGAAGTCATTCTGACACTAAAAATGTCATTTTCATTACGGATCTCAAATTCTGTAATGTTCTATCTATTTTTCCTGACCAGAAACAGATGGAAAGATGGGTCTTTTTTCTTTTTCCCATTTTTGTTTTGTGGTTTGGGGGTTTTTTTGGTTTTGTGTTTTGGTTTGGTTTTTTTTAAATCTACTTGGAAGGGAAAAAGTGCAGCTAATCCCCAGTGGATAAACTGGCAAATGGAAGAGCTATAATCTACCTCCAAGCAGCACAATGACTTGGCATCTGCATGCTTGTGCCTTGCCATACATCTGGAGTTTAACTTTGGAGAAGCTGTCATGAGCTAATTAACTTGATTGTGTTTTAATTAAATGAAAGGAAAAAGCTGAAGTTCAAATGTAGGCAGCTGAAATGTAGTTTCCATATGGAACTGACAATATCGCAAAATGTTAATTGGACCTCCTGCTGGCAATGAGCTAAACAGGCTGGATAGAGGCTACTTCATAGGGAGGATTGCTGCTGCCCTGAAACAGCCAGAGGGAATCCTCCTGGAAAAACTACAGCAGGGATGAATATGACTGCCTGCATATCTCCAGGTTTCTACAAGGATACACACACAAATGCCTTTTGGGTTGTTGGAGTCATACTTGGATCAGCAGTGCCAAATATTCCAGAAAGGGCTTTGGGAGCCCAAACCCTGTAACTCCCATATCTCCACAAGCAAAATGTTACCTCGCTCCAGAAAGTCAAACACTGCAAGGGTGAAAAATTCATCTCAAAAGGCCATATTCTGTTCTGCCCTTGTGATGAGCCACTACCTAAGCTTCGAAAAAAAATTAAAAAAAAGGTACTTACAAGGGAATGAGGGAAACCTGTGCTTCTCCTGAAAGCAATAGCATGGATGCCCAGGGGTCCATGTTTCAGACAAAAAGCCACGTGGCTCAGAGGGATGCTCAGTCACACTGTCCTCTTCTACAGTGTGCAGAGGAGGAATATGACCAGAATCCCAAACAATGATGCATTTATTCTAGTTCTCACTCTCTCACCTGCATAGCTGGGATTAACTGGCTCAGGGCCTGGAAAAGCTTATTTAGCTACCTGTCTCTTAGGCAGGATGCCCTGCAAGATATTGATCCCCAGCAAGCAAGGGGGGAGCTTACCTTGGCCTCCCACTACCTTTCACAAGACACACGACCTAAAACAGTGTTAACTTTAGGGCTTGAGACATGCTTGCTGCATCACTGGGGTAAAGCACAAAGAAACTCTTTGCTTTGGAGTTAAGTGTTGCTCTTTTTTTTTTTTTCCTAATATAATACCCACATCAGCTTAAGTGCAGTTGGGCAGTTTGTCAAGTTACAGGCTATCACATTAGTTACCACGTGTTGCCTCTTGCTGATGCAACCCAAATGCAGATAACACACTTGTAACTTGCAGCTTCACTATTACTTCACAGTACAGTTACTTCACAGTTTTCACTCCCACTGGGTTAATTCTAAAGAAAATAAAAAAGGGAAGTTATGGTTGTAGAGCACTCTGTAGAGACACTGGAAATGCCACAAGCAATACAGCCAGTCAGGGCTATCCAGCCTTACTAAATTACACTTCTCATGCAGGAACCTGCGCAGAGCTCTTTTCTGCTACACCTACACTGGCACATGAGCTGGGTGGGTTCTACAGCACATTAAGCACTGCAGTTATACCACCTCTCTTCTCATCTATTTTTTGAGTCAGAACACATTAGGGATTCGCTTCAGGTCTGAATAAAATTAAGGGCATTACCTTATGTCTGCAATATGCCCAAAAGCATGTGTTTGTAAATTAATTATTTAGATTTTGGCATCATGCAGTCCTTATTAGAACACCTACACAACTTTTTCCTTCTCTTCAATGAAATGTTAATTTCTATCCTTTTAGCTTTCTACAGAAGTAAGCAAATGCTCAGCCATTCTGTTACAGAAGTTTGAAAGTGATCTGGCTGAAAATCTTCTTGCTACCTCCTCTGTAACCCTGAACACAGCCCCAACCAGAGGGAAATGGATCACGGGTTTAATACAGGCTGTTTATTCCTTCTTTTCTCAACCTCAACACTTGAGCAAAAAGCAGCAAATGGAAAGTTTCCAGACAGTTACATTTTCCAGATATATCAAACATCAGGCCAAAGGTCAAAGCAACTCCTCCACAAAAACAGGGGAAAAAAAAATCCAGGCACAGTAACAGATGTGGTACAGAAAACAACTAAAAGCAGTATAAATAAAAAAGCAACCAAACTACTTTGAACAGTTGAACATTGAAAATGAACACTTCTTCTGTTATTAAAGGATATTGTAATATTAAAGGATATATCTCCTTGGAGGTCAAATAGTATGTATTTCCATTTACAGTTTAATTATTTAATTTTTTTTAATAATTTTGTAATTTCACGTAAAAGTAAGATGCATGTACGCATCTTATTAAGTTCTGTAATGATATATTCACTGGCTAAAGGACCCAGCTGCTGATCCTTCTCTGATGCCTTTCAGACACCTCTCCAATATAGCTGGAAACATGGGAGGCATTTCCCTGAAGGTCCCTGGCTATGTCCCCACAAGCCATTGCCACTACCGGCGGAGGCAGCATGCAAGTATAGTTTTATAGAGATGCTGCCCATACAAGTGGGCTTCCAGTCATCTCAGCATGTGTTTTCACACCACCATGGTGGAAATATCAGCTGAACCATCAACCATGCTGGCAACCATTTGTAAGGCTGCACCTTATCACCACAGTGAGACAAAAGAAAAACCACCTTTTGCCTGGGCTTTTAAAACTGAGTTAGGTCCTACTACTGACATCAGAGGGCCAGGCAAATGAATTTGCTGACCAGACTGGGCTGGATAGTGTGCCACTGAGATGGGGCAGGAAGAGAACAGGAGTGAATGAGAGAGAAGCCTGAGAGGGAGACTTCTGCTAGGAAGCGATTACCCGAGCTCACCACCAGTGGGTGCAAAAGATGCTCCGACCCCTTTACCATATCCACTCCTAAAGCAACGACCACGTGAAGTGCTAACATCAGCTATCTCCCCATTCCATCCTATTCCACTCTATCTCATTCCAGACTACCCAGCACCCTTGCTAAATACAATTCTGTATGAACATTACACGTTTTTACCTTTATTATTACTATCTTGAACCAACTCTTTCACAATTAACATTGTGGTTACACATCTGAAAGCAGGTTTGGTTTTGCGGACTCCCATCCCAGTGCTTCCCTGCTCTTAAGTACTATGACAAGGAGCTTCTGATCTACAAATAACAGAATGTTTATGTACCCAAAACCTTAGGAGCAATTTGATCAGTCATGTAATTAAATCCCTGGGACGGGACAGTCCAGAGCTCACTGTGCTGCCTTTGAAGAGCAACGTTTTCTTCTGTACTGGCACCACTTCAACACCTTTTTTCTAGTACAGGAAACAGCATATTTCACTTGTCCAAATGCGTGTAAGGCAAACCCAAAGCAAACAGTCTCTGTTTATGACCTTGCTGGCCTCAGAAACCCACCAGGGAGGTCAAGGCTTTTTAAACCCAACTAGCAAATTTCTGATTGTTGCTGTCATTGCAAATGTTTGTACAGGCTTTTAACTCTGCCGCCTTTGTAGAGAAAACTGTTTATTTTTAAGTTCAGTTTTTAGCTGTCTTTAAAATGTTTGTCTTTGTTGCTAGATACCAGCTTGGATAAACAATAATAATAAAACTCCAAAATGCTCAGAAGAACCTATTAATGATTACATACAGTTCCTCTCAGTCAAAATGCCAATTTGCCAACTCTAAAACCACAGCCTGTAAAAATCATTCATATCATTCTATGCCTACAATATCACAATTCTGAATACAACCTAAGTCATCTTCTTTGCTATGAGGAAATGGGAGTTGCCAAGTTGCAGCTGACTTTTATTCCGCATCATGTTTCATCGCTCTCTCTATCCCCAGCCACACTGCAAACAGCTGTTTTATTCCCTGAATCTTGTTCTTTACTAGCGCCAAGGTGGGAAAAATCAGGCACAAGCTGACATATTTGTCAGCCTAGCTGCCCTTCCTTTGCCAATTTAAACTTGGACACTCAGGGGCAAGTAAAAGGACAAGTCTGTGTGAATCCCAAAGATGGGATTCAGTTATACTTTAAAAACCAGTGTGGTCCTTTTCCTACACAATCAAGAAACAGTAATTCTGTCATGCAAGCTGATGGCACCACAAATCACTACAGCAAAACCCAGTGGAATTGTAGTACCATCTTCATGTAGGCTTGAAGGCTGTATTCATACATATTTTGGACTTCAATTTTTCCATGGAATCAGTGTTTATGGAAGCGATGCACTGGTAAACAAAAAACTTTAGTTGGAACAAATTACAAATGAGAAAATTGTTGCCCTTCAGCTCACTGCACTGGGATGCCGTGTTGGAGCCTGCCTGTTCACAGCGCACCCCGAGGGTGCAGATGCTTGTGGAGGTAGGGTTTAAAACCAGGATCCCACCTCCGTGCGAGAGAGCCAGCAGTGCTCTCCCTTTAGGTCCAGGCACCAGCCCAGGACTAACCAAAGCTTGAAGTCCTCCTGGGAGGGAAAAGGGCTAATAAAAAAGGGGCTTGTTGAGGCTTCCAATGGGGAGTCGGCATCTTGTTATCAGACAAGGCACTGAGAATACACTCTGCTCTCCCAGCAGATTCTTTCCTTAGAGGAAAACATCAACTCTGTAAGAGCATCATCAACATGACAGGTACATAATTGATACCTTCATTTCCCCACTTGCTTGTTTCATACTGTATTTGAGGTTCCTACTTCTCCTTGCTTTCTGTTAATAATGAATGACTGTATTATCCTGCTGCTTAAGAGGGCTGGCCATAGATCAAGACCTCTTTGTAACAAGAGCAGTACCAAAAAAAAACCAGAAAGACCATTCCTGCTTCAGTTCTAAGTATAAAATGGAAGAGAACAGCTTGAACAACAGATTTCTGATTTTCATTGCCACCTGCTCAGCTGTTGCATTTTTTAAATTTTTTAGCTATCCACAAGTTTCTCTGATTTTGTTTGCATGTCCCTTCCTAACTTCCTCTCTCATTCAGACACTGACATTAAGCAATCATAAAATATATCTTTGTTGTCTGTAGGCTAAAATAAAGCACCAACTTGAACTTTTATGTGCAAGTTTAAATTGAATCGCTTTAGCTGAAGTTGGATGAACACCCCTTAAGCTGGAAAGCAATAAACAACAGAAAAAATACCAGACTCCATCTCCTCCCCACCAACGTGTTTCAGTGCTACACTATCACAGGGCCTAACAGTATTCATTCAGTACTTCAGCACACATTTAAGAGTTCACATACAATAAGAGTTTCAGAAGGTGCCAGAGGAGATGCCTGTTTGCATGATGGGGGAAATCCAAGACCACCCAGTTATGCCAGCACACACCACTGCACTGCTGTCCATTGTGGTTCTAAGGACAGTTAAGAGTTAGCAGTCGCTGTAGATCAGTGAGAAATTTTAAGCCTTCCAGTTACCATTAAGATGCTTTCAGGCTGATTGTCAATCAGACAATATATTGATTTGTTTACTTTGTACAAAACCCAATACAGACAACAAGAATACTTTAGCCTATTTTAGCCGGATTAATGCTGACATCGGTCACTTCCACAGTATGGAACGACACACTTCACTGTATTTTGTGTTTCCTTTAAGACTGTCTTTAAACCCTTAAAAAATTTAGTTTTCATTTAAAAAATCTTTTTATTATTCCTTTTTACTTTAGAGGTAAACCAGGCTATATGACTCTTGAGTAACTACAAGCCAGCATACAAATGTGTTTACAAATGTAAACACTGACATGAATTACTTTAAAAACGGAATGAAATTGAAGCCATTCTCGCAATTATTAGGATTTCATTAATTTTATGATTACTAAATTCTGTGGTATTTTTATGAGTGCCATGACCATGTTGATACAGGCAAATGGAACACAAAAGCTTAATATTTAGCCATGTGCTTAAAAGTATATAATAACCTGATTAAAATAAAAAAGGTGGTGCAAAAAACCTGAATATGACTGGCAAGCCCTGGAACTATTGCTAGCAACTCCAAGCAGCACTGGAAATTCAAAATTCTCCTAAGTATAGTGTGTACAGCATCAGTTTTCACCAAATTCATCGTTGGCATTATTTAAGCTCTGTAAAGCTTTCTTTTTTAAACTACTACCAAATGTTTTCCTAGAGAGGGAACATTATGTGACTGAGTGCTCCCATGCTTCCAGCAGTCCCTGGGAAAGCGAGGCATTTCTTAGGAAAGCCCACAGGAATACTTCAGAAATTCCTGCTGGCAGTTTCTGCCTGTCCCAACTGTTTCTCATCCTCTCATCCCAGGCCTTCTGCAACTTGCACAGCAACTGATGCACCCAACAAGGGAGACAAAGGGATATTTATATGCTTATTTAATAATGAATCAATGTGTGGACATAGTCTCCCACAAAGTAACGAGCAAACACTGCTTCCACTGGTGATATTTCTACAGGGGTCTTTCTCTGAGGATTTGCCCAGAAGTGGACAGCCCATCCTGGCAGCCAGGGCTTGCTTGGGTCTCTGCTCTTTCCACTCAGCGCCCCCCAAAATGGCATTGCTGCAGGGATCCGAGGAGGAAAAGGAAAGCAGAGATCTCACAGATAATGGATGATCTTGTCCGCATGCTGGTGGGCGCAGAGGGAATATTGGAGCCATGGGTAGGCAAACAGGAGTCAAACTCAGTCCCCGTGCCCTTCTGCAAGGCACAGGCCAGTGCTACTCTGACATCACGGTTCGAAGCCTGTTCAGCTCCAATCTCGACCAAAGAAGCAGAGTGCCCTCCTGCAATCCCCACCAATTTACCTCCCCCAGAAAATACCTCCTGAAAAATTCTCCTTGTCATACTGAACAAAGGTTAATAATTATTCTTTCAAAGAGTGCCTTCAAGCAGCTCACAAACAAATGATGGCAACTTTGCCAAGCTTAGGGGAGCGGTTTTGACATTTTGTAAATGAAAAGAAGTGATAAAGGGTTCAGTCATTTTTCTTGACTTGAAAAAGGTTTGTAATTTCCCTTAAACCTTCCTCCCACTCTTGCTAACATTCAAGTACTTGGCACACATATTAAACATTTTTAGACCCTATGCTCACTTTTCACTCCAGCTGGATGCTGAAGTCTGGGAGAAAGCAGTAATTCTCACCCCAGGAGAGACCCAAAAAGGGACTGGTGCATTACACCACAGCTCCTTGCCCTGGGCAGGCATTGCCTTTCACTGGCTGTGCTCATACGAGGGAAAAACCTGAAATCACGATGAAACATAAAGAGGACACAATAAGCAAAACAGAAGATTTCCATAATCGGTAGGAGATTTTCTGCATAATAATACAAAAGCATAATACAAGGAATGTAGGTAAGCACAACAGCACAGCCTGACTCAGGTTTAAAAAAAATTTCTAGAAGAGAAACACTAACCTTCACTGAGTATTTTCTTGTTCTAGAAGGAATAAAATTTAACTAAATCAAGTGTTAACTGGCTCTTTTTTTTTTTTACCTCCTGTATAGGATTAGGAATAACATACTAAACTTGAACAGCATAGGTATGCAAGATGTATCTAACTCAGTTTTTTTGATAAACTTTATGACGTTTCATAAAGCACATTTCATGTATTTAGGCATAGTGGTCACTGGGAACCAGTTGTATAAGAATTTTCACTTAAACCAAAACTCTTCAATGTCCTGTTTGTGAACATGTATATAGCCCTTATCAACAGGGCTGTAAGCAGCCTTGGCATTTTCAAGGTTGCCTTGTAGCGTTTGGATGGGCATCAGTATGAAGAGGAGCAGCCTGGCCAAGCATCCAGCTGGTGATCCACTGCAAATTAGCACCTGTCAAAGCGGTTCAGCAATGCTGGACCAGTCAACTAAAGGGACAGGTCCATGGATTATGCCAAGGTCCCAGGGGAAATGTGATCCTATTTCTGGTAACACCAGCTCTGAAGAGAATGACGATCATTCTGATGTCACCTCAAAGCTTCCAATCCAAACAGCTCCATTACCAACACTGCCTTCCCACTTCAGTCAACCTCTACACTAACTTTAAACTTCTGTCTTTTAAACCACTTGGGAAGCAAAGGTTTGAGTGGACTTTTAATTATCTCTCATCCCAGACTTCTAAAGTATAATTGAATTTTGTGGGAAGTTTAGCTTTGAGAAAAACTAAGGAGAAAAAATAATGGATAGCAAGGAAATAAAAAAAAGGATTACTATAGCACGTACATTTTCTTCATGCTCAGAGCAAAACAAAAGACTTTATCTTAATTTGCTCGTGTGCTAGAAATACCATGGTTTATCACTAATACTACACACTTCTACACAGACCAGTGCTGGAGCAAGGACCAGCATAAGAACAGGAGCCAGTGGCTAGGAATGTCCCCTGGCAGGAGCATAGAGCTCACCCGGATGCACAGTTCCCTGCCTCAGCAGTGGCAGCATCCTGGGCTGAGCACCTGCTCCCCAGGGAGGCAAATGAGAACAGAAAAACACAAATACAAAATATTAAGTGGCTCTTGTTATTTGTGCAGAGGAAAAGTGCCTCATTACTGTAATACTCTGGAGTACACATCCCTACATGCTGGATTTAGAAAGGACCTTTGACTCCACATAATGTTTTAATAAACTCACCTATTTCACAACTAAAACAAGCCAGAGCTTAAAAACCAGAGCTAAATGTATAGTGCTAGAATACTGTCCTCCTTGGTGTGCTTTGGTCAAGCTGTTGAAAAGAATGTAATCTTGATTTTATATGAAGTCATAGTACTTTTTTTGGGCGTATCTGGATGTTGTTTTTATAAGTACAAAGCTACCTGCTGGTAGGAACAGGTGAGTAATTAGTGAAAATGCTGGAAGGACTATAACTAAAAAACATTATGTATATTTTTCTGCAAGGAAAAGTTCTCATCAATAATTTCACTGACATGCACTTGAATGCAGGTGGCTCTCATTTCAGGCAAATACCAAACCACTGGAGGAAGTGTAGGGCTATATCCACAAAACTGAAGGATCCTGTTTACTTCTTATGGCACCTACTCAGAACTAGGGAGGCCCAGAGCAAGTCCCTGCTCTTGAAGGGACTCAACCTACCCCAGACCCTAAATGTACTTTATTCTACTACCAGGGAGCTCTGGGGAGCATTGATCCACCTCTCATCTTCTCTGATGTCCAATGACTTCATGTACTCTAACTGCAAATAGTTGCTACTGCCAGAGCTCTGCCTTCTCTATTTTAACTAACACAACAAATATTTTGAAAAATTGTCACAGTTTTCTTGTGCTACAGAAATTTACAGCAAAATATAACATAAACTATAATCTGACACTAAAAATTTTTGCAAGTATATGTGACTCCACACATACGTGTTTGTCTCAGTGGGACCTCAGCCATAATTCTTGGGTTAGAAAAAAAAAACCCATACCTGTAAATTTGTCAGAAAAAAAGCCACCAATATGATACCAACAATAATTGCATTGAGATAAACTAATGGTTGGCTTTCTCACCTAACCTCATAGCAAGCTACTGGGCTAGAGAGGGCTACTGGAAGTCCTCGTAGAAGACTTTTCACTTTGCTACCCATCTCCTTGAAGGGTCATCTCTTGCAGAGTGTCAGCATTATCTCAATTTCCCTCCCTTCTCTCTCACCCGAAACATGGTCCTTCTATCTCACCCTGAAAGAAGGACATTTTTTGGTTTGCCTCAAAGCTTCTTCTACCACTCTATATGTTAAAAAAATAAATTAGAAAAAGCCAAAGATGGTAGCTGCAAAGGTTGAATTATAAAGAAATACACAAACTAATACAAAATAAACCTCTCTACATTTATAGTTTCCCCTGCATTGACATCTGAATGTGCAAGTAATCACTCAAATCAGAAAGAATGGGCTCCATGCTGGTATTTTTTTAATGAGATTGAACTGCCTAGTCTTTGCTTCTAGGAAATGCCTAATTTAATTAGCAGCGCTGCATCTGTTCTTCCTTTCCTCTCCCCTCAATCTTATGTGGAATTTCCTGCATAAAGAATAAAAAAATTAAACTGAAAGGAAGAAACTGCTGGGCCCATATATACAGAGAATGTATAAATTCTTAGGGGATTAAAAAAAACCTCATCTGTGCCACCAGACACCTCCCTGCTGACAAATGGACACTGGTCTCAGTTCTGCCCTGCTGGTATACATTCCCAAAACAAGCCTTGAGGGAAAAAAACAGGTTGCCAAATATGCTAACCAGTAACGATGTTATCTGCTAAACCACAGGCAGACAGGGGCTGAGGAGGCTGCTCCTCTGCAAAAACAAAAAAAACTGCTGTGGCAGTGGGATAACTCACTAGCTGTCTTCAGCTGATTCCTTTACCATGGTGAACTCACTTAACAAAATATTTTAATTGGTTTTTTGGTTCATCTCATCTTCTGGTGATATTTCTCTTCTGTGGTTGAGGAAACCCAGAATGCACTGCAGGCTGAACAACAGAGAGAGAGATATGTATTCTCTACAAACAGATCCCCTAAGGACAGGTGGTGGAAAGGTACAAACACAAAGATTCTCAGTTTGACTTCGATCATTGGTGCTCCCTTAAGTCCTTGGTCTGTGGCTTTTAGGTCTGACATGCTCCATCTGTAGCAAGGTGGGGGAATAACAATATTTAATTATCACACAAGACCCATCTTCAGGGCTGATTAATGCTCATGGAATAATTCAGAGTTGGGAGACACAAGCCCCTTCCAGAACATGCCAGAGTGATTATCTGTGGCCTTTATTCTTACATGCCAACAGATTTTGACGATTTTGTGCTGAAAGGCTGGGAAAGGCTCACACCTTAGCAGGGCTGAGCTGAGGTGGGGTAACTTCTGTCCAAGGGAAGGTGTGCATTTTCAGCCACTGCAGTAATTTCCAAACTAATAATTGATCTATGCAATAGATACAGCATGCAGTGCTAGATACCAAATTTTGTGTCCAGCTTCTCCTGATAACTAGAGAAACCTGCTAAGTCCCAAATTTCTGTTAATGTTTTAAAATGTATTGAAAATAACATTCAGCTTTTGGATACCTTCTAGTGGCCTAAACCTGTATTCTCACATTTTTTTTCATCATTCACGGATGTCAACTACAAAAGTACACTCTTTTTTCCTCTTCTTCTCCTTCAAAAATACACACTCCTAGAGATCCAATACTGACATTAAATATTTTTTTTCTTCAACACATTTTTTATTATACATTTCAAACTAAGCTACAGAGTTTCCAGGTGCATTAAATGTTTCAGAAACATGCCATTTGTCTTGCTGGATCTGGCTGAAATATACCCTCCTCCTCTTCTCCTCCCTTGCCTCTGGTAGCAGGAGGAGAAGTGCAGGGGGAAGTTAAGAGAGAGGTGTTGCTGTAAGTGTCCAAGATACTTGTGTTTTCAGTTTCAGGTTTATGTGAATTCCCCTGTGCTTTTCCAACAAAAACTTTCTTCCTCTCTTCAGAATCATGTTCACTCTGTAACACAACACAGTTACATGACAGTATTGTCCAACAAAAGGTTTTAAAAGCAGAGCGTCATAGTCACATAATTTCTGCAATGCTTTGTAGTTAACATCTCTTTCTTTTTCCCGCTGGCTCATTACTTTCTCCTCCAACTAAAGTATACACTATTTCTGCTTGGTCCTTGTTCTGGCTCTCGGGAAGCTGGCTTTATCCACAGTCTTAGTTGTCTACTTTATTGTTTACTCCCTTGCACAGACACAGTCTCATTCATGTCTCACCATCAGGCCTTACATATTTCTTCCATACCCTATTTTTACGTGTCAAAAGCAGCAATATTTAAGTAAGAATCAATAACAGCATCATTTTTCCAAGAAATTAAATTAGGTGTCTTCTTACAAGAGTCAGACTAGCCTTCTAAAACTTTTCTTCAAGAATGTAAGCACAGGAACTAGTCTGCAATTAGTGCAATTGTTTTAAATCACATATGGATTGTTAACACTAATTATCAATACTAACATTTTCCTTCTATCAAGCACTTGAACAATTCATGAGAATAGGAGAATTATGCACGGTGGTATAATGTGTAGGGCAGGAAAACCACTACACCCTTTCAACATAAAAGAGGTCAGATTAGCAGTGCACTAGAACACTGCTTCACATTTTCAGAACAAGAATATTCTTAGCATCTGTGCCAAAAACAACACTTCCTTCCCTTCAGAAAAGCAATAGATCTATAAAACTCCAAGAAACAAACCAGTAATTCTCAGACACATTGAATGAATTTACAGGGAAGGAAATGCACAGCCAGTTTTGAATTATTAAGAATGAAATAAATTATAAAACATTATAAATGTGTAATTTAAACATGCCAAATTTCTTGGCAATTAACTGTTGGGGTTTTTTTTTTCTTCTCATAAGGACTGCTAGTATCTAAAAATCATTTCCCACCAGCTTGCAGTGACTTTAGGTTGTAATGTGACTCAAATTAATTGATTGTATCCCACTAAATCTGTTCCATAAGCACACAATAAAAGTGTCATTTCTTTGCTGACTCATCCAGGATCTTGGGGAAAAAAAAGACAGAAAAGAAAGCCCACAGAAGGTTAGTTTTCAGCCTGGGTGACTTTATCTTGCTTGTTGTGACATAAATGCTTCAGGTAAGTTGATCTCTGGGGGTTATAAGCAAGGAGAGCAATTGGGAGAAGAGTCACAAATGGGACTCTCCCTTGCTATTCAGTCACACCACATTTTTAACTCAGGATGCTGCTGTGTGACTGAACTTCACTGGCTTGGTGCCCAAGCAGTAGGAATCTCTGTGTGCCCCTTCAACAGTAGAGATGAGAGATCTCCAAGCCATGCTGAGGTTCAGGAGGGCCTCATAGGCAAACACTGGCTAGGAGTATGTGGGCATCACACTCCCTACAGTATTTGTAAAAGCTGACTTGGGGCACAGACAGATGTAACCTAGGGCTACATCATTGGGCTCTTCCACGAACTGCTATTCCTTTAGGCATCTGTGCAACAACACACACTGACTTATATTGGTAACTGGGATACATCAGCAGAAGCTGCAGTCTGCTGAGGATGAAGACACAGACACTGGCACGTGGTGCTGGCTTCCTAGCTCCTGGTTTGAGAAGGAAGATCACTGAGGCACCTGACTGCGGCAGGCTGTGCTGAACTGCAAAGCCTGGCTCCTACAATCACAGAATGTTTTGGTTTGGAAGGGACCTTAAAGATCATCTAGTTCTAACCCCTCTGCCATGGGCAAGAAACCTTCCACATTCTGGCTTCCAGGCTCCCCCTGCTGTAGTTTGTTTCTTCAGCACACCATCCTCTCCAGTGCCAGGCTGTCCTCTCATGAAGTTTCCTGGGTATTCAGACCAAATTTCGCTCAAGACAATGCTATTTTACTTAGTTCATCTGACTACTAAACAGAAGTTGTTACTTTCTGTTGCCTGTCCTTGCTCTACAGCCACGGAGGCAGAAGGCATGAAGAGCCCTGTCTTCCTCATCAGAAAGGGTCAAGCAAAACAACAATAATTTTAGTGGGCATCAACCATGTTGCAAACCCCAGAAATAAAACCGGGGTGATAAATCCCCAGTCGAGAGTTAACTTTCTGACCTGAGGCTTCAAGCAATAAAGAAAAATTCTTAAGCTTGAAAAACAGTCCCCATGGGTCTCTAAGTCTTGTCAGCAACGTTTTAAGCTGCAAATGTAAATTATATTATAGCAGTGACAACATCAAGTTTCATGGTGTATCACAGTTATTCTTATAGTGCAAACCACCTAGCTATCTTAAATCAATTAGAGATTGTCGCTATTTTTCATGAATTATCTCTAGACTATAAACTATGTGATTTGTTTGCATGAGGAGTAATAGCCCAGGCTTTAAAGCCCAATCAACACCTAAGGCCTCTGCACCATTCTTGGATTTTTACTGGGCAATACATTAAAAAATTCAGATTTAGAAAATACAAAAAGAATTAAATAACACTGAAATTATGATGGTCCATCTACCTGACGAGGATTTGCTGACAGTTTGGGCAGATAGTCAGAGTGAAGACATCTTGGAACACTAATAAAAAAAGCACATTCTCAGGGGCGAGGAATGCAGGCTGATTTGGAAATAGAACTGGTTTTGCTCACATGGTTTCAAATGTTAGGACAGCTGTATCACAATCTAACTCCACTAGGCAAAACATCACTACAATTCATACGAAACCAATGCGGGAATGAGAGAAGAAAAAGGCAACATAGCCCTTATCTTTTCATATAAAACTTCATTTTCACAAAGATACCATTGATATAGGTGTGATATTAACACTCTGATCCATCAATTAACAAGTGTTATCACAGTTTTATATTATTATTATTATTATATTTTATTATACAGTCTCATTTTACTTGCACGCCATCTGACAGCATACCCTAGACTTCCATACAATGATGGATCAACCACAGATCCTCATTTCTCCCTAGCTTTTCCCCACTTACACTGATCATCACAGCTGTACAAAGCACTGAGAGAACACAAAGATAAATAAGACTTTCCCTTTGGACAGAGACTTTCTTTCCAAGGACCCAAAAACCAAGTCAAAGACAGAAGAAATTTATATTCCTATGCAGCAACCTTGTATCAAGCCTTGCAAGAAACTCAAGTCTTAAATCAAACTTCCTAATAATGAGCCACCATAAGAGTAACAGAGGTAATTGTATGGTCTGTGCTGACTGGTAGTCCAAACTACTCTGTGGACTACAAACAGGCATGGTTAAATTGATTCACATATTGTAATATTTAAATCCAGAAAAAAAGGGGAAAAAAACCCCAAAACCGAGAAGAGAGGATATGCAGCACTGTCACCCATGTGATTCTGGTCAAAGACCATGAGAAGAAAAAACAGTCCATCTTCACACCCTGCATCACCTGGATGTTCACCGTGACCTTCCCACCTCATTCCTACTGAACCATTTTGATCATAAGACACTGTAGGAAATGGCACACTCTGGACCCCACTGTGATTTTACACTTACCCAAAAATACACTTGACAGTCTAGGGGTTGTAGAGTTCACATACAAGGCAATATAAATTACTCCATGTCATGCTTTGCCTTAGATTTTATTTTGGGGGCATGAAACAAAATAACAAACCAACCCCCTCACTTATCTGCCTATGTTCCCTCCTCATGGTTTGTACTCACAGTTTCTTTTTCAATTTTGCACATATTTTATACATCAATATCTTCATGTGGCTTGAACCCAGGTCTGACTGAAAGCTTCTCATCAGCCCTGGCGAAACTGAATACTGGCGGCTCAGGGACACAATCAAAACCAAACTGCCTCCTTCCCTGACACACACCTACATCCTGGCTGCTGTCTCAGCAGGAGCACCAGCAACCAGCCTCACTCTCTGGGATCTGCTGGGGGCAAAACAGACCAGAGCCACTGTTGCCTGTTACTAGAGACATTCTATCATCACCAGCAAACTAACTCCTCTCTTTTTTTCCTATGCCTAGCACTGGCCCTACTAGAATGAAAATCCTTTCATATCAGAAGAACAACAGGATCAGGAATTCCCCTTATGCCAACTACAGAAGGCAATGAATGGACACTTCAGAAATTACTTCTCCATATGGGACTGAACGGCAGCTGGTTGGGGTATTTCTGTATATCAGAAATATCTTTCAAGCCACTGTTACAATTTAAATGCAATGGGCAGAAATAAGTTCTGGAAGCAGGCTATTTGCTGAAGTATTTTTAAAAATCTACCAATGATTGACCCAAGACATTAAGTTCACTTGTTGTTTTGTTTTAAAACAATAAACTAAAGTGAAAACCAAATTCATATTAGCACTGATTCACAAGTATTTTTCAGCAATGTTACATTTTTTTAAATCTCAAAAAGCATAAGTGTCCAAAATGAATAAGGACAACTTTAAGGAAAAACATATAAAGAAAGATATAAATGTCTAAGTCTTTTCTATTTTTAACAGGCTGGACTGTGATATGGCTAAAACACTGATGAGGACTTGGGAGCTCTTTGATTTCCTCCTGGCTGTGTCTTAGGCGCTGTCCCACCTCCTTGTGATAAGTTTTCCCATTTAAAACAAGGAATAAGATAAAGAGGACTGGAAAGCATTTTGAAATATGTAGCAGAAAACACCACCTAAGAACAAGGCCATATTACTCAGGAGCAGTAAGAAAGCCAAGAAAGAGGATCTGGAAAGGAAGGACAACTGATCCAAAGGGTGGCTCAGACCCAGTGGAGTGGGATCAGTTGTCAGTGGGGCTTAGCACACGGGGCTCAGCAGGAAACAAGATATTCCATGAGCTTTTCATCTGCGGGAAGTATCGGGGTGGTCATCTGAGAAGAGAACCCCCACACAAACCCAGGCAGCTGGCAGGACTCTGCCGCCCGGCCCATGATGACTCCCCAGGAGCCAACTCTGGTTCTCCTCATGGCAGATGAGGAAGCTGATGATTAACACTGTGAACAGGTGATTAACAGCTACCAAACATCAGCACATAAAGATACCTCAGCTGGCATGCCTGACATGAAAGGTCACACCCCCTGGCAGCTAAACGAGGAGAATTTCTGGTCATCCTTGAAGTGCCATCAGAGTGAGAAGAGGTGAGACATTGACCTGGAACCTGTTGAGCACCACACCCTTATTTTCACACACATGCAGTCCCTGTGTTGTAGCTAGTCCCCTGTGTCCTTATGAGACCTGTGTTCTGGGCCATGCCTGGTGCAGGCTCAGGTTGCAGCTTCCCCTGTAGTGAGCTGTTGCCGCAGCTGAGGAGCTCTGGCTGGGCCAGCAGCAACTGCTGCAGCCGTGGGGGGCCCCGCTCTGCTCTGGCAGATCACACCCATTTTATATTTTATAAACATGCAATACTTAAAAGCGTGCACATTTTTTTCTCTATAAATAGTGATTCATTCTACACGTTCACACTCAGACCCCCATCGACAGCACAAATCAGATTTATGGTGTGGGGAGCTGAAACCTACACCTTCAGCAGTTGCCATTACTTTTAACAGAAACTTCTCAAGAAACACAAGCACCTACTTTTTAAGAGCTCTTGCAGTTCCCACTAGTAGCAGGTAAATCCACAGCTACCCATTCTGTCTGAAAACATGGTCTTTTTATGCCTTTGACTAGGTATCCAAAATATCCACTCTATCAGCCTGAAGTCTGAGGCAAACTGTATACTTACTTAACCCGAATTCTGGAGCTGTCACAATTGAAGCCCCATCTGACGATACTGGTAGGGTGAAGAAAGTGTTTCCCAAAAACTGAAAAGCCTTGGATGTAAATTTAGTAGTAAATGAAAACAATACACCTTTACATTATACTTATAACTCTTGCATAACTTACAAAAGCATAAAAAAGGGGAGAAAAAAGGAATAGGATTCCCCGTGAAATATTATGAGGGTTCAGCCTCAAAGGCCCCAACCAAAATACGGAAGATGAAACTCTGCCCAGAATGTCCTTTGTGGCTGTGGACAAGTCATTTAGGGCTTCACATCAAATGGGACTTGACATTTCAGCTCAACAGCTCTGCTTTCCATTCTTTCAAGTGCATCAAAACTTGAAATGACCAGCTGACAGGTGTGTTGGGAGTAGCTCGCTGCACCTGTAAACACTTTGAAATGTCCTCCTGTAAAGTGCAATGATATCAAAGTTCTTCCACCTTTGAAAATAAAAGTAGCTGGAGGAGAAAAATCAATTTCCTTTTAAAAACTCTTTAGAATTATTACTGTAAGGGCTTTTCTGCACATTCAGATTCATAGTGTTCAGATTCATAGACTGAGTTAGAATGAGGATTCAAATCTATGGCTGAATATCTCCATGTCCAGCTCTTCAGGAACAGAAGGGCTTGCCCCATAACAGCACCCTCAGTAAGGCTCACAAGTAGGTAGTAATGAAGAATACTACTGGAATAACTTCTCTTACTAGACAAGTCCTGGAATTGCTGAACTGCTAACCAATTAGTTTGTTTACCAACACCTAGAACTGCTGAAACAAATATTAGTTTTCCATTTCATTACAGGATTAGGACAAAGTTGCCTAGTTAAGGAAATGACAATTCCTCTGCACAGACACAGGTGAAGCTGCTATTTTCCTTGTCCATGAGCAGGAAATCCCACAAAGCCAAGAGAGATGAAAAGGAGCAGTCTGAGAAACATGTTCACTTCTGACCTATGAGAATCATTTCACCGAGTGCCAAGGTCAACAAACAACAGGATCCTTCCACTGACTGCTTTCATCTCAAGGGGGGAGCTGAGCGGGAAATGGTTTTTCTGTGCTGTTGAAGTACATTTTCATGCCCATGAAAAATCTTTGGGTCTGTAGAAGGATTACAGTTTGTGCTCTGTTTCTGCAAAATGTATATGACAGAAGGAACTCCCACCCACAGATTATGTTCTTGGCACAGGAGGTCAGCACAGGGATCTGACCCCAGTCTTCAACTGGCCCTGATGAGCATCTCGATCATCAGTGCAAGAGTTTCCTGAGACCTTCCCCTTTGCAACTTGTCCTTTCCCTCTGCTTGTGCTTCACACTTCATGCTGAGCTGCCTGACCTCTTCTCAGGAACACTACTAGGTCTGTTTTTACTGGAAATTTCTTTCTTGACAAGGCATTGCTATTCAAGAAACAACAAAAATCTTTCATCACCTAACTAGTTCTGCTTTGAAATGTTACCTTCCCAACACACTGGTCATGCCTCCACTTGATGACTTTGCTGTTTCTCCATACTGTGGCTGGTTCTGAACTACCCAAGAACAAATCCAAAAGGAAAAAAAAAGACTGAAAAAAGCGTATAGCTCTGCTGCCCTTTGATAAACTGTAGATGAGAAAACAGAAGTGATAGCTTTTGCACATGATTGCTGATAACCCCCAAAAGCACTGAACTCCAGTCAGTGAATGGAGAGAGAGCACAGTAATCACGTCCTGCCAGGCATGGGAAAATCAGAGAAGAGGAAGGAAAAGGAACAAGGACAATACGTGCTCTTCCTTATCAACGTATCTATACTGTCTTTGCAAGCTCCTCTTGCAATTGCTGTTTGTTCACATTTTTAACCACGGCAAATAACAAACAAGCTTTAAAAAATTTAACTAAATTACTGAAAAGCTGTAACTGAAGAGAAGGAGCAAAAGCTGCCTGTGGACATCCAAGACCTTCTTTGCTGCTCATCTACCGCTCACAGTTATGGGAGATGATTAAAGCCCTTATCCTCCTGTCCAAAACATTTCAACACCCACTCACACGCAACTGATGGCAAACTCTAGTGAGACAGCATTGCTAAAGGAAGTTCCAATGGGCTACAAAAAACTGATTTTTCCTCTCTTTATAGGCATGCTAATCTATCTGGTATGAGTCTATGTTTCTCCAGTTGAGAAGGACTTCTGAATTTTACGGTTAGGCCTCAGTCCTGCCCTTAACCCAATGGGAAAGTGACACTAGGACCTTGATCTGTTTAACTACTTCAGTATATATTTCCCTTTCCAAGACTAAAACCTTTCATTTAAAGGAAATCTTAATAAAAACCCTGCAGGACACTGCCTGGGTTCCATCCTGAATATTGTATTATGCATATATTTTATCTTTTCTAAGACATTATGGCTTTCAGGAAAAATCTTTTACTTTAGTTTTGTACATCAAACCATGTTCACCTTACCAGTCCATCCAAAGTCCCCACAGTGATTTAATAGTGGTGCCTTCCCCTGCATCCAGCTGAGGTCTGCAGGGATCACAGGGCAGGGTTTGAGCCCTTGCAGGCTGGCGTGGCTGGGGGAAAAAAGGGAGTGAACAGGCAAGCAACTTCTCATAGCTGCTTTTGTGTGGCTCACTGAGGATCTGAATGTACTATTGATTCCTTAGCACTAAAACAGATTTGTAATCCCTGTGTGTGCAAGACAGATATCTCCTTCAACTCTAATCTCTAGCAGCTGTCAAAGACTTAAATGGCTTGTAGCTGGCTAGCATGCCAAAATCAACGAAGATTTTAGGCCTGCTTGCCTAAGGGGCAACCTATGAAACAGGAACCAATGGAAGTCATTCTCCTGCCTTGATCACAGTTGGACAGGGCTTCCTAAATTTTGCAACGTATCAAGTATCCAGACCATACCAGCAAAACAGACTAGAGAAAACAAATGATTGCACCCCCAAGACTCCATGCCACCCAGAAACCCACCTGCCCCTATGGCTTCTTGTTGAGGATATACCCTCCCAACAATTTCAACGGGGCTCAAAGTGCAGTGAGATTACTCTTCTGTGGAACCTCCTGGAGGCACTACCACTGCCACTGTCTCATCATAAAGGGAAGTGCTGTTAAAACTGAGGTAACCAGAATTTACTTGGCAATACTGAGGTAGCATCATAGTAACTTACATCTTCAGATAGCAGTCTCTTACTGCTCCTGGTTGAAAAGTTTGGTTTCAGTTAGGAAAGAATTCAAGGGTGACTTTTTTTCCTTTTAGGTAAAACTTATTGTTCATTAGCACTGAGCCAAGGGGACACAGACAGCACAGCTATCCTTGGTCAAGATATGGGCTCCCCTAGGGCAAAATACTCTCACAGCAGATTTTTGTACATAACCATTTCCTCAACTTCCTGTACAAAAAAGTGATCAAAGATTTTTAACCAGTCCATCTGTTTCCCAGTGCCTACCTTGAAATAATCCTATCATGCTGGCTACTAGGTGAAACCTTCAACAGGATGGTGACATTAGTTGGAAATGGTCCAATTTCTCTTTCATGCAGTGTTTGACAGGTGAGGAAATAATCCAAGGTTTTGACTGGGATGGTGTGACTAAGAACATAATGGAGCTCTTCTGAAAATGTATGTGCTATTACTAAAACTATCCTTCGAAACACCCATGAAGGAAAAACAAGAGGAAAAAAGAAACTTTGTTGCACTGTCTCCTGTTTGACAAAACAGTCCCACATTAACAGCAATAAGCAAATTAAGGATAAAGTTCAGCCTCCAGAATTAAATTCCACAACAGGATTTTCTCATTTTTTTAACTGGATGCAAAGGAAACAAGCGTTGAGGAAAAACATGCATGCAAGTGACATTTTCGCAGGAAACTTCAAACCTCGCTGGAGTTAATTTAGATTATACATCCTATTATTGTGGCAAGAGACACGCTCTGTTTTTCAGTAACTAAAACACACTGGGTTATCCTAACATGCCTCCAAACAGCATTCCCAAGTAGTCTGTACTATCTTCAAAAAGTTGCAAACAGTTAGGACTATTTTATTGAAGAGAAAAATGAAAAACTAAACAAAACAAAAAACAGTTCTACTCACACGCTATTTATTTATTTTCAGCAGTCTGCTTACACAAAAAACGTCCTGGAGCCAAAAGCAACCAGCTGGGCGGGTTACTAGCCGCGCTACTGGGCGCGGTGCCAGAGCTCCTTTCCTTCCCCTTTCTTTTTTTTCGCCTTCGTACTTATTTATTTAATAACGGGGGCAAAAAGTAACCTCGAACCTCCAGGGAGGGGAGGGGGGGGGGGGGGGGCACGGCGGAGCCGCTCCTGCCGAGCAGGACGGGGCAGCCTGGAAAGCGGCCGTCCCTCGCGTCCCCGCTGCGGTCCGAAGGGGCGGGCGAGCGGCGGCGACCCGGGGACCGCGGGCACTGCTCTCCCAGGACCGTGGGCTGCCCCCGCCGCCGCCACGGCCGCGCTCCCCGTTCCTCCCCGCCGGGCGCTCCTCGGTACTCACCGCCGGCCGGCTCGGGCAGCGTGGAGACCGAGGTCTGTCCCATGGCTGGGCCGGGAGGCGGTCACGCCGCCCGCCGGGCGCACAGCCTCCGCCGCGGCTGTTCCCGAGGGGCCATCCCAGTGCTGGCCGGGGCCGCGCTCCCCGCCGGCGGGCGGGGGGCGGCTGTTCCCGCGGCGGCTGCGGGCCGGCGGCTGCCTGTCATCGCCGCCCAGCCGCCGGCCGCGGACCCGGGACCCTCCGCCTCCACCCCCGCCCCGCTCCACCCCGCCCCCGGGCGCCTCGGCCCCACCCGGCCGGGGCTGCGCTCCGCTCCCAGCCCGGGTCACTGCCCGCGGGGGGGAGCGCAGAAGTTTTTAATAAGTTAAAAAAAAATTAAAAAAAAAAAAAGGAAAGGAAAACCACCTTAGTTACACGGAGATCGGAAAAGACGGTGCGTAACTGGCGAGGCTTCCCGCGCTGTTAGCGTGTCCCGGTGTCTGCCTACCACCCTCCCCTCTCCGAAGCCCACAGGGTTAGTCCAGACACACAGTTATTCCCACCCTTCCTTATCGCCAAAGTACAGGGGAAACTTGAGGCAATCTCAGGGAGCGAATCCCCATTGCCCTGCTCGGAGGTGCTTCACTGCTGGGGGCAGTTTTCAGGGCTGTGCTACCGCCAGGAGTGGAAAACGAGTGGCTGGGCAGGGCACGGAGTCGTTACCAGCCCTAGTCTGGCTGTAGCGCAGGTCTGAAAAAGTGCCCGACCCTCACCTCACCCACAGGTGAGTAATCAAAGACAGAACTACTTTTAATTTTGAAAGAAAGAAGATAGTCAAAGACAGCAACATCCAGACAGAACTCTGCAATAACAAGTGACAAGAAGCGTCAGAATCAATGGGATACATTTATAGGGAAGATGGGAGGGAAATAGCAATTATACCTATAGCACTAGGGCAAAAGGAATAATGGTTTGTTTTCTTTAATGCATAAGTATAATATAAGCAGTGATGCAAGCTTAATGCTAAGCTCACTAGACCAAGCTTAATGCTAGAGCTAGAGCTAGCAACTGTTACCAGTGACAAAAAAAAAAAAAAAAAAAGAAAATGTAACCCCCCCCCCTAAAAAAAAACTCGAGTGCTTAATAGGTATTACTATGCAGTATCTAGAAACAAGCAGGGAGATGCACATGCATCACAGAAGGACACTCAAGGCTCATCCAAAGAACACCTATCAGCAAGCCATATGGTGAAATTACTATATTTCTCAGTGGTCTGGAAATCCTAGAGGGAAATCCTAGAGGGGTTAAAGAGATGTCTGACCTGCTGTTCTTTGCATGTGTTGGCACTGTGGTGATGCTTCAGGAGATGGAGAATTGTGTTAGTGTGGGGCCCACAGTAAGGAGACAAATGGAGCACCACAAGTAGCTGTGGTTTGTGTAGTAGGCAGAAGACTGTCAGCTAATATATTAGATTGTCAGCTAATATATGGTGAATAGAAAAGAACACAACTAATGCTAGTCTTTATGGGTATTTTATAGAAAATAGGTCATGGTAAACAGACCTTTTATTTCCTTGTTTTATATGATTATGTGCTAAATTGCCAGAGGCTTGAGTGGAATAGGCTTCTGCTAGGTACTTGATTTAGTAAGAGAGAAAAACGTGAAGACAACACAAAATTAATAAAGCACAAACAGATGAAGACTAAATGAAAAGCAGATCAATTGTTCAAGGAGCAGTACCATTTAATGAGGGTGTTTCTGTTGGGGAGCTATGGGGAGGCTCGTCAGTGTTTTCACCAGCAATCTAGAAAAGTGTTATTTCAAACAGCTTTAAAAGACTACATAAATCATCACCAACAGCAATTTTAGACAGAATAAATATTACCAGAGTGATAATGAGGACAAGGCAGTCACAGAGTTATCTGGATTATTTAATAAATTCAGCTCTTTCAAACAAGTAAGTTTTAATAGGGTCAAAAAAACACCAGACTTGCAGGATGGAGCAACACTACCTACAGGGCCAAGGAGAGTATCTTAGAAAGTTCTCCATGCAGGAGCTTGGCAAAATTCAACACGAGCTCCTAGTGAACTAGTGCTGATACAAAAGGGATCTGATATCCACATACATATGTGCAAATAGGAAAGGGGCAGGTAGAATTCCCATTAGATAGTTGTGCTTTTTATCAGACAAAAAGTGGTGTCCTATGTTCAGTGTCTTCTGCCCCTTAAAATACCACTGGATGATGGGAGACAGCTTGAAAGACACGAGATGAAAATTGCAGAAAGCACTCTTGAACAAAAGGTGTGAAGAAAGTTAGTGCCAATGCATTCAGGAAAGACTGATGTGCTGTGTTTTAATCTAACAGTGTCTTCGCAAGGAGAAAAGAGCATTGCAACAGTCCTGGATGTTCAAACACTGAAGGAAAGACTCTTTGCCTGACACCTCCAACTCCAGGCCCTGTACAAAGCATGGAGTTGAAGACAACTAAGTGGTACTCATACAGAGACACGAGGCTAAATTATGCAGTGGGAGCCAAGGGCAAGGTAGATGATTTAGTGGTGCCTTTGTCCAACCCAAGGAAAGGCTTTCAGAAGGGCAGCTTGTTGAACAGACAACTTCTGTCATTTATTTCTTGGGATTTTTTTTTTTTTGCATGCAATTTGGCACATTTATTTTTCTTACCTTGAAAAATTATTTTTAAAGAGTTTGTTTTGAGAAACTCGAGTTACCTCTTTGGAGACACTTGTAAACAGGAACCTAAAAGTGTTCCTGTTTGCCTCTGGTGAATCTCATTAATTTTATCAAAGGAAATTATGTTCTCCTGCTGCGTAAAAGCCCAGTTTACAATGCAAAAGTATATATCATCTGTCTGCTATGATTCACATGAAGTAATAAAGTCCCCAAGGTTGATTCATGAGCTGATAAAATGAGTTTAGTTGAATTAGTTGAATTAGTTGCCAATTTCTTTTGGTTTGATTACTCTGTCTGTTTGGGGTTTGTTTCTTCCTAAGTTAATTGAAGGTAGTGACTTTCTTCTATGTTTTCCCTACAGACACCTCCTTTTTAAGGGTTCTGTCTTCATACCTCAGCAATGCTCAGTGGTATGTTGTAGAACTAATCAGACATGGTTACAACTTTAGAAAGTAGGGGATGGAAGCTCTATTAGGGAACATCAGTGTTGATTTATAGCACTAACAGATTATAGGCATTATGCAGTACAGAATCAGAAAATGTAGCTTCTGCTTATAAAAATTTACCCAAAAGAGCAACCAGTAAACTAGAAACAATTTACTTGCATTTGAAAATTTAAAGTTCTTATTAAGGGGATTTTTATTCATGATGGACGAGATAAGTGCCAGCATCCAATACCAGCACCATAGATTCTTTATTCATCTTTCGTAAAGTGGGCAAAAATAAATACTTTATTTTGATCCTGAATTGGGAATACTAGTTGAATATATAAAATGGTACAGGTGCATACCACAGTTATGTCTCTTTCTGCTTTATTTCCTGCCTATAGATGCAAAGGAGCAATGTATACATCTCAGGTACTCGCAGTCATTACAGATCAAATTAGAAAAAACAATAGCACTTTTCTGCTTAAATCCTGCCTTTTAAGCCATTTGATTAAAGAATTCAGCTTGTGACTCACTGATGGGAGGGAGTGAACCATGAATCCTCAAGACTGTACAAAAAGGTGTCTACCAATGTGACCTGTAAGAGAAATTGGGCTGTTGAAAGCCAAGATATGACATTTCTCATATGCAGAGCTACATTTATGTAATTGCCTCCACACGGAAGGGATTTTATCGCCCTGCTGACATTCCCGTTTGAGCATCCACACAAAATACATAAACATTCAGTTGTCTGTGGACTTTTATTCTGCAGTATGATAGAGGTGTTCTCATCTGTGCATTACATTTCTTGCCATGTTGGCAGTTGGTGTTTAGGACAGTTAAAAGTTTAAGGGTACAATAGTGTTTGATAACAACTGATTCTAGCAGAGATTTGAGATTACAATTATGTAGATAAAATACACCTTTATTTGCTATAATTTCTTTTTTTTTTTTAGGATTTAGATGGCTTTATCTATGATGTGTTAAGATGTATATTCCACTTTTCCTTTAAACAGCTAAAAGGATAAAACACACAAATGGACTGCCCAGCATTTTTTAGCTATTGTAGTCTTCTGGAGTTCCTGGAAATCCACAGTTGCAAGCAAAAGCAAAAATGGGCAGGGCAGATGAAAGTGAGAATTTCAGGACCTTTTTATCCAGGGCTAGTCTTGTACTAATACTATAACAAGATGCTGAAACATCCCAAGGAAGGTGGGGAAGATGATGGGTACAACAGTTGCCAGTAAGTCATGCCAGACTGTTCTGATACATCAGCATCAATCGGGTTCCTGGACCCAGTGTCCCAGTTAGATTTGAAATTTCAGCTCCAGTAACAATACTGCATTTATCTGATTGCCTCATGCTACACACACAGTCCTTCCCTTCTTGACCCAAGTTATTGTGTTGAGTACTGATAAATAAAATAGACACTCTGCTGACCCTCAAGAACTGAAATATTCCATCAAAAGAGGAAGAATAGCTTCTTCATGAATTTCAGAAGTGTCTGTAAAACAAGCATATTGCACTTATCTAAATGACTGATATGAGATCTCTTCATGGAAGGTGATGTGAAACTTCCAATTTGTTCCAAAGTTAGAATGAAATAATACACACAATAATCTGTCTCACATATCAAAGACCAAATTCCTTCCCATCAATAAAGTTTCAAAGACAGCTCTATTTCAGTGTGTTTACTATACTGGGATGATGGATAGCAATAGATGACCTACAACTTGTAGGATGCTGTTGCCCAGTCTTTAAAGTTCTGTAGGCTTGTACAAAAGTAAAGAGGCATTTTAGAAAGGTGAATTTGTATAACTATTCTTTCAGTCATTGAGATTAATTTATAGCATTAAATATAACAGAAGCTACAAGGACAGGCTATCACATTCAATCCCAGGATTCATAATGCAGGACTGGCAAACACATTCAGCCTTATAACAGGAAAAAATTTTAGCATTGAGTCTAGAACAAAAATGAACAGACAGGTGGTCCTCCCACCCTGCCCACCCACAACTCCTGTCAGTGTGCAGAACTGCTGGAAGATGAGCAGCACAGTGTCCATCCAGTAGGCTGCAAAGCTGTATGATTCACTGAACAAAGCAAAGGTTATGGCATGAGCAAACACAAGCAAGAAGCCAGGTAATTTTTTTGTCATGGGTCACGCTAAGGTTTATAATGATGACACTGAATTTGTACCTACTTGTAGAAAACCTGCATTTACAAAAGGGAAGAGTTTGGGGAGGGTATCACCAAAATCAGTTTGTGTGCTTAAGACTGAAACATAAGCTGTAGTTGAGCTAAAAATCTAGTTCTGTTTTCTGTGAAACTGAATGCAGTTTGGCACTGTCAAAATAAAATCACAGGCCATATTCATGTATTATGCTGGCATTGTATTGGGAATTCAGGCCATTTCCTTTTAATAACCAGGGACTTTTTTAATAACCCTACATTATTCTCTCATTTGAAAATATTTTAAAATATTTTTCTGTGTCCTTTTTTTACTTTTATTTAGCAATGCTATGTTCTCATCAGTGTCATCTCCCATTTTCAATGCCCATGTATTAGGCAAAAAAATGAACTTGAAATCTTCTTTTAAAAAGAGGCTCTTGTCTTTGTCAGTGATCATCACCAGTCTTCCTTCCTCATAAAAACCTGTGGTACATAATATCTACATAGCAGAATGGAAGGCAACTGTACAGCACTGAGAGGAGCTTCTGTGGTTCAGTCTCTAAATTTGGAAGCTAGAGGTTCAAAGCCTTGGATCAGAGGTGTTAATATGCAAATGAGGGCTATTCTGATTAAAATATGTAACAGAGATTTTTTGAATGAGATATGCTTGTTCACATTAAGATTGCATTGGGTGACAGGTAGCAAGGCCCTTACTTATGGAAGATCTGAAGGGCTCAGACTCATTTTAGTATTCAGGTGATCTTGACTCCTGTTTCAATGTCTGTTCTTATTCATCCTTACCAGCTGTTAGCTGTCAAACACAGGAAAGACAGCACAGCTGGACAAACTCATTCCTGGTGATTTGGCACAGACAGGTTTTTTTTCTGCTCACAAATTATCTGCAAATAGGTTCTGCACTTGCAAAGCTGTTTGCTGCTCTAAATTATTCACCATAACAGTTTGCAAGTCAGTTTTAGACACTAAGAAGCAGGTAAACAATTCATGGCAACAGCAGTTCAATAATTTATTATCTAGGTGTGTGCTAGATGCCCTCAGCTGTGGGCCTTTCTTTGTGCTCTCTGACTCAGGAGTTTTACCTGTACCTAGAAGAAACTTGCACAACAGTACATCAAAATGATTTTAAATGGTTAGTAATGAATGCTTATGGATCTACTTGTGTGGTTTTATCATCTGATCTGTGACTTTCTTCTGCTGTACCCTTTAATTTAACGTTGCTCTTGCCTATATTAAGTAACTGCCTGGAAAATTTTTGTAGGAAAGACTTCTACAGACTTGAACATTGCAAGTATGTTGAAAAATCTTCATTTGAATAATACTTTGCAGTTTCTTGTGGTACTGTATGCACTGAACTTTTGAAGTAATTTACATAATGTGTGCGGTTGAAAGGCAGAAAATAGAAGGAAAATGGTCCCAACACAAACATTTTGGGAGTCATGGAGAGCAGATCTACTCATCTCCTGTGCGTGCTCCTCAGCTTCAGAAGCTGCCCTAAACCCCCTCTGCACTTCCTTCATACATTTCAATTTCTACATGCTTTATCCCCATTCCAGTTCTATTCCACAATATCTTTCAAACATGTTTTCTTTCCCTGTTGTTCCTTAAAGGCAAATTCTAAAACTTTATATCCTTCTGAGTTTTTTGACTTTTTCCTTCATCCTGCGGTTGTTGCTAATGTTTGCTTACTTTGCTTGTAATGATCTGAAGTCAGTTCCCTTGCTTTGCTTCATCAAGCCTGGCCTACACAGGAACCTTTGTTTTCTCACAGATCCAGAGTATTTCACTAATTATTTGGAGTATTTCACTAATTATTTGGAGTTTTCACTAATTATTTGGAGATTCAAAATCTCTGAAATGTCTGATTTCACAGATTTTGAAATCTACTGTTTCAAAAGTTATCAGCTGCCTGAAGACTTCCGATGTAAACAGTAGAAGCAGTGTAATGCAGATTTTGGAGAACATCTTGTGCAATATTATGAAAAGGGAATAAATGAGAGATTCAGACCCTGATTAATCAGACCCTTCTGACACTAGGTGTTATGGGTTTTTAATTTGAATTTACTGAAAATTAATATGTCATAAGAAATGTGTGTTATTCGGGGCAAGGATCTTGTCTTCTTTCAAGAAGGGCTAAGCATCATGCAGCTTATGCTGGAAAAATCTACCTCCTGTCTTTGTTTAAAGCACCAAGGAGAACTGACATACCAGATCACAGTGTCCCTAATCCTAGACCATATATTCCTGAAAACAACATGAAGAACACCCCCAAAGTCTGTAAGATCTCACCCTAATACTTAATAATTTAAATGCCATAGTCCTGGTTTAAAATTTAAACCTTAAATTTTCTAAAACTCTTCTACATGTTTCTGATTGTTAATAACAAAAACTCTCGATACTAATGTTGCTCACACATGATCATTTCCTTTGTGCCTCATACTGACTCCTGGATCCGAGCACCTCCTGTTGCATGGTGTCTCACTGTGCAGTGGCAGCTCTGTGAAAGCACAGGACAGCATTTCCTTTCCAGGCAGAAAATAACCATCAGACATTTTCCAATCAACAGTGGGTTTGTCACCAGATATCAATTTTGTCCAGGGTTACAGATTTATGATGAAAGACAAAAAGGACTACATTAAAAATTATAAATAGTATTCTGCCTGTCCTAGTTCAAGCCACTGGGGACAAAGGAAGCAATCGTGTAACAATGACATGCCGGAGTGTAGAGTTCCTCAACAGTCAGGTTCTTGCCAGGTTTTCAAAGGCTTTAGCTGCTTCAAGTTTGTATCACTAGCTACAGTAAACAGAGTGAACATGCCCCTTTACTGGTACAAGCTGGCATGTCCCCAGCAGAGAAAATGAAGTAGTGCAGCAAAAGGCAGCTGGAGGCCCGTTCTTACTGCAGGACATCACCTTTCCTCCTCCACCTCTTCTCTCAAGGCCTGTTGCACCTTGCATTTTGTTCACCACAGAAGTGGTAACGGTACTGGAGTTCCCTATTTCATCATTTTAAGGAAAGTCTCCTACTGGCTGGAGTGGCTCCCCTTAGGCATTTTTTCTCTCTCATGTCTGGGCTTAACAGCAGCCTCTGGCTGCTGCATCAAAGCACAATTATCTGGGAGAACTTCTGCGCTCTCCAGTCTGTCCAGCAGTGCTTCCTTGCTTCAGAGCAGTCTGCCATGACACTGGTCCAGCTGCACTGACCATTTTCCTTGGAAAAACACAGCTTTCTGCTCTTCAGGGCATGTGTGGTGGTTGCTGGCTGTGGCCTTACCTCTACATTTCCAAGCTCCTTAATGAATCACTGCTTTTTGGCACCAAAGCAAAATAAACACATCATTTTGGATGCCTTTGCCAAACATATGTACACTTGGAGCAGGTTTTGAATGATAGAAAGCGAAAGGTTTAATGAAATGTGTAGGCTGTGTAGCTAAAAGCTGCAAAAGAGCCAGAAAATATGAAACTGAAGACCACAACAGTATCATTAGCCCCCAAAACTGTTCAGATCTTGTATATTTTTTGGAACACATGGAGTAATAGAAAGCAGCATAGGGGTGCAGGATCACTCATCAGTGTGATGGTTAGATGCCTTCCCCTTTCCTTTTCCTCTCCCTTTTTCTTTTTCTTTTTCTTTTTCTTTTTCTTTTTCTTTTTCTTTTTCTTTTTCTTTTTCTTTTTCTTTTTCTTTTTCTTTTTCTTTTTCTTTTTCTTTTTCTTTCCCTTTCCCTTCCCTCTCCTTTCTCCTCCTTTTCTTTGTTTCTGCTTCTGTTTTTCTTTTCTGTTTAATAACTGATTCAGTGTAACTACACACAGCACAGCAGATTTTTACACTGATGCTTCCTAGCCCGTGTGAAGGGGAAAAGACATCAACAAAAAATTTAGCAGGCATACTGAATGAAGTTCCTCAGTTGCTCAAGCCAGTTGTGTGTACATCCCCTGCCATGCACTTTGGCCCTTTCAAAGCACGTGAGCCTGTTCACAACTTCAACAACAGCCATTTGCTCTTGCTGACTAGAGTGAGACTTCTGCTCAAAACTTTTGAGAAAAAGTTTTGAAAATGTTTGGCACCACTGTTCATCTAGTTCCTCTCCATTCAATCAGATTTTAGAATGAATTCAAATGTATTGCTGGACTATAATTAGCTCTGAAGGGCAGAAGTCCACAGGGGACCAGCTCTTTCCTTTTTAAATGGGCAGCTGTAAAGACACTACCTTGAACAATATCCTGAATGACAGCAAAGTTTCAAACGTGGACCCCTGCCTGATTAACTTCCAAAAATCAGAATAATCTCTGCCTCTGGCAAATCGAGGTCCTTCCCTATGAAGCTGGCTTACTACAGAAGTATCTAGACCAAAATACAAGTTTCAGCCTTCAGTTTAATTTGCCTCCATATTTCTGTTATTATGAAAATGTGGACTTTTTTTGCTCTACTGGGAAAATGCATTTTTTCCACTCTCCCATGATTCAAAAACAACTGAGAGATTCTTCCTCCGAGCTTAAGAAAAAGAAGGGGGGAAAACTTCACCTTTTGGCAAAGATACAGATGGAAATTTTTTACTCAAAAGAGGATTTTCAAAATAAAATAAAAGAAGCATGTAAAAACAAGGGGTTATAATGGAAACTATTTTCATAGCCAGCTCTAAAGTAAGAACTGCTGTTCCAGAGACACATGGTACTGCTGAAAACATTGGTTTCAAGCCAAAACCCCTACCATGCTAGTGGAATCCGCAAGCACTACAATATTAAATACACCTCAAAATATATGTCAGACATCTCCCTGTGCCTGTTCCACTTATTCTTCACAGCAAGACACTATACACTTAATTCATCAGTGTCTGCAGAGTAACAGAATAAAGGGCTGGTGGCAGACCTGCACCACACTCGCTGAATGGTCTTCTGGAAGACTGGGCTTATTATTCCCATTTTGCAAATATTGAGCCAACATCCACTTTCCATCTGCAGCACTTACACAGCATCTATTATTACAGCACGTGAGCACCTCTCACTGGTCCTAGGGAAGGGTTATTATCCCCAAGATATGATTTCCACATTTCATTTGCAGTGATGGGAGGAGAGAGCATGCTACTAAAAGTGTGAGGACATCCTGCTCAGCTGCACTCCTCCTTGGCAGACTCTTTCTTCTGCATTTGTCTGCTTCTTCCAGCTGCTCCAATGCAGTTGGCCTGGCCCTGAGCAGTTTTCTATCATGGAAAACTCTGCTCTGGTGAGACCCCACCTGGAGAACTGTCTCCAATACTATGACTCACTCTGGAGTCCTCAGCACATGAAAAGACACGGACCTGTTGGAGCGAGTCCAGAGGAAGGCCATATAGATGATTAGAGGGATGGAGAACTTCTCCTATGAAGACATGCTAAGGGAGCTGGGGTTGTTCAGCCTAGAGAAGAGAAGGCTCAGGGGAGACCTTATAGCACCTTCCAGTACCTAAAGGGAGCCTAGAAGAGAGCTGGAGAGGGACTTTTTCCAAGGCCATGTGGAGATAGGACAAGGGGGAATGGCTTTAAGCTGAAATAGAGTAGCTTTAGACTACATATCAGGAAGAAATCCTTCACTATAGGGGTGGTGAGATACTGAACAGGCAGCCCAAAAAGTTGTTAGGTGTCCCATCCCTGGAAATATTTAAGGCTGGACAGATCTCTGAGCAACCTGATCTACTTGAAGATGGCCTTGCTCATTGCAGGGGAGTTGGACTAATAACCTTTCATAGTTCCCTTCCTACCCAAGCTATTCTGTGATTCTTTTTGCTTCTACCAGAATTACAGCTTGGCCTGCATCTTTGCTAATCCGTAAGAACGCCCACAGCCAGTTATAAGTGTCCTAGTCGAACATGTAAAATGAATCTTCTGCTTTTGTGCAGACTGTCTTTCCTACAGATTTGAGGCTTTTGCTCACACTTCTTGCCTCACAATAACATCCAAACACCAACTGACAGTTTTCCCGGGAGTGAGGCTGGTGGAGCGTGCCCTTTTGCCACTTTTAAGTTCACAGAAGTTTAACAGAAAAGCCCACCCAGCTGGCTCTGTCAGGGTCTGGCTGGCTGCAGAGACACACCAACACTAGCAGAGCACTGACTGAGGCTGCTTCTTCTCTGCGTGGTCTGGCCCAAGCTCCCCACAAGGCTGGTGGGTCAGTCCAGAGGGGGATCTGCAGGGCTCACGGACAGCAGTCACAGGCAAGCAAGGGGGACTGGCAAAGCACACAGCCTACTCTGCCAGGAAGAGCAGGCAGCCATGGGGTTCATTAACACCTCAGGAATGGGGATGTGTTCTGTGGGTGTTGACTTTGGTGGCTGGACCCTTTAAGTGTTGCTGTCAAAAAGTGCTTTAAGTGGTAATGTCAAAAAGGTGTGATTGGTTCAAAGACATAGATCCAATTTCATCCTTCAAGCACACCACCACTCCCCCACCCCCCAAGCAAGTGATTGGGGTTTTGTTCCGCACCCTCAGAGTCAGCTGCTTTCGTTCTCCAAACTGAAGGTAGTTGTCTTTGTAACAGGTTTTACACGCCATTAATTTCTAAAGCTATCCTTGATGCTGGGAAACACATCATCCCATTTTAACTTCCATATGTCCAAGTGTGCATGGCTGTGTATGGGGAGGGCTATAAAGGGTCAGGTTTTTCACCCTTGCCAGCATGCTGTAGCAGAATTCTGATCTAGTAACCTGCTAGCATTTTAACGAGGCAGAAAACCTGGTCAGCTTTGCCTCCAGCTTCTCCTATATGCGTGGCATTTGGTCTTCATATGGTGACTGTATAAATCAAGCGTCAATCTGTGAGTCTCATTTTGCTTTTTAAATTCTTGTGTGTTAATTCATTGACTTGCTGGTGATGAGAGAAACCAGGATGCTTTAACTACACTAGTCCTGGAGGTCTTTTTTGTGCTGATCCAGATCATGTTTAGCTCAGGTTCATTCAGTTGCAAACCCCACACATAAGGAAACTAAAACAATTATATGAAGTAAGACAGGAATGCCAAAAGTGCTTTTACCAAGACTAAATATCAATATTACACTTTTTTTCTAACTACCTGTTTAATACAGCAGATCATTAATGCAGCACGTTTAGTTAGTTCAAATGTACAAATTTCATTAAATTACAATTCAGCAACATTAAAGCCAGATGGGCTGCAGGGAGAAAAATGCAGATAATTTTAAAGCTAATGTAAATGAAATATTATTGTTTTCAGCTACAATCAAATTAAATTGAGTCAATAGAAGCTTTCACAGAAATGCTCAGGAAGATAGCTTCTCTGTAAGGAAAATCCATTTAAAAGAAATAGTACTTCAGATATTTTCATGGTTCTGTGGCTCACTGAATTATATTCCCATATAGAAGCATGTGGGAGAGCCAGTAATAAGACCTTTACTGGTATGTCAATTACTCGGAGAAAAAGGTCTTAATTTTACAGTACTTTTTGTAAGTATTTAACTGTAGAAAACATTAACCCAAGAAGAACCATTGTGAAACAAAGAAAATATACATTTCCGAAACCACGACTTGCTTAGGGAACCCTCACTGCCTCCTTCACAGTCCCTGGCATCACTGGGAGCCAGGCTGCAATGTCAAGCTCCCTCTAAAACCCTGTGTGGGTGCAAAGCACAGCCCCATGCCATGCAGGAGTGCCTTCATGGGCACTGCAAATAGTATCCACTGGGTTCTCTGGATGAAAGGCAAATGCCTTTGGTTGTGGAGTATGAACCATAAAATCCAGCTTGGCATTATGCTTCAGTATTTTCTGTAAAGTCACTTAGAGAACTGTGCTATCTGGTGAGAAAAAAAAAAAAGATACCCTACATGAGACATACCCACTTCATTTCTCATTTTAAACAGTTACCCTTTCTAGAAAAGCTGAGACATTTCCATTTATATTAGCTATGTGCCACAGTAAATAATTGTTTTCCCCCAAAACAGTAATTAAAAGTCTATATAAAGTCTCACCGACTCAGGTGATGTTGCAGGACGAGAGGTACTCCTAAGCATTCTCAAGCACAGATCCTACTCACTTAAAATACTAAAATACAACGCAAGATGTCAGAGTCTTAGTTTTCCCATGAACTGCACAGTAATTATGAACCACAACCATGATTCAGACATGGTGATAAAACCCAGTGCCTGTAAATTTATGAATGTAGCTGGCAGTCATTAAGTAAATTATGTGGAGGTCAGGTCGATGGTCCTTTCTTTGTTTATTCCTCTTATTTAATGATCCATTGCTGAAGACAGACTGAAAACTTTCAGAATGTTTTACAACATATTTACGTGGCTAAGGGTGTCCTGTGCTTTCCATCCCCATTATCCTGACATGCTGAACATAAATCAGAGTGCAGTATGTAGAATTAAACTCTGAGGAAAGCACAGAGCAGCTTTTTTTTTTTTTGTAATGTACACAGAGAAAATACTTCTTCCTTTTCAGAGTAGCCTTTAAGAGAGATCACCTTTTGGTTAACGGATGAAATAAGACCACTTTAATTTTGTGCAGCTGAATTCCACAAAAGCCAAATGTCCTAGCATGGGATATTACACCTGGATCCAGGGAGACTTCCATTCAATTAAAGACAAACTGTGGTTAAAATCACATGACATTGTCAGGGTTCAGATCCTTACAGCTCAAGCTAATCAAAGTCAATTTTTTTTAAAGGTATGGAGACTTAACCCTTGCTTAGCACTCAGTACTAACTCCTGGCCTCACAAGGCAGGTCATGTCTATGGACAAGGGCTGGACCAGTTTAAGTAAAATCATTAATAAATGAATGTATGTATAATCATGCATATATCCATGTATAGATATGCTAAACTGATGCAAGTCAGTTGAAAAGCTACAAATTTTCTTGTGTGGCCAGCCTCACTGAAAACTTTCTTTGTGCATAGATGTTTGCGTTGAACCATCCTATTAATCCTACAAAATTTTTAGAAGTCTGAATAGGAGTACCAGCAGAGAGACTTCCTGCAATTCAAATCCATGGACTGTAAGAGTTATGGAAAGGAAGAGGTCTATTTACCAATCTAATAGAAAGAAAATTAATTATCTGAATTTTAAGATATTTTGTTATTAAACTAGTAAGTGAAAAATTATGGTCATAGCAACCTATACACATCTGGCATTTCCTTATGTCATGATAAATATTAGTTGGTTTTATAAATAATTTGCCCCATCAAATTGACTAAACTAATATGAGATAAGTGGATCCACAATTCATGCAAGGCATTTTTTGTTTGTATAAGTTGTCTAGCAACATTGGTTAACGCTCTATTAAAGGAAAATCCATACCTTTTCTGAAGTTATTTTAGGCTTGTCTGTGTGTTAATTTTTACATCAAACATAATTGGTCTGACTGGAAGAGCCTTTCTGACTGCAAGCTGTTCCAAGTGACATGACATTACATACCTCCCAGGTTGAGCTCCCTAAAGCCAGTCTAAAGGACAAAAGACAACCCAGTATATGAGGAGTGTGACCTTCTTCATAGGCAGAACATTTACGTTCATACGTCATTAGTCTGCTGCTAATAGCCTGGTATTGAACTGCTAAAATGAGTCATCTTTCAGCTCCTCTTTGGTGCTGTTTCACGGAAGTCACTAAAACATATTTCACTGACAATCAGTTTTATACTCAGTATATTACAAATGCGCTGGTGCAGTAAATGACTGTAACACTTCAGCACGTGTGCAGTAAAGTGGCTGTGTAGGAGCTCCGAGACTCCTTGTTTTCCCTGGCAAGGTACTTGATCACTGTTTGTATTGTCTCACATACCACAGCCTTGGGCTGTATATTTTTCACACACATGAAAAATCCTACCCCCATTATAATTGCAATCAAGCCTTTATGAAAGCTGTACTACCAACATCAGACTATGCATTTTTAGAGATTAAATGTATCAGTATAATTGCCAAGTCATATAATAGCAGAAAAGAAAGCAAACATCATGTGTCCTTAGGTATAAAATTCATTTCTTCCTGGAAGATTCCAAGTTTCGAGAGTTACAACAAAATTCCAGGTGCTCCATTTTATCCAATTCTTCTTCTTATGCAGTTTTGATTGGCCCTTAAAATGCTGGCACATTTTATTACGTTAGAACTCAATCTAAGAAATCTGAACACATGTTCATGCTTCACTGCTCACTGGTTATTAGTATAATCTGCAGGAATCAACATCACAATAGGGCATTGTTTGTGAATGTGAACAAAAGGTTACAACGACAGACTGAACCCAGACCTGACTCCTTGACTCCCCATTCCCTTTGCTGTGAAGAGTGCACATGTGTGTGGTAGCTATTTCCATCATGGTCAGTCTTTTCTGCCTTTTGTTGCACCCCAGGAGAGAAGAAGGTACAGCAGGAGCACATTTATCCTGAAAACACTGAGTAGCTGGAACAATGTGTTCCATGGGAGGTGACCAGATATGCCATAAAGCAAACCTTAGGCTCCTCATCTTTGCAAGATTTGAGCACCCCACAGTACCCAGCAAACAGATCTGCTATGGGCATAATCTAGGGGGTAACAGGATAGTTCTGTGAGAAATTATTTCCTTTAACTGAAATGTGCTTGGATCCACAAATTCTGAGTTCCACAGTCCTGAACACCCTCCTTCATTGCTGCTCAGCCACACAGGCACTCAATTACCCATACATTGAGCTTTCATCCTTGGTAACTAAACTACCACTTAGGGTCACCACAGCAGTGCACTATTAGCACCTACACTGTTGGAGAAATGGTGCCCAGTCCCTTTTAAAGAGTTCTGGAGAGCAGTGTGAAGGCTGTGCTTTTTGAGGAGTCTTTTCAAGTGATATTGGGCTGTCAAAAGACAGCATGTTTGGAGAAAAACCTTATCCTCTCTCCTCGGGGTCCCCATTCTCAAGAGATGAGCTTAGACAAGGCAGTGCTGGGTAGTGAAATTGCCTGTCATCTGTGTTACAGGGGCTCTGTTTCCAGAACAAATCCCACACAGGACCAGCATTTAGATGGAGAGGACTCTTTCTGTCCGTTCACACGGTAGCTTGAACAGGATGCAGAACAGTTTGGGGGTTCTTGACTCTTTACTGCCTGAAGGGATTAATTCCTGCTTCTCTGACCTTCCAATAGTGGAATTAACCTGATCTCTTTGCTGGTGTAATACCAGTATTTGGGGACTTTTGTCCTGCCAGCTGCAGGGGGGGAAACACTGGTGATTCTTTGGCATGGGGAATAAAGCAGCTTTAGCACCTCTCTACAGCACTTTGGCATGGGGCTGGGCTGTTGTTTCTAGTCCTCCTAGTCCTCCTTCCATAAAAAAGAAAGTACTTCTGCATTTTAAGTAGGTATAGAGTAGGACAGGTGAGCGCCTTAATCATTAGGCTGTATTATCATATACGTAGTCTATTTAAGGTCTAAAGAACTTGTTATTTTAGACACAGTGGAGTTTGAAGACACCGTCTGCATGCTCCAACAACAGCGTTCACCCTCACCATAACATGATCTGTTGCCTCCAGCTTTTTTGTCCCAGGAGGCCTCTTCTGGCAGGGGGTGCCCTGTAATGCAGAATTCTTAGGTGCCGCACAAAGAATGACATCATAAACTGAAGGACAGGACTTAAAGGACTTGATAATTTTTTAAAAAATAAAATTTAGGAAAACACTGGAGCACAGAGGAGAAAACCACTCCACCTGCATAAAGCAATGGTAATAAGATTGTATAAAGTATTGCCTTGCAGTATGAAGAGCAGCAGTACTTTACCTCCTAAACAGCCAGATTTAGCCAGTGAAACCTTCCTATTAGGCATAATACCAAGGCAGTGTTTAACTGTGGTCTTCACTGCAGCCCTGTATGAGTTCCAGCTACAGTGTCAGGCTAACAGCAACACTGAGGAATGAGAATGGTGCCTAATTTCAGAGATGCTGGAATAATGCCAAAATCTGCCCTCAATTGGTCTGAGTGGATATAAATTACTTAATTGCTTCTGGCTTACTCCCACCTGCCCCTCTCGCTAGTACTTTACCACCTAAAAGAAACATGAGTTAATGTTTTGTACAGGAACTCTGGCTGGTGCTGACTCTGGGGTGATGAGAAAGAACCAAACACTTTTCATTTAACTACATGTGCACTGAAAAATGGTATAATGGGCATTATTTCAACACACTTTTCTCCTACCAAGAAGTCAGGGTAGCCAAGGCTTGTACGTGTCAGCAATGCCGTTCCATTGTGTCCAACAGGTGACAATTAAGGCAGATGCAGCTAGCTCCAGTGGAAAAAAAGCCTTTAATAAAACTGGAAGAAGAAATTCTTTCTGCTGGAGGCTTTCTAGCACCTCATTTCCAGCCTTTTTAGCAGTCTGTCTGCTGTAAGTTGTGCAGTATTGTTTTTCCCTTGTGCTAGCTAATAGTCACCTTCTTTTTTCAAATCTGAAATATATTCAGAATCACCCATTACCAATATTTAAATATAACATATATATACACACAATTTAATATATAAATGTATTATGGTTCCCAACAATGTACCTCTACAGATAGATGTTGGTGATATTTAGTCACAGGTGGGAACAAAGAGGTCCAAATTAGTATTTTCCAGTAAGAAACATTAACACAGTTTTCTTTGTAGGATTATTATAGTTAGAAAGCTGCAAAGGGATTTTAGGTTGAGGTGCAAAGTAGGTTCAGAATATTAGGAAATTTGCTTTTACAGTAGCTCAAAGTGCATAGTTACAAGGCTTTCCTGAATCCTCCTCAGATTTTTGTGTTTCAAGGAAGACATGGTACACCAAAGATTACTCAATATCCCAGGAGCAGTCACTCTAGTGCTCCAACTAGAACAAGACAACATCTTTCCATGTTGCAAATACATTTAAAGAGTACATCAGCTCCCTGAGACAGATCTCATCAGTTGAACATGTACTTCCAGAATAATGCTATTATTATGCAACTATCTTTGAAAATGACTGCTTCTCAATACTGAGCCTCTCCATCTGTAACTAAGATCTAATTAGTTTTCCCCTGATCATAGGGCCTTTCCTTTGTCCATACTGAACACATTGGTTTCTTGCATAAAAATAGTTTTATATTTTCTTGCCAGTCAGCCTGGAGCAAGAACCAGTTCTTGCTATATACCTCCTGAATCACACCTGATGTGTGACAACGATTCCCCAAATACACCTGTATTTTGAAGCCTGGGGTTTGGACACCAATTAAACCATTTGATACCTAACATATTGGGTTTGTATCATTTTAGGTTCTACACACCAGAATCAAGCCAAGCATCTTCTAAAGATAGACAGATGAAATAATCATCTTCTAATGTAGCTAGATAGATGAAATAATTCCCTCAAACCTGTTTTTCTCCAACCCATGTTAATTGGAATTATTTGTATTCAATCTCCTAATTCTTTCTGGCTCAGTCACTGTATCATCTGTTTCACGTTTTTGCCTGGGACCGATATGAGATTCACTAGCTATGCTTATGAGTCTACCTCATTTACTCCCTTTAAAAATTGTTGCAACACAGATTAATTCCTTCAAAAGCATGACATTCTCTCAGAATGGAGACCAGGGGGGGTACGTTTTGTGCCCTTCCTATCCTCAGAAGAGGAATGATTCTGAGCCCAGGTAACTCATTGCCTTCCCAGCCCACAAACAGAAGGCCAGAAAGCTCTGCCAGTTCCATCTCTGGGCTACAAAACAAACTGCAGCTCTGTGCCTTTGTGTGGCCAACTATTTGTGGCTCTTTTGTAGTGCTCTCTCCACCACTACCATATACTGACACATGTTGCAACAGGGTGGGACCTCCCTGCCTCCCTACCCTACCTGCATCCCTACTACACATATAGCAAAGGTCCACCTAGCCCAGCACTCCATTTCCAGCAGTGTCCCTAAGCACTCCCAGACTTTCCACAGGGCCTGTGCAGCGACTGAATGTAAGTCAGTCCTCTATGTGCCAAGGAGCGCGCTTTTGTTCTTGGAAAACATTTTTGCTCTTGTGTGTTTGCAATGTCTCATGAACTGCATAAAGTACATGACGCAGCTGTCCATAAATATTACGAGAAGACAACTTGTTCTATGAATGAACACATAATGGAATTTGATTTAATGTAATTAAATAGGAGGAAAAAATTGGGAGCAAAGTGGAAGTGTCGATATGCTTAAAGATGGTAAATATCTTGGACTAGTCACCTTTGACAGAGAAAAAGCTGAAATAACTTAGGGACTGCTTCTCATCTGTAGGAAGTCCTTTTATACCAGTTCTAAAGAACCTCTAATTTCTGACATTTGGGTCTAGCCAGTGTCACCAGGGAGTTGGCAAGGAGGGAAATCATGAGGCATGTGAGAATCTTCTTTGCTTTTTCTCTCAGCTGAGAGGAAGCCCAGTTTGATACAGGTAAGCGTTTTCTTATCATTTTGTTTCTGTTTCTAGAAACAAAGCTGCTGTCAAGATCTCACCCACTCCCCTCTCCAAATAGTATGAGACAGCTAATGGATGATCCATGGTGGAAGCAGTCTGAACCAGAAACGCATACACTGTCTTATCAGGCCTAAAACTGTGCTGAGAAGACTCAGATAAAACCTGTATATGAGAACAGCAACCTACTTTCATGACATCAGTTGCAGAACTGGAGCTCTGGTGCACAGTGCATAGCAGGATCAAGGGAAGCATGGAACATAAGTACTCCAAATTCCTCTGCAAAGCCATGGGAAAGCTTTATGGTTGCCAAGCTACTAATATCATCAAAATACGTATTTTTCTTTTTCATTCTGCCCATAGTACACCGTGACTGTGAAAATGGGCAGAAGGAAAAAAATAAAATAAAATAAACCCCAGTGATGTAGTTTCACACTGAGAGTGCAGACTAGCATGGGAATGTGAAAATGAAGGGGGTCACAGGAGTCATCAGGACCAATCCAACATGATAGCAGGCAATAGATGTTTTGCTGTGGGAAGCATCACTTTTGCATCCTATGGAGGCTTAGGTGCTTCCTGATAAGCTAAAGGTAAAGACAAAGGTGTAAAAGACAAGTGTGGTATGCCGGAAGCAGAGAAAAGGAAAGTCTGAGGTCACACTCCATCAGCAATGTTCTGAGAAGTTTATTTGTGTCATTTTTCGGGCAAGAACATATTGGCTGCCTTTCGCATGGTGTCAACCCTTTTTTCCATTAGCAATCTGATCTACTGCTTGAGATAGCACTTACTGGTCTGGAGGAAAAGCTTAAAGGCAGAGCAGAGGAAGAGGAGATCACCACAAGAGGTAACAATGCCACAAAAGTGTGGCTAAATGCTGATCTAGGAAGGATGCTAACTCTGCCTTCTCCCTGACAGTAGTCCTCTAAAATGGCTGCACAACCTATCTGAATCTGAAGATGTATACAACCTTTAGCACTTGGGAGCCATCTGCTCTGAAAGAAGAAAGAGTTGGATCTGCCCTCAGAATTTCAAATTTTGCGTAAAAAAACCCAAAGAAATCTAGCTGTGATTGCAAGCAACGATGAGGGAACTTATCTCAGAGTAAGTGATAACACTACTCTCAAAGTGCTCTTAAACTGTAGCTGTACAAACTGCCCCCTGTTCAAGTGACATATCATGAGCTTCTTCATCTGCAGTGCAGAATAATAGTTAGGCAGGCTACCACCTGAGAGAGAAAAGGGATCCCACAATCATCCTTATTCCTCCCTGGGAGAAGAGAACATTTCTGGGAAATAACACTATTGCTCCTTCAGCAATTCAATATAAGATTCTAAATGGTGCTGAGGAGTACTTCTACTTTGCCAGTATTATGCTTTTCCACTCTTCTTTGCAGTCAAGTTTTCTGAACTACAGTATTAAAGAATATACCCAACACCTACAGAACTTGAGGTTTTGCAGACATGACAGAAACGTGTGAAAATGAAGAGCTATGTGTAGAGCTACTCCATCCCCTCTAGTATTCATGTTGAAGAATCAACAACCTAAAATAATGATCATTAATAGATATTACATTATTTTGAGGACAAGAAAATAATAGAATGCAGTGCTCATTACTTTCAGATGTTGAAAGTAAATTGTTCACCTTGAAGGACCTCAGAATCTTGATCAAGACTTCATAATTTAATTGGGCCCCAGAACCTCCCACATGTAGATAAAAAAAAAAAAAAAAAAAAAAAAAAAGGTTTTTTTTCCCCACTATCTAGACTACCTAACTTTGGAAATTACAAAGATGCTCTCACCTGGTGATATGTAACCTTTAGTTCTAAATAAGACAGGTAATTCATCAGGGCGGGTGGCACCTCCAAAACCATAGGCAGGGTTAGGCTCTGAGGCCTGTTTGCATCAATTAATATCACAGTGTTCAAAGATCCTCCAGCTAGAACTAGAAACAGCCGTGCCCTGAACTGGATGCCATGTAGATGTAAGACACTGCATCACATCTAACCCCAGCTGACTAACCAGTCTGGGTGCTGCCACCAGTGCTGATGTGACTATGCTGTTTAGTGGTTCAGATTAATGTCTGCTGAGCAAAAGGCACTATACCACATAAATATGCTCAGAGCTCACTCACGGACTTCTGGCACAGCCCTTGTTACACAGAGCAGGCAAGGCATTCATGGGCTAAGAAAGGAGAAAACAAACAAACAAAAAACCCCATTGCTGGGTTTTGTGGGAAAAGTGAGAAAAGCAGACTCTACCACTGCTTCCCATTTCCATTTTTAACCCAAAAGCCATCTTTGTTCCTAAGTTCTGTGATATTTTATGGCTCTTGAAGCCACTCATGCCAAAGTAAACAACTACTTCAACCTTTTGCGGACACCGCTCAGAGCCTTAAGCTGTTGTGTAGGAAACGCAAGTTTATGCCTTACAGAAGCCATATAATGTATTACAATCACTGTGCTGTGTGATACAAGCTAGGGAATTTAAAAGTTACGTTTGGCAACCTGCCCTTACTGTGCTCTAATTATTTCTTAATATCCCAATTTAAGGGCAGCATATTGGCCCCAATTATAAATTGTCTGGCTTTTATAAGTTTGTGTCACAGAATAAATGTTAAACAGTTTTCAGCTTCTTTATTGAAAACTGCTGATTGTGTGTTGCCTGACAAAGCAAAATGTTTCCATTAGAATAATGATTTATTGTAAATATGGCAGTATTAAGGCTGACTATTCTGGGTATTAAAAATGCATGGAAAAATCCATTGAAAAAAGCGTTACGTGAGCTGTCATAATTTGTTAGTTTAATATCTTTGTCATTTGCATTTCTTTTTAAAATGCCAAGAGCAATTAAACCTTATCTCAACACTAGAAGATGCCAAATTTCACTTGAAATTAAAACAGAGTAATGCGTCATGTTAGTTACTTTACTAATATTAAACAATAAAAACAGAAACAGAAAGGAGAAGAAAAAGGAGACATATAACAACTGCAGCTACAAACAAAGCAGCTAAAATATATAGCCTTTTTTTCTGATACAATCACATAGACAAACTCCGTAGTCTTCCTCCATTAGCAAACCATTTCCCTTGACAGTAAGGCCATAGAAAAGTATTGCTGGATTATGGTCTAAATAACCAGCTCACAGCAGCACAAATTTTATGCCAGTCTGAGATCACCATATTTTCAGTTCATCTCTTCACATGGTTTCCATGCAAGCCTTCATAATGAAATACCCCTCGTTTTTTGGACTGACTCAAGTCCCAGAGAGAAAGACAGAAGGGACTTGTGAGTCAGCAGGAGCTGGAGCTAGGATGAATCAATCACAACTTTGTTTCCTGTGGAAATACCAGCTGCTGTCATATTTGTATTGGAATTACATTGTGCAAGGCTTCTCCTAGCAATGGTCAAGCCGTGGACGAAAAGATTGTTTCTGGATCATCTCCCACTGTGTCTGCCTTTCTATAGAGACACAGGGTTGCCTTTACCATTATGAAATATCCTGTTGCTATCCAAAATACATTTAAGGGGATTTTCCCATACCATAAGTTCTGAAATAAGTAATCTTCGATAGTTACATTACAGGAAAGGTGCTGCTGAGCGAACCAAGATTAAGCAAATATTTGTCCCTGGCCCGTTTATATTCTTCTGTGTCTTTTGCTTTATTTGAAAACTGATTATTAACAGGGACCTAATTCTTCACTCAAGTCCATTATTTGAGCCCTATGTTCCCAGCAACTCAATACCTCATTGCTGACAAGTCTGGGTCGAGTTTGTCTCCTCTGGGAGGAAAGCAGACAGCCATAAACATCATCCCTTCTTCTGTTCCTTGCAAGAAGTCCTTCCACTGCTACCACTGCCCCCACGAGGTGCTTGGAGAGGATGCTTTTGTACAGGTATCAGTACAAACCACATTAGCTTCAGTCTCCCAGTATCTGCAGAAAAAGTGGTAGTTTTGTTCAAATGAATATGGCTACTTCTGTAATCTTTCATCTCCAGCAGCAAATGGGACATCCCTTCTAGTGCTGAGCTGTGCCCAGAGCCAGGCACAAATGGCTTCCTTAGGTGTGGGATAACAAATCCGGGTGATGAATCTCCTCCAACATCCTGCATCTCCACAGAGCACTGCTGGGGGACACTCACGTTGGCCCTGGGCCCCCCACACTCACCCAGGGGCTGCTGGGCCTCACTTGCCAGAAAGAGCGATTAGAGACAAATTCAGCAGCTTTATTCAGGATTTACTCCTGTCTGTGGGGAGAAGGTTGCTAGGATTCTTATAGTCCTAAGCTACTTATATTTTCCAATTATACTTTAGGAAGAAGTCTCATAAATGTTTTATGTGAAAATATAAAAAATGGTTAAACAGTGAGACAGAGGGGAAAAAAAGAGAAAGGGAGGATTTTTTTGGTAATATTCCATCCAGTCTACTTTTTGAGCCCAAAGCAATACCCCTGCAAGTCACCCCATAATTAAGCATCAAATTTCCTAAGGACTCAGTTAGAGACAATGAATGATGACTAAACAGCAGCAGACTACATCCTTATTATCAGCCACCTGCTCTTTGGCCATACAATTTTGCTTTCCTCCTCGCAGTTCACTTCCATTTGGGGATTCAAAGCTGCTGGAACACAGGCAGTTTTTCTTGGAACGATTTGTGCCTGTGCCTCTCAATACAACCTTTCCTCATCTGGACTACTTTGGACTTTCAGAATGGTTGGCTCCTGCAGTTATGGTCTCACCCTTGCTAGAAGTCTATGGGGAAGTGCTGCCTCTCAAATTTGGATTACTACTTCTGTACACAACATTTGCTTCTTCACCACAGGTGGCAGTGATAATCCAGAGCTCAGAACAGGGGTCTGAGGGCAGCTGGCCAAAAAGTGCCACACAATCAGCAGATGTAAACATAAGGCATGAGCTCAGCACCTGGTGGTTTGATGCTTGTTAGCTTTCATCAGAAAAAAAGAATCAGAAATTATTAGAAAATAAAATCAGTGTTATACCATCTCTCCAAACCAGCTAGAGTTCATGGCGCTTCTTTATAAGAAGTACTGCAGCAACAGGAATTGTTGCTTAAAATATGAATGTGTGTCACCACAGTGGGACCACAGCACTTCTAGCTAACAAGAGCCATTGGAAGTAGGGTGGGTGGTATATCTCTACATTTTGTACTACACAGTATTTGGTTACTTCTAGTGCAAGTTCCTATATGGTTGTTTAAATACTTGTTTAAACATGTGTTTAAACACTTGAAAATAACACTGGGAGCAGCAGCATCACAAAGAAGTTTAATCCTCACAGAAATGTTTTCCAAGATCATGTCTTTATAAGCACACTGTTCTGGGTAAAGGGGCATAAGCCATAAATATTATTCTAAAAATACAACAAGAAAGTCAACTTTCTAGCAGACAGTCACCTGTGATACACTAGAGTGTTCACTTCAACTGAGGGCATAGGTGCAAAGAGGAGATAAATTAAGATAAGCAATGTAGTATAAAAGAGTTGATTATTGCTTTGTATTTTATTGTCCATGTGCAAACCACTTTGTGATCTAATAGAACACGGCACAAGAACCCAATAAAAGTCAACATGGCATCATGGATAGCACCATTTACATATACATGAGTGGGACAGAGAGAAAGGAGGTGCTGTCGTCTTTTCTAAAAGCATCTTCACACTTCAGGAGAATATGAGCAAAGTACCATCAAAGATCAAACCAGAAGCTGCCAACAGGACATGACTGATTTTGCTGCTGGAGTTTGGAGTAGTCTCAAGGGCTGACAAACCTGCAGTTACACTGTCACTGTCTCCATTGCAAGGGTTTTTGTCTCAATGACTTTCCAAATCAATAGGGACAATTCAGTCAAGCTTAAGCCTTAGATGTTTAAAGTATTTCAGAGCCCTTTATGGGTAACAAGTGAACCTTACAACACACTGAGATTGCTATCTAGCCTAAATCTGCACACAGATCAGCTGGGGCTATATTAGAGGCTTTTGAACACTATGAGTTCATGAGAAACCTGGATCATAATCTGAAGTCCATCTCCCAGTTTTGCTCATCTAACTACCTGATTTTTTTTCTCCCCTATGTTTTAGAAAGATATACCCTATTTGTCTTGAAACAAGGTAAGACACTAAAAAGCATCTGTAAGGTCAAATCCTCAACCAGCACTCAATTTCAGTAGTCTTATATTTAAAGAACGCTAAATAAATCCTATTGAGTTACAGAAACAAAAAAATGACCAGTTACTTCAAAAGCAAGAGAATTTCCATCCACAGACAGTTTCCTGTGTCTCTTGCCCTTCCTGTGACACAGGATATCATGCAAAAGAAGGCTAAATTGACACTTGCTATCCTCCCATCCCGCAGTGTTTCAGGCCTCAAGTTAAAGTCTTGCTTCAATGGAAAGCTCTAAGTTTCACTTCAGGTAAAATATGAAGTTTGATGTTGGTACTGGATATTCTTCAGAGATAAGATATTCAATATACAAGACCTCCAGTCCCTTTAGAACAGATTTTTTACTTGGAGGCATAGCCTGCAGCCAGAGCTGCAGAGTCTACATAATTCAGGGTAACAATTAACCACCGCTAGCTCATTACTGCTAAAATAATATTCCAAGTGCAAAGAAGTCATATAAATCCCCAAGAAACATGAAACAAGGACTCCTGGTTTTGTTCATGACTGGTATGACACAGCACCTTGTTATGCTGCCATTCACCCTGATGAGATCCTTCCCCTAAGATTTTGGCACATCACATTGGCATGTTCCTTGGATAAGAATGAGTGTGTAAGACTTGTCTGTTTTAAGGAGAGACACCTCTCTGAGCAGGACACAGCTGACTAGGAGCTCTGGGTGAAGGGATGTTGCTGATCTCACTCCTTACAGGAAATCCCCCTCAAAAAGCATCACTTTGGAGCACATCTGTTTCCGCAGCTTCGCTCTTCCTGCTACTGCAACTTTCTTGCTACTTTCATATTCGCTTTTTTTCCCCATGAGTTATTTCCAGACCTTCCTGGGTTTTTTAAAATGAGTTTTATTACATCATTGCTGTTGCCAGGCATGATCTGTCTGGCCCAAAGTAGATTCATGCAGCAAAGCCGGATCCCAGGACCTGCCAGTGGAGGCAAGACAGGGACTGCTGGCTGCCCTCTCCTGCCCAGAGCATCAGGCAGCCTTGCAGCTGAATACCTGCAGCCAGCCCATCACAAACAGCTGATGCCAAAATAGGCAAAAAATACAACTAGAACTGTCCTGATGTGCCATACACAGACAGATGAATATTTTATTGTTATTCCAAGAAAGGCTTTTAAAAGAACACATGAGACAACAATTATGCAGAGCTGTCTCGGTACATGGATTAAAAATATAAGCAATCTAACATTTAAAGGACTTTCTTAATAAAACCATTGTTTCTAAAACCCACAAAATAGCTCAGACCATAACAGCTAAAAAGTGCACATAAGCTACACTGATCTTTTTAAATTACAGTTATGGCCAGAAAATTATTTTAATGATGGCAGAGAAGAAGAGTGATGAATTACAGAGATATTTCTGTTATGCAGAGCAGAAGATGGAGTTTTGCCCAACAATTATCCATGGTCTGACTTTGAAAGTCTCTTCGACAGCATGATGAGTTTAATAACAGAGGCCTGATTCACTGACACTGACACCAAATTGTTATTTCTAGCACTCACTGGCTCAAACCCACAGCTTTGCTAATATTCTGCAGTTCTTTATTGCCAGAAATGGCATCTCTTTAGGAAGAATTCAGGCAGGTATCCAGCCTGTATACATCAGCATGTTTACATTTCAGTTGGCAAACTGCTGAAGAACAAATTAATCAGGCAGTTATGTTTATGGCTGGAAATGTCCTCCCCCTGTCTGTTTGGTCTTGTAAGTGCCCAGATTACACCACATGGGCTTTCAAAGGTGCACTCACATCTCTGTAGAAGTCAGAGGGCACAGGCAAGATATACAGAGGTATTCAGCTGCACAGTCCCCACACTGGCACCCAACTCCATTTGGTTGCAATTAGAGATCATGAGACCTAAAAGTAACTCTACAGACCTTGGCTGTGTTTACTCAGCACCCTGTAGGCTCTTTGGAAATGGATGTAATCCCTACCGTGCTCAAAGTATGGAAGTGACTGGAGTCGTAGAAGAGCTGCCAGGAGAGGGAGTGTGCCCATGCCACACGTGGGGCTGAAGCTCACCGACCAAGCTGAACACAGGCAGTGAGAAGATCGCTGGTAATGACAGCAGAAGCTGGATCAAAGCCATGCCCTCCGCCATGACATCTTCAATAAGGCTTAGTTCCATCTGTTGTTGGGTTGATTTGGGGCTTTTTTCTACAACTAGTTTTTACTTCTCAATCAAAACTATTATTTTAACCGATTTCAATGGCATATAGTTTGTTTTCTAAAAAATGGAAAGTATCAGTCGCTGTTTCTGCACAAAAAAAAGAAATATCTGGAATTATTCAGCAAACTGGTGTTATAAGAGGCTTTCAGAGTAGTTGGTAAATTGTGCAGAGAGCAAACCTTACTTACTTTAACTTTCAAATTTTGCAGAAAGGAACCAAACTGGAATCTTCCTTTGGCAAAAAAAAAAAACAAACCAAAACAAACAAAAAACCCACAAAACCCCAAATGCCACACACAGGAAAATCTGTTTCTATGGTTTTCAGATACTAGCTTTCCCCTTCGCTCCCTCCCCCCCCCAAAAAAAAACCCCTGGCCTTTAAAAAAAAATGTGACTCATTCCTGAATGGATTCTTATAGCTGGATTAAAGTGGTATCTCTGTCAAGACTTCAATAGTATTAGTTGTTGATGCTGAAGAGTGTAAAAACCTGGAGGAATTAGCAGCTCTGCCTGCCAGGGTATCTCTTACCCACAGGCATTCTGTGCTGGAGAGCAGGAATACTTCTCCAGCAGAAAATTCTGCCTTGTCATGCAATATCAAACACAAGTTGTTATCATTTTTTATGTTAAGGCTTCTTAAAGCTAGCCAAAGCACCAAGCGCAAAGAGTATTGTTAATCTTAATTATTTCTAAAAATGAACATTATACTAGGACTATGTCAGTTTTTAAGTTCATAAGTGCTGACAGTGTAATTTTCCATGATGCCTACATTTTAAATTCTGGGAAAACTTTCTTCTTTTTTTTTTTTTTTTTTTGTCTTGGACTTCATAGAAATAAAAGCAGCAAGACTCTTCCATCTGTTTGTCATGGAAGTTGATAACAATACACGTGAAATGAGAATGACCTGGACAGCTTAGTAGACGTAAGCAAGAGTTTTGCTTTTATTATTAAAAATCCAAAACACCCAAAAAATCCCACAAATTTAAACTACATGTAGTATCATGACTGAAATCTACTGTAGAATAATCTTTTCACACATTGTAGAGGTGATCATCACTTTTAAGGTCAACATTAGACAAATCTGAAGATTTGAGCAGGTTTCAAAGGGCACTGAATCTACTGCAGATTATGTGTCCTAGTAGGTATTGCACTAGTACTAATAAATCAGAGAGACACTGACATGTTCAAGTTTCATAGCAGTCAAAGCAGCATGCAAAATATCCATCCCAAAGAGCTCTCTTTTTGCTCTGCCTTGTGATACAAGGTAATGCAAAAGGGAAATGCAAATAATGCATTTCATCGCGGATGCAATGATGTGTGTGCCTCCTTAGAAACTGTGAAGTGCATTATTTTGGATGAAAATGCATGATCTAAAGTTGGAACATCAAAGAAAATAAAAAGTGCAAATATATGCAGTATTTTATGTGCTAAATATAAAAGAAAGTAAGGCATTATATAGGGAAAATAGAAGCAGCTTGAAATAAGACAGATGGGAGCTAAGCATTATCTACTTTTTGTTAGCTTTATTAATTACCTATCCACACCTATTGCAAACTGTGAGAGATATTTCCCTACTAAAGTACATGCATTTTCCCTTCCTGCCACATTTCCTGCATATAGATTCCAAAATAACACTGAAAACCTCAAAAAGGCAGATCCCACATTACAGTTTAGGTTCACAATTCCAGGAAACAGACTTAAACCAGAAAAAATCAGACTATTAAAGGGTTAAAAACTTAAGTGTGTCACGTTTTACACACACACATAAAAATTTGCTTTAATAAAGGACATTTAAAAGGAAGAAGCCACACAAGCTAAAGAAACACATCTCCTGCAGCAAGTGAGACAGGAATCAAACGAACCCCAGAGCTCCACTAAGAATGAAGATCTGTTTTATTTCACTTACCAGTATTATCCATTATTCCCTCTCGGTATTCAAAAAAGCACAGTTCCCCAGAAAAGCAGCCGGTATGCTCTCAGTCTCGCTCTCACTAATGAAGCTGGCTGCCCTTCTCCTGGTTATTAGACCTTGCTGGCAGTCAGAGCATACTTCATGTACTGACTGCAGTAGACATCACCAGGAAATTTATATCTCCAAGGATGACAAACAGCCATTAGCTCCATTATAGGCTGATTAAGACTGTGTGAGCCTATCAAGTAGATACTTAAATCCCCCAGGGTTTTACATCCTCGGGGAGAAAACAAAAGAACTCCTGCCTATAATATTGAATATACACTTCTGAAAAGTAAAAGTAATGCTGATGAGGAGAGGTTTAATGGGTAAGAAGGCAAAACTTTAAATAAAAAAGGGATATATTACAGAGCAAAGGGCTGTTATTTATCAATGACGCAGCAGCAAAAGTTTTAAGGAGAAAAAAAAGGGGAGGAATCTATGGCTGAGAAAGTGTTAGGTTAGGTTACAGTTTGGAGCCATTACCTCTGGCTGTGCTTTAAATCCTACAAGTTCTGCACCTGATGTTCCCTACATCAAATGTTCTCCTGTTTGTGAGAAACACAGTAGATGTGCTTATCTGTGAATGAATATCAATATATTAGCAGCCTGGGTACAGGCATTATTATACTATTCGTAGCTGAATGTAAGGAAAGACTGAAAAGTAACTACAGGGCTTTACTTCTTTTAAAGTCAAAGTAAAAACACTGGATGCTGGAGGGATTAGACTCAACAAAATCTGAATGACACGTGCTGAAATAAACAGGTATTACTTCTGAATTTTCCATACTACCTGAGTCTCTGACGCACAGGCTTTTCCCCCATAGAAGTAAACAAGCAAACAAACAAACCCAGTATAGACTAATAAACCTTTCCTGGTACCAGGATATAAGGGTTCCATCCACCATTTTGGCACTGATTTGCTGTGTAACACTAAACCCGGCGTTTTCTGTTACAGTGTTTGCCCAGTGGTGACAGAATAACCATTACACACATGCCCTGTGGTAAAAAAGAATGTCATATAGTACTGACACTACATAAATGCCACAGAGTATTTTCTTAATATTTTTCCCTTCTATCAGACAATTCACTTAGTTACTCCAATCCTCTTTATGGCAATTGAAAAGAAATACAGATTTTTATGTCTATATTATATTGACACGAAAACCCCTCCACCTCACAGCATCACATGAGCAAAAAAATATTTTTTCTATTCATCACCCCTTTACTGCCCCTTTTATCTTATTTGTCTTTTTAAAATGTTAAATAAAAAGACAGTTGCAGCACTGATCCATTTACACTGATTAAGAAGTGGAAAGCGTCAATAGCTGAGAGCTAAAGTCATCAGCAAGAATGGAGAATATCTAGGGCATACTGGATATATTCTGTATTTCCAGAAAGGAAGCGCTTGGAGGGCTAAGGAAAGACTAAAGATTAGAGATCTGTCACACTTCATATTAAGCTTCTATTTATAAGTGGCTTATGAACAGCTTATAAAAAAATAGAAGTTAGCATAAGCATGTTGCATTAGTACATGTCACAGATAGCTACAACCACACTAATACAAAGGGTTAAATATGACCAATAAGGAACTTATTCATTTGCTAGATTCTGCATCACTTAATGACAATTGATTAATGTGCCAGTTTGGGTAATTGGTTAATGGCATTTGATGAAATCTAGCTGCAGAGGAGCACTAAACTGGAGGCTGTGAGATGGCCACCTGATAGAGGTCACCATTTTTCTTCAGCTTCTCTTTGGGAGATAGCTGCCTGGAGATTGCCAGATTCCTGCAGAAAAGGAAGGAAAGCACAGGCCCTTGGCGTGTCTTTAAAGCCTGTCCTGGAGAGAGCTGGGGGATGTACTGCTGCACTGGCAGACTGCTTGGAAGAGAAGGGCAGAGACTGTGCCTTTGTGCTAAGATGCTATTACTCTACTATGGAGCCAAACCATGGGGACAGCAAGCTGCCTGTGTGAAAGGAAGAGATTCCCTGGTTTTTGAGATGGGGCTCTGAAGAACTGCAAAACCTACAGGTGCCTGAGCTCAAACAACACTTAGGGATGGTGCCAAAGCCACCACAGGGCAGAAGGATATAAGTATATTTTAAATCTTAGCAAGTATGCAAATATCTTGTGCTGATTAAAACTAAGAGAGATTGGTTTTGAATCCAATTTGTTTGCTTTGAGTTTCACTGGGGGCCAGGAAAGGGGGAGCTCTGTGCCTGAGAAGCCACTAGGCAATGGTGCAGCTATAGGGAACCAGTACTAACCCTTGTGGCTGGGGAATACAGGTGGGCAACAGGTTGTGCCAGAGAGCCCAAGAAAGGTGCAAAGCTACACCTACTTAGACCTCAGGCAAGTGAAAAGCTTCAGACAGTGACTATTTCTGTGTGGCAGAGTGGTCCTAGTGTGCATGCCATGGCTGAACCTCAACTGCAGGGCAGATGGGCTTCATGGTGTACTTTGGGGTGCTGGTCCCCCAGTCACACAGATGAGAAGACCTATCGGAGAGTAACAGAGCTCCCTTCCTGTCCACACCCACATGTAAAAGTTTTCTTCCAAAGATGTCCTGGAAGATGGTAATGTGTACCCACGTCCCACCATGACATCCACTTCAGATATAGTCACAGCTTCAAGTTGGCTGAGGATCAGGATTTTAAGGTGCTAACTAGAGTATGGAAAGTCCCAATTACAGCAGCTTGATAAGCATTGAGTTTGGATGCTTCATCAGGGCTGTGTGACAGGTAAACATTTATTAACTCTTGAAAGCTAACTATAAATGGAAATTTCTTATGGTATGTGATGTGAATCTCTACCATTTGAACAGAAAGTATCTCACCAGGAACCTTCCAAAAAAGAGAAAGCTTTACAAAATACATTACTTGGGTTTTTATTTTTAATTGTAGGTAATTAGAATTAATAGAAATTAAGAAACGTGCATGATCAGATGCCATTATAACAGGATTAAAGCAATGTCTCCCTGACTGAACACGTATGAAAAGAAAGATACAGATAATAGATGGGGTTCAACAGCAGATTGTGATTGTTATTTAAAAGTAAAATATACATATATTTCTGGCATAAACTTACTTAATTTGTGAGTACAGAGCAACCCCATCACAATCCATAGTTGCATGACACCAAAATGCGTCAGTCTTTTTAAGGACAATTTTGGGTAAGGACTAAGACCAGATCTGCACAGGTCCAAAGCTCTCCGTCCACCTTTCGAAGATCTCATACTCCATCACACTGTATCCCAGTTTTCTTCAGCTTTGAGGTGATCCTGTCTAACAGTCCATTTTGGTCATAGGCACTTAAGACCTGGGCTCAGTGTCATGTTCATCCAGAGACTTCCTGAACAATTTTGCACAAGCTCCTCCAACATCTGACCTAGAAACGACCTGTACCATGCTTGCTTCCCACACCTCAGCTGTATGAGGATAAACACCCTGGAAGCTGTGCGATGTTAAGAGGCGATGAAGTAGCTAACTCAGATAACCAGTACCACCTCTCAGAGAAGAAAGTGTTACAGGGTACAATAGAAGCACTGCTAATGACACAGAACCCTAATGATCCTATTCTCCAATATACCTGATGTACACTGCCTGCTGCAGCAATGACACTTCACTCTCACAAAAATCAATGAGGATTCACAGAGGCACAGAAATCTGCCCAGGTAAGAAGCAAATAGAGAAATCGAGGCAAACAGAGACCTCAGCACCCAGCCATCGAAAACACTTTGAGTTGACAAACATGCAGAACCAATGTACAGCATCAGCTGTGGTGTTTCTGATCATGACAAAGATGTCTAATAACACATTTAGAAAATGTGAAATCTGGCTCTGCTTGGTGCATATTTGTCACTGCAAAGATCTGACTCCATAAGATGCCATTTCGGGCAAAATGTTTCACTTCCCTTTCACTGTATCTGTTTCTTCCCACACAGAACTCATCATGCAGGTGTCTCCGGGAGAAGCTATACTTGTTTTTAGATGCTGTGGGTTTGAATAGTTAACGTCAACACTCTAAATATACAGCTTCATGCAATTCTTCTAAGTGTCCACCAATTCCCAGGGCAACAACCACGCTGAGTCAAGTGATCTGTAGCCCTCCAAAAGGTATTTCCTTCTGTGAAGTACACTTCCATTCACCAGTGGTGGGGTGGTTTCACAGGGAGGGAAGGAAGGACACACTGAAGGCATGGGAATGGCTGCAAATATCTGGGCTCTGCTACAGACAAATCCCAATCTTTCAGTGGGTAACAAAGATTGTCACTGCAAAAGGATGCTTTACAAACTGCACCAAAATCCTTGATTAGTAACATCTCTATAAATACAGAGTTGTTAGATGCACATTCTTCAGGCTTTAGGTATGTGAAAACCATCTCTCCTCTGGCACATACTTGAAAATTGCTAGGCAAAAGAGAGAGCCTCTTGAGGAAGTGCTCAGTAGTATGCATGGATAGGCTTCCCTGGGTAAGGGTAGAGGGTTCAGCACAATGCAAGACCAACCTCTAACAGACACCTTCCCTAAACTTCAGCAACTATCATCTCAGCATCACTGGGAGAAGGTTTTGCCAAGTATCTTTTCCTCATCTTACAGAGGCAGAAGAGTTTGAGAGCAGGACAGTAACAAGGATACACTTTTCCTGTGAAGAAGCTAGAGTTCAACCTGGAAATATTGTTAATACACTGCTACAAGTGCACAGGATACTTTATTTTGCCAAGCAAACAACAAGAGCCTTTTGTTCCCCAGGAAGACTTTATCCTTGAACAGCCTGGACAGATGCAGTGGATCTGACTCTTGCCAAAAGCCGTGAGGGGAGAAGCAACACCTCTGAAGTCAACAGATTTAAACTGATAGAAAACAAGACGAGAGTGGGATCCAGACAGCAATATGTGGTCGTTGTAGGTTGGGAGTTTCACAGCACAGATGGGTTTTCAGAAGGAGTAGGAAGGGGCTGGGCATATGTTGAGTTCAGTGCAGAAAAGTGTGGCAGGGCTGAGTGAGAGGAGGGACAGAGGAAGTGGGAGAGGAGAGCAGGGACATGGGGAGAGGTCAAGAAAGAGGTTTCAGCATATCATGAAGAGAGGCACTCAGCAGGAAACAAAAGCATTGGCAAGAAAAATATCTCTAAATGCTTGATTATTTAGGCAAATTGTACCTTTTTTTCTGAATCTCGGCTTTTAGTGAACTCATATCTACAAAGAGGCATCATATGTGTTTGGTTTGAAGTATCTGGAAAAATAAACACAAAGTTTTCATCTTTAGCTTTCCCACTGATCCCTTTATGGAGGTTTTGCATGTGCCCAACTGCTTACGTAGCCCTGGAAATCTTTAGAGGATTTCTTGGATTTGGATGTGCTTGAACGAATTGTGCCATGCCCTGACATGACCAAAAGTAAATATATACTAACAGTCTCCTTGTGTCCCCATGAGCACAGCTGCACAGCTGGTGATGGGAGCCTCAGAAACAAGACATCTAATGGTTTTAAGGATTTTTACTACTGTTTAAACCAGCTCAGAACTATTAGCAGGCTGTCTGCCTTCAGAGAACAATTAAATCTACTCAGAGTCAGGTCTAATCGACATGCTGGTAAAAATGCCATAAGTCTCAATGTCTGCACTCCATCCTCCCTCTTAGACAGCCTTTACTTCTGTATTGTTTCCATTTCTCCCCTCCTCTTGCTCTCGCATGAGGACATGTACAGACACAAACTAGGCTGTGGTTAGTCCTCCGTGTTCGGCTATTACTGGGAGTCAAACTCTTAGACCCTGTCATGTACCAGCTTCTACAGAGCCAAGTGGGGCTGCAACAGGAGGAAGGTGTATAGATCAGAAATTGCCACACATCTTCCACTGAACTGCTAAGGATTTGCTGTCAGAAAAAAACCATGCCCTTCTGTTTGCTCTTTGCAGTCTCCCAAAATTGAAAATTACTTGGAAAAGCAAATGGCTACTAAAGGGATTAGGGCTATCATTTGGGAAAGAGCAGAAGATATATTTTCCTCTCTGTCACAGAAAACTGGGTAAATGTTTTGGGAGAAAGGCTACAAGACCTGGACAGCCATTTACAATCCCTGGCGTGGGTGTTCCTGCATTAATGTAACATATTGCTCACATAAGTGAATTTTGTCAGGCAAACTGAAATAACCTCTCTCCTTTTCTCTTTAAATATCACAAACAAGTGCTTTGAAACACGTTACTATTCCTGTGGAAACAGATGAGCTCCAACCAAAATCTTACCTCAGAGCATGGCCTTTGCTACCCAGAGCATCAGGCTAAATCAGATATAGGAAATAGAGAAAATCAGTTCAAAATAAGACTTTTGAGTGTAATTTTAAGGTAGCCGGCTCCTATAATCCTCAGTATTATATGATAATAACAAGGAATAGAAAGTTTGCATCCATGTGTACACTGAAATAAAGTTCCAGACTCAAGCTCCATTTTATGAGCTGCAGGTTTCCCACACCTGAGCTAGACAGTTATCGAGCCTGTTATAAAATGTTCTGGCTTTGAAAATCTATTAACATCTTTGAACGTTCTGAAACCATCATGATATTTGGCTAGATGCAGTATTTGTATTAGAACAGTTTTCTATAAAGAGGCCAAATCAAAGCTCTGTATACAAGGACAGACAGTTTTGGATCCTCAGTTTATCTCTGGCTCAGTTGTACTGCAGCAACACCTCCACACTCAGTATTTGACTCCATCAGAATGGCTAATACAAGCAAAAATGCTTCAGACTTCTATTGCCACATAAGCAGTGAACACACATTGTAAGTCATAGGGGCCAAGGCACCAAGAAGAAACAAAAGGCCTTTTACTCTGTCAGTGAAAGTTACAATAAGAAACAATAGTTGAAAACTGAGAATAGGCATTTTCAAGGAAAAACATATCTATTGCAACACCAAATGTGATTAAGCTACCAAGGCTATCAGTGAATTTTCTGTCTCTGGAGGTCATCACATCAGGACTGGATGTCGTTCTCGATGACAACAATAAAACATAAGTTACTGAGCTCAATAAAAGGGTAAATGAGCATCATTTAATGGCTTGTATCACACAAGTCAGACCTAAGAACCCCTTTGGCATTAGTGCCATGAATCTGTGTAAAAAGGCCAGTCTTCATTATCCTTACTGAAGGGAAATGCCAGACCTTTATCATGCCTAAATGACTGCATATAATAGATTTATAGAACGTTTTACCCTATTCCTTATCTTGGGATCTTATTCTTACCTTCTGCCCACCACTCTTTTGTGTGTTCTGCAGATTCCTCTCTTGCAGTCTTATGTACAGGAAAAAGAGAGGCATAAACAAAGGTCTTTTTCTGTTTTTCCTTAAAATCTGCAAACAGATAATTCAGTAAAGAAAAAACAAGGAAAGACAATATATCCTGGTCTGAGGATCTGAGGCGATACCCAATTTATGGTGAAACCAACAGCAAAACTTCTGCTTCAGTCTGGCCAGGACTTCATCTCTAGACATAAAACATGCGGGCAGGCTTATGTTAAGGATAGGGGAGATTCTGGATGCTTCAGTTTGTTTTAAGTACTATGAGTGAAAATATATGAAGAAAGTCTTCAGCTACGCAGTAGAAGAGTGTGCATTTGTCTTAACCCTCTCTCAGTTGAAGTAAAATTTAGACAAGTGAGAGCTAGATAATGTTCACTTAAATGACAAATGCCACCCTTAGAAAAATGATTAAATAAATATTGAAAAAGCAAAAGCAGCTTTTCAAACTTTGAAGGCTGACAAATTACTGCTAGTGTGAAGTCATGCCTGATACATGATGCACTGTACACTTAGCCAGACATTCTTGGCCACCTCGTTAGAGGTTACTGTTTTGCAACTTGATTCGTGAAACAGAAATCTGACCAGACATAAACTAGAAACGACCAGAGGAGACACTTTACAAGATCCACTAAAGAGAGGAACAACTTCATCTCGCTATCTTACTGTCTCTTCCCCTTAGGTACTGCTAGGTACTGTCATCATATAGATCTTTCCACTAACCTGTATTGCTTTTGAACCCCATAGTGCACATAATAAAGTAAAATCCATCAACCAGAAGTGACTATCAAATAAAGGAGCGCTTCTAGGTGCTGCCAGGTGCTGCAATATTTGTAAAAGAGAATGGCAGGAGAGACTAACTAAAGCAGAGTTAAAGACACTGCTTGAGTGTGTTCTCCCAAATGACTTTTAAAAATACCTATTTATCTATAAATTTATTCCCTAATTTACCATACTGGGACTGAATTCTCAATTAATTCAGTTTCTGTTCCGCATAGAAGGGATTTGCTTTACGCACCTATAGTCCAAGTTATTTTATCCATATGAAAAACTGGTATCTGTACAAGGTCTGATGGAATTATGTCTCACCTCTTCAAGCTCAGGGTTATTACTACTTCAGTCCCTGAGTTTCTTTGGAGTTGCAAGGATTACTTTCCTCCTTCATGGGCAGGATATCAAGTTGAATGGGCTGTGTAACAGTCCAATGTGCCTAAACAGGATCTGTCTATGTTGTGCTAGTAGAGACCCCTGAAATTAAACACTCGTCTTTTTTTCCTGTATCTACTTAACCTGCTCTTTCCTGACCCAAAATGAAATATTTATGAATGAGAACTTTCTCTTCATGATCACCTGCTCAAGGGATCCAGCTAGACACTAGAATCGCAGCTCCGTATACTGTTAGCACAGTGTGCTTCATACTTCCACAAAAGGATATTTCTTTTTAATGACTATTAGTCAAAGATTGACTTCGCTTATTTAAGTGCAGAAAGTGTGGTGAATTGACTGTCTGTTAGTGTATGAGTAATTTGACTCTTTGTACCCTCATGAGTCACAGAAATGTGTGTTCACTTTGACTTCTGCTAAACTCTTGTCCCTAACTGCTTTAAGTACCACATAAAGCATCACTTTACCTTGCACAGCTTGATAATATTCTAACAACAGCAACAGAACAGATGTTCAAATGCACCTCAAAGGTAGTGAAAGGACAGGTATATTTTAATTATTATAAAATATATAAGTTTTCCCTGCAGAGGCTTGTTAACAACAGCAGTCATTTTTATTCTAATTTGGTAGCTAATATGCTTGCCAGGAATTACTGTAAAATGCTTGTGACAAACACAGAGCCCAACTGATATCAGCAAAGTACACCACATAAATTGGCAAGCTGGAGATGTGCCATATGCAGAGGTTGGGAAAAATGCATTAGAAAGAGTTTGCTTTTGCTGAATGAATAGACAAGGTAAATATTTTTCATCTCAGGATGAAACTGTGTCACCATAGGCTATACTTTCATGAGGCCACAGCTGGCCAGTATAGCAGAAGAAAAATGAAACCCCAGAGTAATTTCAGGTAATAATGCCAATAATTCAGCAGCCCGAACTTTTTCTTCTGAGTCAGAACTCCAACAGTGCTCCACTCCAGCATGGAGCCAGAGGGTGAACTACTGTTAATATAACATAAAAACTTCCAGTGCCAAGTGGTGTATTATGATGAACTCAGCAACATGTTATAAATCTGGTACAAACTGCTTGGTTGCTTTGCACAGAATTATGCATATCTTGGGAAGAAGGGTAGAAAGACCAGAGAATTTGACTGAAGAGGAAACAAAGTAGCCAGGGACACTCTGGAAAGACATCCTAAGGAAAATGTAAGACCAAATGCCAGGTGAAAAAGACTGAGCTGCAAGCAGTGAAATGATGCCCTTTTGTTTGACTCCCACTGTCTTCAGGGAAACAGAACTTAGTGTACAACCAGATGAAGAAATCGAAGACATTTCTGCTTCTATTATCAATTTCTCCTCATAAGTGAAACAGCACATCAGGTTGTGTGGAAGTTCAAAAAGCGGCCAAATGCGGATGGCAAATTGGTTTGTGCTATTTCTTTCCTTCCTTAGCTCTTACTCAAAGTAATCCGTTTATTGTAACATGCCTTTCACCTGGGCATCCATTCCCAGGGTGTCATGCAAGGCAGTTTAATCCCTTTTGTGGCAAACAAGTCAGCATTCTTTTCCTGGGGTGGTAATCAGGCGCAAAAAGAACTCCAGAGCAACATTTGTATGGCATTGCTCCTTTTCTTTTGCCCTTACAATAGCAATCACTTGCAGTTGCAGTGCCTGTTTGGTGCACAATCTAGGATGCTGTAATTAACTTCTGAACAGTCTTTCTATTAAAGCATCAACAAAGGTGTAGGAGGGGAAATGATGTATCCTGCTTCATTTACTTCTAAAAATAACTACATTTCACCAAGAACATGCTGCTTGAATTTGCCTGGAGAGCATATTTAGATACACAGGGAATGGTGCCCTCTTGAGAGCCATATTAAAAACCTCATTAAAGCTATTACAAAAGGTGGTTGGGTATTTCAGAACTATGTTGTTCTTCTCTTTACATTGCAGGGTGGTGAGAAGTATAAGCTTCTTTCCTTCAATGAGAAAAAGAATATTATAGAAAGACCCTGACAAAAATATATTTGAAATATTCTTTTTATTTGCATTATTAATAGGTTTGAATTATTAAAATGTGATGAATTTGAAATAGCTAATTATTTTACTGCTGGTATCTTTTTCTTTTGTCATTGAGGTCAGCCTGGACAATGGGATTACAATGAAGATTGTTCCCTCCTGGATTTCCCATTTTCCATCTTGGTTTTGAAACACAGGTATGCTGTCTTTTCATAATTTCCTTCCTCTAATTTGTTTTCAGTCTACCAGTGCGGGTAAATGGCACAATCATATGCAGTCGTAACCTCCCAACCCTTCTGCTCTCTACTTGTCCTCTCAGGTCACATTCTTCAAGTCTAACAAACCCCCAAACACCAAGCATTTTGGTGAAGTCTTGAAATGGTGTGTTTCTTGTGGTAGTTTCAGCATTTATCTAAAGCAGTTTTTCAAATATCTTTAAATTCTTACAAAACCTTAGCATTGAGCATAAATTACTTCACAGTGATTAACCTCTCAAGTGCTTTGGAATTTTACCTGGATTGTGATAATGTTTTCTTTGTGTGCCATAGTGTGGTGGGGGAAAAAAAGTGTTTTTCTCCCTTAAAAAAAAAATGGTAACCCCTGAGGAGGGGGGGGGTGTCTCTCTTGGTGTTGACCCAATCAGCACCCCTGCAAAATTAAAACATATCACACCAGACCGGAAAAGAAGGGAGATGAGGTAGCTGGAGGAGAAGTGGCCATGTTCTGAAGCCATGAGGAGAAGGGGCGGGAGCCCCGCCGGGGGGCCTAGGCTCCCCCAGCCCCCGGCTGGGGGGCTGCAGGAACTTGTAACAGTGTTAAACTGGGCCAGGTACTGTAGCTAAGAGCTGGGGGAAGTTTCTCCACTGTGAGCAGCAGCAGGAGATACTGAAAGCGGCGGCGGAGCAGCAGTGAAAGGAGAGACTATGGCAGAAAGCCAAGGAGATAAGAAATAAGCATGCAGCTAAGCAGAGAGACAGAGAGATATCTGAAGGAGAGAGAGAGAGAGCAACAGAGCAGGACTAAGCTCTACAGAGAGAGTTTTGGGGTAAGAACTGAATCAAACCCCTTAAACCCTTGTGAGACCCCTCCTAGGAGGAAGCAGTGGACCCCTACTTGAGGGGAGTCTTGGAATGCAGCAGTACCAGAGAGAGGAGCTGAGAAGCCCAAGACATCCTGGAAGCTGGACTGGGACAGCCAGATGAAATGCAGAGGGGGTGACCTTGCCCCCCCACTGCTGCTGCCTGGCTGGCAGCCTGAGACAGAGCTTGAGGCAAAGACTTTCAACTGAAAGCTGCCCGAGACGTTCTGACTCAGGGGTAAACGCCCTGAGGAAAGGGACCGTCATGAAGACCCCTGCGCTTCATGATGAAGTGAGTGAAGTGAGCCTGTCCCTGCTTTCGCAGTCCACGGGAGAGAGAGAGACTTGGAGATTGGAGTCAAAGAGCCGAGAGGGGTGAGAGAAGACCCCTTGTGTGTAATGGAAAGAGATCCAGCTACAACTACAACTACGACTGCTGTGTGGAAGAAGAGAGACTGCTGTTCTGAAAGTGGAAAGGATCTTTCCTTCTTCCCTTCTGAATTTTTATTGGAGGGAGAAGAGATTTGATCCATTGTAAATATTGCTTTATCATAGGAGAGATAGTTAGGATTATGTATATAATGTATTATAATATTTGTGTAGTGATTGTAATATAATTCCCTTCCCCCCATATTGAGTCTTGTGTTTTGTCTGGAAAACCCCTTTCACAGTGGGCTGAGTTGTGGGAGGAGGGCTTGGACTCGGGAATTGGATTTTGGGGGTCTCAAACTACGACACATAGTTATATGAAAAACAGACCAAAGGAGATGTATGCAAATTGACAGAAAGCTGTATTACGTCTTTGCTTGAATTTGTGAAGACCATTTTGATTCGCAGTGCAGTCCTCTCCAGTGCTTGCAACTTTCCTGGCTTGGTAATAGTTGCAAAATTTGCAAGGATATTCTGTAATCCTACATTCAAATCAAAACTGAACCATTGAGTACAACTGGGCCAGGGATTGCCCTGTGCAAGATCCTGTATGAGATGTCCTTTTAGACTGACAGAAAACTGCTGATAAATATTTTTGAGAGCAATTTATCACACTGTTGTACACCCACTTCATGGAGATTACATCTAGGTCGTGTTTCTATGGCTTACGTGTAAAACACAGTCCTGTGGAACAGACTCAAAATCTTTTTGATGTTGAGATGTACCAAATCAAGACACATCTAGTGTTTTCCTTCACCAGGCAACTTAGCTCTCCAAAGCAGAAAATCAAATGCATTTATCACACATTTTCTCTCATTTAGTTATTGACTCAATTATTTTCTAAGTACTTGCCAATTGTTCAATGTAGCTCATTCTGGAACCTTCGTAGCATGACTTTTAATCTAACTGGTCCCTGGCTGTTGTTATAAAACATCACACCAGGACACTGCCATGCAACAGTGTCTTGCAAAGCCCTCTCTCAAAGAGCCAAGGTCAGCTCCCATGCTGCTCCAGACTGTAGCAGGGTGCTTCGCTGAAACTCTGCCAGCATAACAGACACAGCATTGACTGTGGCTTGCTCTGGGAAGCCATACATGGAAATAGTAACACAGACCCAGGTAATTAATTTTCCTGTTCAGCTTTCAGGGATGGGGGCAGAAGAGACAGCATGGTACACTCATTCATTTGCCACCTGCCAGCCAGTCCTGGGGAGAGAGACCTCCAAACAAAGTGTTGTGTTGCTACACCAAAAGGAAAAACTTCTTCCACATGTAGCAAGGACAATCCAGACCAAGACAGTTGCTCGGCTGAGCAAGGGCTGCCAGGGATGGTGGTGTGCCACAAACTAAGCTCAAGAATGCATAGAGAGGCCCAACAAATAGAGGGGGAGAAAACAATGTCACTGAAATATTTGTAAAGAGCAGAAATATAAATCAGTTAAGGAGGTACTTGCTCTCAAGCTGCTGACACATGGTTTACAAGATGAGATGAAAGAGATGAAGTTGATCTAAAAAGAAGATTGTGCTGGCCCCACATTTCAATGAGCCCAATTAAATTAAAGGAACAAGCCTGTCAATGCCTATCTTTGTTAGAAATCAGCCATGCAACCCACTGATTGTCTGCACAGTTATACAAGTCCTATAACATTCTAGTAATTTAACATTTTTAGTGACTTTGTATCCATTTTGCCATGCCTCTTTAGGAAAAAGATGATGTTCAAAGATAACTAAGCAAATTACATCAATTTCTGAGCTAGACCAGTCCACAAAGACCCTCCTACGACAGGTTTAATGATCACATTTCTATTTTATGAAAGTCAAGTGCAATAGATAAACTTTTTCGTATGCTTAGTCAGAACTTGCAAAATCTCTGCTATACATCTCTCACAGGTTTTTAAGTCCAAATCAAAAATTAAATCTCTTTGGAAGAAAGCTAAACAGTTAAACTAAAGGAAGCATTCAGATACTATATTGTCCTAAGGCTTCAATAAGCAATGAAGTAAGCCACCCTATTTATTGCATATTTAGGTCAATGTTGTATCTGAATACAAAAGGTTAGTGCATAATTTTCAAATTCATAAAAAACAAGCGAAACCAAAACAAGACCAACCAGCCAACCAATAACAACAAAAAACAACCAACCAACTGTGCTTTTCACCCTGACATATTACCAATCACACATTTCAAGACCTGGAGGGAATCACACCATGCTTCCTCCCCCAGAATCCAGGACATGAAGATCTTTTACCACCCTGCTCTAGCAACACAGCCTGACCCAAAGCTTTCAGAAAGCCTGCAGCAACAGTCCTAGATATTCTTGAGCCACAGGGGCTGAAACACACCAAGCATTTCTTGTGGGTGCTGTGGAGTAAGGGAGCTTTGGCTCCTTATCCTTGCAGATGCTGCAATGGCTGCTTGGACATTTTTTTTTTAGTTTCTCCTCCTCATCCCCCATTCATCTGCACATATATGTGGGAGATGGCCAGAACTTACAGATATAATTTCCTGGACATGGATTACATTCTATAAAATGACACAGTCATTTTTCACTGAGTCACTTTTCATGATCATTTCAGCAAGTATTGAATAAACAATAGAGAAATACTTTGATAAGTTAGTAAGAGTGTTCTTTTCATGTTTTATTTGGTGATACGTCATGGGAAAACTGCTCTAACTTACTTTTAGTCATATATCTAGTGTCTATAATTTTACTATTTCATGTAGAATAAAATTCCTGTTGCAGACGTACTGGCATACGTGACCACTTTGGTGATATCTTTGTTTCTTATCAATTGCGTATGAGCCACTGTCAGTTTATTTCATGAAATACAGTCTAAAAGCAATAATCCAGCCAGGCCCTCTTCCTCCAAGAATAAAAGAAAAAAAAAAAAGAAAACAAAAGCTTTTTCCTGCCATAAAATTGTTTACAAGTTGGAATGAATGAGTGATTTCTCTCTTTCAGGCTTCTGGGGAAAGCCTTTTCCATGCTGAAGTAATCAAGCTGGGAGAAGGAATTACTGTCTTCAGGCCTGTTCAGACTAGTCAAGGGATTCTGTATCTGCCATTAGAGCTACATACATCAAATCTAAATCTCTAGCAGGCCAGCAAAACATCAGGGTAAACAACAACTACTTAAGTGCATAATGCCAATCAAGGTCTAGATGTGTATTTCTGAACACATTTTATAGATCCAATTGAGTTTTATTTTAGAAAAGACTACTTCAAGTTCAGCACATACAAAAATTTTAGTCCAATTATTTTAATGATTTCTTTCTCAAAAGACTACATAATAAATGTACAGCTCAACCTGAGAGTCTGCTTTGTGAACTTGCTGTGGACCAGGGTCAAAGCACTCTGAGCAAATACTGGAAAACCTGGTACTAATTAAAGCCAGCTTCTCTCATAACAGATCAATGTCCAAGTGTGCAACAGGCTGCCGGCAAATAATAAGAGCTTCTGTTAGTTCCCAAACAACACAGACAACAGATCTTGCTCACTGACTCCTCAGCAGTTTGACAGATCAATACAAAACCCACAAGCCCCGACCTAAGTACATCAGAATCAATATGACAAGGAGATCCAATTTCACTAGCACAACCAATAATGCCAAGCTTGGCTGAGGGAAGAGCAATGGCTGATAATAACATTTTGTGTTGTTTAAATATACATTTTATGGATTAGAAAAAAAGGGGTGGGGCGACCTTCAAGAAATTTAAAAGGCTGACACACCATCCCATCCCACTGCAGCTTTGTGCCTTTAAACACAGCTGAGTTTGCATTTAAGGCACAGAAAGTAATGACGACCCTGCTGTGACTTCACCTGGGAAGGAGAAGAAACCGGGCGAAACCAGCTCAGAGCAATCTACCAACTCTGCTGCAGGAGGGCTGATCACTCCCTATAAACAAGCCTGTATTTCCCGTCTTCTCGTCCTGCAAGCAGGAGCAGAAATCCAGCGCCAGAGAAACGGTGCTTGCTGATCAGCATAACAACCGCCCCATCTAGTGTATCAGCCTCACACGGCAGCATCTCGCTGAGGCACAGAACCTCTCACCCACACGAGATTTCCCCCAGCACTCCCCTGGCAGCCAGCTGGGCAGCTGGGAGATTAAGACACCTAAATAAGGGTATGGAGTCGATAGATTATGGGAGGCATGGCAAATGGGTCAGGAGATGGAGGAGGCAGGTGTGAGAATATGGTGTTGAGGCGTAGAAGGTGTACAGCTGGGCTTAGGGAAAGCTGTTTTGGTGGTGACAAGGCCAGATGCCACTCTAATTGTAAGGATGCTCTTAGCTCTGAAGTCTTATGAAAAATAACTGAAGAGGTAACAAAACAGGAGCTACAAGAGGGCTAATCCTACTTTATGACTGGGCAATATATTTCCATTTCAACCTAAGCACCCTCACAAAACCCAAAAATCTTTGCTTTTCCAACTTTTTTCCATTTCCTTCCTCCTGCAGCAGGAAGATTATTGAAGCTGTTTGTCCTTGTAAACAGGCAATATCATGAACAGCAAAAGAAAGCTCCATTACCTTATACATTCATTATATAGAGAAAAAATAAAAAAGATTGCTCATATGAGTGAGGCTTTCTTCAAGCAATTACTATAGTGCAAACAAATTGTTTAAAGCCACCAACCTACTCATTTGCTGTTTTCTGTTGTATAGTCAGTGTTTTTAGGCTCCTTCACAGACCTGTTGGAAAATCTTGGTCTGTGGACAATTCTCCTCATATCCATGGCAGAGTAGACCTGGAGCTAGTAAGAGTCCAGCACATCAGCTCTGTTGGCCACCACAGGCAGATGGACTCCTACAGTAATTGATACTAGATGGAGAGCATCCCCACTTCTCCCACACTTGGTGTCCATCGTAGTACAAAAGATCTGGAGAATAAAGATTTTCTACTGAACAGGAATCAAAAATGTGCTGAGCCAAAACATAGTTTGCTGGACGTAAACTGAAAGAAGCAGAGCAGAATCAATGGATTTTTACAGACAAAAAATCATTTGCTCTGTTTGTGAACGTAATGGTTGGACTAACCAAAAAGAAGTATCAGAAATTTGAATGAAGTAATTTCTTTTGTTCCTGACAGCGATCTTTCACATTTCAAAATTTTTCCATTTTCCTTTGCTATCTAAGTCAGTATTTTCTTCCTCCTCCCTGGCCCTTCCTGCTCTTTTTGATACTATAATAAAAGGACTAGTGGAGGGAGATAATATCCCTAATATCAGAGAAGAAGACCTAACACACTCCTCACTCCCACTCATAGGCAGCAGAGGTTGGAAGAACTCATAGGTAATCCCCACCTCTTCCTGTCCTCACCCAAGTAACACGGAGCCCAGGCAGGGCTTTCATCCCAGAAGGAGATTCCCTTCCATGAAGTTAGGCTGCCTGGAGACACAGGGCTTTTACAGCATAAAGGTAGAAGTTGCTCTATAATGCCTACTATGGCATTGTTCTAGATGCTTTCTACTTCCTCGTTGTTTAATTTCCTTTGGAAAACAATCTCACATTAATTTTGATCATTATTGACCCTGGGCAATCACAAAACGTGTTAATGCATCTCATGCCTGCTTACATTAGGATTTTATTAAGAGGCTGGAACTGAAAAAAATCGTGTCTTCTCCCAAAGTTTTCAACACCAAAGTCCAGCAGCCATTGAAAATAAAAAAACACAGCTGAGAATGTGACTGTAAGAGCCAAACCAAAACAATGTTAAGCAGTGGAAAGTCATGATCAATGAAATCATAATCCCAGAGACACTGCAGTAGACTTAATTGGCAGTGCACTGCTACATTTCAAAGAAGGGGGCTGCACAGCAGCTGAAGGTAAAACTTTGGTGGGATGCAGTCACAGCAATGGCTTGGCTGGACCACACTGGCTTAGCCTGAGTGTCCTGTTCCATCGAAAAATGCTTGACCTACTGGAAGTGCTAGGTCTCCTCCCTTTTCTTAAAGCCAGTGCATTTCCTGAGAGATCATAACATCTGTATTATCCCAAATCATTGAATTGGGAGGAAAAATGACAGCACAGACAGAAGGGGAAAGAAATGGGGTGCCCAGCTCTTTCTCCATCCATGGCAACCTCAAAGTGCAGTGACTGAAGTATGTTTCTCTGTTCAGAGCAAGGATCCATATGCCCAGCCTTCAACCTTCAGCATTTCTCTTGAAGATACCCAATAGCTGCCAACTGGTTCCTTCCTTCCCTGTGGCTGTGTACCTGTATTTTTTAGGAGAGAAAGCAAGGCTCCACCAGTCTGATAGCTAGATGCTTATATTTCAGTGGTTTAGAAAAATGTCATTTAAATGAACTGGACTGAATTGAAGGTGGATAGTTATTTTTTCATATATACCCACATCATTGTACCCAAGAGCCCTTCAGTGCCTATGTACATGGCATACTTGACATGTACATCTTATTCCCTGTGTTCCATGAATTCTCAACAGAAGAACTCATACTGCAATTTTACAGAGAAAAAATACGCACCCTTTCTAAAAACTGCCCTGCAGTTTTATGGCAGTATTTATTTCAATGCCCACTATCCACACAATTCAGCCAACGTTCAGCGCTTACAGAAATTCCAGGGCTCAGAGCAATCCACTTTGGGACATTACATCCCTCAGAGCATCACAGAGAGAAAGTATTGCATTAGAATATTATTGCAAAGAAGGAATTTTGGTTCCTTGAAAAACACCAGCCTTTACTATAGGAGTCTTCAACATCAGGTGAATCCCACAGACATGTGGCATCTATCAGATGCCACTGAACTTGGCTTCTGATTTTTCCTTGGTATAATGATTACACTGGCTGAATCACTTTCACAGTCATCCCAAATTGCTGCAAAAAAGTCACTCTTATAACTCTGTTTCTGAAAGATTAAGCTCACATTAACAGATGGAGATTAGGGCTACTGAAAAGTGCACATATTTTGATAGTTTTCATTGACAGTAAAAGGATGAGAATCAGAAATCATTTGAATGTATTTTTAAAACTTGGGCTCTTCTTACAAATGTGCATAATTTGAGGCATCTAATCCTAAATTTGAGAGAGATGCATACAGGCATTTGTAGAGGTCTTTCTGGATTTTTTTCCCTCTCTTCCATTATTATGCTAATCAATGTTTGTATGAAAACAATTTGGAACAATTCTCATTTACTTCAGATGTGATATGCATGAAGTTTAGTTTTCTGGGATTTATTTTCTCTGTGGGGTATGTATAACTGAAACAAATTCACTGAAGCAGAAATATGGACTTCCAATAAATATTAGAATTCACTTCACTAATTAGTGCCTGAATTAAAATCTCCTTGATATAATTCTTTTAAAAGGGCAATTGTCTTAGAAGGCAGACAAAACTTCCTTATTCGATGCACTTCTCACTGTCAAAACCCAGCTGATTAGAATTCATCTAAATATTCTAAATATTCACCTAAAATCATCCAAATATATACTTATCTTAAGCACAGGATAAAAGTGCATGTAACAGAACTCATCTTCAAGATACTAAGGGAGAATTTGGGTTTGCCCTTTCATTTCACTTATCCTACTGTCAGTTATTTATTTGCTGCTTAGGAGAATTCCTTCTCATCTCTTTTGCTTCCCTCTACTTTTGAAGGACATAAAGAGGACACCCTGCCACAGATAGAAGGTCATAGATGTGGCTCTTCCAACCAGTCAAAAAGCAAAATGCATCTTCATCTCCTTAGCCCAGTGAGTCTGGTGCACGTGGATGGCTTGCATGCTCAGTCCTCTGTCCCCCTCCTGTCATTCTTGACTTGACCTAAACACAGAGCAATTAAAACAAAAAAAAACCCAAAACAAAACAAAAAACCCCACATCTGCAAAAGACCCTGCTCATTGCTGCAAAAAAGAGTTTCTTTTGACACAATTTTTAGTGCACTTCCATATCTGGCTTTAAGTGCTTCCAGCACTTAAAGCAGAGAAGCTTTTGCTATTCCTCCTGGCAGATTATTCCCCAGTCCAATAAATCCCACTCCCAAGAAACCTCTTTTACACATGCTTGCAGCACTTTTCCAATCTTGGCCTAGAATGAATGGAACAAATATCTTTTTCCCCACAGAGTTTACATAATAATGCAAGAAAGTTGGAAAAGCTGTGTGCTCCGCTGAGTTACTTCCACTCACCAGGAATTTACGTGATAACAACTTCTGTGTTGTCTGAAATACATAATTTCTAATTTTAATAAATTACAATATCTCTATCGAAGTGCAAAGCCATCCAAAACAGACAATATTATTACAAACTTCATAGAAGACATAAGAAAAGAAGCATAGAAGCATAGAAAATCTTTAAACTGCTGACACCAAGGCAAAGTCTCATGGGTCTTTCTCTGCCTGAATTCAGCAGATTGCTTACAGATATCTTGCTAGCACTCATTTTGTCGGTGATGTTTTCTTTCTCTTTTTAAAAGACTGGCAACTGAGTTATTTTAGACATTATAAAAAAGAAGTGCTTTTGTTTTCATTTTACGTAACCCAGCTTGAATTAAAAGTGATTTCAGAGTAATGCCTAAGTTGCTGTTGGGCAATTACCTTGCTATTTGAGACAGTGTGCCACCTTTCCTCACCCAAGGACAGACAAACCCGTGAAGCTTCCTGGCACTGCCTCCACAGCAGGCACTGAGTGAAAGGCTTTATTTTTCCCCATGGAAATTGCAAGGGGAGGAACTTTCTTGCACGGTCTGCTGATCATCAGGAGAGCTATTTAACACAGAGCCAAAAAAGGGGCAGGCAGCACATCTGAAGCTCTCCCTGAAGTCTTTCACCCCTGTAGCTGAAAGAAAGTCATTTGCTCTGCTGTTTCCCTCCCACTCTGGCAGGTCCTGCAGTGCAAGGGTTTAGCTTTCAGAGGCTATTTCAGATAGACCACTAAATGCACAAGCATGTACAATGCACTCATTTACCACGTGTGCAGTGATAAACATCTGTACCACAGAGCAGCTCTTGGCTTGTGAGCCACAATCGTCTACAAAATTACATATATATTCACCACTTACCATAGGAAGATCCCATTAGACAAATCCCAAGATGACTTTCTAAATATGAGAAAGCTCTGAAAATTACTGCATTGATTCTTTGGAAATCTTTCCCCAAAATGATTTTTGCTATTTGTAGATCAAAAGCCATTGTTTATCTCAACTTCCAAAAAATAAGGCAAAATTCATAGCAGATGTGCCTCCAAATACTTAAACAGCTGGGTTGCAGCCTATTTTTTTTGGATTTGCTATTCACTAAAATAAATTGTTGTGAAATATGCCGTTCAGTTTTGTTTGCAGGAAGGCATAACAGGAAGATACCATTATTTTTTTTTAAATGTTAAGGGCTCAGAAGTCAAATGGCTGGAAGAAAGATGCCATGCCCCTGGGGAGGTGTAACTCTCCCTTCTTGGCTCACTTCTAAGGACACAGAGTCAATAGCCTACTCAGAGAAACACAGGCAGACATGGCTATAAGCCTAATTAATAAAGGCAGCATTGCCATGCTTCATCCTTGGGCAGTTCATATCATGGCTTGGGATGCCCACTGGTCCCTGATGAATTACACTGGCTCTGTGTGTAAGTGAAATAGCTTATTTCAAATCCAACCATTCTGAGATAGCCCAAACTGCTTTAAATCAGAATAACATTCAGAAATATGTCTTGCAGATGCTGTCTTTTTGTGCTACGCTTTGGTAGCACTCACCTTTTTTGCAGATAAAAAGGTCACAGTTTCATTGGTGGTTTAAACCACTAACATTTACTGGCAGCCCTGACACAGGGCAACAGAGAAATTAAATTAAAAAGTGGCAAGCAGATGACTGCTAATTATCTTTTCACTCATAAAGTTTAAATATAGCTGCTTGTGTTTGAACACAAAGAAGGCCTGCAATTAGGACACATTCAACTGCAAATGCACCACAACCCCCTCTTTACTGTGCTTGTAGATGACACAAAACAATACCTCCATACTAATTCTACTTGGTGCCTATAGTTTTCTTCAGTACTGTGTATGTTAGTCACAGATATAACTTAAAAGCTGTGATTCTCCCCCCAGAAACAGGAAAAGCAAATACACATGCTCTGAAGTTAGAACTTTGCTCAATGTGCTCTTTGTGCTCAGGTTCTATTCTATACTGAACACCCTTATTCTTTCAAGAAGGCATTTTAACCTTTGATTTAGCCATAAGAAAGGAAAGTGGCAGTGGTTACACTTGCCTTGTATAGGTGGACAGGGTCCCTTAGGATAATAACATTTCTGTGGCAAGGAAATTCTGACACTTCTTTGCTGCCTTTATTTCTGTTCCTGCTCCCTAACCTAGACGAAAAAACCTCCTATACCAGATTTCTGTATGATGAAAAATTAGAAAAACATCAGATTAATTTTTTGAAGTGACAATTTACCATTTTTAGATTTTGTCAGATATTTCTCCTGAAAATGCAAAAGTGTGCCGAAATCAGGACTGTTTCTACAAAAAAAATTATTTTCACAAAACTTTTATGAGGAAAAATTTGTATTCTAAGAAACTGAAGATAACTTGATAACTTTAAATAAAGTAAGGATTGTGCCAGAGTTCATCTGTTTCCTGATCCTTGCCACTGTGTCAAGCTTTATCTTAGCCTTTATCTTAGCAAGGCTCTGAAGCATTTCTCCTTCATTCCTAATATTTAGTAACTCTTTCTTTTAACATTTTTAGGAGATATTTGAGCCTTTTGCAATGAATTCGTAAAATTGAATGAATCTCTGCTCAAACTGTACAAATTCTGACCTTTATCTCCATGTGACAATCAGAAAATAAACTTAATGTTTATTTACTTGATGTTATTAATTGTAGATAATTGCATTATTAGTTTATAAACTTAATGTTATTAATTGTAGGTTTCTAGTCCCTTCACATCTCAGTGCATCAGACTCGAATGGGCAGGATGAAACCTGACATATACCCAACCAGACCTACACAGAGAATCACCAAACGTCTAGGCTATCAACACAATATAAATGACATTTACTGGAAGTTATGGAGAATACAGAAAAGAAGCTAGCAGAGAAGAGGGGAGTGAAAGGCTGCGAAGGAGGTGACAGGAAGAAAGCGATAGATGAGTGCCTCTTATTTCCAATATAGCTTGAATAGGAACAACTTGGGTGAAGATGCCAAAACTGAGCTACCAACTGATGCATCCAGCTAATGGAAATAGTGTGTGGTATTGTGCAACTGGGCAAATTCCCCAAGCAGTAGCCAACACAATTTGTGTGTGAGACTGAAATCATGTCTGAAGTTGAAAGGAATCAAAAAGCAGCTCCTTTTAATAGGAAGCCACTCTCTCTAAACAAGTTTTTCTTCTGGATACTGCAAATCACATAAAAATTTAAAAAATTAGATCAAGCTGTAAAATACATATTTAATTAAAAATAACTAATAAATGCTACATTTCCTAAAAAGAAATTAAGACATTTGGTAAAAATATGATCATTATTTTAAAAGGAAGCCATTTACACACAGTATTTTAGCATGTGAAGTGTCGCCACGTTGCCCATCTCTGGTAGAATGCTTACTCTTCCACATCTCCTTCCCAGCCCCATATTGTTTGGCCCTGTATTTCTCCGAATACACCCAAGTGGTTTTAACAACAACATGAGAAAGGAGAAGGGCAATGCAGAATGTGCCAGATATATATAAATAACATGAGAGGGATGAGAGCGGGTAGAAAAGTGTCTCGCCACCTAAGTGTGCAGTGGTTTAAGTTGCTCTTTAGCTCCTCTTCTCTACAAAGCTCTCCCTCCACCTGATAGCACAGCCAACGTGCAAAGCGCAGTGGCTTTAAAGCTTCAGGCTGTATTAAAGCAGTGCAAACACCTCTGAGCCCTTTATACTACTTGATACTGATAAAATTTACTAATATTTCACTGCTTCAGCCTCTCAAGTTCAAAAAATGTAACAACATCAAAGGCACTTACAGAATTTATACACAACATCTTAAAAGTCCAATTCTGCATCAAAACTGCATGATGGGCAACAAGTTTTCTCAGCTCACCACCAAGGGAAGTGTTAACTGCCTAAAACCTCTGCTTGTATTTCAGAAAGATCACAGTGCTTTCCGCATGAATGAAGAGTAAGAGTGACCCTTGTTGTGGTGGGATTTAAAAATGACAATCTCAAAAATAAAGTGAGAAGCGGTTGAACTTGGAACACTGAAGTCAAGATTTTCTATTTTCTTCTATATATCTTTCCTTTTGTGCCAATTGATTGTACCTAAGAAAAACTAATTTTACCTGCAACGTGCCAGGTAAAATGCTAGGGGAAAGAAAAGGAAAAGAAAGAAAAGAAAGGAAAAGAAAAGTTTATAACTGAAGATAGGTTTGCCTTATGATAAAGCATATTCTATAAGAACTACTAAAAATTCAGAAACAAGACTAATACTAGGTTTATTGAAAACTGAAATCCTACAGGATTTCTGGCACGGAAAAGATTCTGACTTCAAAACCAATAACAAATAAAAATTTAAATTCTTCATCAACCTTTAAAAAGCTGCCAACTGTCCCCAGTCTTTTGACCTTAAACTGTGTCTGCTTTTTCAGGAAATAATGGCAAAAAGAGAAGGACATAAGGAATGGGGTAGGGAAGAAAGATAAATTATTTATGCAAATTATGGATTTGACTAATGATATGTTTAGGTTTTAAAACCGAAACAAATGCTTTTTTTTTTAACAAGTTGCTTACATTCAGTAAGAGAAGGAGCAAAATTTTTCTTCAGCTACTCTTAAGATCAATTCTTCAGCCTTCATACCTGACATGTGGTCTGATATTAAATGGTTACTTACTAGAAACCACACAGCAGCAGGAAGTGCTAAATGCCAAAGGGCCTTGAGAAACTAAAACACACACAGCAGCAAAACACTGAACAGATCCCCCCATTCAGCTACTGATTAGCTGCTGCAAAACACACATTAAAGCCTATGCTGGAAATGTCTGCAGCTCAATTTCTACTTAGCCAACCATGAAGATTATCATCACATTTAGAAATTTATTTTTTTCAGCTGCTTCAGTAATGGTATTCTCTTACAGCATCAATCTTCTCCCTCATCAATTCCATCTTAGAACTGAGAAACACTATCTTTCTCACCGCCCTCACAACGCACATCTGATGTCTTCTTCACAAACGCTGAATTCAACTCCCATAGACCTTGGTAGGACTTGATGAATAAGGAAACTGGAATCTGTAGCCATTTGGGGAAATATGAGTACAAGTACAGTGGGAAATACAGGCAAAGGTTAACAGCTACCTACCTACTCATGCAAAATTTACTTTTTTCCCTAGATTCCATGCCCCCAGATAATCAGGCCAATGTCTAGATTAGGAGTATTTTGGATTTCACCATTTCTAGATTGTCAATTACCCTCCGCTGTCAAAAATGCTTCCTCTGCATCAACCAGAAAGTTTGTCCATTAAGAAGAGTATCTGACATTTTTAAAGTTTGCAACGTGGAGCACTCTAACAATGAAAAGCTAAAATAAGTCCAAAAATCCTCAATTTTTTTCTCATCTAATATCAGCCAGTTTGATGCCCTGATCACTACATGAAAGCTTCCCCAGTTCTTCACTTAATTGGGGGATTTTAAGCCATCTTTTTGCTCACTCTATTCTGGAGTCAGCAGCAGATGGCTTCGTAGCTGTTACTCATTATCATTTTGAATAAATTAACCCGCAAAAATTCCCAAAATAATCCTGGCATGTACAAGTTTTGAGGCAGGACTGTCATTTGCACTCTGGCTCTCACTCTCTTCTGCAACCCAACATCTGGGGTATAGCCTGAGGTATTGATGAATTGCTGTCTGAATTCTCAGGTAGGTTTTTTTTGTCTGACATTAAAAGGCTCAAAAAAAACAGTGAAAGGAATGGAAAGATACGTGAGGAGCTCACCTCTCTATCTGAAAGGTGCATTTCTTACTAATGGAACAAATTATCTGAAACTTCTCCTTCTTGCTAAAGAGCAAGACCTCAGGAGGAACTGCAACAATATGACAATGTCAATCCCAGAGTAGAGATGGGTGGTTTTTTGACTTCTGGTCTGAGCAGTAAAGTTCCCTTTTCACCAAGATGTACCTCAACACAGACCTCACTGCCTTCGGAACAAAATGCAAGGCTGTATAGCAAAACCCACAACACTAAAAAGAGAGCAAACTCAAAACTGTCTAGGCGGACATGAAGATAAAGAATGGGCACCGCAGCAGCTGAGGTTGGTGCCTGAGGGCTGTCACAAAGAGAACCGCTGTCTCCGCTTCACAACTGGAGCACAGAGGTGGCTGATATGAAACAGCACACCTCCTCCACCCTGCACCCCAGAACTCACCACTCATGCTGAGAGCTACCTTCAGCCCCATAACCACACAATCTAGAGTTTGGAAGAGCTCTGGGAAAGCATCTGAGCAAGGTCTTTGTTTCAACTGCAGTTCAGTCCCCATCTATGCTGGGCAAATCAAGAAAATTGACTAACTTGATCCACCTTTAAAGTGGGTTTAAATCTAGTCACTAAACATGGAAGGCTGCTTAAAGGTATGTAATTCAAGCAGCTTTCTTCAAGTGCCTCTGGTGTTGCTCTGAAATTTAGGAGAGTAAGTTTTTCTTCACCAGTCTCCTTTAGATGCTCTAGCAAACCAGCCAGTTGTCAGGTGGGGCGTACCACGACGTCGAAGTGATGCACAGGCTATGCCCACCACAACAAACTAGAGGTATGCTGCCTCTGAACTTTGCTGACATTGCACTTTTTCAGGGTCTAAATCAAAATTCCAGGTCATGCCACTTTTACTCATGATGAGGTTCACCTTATTCTTCCTAGGGGTTACGAGAAATAAAAAGAGTTGGAAGGTAAAGCTCTCACAAAATAACGGCTAAGGTGAGAGCCCAGAGAGAGAAATTAAGTAATCTTCTACGACTAACACTAAAAGAAAAGGCCAGATTTAAGAAGAAAATCCTGAAAATATATTTCCTCACATACTTGATGGCAGCTAATGAAATGAGATGCTGTAAAGTGATACCAGGAAGTTGCTTGTGTCAATGTGTAAGAATAGCAGAAGAAGAACTGGTGGTAAGAAAGCACAGACAGCATAAACGTGGGGACCACCTGACCAGCCTCACTGCACTATCAAGATACATATAGTACTGACCTAGAATAACAAACAGATGAATTTTATGAGCTGCTGCCAAAGTTGCTTTAAAAAATCTATTATATTTCTGTTAGCTAGAAGAGTCTCTAAAAATATTGCCTCTTCACAGATCCTGCATTGAGAATGGTGAATTAGGAGGTGGTAAAATAAATGACAGTGTGAACCACCTATGGGGTAGCAACCTATCACTGATGGTGTGAGAGGAAACAACGTCTTCTCAGCAGAACTGGTGTCAGGATCTAGAAAATGAAGACAAATATGCAACAGAAACTGCAACTTGTGACTTCAACAGTTGCAAGTGATTCAGCCCAGGAACAGGCGGCAAGCAAACATTTTGCAGGTTATTTAAAATGCAAATTGTTCTATAAATGCAGCAGCTGGAGCACAGGTAACATCTGATGTAAATGAGTGATCTGCTTTAATCAAATGGTATGGTTAGAGAAAAAAGTAGAAGAAAAAAAATACTGCCTCTTTTTGTTTCTCTAAATGCTTCACATTTCCATCCCCATTACAGTTGTTCTCTAGGTTACTGGGGGAATGAAAAAGCAGGTTATTTTAATGGCACCTCAGTATAAAACCAATTCTCTAACCACCACATTAAAAATTAAACAGCTTTGCATCTTTAATGCATACTTTCCTTTTTAAAGAGGGAATCAACACTTGTGTGGCAGAATATGTTTTTGCTGCATCCAATGAGCAGCTGGAAAAAGATACAGGAAGCAGCAATGGAGAAAATACAGAATGAAAGAAAATACGTTAAAAAAATAAAAACCAGAGAAAGCAGCATTTGTCACTTACTGGCAGGAAGTGACAAATCCTCAAAAACCAAGAAGGGCAACAGGGAGGCCTAAATGTTGTGTGTAAGAAACTACAAATAACAACACATCTTTGAAAACACCATCATTTTACTTCCATTGGATTTGCCAGTTTCTCATAATGAACCCAGCTCATTGTTAGCAGTCTTTGTAGTTAAGCCAACAAAAAACATAGTATAACATTGATATGGTCTCAATCCTGTCAACCTCTGTGACAATCCTTCTGTGTCAATCCCTCTGGATCCAGGGGTGTACACATCAAGTCATAGGGCGTTGTTCACGCAATATTATTCCAGGCAGTGCTGAAATACACCTTACACCAAAAAGTAGCCCTTTCTGATTTGGACAAGTCACTGGAATCTCCTCCCTCCTCCCTGTGTCCCAAATGTCCTTCACTGGACTAACTTTTAAGTAGACACAGAAAAAGGTAGAGCAAAAAATTATACAGAAACTGGCACACAGAGTTGTTTTTGCTTGCAGCCTCTGGCCCCACAAGTTGAATCTACTTGCTCCTATGTGACTAAGCAAGTTTTCACTCCCACTCTCCTCATCAGGCAGGCATAGCCTGTATACTTGAGCCTCCCCAAGCACATGGTCTGCTTTATCTTAAGAGTCCCTGAGGAGCAAACATAAGAGGACATTGTGGTCCATTTTAGACTCAAACATGCACTGCAGTGCCTTATTTGTGCTGCAGCAGCAGAAGTCTCTCAGTGCATTCTGGAGCTTCCCTGATGGTGGTGTAGTTCTGTGCAGTAGTGTGAGAGTGCATCCAAAGTACCTACATCACCAGGGATGTATATGCCTACATCCTCGTTCCAGTCAATACAGGGTTGATTTGCAACCAGGCAAGCACACATTTTCAAAATGTACTCAGCCCTATGGAGACCAGAATTTCATTTTCCTTAATGCCTTACCTCAGGAAACAGACTGAGTAAAAAACAGCCCAGGGACTTTGACCACTTTCCAATATCTGCACTGTAAACTAGGGTCCTCAATTCCTCTCATTTAACACAGCAAAGCTACTCTGAATCCTGCAGGAAGCCTACTCTGTCCCAAAGGTCCAGCTTCCACCCCCATATCATCCCATGGGCACTTGGTTACCTCCCAAAGGAAGACGGTGGAATACTGACACATTTTTTTTTGCCTCACCTACTAATGAAAATCAAGAAACAGATAAAAGTGCATGGGGTAAAATTCTAACATGCAGCTGAAATGTAATGTGTGAAGCAGCGGGATGAGAAGTTTTGATGTCTTGGCAATATACCCAGAAGCTTTCCTGGAACTTTTCTGCCCTTGCAGTCAAAGATGCTTTGTCAAACAGGTGGGTACCCAAGGCGTTACCAGGATTCATTTAGGTGTGAGAACACGGGTATGATAAGCCAGGAACTTTCCGAACATCATCTTAAGGAGTAGATTAAGCACGTAAACCAGAGTCGCACACTTTGGCCACCGTGTCCTGGGTCTGGGAGAGCTGGGCAGGGTGTGGAGGAGGATGTTTTTTCCCAAATTCTTTAGTTCAGCTCGGCTCGGAGGTCTCTCCCTCCCTCCCTCCCCCTTACCTGAGCCGCCCACGATGGACCGCAGCAGACAGGTTCTCCGGGAGGAGGAGAAGGAGGAGATGTCGCTTTGGGAGCGGCCGCGGGGACCGGGCAAGGACCAGACGGGCAGCAGTGCTGCCCCGTTGCTCCCCGGCCTGTCAGCCATCGCCGACCGGGAGCGGAGAGTTGCAGGGAGGAGAGAAGAGGAGAGAGAGAGGCGGCGAGGGAGGGGACAGGGAAAGTTTGTAGAGGAAGAGCCGCCTCCCTCCTCTGACCGCCCCGCAGGGACGCCGTCGACCTTTTGGGTCTCTGGGAACATAAAATTTGTGTTTGCACAGGAGCAAAGCGAAGTGGAGGCGTAGGTGCGCAGATGCCCCCATTCCCCGGGGTGTCTTCATGCTCCTCGCTCCCGTCATTTCCAACTCTCGGGGAAAAAAAAAAAAAAGAGAGTCAGTTAAAAAGAGCCAAGCAAACCACATTGCCAGTTCTGTTTTGTGTAATAGGGTGCCCTCCCCCCTCCCCCCGCAAAACCAGGAGGTTGCACAAGGCATCGCACCCCTGCAAAAGAGCGAGGAGAGCGATGAGTCAAATATCTCCCCCGTCTTTCTTAAAGATTGGGTTGCACGCAAGAGGCTTTACTCCACTAACTCATGGAGGAAGGTACTCTCCTGCCTTTCAAATCAGTCACACAGACTTAAGCAGAAGCAAAATCAAGTTCTGTGCTTTCATTTTCTGGTATTTTACAGAAACACTTTTACAACAAGATGCATCTTTAAAAGGATATTTAATGTTTATACTGCTTTTTACAGGTAAATCATATTATATTCTACCTTGAATAAAATCCTTGCTGTCCTGAAGCCACAATGGCAAAGACAGACAGGACTGCACCCCATATTTTTAACGCATCCAGTGCTGCATCATCCAGCTATCTAACATGAAAGTTGCATTCAGGCTGTATTAAACTTCCACAACTACCAACTGCCACTCCCCAAGTCTGAATCAAAATCTATCAAGTCTGAAACGTGTCCATGTGAAATTCAGTTTCTGGTTTCTGCTTCCACCCAGGCAAGCAAGTGCCTTCCTCTCAATGACGAGTCTCACACAGCTCCCCAGGCACAGTGGTTTGCAGTCTTCCCAGCAGTCACACGATGCAGGCACCCTTCCCTTTGTCCAAGCAATCGATCCAGTACAGGAGTCTCGTATGTCAGCCATTAGTCAGGTCAAAAGGTCTCTTCTGCTCAGCATCTCCCAGAGAATTGCCTTCATTATTCCCTCTCCTTCCCTCTGCTGACAGACCAGCCTGCTCCTTCCTCAGCCACAGACCTTTCCCAGCAGGACTGTGCTATGAGAGGGAGAGGCAGGGGCTTCTCCTGGAAGGGCACAGCAGTGAGCTCCCTGCTTACAGACGCTCCCATGGGAGCCCAGAGGCTCCAGCGTCACACAGGCAGGCACACTGTACCCAGGCTTAGAGAGCTTTTTGCAGCTGCTGACACCAGTCTTGTGTTATTCACGAAATCTTACAATGTGCTATTTTTATTATTTACCCTGTGCAGCTTGCATCATTACAGATGTGATTGTACACTGAGGACTTTCCCTCAACTGGAGATTTCAGTGGCTGGGCATGTGTGGGCTAATGACATTTTCTGAACCTGTTTAAGCCTTAATTAGAAGTGTACTCACGGCTGCTATTTACTGTTTTCCACATTTATTTTTTTTTTAAGTTTAAAAGATGTGATTAACTTCACTATTGAAATATACAGTTCCTGCTCCAAACCTCATCGAAGTTGATGGCAGGTCAGTGAGCTTTGGGTCAGACACTTGAGCTTTTTTTTAAATAATTTTTCCTTCCAAACATTTTGAGCACCTGTAACTTTATTGTGCTATTCAGAATGTATGTTTGAAAATTCCCACATTAAGGAGGTGCTCAGTGTCTGCAATCCCTTGGTGTGATCAAAAAGGAGAACATGAAGAAACAGAAAGATAAACTAGAAAAGGTACCCTAGCAAGTGGTCAAGGCATCTAAAGATTCGAGGAGCAAAGTGACATCTAAAAGGGTGAAGGCAAAAGAAGACATAAAGTCGGTCAACGTTGAATGTAAAAGAGATATGAAGAGGCTCCTATTGTAATATCAAAGTGCTTTTGTAAATCAGAGAAATGTGAACAGTCAGTCAGAAAGAATAATACCATGGAAGTCACAATGGTTTTTACTTGCCTGTAACTTAATATATTCATCAATGTATATAAATGAAAATATTACAAAATCATACACATCCTATTTTCACAGCCCTTTAAACATTTTTTGAATTAGATATAACAACTGTGGTTAATAGCTCTGGAAACTGAAGCTCTGTTTCCATAGAACAGCAGTAAAGTATACATTCTTCTCAGCTGGAGAGAGATTAATTCAGTTGCCTCGTCATTCATTTTCAACTATTCTGATGACATTGCCAAAGACATTTCCATTTGTATTTGCTGATTAAACCAAATTATTTTACAAAGGCTGTCCCATGATGTCTAGGGGTTGAAGCAAAAATACAGAATTCGGGCATGAGGAAAGACTGGACGAGCACCAGCCCTGGCAACAAATTTGCTGGAAATTTTAACGTACATGCCTGCCACCCGTTATCCACATCACAAACGCCAAATTTCATCTACTGAATCGAGACCACTTCAGCACAGGCCATTCTAATGATCAAAGAAATATCTCCTTGAGAGGCTTTGAGGCACCTCTCTACCCTGGAAGCCACCATGTACAAGTCGGCTGGAAGGAGCTGCAGAGCGATGAACGCTACACGCTGTCCTTCCTGGGAAGGGCAGGGAAGCTGAGCCTGTGGACGGAAGCAGGCGGGAAGGGCAAAACCAGCAAGCTGCCGAGGCCGCCTTTGGAGCAGACTCTGGCTGCAGATCCAAGGCTCAGCCCTGGATCCGGCTGTAGATCCAACAGGCCCCGGCAGGAGCTTTCGAGCGAGCGCTGCGGGGAGGCCGGTGCTCCCAGGGGAGGAGCCGCGGGGGCCCGAGGGAAGTACGGCGGGATGTCGGCCGAGGCAGAAGCCAGTTACTTCATTTGCTTAAAACTATTAAATCCAGAGGGCAGTCTGTGATCGAGCAGGCAGATAAAGCGGCACCGATGGGGACAAGACCCCGGGCGGCGGGCAGGGAGAGGGAGGCGCACAGGGGCGGCGGTGCCGGCTGAGCGCCGGGCGGGGCGCAACCAGGGCCCGGCACCCGGGGCCGTGCGGACCGGCTGCACTCCGGCCGGCGGGCCACGGGCCCGGCGGGGCGGACGCTGGGGCGGGGACAGCCCGCCTAGCCCCGCCCGTGTCCCCCTTCCACCGGCCCGGCCCGGCCCGGCCGAGCAGCGCCGCGACCCCCGCCCTGCGGAGCCGCCTTTTTCCCGCGGCCGCGCCTCCGCCATGTCGCGGGAGCCCGGCCCCGCCGCGCTGCTGCCGCCGCTGCTGCTGCTGGGGCTGCCCGCGCTCCTGCCGGCGCGGCCCCGCTACGAGCCCACCTGGGGCTCGCTGGACGCCCGGCCGCTGCCCGCCTGGTTTGACGAGGCGAAGTTCGGCGTCTTCATCCACTGGGGCGTGTTCTCGGTGCCCAGCTTCGGCAGCGAGTGGTTCTGGTGAGCTGCGGCCAGCGGTGTCCGGTCGCACCGGAACAGCTGCCGCGGACGGGTCGTACCAGCGGTCCGAGGGGTTTGCTTGGAAAGCAGCTCCTAGGGCAGGCGGGGATGGGTGTGTCCACCCCGGTACAGCGGAGGTTTGGGTTAGAGCCCCTCTGCAGGCTGACCCTGGAGCTCAGGTGTGTGGGAAGAGGTTTGTGTCCGGCCAAGGCCAAGAACTCCATGGCGCCTTTTCGAAGGAAGCACAGTTTGATGTGTTTCTGGTGTGTCTGACCATCTGCCTGCTCCGACCTGAAACTTGAACACTTTGACTGACGAAACTGAATTAAGGAGAGATCTCACAGAGCTGAGAGATGTGATTTGCTGTTGGTGAAAGAGGTGGTTGGTTAAGTGGCAGGAGATCTCTCCAGGACCACCTTGAAGGGATGGATGAAGGGGTTCTACCCTGTGGGAACAGGCGTTGAGGATCTCCCATCCCCTGGAACAGCCTGGTACAGCTGCTGGAGCACTGCAGGGAGTGCAGGAGCCCATTGCTGCCCTTACTTAGCAAGGAGCCTGCCGTTTTCTTGTGCACATTTTGTGCTGTTGATGGTTTTCTTCTCCTTTATTATTACTATTGTTCAGGACTGCTTTCCACTTAAAAGAGTCCAAGGCTCTGATCCTTTAAGTAATTTTAGTTCAGAGGCTCAGTAAAACCTTTGTTTTGTGAGTGTTCACTGGTTCAGGTCCTTTGGCTGTAAGCATATTTCTGCTCTCATCTTTCCATGCTCTACCAAGTACTTCCTGTGTGACTTCAAGTGAGTCACATTATCATTTAAAATATGAAGATAGCAGCTCTGTGGCAGAGCTGTGGTGAACCTTAAATGCAATATTCACAAAACAAACCAATATAGATCTAAACAAACAACTGTTTTCTGACAATATTTGGTTTGTTCAGAGTTATATTCAAGGATTTCAGCAGTTTTTTAAGGTAGACTCCATTTACTAATAAATTACTTTTTGGGGGGGGTGATAGAGCCAGGTTTGGGTTCAAGCCTCAGTCTGAGTGCAGTGATCTGATAGTGGTGCACAGATTCAGGATCAAGCATTTGGTCTTCGTTGTTGTTCTAAAAAGACCTCAGAACTCTCTAATGTAGTTGATGAAGTTGCTTTTTATATTCCCGGAGTCTCTGATCCTTAGGCACGTGTGGGTGTAGAGCTGCTTCAGGCCTTCTAGCAGCATGTGCAGTCAGACGACTGAGGTCCTTTGTTAGCAGCTGCATGGCCTTGGTAAGGATGTTTCTAGAATCTAATCATGTCAGCATCGAAGTGCTCATGTTAGCAAACCACGTGACAAAGGAAGAGAAGCAAGGATGTTACCGTTTATTTATGCAATTACATACTTTGAAATCAGAGGTCAGTTGGGTTTTTTTTTTTGGGGGGTGTTCATTTGTTTTTGTTTGGTTATTTTCCCTTTGCCTCGTATTCCTTCCCCTCTTCCCCTGCCTTTACCCCTCCATTCTTTCAGTGAGAAAAGCTGTCTTGGCCTCTTTCTTCTGAGTTTTTTTTTCCCTGTTGGCTGTCAGGGGTTGTGTCAGTTTATGATGAAGTCTGGGAAGGTTACAACAATATCTAGACAGTTACTATGTCTTAAAGAACTGAGGTCAGAGTCCAGCTCATGATAGGAGAGAGAAACATACTTCAAACATTTAGATTCTGGCCTGTTTTATTCCTTCACTTACTATCTGTTTTCATGTATGTTCTGGCTAGAACAGGATCTTTGCTGCTTGGCTTCATTCACAGAAAGGTGAATGGTTCCAGACCCTTTTCTCTGTATGTATTAGCAGTCACATGGTATGTTGTTGTTAGAAGGCAGTAAGGCTGTTTATGCAGTAAGGACTGTTGTGTGGTGTTTCTGAAGCTCCTCTTTCATTGCTCAGTAGGGAAGGGAGCAAGTTGAAAATAAATATTGCTCTATTGGTGATATATGGTCTCTGCTCATGATGAGGGCAAGAGACCAACCTTGAACACAGAGCAGAGCTCCAAGCCCTGCTGTGGACTAGCCCTGTTGGAATAGAGACAATACCAGTCACTGTCTTGGGGAAGCACAGGATAGAAACTGTCCCTGGTTTTGCCAGATGGAAGGCAAAAAGAGATCATCAGCTTATTTTTCCTTCTAGTTGCTAAATCCAAGTGCCCTGGTAGGTGGACGTGTGCCTGCATGTCAGAGACTGTGACAGAGGTGCATTTTTAAGTGTGTGTCAGGTTTTTGTTGCAGGACATGGCTTCTAGTAGGGTGCCTTTGGTTCAGAGCCTCACCTGTGCAGTGGCTGTAGCACACTGGTCACAGCTCTCTCCTGCCCTGGGACTGTGGGCATCTGGTCAATCAACTGCATTTGGTTTAGAGGACTTGGGACTGTCAGAAAGGTAAAGCTGCTGGTCCACATGGGACTGTCAGAAAGGTAAAGCTGCTGGTCCACATGTTTGTAGGTGGGAGGAATTGCAATGTGGGTGGCAGAGCAGAGGTGCCTGATGGCTGAGGTGTGAGACCTGAGGAGGATGAGTCGTATTTTTTCAGAAAAAGGGCATTTCTCATGCCACATGGGCTGTTTACACAGTCTGTCTGTGCATGCTCTCTAGTATGGTTTTGGGATTTGGGTACTGATCAAGACTGTCATTTTTCCATTCTCAAAGTGCAGCCGCTTTTTTCATTGCTTCAAATGAAATCCTGGGACCTTTTCAAAGTGGAGTGCTTCGAAGATGTAGAGCATGAACAAATAGGATAGAGAAAAGCAAATCTTTGGTAATTAATACTGTTCTGGAGCAATTTTGTCCTATTGCTAGTGTCGTGTACTTCCAATGCCTCTGCCTTTCAGTGTTAACTCAAATAGCAGCTGATGATTTCAACTTTCTTTTCTTTGTCTAAAAATACATTAGCAGACATGTTTTGTTCTGTATTTTGTAGGTGGTACTGGCAGAAGGAAAAGAGAGAGCCCTATGTGAAATTTATGGAGGCCAATTACCCACCTGGCTTCCGTTATGAAGATTTTGGGCCACTGTTTACAGCAGAATTCTTTGATCCTAACCAGTGGGCAGATATTCTGAAGGCTTCAGGTGCAAAATATGTTGTCTTAACTTCAAAACATCATGAAGGTAAGTGGAAGCTTTGTGGATGTTAGTAATTGTTGCATTTCTGTCAACAGAAGAAAAAAGCAGGTGACTTTCCTGCTTGCTAAGATAGATAGAGAAAGTCAGGCAGGCTTACCTGTCCTACTGCAGCCAAAAAGGAAAAAAAACTACCCAAGAAATGTGCAGTCGTTTTCCGGACTCTTACACGGAAGCTGAGGTCATGGAGCTTGCATAGGAGGAACAATAAATTGTGCCACTGTTTTCTTGCTGTAGGTAAGACAGCCTGAAGTGGTGGTGGCAGCTGAGCTTCCTGCAGTAGCCATAGTGCAATTTATTGCTGAAAGAACCATAAAAGTGAATTCTGCACTCTTTAACATATGGAGAGCTGCTGTATGCAGGCACTTAACGAGCTCTGTAGGTTTCTGTAAGGAATTTAGGGGTATGTTCTGGGAGTCAACTTCAGAGTTAGGAAGGTTCACAACATATAGCTTTTCCTGATGTAGCTCATAGAAGCCAAAACCTTGAACCGGGTCTGTAACTTTACAGGGACAATTGATTTTTAGCACTGTAGTTGTAAGATGCTTTGCAGAGAAAAATAAAGAAAAAGAAAGTGGCTGGAAGGAAATCTGGTATCAAATAAAGTATAATAGGATGCAATATGACAAGTACAGCTAATGAATGTTCTTGGTCTTTGGGGAGATGTGGGTTCAAGACTGGCAACTTGTGACTTGTAAATTTTTATCTCAGCTCTGATACACATAAATTTTGATTTTGATGATGCCTGTGGTGAAATTCACAAGAATCTTCAAAAGAATAGTGATTTGTTTAGTCTGTCCTGTAGCCTTGGGCATGAATTTTTAGCTTGTTTGTCTAGTCGATACAATTGTGTATATTCAGTTCACAAAAATGTCACAAGATTTATTAGGCTGTGAGTCTAAAGCAGTTTGAAGATGAGAGCTTGTCTGGCAGTGGTCTGAGTCTGCAGTGCAGTAGTATTTTAAGTGCTTGTGCTAGGATTGCTGGATGTCTGAAATGTCAAATCCCTCCTGACTCCTGATATTTAATGTTGATATTTTAAAATCTGTTTCAGGAGTTTTTGCACTCTGCTTATATACATGTACTGAGTAGTTGATTGAGCTGCTATAAATACCAAGACAAATGAAAAGTGAACATTTGCATAAGAGGGAAACAGAGGAGAGAAGAGTCTTTGAATGCAAATGATAGCTTGTGCTTGCTGCAGCTGAGAGTTTTATCTTCCAGTAGTTGTGTATTTACAGTTCACATTGATACTTTCTTCAAAAACGTATATGCCTCAAAAGCTGCTGTATTTTTGGTTAATTTAATAGAATTATAGAATAGTTTGTGTTGGAAGGGGCCTTAAAGATCATCTAGTTAATTTAATTGGGACATATGAATGAAGTGAATAACTAAAGAGAGGGAATAATTATCCTAAGCAGTACAGAACTGCTTAGGATATGTGTATGTATAGAAAAATACATAAACATATCTGGCATGGTATTCTGATGTTATGACTATTATAATCTGTTTATGCACAATGATAGGCAGAGTTTATACCACAATAACAATATTATTACAAATATAATTTTTATTATTTTTTGCAACACACTTCCAAACCACTTTCCAGAAAGAGGAACTATAACTTCCCCTCTTCTTCTTCTCTTTCTTATCCTTCGATTTTTCTCTTTTCAGGCTTTACTTTGTGGGGGTCCAAATATTCTTGGAACTGGAATGCTGTTGATGTGGGACCGAAGCGGGATCTTGTTGCTGAACTAGCAGCATCTGTTAGAAACAGGACTGACTTGCATTTTGGGTTATACCATTCCCTGTTTGAATGGTTTAATCCTCTCTTCCTTGAGGATGCCACTAATGTCTTTAAGACAAGAAAGTTTCCAACCAGTAAATCATTACCAGAACTCTATGAAATTGTGACCAAGTACCAGCCAGAAATAATTTGGTCTGATGGGAATGGAAATGCTCCAGATACTTACTGGAACAGCACTGGTTTCTTGGCTTGGCTGTATAATGACAGGTACAAAATGATACTGCCTTAGCACCCTATCTAAAATTCTGCTCTCTGTCTAGTTTGTTTCACTTTATTTTATGGAACCTGTTACCTCTACTTTAGAGGACTTAACAAAATATTCGTTTTCCTGAAATACAGAATTCAGATCTTCCCTAGAATTATCAAAGCTTGCTTTAGAAAAAGACTGTTACATATTTTTGAAACACATTTGCAAATTAATCAGTTAAGGTGGTATTGGCTACTCTGCCTAATCACAGCCTTTCCTAAATATTTTCTGCTGCACAGGAACAGAATGGAAGGACAATTTGAGAATATGGGTACATTGTTTTCATTGTAGACTGAACATCTGGCACTGGATGTGAAATGCAGGTTGTTTTCTGGTAGAGCTCCTACAAAAGTCTGGAGCATATTTCTTAAGAAATACCGATCTGGACCTTTTACTAGGAAAGGATGAGAATAGAATTCCTGACATTGCACTTAATCTGTAAATGAGTAGTACAGAAGTCATCCAGAATGTTAGTGTCTGGGAGGGGCGTGTGTGGGAAGGGTTTATGCTGGCTGTGACTGTGTTTTACAGAACAAAAATAATAAAATTTCTCTGTTTCCAGCCCAGTCCGAGACACAGTTGTAACCAATGACCGCTGGGGAGTTGGCAGCATCTGCACCCACGGCGGCTACTACACCTGCAGTGACCGGTACAACCCCGGTCACCTCCTGCCTCACAAGTGGGAGAACTGTATGACCATCGACAGGAGGTCCTGGGGGTACCGCAGGGATGCGCAGCTCAGTGACTACCTCACCATCGAGGACTTGGTGAAGGTACAGTGGGGCAGAGGAGTTGCCTGCAACTTCCGATTCTCTCTCCTAGTTTTTATATTAAGCAGTGTGACATTTCTGTCGTGTACTTGTCTCTATCTAAAAAGTATTCTTTTAATTGAATAATGAGTTGATGAAATAATAAACCATTTTGTTCATTTGCAGCCTAACGCTGACAGGATGGAATGTCCTTGTAATTCTTACTAATTTTGTAGAACTTACTAAGGGAAAGGTTTTTCTAGTAGAAATTCAGTGAGTTTCTTAGAAGCCAGGTCCCCTATGAGTAACTGGCCGAGGATTGATCTGGACAGTCTCATAATTACCTTTTCCATTAAGTTTTTCTGGTAACTGCACCTTTAAGTTGATGAGAAGCAAACAGTTGCAGTTTCACAGCTCCTGGTTAGGAACTCTCCTGATTGAAGGCTACATCTTTTCCCCTTTACAGATAGTTTATGACTCCATAGGCATTTTACCTTGTAGTACTGTCCTTGCAAAAGACAATTACAAACTGAAGTAACCTCTTTTCAGAAGCAAAAGGTTTGAATTCATTCAGCAGCTTGTCTCCAGCTGTGTTTCTCTGACTTGTGCATCTCAGTCCATGATCTCTGGAGGGCAGTGTGGATGTGAACACAAATTTTACAGACTCTGTAGAAGGCTTCCTGGTGTTTTACAGATATGTCTGTAAAATAGGGAGAGCATCAAACAGAGGAAGAACAGAAGAAGTTGCTTCTCTAAGCTTCAGTAAAGATGAAGTGGCAATTGTTAACCTTACTCTACTTTGGTGCAAAGAAATCATCTGTCTGTTCTATCAGTAAAACCCTCATGACATTCTTGCAGCAGTCAAAATGTTAAAAATGTGTAGGATCTGATTCTAATGTAGATTCAGTGAGATATATTAGTGCAAGAACAGATTTTGGGCTTTTTTCTGATGTAAAGCTTGTCATCAGAGCTTTGTTTTACTGGAGCTTAAATTTTATTTTGACTGTTGGGATGACCCCCGTAAGTCTCAACATGCAGCAGTAACATAACTCATTTGGTTCATAGTTCTGAAGCAGCATGGCAGACTTTAGAAAGTACTTCAGATGTGTGATTTCATTAGTCGTAATCATATGCTCTGTGTGTTGAAAAACATTTCAGCAACTTGTAGAAACAGTGTCTTGTGGGGGAAATCTCTTGATGAATATCGGGCCCACTCACGATGGTCGCATCGCTGTTATATTCGAGGAGCGCCTGAGGCAGATGGGTGCTTGGCTGGAGGTCAATGGAGAGGCCATCTATGGAACAAAACCATGGAGAGCACAGAACGACTCGGTCACACCAGAAGTGTGGTAAGGTTACTGAATCAAAATGTAAAGCAGCACCAATGTATGTGAAACTTTGAAATTCTTAATGACTTGATGCTACAGAAGTCACCGTCTTAGTTTGTATGTGGTGAAGAAATTAATCCCTTTGTCAGTTTAAGTAACTGCACACAGAAGTATGTATAAAGCTGTAGGTAGAGACTGTAGTTTGGGAATGATGCTGAGGCTGAAGGGAAGACTGCAAACATTTCCTTAGTGATCTTGTGCTTCTTAGTGTAGTTGGCAACAGAAACAAAGAATATACAAATCTGTAAATATAAAATTGCTATGAAGTGTCTATCTGTAGAAAGGAATACTTGATGTCACTTGATGTTTAAAGAGAAAAAAGGGAGAGGAAGAAACTAGAAACAAGTCTAGCATATTCTGCATTTTTTTAAGGTAAAAATGCATGGGAAAATAACAGCAATTGTTTGGTCCCTAAATACAGCCGGTCTCTGGACTCCTCAGCCTTTGTGACTTGTAGCTGCTGTAATGCCTTAATGATCCATCAGGGTTTTGGTCTTGTCCCTCTTCTCTGTCTCAGTGGGCCTTTTTACTCCTGTTCCCAGTAAAATTTGGCCATCTGGCTCTAGCCGGGAGATGGTGAACTGCTGACTGTTTAGTAAAATGGCTTTCAAGAGCAATAAAAAGTTGTAACTAAATGAAGGAAGGAGGGGGGTATGTTTCGGAGATATGCCACAAGATTTCCAATGGCAATAGTGCAGATAGTATATGCTGAAAATAATATTTTCAAAAACTAGCTATACAAGGTGGAAGGTCTATTGTTGCACATACTTGTTAATTTTTTTTAGTCTGTATGTTGGTATATAGATGTGAATTAGCACGTTTTTCTGAATATAACCTACAATTCTCTGTTAAGGATTCCCCTTCTGCAAGTATCTCCTTCCTATATGGCTGAGCAGCAGAGAGTTACATGTGTACTAAAGTAACTACAGATGTTTACCTCTGAATTCAGTTAATAGTTTTAATTACCTCTAGTTTGTTGGAACACATTTTCAAGGAGCAGTACTTTATTAAAGGGTATAAATCATCTGAAAAGATGGTTATGTGTGTGAAAATGTAACTAATGCTGACTTTTCAAATCTCTTTTTCTAATCTTGAAACACTCTTATGTAGCACTTCAGAAAATTTACATGTAAAAACTGACATGCATTTCTGTTCCCCATTTCCAACCAGGTACACTTTCAGCCCTAAAGAAGGGACAGTCAATGCTGTCTTCCTTAACTGGCCAGTCTCTGGAATTCTGGAACTTGGTGAGCCACAGGCTAAGCTTGGAGAAACACAGGTAAAAGACAGCACAGACACACACACATACATGTACCCTTCCGTCTAGGATTTGTCATGTTCCATCATGTTTATTTAAGTTTCTGGCATCTTTAGGAATGCATAGCTCTTAGGACAGAGTACATTGGAAGAGATCCAGCAAAATATTTGTTTTAGTTCTCAGACCTCCTTGTTGTAGTGTTCCAGTGGGATGTTTCTTCTCCAACTAACCAAGTTAGACTGAGATGTTGCCGGGATATGTTTTAGCTTGCAAACTAAGAATCATGAAGAGGCCAAGTCGCAGGGAAAAAACTGTGCTGCTTTTCCTGTTTTCTGTGTAGACTCTAACTTGGCATGACTTTGCTTTATAAGTAGCTGTCCTCACTTTGGTGACTTTGGTGATATTGGAGTTGCTGTAGTGGTGCAGTTGTTTCAAGTTAAAGCCTTGCACAGAGGGAATGCACACAGAGGTTTCTGTTGGCCAGGGAGGCTAAAAATAAGTCAGTGTGACCCTAGATGTTCATCTTACACCAAGTGGAGGTCAGAAATTAAGGACACTGATGCCACACCTACTCTAGAAAGAAGTGTGTCCCAATGGAAGCAGAAGTTGGTATCAACTCTATGCATTTAAGAGGGAAATTCACTTTGGCTTAGCTCTGTTCTGGTCTCATGCACTTCATGTCCATTAGCTGCTGAAATGCATTAGAGCTGCTTCTGGTCTAGTTCCATATGAAAATAGTCTTAATAGGTGCCAAGATAGCTCTGTGATAAGGAAGAAAGAGTAATTTCAAAAGTAATGGAGATGCATCTTGACTTTTGGAGATGCAGCTAGACTCCATGTGCACAAGAGAGTACTGTTCCTCAGTGGTAGAGACTGGTCTTCAGCTGCTCCAGCATGCCACCAGCTGCCTAAGAAGGAGTGTCACCATAAACCTATTTGTGTGTTTTTAGTGGGAGGGCGTTATGCAGGTCAGCTTTTTTGAGGTACCTGGCTGCACTCTGTAAGAAACAGTGATACTCATTCAAGACTACAAGTTCCACCATGGGAAGTAGGCATTTCAGAAACAGGTGATACGGGTGTACTGTAGCACCTAGATCCCTGCTTAGACCTAAATCCCATCCCAAATACTTCTGAAAGGTGCTTGTTTACTTTCTACAGCCCTAAGTACTTCTCAAGACCCAACATGACTAGGTTTATTACTTGTACTTCCATTTCTACATTGCAAGTATTTTTCCATTACCTTTAATAATTATCACTCATTTGGTTGGTAAGTGGCATTTAAGGATAATTGGTTAGAAAGGTAGCTATAGATCAATATTTATTTTGTCCATATTGCAATTATATGCACTTTGAAAAGGCATTGTTCTAATTATAGTCTATGTTTCTATCTTAGGTAAAGCTGGCTGGCTACAAGGAACTGCTGAAATGGGTTGCACTGGGAGAAAAGGGACTGATTATAGCTCTACCTCAATTAACTCCTAAGCAATTGCCATGCCAGTGGGGCTGGACTTTACAACTGACTGCCATAAAATGAGCCATACTCTGCTGGAGCCCTGGCTAGCAGGAAATGCTGATGTTTTGCTGTTTCTCATCACTGTTTTTGAACTTACTTGCCTGTAAAAACACCAATAAATTCACTTTTTTTATGAAAGGTAGGCTGTTATAAAGGAATGGAACAAACTTCACAGGAAGTCTACCATGAGATAGTTGATCCTCTGCATATATTTTTGCTTCTCTGAACTTGTGCGAAAAACTGAGCAGCTACCTTGACCTCTCTACTCGTTTTAGTCCGTTTCTGGCCCAGTTATGTGAAGAATGGGGAGGGGGGAAGGGGGTGGTGTAGGGAGAAACAGGCAAAGCTCAAAAAACAAAGCTCAAGCCACTGTTCAGGTGCACGTAAGTCAGTTGTACACCCTCTTTAATGCAAGAACTCCAATTTCCACAAAACTGCACAGTAAAAGCTGAGTTTTGGAGAAAAGAATAAACTTTTTCCAGGTGTGTACAACAACTGGTAGCTAGCAGTTTCAACTGAGTAGGGTAACATGGGGAAGAACAGGCCTGTAATGGTTAGCAATTCCTCACAAATGCATGGAGGTAATGCATATGTACATCATCATTTCTCATCATGGAAGTCATCCATTTCACATGTTCCTACTCTTGAGTAATTCTATCCATTATTGGGACATAGGTAAACTGGGAAGGGTTTTTTTTCTGTTTTGTATAATTTTACATGGGTAAAGCTTGACTTTTGTTTACAGCCATTGTTTTTACACAGTTACCAGGGTGCCTTCTGCAGACTATTAAACAAAGCATATACTTCAATAACTTAACTCTTGAAAAAAGAGAAATAATCAGGAGTTGCTAGGGATCTTCAGCTTTGGCAAGGACAACATTTTAAGCAGAGGATAGACTGCATCCAACTTGAAAAATTTCCAAATTCATCATGTGTCACCATTTCTAGGGATAGACACACAATGTGAATTTTGCAAAGAGGAGGAGATAAAGCACAACAAAAGGCATTAGTTGTTTCTGCTTCAGTGTAGAGATTTAAGGTTTATTTTTCCTGACTAATGTTGCTGAGTGCAAAATTATTACTATGTAAGTTAAATTTATTCTTTCAACTATGTCAGAATTTTGAGTGGTGCGCCAAATTTGGTTATTCCCTTTCCTGCTAGTAATGTTAATACACGCACAAATTTTACATTAAAATATTTTATTACAATACAGACAATTGGGCTCAAAATTAATACAAATTAAGATAAAATATTTACAAGGTAATGTGTACAGTGTAGCTGTTTGAACAGTATAAACAAGAGAACATCTAAAAACCCACATTCCTTTAGTATTAAGTAACAGAGAGCATGCCCCCAGCTCATTCAAGAGGAACGTGCATCTGTTGGCAAAGGCCTTCTGAAGAACAAGAGACTTTGGAATAATGTTTGTAAAGTTAAGTGAAATACATTTCCTTTATAAAAAGCAAAATTTGAGGGGAGAAGAAGCAAAAAGCATTACTTCATTCTACTACTCTGTGCTATTCTTAGATCACTATCATTAGTTCTTTTCAAAACTTACACACTCCAGGGCAAACAAATGGGTTTTTTAGTAACCTGCTGTAATACTGCCACCAGATGCCTTTTAGATGCAATAAAAATAATCAAATTAAATACAGAGGAATTTAACGACTTTTTTAATAGAAAAGTCTTTACATACAATGATTCTTTCAACAAGAATACTTTTAATGGGTGCTTGAAACATAATTCTATTAGAAAAAATATGGGCTCACTCCCACTTTTCTCAGAGTGTTCTTTCTGCTGGTCTGCCACTCCTACACCACTAAAAAATTAACCCAAGTCTCACCAGTAGTTGCAAGGGATTTGTTATAAATACACCATCTATTCCTAAAAGTGTGCGAGTCATTTCTCCAGTTGCTGAGGGGTACTAAAAGCTTCATAAACATTAGCAGCAAAATCTTTCACTTGTTCCATCATCAACAGGTCCTGGAAGAAATGTAAAAAATAAATTTGCTTAATTGTTGAACACATCCAACACCATTCTGGTTTTGCTGCAGTACACAATTCATCATGAGAAAAACACCTGGTGCCTCCACAGACACATTACTCAAATTTCTTGCTTTAGAAAGGTTTGTGGGCAGAACTGCAAGTCGAACCAAGTTAAAAGACCTGTCTGTGCATCTGCGCAGTTCAACAGAAGGAAGAGGTTCTAGAAAAACAGCATATTTTTGGAAGATATAAATATACAAAAAGCTTTTTATGCCAATTGTTTCCCATTTTTTAAAAGCCAGTGAAAGTAAAAAGAATGAATTTATTAAAAAGAAATATACAACATTAATTTTGAAATTTTACTTGGAATATTGTAAATAAGGAAGATTCTTACCTGAACAAAGTGACTGGGCGTTTCACTGCATACTGAATGGATCTGCCCATTTATTATTGGAATTATCTTGGCTAAAGGAAGACTGACACTGGAAAGACTAGAAAAAACCAAGAAATATTGACCTAGAACTGCTCTGACATTGGTAAAACCACTAAACTGTGATTATTAGAATTCTAAGTAATTACTACTTAAAAAGTAAGAATTGCAAGACAGCAAACTAAAACGTACAGATGAAGGGGGTTTTTTTTCCCTGTCAAGCCTTTCATTTAATATAGAGGAGTACCAAAGCTAATTTCAGTTGGTCTTCCTATTACACAGCGTTTCATACTTGCTTCTCATGCGAGCGAATTATGGTTTAGCCAGAACCTTTACATGTGTGCATATGTAGACAGGTGATAGAAGTGCCAGTCTGCAGTCTCACACTATTTCAAACTAAACCAGGCTTAAGACAGACAACCAAACTACACTCTTTGGGGTATTTTAAGTGATGTAAATAGTATATATTTAAATAAAAATAAGACCCTCTGAAAGCCATTAGTTACTAAAATAAACATACATAAAACATTCAAGGTTTTAATTTTAATACTTGAGAAATAATATTTCAAGGATTTGAACGCAGCTTTTGAATTTGTAACAGTCTCACCTCACTGTTTAAAACCAAAGCTAACTTCGAAATAAAAGCTATTTTTAAGCTGTCTTCTAGGAATATGTAGAAAATCCTGAGTGTTACTATATTTTATCAGCACACCAGGAAAGAACCTAGAGCTCTGTGGATGCTTTGGCTCCCTGTATTTGGAGGATCACAGCAATGCCCACCCAGCTTCCTTGAAAACCAGAGTGCCAGAGACTGGGGCGCACAGGGCTCGCGAGCTGCAGGGGAAGGCTCTTCCTCATGGCCTCACAGGGAGGTAGGTACTGCAGCACATCTGCCAGTAATCACCACCAGTGGGGTAAACCCTCCCTAGGCCAAAAGGCAGTCTGCCAGTACAGTGTTCAGGCAAACAGTGGAAGGTACAGGTCATCTGATTTCTACTTCTAGATCTGCAAGTAATGGTGGGAAAGATACCTCACCTATACTCTTGCATGTTTCTTTCCACCCATGAAATCCTCCTAGCTGTCTACCTGAACAAAACAAGGAGAATGCAGTGATTCTTGAAGAGCAAGAAGCAGAATAATACTTCCAGCATGAGAACTTCAAGAAGGCAGGAAAATCAATAGGCTTTCTGGAATTCACTATGAACGCAAAACACTAGTGACATGAGAACCACAACAGAAGGAAATATTTACCTATTTACAGAGCCATTCTGAGAGAGGTCCTTTTCAGTAGGTCTAAAAAACTCTGCCATATTGTCCAGCAGTCGACTGAATCCTCTGTTTAAACACGTGCTCAAAACCGTACTGAAGTCTGGACTGAAAATAAATAATAATAATTATGATGATAATAATAATAATAACAATAATAATAATAAAAGGATTGACTCCTGGGGTTTATGTTTTGCAACTAAAAAACCTTGCAAGTGTTCAGTGCCTCAGATGTGCCTCCCCTAAGGGGGCATGTACAACCCAGATAAATGCCATTAGTATTGCCACCTCACCAAAGACCAGCTCCTTCAACAACCCAGACTCTACCCTAAAACAGAGTTAAGTCTAAAGCATTTCTCACTTCTATTTCTTACTAAGTAATAACATAGAAGGGACTTACCCTTAAAATGCCCCAGATCCCTAGCAGCTAAATGGTAAGAATAGTTCAGCATTTGTCTCAATTCCCTCATATCCTGTGTTTATTCTAGAAGCCTCACTTTGATAGCTTTCTCTGGTAAAAGTACACATACAACCACTCTCAAAACCATGCACTAAAAATAAATTCCAGTAAGCCAATACTGGTGTTCACTTTATCAAATCAAGTAAATCCAATAAAATTACTCTCAATTTATCCTGCTTTGGCAGAAAAGAAGTACTCTTCTGTTCCTGCACAACTACAGAACAGGTGAGGAACAGATAAGAGATCTGAGTGGGAAGGACATCCTGGTTTATCTCATTAAGGCAGGATTATTTCTTACAAATAAGTTTCAGAGTTCCCAGATTTTTGAAAATCCCAGCCTACAATTACTGAACATAAAAATTTAATGCAGAACACTCACATTTCACAAATGAAAAGTTGACAGCTTTTTATATGAAAGTAATTGTCTTACATAAACAATAGTTGTGAGGAGTTTAATGTGAATACAAGTTATTTCTCTATACCTTTCTAGCATATCTCTAGTTTCATTCAGTAATTTAATTGTAGCAATATCTCTTTCTGTGAGTCCACAAGCCTAGAAAAAGCAAAGATGGACACTGTTTAGTAAGTTTAATCAGCAACCATGAGGATAAGAGTAGAAATAAAAAAGTTGCGTATCACAGAATGAAGTCAAGATGTACAAGTCAAATCTAAAAGAAAATATTGTCATAAATCAGATTCTTTATAATTTGTGTTTTAAATCGTCACTGTAGGATTTTTTTTTTAACTAAAAACAATACTAGCAGGAAGTACCAGACTAATTGGGCAAGGCATTTTTCCACTTTTGACCTTCAAAATTGAAATAAACCCAGCATATCAGCTTAAGCTAAAGTGGTAAGTACAGCAGTCAAACGCTGAAGCCCGTGTCTCATCTTTACATGAGTGTAAAAGCAAGTGAAGAGTGAGTTTTCTCCAACCTGTGGTGAGGGTGGAGACAAACACCTTCACAAAATTTAGGAAATTAATATTACAGTTGCGATTAGATACACCCTTCTCTTGGCTTCCTGTTCATTTTCCAGCCCAAAGCAACAAAGGACCGCAGCACACCATCAACCCGTGCTTCAGCCAAGATGCTACAATGCGCCATGAACTTTGCTGGTACAGCAGTGCAAGCTATACAATGTAGCTTAGGGCTGAGTTAAGCTGCACTGTGTCACAACTTCGGCCACAGGCTAAAAGCAGTAACTGGGCAGTGTTTCTGAACACAAAGCTGATGTTCTGAGGATGACACTTGTTTTCAGTCAAATCTGAAGAAAATGTAACTTTGCCTAAATTAAAGAGATAAGGACACTTTAATAAATGGTGGAGCCTCTTCCATCATAAATCAAGACACAGACACCGTGGCACACTAGAGGACTATTACGCACCTTTCCCTCACCCCCAAAAAGAAACAAAAATGCAGAATGAAAAAAGGTAGATGAAAGAAACTGAAACAAGTACCTGGCTAGCCAAGGGATTTTCTTCATCTGGCATCAGATAATGACATAAGGGAGAGTAAGATGCAATCTGATCTGAATCTTTATGTTCCACTACTTTCCTGATATCTTTAAGTTTCTGTTCCAGGTCCAGAAGAGACAGGGTGTGCTTAAGGGAAATACTGGAAAGGAAAAAGGCTAGAGTGTTGATTGCAAAATGAATATTGATTCTTTCTCTTCCTACCAATAACGTTCAGAAGTAACAGGACCCCAGTCTACTGCCTTGGTTTGCACTGGCACACACAGCCTGCTATAATAAATACATGGTTTTGAAAAAGTCGATATATCCCCTTTTTTATTTATTCTCATAAAACTCATTGCTTTGGGAACAGTCATCACAATAAAACTTAAAAGCTAACCACAGAGAAACACGGGCTCTTACCTTCCAAAAACTTTATGCACAGCTTGTTTAACAATAGTTATTAACTCAGTCAGTCCTAGAAGGAAGAAAGTGTCAAAGTTATTCTAATGATTTGTTCAAGTCTAGAAAAAAGTAGAATTTTGTAAGTGTAGTTAGCTCACAATAAGCACCATACCATCTCCTAAAAGGTGCTGAATGCTCGATAAATATTGCTGCTGAACTTCAGGGGGAGCTAATGGTGTCTGCAGGGAAAAAAACAACAGTTCTGTAACATGTCAACAATAGAGAACAATGCAGAAATCATTTCAAACCAGGTGCCATCAATTTCCTTAATCTTTATAATACCCTGCAGCAGATGGATTCCCCCATTCTGGTGCAACTAGCTTCTGACTGTTCCTGCTGTCAACCCCTGGATCTTTCATAAGTCCTCTTGCATTATTTTCTTCAGTCCCATACAGATCTCTCTTCCATCTTCAGTGGCACAGAAAACTCTTTCATTTTCATTTATATACAGGTCAGTCTCTTAAAAACCTGCATTGTACGTGCAAATAGACCCTCCACCATCCCAGAAATCAAAACTAGTGGAGTATGTTATTTATGCTGAAACCTAATAAAAGCTTATCTGACAGAAAAGAAGCCTTCAGTAACTGAGAGACAGGATCTCAATTTACTCCAGTGGAGTGCCTCAGATTGGCCCTGTCAACCCACTTCTGTATTGAAAAAAATAACAGAAAGGAAACATGTTTCCAGTCCAAACTCATCTTGCCCTTCTAAAAAAGATTTTTCAGGTTTTACAAAATGAAGCATGACCTTAGTCAACCCTGGCCTCCCTAATTAAAGGTTTTCTCAGACCTGCCTTGACATGCTGTTCTTTGACTCTCAGCAGGAGCTATCACAGGGGGGCATATGAGAACTAATCAAAGTTTGTATCCATTATTTTTAGACAAGCCGTCCAACAATTTGCAGATCTCACTCTCTGCAATGGGTACTTGCTTACTGTGGGATCGATCTGTTTTTATTGAGCAGTGATAGATATCCTACATAAACAAAAAACAAGTCTTCTACCTTGCTTGCCCCCACCAACAGACATTTAGATGGCCTTTTGGAGTTAAACAAAATAGTCAAAATTTCAAAGACATCTATTAAACTGCGGGAATTAATGTCTGTGCTAGAAATACCTAAGCATTTATATAAATTTGCATACATATCTTGGATCATTCAAACAGTATTACCGTTCCACAAAAAAATTAAAGCATAGAAACCATGTCATGTTGGTGTTTAGACATGATTAAGCAAGAGAAATGCAGACAAAAAGCATTCTTCAATATGGCTAGTATTCAGTTAAGCAACAGCATCACCAAATCATCCAAATTTAGAGGGTATTAAAAAGACATCAATATATCTTACTTGCAGTAATGCTTCCACATTTCCCACTCTTGTAAGAACTCTCAGTTTCATTCTGATACTCCTAAGCTATGCCCTTTTTATCTCTCACCAAATAATCCTTTCACTTCCTAGAAGTTATACCTTTGAAACAAACCAAGAAACTTACTGTGCCATTTTTACAGAGTGCAGCATTATCCAGGTAGATGTAACCACCAATAATATTCAACTGGACTCGCAAGAGAACTACCAGCATACAGGTACTATACACAGCTACAATGCTCCTTGTGAAACCTTGAAAAGAGAAAACAACTTCAAGGTCAAAGAAATAAGGGCGAGTCAAGGAGAGAGCGTGCTCTCCAAGACTCAAGAAGTGCTGATGATTTTTAAATACACAGTCACATTTCTCTCACTGGTTGTCATAACACATATTTTCACAATACATACCCAATATGGTCATGAGTCTAATGTGCTGGAGCTACATCTAGAGTATCCCATATGAAGTCCTGTATTAATATAATTTTGCACACTACTCAAGTTATTTTGAGAAAAATAAAAATTATACAACTTGCTTCAGAAGAAAAATATTTACTGTCAAATGCTTTTTCTTCATTAGAAATACACAGTCTATGGTAGCCCTCATCACGCAATTAAGACACAGAAGGCACAACAGCAGCTTGAGAAAAAGTTACCTAAGGCAGGAGCAGCTAGGATCTAGTGAAAGAAAATTAAAATAACATCAGCTACCAGCCAGAAGGCTAGGAGGATGTGCAGAAGAAGTGACATGAATAAATATGGATGAGTGCAAAGACACAGAAAGAAAGGAGTCAGATCAAAAGTAGGATCTGTAGGATCTGTAAAGGCCTTGTGAAAAGGAGAAACAAAACCAAAAGCTGTGGTATTTCACAGCATAATTATCTGACTCCACTATTTTTTCTTCCCTTCCACTGCTTCCATCAGACAATAAAAAAAAAAGATGAACCAAAAGGTTCATGATCACTGGTATGGTGGTTCTCTCCAACAGGCTCAAGAAGAGGAAACCACTGACCATGTAAGGGCTGGCCTACATTTCTGATTAACATTTTCCATTAGGTTCAGCGTAGAATTTCAGAAAAACTAGTTTGAGTTTTCTGTGATGACACAGAAAAGTCTCACAAAGTTTTCTTGAGCAGAGTAACATGAAGGGCAATAACATTCTTCACCTTGGTGTCCAAGCTTCTAACTTCCCTTGGGGCTAAGAAAAGTTCCATCATGAGAAGCCTTTGGGAGGAGGGGCAGGGAGGAGGTTTGCCATGTAGTGTGTTACACTGTTTTCATACCTACTGAAACAACAACCCAGTTTAAAGTGTGCCTTTTAAATGGTGTGAAAGACATTTTAGATTTAAGCTAAATAATTATGCAGATGTAATCTCTCATTTCCACTTACTTATTATCTTTAAATCCTCCCATATTTCTAACTTGTTTGCTGGCCTGTGGGAAAAATAAATGGAAATATTAAACACTAAGAAGTATATTTTCCTTGGAAATTAATAAATATGCTAAATGAAATAACAGTGCTCTAAGGCAAGCTCATTTAGCTACCACAGTTATTCAGATCAAATTCAGGTCTATATCCATTTGCCTCATTCAAGAAGGCACTATATAAACAACACACAAAAAAAGATATCCCAAATGTAATGTATAAATGTAGCATTTAGTCATGTCAATTACGCACTTATATGATCAATTCTGAACTACTACAAAAAGCAACCAGAAAAAGCCCACTGATGGCACAAAGTGGTCTTTTCTGGGGCCTTGATTCTCTATATATTTAAAGCAAACTCAGTTCAGCAGGGCTTCCTCTATCTGCCTGTGCATAATAAGTGCAGGATCACCCTAATTTCTTGCAAGATTTACCATTGCCTGGCATGGGTTTAAAGTTTATATTTGATCATCAAAAAACAAAGAGATCATGACCATCCGTGGAAAAGAAATCTTGCGCCACCCACACAAACGTATGCTAATCTCTTTTCTTTGGTTAAGGTTCACTTTTTGACCTGACCAATACCTAAAATTTTATATATTCTGCAGTCAAAATAGCAAGACTGTAGATTGTGCAGACACACCTGAACTGCCTAAGGTACATGTCATATTTGTAACTACTATCCAGAGGTAATCTTAGCAAGCAGCAGTAGCAGGGATAAGAGCCAGCTAATCATCCAAAACTTTCATCAGCCATTCTCACCTGTTAAGCACTGTCAGTAAAGAATGGTTACTGTGTATCTATCGTGGAAGATATATATTGTAAAAGTCACTTAGGGAAACATTTGATAATTTCTTAGCATCAGAATTAACATTTAAATATTTAGGACTGAGAGTTCAAATTAACCTAGACTTTACAGTAACCTAGTTTACAAAAAGAAAAATATGCTTTTCACCAGAAATCATTTCTCTTTACAGGCACAACATCTGCACTGTGGCATCAGTTCAAACCTTATATCACTTACATAAACAATGTATTTTTAATTTCACTGCTATCAAATAATGCAGGTGAACTGGTATAATAAACTATTAAGTCTACAACTCCAAATAATAAGACAGGTTATATAAACGATAGCTGGAAGAGACACAATGATCCATGGCACAAAAAAACAATTTACACGCTTCTCTTTTTGCAAGCTATTATATGCAAATTTTGTGAGGGTTTGAAAAATTAGGCCTGAGTAAAACCACAACAGTGAGAAAAATAACACATCTTCAGGGACATTAAGACAGGTAAATCTCCATATCTGCTCTTTTGTATATTCAACAACAAAGGCACTCAGAGCTCTGGAGCCATTTGATTGAGCTTCTCAAATGGAAGTGGAAAGAAGAAATCTATACCTCCCTGCATAGCATAAGAATGCAGAGCTTCTTCAAAGAATCACTTCAAAGTGGAGTGAGCCTTGCTGGCTGATTCCACCATCTGTGCCTTCCCAACCCCTTCCCTATGTTTTCATGGGTAAGTTCAAGCATCTAGTTAAAACTAGAAGTGTAAGTCAAAATTGGAAGCACTGAGACACAAACTCCACTCTAAGATGCACTCTAAATGAACATCCATGCTTACAGAATATTTCATGTAACCACCATTTAAAAAAATATTTGTTTTCAAAAATGCATAATAACAAAAAAGTCTAATATCTATTTTCACTGGGATTGTTGGAATTCAGAGGTGTGTCAATGTACCCATAAACTGCTTCAGCTAGTCAAACAAGTTAGAGAAACTAGGTATATTTTGATAAAAGAATGCTTGCTACAGAGAACAAACTAAGGCATTATATTTCTTCACCACTGAATAAAGGATTACAAACTGTTGTAGACTATTTTGCTGCACAGTCCAGATGACATATCTGGTGATCCACAAGCTCTTTTGTTCATTCAGTCTATTTTTTTTCTTGAGTAAGACTCTTATTATGATAAACACATTTATTCCATTAAAATTAATTTTTCCTAATTTCTTGTTGTTTGGGGTAAATAATATTCAATTACAGTTCCAAATTCTCAGATAATTTATTATAAAAACATTGTTCAGGCTGCAATTCCCCCTTTAAATATCTCATTCTGTTGCCCTGTTGTGGAAGTTTTTTGACTGAAAAAAGTGATTGAATTGGTAACCTATTAAATGCTGGACAGCTGAAGTTATAGCTACATAGAAAAACTAGTGGAAGGTAAACTAGAAAGACAGTCTCGAGTGAGTCAGAAGCCCTGTGTTAACTGCCTACATAACACTTTTACTCTGTGCCAGATGACAAGCAGTTTATGTTTAAGGTATGCTATTATGCCCTTTATGTATTTAAAAACAGACAATTTATTCCTGCAGCAATAAGGAAATCCAGGGGTTTTTTTCTGACAGGGCAGCATTTCTCTTAATGTACGACGTGCCCCTATTTGTTCTACTTCAAAAAAAAAAAAAGGGGGGAAGAAAATTACTTCTCTTTGCTTACATCCATTTCCAATCTCATCTTGGATACTTTCCACTTCTACTCACTTCTGAACTTGATAAGATTACAAAAACATCTTTACAAACACAACATCGACAACTCACTCAAGATATCCTGTCCTGTTCAAGAGAAGACTAGATCCTCTAAGTACTTTTATCTATGTATCTTAAAAGCATTCCAACAAAAACCATGCCTCTCACTGCAACATCTTAAAGGAAGAATAAATTCTTGTAATGTTTGCAAAACGCCAGCCATACCTATCAAAACACATCTAACACGACGTAGAATATTCACAGTGATTTTGAAAGACTTTAAGACTAGTGATTTCATGGGGCAGAGAACCAAAATCCTGCATGCTCTCTACATAATATAATTTGACAAAAACTTGTGATCAAAACAAATGCAGTTTAACACAATTAAAATAGTCTTACCTGTTTTTAAGAAGAGATGTGAGACTCTCAGAATTTAACTGATGCATTAAGGCATCCCTCAATGTTGGAAGCATTGACAGTACTGTTGTTAAAAGAAAAAAAAAAGCAAACAAACAAAACCCATCAACATAAAAAAACTCCAAACATCATAAACCTATCCCCACCTCACACTATTGGCTCTAGCTGCAAATGTCCACTCACATCCTACATATACATCATCCTGCCTCCAACTCCCCAAAAGAAAATCTGGTGAAAATCTACATTGCTGCATTTCTCCAAGCAAGAAGAAAAGTATCTGAGGTTTGTTTTTTTCCAACAAGAGAACCAGAGAAAGGTATGTTTCAAATGAAAGAAACCTGATGTGAAAAAAATCCTTTACTTTCAGAACAATGTCCGATCTGCTGTCACATGATGGGAACAGGAAACAGAAAACATAATAGACACTAAGAACAAAGTATGAAACATCTCGTCAGGAATGCATGCTGCCAGAGAGAAGATACTTCGCACAAAGAAGGGCATAGAAAAACTTAGCTCTTGCAGCAAAATCAATCCCAGCAGTACAAATCAGAAAAGATGAAAATGGAATACCAACTGGTCAGGGTAAACAAAGTGCACAGAAAGCACTTACAGCCACCCGAGAAGCCATTAAAAATTTCAACAGAAAAAGAAAATGCTGTCCAATTTGTTTTATAAAAATAGCCTGCACTTACAAGAACGACAAGGACCTTGCTAAACTCCACTCTGCCATCTCCTCTCCAAAAATCCTAAGATTGGTGCTGTAAGAAAAATGCTTTTGTTTTTTGCTCCCCACCTAGTCAGGTACCTTTTAACTGTGTAGGAAACTAATGGGCTGATGTGCCTCTTATTTGTAAATAACATTTACCCACAAGTTCTCCATGCAGCTATAACATGCTATAACAATGTGCTATAATGAATACAATCATCCTGCTGTAAATTCAGTATTGTTTGAATCTGGATGTTGCTTCATACCTCAGTACCACATGCAGTTTAAGGAAAAAGGATCTTGACATGAAAAAAAATTGTAACCTGCATGTATACTTGTATGATTATAGATGGATAAGGGTTCAGATGTCCCCCAAAACCCCTTCAATCCTCTGTTCTTCAAAGTCTTTTTATTATGCAAAACAACTCTATTTATGCAGCACTACTGAAGATTTTGAATTCACCTACATTTCTATTTTTCTTCTATCCTGACAATATGTAGTATGTACCCCCAAGTAATCCTACCTATCAAGAACAGCAGCTATTTCCTTTTCTTACCTGTCATATTGCATGTCCTCTGATTACTTTCAAAATGATATTGCCTTCGTGCTTGGGCAATGTATTCAGCTGCCTCTCGTTCTTGGATTTCTCTGATTTTCTTCTGCCCATATTTTCCCAGTAAATAGACTCCTACAGAAAAATACTCATATTAAAAGGTGCTTCAAAAAAGTGAGAAAGGTCCCTTCAGCCCTTTTCTTTGATTTTAAACCATAAGAGTGCATAGTGGGGTTTTTTTGGATATGTGGGTCTTGGGTATTTTAATAATGATCGACAAAGTAATATCAGAAATAATGTTTTCAAAATTAATTAAAATTTCAGGGGTAATGACTTGAAGCAGTATAAGAAACTTTGCCAAGAAGAGATATCTTGCCATTCACATAAGACGTTTCTGGTACTACTGCAAAGTGAACAACTATACTGAAGAGACTGAAACAAAAAAGAAAAAAAAATGTAGGGTAACAAAAAAAGAATAGAGGAAAAAACAAGAATGCATAGGTCCGGAGATTAAAAATTATCACGAGGGAGAGATAAAACTCAACTCTTAAGAATCACATAGGAGAAAAACGCTACAGACCAACACTTCCTTCATTTGGTCCTGAAACTTCTGTAGGAAGCACCTTAGCTCCAACGGGGCCTGACTGTTGCTCTTCTTTTTTACCAGGTTCCTAGTTTCCAACTTCACTCTTGAGGACCTGACCATCCCTTATCACTTTCACTATAAATCTCCACTTCCACAAAAACCAACTAAAAATTTTCACTCTACATTATCTCCTCTCCCAACATACATCCCCTTGAAGTTTTCCCCAACTACTTGTCCCACACCACCAGAGGTTCGGAGATCTGTCCAGGCTGCCCACAGCCCTCTTCTCATCCTTCCTCATCTTTGCCCCACTTTCCAAGTTATTTCTCAAGATACAACTAGATCTTCCAGGCTTATCCTCAGCACCTTTGCCCACTGTAAGCTGCTTTGCATTGATTTCTGACCTCCACCTGGGGCTTCTTACAACACTTTCTGTGTATTCAGTTCATCTGCTGCCTCCTGTATGCACTGACAGCAGCAGTTACCTATGTAGGTGTAAAAAGCGCTTCCCATGGTCTCTCATGAGAGAAGTGGAGGGGGGACAGAGACTAGGGAGGAACCAACACAAGCAGAAAAGACTATTGTACAAGTTGATCATCTTCTGTCTGCTTTATAGCAATTCTCTTAAGTACTGAAACTCCTCTACAGAGAGTCAGCTCCAGATCTGTCAGGTCAGTAATGATACACAGAAGAAACCTGAATAACAAATCCAGTCTTTACTTATTTTTTTCCACAAAGTACTTTCTAAACACACAGTCACAAAGTTTTCTTCAATTTTCACATTTAGAAGTTAATATTTGAACATTCAAACAGTTGAATACTAAAAGGTTCAAAATTAATTTTATAAACCAAATCTACCAAACCTAAAAAAATAATAATAAAACAAACAAACAAACAAACAAAAGCAAAAACAAAAACAAACAAACAAACAAAAAACCACAAGCCCAAACTCCCCAAGATTTTGAATTCAGCTACATTTTTTAGGTCATCAAAACCTTTCAAAATGTTCTCCAAAACTATCATCAGTATTTCAAAAGGCTTTTCAACTTTGTCCTCCAATGTTCATGGTTGCAAAAAAATCCAGCTACTCATACTGGCATTATGTTTCCTAATAGGAAATTACAAGCCAGACCAGTTTAGAACAACCACAGTCATTTCCATTTATTTCCCAAAAGCCTCATAAAATAGAAATTGATAAGTCTCTCTCTTGCTTCAGTGTTTAGGCAGACTGACCATTTATCACGTGGGATATTCACTCCATCAGATGCAAACTTTAATATTATGGGTCCATTTGCAAAAAATGCTATTTGACCAGTAAATTGTTAACCAATATGAGACTTCATAAATAACAATCAGATTATTTTTCTCTAAAAAATTACCAATTCCTGCCAAGAATATCTATTTAGAACACAACTGCCAGGGTACTGATTTTTTTTCAGCTAACATACTGAAATAGAAACAATTTTTTAGCATTAGCAAATGATTTTTGAACACACGATTTTTCCAATCATTTTACCCCACCACATTTTTCACATTACATTAACACAGAGTCATCTGTCTAAATGACTACTTTTGCTTACTTTCCCCCACCCCAAAACAAATCCTTTTACCTCCAGGTTTTGTGGCAGAAAAGTCAGAAGTATAAAAAAAGACCCTTCCTGAATATAGACAGGACATAGGTAGACATGCAAACAGTTCAAGAAGAATCATATGCATACCCTTGAGTGATATGCTGGAGCAGTAGCTTTAAGATTTAGACAGCTAATTTCTTAATACTTGATTGTTAAAGCTGAGTGACTACTCTGTACTAAGAACTGCTGTGACTCGTAAGGGTACAAAGTTGCAGTAACAGTCATCCAGGCTTAAAGGAGTTTCAAGAAAAAAACACTTGTCTAAAACAATGCAACACCAGCTACTAAGCATCTTATTTCTCCCTCCCTCCCCTGAACTAAGCCATAACTTTAACCCACTGCTAACAGATGTTGCTTATCTGGTATCATCCTCATCGTTGGGAATGCAATGCATTAGAGGTTAACCAAGGTAAAAGTTGCACCATGCACACAGCTGAAGCAAAACCAACAAACAATAATAAGTTTGGAGTTTGGTCATCAGCAGCAGACTGACAGACTCTGTTACCTGCATGGCTTGTAGGTGCCTCTAAGTTGCCTGGAGGACACAGCACCTCACTTGGGAAATTCAAGTCTCAGTTATGACAATGACCTTCTGCCCACTAGTCACTAATGCCTGAAAACAGCAGTGGAGCCTCTGCAAATCTCTGACTTACGGGATATTTCAAGAAGCTGCCAACCTGGCCGTTGGTCTCATGTTTGTTCACAATTTACTTTAAAACAACCATTTGCATCTATGTTCATACATGTAGCAATTATTTAGAAGACTTGAAAATAACAAAATAACACAGACTTCTAAGAAGTCCAGAATGAACACATCACATGAAAACACCATCACCTGGAGTTGCAAGCAGGACCAGGGAAAGCCCCATACCAAGAACTGCCATAATGTCAAATCAGCTAACAAACCTGTCAGAAACTAAACTGACATTTTGAAAGTCTCTCTTGTTATAAACAAGCAAAGCGAACACCAACTTTTTACAACAGCTAATATAACTCGGTTTTACCTCTTGGTATGGGATAGGAGGTCTGCAAAAAGTGGCAGCAACAAGATTTATAATTAGCTAAATTGCTGTATACATGGAATGTCATATTGACTCTTACCCACATGTTTCATACAAACCCAGGAATTAAGAAAATTCAGAAATAATGAGACCGCCCAAAGATCATTCCTCCGTAAACCGTTTTCTACCTTCATCAAAATGGGAACTATACAAAAGACTATAGTCCCAATGCTTCTGATTTGGAGAGTTCAGAAACAGATGAGTGGTACAAACTAGGATTACATCACCTGATGTTAAGTACAGGAACCTCAGTAAGGATCTCAAACTACAATTTATACTGCTTTAAAACTGATCTACAAAGTGAAATTTATTTACATTTGTACTGGCTGTCTGTGTTGGATTTGATTAGGATGAAATTAATTTTCTCCACAGTAGCTGGTACAGGGCTGTGTTTTGGATTTGTGCTGGGAACAGTGTTGATAATAGAGAACATTTCCGTTATTGATGAGTAGCACTTCCACAGTGTCAAGGCCTTTTCTGCCTCTCACACCACCCCACCAGGGTGCAGGCTGGGGGTGCACAAGGAGTTGGGAGGGACACAACTGATCCTAGCAGACCAAAGGGATACCCTACATCACAGGATGTCCTGTTCAGCAATAAAACAAGGGGAAGGCTAAGAGGGAAGGCACTGCCCAGGGACTGCTGGGCATCGGTCAGTTCTGATTCTCTCCCTCATCCCACTGGGAAGGTTGCGGAGGGGGTGAGCAAGTGGCTCTGTGCTGCTTTAGTTGCCAGCTGGGGTTAAACCACAACACTGTCCTACAACACTGGGAGTACCCTGGGGTCTACAGTACCTATACCCTGTGGAAGCAACACTTAGATAAATGTGGCCTAATTTGTCTCTGTAGCCCTCTTTGGCTGTAGCACTGTATAGTCTCTTCCCATCTAAATGTAAGTAACACAAGTAGTTTACAAAATCTGCAGGCTCTTACATGTTTCTGCTAGTAGCCTCAAAGATATTTCTCACATCACCTAAGTTATGACTTCCCTCCCCGTCAGCCCTTTCCTTTCTTCACAGCAGAAGGGTGGGAAGGTAACTAAGAGGCATCGAATGTTCAGGAAACCTATTTACAGCCCTATGTAACCTTTGCCCTCACCGCCATATTTACCTCAGGAAAAAAAAAAAAAGGGGGAAATTTTTAGTTTTAAGAAATTTATTATGTAGAAATTGTGCTGATACATGTAAGCCTGCATCCTTCCAGGACACGGACAGCTCCATAAGTTGTGGTTTATCCTTATGTTCAAGGAAGCTGTGAATCAACTGACATACAACTGTCCCCTTATGGTTGAAAACCATCTTTAAAATATGCAGACACTAAAGCCTTATTCCCTTGGCAGCACTGAGTCCCACCAAAACATATTTAATGCCCCTGTACTCACTCACAAACCAAGCCAACTTTCTCTGCTAAGCAGACAGACTTCTGAACTGAAATGCTCTTTCTGCAACCCAAAGGTTGCAACACATGAAATTCAGCGATAATTAATTCACCACTGAAATCTGAACCATACATTGCAGACACACCCTGAACTTGTTCTTCTACTACAGCAATAGAATTTCAATGGTGAATCGTTTTGTAATATCCACTGAAATCTACCTTGAATTCTGAGCACCAAGATAAAAACTACTTTAACCTACCCATCCAACAAGAACTACTGTAACAAATGTGTCCTTGCAGCTCCATCATGCTAGCTTGCTCGCTCTCTACTTTACATATTTCTAGTGGGTTTGATCCCAGACCACTAGATTTCGCTTGACTGAAGAGATAAAAGTCTTTTTAGTGTGCAAGTTATTTTATATTGTTAAAAGAACAACTTCTGAAGAAAGGGTTTGTACAGAGTCTTTGCTAAGTTGAGGTCTTTTCAACCCCACTCTATGATTAAGGAAAAGTTACACCTATTTTTCAGTTGCTTTTCCCCCTCAGTTTGAGCTCTTATTTTGTGAGGTTTGCATCTTCATAAGCAGAAAAATCTGTTGTACTGTTGGGATTGACAGTTGTAGTTGTTGTGTTGGGATTACACTAAGAATGACAACCACTGATAACACATAAGGAATTCACCTCGGTAAAAAGAGGAAAAGCTTCCAACCAACTCAGACTTTGGTGCAACAATGCTTCAGTAATACAACACTGATACAACCCTGTATCAGTAATAACACAGAGACTCTGCTGTAGTGTCCAATGAATCATTAAATATTCACATTAATCTCTGACCATATGCCAGCTAAAGACTTAAAATCATTAAATCTTCTGATGTCCCATTTTCCTTGTTACATCCTCCTTCCCAGATAATGCACCTTGCAGCTCTCAAAAAAACCCAAACACCAGACAGCTGTAGATTCCAGGCTCTGGTATTAAATCAGCAGATCTGGATGCTTTTCTTAAACCAGTGAGCCACTTCCCAGTATTCTGTCCTCAAGTCAAAGCAGCATGTAAAGTTGCATTCTACCTTTCAAGATTTGGCAATATTTTCTGGAGGAGAGTCCACTGCAGATCTCAGACTTCTGACTATTGGTGGTGACATTACCATAGCTCCTGGAGTTATTTTAAGGTCTGATCCATAACTAATAGGTAGGTGGCCAAAGCACTCTAGATTCAGCTGCTGAGCAACTGTAACGCAGCACTCCACAGGACATCACTCCATCTCCCAGGATGCCTTAATATACCATGGTGCAAGTTGCAGCTGCTGGCAGCTAATGATGTTCACCTGCTTGCAGAAGCCTCGATTTACTTCAGTCTCAAATACAAGAAAAGTAATTCTCTACAGAGTTCTCATATACTACATGGCCTGAGGAAATAGGTACTTGATCCATGCTGCAGAAAATGACAGCATAGTTCATTATTTTCAGTCAGAAGCTGAAATGCTTGTTAGAGGAGGAGCATCTTGGGGGTTTATGGATTGGTCATTCTTTAAGTGACTTTATTTTAGTCCATGATTATTATTTTTTTAAGTGCACTTCATCCAATCAGCAGCACTTTAGTGAAAGTGACACTGAACTGTACATAAACAACACCAAACATCAGGAAAAAGCTGCAAATTCAGGGATTTTAGGCTGTTTTGCAGGCTGGCAGAAGGCTGTTTATACATGAGGAATTTAGGATTTCAGGCTACTATTTTCAGGACTATCAAGAGCCACAAGCTCACCAATACCTGCTTTACCCCTTGGACATTGATCCATGTTTACTAATTGAAACTGGGACAACTGATGTTTTCACTACTCCCATTTGTCCACCCACCACTCTCACGCAGACAGTTAAAGACAGGGGGAACAGGTTTTGGGTTACAGCCGGGTGTATTTAAGTAAATCTGTTTACTAACATGGTGGGCTGTAAGTGCAGTGGTAAACATGACACTGTGCTGTACTTGAGGAGTCACAAAACCTGCAGGTGATGAGGTGAACTGGAGAAGCAGTCTGACCAGTACTGTAGTAACCATCATCTAACCTATTATCATGTATTAATCGGCAGTCTTTGGAAAAACACAGAAGGAATTAATGATGAAAGGATGCAGAGGACACAAGAACCAAGGCAAGCCAGACATCACCTGAATATATGACAAAACATATTACAAAAACCCCACAGCTCTCAGAATATTTAACTGTTCAGGCAAGTTCTAGTGGGTATAAACAAACACAAACTTTCCTTAGCATCTCTGTAAAATGTAATTCTGTGTCATTTACGTCAGATAGAAGTACATCTGATAACTGAGTGTGCAAAGACGTGGCTGTACCTTTTGAGAAGCATCTAATCTCCAGCTGTACAGCTATGCACTTTATCATTAACAGAAAGACCCAATGTGCTCTTTTAAATCCAACTAAAACCAATCCCATAATAACTCCAAGGAAAGGTGAAGCTTACTAGATCAGGACGACACTATGGGTTAGACAAAAGCCTTAAGGGAGAAAAAACTGCTTGAAAAATTAACACAAATCCTCTCCATGAAAGTTTTGTGTCTGCAGCCAGTCTACATTTGTCCAGAGAGGGGCAACAAAGCTGATGAAGGGTTTGGAGTGTATGTTCTACAAGGAGCAGTTGAGGGAGCTGGGGTTGTTTAGCCTAAGAAGAGGAGGCTCAGGGAAGACCTTATCACTCTCTACAACTACCTGAAAGGAGGTTGTAGCCAGATGGGAATCGGCCTCTTCTCCCAAGCAACCAGCAATAAGACAAGAGGACATGGTCATAAGCTGTGCCGGGGAGGTCTAGGTTAGACACTAGGAGGAATTTCTCCACAGAAAGAGTGGTTAGACATTGGAACGGCCTGCCCAGGGAGGTGGTGGAGTCACTGTCACTGGAGGTGTTTAAGGAAAGACTGGATATGGCACTGAGTGCCATAGTCTAGTTGACATGGTGGTGTCAAGAGGTCTTTTCCAACCTAATCGATTCTGTGAATCTGTGACATTTTAACAATTCATCTCAACGCACAGGTCACATATGAAAGTTGAGGCTTTCAGCCTCCATCCTAAAAGCACAAGTAACACAGTAAGCAACACAAATGTCACCCACGCTTTGCGTGGTTAATCGCTGTTTCAAAGCAACGCGATCACCCGCCGTAAGAGCGCCCAGGCAGCCCGAGCCCCGTCTTTTGGGGTTTAAGTGATGACGTGCTGATTCCCCTCTCTACCTGGGGGGAAAGTCCTGCTCCCCCCCGGGCTCTCCCCACGGCTGTCGGTGGGAGCGTTTCTGTGTCACAGCGCCCCCCGGAGCTCCCTGCTCCCGTGGCCCGGGGACACAGAGCCTTTCCAGCCAGCGTGGAACCCGCTTGGCCACGGGGGGCTCGCCGGGCCCAGCGCAGGCTCCGAGTGGGCCTCCCCGGCGGGATCCAGGAGCGCTCAGCCGCGAGGCCCCACGTCCGCAAGGCCAGCCCCGCGCCCGCCTCCCCTCGGCCCGGCTGCCGGGCACTCACCGCCGAGGAAGGTGCCGAGGACGAGGCATTTCTTCTTGTGCCGCTTCAGGAAACTCCAGAGGGACCGGAGCATCCTGCGCGCCCGGCCCGGCAGCCCGTCGGCTCCCGCGGCGGCGGCGGAAGGGGCGGTGGCGGCAGCGGCACCGCCTGCGGTGCCCCGGAAACACCGCCCGGGCCCGGCATGGCGGAGGAGGGACTGGGGCAGGGACTGGGGCCGGGACAGGGAGAGGAGGAGGCGGCCGCGCTGGCCTGGATGGACCAGGCGCTCGACGTGGTCAGTGCGGGCGGGGGCTCCCTCTGTCCGGGCAGCGGGGAGGGGGCGGGAGAGCGGGGGCCGGCAAAAGCCCGTCCGTGCCCCCCCGCCGCGGTAACGCGATCCCGTGCCCCCCTCGTGTCTGTCTGTCTGTCTGTCCCGCAGGCTAAAGAGGCGCTGGAGAAAGGGGAGGTTCCCGTGGGCTGCCTGCTGGTGTACGACGGCGAGGTCATAGGCAGGGGTAGGAACGAAGTCAACGAGACGAAGAACGTGAGTTGGGGTCCCCCCGGGGACGCCGTGTCTGGGGCATTGCTGTCCCGCCCTGCCCTGCCATGCTCTTGTCCCTTTACTGAGTCTCAGACGTGCTCTCTGGAGGCCTTTAAAGTCACCTGGGGGTTAAGAGTGAGAAAAGCGTGACTCGTGCAGCCTTTTCTGCTGAACTTCTTTCCATAGGCGCTCCCGAAACAGTTCATTTTGTTAGTAGACTGATGTTTTCATGTGATGTGGTGTGGCTGTTGAAAAGTACCGAACTCTAAATTGGAAACCCAACTCTCTTGCTTTTCTAGGAAAAATTCCATACAAATAAAGGAATAAGTAATGAAGATGCAGAGGAAGACAAGCAGTTGAGAAGTTGTGTAGACTTACAGAATACGTAGAGTGACCACATGTCACATTTAGTTTACAAAAATTCTTCCTTTTGACCAAATTCTGCTTTCTAAAAGATATTGCCTGTAAATTTTAGACATGTTGCAACTTTAAACATCAAATTAGATCTTATACCTGCTGAGAGACCCATTAAAGCCAACAGGGATTTTGTACAACTGGAAGTTTTGTATAAATGAATCTGATTGCAGGATCTGGCTGTAGTTTATATTAGATGTCTCAAATCTTAAAATATAATGTAAAGTGAAAATTAGTCTTTTAAGCTCAAAAATGTTACAGTAAAGATGAATCATTATACTAATTTGTGATACAGGACAGTTGTATTAAGATGATTCTAATACTACTTAAGAAAGCCAGATAACTGAGAAGCTAGGTATCTCATGTTACACTGTTGTAAACACTGTGGGAAGCAGACACTTTGTGGGAAAAATCATACCTGAGATATTAATACTGTGTAAAAATCATATGTTAATAGAACATAACTGACAACACTGCTAACAAAATCATAATCAATTTAAAAATACCAGGAAACTTTCAGGCTTTTTTGATATCAGGATTGTCTGAATACATACTGAATACATACTAAAATGCAAGTAGCCTGATTTTAAAAGATTCAGCTGCATTTTGGAAACAGTAATCTGCTAATATCTTTGAAAGCCAAGCCTTTATTGAACTGCTGTTTAGCTCAAGTTTCAGTTCTTTTGTGGCTTCATTTTCATAAATGTTTATATTACAGTGAATGGAAATGCTGGGTACTTAGTGCTTCTAAATATTTTATCAGATACTTAATTGCTCCATATAGTCTAAAAGAAAATATAAGCTTGCAAGAAGTACTTGCTAGGAAATGTGAATGCAGAAAATTGTTTTCAGTTTTCTTCTAACGGTTTCTGGCATTATTTAGGGACAATCCTTGGGAAAAAACAACCCTCTTGAACCATCGAGGCAGTTCCAGCAGACATCATAAATGTCAAGGTTTGTTTTAAAACTAATTTCTTGTCCCACCTTGTATTGAAGGACTTCTCCAGAACATCATTCCTCAGATGGGTAAAAAACATCTGATTTCCAGTTTTAAACGTTTTGTGTTCTGTTTATAGCTCTCTGTTCTTGTGCCAGCATCATCCATTATTTTACATAGCTTGGATGTATTTAAAGTCTTATTCCCCTTTGGCTTTTGCTTTTCCCAAGCCAACTGTTTAATTTCCTTTCAGAAGGCAGGCTTTCTTTCTGTGTTCATTTTAATAATGCTTTTATATAGCCATTCCAGCTTTGATTCATCTTTCTTGAATTCACTTAACCAGAACTCTATACTTTATTCCAGATGGAGTTTCTCTTGTGCTTTGTTTGATGACAATAATACCTCCCATTCTCCCTGGAAGAAAGTCCACTGATCTTTTCCAGAGCTTCTTTGATCTTTTATGTTGCTGTTTTGTTATTCTTCATTTGTTACCTTGAATCTTTTTTTACTCCTATCCAGAAGACCATTCAGCTCTTGAGTGACATCTGACCCTGTCACTTCTCATGAAGTCTCTCATCATATGAAAGACATCACATAGTCAGCTGTAGGTGTTTCTCCAGTTAATGCTGATGTCACAACTGAAAACATTTAAGCAAAATGATCTTTGAGTGTCTTTGCTAATTGGTTCCCTCTGGACAAATATTTTCCCTGTCAATGCAACATCTCTTCTTGCTCACCCTACCTTTCTTGCACTAGGCCGTTTTCCCCAAACTCACAATAATTTCACAGGTTGTACCAGATGCATTGTAGAAGTCCAGAGAGGTGAGACTGCTGTTTCTTTTGCCTACAAAAAACATTTGTCAAAGAAAGTACTAGGTCAGTTTAGTGTCAGGTATCTTACTGACCTTTTTGTTTCATTTGCCTTTTATAAGGATTAGTTTGTTAGCTTGTTTTTCAAAGCTTGTTATCTTGCCTGTTTTGCTATTGAGTCTCTCATGGATCTCCAGGTGTCAGGACTGTGCATCCTTCTTATTTTTCAATACAGTGACTCTGTTTCCTTTGACAGGTTTCAGCCATGCAATACTCTCCCTTGATGTATTAAAATGTTGCTATGATACTGGCAGCCTCATGCACAACTTCATGAGCATTTTTTGATGGCAGTGCTTTATCAACTTGGGGGTTTGCTTCTCATCCCTCTTCTATGCCCTAGGCAATTTCTTAATTTTAAATACCTAATTCTGTGTCTCATACACTGTAATTTGTGCTTTCATACTCTTATTCTGCCTTCTGATCACATTCTCTGCATCATTTTTATTGAAAACACAAATTATTCATTTTGTTTTGGAGTAGTACTATAATTATATTTGAGCCTCATCTCAAGGTCACTGTAGTAGTGCTAACTCCTTTTTGACATGTTTTCTCTCAAGGTATTTTTACTTCTCTCGAGTGATTTTTCCTTTAGCCTTTTCTTTCTGACCTCCAAAATGTAGCTTTATAATATATTGACTTTTTTAACTTATTGAAAACTTTCTTCCTGATTTTAAAAAATGATCATTTATCCAGTTAGATCTGCAGTCCTTCCCTACAATTCTGCCCTTGCTCAGGAATCAACTTGCCTCTAGCCCTTGTGTCAAATAAATTCTGCCTTCTCCTTAAATAGGTCCCTGCATCCTCAGATCTAACAGACTGAAGTTAGGAGCAGATAGCATCTTCTTTATGCCCTCTTTCATTCTGTTCCTAAACTGCTCATTTTGGTAAGAAGATTTAGTTACTGAAAACTCTCCATTATTTTCAGGCTGTCTCCTGTCACCCTGCATAGTTTCTTTCTGCCCTGTACGTCCATAGTAGGACATGTTAATGTCAGAGGTACTGCCGCTTACTCCGTGGAAGTTATTTGCAAAATTATTGATCATCCCATTCTTCTGGGAAAAGTTGCTTTTGGAAGAAGGGAGTTTATATACAGCTGTGTTTGTTTTATTTTATTTTTAAAGAGCATGGCTGTGGCATCAGCATTTCAAAATAGTTAGGCATGCCATTACTTGTCTTCATTGGGCAATAGTGTAACAAATGCCTGCGTAAGACAGTGGTTTTCAACAGCCTGGCTATTCGTTCACAAGCTTGTGCCAGTACTGTGTTCCCTCTGGCAGCTCCCACACTTGCTTGTTCACAATCTTGCCTCAGACCATCCTGAAAATTTTCTTCTTTATAGCATATGTGACCCTTCCCAGCTACAAACATTTTTTTGGCATCTTTATTCCCATGTGTGATGCAATCATTCACTTCCCAGTAGAATGCTCTCTGTCTTAGTTCCTTAGTCAATAAAAAAGGCTATCTAGTCATAGCTTAATACAAAATAAAATCTTAAGACAGACCTAGAAGGTGGTTTTCCCCCATATTTTGTCTTTAAGGGGTATCTTCAACAGACATGTAAGGAAGGAGCTCAAGAAACAAGAAGAGAGTAGTGTAAACCTTCCCCTTGCATATGCTTTCCACTACTGAAAGTGAATAGGTTAGGGACTTCCAGAGCCCAAGACTATATCTGGATCATTGTTTCTGATAGCTGTCTGTGCACATATCCTCCATGAATTTGTCTAAACCTTTCTTGAACTCATTTATGTTTTTGGCTTCCATAGCATCCTGTGGCACTGAGTTTCACAATTTAATTATGCGCTTTGTGAAAGAGTACTTCCTTTTGTTTGTTTTATATCTGCTGCCTGATAATTTCATTGGGTGCCCACTTGTTATGAGAAGTAATAAATCACAATTATAACTGTGATTTTCCACATTTTTCTTGATTTTTTTAAAAACCTCTACTGTAGTCCTCTTAACTTGGAAAACTAATTACTGTATCTGGTGAGTTAAGAGCCATAGTCTAATTAGTCTCTGAACAGTCTCTTTACTGTTCTGTAACTTGGATAATCCTTTCTCACTGTGAGGTGAATTTGTCCTGGTGTTCCCATGTCTTCATGATGTGAGATGACCAAACCAGGGTGTATTACTTAAAATCTGGGTGCAGTGTGATGTAATAATATTCCATATTAGAGTAATCTCTTTTGTGGAGCTGTCTTGTATTACTGCAGAAGCTGATATGACCTGCAGCATGGCTTTTCTTAACTTGTGCTCCCAAGATCAGCAGAGGCCTGAAAGCTGCTAGGTTTATGCAGTATAAAGCAGTGTCTTGAGGATAGAGGCATGTTTTCCTCTAGTAAAGAAGGCTTATTGCTTACAGAGGTGAAAAGCCAATCTGGTGAAAAGCCAATGTGGTGTTCATGTCTATTTTAATCTGAGGGGCATAAAAATAGAATAACCACCACTTACACGTTTGAGTTACAGTAGCAGTGGTAGTTCTGAGGTATCTTCTGAAGGGCATTGTGCTTTGTGTCTCCATAAAGTGTGTACACTGAGATTCCAGCTGATGCGATCTCATTTATTCAGCTAGGGAACCTTCATGGCAACATTTCACTAGTAGGTCTGGAAAGATCATGTCTGCATATTGATTCAGATCCGTGTTCTTACTCTGAGAGGGTTCATTACTATGTTAGTTCAAATTACAAGTGCACTCCCAGAATAAATTTCTTGATTGTGTCTGCTTACCGTTTGTGCTTCCTGCTTTGTTTTGTGTCTCGGAGATGGCAAGCTGTCTTCCTGGCAGATGAAATTATGCTGAGAAGATGCACTGGGGGAGCATCCCAAATGCACTCCAGCTGTTGCCACAAATACACCGTCCGTGGGACTAAACTGGATGTAGGCCACTGTGAACATCCCTGAATTGGTGCTGAGTCCTCAGCAATGTTTTGCTGTACAGATACACTCCTCTTGGCACTGCACTGTTTGTTAATGTAGGCATAGGCAACATAGATCTCTGTAGAAGTTTTAAAACATTTTAAAACAGTATTAAACTTAGCAATAAGTTACAAGTCCTCTGCCATTTATTGTAGAGCATCTCACTGTTATCACTACGGATCTTCACAGTGCTAAAACGTTAACCCAAGTTCACGTATTGAGGGAAAGTTATCTAAGGTCACATGAAGCAGAGGTACAAGTATAGTTGGGATTGATTAAATATTAGTCTAATGCCTGTGTCGAAAACATCCTTTTTTCAGAATAGAAAAAAAGAAGGAAAACACTAGCAGTCTTAATTCAAATAAGCATTAGGCTCTGTAACTGGAGAGTCCCTTTATAACTAGTACTTTGTGGTATTTTTGCTGTGATGTTTGATTGGCCTAACACAGTGCTGCAGACATTTCAGAGCGATACTGGGAGATTACTATTTGGTTTTGTCTCTCTGCAATTAAAGTCGACACTTCTGTTTAGGTTTTTGTGCCATAGGTACTGAGATACTAATCATTCAGTTATCTTGGATTAAAAAAAGAGAAATTAATATTATTCTGCCTTTTTGTAATCGGGCATATGCTCAGTCCCTCTCTTGAGGGACTTACTGTTCTTGTATGTATTCCCAGGCAGCAGTAAACCTGATGCAAACTGAAAATGCTGTGTCTACACAGCATGCCAAGCTTTTCCAGAAACATACTGAAGTTATTGCATATTCACAGTGCATTCAATCCGTGAGGGCACAGTAACATTGTCAGAGGGAGGAAAAGGTACCAGCTAGGAGCACTTTTCTAACATTTCCAGAGAAAGTAACCCAGTCTGCATTCTTGCTCTTGGAAGCACAGTGGACTATGGACTAGATCAGGTGTTCTAGTGGGCTTTGTATGTCCCTTAAGCTTCAAGTAGAGCTTTCAGCTTACTATGCTGACATGACTGGGAGAGGAGAACTTCTGAGCAGGTTACTCTGCCTAGGAACAGGTAGAATTAAAAACCGGTTTGCACTTGTGGATCTTGTGTGCTGCACACTAGCGACTGAGGTTGAGGTTGGATATGTTCTTTCTTGGGCTGAGTATTTCTTCTGCAGTTTGGGCAGCGTGAAATTTCTTTTGCAACTTGAACCAGCAAAGAGCATTACATTACTTCTGTAACAAAAGTGAATAAATGCAGACTTTCAGAAAAGATTTATTTTTATCTCCTAGGCTACTCGACATGCAGAAATGGTAGCGATCGATCAGGTCCTTGACTGGTGCAAGCAACACAACAGAGATTATACAGAAGTGTTTCCACAATTGGTATTGTATGTAACTGTAGAGCCCTGTATCATGTGTGCAGCTGCTGTGCGCTTGATGAGTATCCTTTCATGCTTATTCACACTGGGAAACCGTATGTCAAGGCATTACTCTTTTGGCAGTGAGCCCACAGAGGAGGGCTTGACGCTATCAGGGAAAGCCAAAAGGGGTGGTCTGAGGGTCTGCACCCACCTCCATTTACTGCATGGTGAATAGTGGGAGACTCAAGAATGAAAGAGAAATGGTGCAATTATGACAAACAGCTGTTTCTCTTGGAGATTAAAAATATGTTTTAGAGATATCTATTAGTAGGTAAAATGAGCGATGCTCAGTTCAGTGTTCAGTTTTTAATGTAACAATTGGTAAACTGTATTTTTATTCCTCAGCTTTGTGATTCATGCTTCTCCTTTTCCGGGGAAGGCTGGATGTGCACCTTCAGCAATACATCTTACATTATTCAGAAGTAAGTTCTGATTTTATGAGGGAAGAATTGCAGCTCAAACTAATTTAGTTTGAAAAGTACAAGCACATCTTAGTGAAATTTAATGACTACTTAAATCAGGCTACTGTACTTCCTACTTGCTTTTCACTTTAACTTAATACCTTGACTCATTCCCATAAATTCCACGGGTTGTATATGGTTGTCGAAATGAGCGATTTGGAGGCTGTGGCTCAGTTTTGAGCATCTCATCTGATGATATGGTGGACACAGGAGACCCATTTGAAGTAAGCTGTGAAATGTTTCCTTTTGTTTTTCAGCTAGGGTGCTGTGTCTGGCTTTGTTACCAGGCTTTGAGAATGTTATGCGTCATGTTAAGAGGACTCAGATGGAAGATGATCAAAGTCAAGTAAACTTGACTTAATAAGAAAATAATGTAAAAAACATTAGGTTCCTAAATAAAAGAAAAGCCAGATGACAGTCTTAAATTATTAAAAAGAATGTATCAAAGGGGAAGGGAATTATATTCGTGGAACAAGGTAAGAATTAAATAATCTAAAATATGTGTAATACTTAGAACAGTAAGTGTAGGCTGCAGGAAGAGACGAGGGAAAATTGTTTTAAAATGCAGAATGTATAAACACCTAATCAATAAAGATCAAGTAACAGCAACTTACCAAGTTACTGTTTTTAGCTGAGCCATTGGAAGTGATTGTGTTTTTGCTTACAGTTTGTCTGTATATGAGGTAAAATGCATTAGCTTAGACTTACTTTGTATAGTTTAAATCCCAAAATAAATCTGGACTGCACAAGTAGCAGAGGAGATTTAGTTTAGGTATCAGGAAACTTTCTGAACAGTAAGGATACTGGAGGACTGGAACAGTCTGGGAAGAAGGAGGCATCTTTGTCATGTAAGAAAGGCTGGACAAGCATTCAGTGGACGTATAGTATACATAAATCTAGATGCTTTACAACATTGTACTACTATACCTATATACCCACACATACATATAGAGAGTATTTATAGCATTATCTTTATTACAGTTGTTGATGATCCTGCCTTATACAATGATACCGATTAGGGTTCTTGGAGTTCTTTTCCACACTTCATATTTATGATTTAATGAATGTAAAAACAAGTAATATATTTCAGCATTTTAAGTAAGCACTGAAAACTCAAGGCTCAAAAGAATTTAATTCAGCAAGACAATACTGTTTGGCACTCCAGTGTACACGTATTAGGCGTCTTTCCGTCGGGGTGTTAGTGAGACTAGCATCTGAATTAGTTTGTATAGTCAGTACTGGAAGAGTGTTCATTTGCTAACATTGGCATGTGGTATTTAATTTTTTTATATGTTCAGAAGAAAGAAAGGAGAAGGTTCTGGCTGCTACAAATCCTTCCTTTGTTTCTGTAGGCAACTGCAGTGGAATCTATGGGAGTAACTAATTACTTTCTGTGCCGGTGAAGATTCGTTTAGTGTGAATGACATCCAAATGCTTTGTCATTAGTGTTCGTGGCCTGGAAAAGTATTTTGGCAGGACCAAAAGGGTCTGAGAGATGACTGTTTGGTAAAGAATAGGTGTGTGGATGAATGTTTTCTGGCAGGAATCTCATTTACAAATACCTAGCTGTATATCTCTTACTTGCAAGTGCCTGAGGAGTATATGTTTGAAATACATTAATAAGAAAGAAATTGTAGGTTGCATAAAAATTTTACAGAAGTTACTAAGAAAGTTTGTTTTAGGGAAATTATTTACTCTACTAAGCCTCAACTTCATATTTTTCAAACATATGAGGTATTTAACCTGAAAAGGAGATTTTTCTGACCCGTAAGTTGGCGATACAATTGCTTAAAATTATTGTGTACTTGAGGCATTATTGTGAAGTATGGAATATGTTATTCTCAGATATGCTCACTAACATCATTCTAATTTGAACAGTGCACTTCTGGCTATCGTGCCGAAGAAGCGGTGGAGTTGTTAAGAGCTTTCTACAGACAAGAAAATCCCAATGGTAGGTTTTACATTAATGTTGTATCCATTTTGATCCCTACCTAATTTAAAAGAATGATGGCACTGGTATTACTGTAATTCACTTCTGATAATTTTTCTCCCTTTCTGTTTCTTCTTGGCAGCACCAAAATCAAAAGTAAGGAAAAAGGATTGTCGTAAGTAGCCGCACTCGGGAGGGAGAAAGAAACTTACCAAAAAATTATATGTGAAGGTTTCTTCAGCGTCCTTGTTTAAAATGTACAGTTCAATCAAACTATGTCTGATTTTCTGTACGGAGTTTTTACTAATAGGATACTTACTACTTCTTCCTGTGTTTCTATGTATGTGATTTCTTGCTATCATAATGACCAAAAAAAAGAATAAATGGCTGTTTTTTAGAAAGAGGAAAATTTGTGGTTCAAGTTGTTTACAGACAGATGGATCCGTTAAAATGATGGCATTTTGTACTGCACATGTTTGCTTAGGCAAGTAAGTAAATCTCTTTAAATCTCTTGGAAGGTTACATTTGTAAGTCCTTTATAGTCCATGTGTGCGTATTGAATCAAAAGGCATATAAAGGAATTGTACAGTCCTTGAAGACTTGAGATAAGACCATTGTAAATGTTTCTTCATTGTTTTTTACACCCCCTCTAGCACAAGCCAGATTTTCAGACATGATTTCTGAAAGTCACATACCTGTGCAGACAGGTACATATGGACGATCACATGTCTCTGTATGTGCTGTTGCTTAATAAGGTGAGCAAACATCACTTGGCTCCACAGCATCTTCATACAAAGTTGTGGAGAAACTCTCTACAACTCTCTTTAGACTGTCCACTCTGCTTGTGAATATTAGTTTAAGAAATGCTTTATTTTTAACAATCCACTAAGAAGTTGAAGCTGTTGTCCACTACTAAATTATAGTAATTGAGACAGGCAGATACAAATGAAAACCAGGAAATTGGTAATAGCATGAATAAAAAATATTTAAGATGATTATCTTTTCGTGGTGTTGGTTGGCTTTGTCATTTCCATGTACATTCCTTAGCAGTGCAGTAATTTATAATCCAGAAGAGGGCCTTCAAGTTCCACTAATGAATTAAGAATATAAGTATGGTTCAATCTTGATTTTGTACCTCTTAGTGGATAATTATATTAAGCATGAAACTGTAGTTTATTTGGCTGTTATTCAGAAATTTGAGAAATGCCCTAGCTTTTATTTTGAATGCAAAAGAGTGGCTAAAATTTTATTATTATAAGAAGTGAATACAATTAAACCTTTTAGATATTTCAAATAAATACTTCCAAAAGTTTTTTTTTTTTAAATATTAAAAGCATTACCTTGTCACATTATTATTCCTAATAACTTACAATTTGTATTTTGTGTATTTACTTATTGTTTACAAAGTGACATGGGGAAAGAAATGTTTTTACCATAATAGCTATTCTCAGAGTTTAAAAATAATATTCCTTTAACTTAAGCCCTTTAACTGACATCAGCGGCCTATCCTATTCTCCTGACCATTAGTTACAGCACTCTTTTGAGTCTTTCCCTTTCCATAAACAAAATAAGTTATGACTGTGTTTGTAGGTTTCATCTGCTTCACAGCTCCAAGGCCTCATGAACCAGACAGCTAAGCTGGAAAAACTATTTAGGAAAAGACCATTTTTAATGACTATGATGGCTTTATTGAAAAGAAATGGGCATGCCTGTGCTTGCAGTATGTGGTATTTGGCTGTGATAGAAGATAGCATTCAGTTCTCAACCGGACTAATTTTCTTATACCTTCAAGTCATTGAAGTCCAAATTAAAGGAAGGCATTAGGCTTGTGGCTTGTTACTGACATTAGTGACAGTAGGAATTGGAGCCTTCATACTGTTTTGGACTAGGACCTAAATCTCAACACTTTTTCTTCTTCAGAGGGACTAAGAACACTTTTCTTTCCCAGTGCCTTCTTTCAAAGAAGGATGTTGTTAGCATTTGGATAGTGTGACAGTAGGAGCCATGTAAGTAAGTAGAAAGATTACTGGTAGTAGGACAAAACACACTTTAAAAGCTGTGTCCAATTTTTCAACCCTTAAATTGGAACAGAATTTTTTTGTAATAGTAGTCAGTGGTAACCTGTCACTTAAAAAACAGTTCAAGTCTTGCACAAAATGAAAAGAGACTGAAGAGGGGGACAAAAATAAAAATTTCTCTTAAGAGTGATCAAAGACAATAATGTGCGTCTTGGAACAGAGGCATGACATGAATAGCATAGCAAGATAAAAGCTGTTGTTTTACAGAAAGGTTATAAAAGATACTTCTGTTTACTGCAATGTGTAAGCAAAAAACCACAATGGTCTAATATTAAGAGGCAAATTTGGATGTATAGAACTGTTTTTTTTTGGTTTGGTTGGTTGGGGGGTTTCTTTGTTGTTTGGTGGGTTTGTTTTTGGGGGGGGTTGTTTGGTTGGGTTTTTTTTGTTGAGTATAATAATTAGCTTAGGGAACAAACTGCTGAAAGATTACCCTGAAAACAAAAATGTGACCCATTCACCTGAAAATCCTATTATGTATGCGAGTAAGAACAAATGCAGATATTTTTATAAAAGAAATAAATCAACTCTTCTTGTGAACACAAGCTGCTCATCAGAGCCATGGCATGATGTCTTGACAACCATCAGGGGTGCAGCTGTCTCCTCCTCGCTCCCCCCAGTCAGTGCTCTCCTTCCTGCCTGCAAATGGCCATCCCACCACGGTAGCAGCAGCTCTGGCAGCAGGAGCCCACGGAGGCTAGTCTTGTGCCACTGCCCTCAGACATGTGCCTCAAGCAGGTGGTGCAGTCTGATGTGCCACAGCTCTTCCTAACCATGAGTTTTGAGTTTGTCAGTGTTTTTTACAGTCAGATTGAAAAACCTGAGTGTTCCACAAGAACTTACAGAGATTCTGGGTAGAATGTTCTAAGTTCAGTCTCAGAGAAACCTCTCCATGACTAAGCTCAATGCAGGGACTGGAAGAAGGCAGGAGGCAGCCACAACAATTATAACCTGATGGATGAGTCAACTGGTTTCAGTGCTCCAGGTCAGAAAATGAACTTAAAAATCAAGAGAATTAGAGAATACAGAAAGAAGAATGTCTGAAAAAGAACTGAACCATTCTTGGAAGCTTATTCAGTGAGAAGATGCTTGCTCATGGCTGTGGAAACATAGGCTTGGTTTGTAACTGCTGCTACCAAGTAAAATCCTGCAGCAAACTGGGTTACACAGCCTGGAAGAAGTGTTGCTGTCTGTTTGCTGGGGACCTAGTGTCAGGTTTTGGCTCTAGCCCTGGAAGAGTGTCAAGAGCAACAACTTTAATTGTTCCTGACACCTGGAAAAGTCAGAGCAGCAGCTTATAAATAACGCTTTTCATTTCACAGTGCTTTTACCTATTTTTATCTATTTGTTTCTAGGTTGCCACATAGCAGGGCCTCAAGAGCAGCAGTATTCAACTGGTTTATTTAAAGAAGTTTAAATTCTTCACCATTTTTCCCTTGCTGCTTGATAAATAAACGCTTAGGCTTCCGGGTTACATTTACCTTGGACTGCATTTTTACCAGTTCATCACAGGTAAACATGATTTTATTTCAGCCTTCGGCTTGCTTGTCAATAGCTTGACATCAAAATATATTGAACTAGCTAGGAGGGCAGGAAGCAAAACAACATGTCTTTGTCTCTGCTAAACCGATTACAATTGACAATCTAAGGCTATAATAAATACGTCTTGTGACTTGCACATTAGAGGAGAGCCTGAATTTAAATTATAGCTTTGGGTTTTGAAATGCTCACTGATCCATTCCATTCCCATTAAGAGCGCCTTCCGCTCTGCAAAATTAAGTGATCTCTTTACATGACAGTTTAATTTAATTAATTTATTTTTCGATATGTACATTTATGGAGTTTCTCCATTAAGCTTTTGAAATGTCTGTAGGTCCTATGCATTAATGTAAATGCACCATGGCCCATAATTACCTTTGGCAGGCTTAGGGCACTGATAAAAAGATTATATTTTTAAAAACTAAAGTCTTCAAACTTTCTCGGTGCTTGGCAGGAAATCTATTTCTGTGTTTTATTTGGAGCAAGGCTCGGGAGCCTGCAGCCAACAACTCCAGTGTAGGCAGTGACTGTTACATTTTAGAAGAAAATACATTTGAGGCTAAATGAGAGAAGGGGAGAGGAAGAGAATTAGTGCAAGAGTACTAGAAGCAGCTGTTTGTTTTGCTTTGTGACTGCCAATATGTACTCTTATCATTAAAGTGCATCTAGAGACAAGGTATTTTCTATGAAATTACTTTGCAAAACATGGATCTTTGTCTTTTTAAGGGACTGCCCCAAAGGGGTTCATCTTCCTTTTTCACAATAGCTTTGCACTAGCCAAGAATACTGGATTCTCCCTTTGCCTCCTCCTCCCTCCTTTCTAAAAATGAACTTTTCAGGGAAATATGGAATTCAGAGAAGTTTGAAGGAGAGCAGATGGCCAAGAGTGATCCAATAGGATGTAAAACTTCAGTTAGGTAGTTGCTTGGCAGGCAAGGACAAGTGAGCCTGTGATGTTTCCATAGTGATGTTTTTACATGGTGCCTTCCTTTTGTCTTTTAAAAATCTAAGTGATTTAAAAAAAGAAAAGGGGGGGGGTGAGAGTAAAATAATATGAAGGGCTCCACCAGGGGCAGAGACTTGGGCTCATCTCTGATTTCTGCATGAACAGTGATGCACTGTCCTCAGCTACAGTCGCACACATCGGCCTCAGTTGCTGTGGTGCTTGTCTTGCTGGAAAAGGCAGGGACAGCTTCTGAAATTAAGATATATCTCAGAATGTAGTGCTCTAGGAGGGGCAACTGTTTAGGCACTGATTTTTGTGGTGTCAGGTTTTCACGTTTACCTGTGGAGGAAGGTTTGCTGTGGCACTTCTCTAACCTTCAGAGCTTTCTCTACATGCAAGAGGCAGTGCAATAAAAATTAATGCTTCCTGTGACTTTGATTCCTACTTTCTCCTTTCAAGCCTTAGAGGTAGCCATCACACTCATATTAATTTGTGAGGATATAAACAATGGCCATTATCTGTATGACCACACTGCGCAAGAGAAACAAGGTTTGTAGGGAGAGGCAATATCTCATTAAGCCAAATGACAACTGGGAAAAAACAGGCAAGCTTTTCAGCAACCAGCTGTAGGGATGCCGAGTTCAAAAGCTTACCAGCTTTTTCCACACACTTAATGAAAGTAAAAGGAAGATTAGTAACTATGTACCATCTCCTTGCAAAACCTGCTTTTCTTGGAGGAAAAAAAAGGACAGATTTGTCTATCAGCTGGTTTGAGCAGGAAAAGAGGTTTGTTAGGAGACTGGACTCATGGTAAACTCTGCTTCTAACTCTCCAGCAGAACCCTCCACTGCCTCTGTACAGATGTGTCAGCACGTACGCCAGCACTTTGTGAGAACCCAATGCAATTTTCCCTTCTCGAAAGCTTCCCAGCAAGGTGCCGAATGCAGCAGCTCATTTACTGACCCCCTCGCCCTAGAGCAGGGATACTCTGCTGAGGAGAAGCAGGTTCCTATCGGGGGGTGCTGTGGGACAGCAAGAGTGGTTCACGGTACCTGTGGTTTAGGAATCCCAGGATGAACTGCCCTGAATGCTGTGGTACAAGCAAATGAAGTCACTTTATCCTGTGAACAAAGTTACCTGGCTGCCCTTCTGTGCTACGGCCTCACTCGTATATTACTAAATCTGTCCCTGGAGACAGCAAATACTTCTTCCTTAAAGAAATTAATTTTCTTGCCCTCTGCAACTTTTTTGCAGTCATGCTGTGCAGCACTTGTACCAGCAGCAGCCTGAATGAATAATTCAAAATGATACATCTTTAGTGCACTTTTAAATATCTAACTGTGTTAATTCCATCAGGGTGCTCCATCAGGATGCTCGAGCTGCCAGGGACAAGGCTGAAAGCTCTCAGCCATGATTACTCTCAGCCACAAAACCTTGATTACTTACAACACAGGATATTTCAGAAGCATTTCCACCACAGGGAAAATCTGACAACTTCAGTGTGGGCAACTGCTGCTCAGGGAGATCCAACCTATGGATTTACCTATAGATGTACAGGGTCCTTGCAGTGCTGCTGTGCCACAGAGGACAACTAGGGAATGGTATTACAGTGGGTTGGGGCTGGCAAAGTGGAATGGCTCAGACTCTTGTCCCTCTTTACCTTACACTCTGCCATGGATGCTTCCTCAGCACTCACTCACTTTAACATATTGTACTGAAAGTTTATTCTGTTCATTCCTGTGAGCCTTTGATCTTCCTTTATACTCTGTGGCAGAGTTACAGAGTGCTCTGATTTGGAACCACCTGCCTATTCATTTCAGATTTCAGACCACCCTGAGGCAGTGCTACTCAACAGCCAGCAGCACTTGCCTGTGTGCCGAGCATATTTTCATTTTGCACCCTCTTTTCTCTCCTGCTGCCCTCAAGAGCAGCAGCAGCTGCACAGTGTAGCTGAGAAGCAGCAGCGGTGAGAAGCCTCTGCCCTCCTGCTGCTGCTTCAGCTAGAATAATGCCAGCTACCAAGAAGGAATAACCAACAAGGAGCCTAATGAAACAGCAATCTGGCATCAAGATGTGTATATAGTTGCCATTTGTTAAATTGACAGATGACATTTGGAACATGCAGCCCCTATTCATTTTTTGAAGCTAAATACTGTCTTGAAATATAGTCTTTGCCATTAGTGTTAAAGCTGATTTGCAGCCCAGACAGGTCCAGCTGTGCTTTTACACATTTCTGGGCATGAGGTCAGATTCCTAGCAGCTATAAGACTTTTTTTGCGATGAACTGGACAATTAATGAACAATAAGGAATTACCTGCCCTCCCGATTACCTTGAACCCTACCTTTATTTTTCCCCTGCTACTTTTTAATGTAGAATCCCTTATACTCAGGAAAAAACATAGGTTTTGACAAACAGTTTTTAATCAACTGAAATTTCATCATCTGCTACTTAGTCCCACTCGTTTACATTTTTATGTATCTACAATAACAAGGTGCCAAAGGAAAGTTCCAAACACCTTCAGCAATAGTTCAAAATTTATTCATAAGCAACAAAACCTCATCTTTCTTGGAGACAAATACCTCAGACATTATATTTTAGGAACAGTTAAAAGTGTGAAGGGACCCAGCTCATCCAATTCAAAAGCATAGAAATCATGGTGAAGATGCAATATTCCTTTACACCTTCAAATTGCTGTCAACACTTTCATGATAACTTCCATTTCCAACTCCAGAAATACTCAGAAGAATAAGGTGCCCAAACTTTATCAAAGGATTTTAGACAAGTACTTGGCTGTTACCTCATATGCTGCTTCATCAGTTTTATTGATAAAGGCCCAGAGAAGTCATCTGACTTGTTTATTTAATGTTTTCAAAATCATTCCATTTTAACACTAGGAGGTCATTCCACTACTATGACATCTACTTATTTTTGCACATAAAAGAGCAAAAATTAAGCCTTCCAATATGCAGAAAAATTGGTAATGAAATGGCTACTAATGACTGAAGGGACTGAAGCATCTTCCATGGGTGTATGCCAGGCACAAAAGCGTAGAATATAGCATAGCTTCATCTCATGTTCCTTCAATGACTGAACCAAAGTTGGAAAATGGTAAAGTCTCTTGACAAATGCTTTCTCCAGCAGCTAAGGTAAGAGAAGGGAAGAGCATGGCCAGCAACCCTCTCACTGTGATTTGCCATGAGGCACAGGTTTGCCAGGAGTCACAGCCCCACAGGAGCCACAAGAGGAGCAAGAGCCTGCAGAATGTTTGAGTCACAGGAACATTTTCTTTCTTTAAGTTAAAAAAAAAAATCTTAAATGATTTACATATGAATTGCTTCTAATGAGGACACACAAGCTCAGTTTTCCAGCAGACTTTTAACAAGGCCAAAATTAAGGATACAATTACATGGCAGAATACTAGACTGAGATCTTCATGGTTTTTATGTCAACAGTGAAGTCAGCCACTGCTGGTGGGTGGGAAGCAGCTCTCTTTGGGGATGTTGAGCTGGTTGATTTTCTGATTACTTCAGAGAATTTTAAAAATAGAAAATTATAATAACAGGCCTACAAGACTCTGTAGCAGCTTTCTGATTAATGTGAACCTCAAGTTACATGCTAAGTTCTTGTCCATAAGGTATGCTGTTCAGACATTTTCTAGATGCTATTTAACGTGTGTCTTCTGAGTCACATTAGTCAAAAGAATGGGTCTGTAATTTAATTATTGAAAATGGTGCATCAGTGACTTATTTCCCAGGAAAGAGAGTTAAAAAACCCCAACACTGCAATTAATGCTGAAATGGAACCCTTTTGCTTTGGCCTTTCAAAAAATTTTCCATATGGCAGGAGCCAAGTGAGACTGAAAGAGCTTAGAAAATTCTATTAGAAAGTCATCTTCACCCAGAGCTTTCCCAGAGACCAGAGGTTTTATGACTCCTTTTTATTTCTTCCTCTGCTTTGGGACTACCTAACTGTTCCCTAATTTCCTGCAGAATTATAGGTATTTCAATTTTACTTCAGAGACCTTCAGTCTGCTCAGCATTGCAAATGACTCAGATTAGTTAAGGATTTTAGAACTCAAAAGAGATGTCCTTCAGATCCACAGTGGTTGTAGCTTGTATGACAGATGACCATCACAGGAATAACCTAACACACTGTGCTTGCTTTCCTTCATGAACGGTACAGCCAGCAGTTCACAGACCTTTCCTCATGGCTCTTATTTTCTTTTTTCCCACTATTTTCTAAGCAAAAGATTCTCCATTTTTGATTCCCATAGAAATGTAAGTAATTATCTGAGTCCCATTGAGCAAGAGACCCTCACTCTATGACTTCTTCAGAGCCATGCAGTTTGAAAATTTAGAACAGAAACTTTTAGAACCTGAGCAGATTAATCAACAAAATCAGCAGCATAGAGGATTCTCAGTGGGGTTCAGACACTCTCCCAAACTGAAGCAAGAAGCCTGGAAAGGTTTTTAAGTGCTGTTATGTCCAAAAGTACCATGAGGTGAAAGTTCCGTGATCCACCTCTCCAGCCTTCTATTTACAGCACCATCTTCCAACTTCACTGAGTATCTTCTGGGTACTTTGGGCCATCCACACTCTTCAAGGGAAGAGCAGGCCTTGCTGCACCTACTAGTGGGCTGAAATATATTCTGACTGTGCCTGACTCATCCAGGCAGTCTTGAACACACACTATGGTGACAAGCATGCCTGAACTTCCTTTCAGAGATCTCCAGAACACTGCCTGAAGCTGTGCAGTGTAGGTGCCATAAGCTGTGCGTATGGCACATAAAGTCTGAACATGAATGAAGTCAAGACCCCTCTGATAGACAGCTGAGTTGAACTGTGTGTGAGGAGTGTGCTGCTTAGCAGTTTGGCTGAACTGGGCTACCATTGCCTTAACTCTTTTCAATTAGTGCCCTCCGGGAATTTCATAAAACCCAAGTGATATTTCTTTTTGGCCTGTAGAGTGTGCTTATTTTCTGCCTGACAAAATAAAAGGATCAGAAATAGAAGGAATAAGAAAAAAATAAAAGACAGAATGGAAAAATTCAAATAAACACAAAAGCTATGACAAGTCCGAGTGCCACAAATGTAAAATGCTAATATGCAACATCACTGAAGCTTTGATCTGTGGAATGTGTAGGACACACATGGGAGCCTGTTTTACTTACAAGGAAAGAAAACAGTCCTGCTTCCAATACATTTATTTTCTAACTTCCTTTCGCTAAAAACATGTTTGTTTTTAAATTAATTACTTCGGGAAAAGGAAAGAGAAATGTGTGCAGTGGACTTGGAGGAAAAATAAATACTAATTAAAAAAAAAAATTAACCAGGCACCCACAGAGCATGTTGGAGACTGGGTTTCTGCTCTTCAGCTATTTCTGGAGGCTGAAGGAGAACAAATGGACTGAACTAGTTCTTCCCTTCATAGCTGTTGCACCAGAAGATCTGCACCCTTTGTCCTTCAAGTTACAGAGCAAGACACAAGGAGATGCAAATATAATGAGCCACACAATCTACACACACCAGGTTTTTTTACTTGATCTTTAAAACCTGCTCTATTTGGGAGACTCGAAGTTTGGCATGCCAAAGCTTGGGATTGGACTAGATGCAATCTTTCTGCTGTGGAGAGCTAGCTGTTAATACCTATTTCAAGTAGACTCTTCTCTCCACCACTTCTAGCCACTGCCTAGAAAATGGTGAACTGATGTTTGTGCTGGTAAGTCGCTTCACTAGTCCAGGAGGACTCATAATAGGAAAACCCACCAGCTATAAAAATCACTTCTCTCTGCCCACCCTCCCCTTCTCTCTCCCCCTAGAAGTCCTGCTGGCTCAATGTATTTATATCCCACTGGGGTCAGATGTATTTATTTGGTTGCACTCCCCAGCTCCCTCCAGTGAGTGCACAGCATTCAAGCTGGGCTTTGGTGGTCACACTGCACTTGTTCTGCCCTGCATACATAAGCTCAGAGCCTAAAAGGTTCTGACCACCACGCATGTGGTTAGTTTTAAGAGCAATTCAGACTTGTGCCTGACTGATAGAACAGTCGTACCTTTTGTTTCCAGGGTAGGTATTTTCAGTGTGTCCTACCTGGCCACAGTTTTCAGATCAGGCTGTTCCTGTCTTGCAGTGTAATAAGCAAAGGCAGATGATCCAGTTTGCAATGTCTTTGCCTGAAGAGATATAAATCACATTGTTGGTATTATTTCTTCACATGTTGTGTCATTTGCTGAACAATTAAGTGTGTGCTACTGAAGGATTAATAAGTGAGCCAAGGCTACAGAACATAATGCAACTTGGCAGCAAGAGATGACAATGCAATTCTTTAATACTGTAATATTATTTCATGTAAAACCAGGTGATGTAAAATCAATTCCATGCTAAATTGTGTTTTCCCCTTCAGTCCTCTTAAAACAAACAACAAAAAAAAGAAGTGGTAAGGATACCAACAGCCCATAAATAGTCTCTATATAATGTGTTACAGACTGATGTTAAGTGGCACTCTCACAAACCCATATTTATATTAAAAAACCTCATATGTGTACACGATATAGACTATGAATTATAATAGGTGAAAGTACAAAAAAAGTAATGAAGGTATATCTACTTTACTATTCATTACATTTCATCTTTGTGAGAAAATGCTAATCTTATTCCAAGCTATATACCTTACAAAGTTAACACAAACAAACTATATGCTTTAGCCATACCAAAATCTAAATACCTACATCCAAAACATGCACAATTACGCATAAGTGTATTGTAAACTATACATAAATGAGTAAAACCCACTAGCTTTAGGCCTTTTCTCAGTGGAATTCTATTTATCATACTTTGGCAGGTAAATTGATAGATTCATCCTCACAAAATTGCACTTCTTTCAATAAAGGTGAGCCTCTGGGGTGTGATTTTGGACGGTGTGTCTAGGATAGCTCAACATTAAGATCACTGGAACCCAGAGTGGGTACAAAACCAGTCAGACAGTTCAAAGGTTTTCACTTTTGGCTATCTTTTCAATAACTGCTTGAGGGGCAAAAGGTGCTGGCCCCTTCCAGCTCCTGGGGTGGAGTCACGAAGAGCCCGTCTCTGCAGCGACTGCTGGCTCTGGCAGCCATTGCTTGAGAGAACCAAATAAACATCTGGGTAAAATCTTTGTCAGTGACATGGAGAATGGCATCAAATGCACCCTCAGCAAGTTTGCCAATGACACCAAGCTGAGCAGTGCAGTCAACATGCTGGAGGGAAGGGATGCCATCCAGAGGGACCTGGACAGGCTTGAGAGGTAGGTCTGTGCCAACCTCATGAAGACCAAGTGCAAGGTACTGCCCTTGGGTCAGAGTAATCCCAAGCACAGGTACAGGCTGAACCTGTAATGGATTGAGAGCAGCCCTGAGGAGAAGGACTTGGGGGTGTTGCTGGATGAGAAGCTCAACATGATCCGGCAATGTGCACTCTCATCCCAGAAAGTCAATCGTGTCCTGGGCTGCATCAAAAGGAGCGTGGCCAGCAGGTTGAGGGACGTGATTCCCCACCTCTGCTCTACTCTTGTGAGACCCCACCTGGCGTCCCCAACATAAGAAGGACATAGACCTGTTGGAGTGACTCCAGAAGTGTGATGAAGAGGAGGGTCATCAGAGAGCTGGGCATCTCTGCCGTGAAAACAGAGTGAGAGATTTTGGGTTGTTCAGCCTGGAGAAGAGAGAGAAGGCTCTGGGGAGACCTTATAGCAGCCTTCCAGTACTAAAGAGAGCTTATAAGACTGCTGGAGAGGGATTTTTTATAAGGGCATGTAGTGATTGGACAATGAGGACTGGCTTAGGGTAGGTCTAGACCAAATACTAGGAAGAAATTCTTTACTTCGAGGGTGGTGAGGTACTGGAACAGGTTGTCCAGAGAAGTTGTGGGAACCCCATCCCTGGAAGTGTTCAAGGCCAGGCTGGATGGAGCTCTGAGCAATCTGGTGTAGTGGAAGGTGTCCCTGCCTATGGCAAGGGAGTTGGAACTAGATGATCTTTAAAGGTCCTTTGCAACCCAAACCATTCTATGGTTCTGTGAAATGACCCTCCCCTCCTGGCAAAGTATATTTCTCTCATTCTCTGTGGAAAGCGCTTGGCTGTTGCTAGCACAACAATTACGCTGCAGGAAAATCTTGTTCCAAATAATTTAGTCTTTATTTGCTCAGAAGAAAATATAAAAAAAGCTAAAAGGTGAAGGCTAATGAGATACTGACATGGGAATTATTTTACAGTAATAAAATACTTTCCATGTTTCTAAGGGCACAACATTATACACAGGTCCACAGAGAATCTTCCAGAGCAAGATTTCCTAAGGACCTTGCACCTGTTCACATAATTTCATAGTGGGAAAGATGCTGCTCCATCAGCCTGTCCCATCACACTAAGAGGGCAGGGTATAAGTTAATTGAAAAGACTAGGCACAGCATGGGCACAGGGGAAAGCAAGAAAGCGGAGAAAACAACTGCCCTTCCTTTCCACGTTAAGTGTATCTGCAAAATGGTTTTTGAAACTAAAGTTGAAACTACTCCATATTCCATCTCTATGGTCTCACTATTTATCTATTTATCTAGTTCACATATATGCATTTGGTTGCTTTTTTAATTAGTATCTTCTTATATAAAAAAGCTAAATTAGGCTATGCCTTACTGTATAACTGGAAAAACACAGTGGGGAATAAGAGTGTACCAGGAGCATGGATCAGGTTCCTGGTAATATGGAGGGTTTTGCTATTCATTGTGATAACAACTAGGAAAAGAATGATGCAATACAGAGCTCAAGGCTTCAAGTTTTGCCTCTGCCACAGACCCTCTTGGACAGGGTGAGAGCTACTCAGTGTCTTCATTTGCTCCTCTAAATTACAACATGCTCAGTAATAGTAAAATCAACTGAGGGGTTTGAGGCTAAACTCCCGTAAACCAATTCTGAATCTCGTTTGATTCCTTCCATCATGTCTCTCATTAAGTGTAAAGTGCCTCCAGCAAAAGACAGCTGATTAAACGGATTCCTCAGTGACATAATGAATTTACAAAAGCCCTCCAATGTTACTGGGAATGTTTGGGAAAAAATATCTTCAGCCACCAAGGGCAAAGTCTACTAAGAGGGAGAATCACTTCATTTCCTCTGCCTCAGAGCCTGACAAACATTCCCCATCCACCCCACAGCCTGAGAGGACATCCTTGTTGAGCACTGGAAGGGAAAGGAGAAGGGGCAGAGACACTGCTATCCATCCATCCATCCATCCATCCATCCATCCATCCATCCATCCATCCATCCATCCATCCATCCCACCAGCACAGCAGTCCACAGTCCCCACACTGAGGCGTGTGGTCACAGCCTCCTTGTTTTCCTTGGCACTCATTGCCCAGTCCAGCTCAGCTGATTTCCCCACAGCAAAGCTCTCCAAGGCAAGTTCTGCTCACAGGCAGGTATTGCCTCTCGGCACAGGAAAGAAGTATGAAGCTTTTTCCAGCATTCAGATCCTGTTTTTGATGTGACTCAGCTCTGCAGAGTCCATAAGGATGACACGGGTTGTGCTTTATTAGCAGTTAGGTTAATGTTTGGAAATAACAAGACTGATGGTTTTATCTGTTTAATCATTTGGTGCTGCCAAGAGCGACCATAAGCACAGCCCAGTGGTGCATGAAGAGAGTACAGCCTGACATTAGTTTCCCACCACTAAAATCCAAACATTAGCATACAAGTTGTGTAGCAGGCTGGCAGGGGCAGACAGCCAGATCACTGCTATTGGAGTGAGTCAATGATTTTAATTTTTCTTCATGGAGATTTTCAACCTCCCTGCAATGGAAGGAAATAGGGATGGATGAGGTGGGCTACTTTCAAAGTTAGGCTGTTCATTTGTGTTTGTCCAGCTTTCCTATGCCCTCAGCTGAACTAGGCTACAGAGCTAAGGACAGAAAGACTCCTCTAGTTTTTCCCCAATATTATTTCACTTGTGTGTGGGTCCTCCCTCTCTTTTTTGTTAAATCTCCTCTTTTCAGGTACACTCCCTAGCAAACAGTAACTGCAATGCAGATTCACCATATATAACCAGGCAATTCTGAACTACCATATGCAGCCAGCAGCAGCTGTAGCAATTTATCACTAAAAAGCAATCGGATGGCTGGATCATGCAGTCAGCTGGCACACAGACAACACTGGATGTGGCAGATGCCATCAGTGTAAAAAGCAGAATAAGAGCCAACAGGAGTCAACAGATACAGGGATGTTGTCTTAGCAGACAACAGCTACCTCAGTTAGTGTTTATCACCATTTATCACTAAGTGCAGCTGTTAGAGCCACTGATCCTTCAAAACTTATGTAGAGCAGAGTTTGGAGGATTTTGGCTTACTCAGAACACCTTTCCTTCTGTACACAAAATCAAGGAGGAGGAAAGCCACTGAATCAATCACAGGCATGTGGCTGTATCCATAATGGTTCAGCTGGCCCAACAATTCCAACGAGTGAGTGCTGCACTGCAAAGCTTATAACCGGACACACAAAATGTGTTTTGTAAAAGCTTCTTAGCATCCACACAGGTGGGCTGTCACGAAGGGGACTGGCTAGGCACACACAAAAGAGGCAGGGCTTCTGCAGGGCTGGCAGATCTCAAACAGAAGGACTTGAGACTCTTAAAGCTTCCACAATTGCCCTGCATCTAATTTCTTTCTTCTATTTGTATTCTCTTGCTATCTACTCTTTTCCAGTCAAAAGCTGCAGTAGCAGCCCATGTTCTTGATCACCTCATATGTCGGAAGATGCTGTCAGGAGCTGCCCATGGCTTTAGCATGTCAGATCAACACTTTAAATCCTTTTTTCTCTGCCAGAACTATGCTGTTTGCTAGAACAAAAATAAGCAGAGTGTGAGCTCTGCCTACTCTCACTGCCTTTCCTCAAATACTTACCAGAAAAATAGCTGAAGCACAACACCCACACACTGCACAAGATCCAGACTCAAGCAATCCTAAAACAGGCTTTTTCCCACCCCAAGTCTATGCTAGAACTAGTCAAAATTTAACACTTGCAAGATCATAACATCTTCAGAGCAGAGGAGGTAGGGGCGGGAAATCCAAATAAATCTGAACACACCCAAAACATGCTGCCAGTTCCATAACTAACAGAATTCCACAGTGCTAAGCTAAACTAAAAATAGAATAAAAAACTGTCTTATCACGTCTTTAACCCTAACCTCAAGGCCACCTCTACTCCACAACTACATATTTTCCCTCCAGGTTCACATTTTCAGTCTTGCCATCTTCTCTTGCCATGAGAAACTTTTGCCAGCTGGATCCAGCTCCCAAAGCAATATCTGTAATGAGGACAAGCACCTGGGGACCTACCTGTCTGTCTCAGGAGAAGACTTTGGTTTGTCTTTCCAATCCCCCGCACTGCAGAGTCCTTTGAGGCTGTGATAAGGGAATGCCAGACCACCTGGCAGCAAAAGCAGATGAAGAGTTGACATGTGGGTGGTAGCCAGGTTGGAGGAAAGAATTAGAATCACAGAATTCTTTATGTTAGAAAAGATCTCTGAGATCATCAAGTTAACACAGCACTGCCAAGTCCACCACTAAACCATGTTCCCAAGTGCCACATCCACAGGTCTTTTAAATACCCCCAGGGATGGAGACTCAACCACTTCCCTGGGCAGCCTGTCCCAATGTTTGACTACCATTTTAGTGAAGAATTTTTTCTTAATATCCAACCTAAACCTCTCCAGGTGCAACCTGAGGCTATGTCCTCTTGTCGTGTCCCTTGTTACCTGAAAGAAGAGAACAATCCTCACCTTGCTACAACCTCCTTTCAGGTAGTTGTAGAGAGTGACAAGGTCTCCCCTGAGCCGCCTTCTCTTCAGGTTAAACACCCCCAGCTCCCTCTGCCACTCCTCATAGGACTTGTGCTCCAGACCATTCATTGCCCTTCTGTGGACATGCTCCAGCACCTCAATGTCTTTCTTGTAGTGAGGGGCCCAAAATCGAACACAGGATTCAAGGTGCAGCCTCACCAGTGTTGAGTACAGAGGGACAGTCACTTTCCTGATCCTGCTGGCCACTATTGCTGATATAGGCCAGGATGCCTTTGGCCTTCTTGGCCACCTGGGCACACTGCTGGCTCATGTACAGTCACTGTCGACCAGCACCTCCAGGTCCTTTTCCACTGAGCAGCTTTCTAGCCATTCTTTCTCAACCCCTGTAGCACTGCATGGGGTTGTTGTGACCCAAGGGCAGGATCCAGCACTTGTTCTTGTTGAACCTCATACAATTGGCCTCAGCCCATCGATCCAGCCTGTCCAGATCCCTTTGTAGAGCCTTCTTGCCCTTCAGTAGATCAACACTCCTGCCCAGTTTGGTGTCTCAATCCTCTCATCCAGATTATTGATTAAACTGGCGACAGTACTGATCCCTGGGGAACACCACTCATGACCAGCTGCCAGCTGGATGTAACTCCATTCACCACCACGTTCTGGGCCCAGTCATCCAGCCAGTTTTTTTACCCAGTGAACAGGGTACCTGTCCAAGCCATGAGCAGCCAGTTTCTCCAGGAGAATGCTGTAGGAAATGGTGTCAAAATCTTTACCAAAGTCCAGGTGGACTACTTACACACATTTTCCCTCATCCACTAAGTAAGCCACTTTGTCATAGATGGAGATCAGGTTGGCCAAGCAGGACCTGCATTTCATTAACCTGCCCTTGGCTTGGCCTGATTTCCCAATTGTCCTGTATGTGCCATGTGATGGCACTCGAGATAATCTGCTCCATAACCTTCTCTAGTCCAAGGTCAGGCTTAACAGCCTCTAGTTCCCCGCCTCCTCCTTTCTTCCCTTCTAGTAGATGAGAGTCACTTTTGGTAACCTTCAGTCAACTGGGACATCCCCAGTGAGCCAGGACTGCTTGTAAAAGACGGACAGTGGCTAGGTGGGCACTTTTACCACCTCCCTCAGCACCCTTGGTGGGTCCCATTCAGCCCCATATACTTGTGTGTGTCTAAGTCGTGTTGCAGGTCGCTGAGCACTTTGGATTATGGGGGCTTCATTCTGCTCTCCATCCCTGTCTTCCAGCTCAGGGTACTGGGTATCTCTAGAACAACTGGTCTTACTATTAAAGCTTAGGCAAAAGAGATATTAAGTACTTCAGTCCTTTCTTCATCCTTTGTCACTATGTTTCCCCCACAACCAATAAAGAGTGGGGATTTTCCTTAGCCCTCCTGTTGCTGATGATGTATTTATAGAAACATTTTTTATTGTCTTTTATGGCAGTACCCAGAGTAAGTCCTATTTGGGTCTTAGTTCTTCTAATTTTCTCCCTGCATAATCTCACATCATCCTTGTAATCCTCTGTTCCTTCTTCCAAAGGTCATAAACTCTCTTTTTATCCCTGAATTCAAGCCAAAGCACTCTGTTCAGCCAAGCTGGTCTTCTTCCCCCCCGGTTCATTTTTCGGTACATTGGGACAGCCTACTCTTCTGCCTTTAGGATTTCCTTCTTGAAGAATGCCCAGCCTTCATGGACTCCTTTGCCCTTCAGGACTGACTCCCAAGGGATTCTGTCAACCAGTCTCCTAGAAGGGACAAAGTCTGCCTTCCAAAAGTCCAGTGCTTTCTTGACCTTTCCCCTGATTCTTACCCATAAACATTCAATGTTACCATCATTAAACTTCAGACAATCAAAACACTCCATAAGATATACTGGTACCCCACTGCCTCTCCTTCCTTGCCTATTCCTTCTGACCAGTGCCCTCAGACATGAGAACCAGCTTTGATCCCAAGCCTGAGAAGAGGGCATAGGGTGCTGGTGCCCATTTGGCAAGACTGCCTTTTTGTTCTATAGTTTTACTTATTTATTACACCTTTCCCCTCCCTTTTTTTCTCTCTTTTGCTTGTTGTATTTCAGTTACATATAGTTAAGAAAGGAAGGTTTCGCTTTCTCATGAAGTAACTGTTCAGTCAAAGCCCAACTTTAAAAATACATTTTCTAAATATGCACTATTCGCTGTTGTTCTCAGTAATTTGATTGGCAGAAATAAGAACTGCAAAAGCGGATCTTGTCAGTCATTCTTAAGCCTTCCTTAATATGGAAACAATCATCTGCCATTTCAACCACCTTTTGCAAGGGACACAGTGTGCTTAACAAGATGTACACACCTGCAGTCTCAACCTCTATTCATTTTCTAGTAAAAAATAATTTTTGGGGTAGCATATGTGGACGGGCAAGATAAGAGATCCTTCCAAGTGGCACCTGAAAGCCCATCCTGGCCTATATTGTATCACTTTCTGTAAATGCACTGCATATATGTGTACTGTCCATCCTGCAGACACCTACTGGCACAGCTCTGAGTGTCTGTCTCATGAAATCCAAAGGACAAGCGTGTGCTCATGTGCTGGGAAGGCACCATGTCGTACAGCACTTTGCAACTGTGAGAAGTGGGAGGCACCCGTGTTTGCTCTGTAACAGGTCAGTTTGGCTCTATGGCACATGGTGGGTCTAAAAGCAGATTATGCTGTTTGCTGTTTCCAGGCTCAGCTTTTTTCTTTAGGAAACACAGCAGCAGATTAGGGTTTATTCACTTGCCACTTGCTTATTGGGATACAGACCCTATGTCATGCAGTGCCCACTCATTTCAGAAGAAGTGAGTATCTGTGGCATTGTCTATAGTGAGAGACACAGAGAAACTCAGTAACTTTAAAAGAAGTACAAGGAGGCCTGATACTTAGGTCCCAAACTGTGTCTAGAGAATGGTTCTAGAACAAACAAAGCATTTATTTTTCATTAAAAGACCTCCTAAGGAAGAATTAAACTGCAAGTGTTCTACAGTAAATTTAGCTACAGCATTTCTGGGACAGAATGTCCACAGAACAAGCATCCCTCATTTATCATCAGAACATCTCCATTCTGACCTGAAACACAAATTTGGTGCCAGGTGTAGCACTGTGTTTGTGGTCTGTTGCAAAAGCCAGTCCACAAGGGAATGTTCATTTAAGGCACAAAAGTAAAAAGGCACAGAGCTAAGTTCAGCTGCATTTGCCTTTGCTGGGAAAGGAAATAATTATTCTATTTGTTTTGCTTCCAAGATGGCAATAGCAAATGTATTTCTCACCTCACTGAGAGGAAAAATTCACACCCAATATGGTCAAGGTGCACCCCCTTTTACTGAGCAACGTGACAACCTTGCAACTTGAACACAATTATTTTTTCTTTTTTTTTTTTTTTTTAGCTGCTGCCTTCTGTTTTTTTTCTCTGTAATGTGGTTTATCCTCGAGTGATGCCTCATGCATGAACATCTTGGGCTGTTTCCTACAAAATAGCATAGCTTCTAAATAAAAGAAATGGGTAGAGCAGAAGTGAAGCTCGTTTCAAACATGCCTTTAGAGGAGCTGATTTTACTGCAATCTGGAGGCAAGTATTTGGCCATGGAGGAAAAACATCTTAAAATGAGCCATGCTCCAGAGTGGGCAAATTGGTCACAGAATCACAGAATCATAGAATATGCCGAGCTGGAAGGGACCCACAAGGATCATCGAGTCCAACTCCTGGTTCTGCACAGGACCATTCCCAACAGTCACACCAATAGTCACACCCATGAGTGTTGTCCAAATGCTTCTTGAACTCCGTCAGGCTTGGTGCTGTGATCACTTCCCTGGGGAGCCTGTTCCAATGCCCAACCACCCTCTGGGTGAAGAACCTTTCCCTAGCAACTAAACTAAACCTTCCCTGACACAACTTCAGGCCATTCCCTTGGGTCCTGTCACTGATCACCACAGAGAAGAGATCAGTGCCTGCCCCTCCTCTTCCCCTCACGAGGAACTTGTAGACTGCAATGAAGTCCCCCATCAGTCTCCTCTTCTCCAGCTGAACAGACTGAGTCACCACAGTTGCTCCTCATATAGTTTCCCCTCAAGGCCCTTCATCATCTTTATTGCCCTCCTTTGGACACTCTCTAGTAACTTTTTATCTTTCTTATACTGAGGTGCCCAAAACTGCACACAATATTCAATGTGAGGCCACCCCAGTGCAGAGCAGAGCAGGACAATCCCCTCCCTCACCCGGCTGGCGATGCTTTGCCTGATGCCCCCCAGACACGGTTGGCCCTCCTGGCTGCCAGGGCACTGCTGACTCATATTCAACTTGTCATCAACCAGGACCCCCATGTCCCTTTCCATGGCACTGCTTTCCAGAATCTCATTCCCCAGTCTGTATGTGCATCCAGGATTGCCCCATCCCAGGTGCAGAATCCGTCACTTCCCTTTTGAACTTCATACGGTTGGTGATTGCCCAGTCCTCCAATTTGTTGAGGCCTCCCTGCCTTCGAGTCCTTCCTAGGGGTCTGTAGTAATTCTTTTCTTGGAGGATGTGAACTGTGATTCTGCTGAGGCTGCTGCTTTTGTTTGTTTGCTTTTGCAGTGAACATGCTGCAGCTGAGATCACCTTTTCCAAAGCTCAGATGCACCTTCCAGAAAGTCAGGGACCAGATGAGCATTTTGATATTTGTGTCCTGTGATCAAGGGCAGGGCTTTGGAAGAAAAACTGGAGCACAGCAGATGTTTGGACCAGGAATCCACCCAGCGCTGCTGCTTTTTGACCCACTGCATTTTTCATCCACTGGATGCTATGACACAAATTTCTGGATATGCAGTATGGCTTCCCCTGACCAAAAACTGTTAGGCACAACTTCTGCACAAGTTCTCCCCACTCCCCCTCAGCTCGTGACAGCAACCTGTGTCCTCACACTACTTCTTGGCCTCAGTTCCCTTGCAGTAAGGTGATCCACAAAGTGAACATTAGAAGGTGTTTTCTGGGCCAAGGATTTTCCCCCGGTAGATTTCAGAAAGGCCCATCTGTTTCTCTTCAAACTGGCATTGCCTTCATCCAGCCTCCACAGCTGAGTGCAGTTTTTGCTATGATCACAGTGATGTTGGTGACAGGGGAAAAAACCTGTGTCTCTAAGTAGAGACGCACAGAAAAAACGTAAGTTCTAAACCTTGTCTGACTGGACAAGGACTTCAAGGCACAAAGATGGATTGTGGCTCCCTGGAGGTGGTGGGACTGCAGTCGAGGTGCAGGGAGGGGAGTGTGGCTCAGCTGGAGGCAGCAGGGGCTAACATACTGCCCAAGCAGCCATATCGGGCATGTGGTGGGTGAGTTAAGGACATACTTTAGGCCTTAATTCTGAGTTTCCTAGGTTTTGTCAGATTCAGCCAGATTCCTAATGTTATTTTAATGCAGTTGTTTTGTGTGTGAATAATATGCTTTCTATGCCAAACCACAAGCCCTGGAACTAATATCTCATAAAAATGCCTAGAGTCCAAAGCTAATAGCTGTAATTCAGCTGTTCGAATGATGCCTAAAAAGTTACAGATTAATGCTATTCCCCATGGGGAAGTAAAATTAAACTCGACTTCCTATGGGGCTGGGTGCTATTGTGCACAGTGCCTGAGTCCAGGCTGAGGGATGCAACTTGTTGCAGATCCTGGGCACCCCATGGCAGGGCTAGGTGCCCTGTAGGCAGAGGTTGGTGTGTGTGTGAGGGATGTTCATAAATTTTCCCTTAAAAAAGCCCCCACCCAACCAGCAACACCCCACCCAGTGATGGGTCACTACAACTCATCTTCACACAGCCCTGCTGCTGTGGGCAGTGATTCAGAAGACACCAAAAAAGGCGGAGGGATGGTCACTCACTCCCCAGTCCAGTGGTGTCTGGACAAGTGGTGGCTGCAGTGACGTCAGGTCCTGTGTCTGCCAGCCTGACACAGTGGGCAGGAGACAGTGCTGGATCCAGCAATGGGGCAGGTGCCCCTTCACCTCCCAAAGGGTTTAGATGAGGCATGAGTGACCCACAGTGAGCAGAGAGGGGACATGGAGGAGACTGGCAACAGGGGCAAAGCTGTCCCTTCATGCTCTTTTCAGGCAGGGAAGTCATGCCACAGGATGTCAGTGCAGCCTGTGAGAACACCAAGCCTGCTGAAAGGAAATTACTGTCTCCTCTTAAGAGCACACAGAAGACCTCTTTCCCAGAACACCTTATTTAGGAAATTTGCCTCACAGCAGCAAAGCAGGATGCTTATTTGGGAATAAGAAAATGAGATATGGCCCCCAAGTCAGTGCCTGCCTGTAGGCACCGTGGCAGAAAGCTCGAGGATACACCAGAGGCAGCTGCTGGCTCACAGTAACAAACGCAGAGCTGGATGGGCTGCAGGCCCAGACAGCTGGTGTTTGCTGCCTGTGTCCTCCAATACTTGCTGTAGAGCTGTAAGGTATCAGTTATTTTCCTGTTACAACACAAAGGGATTAGTTAGATTAGCTTCTGCAGAGGTGAGAAAGAAATGTGTCATATAGACTATTTATTTTGCTCTAATTGGATTCACACCCTCTTTCTGAACAAATCTTGTTTTACTCCAGCTCTTGTGGTTTCTTATGGCTGTGAATGCTGAGGAGCTCTTCCAGGGATGGGCAAGTGACTCTCGGCTTCAGTAGGGAAAGCAAAGAGATCATGCTGTGGTCACTAGAGGCAGGCAGCCTGCAAACAGCATGGCTGAGGAAGCTCTCATGATCACACCCCAGACGATGTATCATGATCATGGACAACTTCTGGCAGCACAAGGTAAAAGCTGCTCTTTGACCAGGGAAATCTAAACTTTTCAGTCTTCCAGACACAACATCCACACTGGCTCTGGGTAAGCTGCAGCATGCACAACATTGTGACCTGGGGGCATGGCGATACTGCCTCGAAGAAAACAGCATATGCTGGCCCCCCTTCAGCAGGGTGAGCTGCATTGTCAGCAAATCTTCTCCTGCAGTTCATCATCCTTCTCTAGCTGGTGCAGAACACTGTAGGAAAATTATCTTTGCTGTTTTTCTTGGTCTGCTTACTCAGAAACATGGAAAGTACCTGCAGTAGGGGTGGCTTCTCAAGTTCGCCCTTTAAATCTCTGGAAACAAAATGAGCTCAGACGGAAAAGAAAGACCATAATTTAAGAATCCTAGATCTGGGTGGCTGCAAACTGCTAATTGACCTCTCTGTGTTAATCTCTTTAAACCAGTCAATGTTTTTCACTTCTGTGTCCTTCGCACTGTGGAAACTTTTGACGTCTCTGTACTGGCCACTGTGGTTTGAATCCCTGCCTCTGAGTCACATGGATATCAAAACCTCAGACCAGCTGGACTAAGCAATGCTCTCTTGATGAGCACAGCAGAAAACAGACATAAAATAAATCATTAAGTCAATGACATTTTGGGGGGATCTAAATTATGCCTGCATACACATTACACAGTCAAGGCTTGATTCTGAAATTCTTCTACTTATTTGTTGTTCCTACAGAGTACAAATGAATGCTACATCAGGAAGACACATTTTCTGGAGAGCACCTGCTCCTGCAGTTTCTAAAGATGTCCTGTATTTGCAGATGCCTCTTCATGTACACCAACCTGTGACTTGTCTGAAAGAGTTTTGTTGGTCTTATTGGAATTTGACATAAAATTTCTCTTTTATTGCTCTTTTAGTCATGTTTATCCCCATGAAAGATTGTTATATTTTCTGTTGGCTTTGATACTCTATAACTGGATATTGAAGGATCAAATAAATCCATATGCTGGGTACATTTTCTCTTTGAGGTGGAGTGCTTTCGATACATAGATTGCCATAGTTTTCAATGGTACTTTTTGCCTTGTTAATTTGCTCTTGCAGAACTCATTTGTTTTAGAACATTTAGAGCCCATGGGAGGTGCTAAATAAACATTACAAACTATAAAAAAAGTTACTGGCCAACTGTGAAGCAGTAAAATTAAATAACTTACCCAGCATCACATAGGTAAGCAGAGCAGCCACTTCTGCAGAATGACCTGCAGATTTCCCCTTTTTCTCTTCCTATGCTATCCTCCCTCATTTACAGCACATCAGATCAGGCTTTTACATCCTCCCTCTCTGAACAGTTCCCTAGAGCACTATCCATTCTGACCAAAAAAAAAAAAAATGCCCAAAATAAAAACAATGTGATAAATTCATTTAAAGGAACTTTTTTAATATGGTGGACAATACAGTCTGTTTTTCTTTATCTTCACTTTTGGAGTGCCTGAGCCACCTTAGAAAATTTAGCCTGAATAAGACATGTAGAATTTTCCTAGCAGAGAATATTCCAATCTACAAAATGAATATCAGGTAAAAGGAAAATAATCGAAAATATGATACAACCTGGACAATGTGAAACACTGTAATGCATGAATCTACTGAAGTTTGCCACTGTTTTGATTACACAAAGCAGTGCTATACAGATTTTTAGGGAAGTAAGCAAAACAGAGTACTATTTCTAAGGGAAATCAGTGGTGCAATTAGGAGAGCTGGCAGTAAAGGCATCGCTTTTCCATCACAGTTCCCACACAGCACAGTGGGAATGGCTCGGTACTACAGGCAAGGACAGGATGGGCTTTCAGGGTCACCCAGCAAGGAAGCTGGTGGGGGAATGAACAGGCTTCCAGTCCCTCTCTCGCTGTCCTGCCAGGGGGAAGTGTAAATCACAACAGACTACTTCTCTGCAGATTAAAAGTAAAGATTACTCAATCCAGAATTTTATAAACAAGATGACTTCTGGAAATGCAGAAAGATCCATCTGCTGTGTTCTCAGCAAGTTGAAAATAGAAGGACACTGTATAAGCTGAGGGAAAACCCCAACATTCTTCAGCACAAAATTCAGTCAAATCTTTGCCTTCAGCAGCTTCCAAATCACAGAAACCTTAGGAACACTGGAGGGCTGGGGCACAGGGTCTTAAAAGGCCAGAGCAGAAAACAATGTTGTTTCCTTGCAGGAGAAACTATAAATAGTATTTAGCATCTTCAAGCAGGCAAGTTCATAAGTGAGGCTGCTTGATTGTTGCTTCTTTGATAACTTAGTATTCAGTAGAGAGAAGAATTGCCATAGCAACATTCCCATCTTCTGACATGTATCATGCAGATCATGTACTCAAGGCAGCGCAGCACCCTCTCACACATGTGCTCTGTGAACTTTTGTGTTCCTGACAATATTAAAGAGAAAACTATGTCTCATGATTGACACACTTGCCTGTATGTCTTTATGATTCCTTAAAAAAATATATGGAAATACTCCCCTTCCCCCATCTTCCTCCTTTGAACTGTTTTCTCTTTTCCATCCCACTGAAATGATGAGAACAGCTCCTGTCCCAGATCTGTAGATATATGTTCCTGACAGTAGTCCTACGCTATGCAAATGTGTAAACTGCAAAATGTAGAGGGCTTTAAAAAATTAAGTATACCCAGCAGAATCTAAATTCTGAGTGCTGAAAGGAACTAGAAATCTTCCAGAATGTGCATAATTAATGCTCTATTAAACAAAGCCTTACATATTTTCTTTGTTATGTTTGTTTGTTTGTTTGTTTGAGGTTTTTGTTTGGTTTTGTTTGTTTGTTTTTATTTGAATTAGTCTCCAGACACACACACCAACGATACCTATGGCACATGCCAGTATATATGTCACCCTTTTTGGGAGCTGAGTTCACAAGTAAAGCAGAATACATGTTTGCAGCCAAGGTCTAGCTAACCTCTGGGATGGCTTGGATTATGTGGACTTGCTGCTGTAGGAAAAGCACTGCACCATTACACAGGGCTAAGCTGTGGGCCAGTACAAATGGGATGCTGCAACACTGTGCAACAAAATCACGTCTGTAACCCTGACAGCAGTGGCAGCCAGGTACTTCACTTTACAAGTGTTCTTGATTCAACTGTATGACAGGTCCACCCAGTGGATCTCTTTCTAAACTTACCACCTAGTCAGTATTGTGGCTCCTTTCAAAAACCCTGTAACACTAGAAACAGTTGGAATATACTACTACTACTACTATATACACACACACACACACACGCCTCTATGGCTATCCCACCAATGGCTCTGACATTAAAAGTACCACAATATACTGTCACTTTTTCCTCAGACCACATTCCTGTCCTCTCCATCACCCGTCTCCAATGTTTAGGGTCTCTGTACAAAGCTTTGGTTAATGGCCAGTTTTCGCAAGCGAAGATTTGGGAAAGGTCATAAACCCTTCGAGCCTGCGCAGTGGATTTTTTAGGTGAGACACAGCGTGCGCTGAACTGAGCCCACCCTTTAATCCTGAGGTTCATCTGCCGGGGCCGAGCAAAGCTTGGACAGTGGCAGTGAGGTCCCCAGGACGTAGCTGGATTGCCATACAAGGCTGACGAGCTCCAGCTGCCCGGGGGGCCGGGAATTGAACCCGGGTCGCAGCGGTGCGAGTCCTGCACTCTAACCACTAGACCACCAGAGGCGGTCTAGTGGTTAGAGTGCCTGACTCTCACCGCTGCGACCCGGGTTCGATTCCCGGCCCCCCGGGCAGGTGGAGCTCGTCAGCCTTGGTAGGCAATCCACCTAAGAGAAGGTCACTCTAAACAAACCTACATCCTGGGGACCTCACTGCCACTGTCCAAGCTTTGCTCGGCCCCGGCAGATGAACCTCAGGACTAAAGGGTGGGCTGAACTGAGCAACCTCAGGACTAAAGGGTGGGCTCAGTTCAGCGCACGCTGTGTCTCACCTAAAAAATCCACTGCGCAGGCTCGAAGGGTTAATGACCTTTCCCAAAATCTTCGCTCGCGAAGACTGGCCATTATTATACAAAGCTTTGGTACCTTATCTGGTACCAAAAGGATCAGGACCTTATCATACTCCTGGCAGGGTGAATGTAATGTTCTGGTCAGAATTGCTTAATAGTTCAGCTGGGATTACATCTCCAATGATCTCCTGAGCTTCACTTACATTTGAGTGCCCTCACTGCCTTAGTGTACTCCATAGCTGCCCATTCCAAGAAATGATTATTCAAGAAATTCCTTCTTTGTATCTTGTCCCATGGTAACTCTTGGCCAGACTACAAACAGGTAGTTGAGGTCCTCCATTATCATAAATTGTGGTGCCTCTCTAAGTATAGTGTGCTTAACTGCCTCTTTCTACTCTATGACTAATAGCACTTCTGTTAAGCCACCTCTAGAGAGAATGGTTTTGCAGCTTAATACCAGTCACAGAAGAGGGGTGACCTCCCCCTCTTTTATCCCATTACATCTGCCAGGTGCAAACTTAGGACCTAAACTGAGGATCACTATTAAATAAGAACAACTTATTTTATTTTACATAGCAAATAGCAAAGATGATCATAAGTAGGCAGCTATCCAGGCACTGCTCTGCCTGCAAAATTAACCGTTCAGAAATGCAGTATTGCAGAGCATTGCAGCTGCAAACTGTCCCTATTGCCACAGGTAGGATGGCCAGCAGCTCACCAGCCTTATTCCCAGGAGAAAATTAGGAACACAGGGGGCTGTCAGTTTGGATTTATGGTGGAATTACTGCCCATGTCAAGAATGATACCTTTCACAGCGCCTGATTTCTTTTCATGTTAAGTAAGTAACTGCCATTTAACATCTGACTGTCATCTGACAGAAGATCATACTTGTATATGTGTATGTGGGTATGTATATTTGTGTGCATGTGTGTGCTTAACTTTTATCTACACATAAAGAGGGGACTATCTGAACATTAAAAAGTAAAGAGATATTATTTCCTAGTACTGACTGTACCATAGCAATCTCTATATTTAGAATGCACACTGTGGAGATACTTCTCTAGCCTAATGGTAGATGTTTACTTTTTAATACACAAGCTATATATAAAATGCTTAACTTGAACACCGTAACTAGCTACAATAAGAATTGCATGAAAAAGATGCTATTTCATTTCTGTCTCATTTTACACAACTCTAAGGAACAGCAGATACCTTCTCCAGTGGGCCACAAAGTCTGTGGCCTATCTCTCAAATTTCCGTACAGGCATTTATTGTGTTGAGGTTCAAATTCCTTTACAGCTGTGGTCTGAACAACAAAGGGGCTCTTAAGGGAATAAGACTACAACTTGCTCTTCTGGGTTACATTAAAATCCATTGATTTCCATCAGTTACTTGAACAAAAGAGAGTGCATTTTTGATAAAAATAAAATTGCTCATTTTGGAGAATATACGCTGAATATATTTGATATTTGTGGTCTGCAAATTGGACAGTTCTGTTCTTCTTAGTTACTTAAATAATACAAGTAAGGGGAAGTCACTATGCTGAAAAGACCTATTTTCAGTCTAAGCCCAAACCCCCTTCATTACATCATTAGAAGCACTACAGAAAGCGCCCAACCTGCAAGTCCACTTGCTCCCTCATTCAACAAAGCCCCTGGAATCAGAAGTACCCTGTGCCATATGCTTTGAGCTCAGTACGTGACCAAGGACTTTTCTCAACAGATGTCTTTTTACTTTCCAGGTTAGTTTCATTTTCCCTTTGTTCTTGCTTCAGAAAGAGGAGAGATAATGACCACATAGAGAATTGATTAGTCAAACTTTCAGGTGCTTTTTTTTCCTATGACTTTGGCAATAGTTAGACCCCAGGTTTAATACTGCAGTCAGACATACTGAAGACAATGGCACTTTTACAGCACATATGAACATGTGGGGCTGAACAGAAGGGCCCATATATATAATAAAACTTCCAGTTTTCTTTCCTTCTGTGCAACACCTGTGACCCCAGTTGAAGCAGCTGGTTACAGTGGCACATGAAGCTTTGAACCATAGGAGCAGAGCAGCTGGGATACCCTAGTGGAGATGACCTCGTCTACTAATATGCACTATGCTTTGATTAGGAGATTTTTTTTTGCTGCTGCAGTTGCAAAATACCTGTCACCGACGTTTGACCCTATTTACATGAAAACAGGAGCATTAAAAGATAGGATTAATAGTATAACTTCTCCAAGGCTGCATTCAGAGGCGACCTCACCTACACATCTCCTACTGCTTGTTCCTTTACGCTCAGGGTAGGAACATCAAACACGCCTCTGTGATGTTAACCTTGGGATGATGGTCTCTTCAGGACTATACATCCACTCAAGTTTCAGATTATAAATCTTTTCAGTGTTCAGTCTAACAATACCCTAGTCTTCACAGGCTACTGAAGTGTATATCGGAGCAGAATGACCAATCTTTACAGAAAATAAAAGGTGAAGAATAAATTGTTGTTAGGATTTGAAATAAATCCAATAAGAAAAATGAACCAAGAGGTGCCTGCCTTATACACTGTCACCACAAACTGCCACCTGAGAGCCTGCAGTATGGTTTGCCATTTGTCAGTCTGCTCACAGTATACAAATGTCTTTGATGTGCCCTGGAGATAATTTAGCTAATATGACTCCTGTGGGCAGAGAAGCAAAGAATCAACTTAAAATTAGGGAAAATATTTGTCACTTTCCTTTAAAATAAGGCAATGGTTGCTACAGAAAGACAGCAAACCAGTTTTATCCCACACAAGCTAAATCACAGACTAAAATAATTTAATTTTGAAATTGTGGCACAAGTTTGTAAATTATGGCAACCTCTTTGTAATAGAATTACATGTGAACCATGCATACATGTTTTGGGGCAGCTACAGGCAGGCAGAAAGTATCGATGAGCTTTTTAAAGCCAAATAGGGGACACAGTCATTCTGAAATTTATGACAACTGGGTGGCTAGACTTTCTAACCAGCCTTAAAAAAAGTCTCCCCCGGCCCCCCCCCTCTTTGCATTCTATTACTAAGTCAATAGAATATTATTAAGACTGGAAAGTTGGGCACTGAAGAGTGAGGTAATGTCAGCATTTGGGCCGTCTATTCAACCTTAATTTGGCCCCTTTTGAGTATGAATAATGACATTGCCTTTAATTAGATGATCCCACAATATTTTTTCCTGTGCCTCATTCATGACGGAGGGTGCTTACTGAACGATGAAACTGTATTTTGTCTTTTCCTTGTGGTTCAAGGTGTGGCAGGCTGCCTTATTTACTGCATGCTATGCTCTCTTCTCTGACAACAAAACCAGTGATTCCTTTGCACAGTTTTCTACATGGTTTATCATTACAGCTATGACATAAGAAACATTACTAATTTAATTTTATTGTAGTCCTCAAGGGAAAAGCTAGAGTTTTTTCACTTAGTTTATCCATCTAAATCCTATTCTCATTGCTCAGGTTTTCATCAAAGCTTTGCTTCCCTCATATTTGGTCTAGGCAGCTTTATCTGCATCAGCTTTGCGGAGGTATTAACAGTACATGGGAAGCAAAATTGGGGTCCCCATTTTGGTGTGTGCGTTGGGTAGCCAGGCATGGAGAGAGTCAACAGATCAGGGATGGTAGGGAAAATCCTATTCAGTGACAAGACAGATCGTTCCTGAAGTTGATAAACACTCTAGAGAATTACCTGTGCAATACAGGGAAATGCAGGTTTGTGGTTTTGTTTTTTCCCTAAAATTTGGACAAAGATGAACATATATTCCCCGTAAGTTCAGAAACGCTATTAACATAAATGCTGTCCTTCTTCCAAAGACTCAGTTCCACAGCAAAAGTAGAGAAAAGTCTTCCAGACTTTTTTTTTTCATAGACTTGCACTTGGAAATAGATGACTTGTTCTGACAAAAGGTTTTCCACCAAAAAAATAGCTCCCCCAGGAGAAATACCTTTCAGGGACAATTTCAGCCAAGATGGTTGAAATTTGTTAAGTTTACAAGTGACTTTTACTTTGGTCATCATTCATCCATCATCTTTCTTAAGAATGATGGATTGTGTAATCCTAAAGGGAATGAACACAGTCTAGAAGAGTGCTCTCTGGGTACACAGGCCCTCAAGTTATTTATATCATGGTTCATACATCAGAGGCTGGATTTAATGTTTTAAAATGTTTTTAACTTTAAGCTTAAAGCTCACAGGAGGTGAGCTTTTACAGCATTACTGTGCATATGTAATGCACAGCTCAGGAATAGCAGAACATAATATCCCTGATGCAAGTCCACATGGCTACAGCAAATCTGCTCCCAAATTTTGCTGGTTTTATGTGTCCTGTCGTCTCCCTCTGTAGGACCATCAGAGAAGCTCCTTTTTTATCCGGCCCCTTATTTCCATGAACTTTCTAGTAACTTGCTTAGCTTTGAAATCTTTGCAACTTTGATCAACAAGTTAAAAATTATTGAGAGAACAGACAGACAGACAAAGACAATATCATCACAATAATATCAAAAAGTCTTACCTTTGAAGGAAACAAACCAAAAAGCATACTGTTCAACTTATGCTGTTTCCTATGGTAGTTTGTAAATAAATACAAGTACATTTAAAAAATACTGTGGAGGCAGGTAATGAGTTGCATGAGATCCGTCTTCCCCAGAGTACTGCAGAGCAGAAACATCACTGAATCAGATTAAAACTCTGCAGAAATCCTGTTACTAAATATAATACATTAACATTATCCATATTTGAAGTGCTCTACATGTGTTAAAATAAATATATCTAAATACACTAATGAACAAATATGCAATATGAATACTTATATTTGGATCTTAAAACTACTTTTTTAACAAATAACATCTTGCTGAAAATTATTCTTTCACTTTATTTTAGTTCTATTTCAATTTTTTTGTGCCTTCTAGAGTTCCTTCTTGATTGTCTAATAATTAAGCAGAATCATGTAAAATTTAAACAATCACTAGTATTTTGAAACTGAATTCCTAAATCAAACAGGCATATGTTTTTCTTTAAACATTTGCTTACCTGCCTTCCTGAAGTAAGGCTTAAATGCTCTCTCTGGTACAACACTAGCAGCTCAGCCCATCTATTGGGAACTTACAACTTGAAAATGCAGAATCACATGCTGTACTACGATAATAAGAAAAATCCTTATGTAGAATTGATATAATCTACAGCTGACACTGGAAAACCTGAAAATACATCATTCAAATGCCATCAATCCATCTAGAATTTCAAGAATCAGCATGAAGAAACAGAAATGCAAGGATAATTTGTTCTTTATTTAGGCCTATTTAAGAAGATATTCTAACACTGCAAATAAGATTTTACTAGACTGATAAAATTATTAACATCACAAATTTAAGGCAGCTGTTACATAGTGTTACATCGATATTTCAGTCAAACCGAACTGTTCTTTAGATACATTCATGCAATTAGCTTGTATGCTGTACTTTGAAATATATAGAATTGTTTTGTTTCCCTGCATTAGACCTATCTGGTTAAGCTTTTCTCAAACAATACAGAGAATGTACTCGTTCTTCTTGGCAGAAGTGATCTATGACTTAATGATTTAATGACTTATTTGATTCAAGAAATGCACATTGAGAATGCCATGGAGATAAATATACATCTTATATGTGTATGTCACATGCAAGCATGGAGAAATAGGAATGAACGTTGAAATGATATTATTATTTTTAGCTAAAATCATTTTCCCTCCATATAAAATCCAAAAATATCCTTGCACTGAACAGAGAGCCCATTAAACTTCCTCCTTTCCAAAGATTCCTCTCCATGGCGACCTCTGTTGGGGATGAGAAATCTTCCATGGAGCCATAAACAATCTTTTATGTTGCCTCTTGTTGTTCACTCCAATTTCGGCTTTTCTTTTCCTTCTTCGATACCTGAAAACATACGGAGAACAGCTTTTAAAAATCTCTCAATGAACGAAGGGTTTACTTTGAGAGGTTCTTTTAATGCATTAGTCTTTCTTTTCCCTTTCTTGACATTGTTTCTCCTGTACTTGCTCATATGCTCTTGCATGTGCTACTTCACCTGCTGTGAACAAAAAGAGCATCTGCACACCTGATGGCAGTGGTTGTCCAGTAATAAACTGCACAGTCCTCCCTCCCTTCCTCCCTCCCTGCCTCCCATTCTCAAATCAATCAGCCTAACCCCCTGCCGCAGGCTCAGCTTTTGACGGCTGCAGGGGTCTGGGAACAGTTAATTCCCTCACCTCCTCCGCTTACCTACAAGCAAATTAAAGTAGAAGCTACTATAGCTGAAGCTAAGCAGCAAACTTAGATTGAAGGAAAGTTTTAATAGCTGTGTTTCAGAATTCGGTAATTTTAAGCCCCCCTTCATTTCAACATTGTTTTTTTAAATATTTGCAAGTTTATCTCCTTTTTTTGAGAGTTCAAGAGAACAATTACTGCTGAGAGGGTGCCTCTCTTCTCGTAATGGCCGTGACTTTCAGTAATATCAGGAGAGCTGAGCTGAGTCTAGGGCTCCTTAAAGAACTTAGCCTAGCTGCAGGACTTGTCTCTTTGCTATGCTGAGCAAAGTCCGGGCTGGGCAGAAGATTGTGTTTTTTCTGGCAATGAAAGCATTCAGCTATTTCATATGCCTGTTCCTGGACAATGAATTACTATTGGTATCTGACAAAAGTATTGTTCTTCTGACTAAGCCCTCTCTGCCAGACATCTCAAATACAAATATTTCTTTTGGAGGTTTTCAGGCCTGCTGCATGCTGGAAAAGAAAGACTTCTAAGGACTGAAAGCAAAAGAGAAGCAACGTTTGAGAATGCTGAGAGTAAAATCCAGTCACAAGTAAGATCACCTGCTAGTGCGAAATATGCACAGGTGGTAAGTACAAAAAAAAAAATCACTTTAAAAACATAGATAATTAATTCCAATACGGGAAACAATAAGACCCATCTGCAGTTAGAAAGCACAACAGCAGAGCTGCCTTGCTGAAAGAAACAGCACAGAAACAAATGGGTCTGCATGTTTCCAGCAGCCCAAATATAATGGCCCTGGGTGTTGCTGGCAAACTAATGTAATGGGAGAGCCACAGTTGAAGGTTTAACAATCAAAACAAGAGGCAGGGCCAAAAGATTACAGTGGCTTTACAAGGCTGCTCCAGAGCCAATCTTGAGTCTTCTGCTTTCTGCTGGAAGGAACTTTCCCAACAGTTTTAATAGCTGTTTTATTTGCTTTTTTGAAAACGCCTCTTTCCTTTCTTCTGAAGCACTCTACTGCAGATGCATCAAATACTTTGGCAGGAACGCAGATACCCTCAAAACTGTGGACAGACACTGGCTTGTACAAAGGGCAAATTTTTCCTTCCCTACCATGTTTGTGGTTTAACTTGGAAAAACTAACTGCAAATCATTTTGTCAGTAGTGAGGTTTTATTTAATGCATCTCCAGAGGAAAATAAAAAAAAACTCCAAACCCAAACCAACCCCTTCTCACCCCAGAAATCTTCTCATAGCAGACTGTTTTGATTTGCAGGCTTACTGCTCAAAAGCCTCTTTTAAATGTACAGTTTTCAAATAATATTTTCCCAAGTGTCACACAGTGACAGACTGGTATCATTTTACATCTGCTGTTAGTGGTGTGCCTGCCACACACTTCAGGTTAGGTTCGTGCAAAGTGTTTCAAGCACAGCAAAACAGCAGGTGACTCATGACATTTTCCATTTTGCAAGTGTTTGAGCCTCAAAGGACTCTGGATCAATACTCTTTATCCCAAGGATGGAATGAGGGAGAGGACAATAAGGCCATGGTGAACCTTGAAAGAGTCTGGAGGAACGACCCAATTGATGTTAGCTCCTCTAGGGTGGTGGGCCACAAGAACGAGGGATTTTGCATACTTTGGAATAGTGCAGGAGATTTTCCAACATCTACTTATTCATGGACTTGCTAAAAACATGTGATTCTTTACCACATTATTATTCTTCATACAGGACTTAGGTCAAGTGAAATAACTCCTTGCAGCTGTCTTTTTTAGAAATATCTTTCCCAAATTAACTCACAGAAGTTAGATAAATGTGAATTTGACATCAAACTGTGGACTGAATACCAGTCTTGAAGACTGTAACCATTAGGATAGCTGGTTCTAAAGCACATAGAAAAAGACACTTTACACCTGGGCGCTAATACGAACAAATGGCAAGTAAAACTGCTTTGAGCTTCTGCCATTAGATTCTACCTCGTACTGAAGGAGTTGCTAAATGAGATTTGTATGTGCAATCAACTCCCATGTGAATTTATTTCACTCCAGTTGTGATTTGTCAGAGCAGTGATTATGAATGCTGTTTGCTTATTTCAGGCAATTTGATAAATGAGAAACATCTTTCCTAGATTAAAGGAACCTACTTTTAATCTTGTGTTTGTCTTATTTTCCCTTTTCCTTTCCTCTGCAATGGGTGGCCTAGGCAGGATGATGGAGAGTCTGTACAGTTAAGTTTACCCTGTACTAAGGTGATCTTTCATTCCTATTATTTTACTGACAAGAACATGTTCATTTTCTCTGAGTAAATTTATAAGCAGAAAACACCTTCTACCTGAAAATACCAAAAAAGTATATTTTTATTTCTAAGTCTAAGCTTGCCATTAACAGCATTCACACAGAATGATACTTTATTCTAGTTGCATTTAATGGGTTCATCGGCTAGTAAGTGGGTTGTAAGCCTCCCAGGTAATTGCCAAGAGCTCTTAAATTAGTTGTAAGTTATAAAAAAGAATACATATTCATAGCTCATCAGGCTTTTCAGCAGCCATTCTCTTAATCCAGCTGCTTTTAAGGGCAAACCACTAAGATGTTTCAGTGGAACTTCTGTCATTCTCCTTTGTTTTAGCCAGCTTAAAACCTTCTAGACTTTCAGAGAAACATCCTCAAGTCCTGACCATGTACTTTATGAGATAATATTCCTAAAACAATACTCACATTTTTGTGTATCCCAGATGTAGTTGTTCAGGACCTCTCCCACCAAGTAGAATATATTAATAATTATGGTTACAGCTGCAAAAAAGATTATTTTGACACCTGGGCTGAGATGCTCAAGAAGCGGGTACACCCACACTCCTGTAACATGGTGAATCCAGCACACCCTGAAACAAAACAAAAGTAACAAGCACAGACTCTTACAGCCCTGTTTTTCAAAAGTAGCTTGCCCTATAAGCTTAGCTACTGTAACCCAAATAGCAATTATTTGAAAGGCCTGCAAGTTGCAACTGAACTGGAGCATCTGGATGACATCCACCCAGAACAGACATCACAGATGATGAAACTATGACTGATTTCCCACATCCTTACTGCTTTGCTTTAAATTTATTATGAGCAGTTGGCCAGTTTTTATTTCTGATGCAGGCAGGTATTTCCTTGCTGCATTTATATTTGTGAGGAAACCCCTGTTTTGAGCCAAAGCCGGAAACTGCAGCAGCCTCTGTTCCAGGCAGGTTCTTTATCCTAAGAACATTCAGGGTTCTACAAGCTCTCCTACACAGATCAACACTCCCTACTTTCGGCAGCAGCCTATTTTCATTTCACACACATTTATATGTTTCTGATGCTTCTCCTCACTACACATGGCAAATGCATCAGTTTTTGCGTTTGCCAGAAATATGTGGTTCAGCTTCTCTTTGAGAGAATAATTTCTTTAGCAAATGTCTTTTGGATTGCTCCTCTTTCAGTTACCTGGTACCATTTGGAATCTAATAATTTTTCTCTAGGTAGGATAAACATTTTTTTAAAAAAAACCAAACCAAAACCCACCTACAAAAGTGCTGCCCAGCTCCAGAATCAATTACTCCACAGTAAAGAAAAAGTATTGATGGGGGTTTGCAGGTGACACAGATTTTTAGCATTCAGCTACAGAGAAGATTGTTGGTACACTAATCCAATAGACACTGTCAGCTTTACTGCAGTGCATCCTGAAGCAGCACTTCAGGTATGTGGTTTTGCTGTGTGTGACTGTAGTGAACACCTGTACCCTCTGATGTAGTAGCTTTTGTGTTGAGATCTGACATGGTGAGTGATGAAGTCAGAGGGAGCAGAGCGAGTCCATATGCTCCAGTAGGTGCAAGTTAAGAAAAGCAAATACTGGCAAACAACTGAGGAAACATCACAGAAGCTAACTGGGTAAAGTGCTCAGTGGAGACAGGCTGGGGCTCTGCTGGGCTCTCTTCAAGAATGTAAATCTCTTCCTTTCTGACCTGGAAATTTGAGAGAGAAGCTCGCAGTGAAGCACAGCTGGAGCATCTGCAATCCCCATTACAGAAGGGGATTTCCATGTCCATATGATTTGCTTCACTTGCTGGTATTTCTATTTGTTTAAGAAAGATTTTTGATCACTAGATCAGCAGTCGTAGGTTCCTAAAGGGCAGAGATACAGAAGTCCACTCAAAACTGAAATAAAATTCTGTCACAGAGAGAGTATGGAATCCCTATTAAAGGATTCTCCATCACCCTTGAAATGTACATGCTTGTCATAGCTTCCCTCCTCCTTGGAAAAGCTTTTATTACAGCCAAATCCTTAACAGTTAGACACTTCACATAGGAAATTACACGTGTCAGTAAATTAATCTGCACGATCTAAATGCAGATGAAAACCCCTTTCTCCAAATCAGTTCACATATGGAAAATTATCTCTGTACTTTACAGTTATTTTCCCCAATATTCTTCTGTGACAGAATTAATCCGACAAGATTAAGATTATCTATGAAAAAATAAAGTGTTCCTGCGTAACTCATGGTAACAAGGGACACCATGTTCCATGATCAAAGAAAAAGATGAGACAGTTGGGTAGAGGGCAATGAGCTGTCCCCTACTATGAGGCTGGCTTAGTGGGGGAATGTCTATTATCACCTAACAGTTTTCAGTTTCATTTGCTTTTGTTTTATGATCATTCTGTGAAAAACAAGCTCCAAAGACAAAGACTGAAAAAGAGCCGGTCTTGTTTTTCACTTATTTTCTCTGGTGTGATGAAACTGCCCAGTGCTATAAAGCACCTTTACAGAGAGACATTTCAAAGCACCTTCTAAATTGCAGCTATATAGCCAACTTCACAAAACAAGTAGAAGTGGCATTTACTAGAATGCATTTATGCTCGAAAGAGGAAATCTTCTCTAAATCCAACCAATGAGTCACTGATGAGCTCCTGAATGTCAGCAATCTTTGGTTAGTTCAGAGTTTTTGAGTATAGCTCACGCACTCTGCTCCCTGCTGCCCAGCACAGGAGCCCCTTCCCTGCGTGGTGACAATGCTCCTGAGTACAGTGTTGCTATTGTATGCCTGTCCCTGGTGCAGTCACACTGTAGGAACTCCTGCTTTGAGTACAAGAGGTACCGAGCATCACTTTGGAGACAATAGTCACAAAACCACCTGATCAGCCACCTGATCTTTCCTAAAATGAACTGCAACATGCCGCTCCCTACATTGGGATGGAGTAATATTATCTTCTCTCCAGTGAGCAGTGACACACTGACTACTCCTGCATTGTCTATACTACAAATAGGAGCAGTAAAGGGACGACTGCTGCCATGGAAACCTCACCTGATGGCCTTTCTTAGTTCCTGCTAGAATACAAGCCATCTCAAGGCTGCACAATAAAGGGCTGATCAACCATTTGCCTAAAGCTTCCACACAAGATTGCTGATTACTAATGCTGATGAATGCCTTCAATGTTGCAGTTCTAGTAGTCATTATTCCTGTCCAACCTCATTATTAGTTAAACACAGGGAAGCATGCATTAAGATTTACTTAGGAGTGCAAATCTAGATCCATTTGAAGACCTTGTTATTGAACACATATAAAAAATGGACCGTTTAGATAAAAATAAACTGAGGAGCAAAAGTTTAAGCAAAAACTGGACTAGCTACTTTTGAGAAGATAAAATTAACTTGAACCTCCCTGTGATTTGGTACTGTAGCAGCCCATGTAGACATAACCATGTGTTTCCAAATATGAACATGTTACAGGTCATCGAGCTCATTCAGACATTTGTTAGAAACAGTAAAAGGAGAAGGAATGGAAATATTCACACATTGTATTCAAATTAAAATGCCTGTTAAAAAAAGTGGTGATTTTCAGAAATTTCCAACCAGTTGGTGTAGAAATCAGAAAAAGCTATTTGAAAATGCACAATATTGCTTCTTTTTAACAAATCTGTCAAAAAATCTGACTTTGTAGCTGGTTTTCACTTACTATACAGTGAGATGTTGTATATCTCTCCTATCAAAGCAATCAGGAGAAAATTAAAACTATGCAGAGAAGATACATATACATTTCTTCTCTGGCTATAGCTCTTTTTTTAATGAAGAAAACTACTCTACCTGTCACTTTAAGTAATGCAGCTGTTACAACAGCATGTGTAAAACCTTAGTCCTGGTAGAATCAAGTTCACCATGTGGATATAAAGGCAGATAACCATGACACCCCATAGATTTTTCAATAGGACACATGTTGCAGAAAATGGTTGCCCCTTCATAATAGTTGCTCTCAAGCATCACAGCTCGTCAGCATTTTGTGGTCTGGACTATAAGAGAGTCTCCAACCATTTCCTGCCCAATTTGAGTCCTTCATCATAGTCTGCAGCCATCAACAATCAGTACTATGTGTTCTGGAAACAAGGACTGTCAGGTAAGGGGCTGTGTAACTTTTCAAGAGCAATTGATGAGAGGACACAGAATAATAATGCATGACATAAAACGTCTGAAGAGCTGCCAATTCTCTTCCTCGTAACAGAAGAATCCTCTCAACAGAACTCAGAGACAAGAAATTCAAATATGATAATGGAAATAACTCTCTGAATGATACCTGGAATGCTCTGGAATAATACCTCTGGAATGCTCTAGCCTGTCTTTCAGTGAGACATCACTGAAATAAAGACATTCAAAACAGTTTTGAAGTATACAAGTCTGGAAGTCTACTTAGTCCACTCCTTTTCTCTAGGCCACATCATGCAACTCTAGCAAGTCTCAGAAGTCTGGAAACTGTACAAGCAATAAGAACACGTACAGTTATGCCTAGAGTTCAAAGTGTATGAAGTATATAAACCACCAAGACTAAAGGATCCAAGCATCTACTTTTTGACATAAGTTTTGGAAGAAAACTTCCCTTGCAGGCTGGTTGTTTCATAATGGCCTGCTAAAATCTCCTGAAGCATCTGACATTAGCTATAGCTGGAGCCTGGATACATGACTACTGTGATTTACTATGGCAGTTCCTTTCTGGTTACTTCTTGCAGCAGCAAATCCTTTTCCAGATTTTCAGTGCTCTTCATATTTCCAGTGACTGGCACAAAGGAAGGCTGAATCTTTGGACCCAGACAAATCCTAGACCAGTTCTCATTGTGGCTACTCTTTAGCAAACAACAGAATATGGGCATTTTCTACACCTTTATTCCATGATCTTTTCTAGCAAAATTCTTTTCCTTCTCCACAAAAAGTGAGAACTTTACCCGGAGCTATTAAACTGTGGAATGCCTTCCAAAGGAGTTGATGGGCTTACAGCAGCTGAGTCACTCAAAACTTGAACAAACAAATAATTTGTGGTTACAGAGTAGGACCAATCCTGCGCTTTCAAGGACCGGAGCACAATGACCCACACCAAATTTGTTCTGCTTTTGGTTTCTAATACTGATTGATGTGAGGCACATTTTCATAAACCCCCACAAAAACACAGGGTAGCTTGTTCTGCATTTAATTAGAATTCTTAAGATCTCAGCCACATTAAGATTCTGGGCTTCTTACAACAATGGCCAGCCAGGCCTAAATCACCTACGCCAGGAATGTACATAGCTTAGAAATTTTAAAGACTAAAAAATAAGTTCAATATACAGTCATCATTTAGGAAATAACAACAATCATCCCCTCTTCTTCCATTTTCTTAACGCCGAATTCTTCACCATTGATCTGAGTGGTGCTGAACAATACATGGTCATACAACTGTGCTACTGCTTTGGAGTGGCTTATGCAGTCAGAAGAAGACAAGCCCTGGAAAACCGCAGTTCAAATAATGTCACATGAGAAACATACTTGGCATGACATAGTGCTGGCATCCTCTGGGAAGAACAAAGCTTAGCAGAAATTTGTGTTTATGTACAGGTAGCTAGAATGACAGAAACTTAGCAGATTCACTGCAAAGTGTTGTCATCTCTGGAAGTCATCTATTTTGATAAATAATTTTTCATTTTAAATATAGTAGTGGTTGCTATGCCTTCTTGAGGTATATTTTAAGGAGCTGCACAAATGAGAACATATTACCCATGCATGTCATCTGTGATTGTACTGTTGCTTTGACTGAAACATTTGAGAATGTGGAGGTGAAGCGGAGCCAGAAAGTAACAGTCCATAATGGCTATATCAGACCTAACAGGTCCATACAGCCTTTTCTCACAGAAGAAAGCATTTCTGTACTCCCACCCTCCTTCTGGGTCAGCTACAGAGGACACTTATCTTCTCCTGGCCTATTTCTGTTGCTTCTGTTCCTTCCTACTCTTTCCTGTTCTGGGCAGCTCTGGCTCCAACTCTTTTCTCCTCCTCTGCATTGTCTCATCTATCACCCACCTCTACATCAGCCTTCCACTCTCACTTCAAAGTCTCTCTCCCTCTCTCCCTCTCCCAGCATTCCCCACTTACTTGCATGATCTCAACTTTGAAGCCGCTGACCTGTGAGCTGCACATTTCCTTACTCATTTCTTGTTTAACCCATAATTCTAGTTCATCACTTTTACTTGGCCCCAGGACTTTTTATTGTTTTTTTCTCTAATCATTGATTCTCTAATCTCTATTGAGCTTCTGTTCTCAGTGCTCACTTCCAAAAGCATGCATGACCATCTCTCTACATGCAGACCTTAGCAAAGCGATGTTGTGTCTCTCCTACACCATCAGCACCAGCAACCTCAAAAACCCTCTGCTTTCTCAATCATGCTCTTCTTTTATCGATAGGACTGTCAATTCTCACCAGCTTCACTCTCTAACTCTCCACCCCTCTCTTCTGAATGTCAAGGTTTGTCCTAGCAGTCTGCGCCAACATCTGCTCTTTCTGATCTTCCTCTCCCTTCTATGGAGAATTGCTAGTGGAAATCCTACAGCAAGGCTAACAGAATCAATCTCAAATTCACTCCAAATCCTCAGCATACATTCTTTTCTTAAATTCATTCAAGAAGAACTCAGCAAATTACCTCATCTAAATCTTCACCCTCAGCAAATCTACAGAACCCTCTTGAAGCCACTTCAAGAGAAACTTTATATTCAGATGAAAGTTTAAAATATCTTTAAATAGATTTATCAAAGAATGAAAGAATTAATCAAGTCCAAGCTTGGCACATGTGGAGGCAGATCCTAGTGGATTTGAGTTAGCAACAAGAGAGCAGAACAAGTCTTTTGCTCCCAAACATATAGCTCAGCACAACTAGAGTGGCAGAGTCAGGATCTTAGGGTCTGTTCTTTTGACATCCTAAAGTGCTCAAAAGCAGAGGGAAAAACATCTTAAATAAACGTATTTGTCTCAGTTTATTTTAGGGACATATTAGGTCATTCTTGTTACAAGGAGCAATACATTTCTGGCTCTTTTCTGTTCCTTGACAACCACTCCATACATCCATTGGCAGTATTTTCTGGTAGTATTGGCAAGCGCTTCGGTTTTCTTAGCACTGTCTAGATTTAACAATTCAATACAAGCTGTGACTTTCAAGCCATGCTAAATAAAGCCAATAGGCCTTTCCTATCTTGTCCCATGGCCTTGATCCTGAAAGTCCATGTATGGTCTGCAACAGGCAACGCATGTCTGTGAATGCATGGCCTGAGTACAGCTCCTTAAGAGCATGGGAGAGCTCCCTCTCACAGAGAGTGCATGAGCTAAGTGTGCCTACTCAAATACTCTCTGACTGCAAAAAATTAGAAAGAAAAACAGGAAAAGGTTTTACTCTTCAAGAAAGGATGTTTCTCGGATAACAAGTCTCTGAATCATGCTCAGGAGATGCTAAGTTATTTAGCTATGTTCTTCCAGTTTCGGTGTTTCTATTCAGAATTGTTTGCCTGTTTTCTCGTTTACCAAATATATATAAAAAAGCTTGCTATTCCACCGCCTTTTTCATACGAGAAAGATTCAGTCACATATGAAATAACAAGCTCTGCTCTACTTGGAGTTGAAAAAAATGCATTCACAGAATCAGTCCAAAACAATATCCTGCTGTATGTTCCTTTACAGGACAAAATGCAACACGATACATAAAACGTAGCATGGTAAGAAGGTTTCAGCTGAGGTGGGAAGAGAGTTCAAAACTCAAGAGCAAAACATAGAGGATATCTGATTAGCAACTGTCTTTTGCTGAGAGCTGCAGTGAAAACACTTCTGCTGAGGGAAAAAATGACATAGGGAAAAAGACAAATTCTCAAGTGGCAGATCCCTAACTTCTAGTTAAAACAACATAAACTGAGAATTAAGCCCCAGCAGAGGACCCATGGACAACCATAGGTACAAAGGAAGGAAGTTCTACCAGGCTGTATGTAACTATGTCATTTGCAGGTGTAGTCTTATTGTAATACCCTTGTGCTAACCTTGAGGGTTCTGCCAACACGGGAGGCAAATCTGAATTAAGCAATTCCAAGCCCTCTGAGCGATTAAGGTCTCTACTTCAATCTGGTCACTTGGCAGCAGAAAGACAGTGAACCACAGCTGTGAAAGGTAGGCACACCCCGAGTGAGAAGGATAAAAACCCCCTTACTCTTCATACTTTCTGGTAGATTTTTCCGACCTGTGAATGTGATATAACATATCCATATAATCAAGCCAAGGTTTGGTTTGCAGATAGAAGATAGAGTCTTCTGCACCTGCAGGCTGAATTCATACAGAACTTGCAAATGATGGCACAGTGTAGCTTGTGTCTGCCTCCGCTCTCCCCCAAATACCTCCTTTCTTAACAGTCAAAGGAGAAATGGGATGTAAGTGAAGAATTTAGCAGGATAACCTTTAGGCTGTATAAGCAATTGTCTCAGGCCATTTATACAGAAATCACAACTTGGAAAAAGATGAATTACTTGAAAGTAGCCTTACCTATTTTTAAAATAATACTTGTGTAAGCAAAACCAATAAACAGCAAAAGCAAAGGATCATAGACTGTGATTGGGTATCTGCGTAGTAGTTTATTTCTGAATGCAGAATCATCTTCTCCTGCTTTACTAGTCCTACAATTTCCTTTTACCTTGTACTTGTAGCTGCAGGATGCAGATGCACTGTAGTAGGCAGAATCAAGCTATATGAGTACCACACTGATACTGTAACAGATTCTTAAAAGATTTTAAGACGCCTCTGGTTTTATTTCACTTGTAGAAATGGATTGTTTCAATTTTATATTCTTATTAAATACTATTTCATGTGTCTATTTAGATGATTTTGAGAAAACAGGAGTTGCCATAGGAGGTCAGATCACAGGTACAGTAACTCTGCCAACCTGTCTCCAGGCACCATCAGAGGAAGGTCGAGAAATATCACAGCTAAACATTACTATATATGGGTTAAAAACATAATAACTTTTTCCTGCAGGAATAATAATGTGCCTTTTTGCATGAGGCTGCCCTTATCTTCCAATTACAAATATTATTCTTTTTTAAGAAGGGTATGTACGTTTGTAAAAGCAAATGGCAGAATGTGACTGTTGTCCTGAGACACAACATCCCACCACTTCAGCTGGATTATTAGCATTTTATGATCACTCGGTGTGCATGGATGTCTATGAATAATGATCTCTCTCTCTCTCTCTGGACTGAAGGGACAAAGTGCATAGTTGAAGTAATATGATAGTACTGCCTTGAGCCCATGTTCCTCTCACATTAGTTTTATCTCACTTGATTGGTGGAAATTTTGGAAAATATCTTCTTAGCTGAGAGGGCTGTTATGAGGTGAGAAGAAAGAACATGAGAAGTAAACGAGGGTCATGAATATTTGCAGAAAGGATAAAGGATGGATCATATCAAAGGAGCAATGTAAATAAAACAAAGGTTTAGTGAAAAATAAAATGCTAGGATCACCAAAGTATATTAACTCTGTCATGCAAGACAGATGCTTGATTAAAAAGTGCCAAAAGACTTAATTTAATGTTGTATAAGAAAGATAATTTCTGTTTTAGTTTAATTTTTCACAAATATTTTCTTTTCTTAAAACAAATTTTAGAGTGTTTGGATTACTGACTTATTCTGTAATCAATTTTACAGAAAGAATTTATGAACTAGTAAAGAAAAAAGAGCGTTCTATCTTTTCTGTTGATGCTTAAATACTGATGCAGGAAATCATTTGCCTATTCTCAATTTTATGTGATAGAACAAAAACCCTAAGCAATAAAACTAAGGTCCAAGAAAAACATTTAGCCTGAAAAAAGGTTGAAAAATGTACCCTTGGAAAGACCACTGCTTACATGGGATTGTTCAACAAATTCCTGTTGTGTGAGGTTTGGCATATACTTTCTAAAAATATAAGCATCTGGGGAAACCAGACAAAGCCCAGGTCTTGGACCAAACGAGGCATGCAGCGTGAATCTGTTAGTGATTATATCCATAATGAAATATGTGCCCAAATTTAGCAGTACAAAACCCCCAATACAATGTGAAAACACAGCATGTACAGCCCTTACCATAAAATATAGCCAACAGCGAAGGTGCACACTGCAGCCAGTCCACAGCTCCTGCTGGGATACTGATGATGTGTTGTTCTCATCTCGATTAATACAAAGGGCAAAACTGTTGTGTGCTGGAAAAAAACCAAAACATTGGGGGAAAACAGGTGATACAAATGGTTCTCACTGTATTTCCATTTCAATTCTATAATAAGAAACTTAATCACAGAAGTCTGAAGACAATTCTTTATGGTTAGAAGGACAAGGTAAAATGACTCTATAAAGCTGATCAATAACCCAAACAATATCATCTCTAAAATTGTTCGAGAGAGCAGAGGAAAACTGAGTAAGCAGAATGTGCTTTTCCTTTTGTCCGGGAATCCAAGACAGACAGTGAGTGAAAAAAGGATGCGGCACAAGGGGACATGGGTCCCAATCCCACTCTGGTCTTACAGTTATCTGTGATCTTTGCCATGTCACTTCAGTTATTTTGACCACTGAAGTTAGGAGACAATGCATCTGATTTCCAGATACTAAATACAAACAATGCCAAATGAATGAATATAAATGGAGGTGTTTAATGCTTCTGAGAATTAGGTTTAAGTGCATCTCAATCTGGGGACTTGAAAACAGGTGATGTATTTTCAAGTGATAGCCTCAGGACCTCTCTTCCTCCATCTGCAAGACAGGACCAATTATCTTCAGAAAGGTGTTGTGAATTTTAATTTGGTACTTGTTGTGCAAAATAATTTAGATTCCCAAATGAAACATATGAAAGCCAAAACCATAAAAACCATTTTCAGCCGCTTGTCTTTATTTAGCTGTGAAACTCCTTATTTTGTCATTTTCCCATACACATTTCCTACACTGCCCCTTCTGAGAAGGCCTGTTCATCCAATTAATGTCAGCAGCATGAAAAACTGCATCCAGCCTGCCCCCAACACTCCATGTCTACATTTCAGAGTGCTGGCAGGCATGAAAATATACATAAGTGAATAACAAATGTGCCAAGAAATAAGCCCCACCATTCCTGAATATACAGCTCACGTAGGACCAGCATTGTTGGTGATTCCAGAAACATAGCCTGCCTTGCCACCATGGGGCCAAGTTATTGCTGGTGTCTTAAGGGAATTACTTCTGTTGAGAGCTTGGCTCTGGGGCTTGGTATGACTGTGACTGTGAACTGACCTGCTCAGACCACAGAAAGGTCTGCAGGTTTAAGGATTGCAAGGGTAGACTAGGTCCTAAACCAGGTTCAATCCTTCCCTCAGTACTTGATCACCAACTGAAAAAGAAAGTTATGGCATACACTGGCCACATTCTGCCATCAGATGCACACATGTAGTTCTGTGGGAAGCCGGAGGGGCAGATTGGTAAATCTGTAATAATTACAATGTAAACCCACACTAACTTTCACCAATGTGCAGACAGGACAGGCACGGAGTAGAAATACCCTTGCGTGGATAACAGGTTCAAATGAGAGGAAACAGAATGGAGTCTGAGCCTTTAACAACTGCAGAGAACAACTGTTTGAATGGGAAATTATAAGATAATGGAAATGTTCTTGCTGAGAGATACAAAATAATTTGAATTGGATAACTGCTCTGATTTTTGAGGCATTAGTAATTAATGAGTAGCATTTGGAGAATGTCAGGTGGATAATACAGCAGTTAGGGGAGCTTTCAATTTCATCTTTTAACAACTTGTTCCACCCCCATCCCTATAAACAGCATGAATCAGCATCAAGGGAATGCAAAGATGTTTTATATGTGGTCTGCTATAAAGGTGGCCACTATTAGATGAGAGGTCTATAAACTGGGGAGGACCTTCAGAGTCTGTTAACAGGGACTAACAGCAAAGCAAGCTCTGGAGATTCACCTGTCTTGCATCTGTATGGAAAAGGTCCCCAGGCAGAGATCGGTACCTCACTCTGCAGAGCCCCAAAGCAGGGTAGATGGAGGCTGTGCAGATGCCTCCTGCCCTGCATCCATAACTTCTTCAAGGAAAAAGCCAAAGGGCAACAAAGACTATTATCTCCAAATCTCAGCCTTGATAATCCTTGTGTGATCCAGTCACTTAGTTTTAATTCTTCACTATATCAATGATGGTTACAGACCTCGTGAACTCCATTTCTCAACAGAAATGTTTACCACTTTAGATACTGCTTGCTGATGAGTTCTTCATTGATGATAACAACTCAACAGCTTGCCAATTAAAAAGTAGTTAAAATAATTTTAGCAATCAACCCTCAATCTAGAATAGTCTTCTCCTTTCTCTCTTCCCAGTTTCTGTGGTTGTATAATAAAATAGGTTATTATTTTCCTAAATTCTGACTTCTGTTCTTTTCTAGAGGTAAGGGATGGAGGAAAAGAGGATAATGAACTGTATCAGTAGAGAGTTTGTACACAAAATCCTGTTAAAAGTACAGTGCAATTAAAAGAGTAAGGAGAAAATCACAGATGTGTCTTTAATCTCAGTTTGTTAGAGCGAATGTCGATGCTATGTGCAAACACTGCAGTTTTACAAATACAGAGTATGAACCTTGGTTTAAAATGTTCTAGGGAAAGTGTCACTCTAAAAAGCAGTTTCAGATCCTTTACCAAATTACAAACAAGATAAAATTTCCCTTTTCTACATTTCAGTCCCTCTGAAAACCCTGATTTAAAAACCATGAAAATTTGTAGGCGGGGATACCTTCTGTCCAACAGTGCCAATTAAAACTCTAGACTGATGCACAGTGAAGAGGAGCAGGGGTGAAATGTGCTTGCAGTGGAATCCATCAGAGGTGGGAAAGCTGCGAGAGGCCCAAAATTTCAAATCCTCTAATACTAATAGCATTACTAATCAATGCTCTATTGATAAGACACCTTTATTATGGGCTAAGTATTTACAAGCAAAGTTGCATTTTTACCTGGATATCTTACTCTGCTCCCACTGAGATCAGCTGCTCCCATGAGACACTTTTGCCTGTATGACTACGCTGACACTAACTCAGTTGGCTACAGCCTGGTGCTAATAACACCGAGGTTGTGGGCTTGACCTCTGTATGGTCCGTTCATTTAAGAGCTCGACTTGATGATCCTTGTGGGTCCCTTCCAACTCAAGAGTATTCTGTGAAATCTGCATGTTGAGCAATGCTGTGGCCACATCAGGGAGCACCATCTCCAATCCTGGCAAAGCAACACTTGCTGCACATGCTCCCTGTGGTGACCACAGGCTCGGGATAGGCCCCAGCCCTGCCCAGGCAGCAGCAAAATGAGCTAATGAACCCTGTGGCTGGCTACCTGCCAATGTGCCCTCCCAGCCACAAATCCTTTTTTTCCTCTAGAGTGCCAAGTGATCCTCAGACCCGTTTTTAACCCCTCTGTGAAGGATCCATCTGCCAAGACCACCTTGTGAGTTGAAGTGTGGCCATAATGTGACCCATTATGTGACCACAGCACTGCTCTGCTCAGACCCTGTCACTGCCTACCCCTGTTGACAGAAAGGCAGCTTCAACAGATCGTTTTTCTAGGAAGTGCTGGTCGTGGCAGAACAGAAAGCTGCAATTTCCTCTCCATTCTGTGACCACCATATATAGCACTGCTTCCCAAGGATCCATCACCTACAAATGGTGAAGAAATCCATTCTTGCCAAATCTTCAACTGCTGGTAACAATGCATGAAAACAGAGAGAAACCAGCACAATGCACAGAGCCTGGGTGAAATGTGCAGGAAGGGTACTGTATGGAGAATCTGACCCACAAGACACTCCGGAGACTGACTCCAAAGAAGCAACCTCTGAGTGAAGCTGAATTACCACACACTGTAAAAAAAAAAAAACACCACCCTGAGATCCGCAGGTGAATTAATTCCTAGAGCCATTGTCACTGCTTCCGGAGAGAAACTCTGCTCCTTAATAACTCTTTAAAAGATATTACTAAAATATGTTCCATCTTCTACACGGTATATATGTGTCTAATGACATTTGAGACCAGAAAATCACATTATAAATAATGCAAGACATCTGTAGTGGTGGCTTGGTAAGTTGAGCTTTGATGGAGGACTGTGCTTTCCCATTTTAGGTGTGTTCTGCAACAGTTAGTTGGAAAAAAAGATTTTATGCAGATTAGGTACATTAACAATGAGTTCTATAATAGTCTTAAGGCAATTAAGTGCTCATTCTTGAAAGCCTGATTATATATTTTATCTTCCAAACAGTAAGTGCTGCTTTTTTTAACACTGGTTTCAACAGTACCTTGCTTGGCCTTTTCTCCCTCTCTCAACTGTGTTTTAAATGGAAAGTTAAAGGTTTTCAAAATGTGCTAAACTGACAGCTTTATGTATTGGCATCTTCTGTCCTTAGCACAAACAGGTAGTGCTGTCTTCCCAAGTCACCCTCCTGATCTTCAATGACTGTCCAGAACTACACTTATGACAAGGAGTTCAGTCTATAAAGGCATCTTAGGTGCCCAGTCATGCAGAAGTTCTGCAGGGATGGTTAAACTGTTCGGGGATCACATAACTTGTGATTATAATTTATTTCAACCAACAGCAGACTGTGACTCATTACTCAATTTGATCAGGTTAAAAAACTACAGGGTATAGGACATTTTAGTTCAATGGAAATACTGCGGACCTCTGAGGCCTTCAGCATGACATTCAGTCCATGTTCTTAAGAGCCAGCAAAAGCCCAGTGACAAGAAAGGAGGCCTTGCAGTTTTGATGTCCACCAACATTTTAACTGACACACTGAGAGCCTCCTGGGAGAGCTGGTGCACCCTGCAACAAGGAGATTGCAGATTGGTCTTCATCCACAGAACTTGTGCAACCCAGGACCTGAATGGCTACATCTGCCACCCAACACTGCATCCACGTCAAAGCCTCTGCCCTGGCAAGGGCAGCTGCTTCAACATCTGCTGGGGAAAGTCCCCTGCAGCACACTGCCACTGTGCCTGAGACTTACACTGGTACGAATTTGATAGAGGCCTCTTTCTTTGCACTCTGCTGTGCAAACCGCTATGTCTGCTGGCTACCTCTGCTTTCTGCCTTTTTTAATTCCTCTATAAAACTGAGTTTTCATCAGTAGGATGTTACCCTTACCTTTTTCTTCTGAACTCATAACAAGATTATGTCTTGTTAAACAGCTACTCCATGTCAGAATGAATGAAAGTGCCTGCACCTCCTTTTTCCCTCTTAGGCGTTTAGGCTGCACCTTGAGTTTAAAGCTGTTACAGAAACGACCAGCAAACTGACCTATGCCCATTCCCCTAATTTTAAAACCATTACTGGTGTGTTCACCTCAGAAACCAATACTAATAGGCCTAAAAATCCCTGCCGTTGTAGTCAGTGCCTTTTGTAGAGTAATAGCATTAATAAAGCTCCATTTTCCGTGTGCTCCTAGCAGAGTAATGCGGAGAACCTGATCAGAAACTAGTAAAACAGAGGTACAATTATGATCTACTCCTTGAGAAACTTCTGAAAAGTGAACAGCTGGCAAGAAAGTATTTATGTGTCATCTGAAGGATGATACCTTCTACCAAGGCAGCCTAATACACAAAGAGAGCAGGAGGATATCAGAGCTGGGTGCATAATAAACTGGAATCCTTTAGTGAGTCTGAGCCCTTGTGAGACTGAAAGCGCTGGTAGCACTTTTCCTCTTACAAATGAGAAATTATGACTATTAAATGAGACATGCTGATGCACAGGATGTACTCCAAGGCAGCCACAGGCAGCTCACGAATTGTTATGGTAGGTTGGAGGGAGGAAGAAGTATTGTATGATATAAACAAAGACCAATACCCTGTAATGCCACAAAACACAGTCAGCCAAAGATAATCATTTTCAATCAATATAAGAGCATAGAGTTCTTTGAAAAGAAAATTAACATTTCCTCTTTAATGTTACCCCCTCTTTTCCTCTTTTCTGTAGATAAACATAGTAGATATGGCATTTCTAAATTTAGAGGATGTGTATGACTTTATCCATGCATATCTGAGGTTGACAGCTTTGTTCTCATTTTTTTCTGACACATGCAGTATGTACTACATATTGAAATAGCAGTGACAGTCTGATCTGACCCCTATGTGTGGATTAGTGTCAGGAGGTTATATATAGGTGTTTATCTACAGAATTTCCACAGTGCCAATCACTAAAGCACTTCAGCACCTCTAAAGTGTTACTAAACATACCTTCACAGCAGCCCTGATCTGTAGGAACAGGATATCCTATCCTCACTCAAGGTCACACAGGGTAGCTATGGAGGAATGGAGAACCACATCATATTCCTCAGATCCATTCCTGGGTGTCAGCCTAAGATGAGCAAGCATATAGAGAGAAATAACAGAAACTTGGTATGAAAGCCAATCTACGCCTTCAAGTTTATAGCTCTGAGACATCTTGGACCTTTCAGCATCTATCAGTTGCTACCTTGATTGACTTTCTGTCCTGGTTCCCCTCTGTTTTTGGAGGCTTCTTCAATTGCCTCCTTCTGAGCTCTCTTGTCTCTCATCTCAGCTCCTGCTGCTCCAAGCTGCTTCACTGCAGTTCCTATCCTTAATACCTTAACCTGACATACAAAATCTTGGCCACTCGGACTTGAAACAAGGTGATGGTAGGGACCAGACACAGAGCATACGCAAAACTGTGCAAAACCAGTGCCACATTGCCAAATGGAACGGCATTGCTACATGATTATTTTCTTTAATTCTGTATAATTAATTCAATGTAACTACTTTTAGTGCTTGTCATGTATGCAGATATCATTAAACACATGCCAAGTGCAGTGTCACACAAGTCACCTCTCTCCTTTTGCTGGGATCCCTTAGCTAGGCTTTCTATCTGTTCTGTGCTGTGCCCGAACTCCTCAGTCAGCTCCTGCCAGCAGGCACTGCTTGACCCTTTGGAGACTTTCAAAATACAAGACAATCATCAAAGCCCAGGTTCTGTGCACTCAGCCAGAGCTGAGAAAACCCTGCAAACCCTAATTTACTTTCAACCTCAAGTCTATTTTTGCCATGGAATCCTGAGAAAAAACACGATACTAACAGTGTGGAAATGCACACACATAAATCCTGTGCAAGGAGCACTCAATAATCACAGCATTATGCAAAGTAACCCAAATTCCCAAATCTTCGTTCACGAAGCTTAGCCATGAATGCAAAGTAATTTTTATACATATTTTGTTCATCTTATTTGCCAGGTAAACCACCTGCCCTAGGATTTCTCAAAGTACTATCTGCAAAAAGGTTTATCTAGGCAAAGAAATATATTCTTGTGTCTTAAAATTATCCTTAAAATCAATGTTTATACACACACACACTTTTACAAGTATTAAAAAGATTTAATTTGCATGAATGAATGTTTGACTGTTTATGCAGGTCATGCTGAAAAAGTGCTTGTAAAGTCATTGAGCCTTATGCATTCCTATCATAAAAATCCCTAAAGAGAGTTTGAAGATGTATTTTAGCAATGGTTTAAAACAAGATTACTCATACGGAAAATAGTATTCCTCTCCTTGAAAAGCCAAAGGCAACTCCTTCCACACCATCAGTCTAAGGTCTCAAAAGGAGAAAATAATTTGTATCAATACATTTCCTAAATCTCTTTAACTGACTCAAAAAGTTTATCTGTACATAAATTGTATTAAATTCTAATATCTGGAAATCTCCCAGGACTAAGGCTTTCACAGAAGGACATTTTTGGCTTCATGATAGCCAAAGTATGCTCTTTCTAACCTGAAAACATTGGACTCTGAATCTGTCCCTGGTCCAGGACTAAATATTGCTTGTCCTGGGCTTTGGGCCAGTATAATTTGGGGAAAGAAATTCCACATTTGGGAAAATAAAGAAACCATTATTTGGCATTTTCTTTTTCAAGTGGTGGCTCTCTGATGCTATTCAGAAATTCAAAATCTTGGAAGTGGTTACTGAGGAGCTGGATTTATTGGGTGTTGTGCAGGTGAGGTAGCCAAAGGTCAAACTTTGGTCTATCACATGGTGACTGCAACTATCTGCAACGTGGTTCAAGCAATTTATCACACAAACATTGTCATTATCTTTTTTATTTCTTTACCCTGTACATGCAAACTCCTTTAACAAATAACTCTAGAGGACGTAACCTCCTACGCTTTTTTGTTCCCGTATTACAGAAAGCAGTAACAGACTAACATCAGCATAGTCTCACTACTGCACCCGCTAACAGACAAAACTGTCTGTCCAGTTTTGCTGGACATGCATTGCCCTGAGTTTGTGCTGGAAGGTAGAGGAAGACAGATATGCAGCCCTGCTTGTGGGTCTCCTAGAGTTTCTTCCCCTCTGCAAAGAAGGCACGTAAGCAAATAAGTCCGGGGAACATCCTGAATGAAGGTTTTCTGTCATGAAAACACACTGACATTTCCTACTTCTTTTACCCACTGTATGACATACTTTATTTTGGAGCATTATTTTGCTTCAAATGCAATTAGTTCTAAATGCTATTGTTCATCTTAAAACAATTGTAATTTTGATTGATAGTAAAAGTCTACACACCACAGTGAAAGATAGCAATGTCGGACACAGAGACATTACAAAATCTATAACCTGACCCTTTAAAACACAACTTGAACCATCAGATTTGACTTATGAGACTAGTAACAATAGTGCTTCATGCAAAAAGCATTAGGTTAATGCTGGATCAGGCAAAGTTGCCAAACACACCCTGGCATAATTAATCAAGCATATTTCAAAAACAGATCGCCTGCAAGAGGTTATTGATTTCCTGTCATGACACGTTTTCCTCATGAGGTGCTACAATGCTATGTATCTGTGATGTGCTGGCATGTATTTTTCAGTGACTAAGCCTTGATCTATCTTCCTGGATTCCTGCCACTAGTGCACTGACATCTGCAACTACTCATGTTTGACAGTCTCATGCATGAGCTATGTGGCTTCCAACTTGGATGGGATTAGTATAGGAGACTTTCTGAATACTTTAAATGTAATTGAAAGCAGATAAATACAAGGGTCTCAAGAGGGTGGCATGCTTTTTACAAATGGACATTAAATCACGTGTATACATGCTTGGACTAAGAAAGATCTCAGTATAGTTAACCAGTATAGTATGCAAGAAAGTGTTTGTCCTTGGTCATAAATACGTATGAATTCTGATAACGTCACTTCTTTATAAAATGCAAATACACTGCATGGCTTAAGTGTGGTTTAGACAAGCATGAAAAGATACACATTTGAAGAGAAGGCAGGGGGAAGAGGAACAGAACGTATTCAGAGACTGACAGGTATTCTGCCTTTCACCCATGCCTGAACTAAGGCATTCATGTCTTCTGTGAACCATCCGTGTCAAGTGATGAGAGCTGAAGACAATATACATCATGTAACTAAAGGTTATACTGTTACTGCGTCAAATATCAGTAAGTAAGAAGTGATGTTTTCTTTCAGAGCAAAATTCAACGACATTCCTTACATAGAGCACATTTCTATTTATCTGTTTTTTCTTGGAAAATGTGGACAATGATATAACACTCTGCAAACTTATTTCTGTACATATTTACTGAATACTGTAAAAAAGAAGATGCAAATAAAACTGACATTAACAGTGCTGTAAAGAGTTTATCTTTCACATTTCGTTACTTTTTAGACTCTGAACTCTGCAAACATCTTGCTTTAACACAGATAATGCAGAGCTTGATAAAAAAAAAGCCAAAAAACTTTCAGTGGGAAACAGCCTATTCTCTCTTGCTGTCAAATACCTGTTGGAGGATTACAGTGATGGGCAGTACACAAGCATCAGAAGAGAACAGTGATACTGAACATATGTAATATCAAAGGGCTCCAAGATGATCAGGTTGCAGTGGAGCTGTGACACCCACAGTATTAAAGCTATGGGCTTCTCTGGGTTGTCTTGCAGACTCTGGCCTGATTTTTTCTGTTCGGTTTAATGTGGAGATGTCTGTCTCTGCTTCCCTCACTTACACCTCTGTGCCCAGCCAGGCTGATCTTACTGAGCTGTCAGTGACCTGCATGGCTTTTCTATTTCAAGTGTGAGAAGGAAAGGAGAACTGGAGACGAGATGTGATTCTTCCTACCACATGGTAGCATTTTTCCTAGCAAGCAGAGGAGCAGAACAGCAGCTGTTACCATGTGTAAGGTCAGTTGTTCCTGGGACAGCAGTACGTGTGTGGCAGGGTTGCAATGGGATGAGTGGTCTCATCTCTCATACTCTGGAGAAACCTGGAGAAAGCAGGGCTTCCTACTCTGCCTGGTATCACAGCTCCTATCATGGAATAAAGTCCTCAAGGACTTCTCCTCCAGCCTTCCAGATGAGGTCTAAAGAAGTTCAAGCAAAGTATCCCTTGGTTTCCTTCACAAGACCTTGTTAAATGTGGTCTGAGCAATTCACTAGTTTGGTGATAATTATAGTACTATAATGCATTTTTTCCAGTACTAGAAATTTTATCTGTATTCCCCTATTGCCACAGGGATTCCAGACAGAACTTCCTTTGCATCACCTGTTCATAAAGCTGTACAATCAGTCATCTGTAAAGTTTTGTCACGTATTCTTCAACTGATCTGAGCTCTTCTGTGCTGTGGGACTGATGCCAGTATAAGGACTGAGGTCACCCACACATGCAAGTGGTTCATGACACTTCTTCTTTAAATGTAAGAAACACCTTTTTTTAACTGTAAAGGTGATTAAATACTGAAAGTGGTTGCTCAGAGAGGTTGTGGAGTCTCCATGCTTGGTGGTATTAAAAAACTGACAGGACACTATCCTAGGTCACTGGCTACAGCTGACTCTGCTTGAGGGGCATGTTGGACAAGACAATCTCCATAGGTGCCTTCTCACCCCATCAATCCTGTGATTCTATGGCCCTATGTCCCTAATTGCCTGGCTGTTATGGTCACTGCCTTTATATCCAGTCTTGTCAGTCCTCAGTATCTCTTGTCCCTCTCCACTCCCTGGCCAATGCTGGGTCTGTAAAAAGTTGCTGCATTTTGTACATGGTCTTTGATACCACTCCCTTGGTTCTCTGGGGTAAGAGCAGAAAAGGAAAGCTGAATCAACCTGACCTGCAGTATTTCTACCCTGTGCTTTTCTGAAGTGTCTCTTATTCACACTCTCAAGAGTATTTTCTGAATAGACCCGTAAGTCATCAGTTTTTAATTGAGGAACAGAGAGATGACAGAAAAGACCCAGTTCTACATGTCTGTCTCCTTGTTAATGGTCACATTGTGTGTGAATGTGTGTTTAAAGCAGAAGATTATGGAAATGCCTTTGAGGTGGGAATGGACTGGTCAGTCACTAGATGTATTTCGTAATGTTACCTACAACATTGTTCTGTTGCAACTAAAATACTCAGAGTGACTACAAGTGCAAGAATTGCAGAGTAAACCTTTACAAACAAGGAAGATCACTACAAATGTGTCACTGAAGAGAGATATGAGTGATTCCAAGCTGCCTGAGACTATCTGATTGACTTTATACTGGAGAATGGCTTCTGTTGGGAATGGGAAAATGCACATTTAATTAAGAGCACTCAAACTCCATAGTAGTGGTATTTTCCACTGGGATAAAGGACAAAGGATAACCCTGTTTTTAAGAGAAAGACCAAAGAACCACCTCAAGTGCATTGGGCTGCAGTGCAGATGTGGGAGCCAGCATGGTGGGCTACGTTGGCACAGCAAGCTGAGTGAGAGGAGATGTCTTCAAAAGAGCAGATTAGCTGAGAAGGGCTGGTTAGGGCCTGTCTCCACAACTGGAGCTGCAGCCACCTCAGCTGTGCTTGCTGAAAGACTCACTGGCTCAGATTTGGGTCTGCACCAAGCTAAGACAACACGGTAAGAGGAGTCCATAGTGGAGACCACAAGGATGGCAGCTACTCTCCCAGGATTGAGGAGGAGGACTGACTTAAGAGCATTGCAAAGGCATGCCAAAAGGAATAGAGACTTACCTAACACTGTTGGTTTATTCATTATGGGCTTCCTCACAGAATTTTCCCCCCACAGCAATAAGGCTGTATTTGCTTGAATGCCTTCGAGCCACTGCTAGCAAGCAGATAAGCACTGCTGCTCAGGGGCACCCACGTGTGTAATTCACTTCTGCAAGTTTCTAGGGAGAGTCTTCTGCCAGTTTTATTTTCAGCAAGAATACCTAAGCGATTGAAGCTGGCCTGTTTGACTGGCAGCAGCGCTGGGTAGAGAGGGTACATAATGCACACCCACGTCAGATCACACTCAGCATTTGTTTCTGCTTTCCTGCTGCCGTAGTGCATTCTTAGCAGGCTACTAAACTTTGTATTGGCACTTCTGCAGAAAGTACCTGGCAGTAGAACAGTATTAGTATTTTAATTACTTGACCTAGTGGCCTATCTTGTTGATCAGGCTTCTTTAGCCCTATAACCAACTTCTTAATGCTCTTTACTATTGAACAAAACTAAAACATTAGAAAAAGCTTGCTGCTCTGATGAAATGTCCACAAGCACAGGAACTACTATAAAAAGACAATATTATCATGTGGTCCTTAGATAAATCCTAAACTTTAATCAGCTATCTCCAATACATTCTCCAGTGCATGACACTGCTTTCTCATCTCAGCAATACCAATTATCATTTTACTGCAAAACAAAGGAGCAAAAAAACCCCAAAAGCCCAGACTTCTTAGCCAACTGTGACAAGAAGTGCAATAAGAGACCCTCGATAACCCAGAGTCACTACGGGATCAGCTGAGATTACCATAGTATAATTCTTTGTGATGGTGGTATATTATTAGTCTTATTAATAATTAAATAACTTCTGACTGTCAGTATGCTTTATAAAAATTCCATTTAACCTCTATAAAATTTCTTTGAGATAGCGGGGAAGAAAAATAAAATCACTTTATCAGTGAAAAAATGTACATAAAGAAAGAAAAAGCACCTTGTCTAAACCAAGGCAAAAGGCAAACAGTGATGGATTTTATACTGGAATGTAGCTTGGTGATGCCTTCAACTGGGCTCGGCCCACTTCAACACCCCCTTGTCAGGAGGTCAAAGTCAGAACGATACTGGTGGCAAGTCCGCAGCTACTTAAGGGCTTCAGTGTACTAACCTCTAACATTCATGGCATCAGGAGAAGAAAATCATGTGGATAAAATCCAATAGTTTAGGCACCCAATCAAAGCAGATTATTTCAAAACTTCTTATTAAATGCCTCTCTAAATGTCAATGTAAACATGCTAGAGGGAACACAAAAAGGCCAGAGAAAGACCTGGGCTATTGTCTGTGAAATTTATTCTTGTTCTTACTCCTTTCTTCTGCTGAAAGCAGAGAGCAACTGGGGGCTTAATACCAATGGACTTCAGCTTCAGGACAACTTCAGACAGGTTCCATGAATTTGAGCCCAGGCTTAGCAACATGCATCCAAATGACTATATGGTCAAGATTCAAGGATTCATGGCATGCCTTCAGTTAGGCACATCGCGGGAAGCAGGAAGGATGCAGCAGTAGGTTAGGAAGCCAGGAACATCACAACAATATTTGTGAAGGAGTTTCTGCAATGTTTCCAATCTCCCCTCCCCAGGAAAAGTCAGCAACATCTCAGGAATAACCAGAAGTCTAAAGAAGCTAATAGAAACTGTACTTTGGTATCCTCCTCCAGTCTGTCTTCAGATGGGATCAAGGGGCTGAAATGACTCTACCAGCATTAGTGGATGAGCTCATGGTGGCTATGGACATACTACAAACCTCTGTGCCACAACCACTGCCAAAATAAATATTCCCTCTGTCTCTCCCATACAACCGCTGGGAACTTGGCAAACACCAACTAGCTTCTAGCAGTCCTGTAAAGCAGGAAAGCACTGTGTGTGTTTTAAGAAGAGAACCAAGTTATGAACACTATAAACTATTGACATACAGTATGTAAGTGGCAGCATTAAGACCTGTTCCTTGATCCTTCAGGAAACCTTCTCTACTGATCCTTCTCCCCTACTGGTAGCTGAGACACAAGCTCCTTCCCCAGGCAGAAGGCTCTCCCTCTGTGCTGGGCAACATCAGCTGGTGGTGTGGCATGAGGGATCTCAGCTGAGCCCTGCTGCCCACCCAGGTACTGGTGACCAGAGAGTATATCAGTAAAACTGCTTCCTTCCCCCTAAGCAGGACTGAAGGAGATCTCTACTGTACCTCTCCCAGGGTTCTTGACAGATGACGGTTTTGGCCAAAAAGTGGAAAGGCCTTCTCACTCTGCATCTGAGAGGTCAACAGCCCTTCTAGCCAGTAAATCTTTTTCTGAGAGTTGAGAATTGCAGATATGGTATTATATCAACTGTTTTCAGCTGCTTTTGTGGTGGGAGAGTTAATAAATAATCATTTATTTTTGAGAAACGAAAGCAATGCAGATTTATCCTTTTCCTTTTTTTATCTTTAAAGAAAAAAAATACTCCAGTTTTTCCCCTTAAAAATAAAGTATTGAAGCATTTATTTGAGTCAATCAGAAATGCCATTTTTCATTAAAAAGTACAGAATCATAGAATATCCTGAGTTGGAAGGGACACACAAGGATCACTGAAGTCTAACTCCTGTCCCTTCACAGGACAACCTCAGGAATCACACCATATGCCTGAGAGCATGAACTCTGTCAGGCTTGGTGCTTGTGACCACTTCCCTTGGAAGCTTGTTCCAGTACCCAACCACCTTCCAGGTGAAGAACCTTTTCCTAGTAACTAAACTAAACCTCCCCTGACACAACTTCAGGCCATTCCCTCAGGTTAAATCACTGGTCACCAGAGAGAAGAGATCAGTGCCTGCCCCTCCTCTTCCCCTCATGAGGAAGTTTTAACAGCAATGAGGTCTCCCCTCGGTCTCCTCCTCTCCAGCTGAACAGGCCAAGTGACCTCAGCTATTCTTCATATGGCTTTCTCATCCCATTACCACGGGGTTCCAGATTAGAAAGGTGGGAAGGCAGCAATGTTGGTGCCCTGCCATGATCCCTTTGGCATGACTTTACCAGTCCCAGTGTCCCCTGAGCTATACAGGGTCTCTGAACTCTAACCATAATCCTAACAATAATGGTACCTTGGTGCTAAGGCTGCCATGCATCACCATGCGTGGCCCAGACTAGAAAGCTTTGAAGACAGCAATGTTGGTGCTCTGCAGCCATCCCCTTGGCATGACTTTTGCAGTTCCTGTGTCCCTGGAGGTGTAGGCTTTCTGACTCTCTGAGCCCTAACACTAATGGTAATGGAATCTTGGTGCTGCTGCTGAGGTCCCCAACACAAGGCTCTCTTAGAAAAGTAGGGAGGCAGCAATGTTGGTGCCCTGCTGTGATCCCCCTGGCACGACTTTTCCAGCCCCAGTGTCCATGAAGCAACAGGCTTTCTGTCTCTGTGAACCATATCTTTGTCTGAATTTAATATGTGACCAACTCTGGCGGTAAAGTAATTGACCAGCGATGTTGAAAAACTGTCCTGATACCTACTAGAATTCCTTTGAGAAGAATAAATGCATCTAGCGGGACTGAAATATAGTTGAAATTGGAGAAAATATCTGGAAGATCTTGCTAAAAGTCATTTTTCATCAAGGCCATTAGCACTCTATTTGTCAAAGCATTCAGAAAGCTCCTTAATTTTGTTGGACTCATTGCTAATGCTGCTGCTTATGTTGGGACAGTAATAATATCGTATTAAACAGGAAGCCACATTCTTTCATTTTGGGTGAGGATTTGTAAATGGCAGTCTATTCATCCATTTATCAATTCCAGATGTATTTAATAGTCCTTCAAACTAAAAGTGGGAAAACAAAAATTAGATTAATTGTAATATGGCAACAGTCTTCAGTATATGATACCATGCTTTCTGCCCTCTAAGGACTCCTAAATCACTTCAACAAACATTTTCATGCCTTGGTTATATTGAGAGCAGGGAAACCTCCAGCTCTGACTTCATTTGGGATGAGCCACCACCAGCTGAAGTGTTCTTTCTCCTCCTACCTTTTATCTCCTTTCTCTATAAAATCCATTTTTTCCCTTTCTGCTTCAAGCCTCACGTTGCCTGGATGTTGCTCTGCTCCTCCATTCTCTCTCCACTTGTGTCAAGATGAGTGTTAACAAGGTTTTCATCAGCAAAAGATCTGACTGACTTTTGATAGGGAAGAAAATCCCTGTCCTATCTTTCTTCTTTATGGTCTATTTCAGTATTACACACAAGATAAACTACTGCTTCATTCATAGCCAGAGTAACAGGCAGGTATTCTAGAGACACAGTGCCGCTATGAAGTCCTCCAGGGAGGATTGCTCATGGAGGTTGGAGAAAAAGCTTTCTTGTTTAAGGATGTTGTAGTTTAAAATGTGCAGTGGGAGAAATGGAATGAACCACATCATTGATATTTTTAATACTGTGAAAGGCAGTATTTCACCAGTTTTGTAAGGACAGGAAAAAAGAAAAGCAAGCAGTGGCAAAAACCAAACCAACCAAGCACCCAGAGCTCAGGGAACATAAGGAGGATAGGCAAAATGCAGAAGTCACTAGAGACAATGCACTGCACCTCATGAGGGCAAATTCTTGCTATTAATATAGCATAAACTATTTATGCTCTCTGCTTACTCCTCTGTGAGAGATGGGCAACTTACCTTGCATCTTGAGCAGGTGTGTGCAAGGCAAAAGCATACAGACAGACATAACAGAGCAGATGGAGAACATATGAGTCAAAGCATACTCTGTAAACAGATATTACAAAAGTAGATAGGTGGAAAAAGGCTTCTTTATTAAGTGCTCTAAGCACTTCCCTAGGAATCTATTCCTTTAGCATAAGGAAATAGTCCTTCTCTCTCGTAAGGAACTGAAAAACATTTGCTTTATTGATTGCTTTGGTACAGATCTAAGCTTTGGGAATCTGACCTATAAGGTGGAAGCTCAGCACTGCTAATGATTTTTGTGTAGGATGTATGTATCTTAGCTGGCACAGGCTAAATATGTAACATACAAGGTCTATATTTCAAAGAGAAGATATTTCTGTTTCAGCTCTTCATTCTTTCTTAAACTCTTTTTACAGAATTGCAGGATCATTTCGGTTGGAAAAATCATCTGACGTCATGGAGTCCAACCTTTGACTGAACACCACCATGTCAACTAGGCCATGGCACTAAGTGCCACGTCCAGTTGGTTCTTGAACACTTCCAGGGACAGTAGCTCCAATACCTCCTTGGGCAATCCATTCCAATGTTTAACAAGCCTTTCTGTGAAGAAATTCTTCCTATGTCCAGCCTGAACTTTCCCTGACACAATTTGAGGCTATGCTCTCTTGTACTGTCACTTTTTGCCTGTGAGAAAAGACTGACCCCCAAAGACAAGGAAAGTCTCTGGATATCACTTTTTTTTTTTTTGTCAACTGCTGACATAAAAAAGGGAAAATCATGGGGAGGAGGATAAAATGGGAGAAGAAAACTCATAATGGTAAAATTTTAAACTACTGAAGTTTAAGTTTTGATAAAAAAACAGATTTAAACAACATTTATGAAAAAGAAGGTTCTAGCTAAAGACAAGTATTTATTTTTTGCTGGAAGTAGCCTCTGATTATTCTATTCAGCTTTTGTTACATTCCAGCTATAAAGTGCTAATCAGTACAAAATTTAAAAATTCATTACAAGTTAAATAATGCACTTTAATTATGTACCTTATTAATGTACTTTAATAACATCCATACACAGATACATAGTATGTCTTGTATATACAAAATTCCTACCATTTTCACCCTAAGATATCAGCAATTTTAAAGTGTCACGCACCTGCAAAATAACATACATTGTGGTATTCACCATAAGCATGTATGTATGAGACCACTACATAGATCTTCTTCAGATTCTGATGAAGTGTTTCGGTTTCTTGAGGCACACCAACCTCTTTGTAATATTTTCAGAAATAAATCTATTGTGAATTTTTCCTAAAGCCTACATGCAACCACCCAGTATATAAAAGTATATGTCTCCTTGCAGGTCAATTATTCTCAAGGTTTCCACTCAGAGATGAAGTTCTCTAAGATTCACTCTCCTTTCCCTCCTCTCTCTTCACCATGTTTGAATTCTGACATTTGCTTACTGAAAGGATGAGTTAACTCAGAGGCAATGCTGCTATATTTTACCTGCTTAAAGAATGGCCAGCAAGGAGGGCTTGTTTATTTCCCTCAAAGCCACACTGCCATAATATCATATTGCATTTGCCCAAATCAGATAACTCTTACAGCCCACATACAAATGGAAATTATTTTGCCACTTCTGTGTCTCAAATAATCTTTTTCACAATTACTGGATTACCTCAAACCACTTAGATAACACTAGTGCAGTTTAGATATACAAGAGAATCTACCAGTGGTTTTTTGCCAAATGTTATTTTTTAACACTTCCTCCTATGAATCCTGAACAACTTTTTGTTATTCATCTCACTAACCATTCATGGATGAATGGCAATTGCTGAATGTCTTAGAAACAACACCTTGAAAATGTCATTCAAATAAATTTTTCAACAGCATGAGAGGCTAGGAGGTAATTCACACTTCTTTTATAATAATATTCTACAAGAGGTACTGTAGTCATCTGCCTTCCTGCCACCTCCTACAAAAGTAAAGGATTATAAATTCACTTTGATTTAGTGCAGCCAAATGTACCGGGCAGAGAAAAACACTGCAGATAGAATATGCTATTAAGACTGGGACACTATAAGAAAAGTGATATCCATTATAGCCCCAAAACTAACCTGTTCCTCCCAGTTCAGCGAAAGCATGGGAGAATTCTGCAAGGCAGAGCTGGAATACGTCTTTCCTTCTGTAAAGAGCATTCATCCACGCACAGGAATGCCAGAAGCATCCAAGCCTGGTATCTTGAACACTGCCTTTTCTAATGAGAGAAACTCAGAACCCCACTTTCCCCCCCTAAATATCAGCTACTTATTAAAATCCATAGATTCCCTCTTCCTGAAGTTGTGTACGCACCTTAGAGGTTCACTGAACCCTGATCCTCAAGTGTCAAGACAGCATTATGCCAGCATTTGCTCATATCCAACTCTGCCATGATTCTAAAACCAGCAGCAACTCAAGACCCAAAGCTGGGATAAAGGAACTAGACACCCTGTGGCTAAAAGAGGGTTTCATCCTCTTTCAAGGGGCAATTGAGGAATGAGGAGGTACCAGCTAAGAAATTCATGTCACAAGATCCATCATGCATCTGACACTTCAGATCATTTTCTGCTGTTGTCACCATGTCCCCAGACCCCCAAAACCAAAGGAACAGCAGATTTGAACCGTGGCTGAGGAATGTATGAAGCAATCAAACCCAAATCATCCATTGTCTGTCTGTATTACTGAATGCAGATGTAAAAAAACCACCACCACCATTGCTACTGCTAAATTAATTTCCACAGTACATTCTGCGCACACAAAGATTAAGCCAAAGGAATTAAAAAAGAGAGGGAAAAATTGCCTATTTCCTCTAATCAGATATGCAGACCAAGCATCTTCCTGTAAGTCAGTTCCTTTCAGACAAAAACTCTGATAAATCTTACAGTTAAGAGTGAACCCACTTTTAAGCATAACATTTGAACCTAAGCTCATTCTTCTGATGACTTCATATGAAGGATGCTGGCACCACACAGTCAAGGACACTGTAGTTCCAACCCCTCTCAAGGTGGATGCTGCATAATCTCTTTCTCATTTGAAATACAGAATGGCATGTACTTGCCATGAACTTTGGCCTTACAGGGCTGCTGGAAAGGCTGAAAATATTCTGCTGTATTTAGGGCCTTCTCCAGTTCTCTTAGTCAGAACAGTTTAACACTCTGTCAGTCTGACTAGTGCCTCATGTAGGGAGAGATTTCTCTTCCCTTCCATCACACCTGAAAGCAACAAAGCTGACTTGTAGGACAAAAAAAAGCAGCCAATTGGTTTCAATCCTTCTGTTTTTCAGCATGTTCCAGGACAATTTCCACAGTCTCTACCATGGGGCTAAGGAGTTCATCACAGGCTTACCTGATGTAATACCCTCTTCCCCATAGCTCATATGCCATCACTGCGGAGCATGAGCACTGCTCTGTGTGGCACCTCCCATGTGGTGGAAGACATACCCTGAGACAGAAGGGGAACTTCTATGGTGCCTAGTTTCTGGTCCGGTGAAGGGCCAAACAGGTCCCTCAGGTAGATCAAGAGAGCTTCAGAGACTGCCTAGCCTGAGAGTAAAGCTATGATGTCTCAGAATAATTTTTAAAATTAATTCCTCATGCTGTTTACAGGATTGGACCTTCCCATTATCAAAGCAGCTGAAGATTTAACCTCCCTGTGCTGCTCCCAGCAGCACTGCAGCTATTGAGCTGCTTGCACGTTGTCTGTCTGTCCCATCGGAGAACACTTCCTGTAAAATGAATTTTTGGCATGGCTGCTTCATTCTGCGCCAAGAGCAGAAAGTTGATGCACAGATTAGAGATCGATTTTCTAAGTATCCCACAAATCAGGTCTCTTCTCTCTGTTTGCCTTCAAATTTCTGACTGAGACTCTATAATTAATTTAAACAGATACAAGCACTTCTCCTCCTCTCTTTTTTGATGCGAGCTGTTTCAACAGACTGTGCAGCGAAGCTGCAGCAATTTCAAAGGCTTCCGCTCCCTGCACAGAAGGGAGCAGCTGCAGGAATAGCTCTTTGAAGAGGAAATGGCACCCAATGGGACTGGCAGGCAGCTCCAAGCTGAGCTCAAACAGCCCCCAAAGTCCTTGGGAGCATCTGAGGACATCAAAAGAGGAAAGAATGAGGCTGGGAGAAGCCTGAAGAATGACATTCCCCCATCCCTGGAGTTTTCTTCTTTGCAAGCAGCAGGGTCTGAGAAGAAGAGTCTTCCTTATACTTGGTCAGATAATCCTACTACTATTGAAAGACTGGATATAAGGGTTGAACGCAGAAGGTGGTTTCAGTCCTGGTTTATTTATTAAACTGTAAATGTATAAATATATATACAGACCAAACATATGTATACAAATTTTGGATTTCTGTATATTATTAAAAATCCTACTCTATTCCGATTAATATAAATAAGTATACAACCATATTTCAAAATGACTATAAAGCACTCGTGGGCTTCATGCATGTTTAACTGGTTAACTGATGAACTCACTGATGTGATTTATCTCAATGAAATGGTACTTTATTTTGATGATTGCAAATATACCCTTCTGTTATTTACAGCACAGGACACACTTTCCTACTGTCCTATTTAAGTGATTTATAGCAAATTCAATAGACAAAATAAAGAAATCTTTATTTCAGATATACGAATTTGTGCACAGGTACCCTCTCTGTCCCCAAAGTGGGTAGCATCACTGACTTACTGCTGAACTTCATAACTGCTGGAATTTTCTAATGCTGATTTAATGGGCTTCACACATAATCGGATTGTATGCATTGAAGCCCTATGGCCTATGCTACTCTTGTAGGACTACCCCAGCAGAGGGGTAGTTCAAACAGCAGTCAATTTTTAGTGGCAGGCCCACAACAAATGCATGTTCTTTTACAAAAGCTGCATGCTTCCCTAATTACTTATATATAAAAAAATGCCATTTTACTACACTCTGCTACTGTGCATAACCAACATGTTGTCCAGAAAAAGAACTGATACAACATATCCTGCAAGTGCCTCTTTTTTGTCAGATGGCACTAATTATACACCCACTGCATCAAACTTCTCCATCCTTGTCCTCCTAACTGGTAAATTCTGACTTTTCCCATTGATTTCACACCACTCTTCTTTGGTCACTTTTCAATTCTGCTTTTGGAACAATTTAAGCACGTGAACATACAAACCTGAGGTAAGTGGTGCACAGACCTACTGCGTGTGCCTGTTTATGCCCATACTTCTGCACATCCACTGGCAGAGATGTGGACAGCCTTTTTTGTGAGATTATGCTGAGTTTGAAAGGACAATACTGCATCCTGGCAGGAACGGTCCTCAAACAATTTTGCTCTATAAAGTTTTGCTTTGCTATTAACATGACACCCTGGTGTTCTGATACCGCCCTACAAATTATGATAAAGAATGATATTCTATTTTATTACACATTGCAATGAACTGGCTAATGAACTTCATTAAAAACACTTCACTTTTCCTAAGTGTATAGGCTACTTAACTGGGTTATTAGATGATGTGGAAAAATATAAGGAACTAAGTTCAGATCAGTGGAATAATTATCATTTCCACTTCTCTCTGAAGTGCAAGGTTTGCTGATACGCCTTGACACCTCATATCTTAGTTGTATTTTCAACGTCTGGCAGGATCAGTTGTTCAGAGACAAAAACTCCACGGCCAGTTGCTTATACTTCTGACAGCAAAATTAGAATGCAGAGCAGGAAATAAACTGAAATGGTCTCATACTTGAATGGAATATCAACATTCTGCTTAATTAGGTCACTAAGCATATGTTTGTTTACTTGGATATCTTCTCTCTGGCAGTTCATCTTTGGGTAACACAACTATCTCACTGGAGAGAGTGGAACTCCCATGGCGGATAACATGAGGTCGGTAATTTGGGGGCTAGAAAAGAATGTTTATCAACACTATTTCAAATACCTCATAATGTAGAGAGTTAGAGTGTGAGAGCAATATGTGCCTCACTGGCTTCTGTGTCAGGTTGGTGTCCACACAAAGGGCAGCACAGCCATTAGGGAGCCGGTTACAGCTCTCCGAATTTCTGCCTGTCCCTGATTTACCTTCGTAGTTGATTGTAATGCAGAGAAGGGTGCAGAAGCTAGCAATGCCTATTCCATACATATGGAAAATTTTCCCATGTTGCACACCAAGAGGCACGGGCAATATTGCCGCCTACATTCATCCCAATCACTGTGTAATTTTTTTATATGTCATATTTTATTTTTATAATTCTCTTCTACATCCATCTATGCACTAATTTTCTTCTTTGCTTTAAGAACATTGGATGCTTAGAATGTGTATCCAGCCTTCTTGTCTTCAGAGGTCCAAGCACACTTCTGTTGGTGCAGATAAAGCCCAATAATTTCCATTTCTGTTTGCATTACAGGCCCAAGCCTCAGTTGAGACTAAAGGAAATCCTTCAGACATGGTCACAGTACAGACAGGTCCACATAGGCACTGTGGAAAGAGCAGACTGCTGACTCCTCCTTTTATGGGCCAGTGTTGAAAGGAGGACAGGGCTTACAGAAAACTGTGTGTGCTGTTCCCTCCAGATTCCAGTTACAGGACATGGAGCTTTAGGACAGGCGTGTTTTTCACATAGAGACAGTCTTTTCTGCATGGAGTATCTCAGCAGTTGTTCCTCTGCTATCAGTCTCACATCAGTTCCTGGGATGAGTTTTTCTTATTTCTCGATAGAGATTACTTGCACCTGGATGGGAATGATAGGGTGTTGGCAGAGACACTGAGCAGACGAGAGGAGAGGGGAGAAACCTTGCCAACCTTTGTGTGTGCAACTGCTGAGTCAGTTCAACAGCCCCAGAAATCCCCACCCCCACAAACACAGGTGCAGACGGCCATGTAAAAGTAATCTGAATTCGGCTGCTGCCCAAATTCCACATTCCTCTTGGCTCCACTGGAGCCTTTTCCCCACATGACCTCATCTCCCATACCCATGAGGGGGACTGCCAGCCAGGCAACGCACAGTTTTGCTCAAAACATCCAGGAGTTGTTGCGGAAGTGGGAGCCTGATACAGGTGAGAGGAAGAGCACATAGGAATGCCTGGGTCTGGGCCTTTGAACCCCAGACTTCCCCCACAGCCACTGAAGTCTGGAATCCAGATCCTTCGAGCTACCAGGCTGCTTTTGTGTCCTTCCACTCCAGCAATAGCGCCCAGGCTCCAGGAGATCCCTTCATGTGAAGGACTCTGCCAGTGTAAAGCTGCTCTGCAAAGAGCCTGGCAGTTTCCATTTTGTCCCCCTCTAGAAAAGGATTAGAGCATAACAGGATGATCTTGTGGGAGATTCAAGATGCCACAAGCCAGCCTCAGCTGCTGACGGAAGCAGTCAGGCCCCTGCCCCTCTCCGTACACAGCTCCAAGTAGCTGAGGACTGACATGATGTGAACAGCAACTTCAGTTCCAGCTTGAGGACTGAGGGCTAATTCCCACACCCATCTCAACACATGAATTAATACTGAGTACAGATACAGCATATGGAGCTCACAGACATATCAAAACACAACCACTGAAGATTAAGATTTAACCTACACAAGCCCTAATGATGCTCTTGACTACTGGGTCAATTTTTCTTACATGTGATGACATCCACCTGTCTACAAAAGAAGAGTAAACTCCTTTATTTTAACTTCGGTTAAACAACCAGCAAGTCCACACATTCATCATTTGCCAGGGAGACTAATGAAGCCAAAGCCAGTGGCAATCAAACACATGACATCTAACCAAAGGCTGCTTCCATGCTGTGTTTCAGTTTCCAAAATGAAGCCACTTCATGTGGCTTTGTACAACAAGCTTTGTAAGTTGCTTGATTTGATTTTGAGGAAGTCTTCAATCATTTTTCAAAGAAGAGTGAAAAAAAATTGGTTGATTTTGATTACAGTAAAACAGACACAAAGCCTGAAGTACTTCAGATAGCAAAAGTTTCAGGATTCACAAGAAGTTCGAAAAAGGAAAGTGGACTAGAAATCCTGATACAACTTCACTGTAGAGACCACTGCTTCAGCTGCTATGATTGGTAAAGGAAAATCAAAATCTGTAGCACTCAGATATGTATCATATTTTATGATGCATATCTATGAACCACCCATTCCCTCATCTCATGTTTAGCATATCCCATGTGTTAAGGCAAAAAATAAAAACCTGAGCAGTAGGCATGAGAATGACAACACCATCGGGAGCCTCCTGCTGTTGGAGGCTTTATCAAGGAGAACTTTGACTGTCAGCTTGGCTGAGCTTCAAATTTGCCCTAAATATGGTGTAACTGGCTAAGAAGAGCTGGGACGACAGGGTGAGAAAGCTTGCCACCAGAGAACTAGCAACACAAGAGGGTGGCTACCTTCCTCTTTGCTGGGCTCTCATACAGACTGATCAAAAAGGCAACACTAATACAAACTACCAGTAAGTGTTAGGTACTGTGTATGCCAAGCTCAAGCAAGGCTGCTCATGCAAGGCAGGGGCTGTGGCCCTGCAGATGGGGCACAGGCACAGAGCAGCACAGAGGTGTTTGCACAGGCACAGTGCAGCTCATGGTGGGAAGGAAAAAATGAATTGCAAGAGGAATTCCGCTTTTAAGAAGTTGCTAAGAGGCACTATGTGCCTATTTAAGTCTGAATTGTGTAAGCAGTGGAAACAGAAAGGGAATGGTGGGCAAGGTTAGGACTGCCCATTGAATTTCCTGGATTGGCTAGGAAAAAATCCTATCTGCCATCTGAGTGGAGCACTCTTGATGTTGTGTCTACATCTTTAGCCTCCTTTAGGGCTATTATCATATGTCACAGACCTCCTTCCTACAGCAGCCATGAAGCTGCTTCACAATTTTTGCTGGCTCCTAGGGAGAAGTACAGAGTGGGAAGCTTTATTTTTTCTGTCAATCTCAGTCATGGTCACTGCAACCTCCCATGGTTGTGAACTGCATCCAAAGATCCTACGGATGCCCTTTTGCACTCAAGCTCTGGGTTAGGCTTTAGGCTGAAATCATGTTGTGAACTTAGGAGAAGGGAGGTGTGTGGGAAGGAAGAAATGAGAACAGAAGGAAAGGACACTGCAAGAGCCAACACCGGGATGGAAAAATGGAGATTTACAGGAAACTTGTCCTTACAAGAAATGCAGAACAGAAAATTGTTGACATGACATCCTACATGAAACAGAGATACACACAACACTATCAGCAGCTTTGGAGGTGTGCATGATCAGAGTAATAAGGAAGAAGAAACATCCTGAATCTGAATCACTATCTGTCCTGAAACAGAGATTTAATTAATTTCTGGTTTTAAAAGTTGGAAGAGATCATCTATAATTTGAGTATTTTTCAGAATAATTGAAAACAAATAAGGAAAAAACTAGCTTACAAGTATCAGAAAGCCATGTTTGGGATGCTTTGTTTTTATTAGAATTTTTTTTAGACAGAGCATTTATAAAATCCAAATACAGATTTGTGGCTCCATATGTACAGTCAGTAGAACATTTGGTTGCACTGTGGTCATCTCAGTGGTATTAACCTGTAGCCTCGTCATTTATTATTTGTAACATCACTGTCTTTGTGAAGTACCAGGTCACAATTATCATAAATCCCACATATTTCACTTCAGCACAAAAATTTTGATCAATCTTAAGAGTGAAAAAGGAGGAGAAATTAAGTCACCCAAACAGGCAGAACAATCAGATTCTGTGGGAACATACAACAGGATGAGCAAATCATGCCAACAAGAATTTTGGCTCTAATATGTTGAAGTGTGAATAAAAGCTCTTGAGCCTTGCTTGTCAAAAGACCACATGCAACAGCTTGGCCATGTAGGCAATTACCATAATCTTCTGTGGACCTGCAAAGTATTCCAGAAGTGAACATGCACTACTGAAATCAGCTGGTAAAATTCAGCCCTGCTCCCACTTCTGAAGTTGTAGCAGTCCATGCTCTCATTCGACAGCAAGAATTTGGGGGAAGGATCATCCTCTAGTATGTACTTTGTACAGAGCCAAGACAAAGGGTGGAGAACTCTAACTGCCACACAACATACATAATAGTGATTCATCTTCCTAATGACTCCCTATTAGCTTGATTGCCTGCCTTGATTCACGTGAGGTCTGTAACAGCTTCTGTGGGCTGTCAGAAACCTTATTTCCTCGAGCTGTTTATATTGGTGAAAAAGACACCAACACGCCTGCCTCCTGAGAGGATGTGTTTGACACAGCCTCTCCTCTTCATGCCTGAATGCAAGTTTGCTTGAGCTGCTCTTGAAGTGATGAGGAAAAATGGGTATCCAGGCTCTGTATCTGCAGCCAAGAGCAGCTTATTTCTAGCTCAGGTGAGACTTATATTTTGGGGGAAACATATGCCCCAAATTGTGTTATTCCTTCTCGCCCCTGCAAGCGACTGCAAGTTCCTTTTGCTCCCTGAACACACAGGAGCACATGAAAAAGTAGGTCCAGTTGCCCTTACTCAGCATTAAACCATGTCCTTGGCTCACTTGTTGCTGCAGCAATTCTAGGGAAGCAGATATTTGTTCATTTTAATAAAGGCTTGTCTATATCAATCGATCCTGTTCACATTGTCATCAAGATCCAGACTCTCACTCTGTCTGGGACTCCAAATGTCCCAGACATTTGGAACAAAAAGTAATGCTTTTTTTGCTCCAGTCATACTCATCTATCGTGTGTTGTCACAAAGACCCATGCCACCTCTCTGGTTTCTTTATAAGCCCCTGTCACAGCTTTATCAACCCACTATCTACTTCTACCTCTCCTCTTTTTATTTGGATTTAGGTATTGTACTTTTACCTATCCTGGACTAGAATTCAGCATTTTTTTGCTTGCTCAGGGCCATGGTCTTTTCAGGTTTTATTTTTTTAGGTCAGTTTAGCCATGTGGTTATTTAGCATGTTCCCCTGCAGCTCTTAATCCCAAGACTTGATGACTGCATTGATAGCAGCATCCTTAATCTAAGAATACAGTTCTTTTCAGTGGAAAGAACAGGTTGGTGAGAAAAAAAGTAAAAATACCAGAAGAATGAGATTTTTAATACAGTCTTCACGTCTGTGTCTTCTGTCGAAATGCTCAGTCTATCTACCTCTACAGGTTTAAGTTTTGAAATTGGTGGGTTTTTTTAATAACCAGTCTGATTTCACTGAGTAACTCCTTCACACCAAAACAGGATTCCCTTCTTATTCCTGTATCCCTTCAGTGCATGCTTTTCTCTTCATCCCTTCCTGGCACTGTCCTTTAAACATCCTTATGAAAAAATATTTGTGGAAAAATCACACTTGTCCTTGGCCTCCGCTATTTTCCTTCTCTTCCATCCAAGACCCATGACCAAACTCCTCCTAATCACTGAGAGGACTTCTAAACTATACAAATACACAGAGAAAGTCGGACACCTTTTCAAGTACATCACAAAATTAAACTATAAACTACAGCAATTACATGCACAGTATCAACCTCAGCTAATTAAATAGTTACATGCTGTTTCAAATGCCTTCTTCTCACCCCCCATCTAAATCAGGTGAAAGCCTATCAAACTAAATTCTTGCGACTTCTAAAAGCAATGTCACATCTCCTCCGGATGAAGTTTGCGCACAGCTCAAACTGCACCTCCAAACACCTAACTAAACATTCACAACGTGGGGTAGACATGTTGCATTGGATACTCTTGAAGAGTAAAGACCATGTGCAGCCAGTGAGAAGTAATTCCCTGTCAGTAGACACAAAAGAGGAGATATGAAGATAATATTTCCCCATCCATGTTTCCAAGCCTCTGAAGGCTGCAAATCTCTCCAGAGCAATCATTACAATGATGGTTCTGCATGTTGTGCTTGAAGAATAGTGACATTTCATCAGCTACCTATAGGAGATGCAGAATCAATGGAGAAGTATTTTACAGTTTTCCAAGAGCACACGGGGCAAGCAACACATGCTGCTACTGCATCTGCTAAAGCTTTTGCACTGCCCACTCACACATTCTTAGTTTTCCCATGTGCTTATAATGGACTTATCCTGACACCTCTGGCAGATGTACCTCTGCAACCTACCTCACTATGCTGCAGAACCTCTGCTCAATAAACTTAGGTCGGCAAACACACATTTTGACTTCTTGCTTTCCTGTGCTTGCAATGATGACTGATACTCTGAATTTTTCTCCCTCTCATGTTGGAAAACAGCAAAAAGTCAAATGACAGCATTTTAAGTCATACACAGTCAAGCAAAGGCTACATTAATCAGGACTGCTCTTAGCTGCTGCTTTGTTCTTTGGTCTCCTGAAAGATCCATTTCCTAAGTTGCTAAGCACAGGCTTTACCAAAGCTGTCTCTGCATCCAGAGCCCACATTCCACTTCTGTGAGAGGGAGGTGCTTACAAGCCTAAGACCCACCCATGTTTGAAGAGGTCAATTTGAAATCAAATAATCAGAGGATCACTGAGGTGGGAAGGGACCTCTGGAGATCACTTAGTCCAAACTCGCTGTTCAGACAAGGTTTAACTAGAGCAAATTGCACAGGGCAGTGTCCAATTGAATTCTGATTTTCAGTAAGGACAGAGATTCCACAGCCTCTCCAGGCAACCTGATGTAGTGTTCAGTCACCTTTACTAAGACCATAAATCATGTTGTCCGGGAGCTGCTCTACGCTGACGCTGCCACCCTCGTTGCCCACAGAGAAAAGTAGCTCTGCAGCATTTAACATCCTGCTTTGCTGAGGCTGATGAGCTTTTTGGGCTGGAAGTCAGTTTAAAGAAGACAGAAGTTCTCTATCAACTGGCACCTCAGGAAGTCTTCCATCATCCCCATATCACCCTTGGCCAATCAGAGCTCAAATCTGTCCAGCACTTTAACTACCTAGGCAGTCTCATCTCCTCAGATAGTAAGATTGACGGGGAGATAGACAACAGGTTGGCAAAGGCATATAGAGTTTTTGGAAAACTCCATAAAAGAGTCTGGAGAAATAAACACTTGAAGAAAAGCACAAAGATCAGTGTTTACAGAGCCATTGTGCTGTCTACTCTCTTATATGGATCTGAATCATGGGTCATCTACTGCCACCACCTGCGACTCCTAGAACGCTTCCATCAACACTGTCTCTGTACAATCCTAAACATCCACTGGTCAGATTATGTGACTAATACCTCTGTTCTAGAAAGGACAGCAGTTACAAGAATTGAGGCCATGTTGCTGAGAACACAGCTGCGCTGGGCGGGACACGTCTCAAGGATGAAGGACCACCGCCTCCCTAAGATCTTGCTCTATGGTGAACTTGCCACCGGCTGCCGCAAGAGAGAAGCCCCGAAGAGGAGACACAAGGACTCCCTGAAACAACATCTCAGCCTTGGCCATATTGATCATCATAACTGGTCTACTCTGGCCTCCAATCGGGAGGCCTGTAGACACACCATCTATAACGCTGCTGATGCCTTTGAGAACACACGCAGGATCACTCTCGAGGAGAAAAGACAATGCAGAAAGAACCGTGTCTTGCCGATACCATCCAAGGAGTCTTTCTGCTGTGCCTTTTGCAACCGGATTTGTCTATCTCGCATTGGCCTCTTTAGCCACCAGTGCACTTGTAGCAAATGTGGGTAGAGTCCTTTCCAAATCTTTGTTCGCGAAGCCCAGCCATGATGATGTTGACGATGACAGTAAAAAAGGCTTTTCTTATGTCACCTTAGCTTATTATACCATCTGAATATTTTTTCCTCTACTCTCCAAGGAACTGCAAACTGGTCTACACTTTTGGGGAAACTTCCTGCAAGTGAAGTATTAGCAGGAAGGGTGGGTTCCCTGCCATCCATACTCCATTCTGAAGTTTTTAAGGTAAGAATTCACACCACAGATTGCTAACACTGAAAAGGGATGTTTATTATTGTACCTATATTCTAGCTCACAGACTGAAGAAATAACACAAACATCACAGAGTCAATCTACTTAGAAAGCCTAATCATAGCTGTCACCTTTTTCTCCCTCTTTGCCAGTTTCCTATTGCTGGTGCTGATGAGGTTTAAGAGTGGAAGAAGATTTATGTATGATACTGATGATGCCACCTGTCTCTGAGGTTCATGAGCAGGATGAAAACAGTACCTTTACTTTACTCATTCCTTAGTACCTTAGTTCAGTACCTCAGTTCAGAACATCATTCAGCATCAATTTCTACACATCTCAAGAGGAAACAGGGCCTTCAAAATGGAATTAACCATTAGCCTTACAGCCAGCCACCAAGGTCCCTGAGATCTTTTACCAGCTTGTCCATCACATTTCCATACTTATTTTTGCAGCATGCTTACTACTGTCAGGATTGGATGAGTAATCTTCCACACCTTATCTTGTGTTTTCTTTACTAACAGCATTAACTTCAGGAGCTTGTTGCTCCATTTTATGATACAACTATCCCATTATTGGTCTCAGTTATGTTTCAACTTCAAATGAAACCAAACCAAACAAAAAAGGTGGGAAAGAATTTCAAGTCTGGAAGCAAAACTCCCAGGCATGTACAGGATTATTGCCAAAGATCTAATTCATGTGATCTGTACACAGTAGGGTTGTTTGGTTCAAGTTGTAATACCTGTGCAAATTGTAGTCTCTAAGAAACACCTAATATGAAAAAAGTTTAGGGAATGATGGGCTGACATGAACATTACCAACTTCCAAGCAGAAATTAAGGTATTGCTACAGAATAAGTCAAGGCCAGGGTGAAAATTATGGGGTTTTTTTATGGCAAAACTGAGAAGGGGATGTGTCAGATCAGCCATACAACACAGCAAAAATAAGACAGCTTCCAAAGTAAGTACCAAGTATAATACTGTTCACAAAGGCTAAAAGCATCTGGGCCAAGACAGTATTCTTTTCCCTGAAATTTTATATCAAAATAAAAAAAAAAGTCAGCTGAAGACAGCCTTGTCTGTACCACAAAATTACTGTCTATTAATATGTATAAAATAACTCAATGTGAAAAGATTAGGGCAGACAAAGACTACTGCATTTAAAGGAGCTTCATGCTAACTGGAACAACAGATGATGATACAAAGTTAAGGATGACAGTGCTACATGCCATGTCAAATTTAGTTCATGTAAACTAACATGATAATTAAAGGATGTTTGCGTAGAGTTTCCAGATGGAAGAGGGAAAGAAGTCAGAAAAGACGTTGCTTAAAATGATTTCTGATGACTTTCTTACGGGAAGGAAAGAATCAGACAGTTAAGACCATGGTAAAAAGAGAATAGAGTGTCTTGCAGGAGTGTTATCCCACCAAACAAAGCAATCTATCTCTACATATATGCACAGAGCTGATGACAGATATGGTGACAGAATAAACACAAATAGAGAAAGTTGTCTCACATTTCTACCACTTTTAAAAATTCTGAAAAATGCAGCTGAGGGACGGACATAATTGAAGTAAAGCACAACGTGTCTGTTTCTCAGTCCAAAAAGTAGTAATTTCTGACTTCATGTACCTTTTTCACTGTTCACTGTTCATTTTTGGATAAGATTATGTTCCATACTGGTTTTCAAGTAGAGATTCCAAAAATTTCTAATTGCAATAGATACATTTATAGTGTGTCTCAGTAAAATCAAAATGAAAAAATACAAAACATCTAGCAGTAAGCTATTAATATCTGAGGTACAAACTATCTGAATTAAAGAGCTATACTTGTTAATCAAAAGATACATGGTTTCATTACTGACAATTATATTTATGTCTGAATTTTTAAGTGGAATTTATTAGACTGCTGCAGCAATTGACATACAATAATATGACTGTCAAATACATTGTCAATTAAAATATGTATACCAGAAACAGTCTGACTTCCACAATACAAAGTACAGCATTCATTCCGTAATCAGGGCAAAGTGGTCTTTAAGCACTTCAAGCATTAGGTAATAATTTCTGTCTTGGAGTATGGGTATTAGTTTTTTTCAGATAACAGATTTTCACTGATAAATGCAACTACTGTACCACCACCCTCATTACAAAGTAGGGAATGTAAGAGGAGGGAAAGACCTATGCAGGAGCAGAAAACAAAAACACTGGATTGAAACATTGGGATGCCCACCGTTCTCTCAGCAGGCTGAGAGGCATGTTTCAAGGCTGTCAATATCGTGGCCAAGAAGCTATACTGAAGGTGAAAGCAAGCTGCTGTACTGAATTTAAAGGTGACAGTAAGGGCTCAGTTCTTCATCATACCCATGCCCCAGTCAGCATAAATGCAGAGCAAGCACTAGCCTGCAAACATACAAACCTTTCAGCTTTTGCACTACCTGGTCCTCACCAGAGCCACTGGTGTCAGCCTCCTAAAACGTAATGTGGACTAAGAGATGTATCTCACAGATACTCCACGAAACCCTAACTCTGCACCAGTGGTTTATGTTGGCAGAAAGTTCCTTGACCAAAATAGGCTACAATGACAAAAATACTTCTACAAGTATAACCACATCCACTTTGGTATAGAAAGGAAGCAACATTGGGCAACCTAAACCAACATTGCCACAGCATCAAGAATTTCAAAGAGAGCCAGCTTTCACATATGTTAGCTACCACATTTCTTCTAAATCAGTCTCAGACATCAATGGATGCAAGGGGTTGGCAAGTGGTGGCTGTAGAGGGAGAAAAGGTCTTTGTTACACTCTGCCATGAGTTATTTCCTTGCTGCAGCAGGAATGTTCCAGCAGCCTTGTCCACGTTCAGCTTCTCCCATTATTTGGCCACTACAGCTGAAAATGTGAGATCAAACTGGAGAATGCAACTTACACTCTTATTTCTCAATAAGCATTAGCTTGGGGAAGCAGGGAAAGAACAAATGAAATACAGAAGCTATAAAACGCACAATACTAGCAGTAGCATTTTCTTAAAACCCTTCAAGAAAAAAGGAAAAGAAGACCACTGTTTTTACACTCTTCTTCACATTCCTTTTTCACACATCCATCTTCAAATACAAGACATAGCACAGCAATGGTATCAGTGAGCCACAGTTCCCTTCTCACTGCCACATGGCCCTGTACTGACTCATCTGGAAGTCCTGCAGCTTGTTGAGCTGCTCTAGGTCTAGGAAGGCAATGTAAAGTCCTTAACAAGCTCTACTGGTACAGGACATTATAAAGGTAATTGCTTAAAAGCACTGTGTAGGGATGTTAAGTCCTTTTTTTTCCCCAGATGATACAGAACTGGAGGCCCGGCCCGGCCCAGCCCTGGCCCTGGCAGTGTGCGCGCGGCCTGGCCCCGGGCGCCCCGGGCCGGGAAAGGAGAGAGGGAGCTCCCCTGGTGTGGACTGTGCCCCCATGGGAGATGAGAGGAGGAGCCTCGGAGCACACAGAGGAGAAGGACAACTCTAAACCGGGGCAGATGGAGCTCACATAGCCCTGTAAGGCCATCCATCTAAGAGAAGGTCACTCTAATTAAACCTACGTCCTGAGGACCTTTCTGCCACCGTCCAAGCTTGCTCGGCCCTGGCAGACAAACCTTAGGATTAAAGGGTGGGTTCAGTTCCGCGCATACTGTGTCTCACCTAAAAAATCCACTGCACAGGCTTGAAGGCCTTACCCACATTTGCAAAGCAATGATCATCTCACTCCATGAGGATCAACACGGCCAAGTCAGATATGGCAATGCACTTTCTGAGCCCTTCCTATTAAAGAATGGTGTGAAACAAGGCTGCGTTCTCGCTCTAACCCTATTCACAGTCTTTTTCAGCATGATGCTCCAAAGGACCAAGGCAGACCTCGATGATCAGGATGGTATCTACATTCGATACATTCGATATTTATGGTGAACTTGCCAAAGGGAAGATACAAGGACTCCCTGAAACAACATCTCAGCCTTGGCCATATTGATCTTCATCACTGGTCTACTCTGGCCTCCAATCGGGAGGTCTGGAGACACACCATCTATAACGCTGCTGATGCCTTTGAGAACACACGCAGGATCACTCTCGAGGAGAAAAGACATCACAGAAAGAATAGTGTCTTGCAGAATATACCACCTAAGGTGCCTTTTGCAGCCGGACGTGTCTATCTCGTATTGGCCTTTTTAGCCACCAGCATGCTTGTAACAAACGTGGGTAGAGCCCTCCCCAAACCTTTGTTCGCGAAGCCCAGCCATGATGATATGGAACTGGCATATTATGTTCTTTCCTTGTAGAGCACTATCTACTGACTTAGTTCTCTTTTTCAAAATCCTGTAATGCAGTTAGTTTGAGGAAGAATTTGAAATATGGCCATCAAATACCAGAATAAACTGAGAGTAACACAAGGCGTTTTGTTCTTGTTGTGTTTTGATTGTTTTGTTTTCACAAACGATGGTAAGGAAATAATGGGTTTCTATAACTGGCCAGCATTTCTCTATCACATAAAAAAATATTTTTGAAGCCTGGACAAAAAATGAGGGAGCAAATGGTTAAATGCAACCTCTCTCCATCAAAATCCCCTGTGCTTTTCTTAAAAAAACTATATTTTTTCTTACTTTTAAAGAGCTGGTAGAGGCTTGACCACACATCTTCCATTAATATTTAGAAAAAATATGTGGGTAAACCTCTTTATGCAATTTTCTGAAAATCTCAACCTTTCATAAAACAGAATACCAAAACAAAAGTAGTAATAATGTGGCTGATGTAACTTGAATGGTTCAGTTGTTTAAGCTTTATCTGGTTCCATGCTTCCTGAATATGGATAGCTTGGTTTCTGGGATAATAGCAATTTGGATAGTTATTTCATTATTTCATCTCATCTGGGTTTTTGAGGAAATGTTGGTTGATTTGTGGGTATGTTGTTCTTATTTACCAATGAAATATTATATTCAAATACAGCACAGAATTTTTCCCATTTGTTTTATATAAAAATAATAATAATTCAGCTGTATCCCTGGAAGATCAATTGACAAACTCCTTCTAAGGGTTACTTTATCTTCCTTTTTTGTTCATGCTTCCAGTTTGTCAGCAACTGAATCAGTAATTAACTTGGACTGTCATGTTTTCTGTACCATAAATAGAACATTTAAACAACCCTGAAAAGCTCTGTTTTCTTGAGGTTACAAGATCTCCAAAAAAGCAAGAGGCTGAAAATTACTACACAGTGGATTTTAATGTTTTGAGTTCTGAAAGAAAGTGAGTTGCAGGACATCCATATCTGCCTTTCAGAGGCTCAGGGTTAATGAAAAGTCAGCACTCTTCACAAGTTTTCTAAACAAGTGTATGACAGTCTCTTTGCTTTTTCACACTGCCTATGGAAGTGGTGGGTTATTTCTAGTCTTACAAATACCTTTGATCTGTATTGGTGAGGACTCATCAAAGAATCTGCTCAAAAAAGACGACAACAGACAAATATGCATATAAGTCATCCAAAATGCAAATTCACGTGATTGCTATTACCAAAGACAAATGGATCATCCATTAAGTAAAAAAAAAAAAGTCCTCACTCTTATCCCCTCCCTCCAAATCTCTGTAGCTATAGCAGCTGTGCCATGCTGTTTCTTGGAGAGTTGGGACAGTATATTTCTTGCTATTTTAATGAGATGGGCAAAACAGTAACATGACATCAATGGATATAAATGTGGTTGCAACTAAGATTGTCAAAAATCTCTTGATTTATGAAAACATTTCTCCTTAGTCTCAGAAGAGTTGAATTATTATGCCTCATCATGTCTGATATATTTTGGTGGTGGGGAAATAAACTGAAAATAAGGAGTCTGCCAGAAATATTGACCATAGTGTACTGCAATTAATTGTAAGGTGAGGTGTGATCTTATTTCTGGAGATATGCTGTACTATTTGGTCTAAAATCAACAACTGTCAAAAAGACAATGGAATACAATTACTGAGGAGGCTCTTTTGCAAAGGATCACATGAAGACAACATAAAAGCAGAAAACCCCCTATTATTAGGCTTACAGTTTTGTCACTATGGGCTTTTCTGTGCTGAAGATAATTTCCTGCAATTTTCCTCCCTCTATGAGTTCTCAAAAAAAGTGGGGTGAAACCCACAAAACAAACCCCACATCTTCTAGATTAAGAGATGAACAGCACACCATGCTTCACAAACTCCAATCTGGTTTTAATAGTTTAATAATCCTTTCCCCAGGAGGAGACTAATGCCGAAAAAGTACCAAAACAGAAACAGCTTGGGTTAAAGATTTTGCTGTTCATTTGGAACACAGAAGATGAGTTTAGGGAAACCACCTCTTTATGAAGTAGATTTTTAATAAACAATAAAGAACGTTCTCTGCTGGAACTGCCTGTGGAAATATACACTAAAGACTTTAGTATCTGCAATATGCTATTCTCACTACTGGGGACCTGGCTGTCTTCTGCACTCCCATATCACAAGAAGCAGCTATGTAGCACAGAGATTTGATGAAGCTCTTTCTCATGACACTCTGGAAAATGATTCAACTAATGGCTTGGTGGGCAGGTCCAATTTTTTGCCTCATTGTCTCTGTTCCGATTCCAACTCTGTATAATATTTTGGAGAAAGTTAACCTTCTTTGCACTGTGCCGAGTAAATATTTTGTCAGTTGTTAAGGATGAGCTACAGAGTAAGACCCAGCAATGTACCCAAATTCAGCAGCAAGACTTGGAACCATATTATAACTTTTTCCAGATTGTGATTTGTAATGTATTTCAGAAGCCAGAAGAAAACCAGCCACTTGAACTATTATGGAAAGGCTGAATGAACCCTTTTCAGAGCTGTGAAAATGTTTTTCCCCACAGCTGAGAAAAAAAAATTAAAAAATCATTAATGCCAGCAGAAAGGGCTGGGTGATGAAGGTGGAAGTTTACTTTCTGAATGCTCCACAGTGCAGCACGTTCCTCATGGAAGGAATCTGTATCTGGAAGGAAGGTATCTGTGCTGCACCAGAGAGGAAAAACCTCACTAGGATGAGGCAACAGGGCCAGTGCTAATGCAAGGCTGTGACACCAAACTGTCCATGTCAGAGACACATCAACACGACCTGCTGGTGAGGAGTGAGGAAGGAAAACACTAATAGAGGCTACCCTCCATCCCATCTCCACAGTGAAGCTACAGAGAAAGAGGAGGAACAAATGAAGACCAAAAAAAGACTTGTTTCAGGAACATAATTATTTGATCTCTGCTGCAGCCAGACAATTACTAGCAGTGATGATCACCAAAACTGAATTTCACTACTTAAGCAAGAAAAACATTCAGCTTGTAAATTACTAAATAAAGAGAAGGACAAGTGAACATAACTGTGCGGCTCAGCATACATCTGTAACAGTGTCATGGTAACCATTTGTTTGTACTTCTTATGTTATGTCTAACATAACATATCTACAGTATTAATCTGTGGGAAAAAGAAAATCAGACCTATACAGAAGTCCTTTGTTTGGACCAGTGAAGAAATTAAATAAAAATGCACCTTCCTCTCCAACAGAACAGTCCTTCTTTATATAATTTCCTGGAAGTTGTGTTAAAATAATCTATATCTTGATGTTAGTATGACAGAGATTCTGTCTTCCTTTTACTATTATGATTGGGGGCAGAAAAATGTTTTTTTCTGCCTGCATGGCAAGCTACAAACCCCCTAAATTGCTGAAAAGAGTGAAAAATACGAACAGGGTCACAAAGAATGCAGAGACAGTGTGAGAAGACAGAAACTGAAAAAATTACATTGGTATTCCTATCACTACCCCAACTACGCAACACTAATAAAATGGCAAGTAGTTTCATTTCCTTCCTTCCATACAGCCATTCTTCTGTTCTTCCCTCCATCCCCCTGTCACAGACTGAAACAGTTAATGATTTACACATTCTAAGATCACCAAAAGACTTTCTCACAAACAAAGAAGCAGCTGCTTATCCAGCAAAGCTCCCTCCCCCTGCCCCCAATACTGCTAAAGGATCAGATAAGTGAGTGCCATTGTCCAGCTATCCTGGGTGCAAATGTCTGCCTGAGGAAGGGAAGAGGTTAAGAAGAGGCAAGTCCTGCAAGGCGGGAAAATCCCTTTTATCATGCCAACGTCCTCTCTTTACGTGAACTCTGCACATCTGGCCTGGGCTATACATCTCAAATGTTGGACCATGATGGATCATGATTGATGCTGGCACAATAGGCAGCTGCAGCTGTCTTTAGAGATGTTGGAGGCTCCTGGCACGGCCAGTGACACTATCCATTGTAAAACTCCCCACTCTACCTGTTTACCTTTGAAACAAAATGGTCCTAAAATAAACCCTACATATATATGTTTACAAACACTGATTACTTAGTGTTGTTTCACTCTAATCCACCCCAAGGAATTTAGTAACAAGAATGTGGGTTACCCTCTCCCTTCTAGGGCAGGTTGCAACATCCTCCCACCCTTTTCTCTTTCCTTCCCCTCCTTCCTCTACTTTTCCATTTTTGAAGCTTTTTCTGATGTACAGACTCTTTACGGGAGATATTAATAGGCTTTTTCTAGAGGAAAGAGTACCACTAACTGAAGCAGGAAATTTTTTTGGACAGTATTTAAAATCAAGCCTGGCTAATGGTTCCAGTCCCTGACTGACCTCTGCTACTTCTGGCATGCTCAAAGCAAAGAACACCAGTCCTTCAGGGAAAGCCATACCAAAAAGCTAGTAGAAGGCCAGAAGGATTTAATATCTATTTCAACTATACTTTGCTATTGGCAGTAGCATCCAAAATGTCTCACTGAATCATGAGGCAATAAATTGAGGCATAAATTGATAAAGTCTACAAAGTTCAATTTGTAAGAAGAGTAATTCCTGACAAAATTTATAATTTGAACTGAGAAAAACTTTCCAGTTTTGTTTCTTTAACACATTCATAACTACCCTTCAGCTTCAGGGATATCATGTCAGACAAACATAAACACTGGCTTGCTCTTCTCCAGACCAACTGTTGTATATATTGGTTTAGGTCAGAAATTCTTTATGTGTCATCCTCCTATCTGATTTCAGGATCTTCCTGCCATGCTCTTAGGCCAATGGTTTCTCCATATCACCACTGTACTCCTCCCCACATGCTGGGTTGGGTTAGGCTTAGCACTGGAAAGAGTCTGGTCCCATTTTCTTGACATGTGCCTTTAAGATGTTGGTGTGCATTGATAAGATCCCCTCTCAGTTGTCTCTTCTCCAGGCTGAACAGGCCCAGCTCCCTCAGCCCATCTCATAAGAGAGATGCTTCAGATTCCTAATTTTTGTAGCCCTTTGCTGGACCCAATCCAAGAGCTTCACGTCTTTCTTGTAGGGAGGAGCCCAGAATTGGACACAGCACTCCAGATGCAGTCTCACCAGGGCAGAGTAGACTGTCAGGATCACTTTCCTCAACCTCCAGGCTATGCTCTTCCTAATGTGCCCGTGGATACCATTTGCCTTCTTGGCCACAAGGTCACACTGCTGGCTCATGGACAGCTTGTTGTCCACCAGGACTCCCAGGTCCTTCTCCACAGAGCAGGTATGCTTCCTTAGCCTACTTGAATTCTTAGCATAAGGAATACAAGTTTTCTCTGTCACAGCTCATCTTTTAATCTTTCTGATGGATCAGGGAATAAAGTTGTAAGAATGTACCCTAAAAATTATAGCCCATTGATATGTATTTATTTTCAGATAAGGCCAGCAATTATACTTAAAAACCAAGTACAATCCAAATAAAAGTCATTGTTTCAACAGCAACAAGAAAAGGTACAGCTTTCTTCAGTAGTTCTTTTCCATAATGTGTTTCATGTGTTTACCAACTGTAAAACTTCACTGAAGTTAAGTGAATGAAGGGATACAGTCAGTGACTAACAAAGAGACAGCAGGTAACAGAATCAGGAAATAAGGTATGCACCAGCACTCGATTAACTACACAGACCCAGTTCTCTGATCGACTCAGTTTGGCACCTGACCTAGAGGAATGCACAATGCATGTATGCTCACTACCTATGTCTGGTTTCAGCTCTGTACATGCACTGCCTATCCCTTCAGTTCTGCCACATTTCTGAAAACATGTATTTTTTTTTGGCACATGCCATGTTCAAGACACTTGCTTAGAAGAAATGCACAACTTTCGGAGTATCTGGGAATTCAGACTGCAGCACTTACTTTTTTAAGCCCAGTGACTGAAACCAAGTTTCTGCAATTTTGTTTACTGCTGTGAAGAAATTCACACTGCATCCTGACAGTAAGAGGACATATGATGAGGAAAGAGCTTAATAAAGCAGGTAAATATCAAATGGCAATTCAATTCAATTTGAGAAAAACATTTTAAAATTCTGCTTGAAAAAGTTTAATGATATTTATTTTTAAGTCTGTGAAAGCATTTCTTAAAAAGCAAACCACTGAATTATTCCTTAGTGCATTGAAAGGAAAGGCCTAACTTGTAGTGATGTCAAAGGGGTAAGATTTCATTGCATATATCAAAAAAAGAAGCTACATCAAATAATAAAATTATATAGCAATATATTTTGCAGGTTTGGCAGAGTATGTTCACAGCATGGGAATCCTAAAGATATCATATTGATTAAATTTGTTTCAGAGACAAGAACCAAATTTGTGCACATTTGTAAGTGTTTCCTTGTTATGTCCATTATCTAGCATTTTGAATGACATATATTTGGCCCTTTGGAAGAAAAGAAATAACTTGAACTTTATTTCGAGAACAGTCCAAGAGAAATAGTGAAGCTTTCTTAACTTCACCAAAAGAAAGACAACATAATTTCTTCTATTTTTGTGCTCTTACACTATGTGAAAAGAAATTAAAAAGGGGTGCTAGAAGCAACTGGTGAAAAGATCCCTCTAGCACAAGCTCCATGAGGACAGCTGTATGGCTATCCCTAAGTATTGTATACCAAAGCAGAGGTATTCCTCACAGCAGACTGGAACTTCACACCACACTCAGCACAGTATGCAGCCTGTGTAAATCACTAATTTAGGGAACACAAATGACTGTATAAGTCTCAGCATATAGCACAGAAAAGATGCAGGAGGGCCTTAAGAGAGCCTAACACCTCCACTGCTTCCCTGTTCCCTGGGACAAGCTGAACCTTTCAGAAGCTCAATGTAGAGAAACTTGCCCAGAGATCCAACACCTGTGAACTGTGTATTTCCTAATTCTTAATTTATAGTTATCCTTTTCATACTGCCACCTTCCACCCAAAGACCCAGTCAAGTCTACTTCTCCCAGTAATCTGGAAGGACTGAAGTGTTGTGATTCAAGCTTTGGCTACATCTTTCACTTTCATCTAGATATGCTCTTGATTTTGCTAGAAGATTGCATTTGAGAGGGATGAGAAACCAAAATTAAGTTAACAGTGGCGTGCACTTTTTAAAAGTGCCCTTAATCTTAAGAATTATACTGAACTACAAATCCATGGAGGCAAAATTCACAAATTTTTAATCAATTTATTCCTTTCAAAATATCATTTATTATTGTTTCCAAAATTATCTTTCACAGACTACTACTACAACAACAAATACAAGTCCATGTTGATCAGAATATCACCTCACTGGCTGATCTGATCTCACTGAGAGAAAGAGAGGCTTATAAAAAATGTTTAAAGACTAAACAGTACAACCAGCGCCAAGTTTCACTTGACTCACATTGTATGGAAGCTGAGGGCCTAACAGCCAGTGTTCTTGTCTGCCAGAGGCCCATGTTCTCAAATTTAAAGAGATTTTATATTTGCCAGTAATACTTACAGTAATCACCAACTTCTACTAAAGAAGACATTAAATATTCCTATGACATCATATATTACATTTAATTTTCTCTTTAGAATGCATTAAGAAACATTTTGGAAAAAACTTAATTCTTTATAAACAAAACATCATCAGTATGGGTGTGTATACCCAGATGTCTGTGTGTGAGAGAGATCTGGAAACTAAAGGCTCAAATTTCTCTTTTCTGAAAGACCCTAGATTTTATAAGGTCAGAACCGGAACTTTCAAATAAAGAAGAAAAACACAAATGCACAGAAGGAACACACATCTGTTATGCTGTAGTTCATACTGCAATCCAAAAACAACACAAGGAAAGGCATGCAAACAACATAACAATTTTGGTGTTCTGGTGTGATTTTAGATAATCAGGAAATTTTTGGTTAAGAGCAAACTAAAAAAAAAAGAGGTATGAAAACTCAACATATTCCAGCTCTAGCCCCTATGGCTACATTGCTCTGAGAAGGCTGCTGAAAAAAACCCAGAAATATCTGACATTTCTAATTCCCCTTCAAAAGGGAAGTAGAGTGTGTCTGAGTCTTCCTTGTTAGAGTACAAGTGTACAATGGTGTTTTAAGACAGAACAGGGACATATCAGTGGCCGGAAAACTCCTTTTCATAGATTGTCTTAAATAAAGCAGAGCTGTGGGACAACGGTGAGAGGAAATGGTTTCAGGTGGCAGTCCACAGTTTAGAAAGGAGTCCAAGTTGCTGATTGCTGGCGGTGCCCCAGAGCAAGGACCATAACATCCACAAGATACATCTTCACTCGATCTCATCTAAAAGGAATCCTGGATAATGCAATCCCAGTATCTGCTGGGATTAGCAGACCTCCATAGAAAGGTATATTTGGAAGGAGTTCAAGACAGATGCATCCTCCTTTCTAGTAACTTACGAAAGTCTGAAAGAAACCAGAGATGATGCTCATCTCCCCTCTAAACAGGGAAAAAACCTCCTTGTTTGACTTTCAGTGTCAAAGCTGAGGAGGCAGAGTGATTTAACCACAGCAACACCTGGTATTGTTTTAAACTCTGTGAGCGGGCGGTTTTTTTGTTTGTTTTTAAAGTTACTAAAAGTGTTTATAGTTGCTTGTTTGTTTAGACTTCGCCACTAGAACTCTGGGGAGAAATCTCTTCAGAGAGAAGCTGTTTGTTTGTAAAATAACTTGACAGGCAAAGCCTGCGGGGAAAATTGGCCTGTAAAATGTAGGAAAAGCAAACAAGAGTGATAATGGATTCAAAGGTTAGTGTAGAGACAATGAAGAAATTAATCAGGTTAATGAATGCAGTCAGCTACCCACGCTCCCCTTCATCAAACTACTGCATAGCTGCACCCCAGCTCTGGGTACATCCTCAAGACGGATGAGGATCAGATACTGCAAACAGGGTGAGATGCAACACATGGGAACATATGCAAGCTCAAAGTATGTCACCTAGGACAGGTATGCACATTCACCTGCTTGGTTGCAACACTAATACCTTGCAGACTGACTTGACTTCAGGCTGGGAGACAATTGCTGTTTTACCTCCTGCTGTGTGCAGACCACAAAACTTTACTCTGCAATTGAAGGAAAACATTATTTTCAAACGTGTGTGCATCAATGTTGCATGCCCGAACTACAGACCATCATGCAGGTGAAAGACTTACCCATTTCCCAACTCATCTTTATAGCTGGATCTTCTCACGCTAGCTCTTGAAAAGCTTAAAAGCAGCTAACTTAACTTCCCAGTGCAGCTTAAATTCAGTCAATATTTAGATTCCATCATTTCTGAAGTGACTTCTGAAGCTTCTTTTCTCCAATATGGGATTTAACAAACTCCACGCAAAATTCCACATAACATCTGGTAAGCAATTTATTGTGACTGGCTTATTTAACATTATCGCTTCTGTACTTCCCTGTTACCTTCATACTACCTTTAAACTGTAAAAAGCTGTTTATATAAAATTAAAACAGCAATAAAATTCTGTCAATAAATTCTACAGTATGATACCGAAATCAAATCTCAAGGTATTTCACATAACCCCAAAGCTGAGGCTTAAAAAGCATCACAGTTAAAATAGTCACAAAATTGCATGCTGGGGTCAGAAAATGTTTTTCAAAATAAATTTGTGATGCGAAACATCGTTTGGGCATAACTGAAATTCTGTCATTTTTTTGACAAAATCTTTCCATGGTTATAAACAACCTAAAAGATCCACCAGACTACTTCAGCACAGCTGTGTTGGGGGCATTCTGCCTTCTCTCAGCAGTTCTTCAGAACAAGGTAGCCTTGGGAGAATTTAGTTTTCAAGCGCCTGACGCACCAGTTCTGGGCTGTGGACGTAGCTTCTGGCTAAGACCACACCTTTCATAACACAGATTTTCCTCATCTCAGACCAACCAGTTTGGAGAAACACAAGTGCAACCGTGAAGTGCACCTAGGAAGATGCAGTTCAGGTTTGCACTAACTCAGAATAAATCATTTTGTGACTTACAGATTTAAAAGGTACAAAATAAAGGAGAAAAACCCACCCTACAACAACAAAAAACCCAAGAATTAAACATTACAATTTTTTGCCTCCATTGATGACATAAAGAGTAAATACAATCTATGGATGTATGAAAAACTGGAGAATAATGGCTATGCAGACTGCTGCATGTCTATAGCAGTGGTGTGTTCAGCTTTGTCAGATGTAAGACCTCAGTAAGCCTTACCTATGCGGCATTTATGAGTAAATACAATGTATTTTTTGTATGCTCTATCACTGTATCCAAGTAAGAGAGGAACAAAGACTGGCTTATTTGAGGCTGCACAAGAAAAAATGCAAACTTACAGTCAGGTAAACTGCTGCAGAATTTGCTGCCCTTCATGGGGGAGACTTTTATTGAATACAACAAGAATAATGGACTGGGACAGCTTTAAAATGAGTTCATGGCCAAGGAACTGCACACAGACATAAAGTGGCATTAACAAGTGCCAAGCTCACGTCTGTCTATAACAGAACTAGAAGCAATTGAAGAATTACAGCAGTAGCCAGGTCAACCACGTGTAAACAATTTATCATGTTTTTTCTGTCAGGCATTACTCCTAAAATAAACAGCACTGTGCTCTATGAAAGGTAAGTGGTGACCATCTCACCTTCTGTGTGTGCTGATTTGCTAGGGATGATCAAAATGTCCCCTGCCAAAAGGGGACACCAGACCCATGGATTCATGTGGATCACAACATGTTGACAGCTCCAGTGTGCCCCCATTAAAAGGAGGTATAGGAACAGGGGTAATACCACGACACAAAACAAGGAATAAAAGGCTTTTCAATGTAGCAGTGGAAAGCATAACAAGCTGAAGTTAGACAAGTTAGAAATTTGGAAAAGAATTAGCAGTGACAGTGAAAAATGACAGGAGCAAGCTGCTAAACAAAATAGAAGATTGTTATCTTTTCAGATCATGACCAAATGCCTTTCTGGAAGACAAACTTCAGCAAAACAAAAATTACTGGGCTCACTACAGGTGCAAGCGAAATATTATGGCTTGTGTTAAACAGGAGGTCAGACAAAACGATCCAATATTCTTTTCAGACCTTAAATGCCATGGATGTCTGGGTTTGTCTGCGTGATATTTTGTCAGTAGGAGAGGGATCACTCTCTGGGTCTGGATGAATCCTTGCCAACAACAGACCAGGAGCTGTGTAGCTGTGATTAGCACAGTGCACAACCAACCTAACAACTTGCTCCTGACTGGGCATCAGCCAGCTCACAATACAGAATCAAGTTGCATCTGTCTGCAAAATACTATGTAGACACACCTACCCCTACCCAGCAAGCCAGCCAACCTAGTGCACTGTTGGAAATAAGGAAACAAGAGGCATGTCTGTGTCATGTCCTGGAACACAGTGCAGGGATTTCCAAGATAGCACCCATGGTCTTCACACTGGAGCAAGCGGCAGTACAGCCATCTTGGCCTATCAAAAAAGCCTGGCCAAGGGGCAAGGCTAACCTGGCTGCAGTGCCTTCAAGACCAAGAGCTGTATCACAGAGGAAGAGCCAGGCCACCTCTGGACAGCTGGCCCTCGACATTGACTACCCCTGCTGCAGGGGAGGTGGGCATTACGTCCTCTTGTGGTATGTGGTACTCCAAGGCAAATTGTGTCATGGATTCTCTTCTTCTGGACCAGGAATGAGGGCTCAAGATGTGCTCCCTGGTCATGGCTGGAGCTTAAATGCTCTGAAAGGACAACCTGCATTCCTTTCCATCAAACTCTCAGCACCTGTTTGGTGACCTGTCTCTTTCTCAGCATGAACCGAACCAAAGCAATTCCAACTACAAAGGGAATGATGTAGTCACATCATTTTCTGTGCTCAGCATTTAAAGAGTACAATAATGAACAAGGTGCTAAGAACATGCATTGGACACGCAAAGATGGGTAAATAAAGTGCATGGTGCTAATATCATTGCCATCACGCAGTCTGTCTTTACAGAAAGTAGAGTGAGTAACACACTGAAAATACTTAGTTTCTCAGCACGGAGCTCTACACCGACAAGAAAAATGCAGCTTGAGCAAAGAAGAAAGAACATGGTCCCGAGGGAAAAATGTCTTCCAAAAGGGCTTATGCCATAGGACTGCATTAATGCTGTGAAGAAGTATTGAAGTAAAAGTGCAAAACAAAAGCGAAATTGAGATGTTTATTTGACTTGGGACAATCTGACTTAAAATGGTAGGTGCTGGGAAGGAATTAATATGGGAGAAAGGATTAACTATTTCTCCAAAAATATAAATACAGAAGAATATTTTTGAAAATGCCTAAAGATTTTTAAGAAGCAGCAGAGGTTTTTGTTATACAGAGAACTCAATAAAAGTAAGAAAGGCAAAGGTAAAAACAATAAATATAAGCTAATCTTCCAAGCAGAAACTCCTTTGTTGCAGGATGAACTTACTGAGATACAGTCTCCTCTAGGAATGAGTGGCACTGCACCCCCTCCACCCCTTACTCAATTTACATGATTAGTTGATAATCTCAGTTTTTATTCATTAAAAAAGGCTTTCCAGTCTTTCCTGATGTGAAGAAGAACTTAAAACTGAGACCCTAAGGATTAACCTATCACGGCAAAATTCTCAAACTTGCATATATCTGGGCCTCTGCTCTTTTTAGTCCTGACCATTCATATCTTACCCCTCTGGATCACTGACACCTGGTGAAGAGCCCAACAATAACGGCACCACTGTAGGATGCACAGGGTTTATCTATATAGTTCATGGAGATTATGTAAAGAAGTACTCAATAAGAAGGACTGGTGCGTGAGCAGTACTAGCATATATGATAATTCCACAGGATAGCTCTTGAAAGAATCCTAAATCACTAATTTTGTGGGTGGATAGTTCCTTGATAGAATCATGTCCAGCTGAAGGGGCAGAGTAATTGGAAAGAGGCACTGGGGGTGGGATTTAAATAGTACTGCAGCTACTGGATATGAACTATAAAACATAGTAAACATTTCAAAAAGACTTATTAATTGCAAAACAGAAAACTTTAGAATTATAACTATGACCTTAAAGTTAAGTTTTTCTCTAATCACAGAACCTTGAAAGTTGAAAACTCTCCTTCTTCTCTCTCTCTATTGTGCACCAGTATGATTCTCACAAACACATCACTTCAGCTGCTGTACTAGGAACAAAAACAGGATGGATATTAGACATTGGAAACACTCCATTTGCCTTTACCGCAAGGGTATTTTTTCCCATGGATCATAAGAAGGGCAGACGGGCATTCCCTTGAGGCAAACAGAGATGTTTTCAGAACATCGTGCAACAAGAATACTCCCTGACAACATGTCTAGAATAATATGTTCTAAGTACAACTTTCTGTACTGCACCTTAGGCTATTTGGTGGTGGACATATTTTTATACCCATTCATTTTCCCTGAACTTGTGTAGGGACCAGCTTAACTAAACATCAGCCTTTTAAAAGCAGGACATCTCATTTAGCCACCCAGATGTTCCTTACAAGTCAACAGGTCCATCAAATTTTCTGAAAAGCTATCTGTTTATCATCATTACTCAGTTTCTCAATCAGCAAGGTGGAAAAGGTTATGATGAAAGAAATGCACTTAGTCATTGAGTATCTTGTGAGCAGACATATTCCAACTCACTCTTTGTCCCAGCATCCAGCTTCTTTACACAGCCTCTATGTGGCCAGACCGATAAAGATGTGAAAACTGAGACAGTGCCAAGTGCTACCCAAGGCTTCCCTGTGGACAGGCTTGCAAAAGAAAGTAGACTCTGAGTTCATGTCAGTCCCATGTGATTTGACTAAACACACAGCTCCTCTAAATGCCACCCCAGGTGGCATTTCCCCAAGCAGTAACAACAAAACATCGATCCCTGCCTAGACGTGTGTGCTAGACAGCTCAGCTTGGTTCTCCCTGGGTAGCTCACCAGCTCCTTCTTCGCACCTCTATTAGCACAGCAGGTTTGGTAAATGCCCTGCCATGAACATAGCAAGTGGAAGAAGATTGTTGACTCTCTCATGCTGTCAGAACAGCTACCTTCCCTTTGCATCTCTGTGTTTTTCAGCTGCAGTAGCCCTCCTTGCTGAGAAAAACAGGTTTTCTGTGCTGCTGCTGGTCCTTTCTGTTTCACATCTGGATATTGTTAACTGTATCCCATGTGGTCTGAGTTTTAGCAGCAAAAACACTCCAACAAATTCTAGTAAAACTGATTTATTTATATTAACTGGAGACTGGATACCCAGATAATACTATGTGGAATCATAGAACCATAGCATATTCTGAGCTGGAAGGGACCCATAGGGAACTATATTTCCCTTCCTCTTCACATTGACATTTCACCTTGACCTGTCCTTTGAAATAAATACTAGGGAAACCTCATGTTTTAGTGGTTGGAAGTTTAGAACTGAAAAGGTCAGAAGCTGAAAATAATTTAAGCATGACATGTCCTCTGTTTAGGAGAGCTTAATTACATAGGAGTGGCGGAAGTCACAGCTAAAACTCAAACTTGATGCTGTGACACTTGCCTTTCCCTCGGATACCAACAGCTTACAGCAACCTCTATTTTTACAAAGTCATAATCTGCTGCCATGGAAAGAATTATATTAGCAGAAATTGAATGCATTGCTGCAAATCTTTGAGGGACAAAGCACTGCAGGAGGGAAAAAGAGGCATATATGTGTATGTATTTTTTGCAGCTGCATAAAACAAGAGATAAATAAAGCAGGGGAGTGCTGAATAGAGCTGTGAAAATGGTTTTAAGTTGCTAACATGAAGGAAAAATTACCCAAGTCTTGGACAGTAACATTTCCTACCTTTCCAGTAGGTGGACAGTTATGAATTTATCAAATACTTACTTGGTGCAAAAGTACTTCTGCAGAAATATCTTTTATTCAAGCTACTCTAGGTGAAAGCAAGAAGGGTAAGGTCTTCGAAAATCAACTACCACAAGTAACTAAAGGAACCAAGATATTATATTTTTTAAAAACATCACCACTAACAGAGAAAAGAACCACTTTAATAGTTGCAGAATGCTTTCCACTCTATTCAAGCAGGAAAAACCCTCTTGCATCAATGTGCCTAAGTCATGTGGCAGAGAAATAATCTTTAGAACTGAGAATGTGAGAATGAAGGAGACGATGGTTTACATCAGTCAAATACTTGTTCATTTGACTTAGTTTTGAGCCCATCGCTGCAAATTTACCAGCTCTCAGAGCTTTTTGCTGTCCTCAGTGCTATATCATTGTATTGCATGAGGTGGCAGAAAACATAATAAACTCCAAGACTGCCGCCTGAGGCTTGCTGCTGCTGCATGCTCTCACTCAGACTCTGCCAGGGAGTATGTATCCTTTTGGGATTTATGTCATGGATAAAGGTGGTGAGTGAAGGATGCAGAAAGGCTGTGCTTGGCTGGCTTGTATCTAATTTATGGATGGGTGTATGTAGGCATGAAGTGTTAAGAATGCTGCAGACCACACCTGGCTGCAGCCATGCTGTGGCACAGCAAACTTAATGCCTCTGCTCCTAGCAAGGACTGACTGGCTCTTGGGGAAAGCATTTATTGCCAGCATTCATCATCAGGAAAATGAAAGAGAACAGGTTTTATTTGTGTTATAAATCATCCACAGCACCCAAACACTCAGTTGCAGTCAGAAGAAAACCAAATTTTAGTGTGATCTCTCACAAACAGGCACCTCTTTTTTTTTTTTTTTTTTTTTTTAATTGAGACAAGTCTTATCTTTGAGATAGTGGAACCAAATACCATTTTTGAAGAGTCTTGTGCATGATTCTCACTTAAGGAGGAAAAGACATTGAAATCATAAGACGATGGAGAGGGCCCAGTACTGTAACAAACTAGTTTTGAAGAATTTGAAAGCACCACAACTGAGCCTTCCAGTTGCAGGCCAATGCAGGAAAGCCGATGCAAGAGCTCTGGCAGGAATCGACTGCCTGCCAAATTCCTATTAATTAATAATAAGGATAGCTGAAGAAACTGGTCTCTGAGAGGAAAAACAAAGCTTGAAATCTCAGACCAACTTCTTCAGGAGCAGAACTACTGTGGAAGAGAGTAGTAGATCCATGTGTGTGGACAGATATAGGCTAATGCCTATAAATAGCTGCAAGCTGGCAGTGCTACAGCAGTAACAGAAGCCAGACTGTGGTAACAGCCGGTTGCGCTATAGAAATATTCATCCTAATGCCATCTTCCTTCTTGCTGTGGGAGACGCATTAAAAAAAAAAGTCTGGATAGTATATTAAAACTCTATCAGGCTTTCAACAAGGTCTCATAAGGTTACATGAACAAATTTAAAATTTCCTTTTAGAAATTCAGTTCAATCGCCAAGGTTTCATGGTTTCCATGAAAATGCCAAGGAAAATGACCCTTAAATACAATTTTGACATTTAGTCCCCTAAGTTTTCTCTACAACAGTAGCAACAGTGGTAAGGAACCTTATACTGAAAGAGTTTAGATAAATTCGCCAGATTAAAGAAGCAAATATTTTTTACTCCTTTTGCTGCTGTTGTTAATTTAAACCAACAGGCAATTTTAATCCTCCAGAATTAATGTCATACCTCTCAATTAGAAAAATAAAATATAAGCCTAAGTAAACTGTCTTTAATACTCTTGTAAAGTTTAATTCATTTGTTTGCAAAGTGATCTGAGATATCTGGAAGATTAAGTACTATTTTCTTTTCTTAGCAAAGGTTAGAATATGGTTGGGAATTCTGCTGCAGTAATGCAAATGAGACTGGTTTCCACAGACGTAATAAAAGTACTAGATTCTCAAATACATTGCATCTACATTGAATGCACTGACAAAAATAAGGAGAGAGAAGAGAAGAATCATAGCACTTTTCTACCCTTCTGACACCGTGGGGTTCCTGGGTTCCTCACACTTCTTGCAAGAGTACACCAGGATAATCTGCTATTCTAACAGGTACTGACAGGAATTACCTGGTCTGTGTCACCTGTGAGGGGACCAAGCAGAGGCTAGTTCTTTTTACATGTTGTGCAGTTAAAATGTTGCCAGAGACTTTTTAATGCCAAGGAGTTTTACATATTCCTATTTATATTTTGAAACTGCAGTCACAGTGTGTTCAGACTCGCCCTCCTCTGCCTAGCAATGTATAGGTGGGATCTTCTATGTACAAGCCAACTTGATATAATATGCTTTCGGGTTCACCACAAAATGTTCTTCCTGACACTGTAAAACTTACCAAGAGGCTGTACAGTATTGTATTACATGGTAATGGTATTTCCAGAAAAAAAAAAAAGAATTACACATGAATAAAGCAACAAAAGTATGCAGGTAACCATGGCTACTGTTGTGAACTAAATAACATTTTTTATACAGCTGTGAATATTTGTATTATTGCCAGCTAAGCTGAGAGTTCAGATTTGAGACAGGACTGGTAAACACTGAATTCTTGCCTGAAGAAAGGTACTTCCCAAAGTGAATCCAGGCCTCTACATTGTGCCGCTGCTCATTCTGGTATAACTTTGTCTAGTAAAAATACATCTTATTACCTCAGCCAAAATAATCAAAATACAACTCTTTGCGGCCACTACTTATACTTTACTGTCAGTGATACACTTTTGCACAAGCTATTTTCTGTCTTAAGAGTATCTTTATTTCCTCTTGTCATATACCCACAATCACAGCTTTTGATTCCACAAAAGAGACTTTTGAAAGATCTTTAAAAAATTTGCAAACTCTCAGCTTTCCTTGATTTTCACTAGTAGGAACACCCCCACCCCTCTTTGGTCCAACAGCATTCCTGGACAACAAAAGAAACAACAGTTTCAAAATGACAAGGCAAATGAGAGGGACCTTTTCTCCTTGACATCTTTTCAATTTCCAAGTTTGTCCTTCTTAAATCATCCTTCTGTTTACATGTCAGAGTCTCTCTTCTCAAATCAACTGTCATCTGAGAAGGAATGGAAACCTAAGGGATTTTCCTCCTTACAGAGAAAAGGTACACCCAAAATCAAATTATTTGGAATAAGTTGACAGTAGTTGCTACACTAAAAGAAAACATAAACACAAAAGCAGTTGGTGAGATGAACCTGTACTTCCAGTGATATAAACAAAACAAAAATATAGTTACAAACGCCTATTGTAACTAAGTGAAGTAGGACTTAGAGCAACATCTCTCTATTCAAAACTTGAGTCACTTCCTCCTTCCAATAGTGCATGAGTTTGAAACCCAAGTGAGTGATCATTCATTCGCTACGTATTTGTCTTCTTTGCCTGATTTGGACAGAGAAGATTATTTCTTAATAAAAGAATTGGCTAATGAAGGAAACATAGATTCACTTTACAGATCAATCTAATAGACTGCCTGTAGCCTCAGGCAAACCACAATTTCTATGTTTTAGTTTCTCCTCTGTAACACGGGAAAAATACAAACTCTTTTTTTGCCAGTCTTTACCTGTCCTATTTACTTAGGGTGAAAGAAATTTAAGGACTAAACATTTCCTATCTGTATCAATGGAGCTTAGCTTAGATAAAATTATAGATGTTCTTTATAATGGTACTAGGTACCATTTTAAAGCAATATATATTATATATGATGTATTTCTCTCTATGCATAGTGTATATATATACAAACACTATATATACTATACTATATACACACTATATATATATATACACACGAGATATATATATATATATATATATATATATATATTACTATAGATTTACTATATACAGTAATCTCCCAAGCTGATATAATGGAGAATATAACTATAGGAGGCTCAGTAGCACAGTGCAAACAACTGTGAGATCTAAAGACCCACAAACTCTGGGGATATTTGAGGCACCATGTGTACAGAGGGCACTCTTCTGATTTCTGCCTTCACAAAAATGGCAGAAAAAGAAAATTCCTGTGTAAAACCAGTGGTCACAAGAAACCAAATGAAGCCAAAGTTCTGCATGTTGGCCTAAAATAAATGACAGGTGACATTTTCAATATAAACTGGGTACTTCTCTCTCAAGCTTTTTCTCAGTCAAGTACAGTACACACAATTATCACCTCCATGTTCTATGGCTCTCTCCAGCTGACTACTATTAGCACCTCTTTATTTCAGCATTTGGTTTCCTCTACTATCTTCTCTTCTTTAACAACCTCTAAGGCTATCACTTTTTCTCTTAGCTTCTGACACATGCATTTCTTTCTCCTTCCAATTCCCTCTCTTTTCCATCTTTCATTCCTCTGCTTCAGGAGAAAAGACCAAAATCCTATCCACCTTAGTCTCTATGAAATTCACCTTCTAAATGACTTGCAGCTGTATGAATTTTTAAATAACTTGCAGTTGACACAATTTTGTTTGTTAATGGAAACATCAGTAAATCTGTGTGTTACTAAAAAGACATTTTTAATGGATATTTCCTTTGCAGAAAATTATATCATTTCCCATATCTTCATTTTTAGAAGTGCCTTAAAATATGAAGTTCAGTAGACCATATTTCCCCTATATAGTTCATAAAAAAATTCTATGTTACATACTGCATTTGCAAAAGAAGCCACAAAAATGTGCATTGGAGTGACTCAGCAAGTTGGAACTCTGCATAGTGGGTTTATACAAAGTTGGTAAAGCTCAAAGTAACAGAATAAAAAGCTAAATGCCCTAGGAAGCAAATAAAATTGCTTCCCGTTGGAAATAAATTTAAGGATGTGATTTGACTATTACACTGATTTTTATAAAGAAGAGTTTCCTTTCTAGGTATATTTGAACTTTCTGCAGCATGCATCATAGCCTAGAATATCTTATGAGATATCAGGAGCACTAAATTTGTATACAACAGGAAGTAATGTAACTATTTGAAGCAGAGGCTGCTTCTGTTCTGCAGCAGAATGGACAATATCAACTTTAACTCTTAGTTGTATTTGCATCTAAGAACTTCAAAGTAATCTGCAGCAGGCAATTCACCTCTTCATTGCAACTGAATGAATGGGATGCTGAGGCACGTGAATGGGAAATATCTTGGAGGAACCAGCAAGCCCCCAGCACAGTGAAGAGCAGAGTGCAGGTGCACACAGTCTGGTCTGGCACAGGAGCTGCCCTGCCTGGGATACTTCATAACCAGAACTAGAGGCGCAGTTCTACAAAATCCTGCAAGAGACAGTGCTGTTTTTCTATCATTAAAAAGCACCACAAAACGCAGGCATCAGCTAATAAAGACTTATAAAAAATGCTTTTGATTAAACACTAAATAATTTCTCTCAGATTATTGGGTAAAACAGTGTCAGAACTAGGAATAAAATGGAAATTTAAAAACAGGATTTAAGCAGCACTTCAAATATGCACCGTTACTTGTTTTGAAGAGAAAGCAAGCTGTGAAGAGTTGAAGCATATCAGTTAATATTGCAATGGAAATATAAGACCAAATCATGTATTGGCTATTGGTCTACCTTTTGCCATTTTTAGACACTCCACGCCCTGTACTATTTCTCCATAGTCAGAGCTTTTTCTTGCTCAGACAACTCTGCTGTCAGAGGGAGGGAAAGAGTCACCTTAGTCAGACTCATGGTCTCTGACAGAAACAGACACCTCCAAAAGATTATGGTTTTTCCTGAGTAGGGCAGTGGGCTGGAACTTGGGTGCTTTTAAATATCCAGAGGTAAAAGGGACAATTGTAGAACTGAATGATTAATGGCAATGGCTTATACATCTGTCCAAAATACCCTTCATGCTACATCCTGAATTTGAGCCTGTTGCATTTGAAGAGTTACTAAAAATGTACATTGATTTTACTTATTTGTATCTATGTGGGAAAGTAAAAAATATGGGGATTGAACTGAACAGCAGGGCAGATGTCAGGTTATGTCAAAGCTTACAGCCCACCATGAGCAAAAGTAGGTCCCAAGGTTGTCCCCAAATCCTTGATTTCTGCTATCAGCATGTATAAAACATTACTGCTGTGGCACTACTTCAACATATTAATCATTTGAATATGAAATGACTTCTGTAGAAATGATGTCTGTTTCCAAATACAAAGACACATAAAAGACAGCAATTAACAAAGAAAAAAGTTAGTTCTAAAAAGCAGTAATTTTTACACAAACAATGTCAAAATATTTCCTTGTATTAGTTCTCCTGAAGCAATAATGATCTCAGGATACAGGCAAAAGCAGTAATTTTTATTTCACCAACTTCAAGGGCTGGAAAAAGCATATAAGCTTTTGGGCTCAGACTCCCTTCACCACGTCTGCTGATTCTTCCGGTATTGGGTCCATGTGAAATAACGCACTTTCCAACAATGATAAATAGGTAAAAATCTGGTCACTGAGCTAGTACATATGCCTTCAATTGAAGGAAAAGCTGTCTGCCAAGCTTCAACCAAGTAGATCATAGGTCTGTGAAAAAAAGAATCTAAAAGGACGGAATCCAGTTGCTATAGCGGCACATTAAACAAATAAATGAGATACCATGGAATGCTGCAAAATATTTGTGGTCTGATTAAGTCATATTTGCCACGTGTGAACACTAACAGCACAGTTTAGTAAGGTGGGTACAATATAGTATAGTCCCACTTCTATTGTATGTAAAGTCAAATTCTTATCTGAGTATTAATGGTAACCAGTGTGTCCAAGGATACGTAATACGGCATTTTACTGTAATCATAAAGCAAAGCAAAGTCCCTTAAATACATAAAATTAGACAATAAATACTTATTAAACTACTATACTTTCAAAGAGATATTTGCATTGTACCCTGTGTTTGCATGAGCTGCTAAAGGGACAAAGCTCTCTGTGGTGATCACCTCCAGGATGACTTGCATATGGAGTGTTCAGAGTACACAACTTGTAGCTGGCAGCTGACTCACTAAATTTTCTTCAACATAAGCAACCCTCCTCCAATACTTATTTTTTTCCAGTGAAATGTTCTGTTTTCTTTATAAAAGACACTGCTTGAATATACTCATTATTAATCATAATAATAAATCCTTTAACGTTAGACTCTACTATCTGCCTATGTTCTCTGGAAAAAAAACAGAGAAGAAAACAGAAATTTACTATGTCAAGACAAAACAAGTGTCTGATTTTAACTGAGAAGAGCACAGATTTTTATCAAAAATGCATACCACTTATGAATATATTTTGGACATATTTAAAAGTTGAACATTTATTTACATTTGTAACCTGTAAATCATATATCTGATAAATCAAGCAGTTGCACCAGAGAAATGCTTACAGCTTAAGCATTACAAAACAGTTGTGCACAGCTCCAGCAGTGATTACGGCAAGCAATATAAGCTGCACAAATGTTAAAACAAAACCAGCATTCCTAATATTGTCAAAATTACAGAACGAAACAAACGCATTTCCATCCCACACCACTGCTGGTTTAACAAACAGACCTAGCGGTCCACAGCCAAACTCTGCTTCTAGGAAACATGCTCAGTATGTACTCCACACCCAGAGTAAGGCAGAAAATCTAAGTATCCCTTCATGTGTTCTTTTGGAGCTTTTCTTTAGTTATTTGCTTTGTGCCCATAATAATCGCCTTAACAAACATTTGTATGAGTGACTTCAGCTGAAAATCTGGCTCTAAGCTTTTATTACCAGTATTATTACTATCGGCATAATTATGACTTCCAGGGTTACACCTAGTTTTGGCTGTTTAAGTGGGGCAGTTTGAAACACAGACAGTACATCTCCTTACCTCTGGTACTTCCTGCACACCTGCAACCTTTAGCAAACCACATCTGTTCTAATATGCAATGCAACTCACACTTCACAGCTGATATGAAAAAATGTGGGCTTTCACCAACAGCAGGACTGAAGCTGTGAGAGTCAAACAGATGGTCAAGATAACGTACAGCATTGTCAGATAAAAGTATAGACAGCAATGCAAAGATATCAACATCATTTTACTGGTATCACACAGATATGTTTTATATGAACACAGGCCTCATACTACTCCATGGTTGCAGGTGGTTTTCATCCTAAACTTCTTCCAAGGTTTTGAAGCTCCTGGAATGTCACTGTGCAAATACTACTTCATCTGACCCATAAACTACATCCAACAGCAACAGAAGCAATTCTCCTCCTCTCACAGAGGCATCCATAAGCCACCTCCTTGCTCTCAATTCCTCTAACTAATACATCTGAGGGAAGTCTTCCCAGTGAAACAATGGAAGAAAACACATTCATCTTTTTTACTGTTTATTTCCTTGCTACTCCTTTCCTCCTCCTCCTCCCTCAGGTCCTCTTTAGAATTTTGAGTGTCTTCCAGCTTGTCTACATTATTCTGTGGCTCTTTTTTTTATTCACTTGCCTCATCTGTTTTGGTTTTTTCTTTCTTTTTTTTTTTTTTTTTTTTTTAGGTAGGAGTTGGAATAGCATCAGCTGATTTTTTGATTCATCTCTTTCCTCCCGCCTGTCTTTTCTTCTCATTCAACTATCTTTCCCTAACCTCCCTTTTTATGCTCTCTCACTGATTCTCTCCCCTACTCTCCTCCTTTGGTAGTAACTCCCACAACTTGATGTTGACACTAGATGCTCTCATCCTCTGTGCTTACAGACATAGTTATGTGATATTGTCAACAGAAGGTGGGTAAACTTCTGAAAGAGACCTCATCTGGGGATTTCAGCTCTCAGGCTTTTAATTTGCAATGCTCACACCTAGAATACGGCTCACATGTTTAGCTGTTATTAAATATTCAAAAAAGTTTTAGAAAAGCTTCCTCATTACTAAGGGTTGGGGTCATTTACACCAGGAGGAGTCTCTGTGTGCGTTTTCTACAGATGACTGGAAAAAGCAAGTAATCAGAAACATTCAGCATCTGTGTTCAGTTATAAAACTGTCTTCACCTTACCTTGATGAGTGTCCTCTGGCAGATATGCAACACAGTTAAGGCCAGCCTCCTACTTCAGAAAAACTACTGTGCTGTTATTGTGTTAGGTAAAGGGGTTTTCCTAATGCTCCTAGAGGATGCCACTCAGATAATTTGGACTTCTTCATCCTATCAGCCTCTCTCAATTTTCAGGTGCTACGCTATCACAGGTTTTGACATACCACTAATTTCCAAGCCCTTCACATAAGTAACAGAAGATCAAAAAAATCTTTTAAGCTGCTGCTGTTTTTCTCCCCAGTACAGGGAGATAATTGATACCACTGTATTTACGCTCCAGTGGTGGAACTGGCAGATAATGAGGAAAGATAGCAGATGGAGCCATGTAACTGCAGCATGAACATGCAAGAAGTGTACAAATCCAACAACATTATTTTCACGGGTTTTGCAAATATCCTGAGTCCCCAGGCAACCAGCTTCAATTGCTACTCTTTCCATCAGATAGATGTTTAAATAATAGCCATCTAGGTGTGGGTATTCTGTTGGATATTAAATTAAAAATTTTTCCTGATTTTTATCAGAAAACTTTGCAAGTTATGTAACAAGCAGAAACTCCTTTCTGGAGCACTGAAAACTTTATTCACACCTAACATATGAAAATATTGTAGGTAAATTAAGAAGAGCAGTTGACTTGGAATATCCCTGAAAGCCTTAAATTGGATTTAGAAACAAATCTCAGAAAAATATAAGTATCTTCTAGTCATAAGCATAAGGCATTACGAAGGCATAAAGAGAGCGCATACATGGGATGTTGCTATGTTAGGAAGCATCCCCAAGAAGTATAATGCACTGTTTCAAATTACTCATTTCTGAAAAGGATTATTAGGTTAACATGCTAGATGGAAACACTGATGAAAGAAAGGACATCTCCTTGTTTGTACATCAGAGCAAGCACTGTGCAGCAGCTGACCTGCAAATGATGAAGAGATGGGTTTGTCAAAAAACTCACCAGTGTTGGACCTTTCAATCTCTGTATGTCAGGTTACTATGAGTTTTGATTTTTGCATGACTTTTCTATTTTTCCACTTGTCGAATCATCAAGGAAAAAAGATTTACACTAGAAAAAAAGCTTTCATAAAATCACAGAATGATTTGGTTTGGAAGGGACTTAAAGATCATCTAGTTCCAACCACCCTGCCCTGGGCAGGAACACCTTCCACTAGACCAGATTTCTCAGAGCCCCATCCAACCTGGTCTTAAATGCTTCAAGGGATGAGGCATCCACAGCTGCTCTGGGAAACCTGTTCCAGTGCCTTAACCACCTTCACAGGAAAGAATTTCTTCCTAATACCTAATCTAAACCTACTCTCTTCTCAGTTTGAAGCCATTCCCCCTTGTCCTATCACTACATCTCCTTGTAAAAAGTATCTCTCCATCTGTCTTGGGGGACCTCTTCAAGTACTGAAAGGTTGCAATAAAGTCACCCTGGAGCCTTCACTTCTCCAGGTTGAACAATGCCAATTTTCTCATCCTTTCTTCATAGGAGAGGTGTTCCATCCCTCCAATCATCTTCATGGCTCTACTCTGGATTCACTCCAACAGGGTTATGTCCTTTCCATCAGTAAAACAAACAGACACACACAAGCCAAGGCCACCAAACTGAAGATAAGGCTGCTAGGAAAAACAGCTGGAGAGGTGGTCAGCAGGACTCTGTACCACTCTCTGGTGCACTCAACTTTTCAGCAATAAGAAAAGAGAGATAACTTGTGAAATAAGTAGAGATATATCACTTGGACAGGCTCCTTCCTCTCCATAACTTGTCTTTTTCTGCTATTTGTCCCAGCTTTTGTGCATTCTCCTGAACACAAGGACAGAGGGTAAGTCTTTCTAGAAATGTCTTTTTTTCCCATTTCCCAAAAGCAGCATTAAAAAATAACAAGAGGACAAAACTGGAAGAGCTCATATAGACTGCAGTGGCACAGAAGTAATGAAATAATCATTTCTCCAACTCCACAGATGCAGAGCATATTCTTCTTCCCCTCTTCCTGACCTCTCCTCTAAAGTTCTCATATGAAGACAATACTTTGTGACCTCCAGAGCCACTTAAACCTCTCAGTAAGTAGTTTCTATCTCTGCATTTTGCTTTCTTCACCACAAACAAAAGATGATTCACATTTTTAAAACATATTTGAGACAGCGTCTGCAAAAAACAAAGAAGGACTCTTGCTGAAATGGTATGCTAACTTGGATAGATACCTCAGGGAGTCCTGCCATGTAATCTGGCTCAAAATCAGCAATGCTCAAGCTTAAATTAATTCAGACTACATATCTGTTTATGTGTGCATTGGTTAGAATAGGGGCAACCTCTACTTATATAGCCTGTGCTAATACTGAAGGGAATATAACTTACGGAAACAAATGTTATCAATGCATCAACCTGTCCAGTCCCAACACAAAAAGGTGCAAGGAAGGAGCTGATAAAAAGCCTATTACTATGACACATTAGTTTTAAACACTAAAGGTTAGCCTTTAATTAAAAATTCCTAATACTGATAAAGATCAGATAGACAGTCATCAGAAAATGGGAAAGACTATTTCCCATGGAAAATGCACCTGTTGAATTATGAGCTGATACGGATCCAAACTGCAGGACAGTCTCAAGAACACAAATGACATATTTGATGAAAGAGTTCAGTAATTTGGCAACTAAAATTGTAGCCCGCAAAGATGAATTCATCTGCATAACTAATAAATCCAGGAAGTGCATCTGACAGTTCAGAAACAGATCACAGCTGAGACACAGCCCTATTCTCCAACAGCTCTCTTTAGACAGGTAGTTATTTTGTCCGATAGAAGCTTAACTTGTGCGACTCAGATGTGCCGTTCACATAGTAAACAGAGATGAAATCCTTTCTTCACTGAAGAAATCAACAGCAACCCTGTCACTGATTTCCCTGGTCCTTTCTCAAGTCATAGTGATACCACTGGTTATGGATGAAGCAACTGACTGAGATGACGAAAATATCAGTTTTATGGCACAGTACAACTCTGTTAGTGATACCTTTCACAGGTGTATGAATCTACATGTATGAAGAACTATTTGGTACCACAAGGCACCACTTACTGTACAAATTTCCCCATACACAGGAATTATATTGGTAACTATTACAGTGTGTATATATAGATAGATATATAAAATGGAAACAGAGTTCTTGACACCATACGCAATTTTATGTTTGTGGCTTTTTATTTCGTGCACAATGATTAGCCTCTCCTCTGTTTCTATGAAACTTTATAAAAAATATTAAGATTTAATCGGCAATAGGACCACATAGTTCCAAGGCTCATTTCATTTGTGTTTTCCATCTCTATAGGGGATTTTTTTCTATAATTAGGATTTATTTTTTTTATGTTGAAAAAGTATTGCTATGAAGGAGTGATATCTCAGTATTAACAAGACAGCACTAAGTATTCAAGAAAACAGAATTTCAAGTATAGATGGTGTTGTAACTGTAGAGAAGGGATGGGAAAGGAGGAGAAGAAAAAGAGAACTAATTATTATAACCTAAAAAAGCAGCAGACACTGCTTGCCCAAACCACTTCTGCCTGGGCTAATGCAGCCTTTCAAACAGTTTCTGCATACAGCCTTCTTTATAGCCACCTTAAAATGCTTCTGAAGTATGAATACTCCCAAATATTCTAAAGTATGAACACTCTCAAATATTCTACTACTAATGGAAATATGATTGCTATTATTACAGCCAGATTTCATGACTTTTCACTCCTTTTCTATATATGGATTTTGAAGGCTGATGTTGACAATTGAGCAAGTTGTTACAGCTGGTCATAATACCTTTGCCAGAAACTTTCAAAAATATGACTTTTCAAGTAAAGTAGGAATCTTTTTACTGTGAAAAATGTATAGTTTTACATTTTCCGCTTTTCATGGCTTTTTTTGTGCTAAATACACTTTCTGGGGAAACTGTTGTGAAAAAACCTGGAAAGAGTATTCACAGGTTAAGTAACATTTGCAGTCAGATTCCTAAGAGCTGCACCAGGTACTGCAGGGGAAGCTCACACAAAAGTGGGATGTATCAGCAGTGCTACAGAGGCAAAACAACCCACCTCTCACTGACAGGTTTCACTCTGCCAAGGCTAATGAGTCTCTTGTGTGAATTTTGTTGTACAAGGTTGGGCTCCAGCACGGCCACCCTTGCATTCAGAAAAATTATCATTGAATGTGCACAGCTGATGTCAAAATGTGAAGAAACACATGAGGATAAATGTTTATTTCAGTATAAAAAACCAGCCAGGGATCCTGACTTTTCTAAACTGTATTCCCAGAGGTCCTACCCATTTCCCACGGGTGAAAATTTTATTCTCTAAAATTTGCCAATGTCAAAATTGTAACTACTAGTAAGTGAAGTGCTGGCATTCTCAAGGGAGTTTAATAACCTTTCATATTATTATGGGCAATGCATCAGAATTAATTAGTATGAAAGCTGATGAGGATAAAATGATAGGTAAAATATCAGAAAGAATGTGACTAAAATGTGGTGAAAAGCCCACAGCCATAAGCTTCCCCTGTGATTGAGCTAAAGGAACGCTTGGATAAATGGAGATTGATGCAGAAAACAATTCCATTACAAAAGTCTTTCAAAAATGCTTCCTACAATATTTCGAGTTGAAAAAAAGTCTAAGATGCTTGCATACAATACATTTCAGCAAACTCTATGATGTCCAAAAATCACAATTAAAAAAGCCTTCTTCATATATTCCAGTAAGTAAACATTTCTACAAAGCAATGTGAGCTTGAGTCGCCTCTCAGTTATGGCTGAGAGAGAAGACTTCCTGAATATATACAGCTGTTTGTTGCCAGCTGCTTCACACTATACAACAACATAAAACTGCTTCACAATTCATGAAAAATGTTACAGGTTAGGTACTTCCAGGATGTGGAATGTCACCTGGAAGAAATGTCATCAGACCTGCCACTGATCTGTTGTGGGGAAAAAAATCAAGATATGCATGGTTTGGCAGTGTTTGCAAGTGTTCAGCTTGTAACCTCAAAACTCAAGGGAGGACAGCCTGAACAAACACAGTGGGAGTCATCAGACTCTTTTCTCTGCTCTACACACATATAATATCATGCTGTTCCTTTTAAAACATCATAAAACAGTACAATATCTAGTAAAAGCTGATCCTCCTCCTGCAAGCAGCAACGCTTGTACTGTGCCTTTTACAAAAAAATTAGGGAACAGTAGTGCCATCTGCCCCACTCTGCAAAGGACCAATTTATCATGCCCAGCACTAGTGGACAAATCTTGATCTGCTGTGATGATACAAGACTCACACCCTTGATGAGCTCTGCTGTCATCTACTAATGAACAGCAGTGCCAAACGGTTTGCCATGCCTTGATATGGAGAACAAAGTAACAATGAAACATTTTGCACAGATGCAACTAGAGAAGGAAACACGACACTGCATAATGCTGCCTAAACAGCAGAAAGTACCTGATGGCAAAGTGTGGCCTTATCTTTCCCTCAGCATTTAAACATATAGTTGAGAGAAAGAATGTCTGACTTGACATATCAGAGAGGGATTAAAAGGTCAGATTTCTTGTGAAGAAACTACCTTTATGATTACCAATGCAGCAATTTTGAAACTCTGCACTGTTGCACAGAATTTCACATTATTAAAAATATTCAGATACAGGTTCTGCTACAGAAGTTTAGTGTGCTTGAGAAATCAGTAATTATTTCAATTTTTTTTTCTGAAAACATACAAGTCCAAAAGCAGATTTTTTGAACAAACATTATAATAAAAACATTTCCATCATAAATTATATTTTGGTAGAATGCCAAAAAAATCTTTCAATTAAGTGTTTCTGTCATTTTAGAGCAAGATTTGTCTAAGTCAGAACTTCTGTTTTGTGGAAGTCTCTTTTGATTAAATTTCCTCATGACCAGGGTGGCATTTCTCTGAGAAAACTACCTTATCACAGAAAACAGCTGACCCCCACAACTAGCCTGCGATGTAAGACATGTAAGTTCAAATCTCCACTGTTCCAAGCTAATAAAGATTCAAATATGACTCAAGGAGTCAAGGAAGGAAAGATGTTACTCTTGTTTGCAAACCACGTTCTTTAATCATTTCTGAGGGCATTAGCTCTAAGTGTATGCAGAGTCATGCACGGGGAAATCAGAGTCTTGACTTTTCTTTATGCAAGAAAGTGTTCGCATTACTTTACTCACCATTCCATGATTTAGCCATGCTGGTATAAAATTATCAAGTAGCTTTGGGTAAACCAGTTCCCTGTCATAGATATAGATGCTCCAAAACATCGTCACGACAAACTAAGAAGAAAAAAAAAGACAAGACATTTTTAAATATATGCTTCTGAACAATTAGCTACACATTTATAGGTAGCAAAATGGGGCATTCAGCAAATGATTATGGATAGACATGGACATCATTGTTCTTTGACCAAATACTGCTCTAATCAACAGTGTGAATCTGTTTTACTCTTTGAATTCACAGAGGTTTTAACTTTTTTCTTTTTTTTTTCCTCCCCTTGACTTTCAACCTGGAAAAAAATCTCATGTTTTTACTTACATGCCTGCGGCCAAATTACAACTGAATACTACAGTTTAGTAGCAGATGGGGCACATAAATAATATTTCATCAATAACAGGATAGAAAACAAATGGAAAATCAGGTAAAATATCACTTGGAATTCATAGAACATATAAATATGAAACATTCACCCCTCAACAGAACCATACAAATTCATATTTGCACTTTTTTGTGCTAGCCATAGAAACAGCATTAAAAAAAAAATAACCCTTTTACTACTCTCCACACAATTCATGGACTGGGATCCACAGAAAATAATATCCTGCTCATTTGTCAGTATGAAATGTGGTTTGGTTCTTGTCAGAGACTATTTACCAGGATCTCAGAGAAAAACCATTATTTCCTCTAGACTGAGGACAGGACAGATGTCTCAGGTAAAGTTTGCACTAGGCTAAATTTTCTCCAAAGTGTGCACAAATTCTTTAAACATATCCTATGTCTGAAAGTCAAAGACAGTATAAACCCACAAAAATTTACAGAAATAATGGTTTTAGCTTACCTTAGCTGGGACAGGTAAGTAATTTTCTAACTAAAACACCATTGCTTTCTTACCTTGAATTTGAGCCATAGTTTTCTAGTAATAAAAAAGACATTGTTTATAGCAGTAAAACCCAATAACTGGACAAAGAGCTTTTCAATGGCTGTGTACAGGGGATCTCTACACAGTAATGATAAATCCAAGTTTAAAGTTTGAGAACCAACAGATAGGACTTTCATTGAGATCAGAAGGGAAGTATTCAGTTAAGTCCAAACTGATACGGCTCATGACCTTACAGCTAATTTAGGGGCTCAGTAAAAGAAAGTGAAAGAAACATGGGGTGAGCACAGCAAGGTCGGCGAAGTACTGGTGTGTGCAATAGTGCAGGCATAAGTTGTTTCCTATGCTTCTGACCTAGGAAAGTTAAAACTGAGGTTTGCAGTTAATCAATGGCATCTTGTTCTAACCACAGACATGCAGACTTCAGCCAGTCAGTTATGTGAATGACCTGAACCAGTACACTGGTTCAGTGTACGCTCAGTGTGCATACAGTACATACTTTCTTGGTTTCCAACACAGTTGTCCATCTGTTATGATAGCTATTGGTGCCTGCTCAGAATAAACTTGGGCTATTTGACTAGTGCACAGAGGCCAGAAAAAAAAATAGGTTATGATGGACAGTCCGAAAAATATTGCAAGTGTAAAGTACCCCACGAGAAATCTCTCTTCTGGGCCAGTCTTGGACTGGCAGAGCCTAGCTCTTTACGCACCTGCTGACACATAAGTGCCAAGATATGAATAGCTGAACAGCAGGAAAAATGGAAGCAAAGTATCCTCTTCTCTATAGGCTTCCTAGAAGTCATGCATTATCACAGTGGGTCTCTGAGAACCTGCTAAGACCAACTGGGACATAAAAACATCTCAGGCATATGAAGACCAAGACTGATAATGTTTTCCAAAGAAGTCCTACAGGAAGAAAAATCACCCAGAATTAGGTTGAACTTTATTACACTGAATACGACAAAGCTGGCATGCTTTGACCCATGATTTTTGTGTGGAGCAGAATAAAACAATAGAGGTAAACATAAGAAAAGAAGGAACATGCCATCTGTCCCTTAACCAAAGTCAGCCAATGGATGGAAAAGGATCAGCCTAGCTGGTTGCAACCATCTGGAACTACAGACGGCAAATGCTGCTTAGCAAAGCACTATCACAGGGCAGACATAAGGTAAAGGAAGTGCGCAAAACCCAATGTGTTACAGAACTAACCTGTCCCAGAGGATGACCTGACATGAGACCAATGCAACACCCTGGGGAAGATTCCTTCCAGTGTTTAAATGGTTCACCTTACCTTTCCTTACAATTAGTTCATCTGGATAAAATGAACTATAAAAATGAACTTTTTGGATAAAAAAAAGTATAATGAGGACTTGCTACATAGTTACTTTGGCTGCTTCTGAATTTGTTTACTTCGATTAATGAGCAACTGTTGGTCTGGTCCTTTTAAATAACCTTATACCATCCTTACATTTTGCTACTGGCAGACTTTCATTTGGGCTGGGCTTTGCTAAGATCACACATGATCATGCAGTGCCAGACTACGATTCAAGTGAGCTGCTTTTTTACACCATCTATGTAAGGCTCAAACAAAACTGCACCTCTTACACTCATGCTGCCTTCCTTGTGGCACAATTCATCACTCTTGTGGAGACAGCCACAGTACTACCCTCACATGCCAGGCTGAACAGGCTGCTCACATGCAGACAAATTTCAGGGAGCCAAACATTTTATTTTCTTTTGTTCCCATGGCAAAATGGCACAAATGTTAGCCTTCCACTTCCTCTTCAGACAAACTCAAGGCATGGAATTCAAGGAAGAGAACAGGCACTAGCAATTGCTTTTACACTTCTTTGCACAGGAGCCTCTTACGATTGCCAGCTTTCCAAAGACAGCAATTACTTTGTTAAACATAAGGTTAAGCAACATATAAGTCCTTCATTGGCTACTTAACCTATCTAGGGTCTGTAATGATTCTATTTGTCTCTAATGATTACCTATCTAGGGTCCTGGTCATTACAGACCAAATGGAACCTCAACTTTGCAAGTAGACCTTGGAAACCAAAACTATGGAATTACTCACTTATTACAGGCATCTGAAAGACTGCTAAACAAATACATAGCAGTAAAAATAAGGCTGAAAACAAAACACTGTCCTTTCACTTAAGGATATATTCCTTGAGTGTCTGTCCTCTGTCTCTGAAGCTTCAGAGGGCATGAGAAGAGCATGTGGCCCTGCCAAGGGAAAAACTTTAAAGGACAAGTTAGGAAACGGATGGTGATTCAAATGAGAAATCATGTGGCTTGGCAAAACACTACAAATGGAAGCAAAGAGAAAGTAAGAAAGTAAAGCCAATAAAAAGAATTGTATAATTAGCATTTTTACGTGAGTCCAATCAAGAAATGTTATGGAAACGAAGAGTGAACCCAATGGAACTTTATTTTCCTACACTTTGTATTTTTCTTTTTGGCTGGGCTGCACAGTTTGGTTCAGTCATTTCCTGGATGGCCTCATGACAAAGATAAAAACCCCTTATGACCTTGACACAATTTGTTCTAAATACACTTAAAGGTAAGCTTTCTGGCTATCCCTCAACACACTCGTGGTTAACAGTGAGAGTAAATATATTGTTGGTGAGCTTTTTTGAGGGTTAAAGGCATTACATCTAGAAGAAAAGTATTGGTGAAGGCAGAAGCCACAGTAAGCACAAATTGGCATGGCACTGGCTTTAGGTGGGATCTAGTGCTAGTAAGCAATATGCCAAATGGATTTGAAAGGAGTCAATGAAGGAAATCACAAGGAGTGAGAAATGAAAATCTGGGAAGACCCCTCTCGCAGAATAGACTTCAGGAGACAATTGCACCACCACTCACTGATGTTACCATCACAAATCACCTTGTCACAACAGATAAGGGTAAAATCCAGAACAGAGAGATTTTGGCATGGTTGAGTCAGTTCTGGAAACAAAAGTATGCTGTAGTCTAGTCAATTAATGGGGCAACTAGGAAACTGCAGCAAATGCCTAGACATCTTTTCTTGGCATAAGATCACAAATTAGCATTATTGATGACCTACAGAAGGGTGATCAGCTTTCCTTTTACCTGTATCAGTACAGAGAAACAGAAAATAAGAAAGTATGCCTGGCTTTCTCTCCTTTGTATCACAGGTTTATAAAAACATAAAAGTATGACATAAAAAATGAGGTAATTCTAGCCAGTAACTCAGACCCAAACAAAGCTATTAATGCTATACAATATAAAATGTCTGTGGTAGGGTTTGTAATTTTCTAGGCAGCAATCTCTCTTTTAATGTGCAATAATTTCAATTTTTGTTCTTCCACCTATTTCTATTAAACTGTCTTTAAAAACTAGAAATGCCTGTTTTATCTCTTCTTCCTCTTGTTTTATACGAATTACAAGAAACATATTGATAAAACCATATACAGTTTACACAAAATAGTAATTAACCACAGAAAGTTGGCAACCTAGTGATCTCTGTCAAACAAACAGAAAAAAGGAAGGGTAGTCTAAACCAGTGGTGTAGTCTCTGACTTTTAAGCATGTCTCACGTTTCTCTAGCAGTGTAAATTACTCCCAATATATATCTCCTTTACACGGATAAAGGGATGGCAAGTGTAAGTAATTATAGATGAGAACTGGTGAGGAACTTCTAAAATGCCTATGCAAGCAATTTTCTTTTGTGGATGATTCCCAATCTCTTAGGCATTTGAATTATACGCTTATAATGAACTAAAAAAGGGCTAGGAAGTGTTGCCCACAGACTTTTCATGGTACAAGGCTTTGATTTCTGATTTCATTCTCTTATGAGTCCTATTAAAAAGAGCAACAATAAGTAAACAGTAATCATTATGTCCTTAAAAGAGGTTCATGTTTATTTCTTAATGCTTCTGATCAAAATAGTAGGTTGGCAATTCAGCTTTATCTGAGCCTCTGAAGATATACAATGCATATCACAACACTGGAGAGATGTGATTTGCTGCACAGATTTTGCAAGATTTAATTTGTTTGCAAGATTTTATTTGTTGCAAAGCCACCCAAAGAGATTAATTACCCTTGGGCTGGTTCTTTTCCCTCCTCTGGAAGGTGGGAGGAGGTTGGTTGTCAGACTTCCCAGATGGTTTATATGTAATACTTTTTTAGGAAGTACTAAGAATGAAAAACTTTACTTTGTTACATTTCTTTTCACACTCCCTTGTTTGACTTGGGAGTGGAATCCCTTTTCTCATCTGTTTTTCAGAACAAGTCATCTCAAGGGCTTCAGTAAGCAGAAAATACAAGAAAAAATGTGGTGAATTGCTCTTGAAAAACTACAGTTAGTAGGCTTTAAAATATTCCTCAGTATTTGCACTATTCCCTAAACATGCCCCATGTAAAACACTAAGCAATAAAAATAATTTAGATGTTAAGGTAACTGACAAGTACTTAAGCATGACCACTGCTGTTACATTAGAACCCAACAAAGATTTTATTCACATCTGCCCAATTTTTATGTCTGAAGGTTCCCTTGTGTCACTACTGGGAACCACTGAGAAGCTCCATGTAGGTGGGTGAGCCTCAAGGAAAGGAGGTCTGCACTTCCTCCTAACAAGAATCTCCATCATAGCAAAATTTCACTGGGTTTTTTCTTACACATAAATAGATCTTCAGACAACAAAGTCAGTGTTAGATATTTGCTACTTTAAGGCCTTGAACTCTTCCTACCCCTAATCCCACCGAAGCAAAGCCCCTGGTGACCAGCAGTGCCTCGGGCACTGGGCAGGCTTTGGCACGTGAGTGGTGAGATCTCCCCTGTTGCTGGACAGATCAGGTTTCAGGAAGGAGCTGAGACTAGTCTTAAGTTATGAAGTACTGCTGTGAGAACACATGCAGGATCGCTCTTCAGGATCACTCTTGAGGAGAAAAGACAACGCAGAAAGAATCGTGTCTTGTAGAATATACCACCTAAGGAGTCTTTCTGCTGTGCCTTTTGCAACCGGACTTGTCTATCTCGTACTGGTCTTTTTAGCCCTTCCCAAATCTTCGTTCGCAAAGCCTAGCCATGACCGCCGTTTGTCTCCCAGTAGTCAGGAATAGAAATAACAATGAAAACAACCTTTTTAGGCTTGCTTTGTAAGAAGTAAAGTGAAATAATATGTGGTAATTAATTGCTCCCCTTCACCACAGAAAGGTCACATTTGGAAATGGAGAGCATCTGTCCAATGAGCATGGCCATACTATCTTCTGCATTTGTACATCCGTCTTTTACATACCTTCTGTATGGTTTTTTACATTACTGACAGAACCCTTTTTTCCTACACCAATTCTGTCAGTTCTGAATCCCCCATGGGTTTAACAGGGAGCAACCTGGACTTTTGCTTCCCTTCTTGCCCATGTCAAAATGGCTTACAGCCCAAACTCCCATCAGGTCATTATGGTGTAAAACATGCCACAGTCAGCACTTTCACTACTCCTGATGATGACATGTGGTGCAGAAAAAGTCTAAATTGAGTCTCAGGATGCTGCTGGGACTATACAGATTTGAAATTACTTGTACAATCAAGTTCTTATTATAATAGAATTTTTTTAATGACCCAAAGATTATTCCAGCAACACTGTGTTACTTCCTCACACTTGTGCTTCCTTACACTTGTGAAAAACAAGACAGTAGTAAAATCAACTCTATCACTTTACCCTTTCTGCATAGTCTTTTGCACAGAGGTGGGAAAGCCGTTCAGGCAGAAAACAATCAAAAGTAACATCATTCACCAGTTTGCAAAGACATGCATAGACTAACACTGTACTTACCACTCCAACTGGGAAAGCTAGAACAGCCATCATCCAGTCACGGAGGGAAATGAGTTTTCTCAGCTGCCTCTCTTGTTCTTGACTGTCATTTCCTCTAGTGAGAAGACTGGACAAGTCGGTCAAGACACAAATCCCAAAGAAGACAGCCTGGATAACCTGCATGGAAGGGAAACACACTCTTGAACACAGAGAATATCAGATCTTTGGCAGAGAGCAGGTTGGGCACAGGCAAGTATGAGGAATATTGCCACGGAATTGACATGGGGAGTGGGAATACATCAGTTCCTTAAATACGGGTAAAGTTAATTCACATAAAAGCCACGTGCGCTTCTAGACTCAAAGTCCTGCATGCATCTTGCTCCTCATCTGTGGGGGTAATCAATGTGAGTGGAAGGACCATTCCAGAGGTGGGACTTCCCACCCTCACCTCAGACATGTGCCACCCGCCGGGGACTGAACTGCAGCCACCCCTTCCTGCGTCACTCCATACAACTCATCCCCACAGTCACTGCATTTGCCTCTGAGGCGGAAAAAGTGAGGAATGCTCCCTGTAAAAAGAAAGGAAAGAAAAGAGATGAGCATTTCTTTCCCTTGTGAAAGGAGGTCTCACTTGGAGATTCTGCCTGCCCCAGACACTCCACTCAGAGGTGAAGGAGGTGCCTGAGACTTCCCAAGAGACATAGCACATGGCCTGAGCTTCAGTGAATCTATCTCTAGTTCCTCTCAGATAGTGAATGACAGAATGAGAAAGCTTCAGGAGTTATTCACTTTCCTTTCCTGATGGCAGACTGTTATTTACCTGCCTTTTCCTTTTTTTACATTTACGTATTTGTGTGCAATATCATAAGATTATGTGTGATATTAAATTGTTAGTTTAATCACCCGAACCCACTGAACCCACTGATTTAGTTCAAACTTGACTCAATCTTAGCTAGATCACTGCATTTTTCTTCCTTAATTAACTTAGTAAAATTTTAATAAGTAGGCTCAGGAATGCTCTTGCCTGAGGACCCACATATCCTTTCTAGTACAGTTCAGAGGAAGTGCACACAGCTTGTTTACTCCCCAAGCTGGAAGCCTGGGTCACAAACCACATGCATCAGGTAATCTCAGGTAAAAAATTTAACAAAACATGGGTTGGTTCCCAAATTACACAGTGATTAATCAAAAAACATAAATATATGCTTAAAATACATACTGCATGTTTTTCAAAGCAAGTATGGAGTACTAGTTTAGAAGTTTTATTTGTAAATCTAAGTGTTCCCGACTAGGAGAATCTGGTCAAGTAGCAGACCATCCTTAAGAAATAAGAATAGTACATTCCCAGATTCTGCAAAATAGAATTTATTATATGCATATATCTTTGCAGAATTTACACTATAATAAGGCAAGCAGGGGGATAGAAGAAAGAAATACCAAACAGATGTTGGCTACTGGAAAGAAATACAGAGATGCGTAATGATTGGATGGATTAAAGTACATTTCCTTCCTCAGCAATCCTTATATGACCCAAATACTTGTACACTCTGGCTGTAAAGCCATGAACGACAGACATTCAAGTGGCTCCCGGATCTTCTTGCAATTCTACTACCATTGCTCTCCTCTCTCCACGCTGTAGCTACATATAATTTGCTTGATAAATAGATGAACCAACATTACAAAACGTTCCCTGAAGCCATGAAACGTGACAGACTACTAGCGCTAGAGCTGTATATTGTGCTAGAAAAAGGTATTACTATTTCAAATGACTTCCTGGAAAAGTTACCATCTTCCACATAATTTCTGAAAAGCCTTTTAAATATAAGTTCTTGGAGCTACGTAAGAACTCCTAATGCACTTTTTCATATTATTTGTTTGAAAAAAGCACTTAGAAGAAAAAAATCTTCCCATACTCGGCCCTGTTTTCCACCAAACAGATGGCCTATTTGGAGAGCAGAAATAGAAGAATTAATTATGCATTTGCTTGACTTATGAGGAGATATGATACCATCTACTATTCACTCAAGAGTGTGAACGTCAAAGACGACAGAACTGGGAAAAAGAGTATACCTAACAGTAATGAGATCAATTTGAGTGTTAAAAAGTTTAGGCTGAGTACCAGGAAATATTTCCTAACAGTGAGGTCTGTCAGACCATGAAATGGTTTCTCAGAGGAAGTGGTGGAAGCCTCATGGCTTGAGTCACTCAAACCAATATTGGACAAAACACTCAATAATGTACTACAGAGAACAGTATTATGCTGGCAGGGCTGGATGAGTGACTAATGGATTGTTTGCAGCTCTAACTACAATTCCCTGAAATGGTCCCTCTCGAAAGAAACACAGACTCAAACAATCACACGCCCACTTTCCAAGGGAATTGAGATTGTACATCCACTAATCAATCACAAACTGAACAGCTTCTCTCCCCAGTATCCCGTTATGAACACAGAGCTTCAAGGGAAAATATAATGATATCATGGGGAATAACTGAAAACTCCTAAAGGGAAAGAAAGTATCCGAAGACTTCAGAGAGTAGATATGAAGTAAAGTATTCTACAAAAAAATTAATAAATGAAAATCCATATAGGAGAAAACTGCATCTTTATTGGGAACATTTAGAGACAATGACAAAATTGTACAGTGTTCAGGGAGGAACAGTTCCAGTTTCTTCATAAAAATAATGTACATACATTCACTCTAGTACTTCCTTTCCTTTCTAGAATGTGCAAGAAAACTCTTCTGACACCTTCCAAACATCTAGGATTAAAATGGGGACCTTCAGAACTACATGAGTCTCAGCAGCATTAACTAAGCAGTCGGAGTCTGTAACAATTTACATCCTTTGTAGGTCTGGCACAGGAAAAGCATAGCTTGCAGCTACTGATGGTTTATGGTATGAAATGAATTTTTAAAGTCCATGGTGTGAATGCTGCCCAACAGATGTGAAAAGTTCACAGCAAGGGAGTGAAAACTACCTCCAAACAATGTTCTCCAAGGTGCCCTGGTGTTACCTCAGATTTAGGATTACATTTTCAAAACAGGGGCCTTATTTTGAAAATCTGCAGGTGATGAACCTATACATGAAACATCCTCAAGTTGTTAAACAGCTGACTTGCTTTTCCCCTTGGAAATGTAAGCAAGAACAGCATTTCAGAGGAAATACCTTTCAATTTTTCCTCTAACTACAGCTCGAAGGAAAACTGCGATTTAGAAAATGACAAATTTGACAGAAAACAGACACACCTTACTTATACCACGTAACAGTGATAGAAGCAGAAACTTCTAAGCAGAGTATGCAAACCCAAGAAAATAAGTGAATAGGTATAAAATACTAACTTATTGCTGACCCCATTTTCTCCACCGAAGCCTACAGGTGCCACTGCCACTATAATTGATACTACAGTCCCTTTAAACTGATAATGTAATGTGACAATGTAATGACAATGGCCACTTAAAGATATGTTAGCAATAACTCAGAGCAGAGAAAACACTTGTTAAGTTGCTGCAGGAGAAAAAAAAGTTATGAACAGAAGATGAAACCAAGCAGCTCAGAAACCTTCTCAAACAGTGAGATCTATTCAGATTATAAATCAGAAAAGATAGTTCTCTACAAACGATCAGAATAAATTAATTTTACATGTCTGTTTACTACAAGAAAATAAAGACTTGTTTCAGCAGGACAGTTTTTTCACAAGGTGTTCACTGCAGGACTGCAGCTAATGACCTCCTCATACTCCCCCTAATTTGACTTTAGTCCGAGTCCAACAGAAAACCTATTTCCTCATAAACCTTTTTTCAGGGCATGGAGATTCCCTTCTCCCCCATGTCACGGGGCGCCACGGTGCAGACAAAATCTCTGCAAACTGAGGTCACACAAATTCTGTTACTACTCTTACCAAGACAGAAAACTCCCCATTAAATTCACTGAATCTAGGATTTCAGTGTCAATGGACTCATCCTCTTCCAAGTTCACTCTTATAATCAGAAGGACTCCTTAAAGCTCAGGGTAGAAGAACTGGAAAAGTCTCTGCAAGCACTACTACTTTTATAGGTAATTTTTCCTCTACCTACCTGTGAAAGTGAAAAATTCATTCTCCTCAAGTTGTCATTTTCGAGATTACCAGCACTTACTTCATGTACCCCTCTATGAAATAAGACATCAGTGTAGGCTGGCAAACAGATAGCGCTGACAGAATAAAACATGGGAGTGACGCTCATGAAATCCGCAAGAAATAACAAAAAAGCACTTAGTAACTTTCATATACTCCAAAATGCACATGAAGTGCATGCACGTGTGTGTGTGTGTGTGTCCACGTGTGTGTGTGTGTGTCCTCACGCACCTGTATAGGATACCTGTACAAGATACCTGTACCTCACTTACCAGGTAAGCTTCCACTGCTAAATATAAGATTGCATTTTAAAAAGGGACTTAGGAGTATGAAAACATAACCCATATTATAAGATGACCAATTCACAGAAGGGTGTCAGGGAGGCCTGACTGATCCTTGGGAGATGAGAGTGGCAGGGGGTAGTCAGAGCCCATTCCACCCCCAGCCAGAGCAGACCAGCCAGTGGCTGCCCCAGCCCTGGGGCAATCAGGGATCTCCCTGGGGACAGGCCACCAGCTCACAGGTGGGGGGCAGACATAACTTGAACCATCAAAACAACATTCAGGCTTAAGACAACATGTGGCTTTCCACAAGATGATGAAAGCTTAGCTTTACTGGCATGCAAAATCAAATTGCAGAAAGTTGTCATTTCTTACATATTTCAGATTTTACAATCTGCACATACAGAACATGGTCTGATTTTCCTCTTCAAACAATGGAAAATTATTTACAACCTCAAAGTATTTATTACTATTCATTGTCACTTGTGTTACTTTAGCTTTATTTCTCCAGCCTCTAGATATCGTTATTTGACGTACAAATGAACTATGTTTCAGCAATTAAGATAACTGTATTTTAAGAGACTCTGAAGTAATTTAAGTCAGGTTTTTTTGCACACTGTAAACACAACTGACTGGACTCTCTTTCGGGACTATGCTTGGTTTGGGTTGTTGTGTATTGGGCTGTACACAGGTGCGTGTGGAAACCCTGCACCCTGTCAGCTCATTTACCTGTAGTTGCAATTTACAGAGGAAGTCCAGGTTAGGGAGAGAATAGTAAGGTATTTTTGACAGAAAAGGCACTGTGCTTACAGATCAAAGCCATTAGGTTGTAGCTGCTTAGTAAATATGTTACTGTTCTCGACTGCACAGAGCTACCGATTCTTCTTGTCCATCACCATTCCATCATTACTCACACTGCGTTTATTTTTCTCGCTTCTCCTCACCTTGCTGCATCTTTGTTAGTTATAATAACAAGCAGAAGCTGGACAATACGTAATCAAGTGCTAAACCTTTGTATCAGAGAAGCTACAGACTTCAGATAAGAAAAAGACAAATCTTTGTGTCTATAGACAAATGAAAGAGAGGCATAAAGAAATAAACGCAAGAAGCAACAGCCCTTTAAGTACTAAAATACAAGCTAGTGTAATACCAACCACTAAACCTACAATTAACTGAAGTTGAAGTGCAAACACCATGAAACAGTACTGTGTGCTACTCTGAATCATTATTTCAGTATATGGAATAAGGAAGAAGACTCATATTTCAAAGTCCAGAGGTAAAAGAGCAGCATCAGCCTGGAAGATTCACTGATGTTGAGGCACGCAGTCAGACCGCATATCACATCTTCTTCCACACCAGCTGCAGTGCCATGGCCATTTTAGATTGCTTAGTTTGCTGAAGTAGGTTTCATCAACATCCCAGGCCACTTCAACACAGAAAAGGAACACAGCCCTGCCCCATCAAAAGCCAGTAGCCTGAGAAAACACATACATGACACAGAGGAGAAAAGTAAGGGACAAGGGAATGAAAACAGAATAAGCCAAAGGAATAGTTAATTTAAACACCATCTATTTTACTTTGAGTTGTTTACTGGTTAGGAATCTTGAAATAAATATTTCTCCTATTCCTCCTTTCTCTTACAATAATTAGAACTTGAACTACACAAGAAAAACATGACACTTATTTCTATCAAAAGAGCCATTAGAATCTCAGTAACTGGATAAAGGGACCACCTTATAAATATCTAGCACTGCCCTCATCCAAAACAATGACTCATGTCTCCCTTTACAGCCTTCAGTGGGGGGATGGCTCCTCTAACCAGGATGTTGCACATTAAGACTAGTCCTTAGTAGGAGATTTAATTTCATTTTCATGGTTTAGTCATATGATATGAATCAGCTTATAAAACATGCCTAATGCCTTACCATATGATGTAAATTCAGGGACTCCTTTAAATGTAATCCTTTACTTTGTACATAACCTCCTGCAGTCTTTTTCTTTGAAGCCCACCAGCGTTGTCCAAATGTAACCAAGGATGGGGTTTTAAACCAATGAGATTTTATAGATACACAAAAGAATAAAGTCTACTATGAAATTATTATGCATGAAAGAGAAAACTGTTTGAATCTTGGGTCTAGCTTTTATAGGTACTACGTTGTTTAGTTCCCACTACTTAAGCATTTACTATGAAGTTGTGGAACGGGGACCAAGCTGTGTAAGATAATGAGATCTTGTGTTTCCATGAAGAGAGATGCCTTTTAAAATTCTGCCTGTTGGAAAACAAAATGTGTTTTAATCTGGACAGACAGAAAAGCAACTTGATAGGCTCTTCCTTTCTCTCTCCATGGTCCCTCCACTTAACCCAGGAAAATCCCTTACTAAGTTACACTTAAGGGAGAGGGTAAGTCTCAGATCGTTCTGTCTTAGCATGATTCTTGACTGTCTCTTAATGGTTTCCAAAAATATGCAGCACAGTTCCCGAAGAGGTAATGTGGTTGTGCTAACATAGTTTTAAAAGCAGTTTTCTTAATATTTTTAGTACTTCTGTAAGGACAAATACTCCTTACTGCAGCAAACTAAGCTGAAATTTAGTACGCTGTCAAAAATATTTGGAAATGCTTTAATTTTTGATGGCAACAAAAGCATCTTTATTCTTTCTACATGGATAAAATACCCACAACAAAAAAAATTCCATAGTGGACAACTGAGAAATTAATTTTAAAGTGCTACTATATCTCAGCTGAGTTGCATAGATGACATTTCCAACATGATCTCAGCATGACAGAGTGTATGCCATCTGGCTCAGTGGGGCTAACAGCCTGGAATGCACCACCACGTATCGAATGAAGAGATGTAATGGACAAATACACAATATACTAAAGAAATATGAAGAAAAATTTGAGCAGATGCTGAGAAAGTGCCACATTTTCTCAAATCTTTTGCAATTATTTCAGCTGTGTCATTCCTCTCTAATGCCATGTCAATCTTCCTCTCAGATGTCTGTATATCTTACTTTAATCTTGGCTAAAACACTCCAAGAAGCACAAAGATCATTGTTGCAGTATTTAAGAAATTACTATTGTGTTTTTATCTTTATCTTGTTAATTGTTTGGACTAAACTCATTTTCTAATAATCCCCATCTTCTTCCTTACTTTCTTACATTGTGTATAGAAAAGCTGCCATTATACTACTTATTGTATCCTGCTTATAAGACAGTGTAATTTCATTAAATTTATATAATCCATTCAGCGAACATGTATAATACAGTTTATTCAGAACAGATTACAATTTTATTAGGTTATATATTAGGTTATATATTTTATGTTTTTCTTTGGTAAAGCTTAATCTTATTAGGATTATACACTGCACAGAAGGTTATGTCATTATTTTGGCTTAAATGGTAATTTTACACATTTCAGCATGATTGGTATAGTCTCTGCAGCAGTGCCCTTGCAGTCAAGGCAGGAATGGCAGCACTCTAGACAATGTTTCGGATAGCTAGCTAAGAAGCTAAGACTTGTTCTGCAGCTGTCTGTGCTAAAATGAGTTTTAGGATAGGGTTTCCCATGGCCAGAAAGTCCTAGCACTTCATAAGTTAATTACCCCAAAAAGGAAATTACATTTTATTAAGTACAAAACTCTATCAAAGAAGTGGTTTTCTTAAAACCTCAGAAACTTCTGCATTGCACCAACTTTTCCATGTTTAGAAATACAGTTTGAAAACCACTACAGGGAAGCAATTTTGACACAAATTTGAAAACTGAAGTTTTTTAGAGGGACTGGTTTTGCTTTTCATTTCTTCCCTTTTTGATGAATAAGGTAATAGCTGCCTTCTAAAACTGCTGAATTTAGAAAAGGCCATTACTAATGTATCTCAGCAACTTGGTGAGAGAGCTGGAAACGCAAATGAGAAAGGCACTACAATCCTCTGAGACACAGCAGCCTCAGTGCTACCCTACTATGGCGGTAGGAAATAAAAGGTTTTAAAGGTCTGTTTCCTGAGCAATGTGAAAGCAGTAATGAATGACTCCTCACACCAGTTCAGCAAGGCAGTCTATTAAGTGATATCATCACAGTTGGGCAATTCTCCTTCTCTCCAGGGAGGGTAAGAGAAGGAAACATTGAGAGCTTTATCCACTTCTTCATTCATCCAGCCTACCAACAACACACAAACCAAGTCAGTTGCAAACTCTCATTGTGAAAAACAGCTGAAGTCTCCGATCTTCAGCTTTTGCTTAAACTTTTCTTCCTTGGCTCACTGCTACAGCAGCTGAATATAATGTATGTTGGGCAGGTAAAGTATATTCATAAATAAGGTTATTACTAAGATAAGGATGTTCTGTAATTAGGATGCTGCTATTCAAGCTCCACTTGAAAAAAAGAGTGGACATAATTTTGTACCTTAATTATACAGCACGTGGTTGAATGAAAGGTGATCTAACATGTTGTACTGTCTTCATAAACATGACTATTCTTTATGCAACACTTCAAGTAAGACACTCTTATAAAGAGTTGCATTTTGGGAGAACCCCCCCCCCCCATTATCTTACATCTCTAAAAAAACCACGGGAAAACCTCTGATATAAGCTAACTACATTTAAATTAAATAATACAAGCGGGGGTTAAGCATTCACTAGGTGTGTGGCATTTCAACCACAGACGATAACACTTCCCTGCTTTCATTGTCTTTCTCATGAATCAATCTCAAAGGAAATTAAGGATTTGTTTCCTGATTGTTGCTAGTGAAAGCAAGGCAGGGAGAAATGAGCTGGCCAAGGCAGGAGGGGACTTACGGGATGAACTCAGGTGCCCTGATCCCTAGGCAGTTCTCTAGGCATCAGGGTGCTTCCCAAGCATCTACAGTCACTCTTACAGCAATAGCCATTTACGCCGCTTACCAGGAAAACACAGCACAAACCTTTTCATTCCCTCCAAATGCAGCCACACCACTGTTAGAATAAATCCAAATACTTCTGCTCTTACGCAGCTTACAGTGATCATAGTTTTCAAATACCCTGTTTGGTTTACTGTGTCTATCAAAGTTTTCTAATAGTTAGATACTGTAATTCTGACCAGAGCTGATATGTTTGTGCCAACTAACTAGAATTACCAAGGTCTTTAATACCTTTGGAGATCTAGTCCATTATACCATTCCCACCTTCCCTGTTCTTACATCATAGTTCATACAGTGAATATTGATTTTGAACAACACTACTACTGAAAACATATTTTTAATTTTTCCACTTGTTTTGCTCTATATAAGTTCAATAAGTAGCAATTTTAGTGAGGTGTACACTTGCTTCTCAGCATCCCTGTAGGACAGGGCATCAAGTGGAAGAAGCACAACCATCCCATCTGCTACTTGGAGACTGTCTTTGGAGAGAGTGCCCAAAAAAGAAAAGGGATGAAGCCCTATCTCGCCTTACATGCTCATGAATGCTGACACAGCTCAAATCTCTCTCACTCTTTCTTACTCTAACCAACTTTAACCATTCCTTGAATTTCCAAACTGATCTTTCAGACATTGCTGTTACTGTACTTCTGGTTTGCTTACCACTTTTCATTTTATTTGCAAAGAAGAAGGATATTAACGATAAGAAAGTTTAAATTTACATCCCCTTACATACTATGGAAGCCACTTTATGACCACTACCTGACATTACACTGGGTTCCAAACCCATCTGATTTAGATGTTCTCCATCAGGCTGTTGCATGCTGACTGACAAACAATAAATGTATTTTTTTTAATCAGTAAACACTACAAATTCAATCTTCTCAAGAGACAGGAGGTTCAAACAACATCTGTCGTAGCAGGCAAGAAAGTAGCAAAAAACTCCAGTCAAGAGACCTTTGCTGAAGTGTGGTACTGGTGACAGTGAGCACGCTATTTTGGATTCTCCATGGCAGGAAAAGCACTTTGCAGTGGCTTCTAGATGTGACAGCCCAGCATGAAAAAAACCCCATCTGTGGCTATCAGTGAACACAGCCTACTGGTCAGCCAGGCACGGCACATCAGGCAATCCCCAAATATCAACCAGCTTCTGCGAAACCTCTTGGTATTCCCAACACTAATGCCTCCATGGATCAGATGGGTGCGTGCACGCGCGCCCCAGAGGAACACAGTAGCTGTAATCGTAATGCAGCTGGGGACAAGGGCTGTGCCCCTGCACATGCTGGGCGTGCTGAGTCACCCATAGGAACTCCCTGGGCAGTCCCGGGAACTCCCCAGCTAGTTTCTGTTCAGATGAGATATTTGACTGATAGCTATAGAACCCGCCCCGGGCAGTCCCAGCTCCACCAGAGGTCTCAGGGATCTACAGAAGAACTCCCCAGGCAGTCCCAGCCCATGTTGTTAACAAGATAATCAACTGCCTGTCAGGGACTGTGGAGGCAGGGAGTTCCCAGCAGTCCTGGGAACAACGCAGGCAGGTCCTCCTTTGCACACAGGAAGTAAATGGTGAACCATTTATCTATTTAGATAACTGAAGAGGGCAATTTTTTGCACATAGGTGAGATGATTTTAACTAGAAACCATGCAGGAAAGCTGGAGAGTAAAGAATTCACCAAACCACAGTTTGAGGGGGTATCATCCAAATCAGCTAAAAATGCTGTTACAAGGATACTTTCAATGGAGACTCCTATCACCACCTGGTCAGAAAATGGCCTTACTGTCAAAATAGAGACAACAGTAACTCGAGAGTGTTAGTTAACACTTGAACCAATGCGTGTGTAACATGAACCAGAGGGGTCTCCTAAGAAAATGAGAGCCTACCACTGCGTAACCTGTCCACAATGAAATTCCAAGCAGATTTAAAACATTACTTGAGAGTATAAGGACATTGCTCCAAGTAAATGTATCTGACACTACTGTCTGATTTTATGTAATTCTGATCTTCAGGACACATACTCGTTTCCCAAAACACTTAGTAAATAAATGCATTCTAGTATTCTGCCCTATTCCTCACAATACAAAAAACCTAGTTACATAAATAACATTCATGAATGGTGGCAGTTTCTGGGCGAATCCCATTTATTTCTGATTTGGCAGTAGCCCATTGCAGTACGAGGCACAGACACCACTGCAACAGAAAAAGGATCTCTCCAGCCCAAACCATCTGTAACTACGCAAAATGAAACTTCTCAGGGGAGTCCCAGAGCAAAGCTGCTGACCAGCCCTATCAGCATGCCTGTCTTGAGACATCCAGTTCTGACTAACAGTGAGATCAGGTCACGTTCAGCCTGTAGCTTTGCATCAGCCAAGAATCCTGGCTCAGAGACGCACTACAAATTTTACATGACATAGCCTGAGCAGGGCACTGGACCCCTCCACCCCTCTATCATGAAAGCAAGGCCAACTACTCAATGCAGAGCTGAAATGAGTTCAACCTGGACTCAGACTGAGCTCCACCACGGGAGGCTGTTTCTGTTTACATTCAGGAAAGTTCAGTTTGAATTATACCTGTATCCACCAGCAGGTTCAGGCACAACATCGCACAGGATTTTTAGACATCTGGTTCCTAACATGGAAATCACAGCTCTCACAAAACACTAATTTCCAAGGAGCAGCCTCTCCTGCAAGGCACATACATGCAGAACTTCAGTTACTTCAGTCAATTTCTTGTGTGAGATGAGTGCTCACAGCTTGAAGCCCTGAGAGGGGCTTTAAGGAGTCCAGCATTTACCTTTTGGGACTGCTTACTCTAACACACAGTGGAAGATAAATTCTTGGTATCAACTTTTATGCAATATCAAAGTATATAACTTGCTGAGGGATGCATCTTCTACACCCATTTCAACCCAAAATGAGCTTCAAGGACAATTCATGTCTTCAAGAAGACATACATTAGTGACAATGTCAAAGGGTACAATGCCCACCCTTCCTGTTAAGTTGTGCTAGTGTAGCAGAGAGCCCACAGATGTTTTTGGACACTTATAACGAGGTTCCAGTCTTCTGCCTATATTTCACCAGGAAATCTATTTGCTAAAATAATTTATCTGGAGCAAGAAACAGGAATGAGAAACCAGGACTACTTCCTTCTGTCCCATCCTTCTACACACAGCACACAAACTGGGGAGCCACTTTTCTAAGTACAAATCTTTGTGAATGCTCAGTCTACTATTTTGCTGTTAAAATAATTGTTTTTCTTGGTCAGAAAACCAATATATTTTACAGGTCTCACTGCAGAGATCATATGTATCACATTTCTTCATGCATTACTGAAACGTCAAGGAAAACACATGCCAGACATGTTTTTCAAGTTCCACCTGTCTTCAGGTTACCTTGTTCTTCCCACTCCACTGAAGGGAAGAAGCACAAGTGAACTCCGGGCATATCCAAAGCTTTGTATTATTCTGCTGTCAAGACCAGACCATTTGACTTCCTCATTTCTATTTATAAACACAGTTAGATATTACATTTAGCCATGAAGACTGTCAAAACAGATAATGTATTATGTCTCACTGAATTACAAACTGGCTGAGTGCCTAGCCTTTTGACTGTGAAGGTCCACTCCATTACAGCTTCAGCAATGTCTTCTATCCACTTCAAAAAAGTTTTGAAAAGCAGACAACTGTGAAATTACTTTATGGATCATATAAATTGTACTTGTTAATTCTTCTATTGGTTACCTGCAATTATTGTTTACTAGTTCTGATGCCAATTTAGGAAGAATAATACTTCACTGGAAAACCTAACTGAGATACCGCTCAGCAGTAATCTCTCACAGTATCCACGTGGATGTGTGTTAACTTATTCTGCTGGAACTTGTTCTCTGATAAATTGTTTTTGTTACGTGTCTAGGGAGTGCATGTGCATCCACAGTACGATCAAAATTAATATTACATTTCAAAGAACCGAGTCCTTAGTGAAGTAGCAGTTACAACACAGTGATTGTTTTTATGAGGAACATGAAATTTTATTTGACTCAGTGAAAGCATTGCTTGTATCTGCTTCCAAAATATCCAACGCAGAAAGCAAAAAACAAGGTAGTAGAACCTACAACAAGTATGGCAAATGGAATACAGGTAAGACAACACCTTCTTTTGAGAGGAAAATACTGAAACAAAACAATAACCCAGAAAATGCACACTGATTCCAAATTAAAATGCCACAGCTTGTCTTTATATGAAATTGTATTTGCTAATCTTTTGGAGGAAAATAAAAATTAAATACTGCTTTGGTTTAGAAAAAGCTTGACCTCCAGTCATCAACTTGCATACATGCAGTAACTAAAGTAAAAGCACACTGCTTCCCTAGGAGGGGATTTCTTTTAAAGAGGTAGGGGTTTTCCAGCTATGGATGTAGTCAAAAATTGTATTGCATTTAAAAGCAAAATATGACATAGTATTGCAATACAGTAGTATTATAATTAATATAAAACTACAACTTCCAGAATTTCATATCTATATTTAAAACACCAGTACCAATGCTAAGGTCAGCACATCAATACACAGTCAATTTGAAAAGCAAACATAAAAAACCTACAGCAGAAATGGTCATACTTTAACCAACGTTTATCGACCTTGTATGCTAAACTGTTTAAAGTGTTTAAGTGTTTAAAAATAAACACTTGAAGAAAAGCACAAAGATCAGTGTTTACAGAGTCATAGTGCTGTCTACTCTCTTATATGGATCTGAATCATGGGTCATCTACCACCACCACCTGTGACTCCTAGAATGCTTCCATCAATGCTGCCTCCATACAATCCTAAACATCCACTGGTCAGATTATGTGACTAACACGTCTGTTCTAGAACAAGCAGCAATCATAAGCATTGAGGCCATGTTGCTGAGAACACAGCTGCACTGGACAGGGCACATCTCAAGGATGAAGGACCACCGCCTCCCTAAGATCGTGCTCTATGGTGAACTTGCCACTGGCTGCCACAAGAGAGGAGCCCTGAAGAGGAGATACAAAGACTCCCTGAAACAACATCTCAGCCTTGGCCATATTGATCACCATAACTGGTCTACTCTGGCCTCCAATCGGGAGGTCTGGAGACACACCATCTATAACGCTGCTGATGCTTTTGAGAAAGCACACAGGATGACTCTTGAGGAGAAAAGACAACGCAGAAAGAATCGTGCCTTGCAGAATTTACCACCTAAGGAGTCTTTCTGCTGTGCCTTTTGCAATGGGACATGCCTGTCTCATATTGGCCTTTTTAGCCACCAGCGCGCTTGTGTCAAATGTGGGTAGAGACCTTTCCCAAATCTTCGTCTGCGAAGCCCAGTCATGATGATGATGCTAAACTGTTACCTGTCTTCTCATGACATCTATATTGTGTCTTTAGCTTAGAAAAATTAATCATTTTGCATATCACAGTATTACAACAGCATTATAATTGCCTCTCTACAAACATTTTCATACTCTTAATTTGTTTTTTGCCATTACTACTTCCCAGGTTTTCAGACTGAAGATGGAGAGAATATTAGAGGTACTCTTGCCTCTCTAAACAACTACTCAAGAAATCAGAGAAGGAATGTGAAAGGATCTCACATACTTCAGTCTAGGTTTGCTTTCCCTTAACAGCACTTGATCAAATAAATGCAAAATAAATTTGCATTTATTTTGCTGCTAGATGCAGAGACAACCAGCTTCAGATGGGACTTATTCTTTGGTATTATCAGACCTTTATGATCTTTACAGAAACTTGAAACAGATCAAAGACAAGATCTGTTTATTTCTTCTCTATCTCTTATTTAAATGATTCTAAATGTCATACAGAGAGGGTGTTTTGTGAGGAACTGTCATAAACCAGACTAAATGGTATCACTGCACATTACTTGGCAGTATAAACTGATTGTATATTGTAATATTTCTATCAAGCTATAAATTTTTTTAAACCCAACAGAAAATCATGAAGCAGATACCAATAAATTGCTGACTGTATTTAATAAAATCTGTCTCAGTCCTCAAAACCAGTACAGTCTGCTTCCCTCTTTTAAATTCTTTACTCTTGTTAACGGTAATCTTTCTTAAAGAACTAATAAAGAGGTTGTTCATATAGGTCAATGCATTTATTTAGATCAAAGAGAGGAGTAAGATTCACAACAGAGATGTTATCTATCAGTGGCCGTTTCATAAGAAGGCAAAATAGTGCATCTGTTAACTTCACTGTTGCATAATAGCACAGGAGGAGCAACCAAGAGCAAAGCAGGCAAATCCACAGCAATTTACTGCTTTGTAACCCAAACCAGTACTTTAAATTCAGCTTAAAAAAATATAGGAAACATAGTGTAGCTGAACAAAACAAAAACAAAAGAAATTTCTTTGTGGCAAGATGTACTTAGTAAGCAGACTGCTACGTTCTGCACGACTTGCCATTTTTGGATGAAGCCTCTGGTGAAGAAAACTGCAGAGAAATAAGGCCTAAGGCATTGTTGCCACTTGAGCACTGCAAAAACGTCACACTGAACGCAACCGCCTAGTCAACCACAGGCAGAAGAAAGGATTCTGGTATTCTGGAATGTAACCAGACTTGTAACCAAAACCAAGTAACAAAATGGCAAACACTTCCCCTAAAGAAATAAAAGCACATTTTTTGCTACAGTCCTTATTTTTTATTATACTAGAAAATGGTGAATATGATGGTGCATTTATTTTAGTTCTGCTAGATAATTATCATGATTGGTCAGGCTGGAATATGCTAAAATATCTCCAAGCAGAATTCTGGAGTTTTAACTATATAAAGGATCTTACTTTAAATGTGTTACGTATGTAAAGACAAGTTTAAACCAACACATTATGTATTTAAATAACATACTGAACAAATGAAACGTTTTCTGTAGTAAGTAAAACCAGATTTAGTGTTTCTTTTCACCATGCTCTACAAGATTTTAGAGGTCGTAGATATTATCCTCCCACACCTCATTGTTATTCGCAGGTGAGTAGGAGGAAAACCAGCTTTCCTACATTTTAACTCCCAGCTGGTTTGTCACTGAATTGATTTCTCTTCATTCTGTGTGAATGAAATAGTTATTGAACTAACCTAATGAATAACAGGAAGAAATGCTTTCTCTGCATCTGCAGAGAAGAACAGCATTGTCAAAAAAAGTTCATCATCATGGTAATACCGAAGCAAACTCTAATTCTGGTGCTTAACCGTTACCTTTAGTAGCTCCATGGTGTGGCTCCTCTTAAAACTTCAACAGCACATCCTTCATCTAGATTTAGTAACAAGAACTACTGAAAAATCTGGATGTGCAGTACACGCTGATAAAGCATCTGAAAACATGCTGTATTAGGATACATGATAGATTATGAGTGTGTTACATTTTCACACATCTAGCAAACAAGATTATCACCAGTGAGATCCCTAGCAGACAATGTAATTGAGCAGTTCTGTACAACATGAGATGGACGTGTAACTGTAGAAGAGTAGAGGTTTCCAACTTAGTCAGGACAAAGTCCTAGGAAACCTGGGTCAGTGTTGAGCATGATCTCACCACGGGGTTGGACTACATGACCTCATGGCTTACCTTCTAACTTGAGCGATCCTATGATTACATCAAACCTGAGGTTTCATGTTTGGGAAAGTGCTTAATCTCATCAAGGACTGTGAAATCTCTTCCTTGTTTGCAAAAGACTCATATCTTTTGAATGACTCCAGCTGATCACACAATTTTAGACACTTCTGAACTGTTTTCACAATTTACTGAAGAACTTTTCCTGTGATCATTGAAGGTTTAATCTTCCCATGAGGAAAATGGTGAACAGAAGCTGTAGCAATAGTACTTGGTTTTGTACAAGTGTCTCCCTGTTGGTAAGACTTCAAATGTGTTACTCAACTTGGAGGGAAAAAAAGGAGTCAGGGGAAACAGACCAACTGGAATTTGAGCTTAAAATTGTATATTAGACTATCACTGACTAATAGGTACTCAGTAGCATCTGGTTGCTATTTTACATGCTTATATAGAAACAACAACAAAAAAATCAAACCCTATCCAAATTGTGTCACCCATGTAAATCTGGAGATCATTCTGTGGTTGCGAGATCTGCAACCTGACAGGCTCAATTCATCCATTAGAAGAGAAGCTATTGTGCATGTTTAGGCATGCATCTGTTACTGATACTCAGAAAGAGCAAAGCCAAGTACCTGGTTCTTTCATTGCCATTTTCTGTCTAAACAGGTCAGGAAGCTCTTACATAGACACTTGCATACCAATACTGCCTCTTAAACCTCTCTGATGACTGTTTCTATCTCCAAGAAACCAAAAGACATTGAAATCAATAGTTTTGTCTTTTACATGTAATTTTACAGTCCACTGTTTCCCAGTCATACTAAGAATTCTTACTCTCACCCTGTGTCCAACTTTTGGTCCAAATTAAAGGGATGCTATCCATTCTTTGGTGAGGTCCTCATGGAACCTTTTTCCTGGATCCTTCTAAGTCTTGGTGTCAGCAAACTAACACCAACTCAGCTTTTAACCAAGATGCACAATATTGATAAAAAATTATCACTTCAGTATCAGCAAGGCAAGTTGCATGCGAAATGCAGCACTAATGTACTTTCTTGAAAAGACTTATTAAAGTTTTGCAGGTAGTCTTTCCAATGGCTAATGGTATATTATGAAAGGGCTTATCAAATGGGGGGAATATTTTAAGGACCTGCATTCCCATAGGTTGTTGTTCACATCTGTGTGCAATATAGACAAGACACTAACAAACTAGGATGAAATTTTAACTTTGTCAAGTCTTCTGTCAATTAAAATGGAGAAGGTAAGATATAAATGCAATCACAGTTATTTTCTCTGTTGCTGGTAAAGACTGAAATCAAAGACTGTCTTGGGATATTGGAGTCTTCCAGTTTAACACCTTAGACATGTACACTCCTCAAAAGGAGTCTACCATTTCTCACCATTGCTCCTTAAAACTAGAGACAGAACTCTGAATCTTAATGCCTGTTTATGGACCATAATTACATTTATTGTGGCCTGCAGAGATAAATTCAGATAGAAGAGAGAACAAGAACAAGGAGACTGTGGCAGGAGGATTGTTGCTACCCTTCCCCTGACAACAAATTCTCCTTTATGTAGCCTACATATACTCCACAAACAAAATTCAGCCATTCTCATTATATGTGCTATTTTGGTTTTTTCTCTCCTTTACTTAGCCCTGTAGAAAATTCTGGATAGATCTCACAAGTATGCAATGTTCTTTGAGCTTTCTACTTGTGCTGGTTTTGGGCGGGATAGAGTTAATCTCCTTCATAGTAGCTAGTATGGGACTATGTTTTGTATTTGTGCTGAAAAGTGTTGATAAGAGATGTTTTCATTATCACTGAGCAGTGCTGGCACCAAGTCTTTTTCTACCGCTTACACCACCCCACCAGCAAGGAGGCTGGGGGCACACAAGAACTTCAGAGGGGACACAGCTGGAACAGCTGATTCCAACAGACCAAAGGGATATTCCACACCCTATGGCATCGATTTCATCATATAAAGCTGAGGGAAGACGGGTTTGTTCAGAGTGATGGCGTTTGTCTTCCCATGTAACTGTGACTCATGATGGAGTCCTGCTTTCCTGAAGATTGATGAACACCTGCCTGCCCAGGCACAGTGGTGAACAAATTCCTTGTTTTGCTTTGCTTATGTGTATGGCTTTTGCTTTTCTTACTGAACTGTCTTTATCTCAACCCACGAGTTTTCTCACTTTTACTCTCCTGATTCTCTCCCCCATCCCACCATTCCCAGGGGGAATGAGCAAGCGGCAGCATGGTGCTCTGTTGCTGGCCAGGGTTAAATCATGACAGTACTCCACTACTGCTGGTGGTTACCTTACTTTAACTGCAGCAAAGTTTCTGAAAAAAAATCATTTTTCTAAGCATATGTGGCATGAAATGAATATGCAAAGTCTACATGAAGGACTTTCAGGTAAGTTGCAGTGAAGGGCCATAACTAATCTCTGTATGTACTGTTAGGTAAAATTACACTGCTGTTTTGTGGGGGCTTTTATTACTTTTTTACTTGATGTTCAGAACATCTAATAAAATATCCTACACATTAAGACAATAAGTATTCTGTAGTGAAGTTAAATAATATTGTATTACTGGTTTATTTGAAGAAACTGAAGAAAAATTACAGCTAGTATTTCAGCAGTCTCTACAACCATTTAACATTTACAGCTCTGACTTTAAATGAAACTGAAAAGGAAACTTACTAGAACTCATAGCACAAGGCACAAAGCAGTGGAAAATCGTATTTTATTTTATCTCATGACATCATCCAGTGAAGCAAGAATAGCTAAATTTTACTGCCACATTTTATAGATAAAGTGAAGCCCAGAGAATTTACTAACTCTCCTATGATGACATCTTAAAACTCAGGACATTCTGAAAGGAGAAGACAGTCAAAACTCTTGACTGAACAAGACTCATTAAATAATCCTTTTGACTTTGACAGAAGACAGTTGGCAGAAATTCTTCAGAATTTGATTATCTCCCTCCTTTACAGACTTCTGTGAATGGTCATAGTTAAATATAGACCCACACATTTCCAACTAAACACCATTTACATCTTTCTCTTGCTGATAAAGCAATGCCCATATGAGAAGTCTATCATGGAAAAAAAATTATTTTCAGTCAGAGACCTTGGCAACAAGCAGAAAAATTTAAATGAGTGCTTCAGTTTGTCTGTTTACCAGATTAAACAGGTATTTCTAAATCACATCTGCTTCATAGAAGAAAGCCTTCATCCAGCCTAGGTCTAATTTTGTATGCCTTGAATCTTCAATCTCATCTGTGTCTAAAAATACAAAGTGAAGACAAGATATGAGCACTATCAAATGATAATGAGGTGCACTCATATTACTAAGATGCAAATGGCAACATGGTGCAAGATAGAGGCCTTAAAACTGGATGAAGAGTGCACAGAAATTCAAGCAGTAATGAAGCTATATCCTCATTTGGAAAAGAGTAGAACAATAAAACCAGCATAATTTCCAAAGTAAAATTGTCAGAAGCAAATCTGGACTATGATAAATCAAGAACATAAACACCTAAAAGTCTTTCACTGCCATGATTGTTTACTACTAATTAAGCAGATAATTTTTTCACACTCCATTTGCAGCAACATCTTCTGTTTGAAGTGTTGTAAAGATGATGTGTTTGTCCAACACAAACACTTGTAAATTTCACTTTTTGATGGTTCTACACTTTGATCAATTCAGTTCCTTTTATGACTTCAAGAAAACTGGCTTTTAGAGACTTATGCAATTTCCCAAGAACTGGCCATATTAAACACTTGATGACCACTAACTTTGTCTCTTTACATTGCTGTCCCATGACACAGTCAAGGCGAGATAAAAATAAAGCTGTGGAAAAGTCATATGAAGGATAAATACCAATATTACTTCCTTTTGTTGCTGTGGTTCTTTATAAAATACTTGGACACACCTGGTGAATGGAAAAGGTCTGAAGCACAGTTTGTTCACAGACCAACAAGAAAATGAAGAGGGAAGGAAGGACATTTATAATGGAAGTAAGTCTGACAGCTGCTACCTTCAAGTTCAAATAAGATTAATCACTTGGGATGTAGATTTTCAAATGATAAAAATTTGGAAGTCACTGTTACATGATTACAGATTAAAATGGCAGCCACTCTCAAAATTCTGTGTCTCTGGAAGCCATCTACTATGTTTAACTGGCATTCTGCAGAAGCAGATACACATTATCTGAGTGTAAAGAGTAAAGGTAGCCTTCCAGTGCCGGGGCCAGCATAGGATGAACCAAGCAGTAGCACAGAGTAAAAAGCTGACACCAAAACTAACTCTCTGGTTCTATAAGTTATTAGAGTTTGTTCATGCCTTTTTAATATTTTTCTAACAGAAAACTTTACAGCTTTAGATTTTCTTTTTAGACTATTTGCTTTAATTAAGTCAAAGAGCTTTTTAGGCCACATAGCTGAAGGAGATACTTGGGAATTATTCAGAAAATACTAATTTCAAGGTCTGGGATGGGAATGTGAAAAGTGCATGCGTAACAAAACATGCTTGGAAAACATTTTTGTGAGAAAAAGAGTAAGCCATAAGCCCTTATTCCCCCCATAGAAAAGTGTTAATTAATGAGATAACTGAAAACCATAAACATATAAATATACATTAAAAAAAAAATAAACCCTAAAGGAGATTGTGAATTGACTTGACACATTCCACTTCACTACACGAATGCAATACTTTTTGTTGTGTATGCCACATTCTCCTTTCTTTTATAATCATAAGTACATACACACATAGTCTCTCTTACATATCACTAAACCTTTTGGCCAGGATTGGCATTGCCTTTTGTCCTGAAAAAAGGTGGTGCGCTCCACAGCTATGAAAGCTGAACCTCCTCATGGGCTGTCCCAGCTGGACACCAGGGGCTGCCTTTACAAGCAGGGAGAGGAAGACATGCAATCCAACTGCTGCCATGAAGGTAGGTGCCCATGAACCAGGCAGCAGGCTGCCTGTAGACCGGGCTACAGGATCAGGAATCTGCCCCCGAGGGAGCTGCACGCCTCTGCCTTCAGGCCAAGTCTCACCGGCAGGCCACCCCTCCAGCATTGTGCCAACCAGCAACTACAGCAGCAACAAAACAGGGCCGCAACACAAAAGCCAGTGGTACGTAGGCTTAAGCATTTACATAACCACAGGCTACAAAACACGCTAAAAATAAGGGCACACACAAAATTCAGGATCAGGAAGGTTGTCAGAACAATGCATTCCTCTCCAAAGCACACGCGCAGCCACCTCAGCCCAGCTTTTGAGATGGATCCTTCAGGCAGAAGGGCCCAGATCAGGAAATCAGGGACTTGATCCATGAGGATCTGGGACTGTCAAAATACTGATACTTCTTTGCAATCTCCTTCACTGCAACTCACTGATCCCTTATGAGTTTTCAAATAAATAATGAATACTGGGAGAAAAAACTGTCCAGCACAGTGAACCAATAATCCACGGACATGAAACGCATTCTGTGTTTCTCTCCCCATTCAACTCTGCAGCTACATGAAGACAGTAGCACAGTAAACAAGCCTCCTCCTCCTCAACACACTTCAACTCATTCTTCCCACACACAGCTGCCACTATCATGCATATTTCAAAGCCTCCATCTGGGCTTGACAACTGTACCTTCTTTTCTTCCAGCCAACAGAAATACACGTCCTACTCAAACAGCCATGGATGATATTGCACTGTTTTTTTCAGAAAAGAAGCTGTTCCACAAGTAGGTCATGTGGGTGGAAGCCTCCATGCTAACCTACATGTTTCACCGGGTAGGTTAGAGCTACCCTACATTCACTTTTCCCTCTTTCCAGCTAGAAACTATCTGCAGGCAGCATGTGAAGATCTGTGGTACTTGTCCAGGCTGCTGAATGCCTGGTTCTTCTGCATAAACACCTACTGCTCGCACAGGGATTGACTTCACAGTATACACACAGCAGGTTCAACATTTCCCAGAGATTCTTCATTTATGTCACATATGTTACACAATGCAGGTACACCTCCCTCTGTCCAGAAATATGTCCATAATTTCCACAGCTGTTGCAGACTGAGGATGCCCTGAACTCAGCATGCACAGGAACAGATCTCCAGTTTGAGGCCTCATCTTTTTCTCCTAAAGTCAACTCTCCCTGATGGAGCTATGCCTGTTGATGTTCTGCTGCAGCAATCACCCACTCTGCACCTACAGCAGCAACCTACGTTCTACCATTTAAATAGCTCTGTCTCTTCCCTTCTCTCTCATCAGCAGCCTGGACTCAGCTCACCCTTCCTGTATCATCAAATGCTCCCTTCTACATCCCCCATGTAAACACACACTCTCCTGTTCTGCTGCAGTTGGGTAGGCACAGGTTGAGGACAGCGCCTGTTGCAACACCAGTAAGGGCTGAAGCCAACCTAGGCTATGGTTTGTATCTTGGAGAGCAGAAGAAGGTGGGGCCAAACCGGGAACCAAAGTGGAGTCGGGCTGCTCCTTCTCCAGCAAGGGGTAGAACCTTCATTCATACCTCATGGCAATGTCCATAGTTTCCCATCTCTTTGTGCATAGCAGCAGCAGCAAATGAGTCACCAGGTGAGACAGGGCACACTAGAGGTGATGTTTGATAATCTGGGCAGAGCAGGTTGAATAGCCAGTCTGAACTCCAGCCCCACCCCATCCTGTAAAAAACCTCAAAGGCTGAATAGGAGTAATCTATCCGCAGCCTTTGCCCCACGAATCACCTTCTGAACCACCCGAGATTAACAATGTTTTAACATACAGGTTACACAACTAAGGTAATTCCTTAAGGATTTTAATTACTATATGTTCAGCCAATTTTAGTGTCTTGTCTGCTGAGCTTGCATTTGGTTTAAATCATACCTCTCCACAGACAGCGTGAAGCTTAGTTAGCTAATATTTCCCAAGTGCTTTGAGATCTTGTAATAAAAGATGCAATGGCTATACAAAGCAATTTTACTCTTAACAACATACTATCTATCAAGATTTGTTGATTTCATCAGAAGATCTCCATCTATGTGTGTACTGCTTTTTTCTTGGCATAAGGAGGACAAAGGAGATGGTACAAAAATAAGTATCCATAAAGAGAACAAACAAGATTGATCATTGAAAATAGGCACTCTTCAGCTGCTTATACTATTAATCTATGCTTTCTTTTGGGAAGACCACCAAAGAGAAAAACTGCAAGGCAAACTCCAGTGGAAAGATACTTTCTACCCAGAGTTCTCATCCATTTTAGGTCATATGAAAAAAGATGTGGCCTAGATCTTCTGCCACTCTGCAGGCACTACCTGTCTTCCTACTTAAACAGCATTTCCGACAAACTGAGATATGGCCTTAATTCTCCTTAAGCTGATCATACAGGTTTAAAATTTTTTCTTTGATATTTATCATAGTGCTTCAGAGGTCACCCAGGCATTTTATGCAGACTGTTGGTACACTTAATCATTTCAGTGTCTTCCTGCAGTAAATCAGAAGACATTATATTAATAAAAGATGGGTCTGTTCCAGGTCTGATTCTGAATGCTGAATTCCCATCTATGTGGCTTAAAAGGAGTCCTTTAAAAAGGTCAGTTTACCCTACGGAATTCTGAATATCAAGGATATGTCTTCTCTTACAGAAGATATATACCCTTGAGACGAGCACGAAGACGCTGGAGTTACTCAGAATGAGAGCTCGAGGCTGTCTGCATCACGACCCAGCCAAAGAGACCTTGTCTGAAAACACACCCCTGAGATACAGGCACACTATGCAAATAAGTACCCTGTAAAACATGTTTACCTCCATCACTACACTTCTTTGTCTGGCAACCACTGTTTAGTCACATTCACTGAGCAAAAAGGACCCAAGACAGGCAAAATACAAGGTCTAAAAGGGAAAAAGACTGGTCAGAAGAGGACTTTGCTTGTACCATGTTATTATGATTTGGTTATTTCTTCAAAATATTTATTAATCCCTGTAATCAGGTTGTACCTAATTTAAAAAAAAAGGGAGGGAAAAAAAGATTAAACAGTTGTTCAGTTGTTTTCTGAACTTGCTTTATCACATCCTCTTCTCTCAATTTTATATTTCAAACTCAAGTTTGCATTCACTATCTCACACACTGCATGTACAATTCCTACAAAATAAGGATAACCTTTACGACTAAGTTACAACTTCCAGTGTTATGTTGCTTTTGTAACATTGGTCTGGCCCTTGCTAAAGGAAAATTAAACAAGTTTTCAATTAATACAGCTGAGAAAGTATTTCTGAATAACAATTTCTCACTGCAGTGGCTGTTTCCTTTGCAATGGAACTTTGTCTGAGTATCGTAATGAAGACAATCAAATGTCTTGTTTTCACTAGATCAGTCCAACTGCAATGAAACCATGAATTTGAAATACTTTTTTAAAATTTTTCTTTTTCCTCACAAGAAATTGCAAGATTGACTTTTTCTTCCCATCTGGAACAAATTTGTAATTTCTAAATTTACAATCACACCAGAAGAGACATTAAAAAAAATCCACAATAAACCCCCTTCAATATTTTATGTCTTATCTTGCAACATGCTGAAAACTCACATATTTCTAACTTGCATGCATGATATGGATGCTGAGTATCACCCAGAACTGGAAGTCTGACCTCAACTCCTGTGCAGAAAACATGTGGGTAATACAGAGAAAATACTTACCACTGGCTGTCAAAAGTAATGTCAAAATATCTCTGTAGATCAAGAACTTTGCAAGATCCACAGACCTTTTGTGACATTTTATCAGGAGGCAGTTGGGAGCATTGATTCCAACTATGTGCCACACATTGCAGTAGGGCCGGACACCCTGCAAGAAGTGGCATCAAGACCAAAGTGCTCCCATCATAACACCACACCCTGACTGCTGCCCAGCCCTGTGCTGGGCACATGAAAGCTAACCAGGCAGGATACAGACTCTAGGTGGGTCGTATGTTGAGCATTCCTTGTTCCAGACATCACTTGACTATTTGGCTGACATATCTTAAAAGATATTCTTGACTCTAAACCACCTAGACCAGTCAGAATTTTATTTGCATTTTAGCAACCAGATTTTACACTTCTGGCTTTGTATGTGTTCACTGGACATGTGTTCAGCCGTGCTACTGGCTGGATGTCGGGGCATGGAGCCATGGCAGACTACTCTATACCTGGTAACCCCTAACAAAAATGAATATAATTCCATATAGGTTGAGGAGAAAGTTACCACTGTGAAATGCATATTTCTCTCTTTCCTTACTCCTAAATTCCACCAAGTGTGTTTGCATGCAGTCCACCCACACAATCAAGGTATAAGTACTTATATATGTTCACATGAAAAAAAGAAGTTTCTTCTATTAATCCCAGTAATAGCTGAAAAGCTAAGCAATGTTCAAAAATATTTTTGTTTATCTCACTGAACGTAGTAGATTTCAAACCTCATGATGACAGTTATGAAACAGGTTTTCTTATTAGCAAATATAAAATACAATTCAAAACATTTCAGCATCTCATTTAAAATAAGTACATTGCAAAAAAAGAAAAAGATAGAAAATGTCTGAATAAATACTGATTGCTGATTCTGTACATAATTTTGATTCCTCAAGTTAAACATCAGTTTTTATCAAGGACCTGCTTCTGAATTGGAAATTCTATCATAAAAAAATTCAATGGCAGGTTACCAAAAAATGGCAATATTTTAATACCATAATAAACATTAGGATCATGATCCATTATGCTTAACACTTACGGGGTTTTTTTCCCTGCAACCAGGATGCTTAAAAACTTGTTCAAAAACAGAAAGCAAAGCTAAGAGTCTTATGTAACAGCATCATTTCAAAACTGGTTTATTTCAGGCCACACCACACTAAGATTAAGTTTTTCTGATGGAAGATGGATTATTCTTTATTGGTTTGGGTCTACACAAGGTACTTCAAAAACACAAGAGAACTGAGTAGAACACTGAGTAGGTCTGGTATTTGGGAAGGTCAGGATGAGGATGCAGAAGAATATATGAGAGGGTGAATGCAATGGGAGAAAAGACAGTATGTGTGAATGGTGGGGAAAGAGTGTAAGGAGTACGTGGGATAAGAAATGCATCACTTGACAGGAAAACACAGGCTTCTGGAAGAGGACTGGGTGTGCAATTGGAAGTGGGATGCAGAGCTGAAAGATCTAGGAGACTGTGCCGGGTAATAAGATATTAGAAAAAATGCGGAAAGAGATATTGCACAGGTGGATTCCTATAAGGAAAAAAGGGCAGAAAATATACAGATAACTGACAGCAACCCTCAACTGAAGAACCTGACAGAGTGATGAGGGGCATGAATGGATCACGGCAAAGTGGCAGCACTTTCATTCACAAAGCCAGCAGTGGATGAACAGAATCATCCCTTACATACCCTTAAAGGCATTCATATTTTGCTTGTATGCTGCAGGTTGAATTTTAAGATCAAGAAGTTCAGATCCCACTGGCCCAAATACCCAAAGTAACAAGAGGTCCCTCCACCCTTTCCCAAAATACATCCTCATAAAATAAATTTCATCAACTCAACCTTGTAATTAATGGGGACCAAAACAGCTTTGAATTATTTTGGCAACATCATTTTAGTAGCTTCTGCCCCAAACCATCAGAAAAAGAAAATAAACCTTACCCTGAAATGACATATGATTTAATAGCATAGAATATAATCTCTGGAAAAACAGAGCTATTTAGCTTCTGAAATTATACTGGCATTGACTCAAGGTGATTTGAATACTAATCTTCTATAACAGTATGTTAGAATTAGAGACATCGTTAGCTTTCTAATAAATACAGGAATATCCCACTCTAGCCATGGTAGGTCATGAGACAGCCGACCCAAAAGCTTTCTACTCTCTCTAGTTCTCTACAGTTCTTTGACACCAAAAAACTTAAAGAGCATCTGGTATCTCAAACCACTGTAATCTTCTATCCATGATTTATTAACTGGTCACCAAAACTGACTTAAGTAGTAGCAGGCCAATTTACTCTTAGATGTGCATAGTATATGGAGAAGGCTATGGAACAGAGTAGTTCTTATGAACATTTTGGTATTTTCAAATTATGTGCAGAATAAGTAAATACCTGTTATTTCAAACATGTACACAAAGATGCGTATACACCTCCAAACACCCCAAAATGCTTTCAGCCTCCTGAATTTCCACTTTAAAACTACAGTAATGTGCAACATTTCCACACAGCACAGGTTCCCTTCATGACTCATGCATTCTTGGGACTCACTTCCTGGGACCTACAGGAATGCAGACAATTGTCTAATGCACACACAAATTCGCAGTCCTTGGAATACAGTTATAACAAGTAAACTCACATCAAGAAAGTTTTCACTGCATGGAGTTTCAATTTGGTTGTAAGCTTAAGTGAACAGCACATGGAGACCTCTGCATCTGTCAGTGCACATAACTTCTAACTAGGCACAAAGCTTTGTAAGCACCCTCTGCTGAGACGAAGCGCGCTAAGCCAAACATGTACGTGCAGAGAAGTGGTGCCATGACACCAGCGTGGGGGGTTGTGTGGGGAGACTGTGTGGGTGCCTGGGAGGAAGAAATGAGAGAGGACAAGAAAGGGGAGGAAGTCTAGGGGACTTCCATATGCTGGTTTAGCTGAGAAACACCAGCCACCTTGTATCTCCACCCATTGCTTTCCCTCAGTTTGTCCTCACACCTGGCAGTCAAATACCTAAATACCAGCTTGTCACAACACAAGACTGCATGGTGCACTCTCTCACCTACACACCCCAGGCACAAATTCCTGTCATATACAGGATCTTCTTTTTCTCTCTCACTTCCCTACTTGCTTTCTTTACGCAGCTGAGCCTGCTCAAGCACTGGCCATAAATAACTCGCATCTCCTCTAGGGTCAAGGCCCTATTGCAATGCCTCAGGATCACACAGACCCTAGCCTCAACATTAGCTGTATGAAATGCTTCCACCACTTCAGGCACATGCTTTTAAAGCATCTCACAGGGAAAACATCCCTTTTGTATTCTTGCATTTTATCAACTCATATAGCAGCATTTAAAGGCAGCAGTTTCTTTTTCTTCCTTTTGCGTCTGATCAAGTACATTTAGAAACATATGCCACCTGTGGTCTGCATGTGTAACTCCCACTCCTGCTGACTTCTAATATTAGCAATAATAATAAATAACAAATGGTTACTTATGTGCTGCCTGGACCAGAAGGCTTCAAGACACCTGATAAAATATATGCAAATACAGGGGGGAAAAAAGTAAATTTACCCTCAGGTACACAAAGCACTAGGCTTAAAAAAATATACAAATACAGACAAGCACTGACCGAAACCAAAAATGAGCCAATCAATCCCTAACAGATTAAAATGTAAACTCTCAGCTAAGTCCCTCCCTGCACAATCTGCTCAAACAGTCTGAAGAGCCTAGCAGTATTTGTAGAGGTAAGATGAAACCTCATAAATTGTTTCACTCAAACTAATTAATTGAAAAAACTCACACGCCTTGTGCCTTGATTTACAAGTAAGGAAGGAAGGAACGAAGGATTTTATATCCTGTTCTTCTACACATTCTACTCTAGTTTATCAGGACACCTAATATTCAGCTAGGAAAAATGCAGCAGTACTGGTTTTGTTTTAAGTTACACTGCAGAGTCCTTAAGCACTTTGAAACAACTAACCTGACAGACAACTGCGGCAAAAATACCTGAACCATGTCAGCTGCACACAGATCTAAGTGGAAATTATTACATAATTGCACCTTCTGGCATATCTGTTTGGAAAACCTACTGTAAGTTGGATGTTTGCAAGGGCAGTGGCAAGAAAAGATGTTCAGGCAATGAAACTAGAGGCATTCAAATGTTGCATTCAAACTCTCAAGGGAAAATGGCATGGACTTACCAAAGTTGCCAGAAGGAGCCTTCATACAAACAAAAATCAGGTTCTGATTTTCCTCTAGCATTTCATATGAGCTTAACCTGTTTCCGACCAAAATCTCTAAAATCTGTAGTATACTGAAAAAAAACACCACCACCACAACACCACAACCACCCCCAAAAACCCCCCAAAAAAATAAAAAAAATAAAAGGTTTATAAATTTTAACTTGCTTTAGTTTCCTCCTATCTGAAAAGCCTGGAAGTTTTACTTTAGCTTCCAACTGACTTTGTTTTTTCTTCAGACTTCAGTTAACTTTTCCATCCACTAAACACAGCTTTTTCAGTGGCAGCATATTTAACTATGCCGAGTTGAAAAAATCTTGCATCATACATAGTAAGAGTAATGGAACAAAGCCTGTAAGGCTTTGAAGACCAATAACATATTCATAGCTTTGGAAAATATGGTATGGGGAGAATGCAATTATTCAAATAAATGCAGGCAAATAAGGCAAAATTTGAAAAAGCTTTCATTGGAAGGAAGAAGCTTTTTATATTCACCGTTTCAAAGAGTTGGTCTACAAATAAGTCAACTGCTGATTTTGTTTCTACCTCATATGCCAGATATACACCTGCACATGCAAGGTGAGAAGACCAGGCCTCAGATTTGGACACTTTCCAAAAAGACCCCTACATTGAGGGTAATTTCATGTTTTTCATGTATGTATTGAAAACAATAACATCACTTTTGTTTCAAATATAAAAATATTCAATGTGAACTTCTTACCAATATTTGTTTCACTCTTGAATTCTGCAGAAATCATACAAACCTGCCAGTGGTGGTCATCTTTTTCACATTTACTGACTGGAATTGTATTAGCAATTACGACTCCAAAGACAAGGAATTTTCCACCCAGGTCAAGCTCTGTCCAATATCAGTCTATATTAAAGTGGCACAGTTAGAAAAATGTTTTCTAAATATTGCATTAGGATAGGCAGGCACTCACAATTCGAATTATCAGGTACAAAACATAAGGTCAAAAAGACATTGATTAAATAATTTTTATATACATATATTCACAACAAATGAGGACAGCTCAGAACCCTGACTTTGACTTCAGCAAAGAACACTAATGCAGAACACTAGAGATGTTGTCCTTGTTTAAACTAATTGTTTAAAATATTTACCAATTTTGCCATATGGAGGTATGTAAGACTATCTGAGTTATCCTTTCCACTACAATTAAATTGTAAAGAAAATAACAACATATATAAATAGTATTTTTTTCAAAGGGTAATGGAAGACTACTAAACCAACTTCTTGAAGTTCTCATCATTTGAAACTATTCTGACAAAACTCTAAAGACTTTACACTAGTTTAAAACACAGCACAGTTATCCAACACTTATATACTCCAAGTTATAAAACAGTATTACTGACATTAGTTAAATCTATCATCAGAGAAAGTGATCCCAATTTCTCCTCTCTTCCACCATTCTCCTTTACCCTGCCTACTCTATTGCCAACACAAATATTTCAAGACAGCCATAACTTTCCTGAGAATTCCCAAATGAAATGTACAACATATTTAAGTACAATTGTAAAATAAAGGCATGCTAATGCAATGTGAAAACGGAACTCTTCAATGTAGTGCTCAAATTCCACTCAATTTGTAATAGCGCTACCAACAGCAAATGGAAAACACAGGTCTATGAATAGGAAATGGTGACACTGTTACCTTTTTATTACTGCATCAACAGCACTATGTATTTCTGCTCCTCTGACATGTTTACAGCCTGAGAGTGAAAAAGAAAGCTCTAAAACACACACATAAAAGGCTCCCCTATGTATATTGTTGCCTGTTCTCTCAAATACATTAAGCATCATTAAGAAACCTCACCTTGTTATTTCCAAAAAAGCAATGCCTTTCTTTCTCTGTAAACTGATAAACACTCCATTGGTTGTATTCTCTGTTATAGTAAGACCACAGAGATGTTTAGATATGGTGATGAATTACCTCTGGGAATAATACATAATAATATTTTACATTCTGAAATTTTTTCACCCAAAAGCCATAAAACACTTGAGTATCAAGGTAACTTTACAGTTGATGAAAAAGGAAAGCAGAAGGTGAAATTTATTTTTCTAAAGGAAATCCTATAAAAGAGTCATAGTTATATTCCAGAGAGTATGGATTGTGTTTTTATCTTTGTTCTGTTTGTGGTAAGTTCGACCCACACAGTTAGCAATTAAACTTGCTCAATTACAGGATACTGCACCAATGGCACAGTTCGTTATTCCTTAATTATGAATCTCTTGGCCTGTCATATTTTCTGGTCATTTTATTTCCTATCAGCTTGACTAAATCCAAATTAGGCACAAATCATAAAAAATTTTAGCCCTGCTTTGTTAAGCTGCTATCTTTGTTTGTTGTATAGTAACTGTATCTCACAAAATTTAATAACTAAGACTATACTAATTTATTTAATAAATAAATAAATAAATAAATGATAGACCTACCAACTCTAGTTTCTAGTCCTATTGATAACATGCCCCTCTGAAATTTTTCAAAGACAAGGAACTGACTAAGTTATGATGACTTATTTGAAGTTAATTAAACTAAATCTAAAGACATTTTCTGCAAAACAAATACAACATGTACTGGCAAAAAAAATGTGCTGGGAACAGGCCACATACCCATTTTTTGTAGAAGTCAATCTGCCAGACAACGTATAATAGTTCATACACACACATCCTGCTATTTCTTTCAGAAGAATAATAACAACAGTGTAAGGTCAGGCAGATTTATATATGAGCAAAATCAATTCCTCTATAGCTTTGGCTGCCCTGAATCAAGTCATAGGAATATGACTTGATTAACATTCTGATATTCAAAATAGGACCATTAATCATAATCATTAAACATAACACTTGAGACTGTTTCCAAAAATCTGGCCTTGCTTTTTGCCTCTGTAACTACCCTGTTCAGCTGACCAGAGAGACCTTAAGATTATAAAAAAACAAAACCAAAACACCAGAAATTTGTTAATGCATGCTTATGTATGTGCACTACTATCTTGGTAGTCACATCCTTATTCTTTAAGGAATAAGGTTTCCAGAGAAACTTCCAGAATGCTATTTAGCCCAGCACTCCCCTTACTAAGGATGTACCTACTTATTTCAACTCTAAGCTGCTTTTTTGCTATTTATCACACATGCACATATGTAAAATGTAGAACAGGTCTTCTTTTGGCACCCACAAGCTCCACTTTATTCCAGAACCTAAATTCTGTTTATTTTTGCCTCCTCTCACAGCAACAGTAAGAGATCCAAGAGAAACTGAAGAACAAAATGCAATAGCAAGGATCTTGGCCTTTTAGACAAGTCGGTGCAATGGATTCCTCAACAAATGTGTCTGTATAAAGACAGGTGTGTGACTGCAGTGTACGCAGGGTGACCTAGTTATCTTGAATTCAAGATACCTTTAATTCAGCTACCTCAAGTACCTACAAAATTGAGTAGGGAAAAATATGGAGGTAGCTGACAAACTTGTTGCAAAGAATCATATCGTAGTGGCATAATTTTCAGCTTAACTTAATTTTCAGCTAAGAGGCTCAACAATGAATTTATGGGTTGTGGCACAGGACAGTGAAGTCTTGCAGCATTCCACTACTAAAGCATAAAATGGTGAATCTGAGGTTAACAAAGGTAGCTATGTAAGAAATACATTATCTCTTGAAATATTCCATCTGAATCCAGTTCTTTGCTGGAACTAATCGGGAACTAATTTCGGGGCTTGGTTTGAGTTGTGAGGTTAAATGAAAGCAACGTACTGTAGTTTTGAAGTAGCCTAAATGTTCAATTCAATAATTTCATCTGCTGGGCCCACCAAGTGATTCTGGCAGCAACTCTTTCTCTCTTCATACCTTAGTTTTCCACTCTATACATGACAAAAAAAAATACCGCTCTCTTTTCTGAAGTGTTTTGGTACTAGGCAGATATTTTTACCATCTTTTGAATAAGCAGGATAAGAACCTAGCACCTCTACATATCGAGGAGAAAGTCTGGAGAAATTACTATTAGTAGCAACAGTGAGGAGCATTCTCAGTGTACTGTCAAAACATACTGCCTGTACATTGCTTCGTAAACCAGAAAAATACTTCATTGACACAGGTGTTTTAGGCAGTCTTGCCACCACATTGGAAACTGCAAAAAGTTGAGTCAGTCATCAGAATGACAGAAGTCAAAAGAAGTCATCTGTTGCACTTGTTTTCTTTCCTCCTTCAGGGACAGGAGAAATTAAGCATTAACGCTGGCATCCAAGACAACATTACTTAGGTATAAACATCCAAAACACTTTGGATAGACAAGGACCTTACAGTCTTTAACTCTGTATGAAACAGCTTCCTTACAATGCTCAACTTCTGCGAACTGTGTGAGGGCTCCAAGTCTTCTGTTCAGATCAATGCATACACTTAGAATGATTTACTGTCTTGTGTTTTAGAGTCCAAACTACTAATTTTTCATAATTTGATTCAAAAGTATATTACCTGCAGATAACTGTAAATCATTTCACATAGCATCTCTGGAAAGTCAGATATGTAAAACTCCAAGAGATTAATGGATGTTGAGACTGGAAAGGAATGTCCCTTTAAAAACAGACAAATGGGAAAAAAATCCAAATTACTTTTCAGATTCAAGTCATAAACTGACTTTTCTCAAAAACTAGTAGCAGTTTTCGGAAACAGAAGAAACTTTTACGTGCTTCTGTGATGTCAAAGATGAAATCTCTGTTTGTGGAGGTACAATCTGTAGCAAGAACACGTCTGCCAAGACTCTGGCATTGATGATATTTCGTCTAGACAGCCTTTGAATGTGACTGACACCGGAACACTGCACATGGTTGAGGAAACTGAAACTTATGGAAGAGCTTTTTAAGACTTAATCAACATAAAGTATTTTGGAAATGTGCCTAACATCGTCCAACCATGCCTCCTGGTATCCTCCTCAGGAACGTAACAGTTTCTGTTTCTTGAAGTTTCCCAGTTGTCCCAGGGGACAGGAAGATAGATTTGCTTAGATAAGATGCTACAGGGCCATTTGGACCTAAGGAAATACTGTCAGCAAATGGAGAGGTCTATGTGCTGGTTAGTCACTGAGAAACGCATCCAAACGATTGAATTCTGTGTAATTTTGAAGAAGACTGTAAGAAATTGCTAACCTTTTTTCAACTACTGACTATGAGAAACACATGACAACTATTAGCTAAAGAACAGAAAGTACTAGCTGCAGCTGCTAACTCTTCTAGGTATTTCAGAAAGCACTACAAATTTACCTTGACCTTTTAGGCCTTGAAAGAAGTAGCCTGAACCATGTACATGCTTTGATGGGTAAATCCACATGAACTGCCTCAGACAGCAGGGTGTAATTTTTGGGAAATGATGACTATTATTTACTGTAAAATTTTCACTGTATGACAACCTTGGTTCACTCAAGCAACTGTAAGGGCTAGGAGAAAAGAGAAAAAGGTGAAAGAGACTCAAAGAGAAGATTATCAGCTTTTAATTTTAACTTCCAATTCAACTGTCACTAAAGTCAACAGCTCCCTCCTAACTTACTGGGATTTCATGCTAACTTCTATCAACCAATATTACAGACAGCACTGTCTAGCAGCCCAAAAGCAAAAAAAAAGAAGATATTCTAGTTTGCCTTCCAGAAAAACATAAAACCTTAAGACACGAGTTTTCTACAGTTGCAGTAAAAGCAGTAGATATTGCTGTGGATCCTCAGAGATCCATCACAATTTTGCATCCACAAAAAAATTTATTCTGACTAAATGAAAAATATGGTAGATGTTTCTTCTCTGCAAATAAAATATGGATCTCAGTTAACTTTAACTAATTCCTGATACAGAAATTTGCAGACTTGACTTGCCTGGTTACTGGTGTTTGAATTTGATCTCCAAGCCCACAAACTCAACCTATTGACTCAATATGAAGCACACAGGCAACAGCAGCAGTACTTGACAATCTGAGATGAAGGTCTGAGAGAGGTGTTATTTACTGGGAAGTACTGAAATACTTGCATTTGGGGACTTTTCTGCGACTCAGTAGGAACTGCATAAGTTTTCACCTAATTACACTGTGAATACAAAGAAAAAATATTTTGATCTAGGTACTAGGTTTAGGTTTGCTATCATATTCCTCCAGAAATCAAGTTTCTCCTCCCATCTCCTCTCTTCTTCCTCCTGTCCCCTCTTCTCCCACCTGCATTAAGGGAATACTTACTGTGGAGGCAGCAAGCAGAGGAACCTCAGGGAAAAAATAGCCCCTGCCTAGCACCTGGCATTTTCCAGTAGGCCAGCATGCCAGTTACTCTGCCATATATGGACCCTTATGAAGAAATATCATGAAATGAGGCCTCTTTTATTTCATAGGCTCGTTTATGGATGTGCAACCAAAACTAACTGGATCAGGCAAGTTGGAGTTGTCCGGCATTTTCTGTGTCACTGACGCACCTGTCAGGGATGGATTCCTCAAAAGGGCCAAAGGGAGCAAGGCATGTTTTTTTTATTTTGACAGCACGCAGGAGCTAGATGCTGGACTAGCAGGTTCTGGTGTTCACTGTCATCCATTAGAAAAGGCGAAGCACACCACCAGCACTGGGGTGACGGGCCGCCAGGTGCACCTTCCCCACGGCCGCTCACGCACTGCAGCCCCTCAGCTTTGTCCGTGCCTCTCTGCGTTCAAACCACTCGGCTCCGCGGTGCCCGGCTGGCTCCTCTCACGGCCAGCCCTGCAGCCCCAACATGTCGCCGCCCCGCTCTAAGGTCACCGCATGGCGCTGCCGTCGAGCGCCGGGGGCCGCGACGCGCCTGGGCCGCGGCCGCTCCGCGGGCAGCCCGACGAAGGGGGCAGGGCCACGGCCGCCGCCGGGGGCACTTACCAGGTCTATGAAGGTCAGAAATTTCCAGCTGCCTCCATAGGTCTGATGCGCGGGCATGTCAATGGCCTTGTAATTGCACAGGATGGAGCAATAGGATAGGAGGATGGCGGCACGCAGCACCTGGCACGGCACCAGCGCCATGTTTGCGGCGCGGGGTACACTTCCGCGTACCCGTGTCCTTGTCTGTGTCCCCCTGTGTGTGTCCGTGTGTCTGGGTGTACGTCCGTGTGTCCCTCTGTGTGTGTGTGTGTGCGCGCCGTGCGGGCGGGACTCGGAGCGCCCCCGCGGCCCGGCCGGGGCGGAGCGCAGGACCCGCGCTGTGCGGCGGCGGCGAGGGGCAGGGCAGGGGGGCCGCGGGGCCGGGCGGCGGGGCGGGCGGCGCTGCGGCAGCGGCCCGGCTGCCGGAGGAGCCGCAGCTCCGCGGCCGGGCCGGGCGGGAAGAGGCCGGGCCGTTTCCGAGAGAGCGGAGGGACGTGTGAGCACGAGCTATTTGCAGGACGCGGTTTCAAACACGAACTGCAGCGGGTCTGCAATTACGGGTTACAGTCGTAACTGCAAAGAGGAACGCTGCGGCTCTATGTGCCCCCGGGGCGAGCGGCCCCCCGCGGCCCCGGCTGACCGCGCCGCTGCCCGGGGGCCGGCGGAGCAGGTGCCTCCGCCCCAGAGGCGGGAGCGTGTGCAGGGCACGCCCGGGACAGGCCACCGGCGGAGGGGCGGATTTGTTTGTACACTGTGTCCGCCGCTCCGGGGCCGCTGTGCAGGTTCCGCTGGGGAGGGCGTTTGTTCTGCCCTGTGTTGCCCCACCGGAGAGAGCATTTGTTCTGCCATGTGTGTTCCTGAGGCACCGTGAAGTTTCTCAGTGTTTCCACTGCAGGCGCAGTCGCTAGAAGTGGGCTTTCCAATGCCTACAAGCCCTGTGTGTCACTTCTAAACCTCTTCATTCCTGGCTTGAAACGTAGGATAAAGTACCGGCATTATAAGGGGACCATCCAAGGACTGGAGTATCTCCTTTATGAGGAAAGGCTGAGGGAGCTGCACCTGTTCCGCTTGGAGAGCAGACGATTGAAAGGGGACCTCATCAATGTCTATAAATACCTGAAGGGAGGGTGTCAGGAGGATGGAGCCAGGCTCTTCTCGGTGGTGCCGAGCAGTAGCACAAGAGGCAACAGGCAGGAATTGATGCATAGTAAGTTCCACCTGCATATGAGGAAGAACTTCTTTATTGTGCAGGTGACCATGCACTAGAACAGATTGCCCAGAGAGGTTGTGGAGTCTCCGTCACTGTAGAGACACAAGAACTATCTGGATGAAATCCTGTGCTATGTGCTCTAGGATGACCCTGCCTGAGCAGGGAGGTTGGACCAGATGACCTGCTGTGGTCTCTTCCAACCTGACCCATTCTGTGATTCTGTCCAGATAGGAGGGGTTTGATAACCACAGGGGTCCTTGACGCTAGGAGAAATCGAGGGGGTCTAATGTTTGGACTCCTACACCCTGAAAAGGAAAGCTCTTAAAGTGCCTGATTGCAGGGTAAGTATTAAATTGCTCCACCATCTGGAAAAGTTATTTTAAAGGGAAAAAAGAAAACAAACCACCAGTAGTGATGTCTGGGCTTGGATAGACAAATCACTTCTATAAACACCATTTCCATACATCTGTCTTCTGAAATAAATATTTGAGCAATAAGGTGCTTCGTCACAGTTAAGCTACTGGAAGGCAAAAAGAATCAATGACTCTGCAATGTGTTCCCTGCTTCTATTTCATTACATAAAGCCTTCTCATCTGGTATCAGTTGTGCTCAAGTTCTGCAAAAATGAAGGCCATTTAGGAGAACACATGCTAGCAGCTCTCCTAGATGGATTTAGCACTGGTCAAGATCTTTGCTTATGCAGAGGAGTTGTATGTGAGGCATGGACAAAGAATCCTCTAGAAGCATGGAGCATGAATTTCACACCAGCTGCTTTAGGTAATCTTATCCTTCAGATCACAGACCCAGCAAGCACATTGGACAATCATACTCTTCTGTTGTTTGCAGCATGTATTTTAGTCTTACTGAAGTCTCAAGATTCAATGTAAGAGTCATCTGAATGAAATGTAACAGTCTGCAACACAATAGAGACCAAACTGGTAATATTATCAGTGTAACCCAATACAAGTGAATCTGTAAAGCAGCACAGTTGCTGCTCAGGACCTGATGTCTGTTCTGTATGTATGCAGAGGTTCCACTTCTCTGGACTGGTGGCTGAGGTGCATTAAGTGAAACCCTGGAGCAGATCTTCTGTTTTGGTTTTATTCAAAAGAATAAAAGGTTACTTTCTGAAACTGTGTCAAGTTACAAACCAGAACTCAATATCAATCCAGATGATCAGGAGGTTTACTTCTAAAATACACTCTCATCTGAATCCTAGTGCTACTGTAGAGGCATCTTTAGAGTGCAACTCTCACTTAACTTGAGCTTCAGAAGCTCTTAAAGGCAAGTTACTCTCTGTAGAGCCCTACAGCATGCGTGATTGCATATCCATGCACACCCTTGTATATTGTGATTGCCCTCTGATAGGAAGAGTTTGGGGCTGTCTAAGCCTTATGCAGTCTGTCCCCTACTTTTATACTGCACCTCCTCCTATGATGTACAGGAACTCACTCCTTGAGTCACCTATCTGTCTCCAGTAAGGCACTGCCAGTGTTGACATTCATGAATAAAACTTGATAGACTAGATAGCCACCATTCTCATTTTGGCTTTTAGTCACATGTAATTTAAACAGCCTCCAAGTATACAGCATCCACAAAACTTTTTAAAAAGTGAAAAATTATCCAGGCTTTTTGGAGCTCCATTTGAATGATCTTCAGTTCTATTCTCTAGTCTTCCATAGAGATCTCAGCAAAGCTCACAGAAAATCTTAACCTCATAAAAATAAAAACTTCCACTCAGATGTGTAAGTCAAGGTGAAAGTCTAAATGAAGCAGAATGTGCAAACACTCTTGTTCCTCTTTTTTTTTTTCTTTCAGTCAAGAAAATCTTGAGGCACACTATCATGCCAGGCTCAGCCAATCTTCTTCCTAGCCAAACCCTTCTTTATTATGCATTTCCAGACCTTTGAAAGGAAACAACTCCTTTGTGGGTGGGTTTTTTGTGCCCAAGTCCTTTCTAAAGAAGTATCTGTTGAATCTCTTCATGGTATTATAATAAGGAATAATTAGATTGTAGGCTGCCATTAGCCTTTATGTGTTCCTGTGGACTTCATACTCCCTGTCTATTAAGAGACAAGCACCAAAGTCTTTTGTGAGTGTGGTTGAAGTGGGTTTGCAGTGGATATTATTTTCCCTTGGATTTGGTCTTAATTTTTTTCAGCAAAGTAAAAGTTACAAGTTTTAATTTCCCCTTTATGTTGCTATATGACTGCAACTTTTTGGTACTTTGTAAAATGTTTACATTTTGAGTTTTTGATTAAATGCATAAATGATAGTAAGGTAAACTATAATCATGTGCAATAAGATATTCAGTGCTGTCTTGCGATTTTTCAGATCCTGATGTTTAAATATTTGTATGTAAATTATGGAAAGCCTCAATTTTTGTAAGTCACATACTGTAAGTTGACTTTACTTGAAAGTGGGAGTTTGACAGAGGTCATACTTGTCATTCACTAGAGATGATAAACGGCTTTAGAAAGGAGAGAGAGTTCCAAGCGCTGGTGTGTCTGGGATGGGAGATGTTAGTAAATGCTGTCTACTATGGGGGGGGGGAAGCAAGATGCTTAAAAATCTTTCAGAGAACTGAGTGGAAAAAAAGAACTAAAAAGGTAGGTTTCCCATCCAGTTGTATAAAATGAGTAGCATAATGGTTTTGCTACTTGGCACCTTAGCAGAGTAAAGTATAACGTCTTGGAGTCCAGGTTTTAATCTTTTCTATACAGGGTAGCAGATAAGAATGCTTATGAATTTTCTGGTGGTTTGTGGGAGGTTTTTGTTTATTTGATTTTCTTTTTTTTTTAAGGAATAACATTTGAATTTCTGAATAGTGTTTTATTTTGTGATTATCAAAGATATTGGGGAATGGCATTTGAGAGATATTTGAAGACCTGTGAGGTGCTTTTCCTTAAGCAATTGCTTCAAATGCAGATTAGCTCTTTACGAGGAATTATGCCACAAACAATTCCCTTCAAAGCAATAATAATAATAAGGATAATAATGCATGATTGAACTGATAGGAAATTGGTCATACTGCCTCAACACAATGTGTTCACGGTGATGGACCTGATACTGCAATTTCTAATATTAGAGGCACACAAACTGTGCCAAGGTAAGGGTACTTGGATATATGGGAGTGTGACCCCAACGTAATCAGACAAAATTAAGCTTTCTTGAAATGAACATGAGTGAAATTATTTAAAAATTGCAAGTTAAAAATCAGCAGAAAATTGTTGAAAAAAGGTTGTTTGTGCTCAAGAGAAGAGTTTTTAGAATATCAGAGGAGTATTCAACTCAAAATCTTTGGTAAAGACTGTTAGCTGCTGTAACTAGGCCTGTTGTTAATAGTACAAATAAAGTTTAGGCATTTTTTCATTTCTTCATTTACTTTGAATAGGTATAAATGATAAAGATTAAAGGATGGAAGAAAAAATAATAAAAATTAGAAAACCACATTCATATTCAGTATAAAGAATCTCTAATAAGACTTCTGGAGCTACTTGTTTGTATTATTTGTGTTATTACAGTTTATTGCCAATTTACTATTAAATTTAGGTTTAAAAATTACAGTGAAGTTACTAATTTGGTGTATTTTGTACTGCATATTTTACTATCTATATATATTTAACAATGGGAAAAAGAGCTGGAGCAGAGATGGCCAGGAGATAAGTGGAACAATGTTTGGGGCATCTGGAAATTAGGTCATCCTCTCTGCAAGTTAAACTTGGCTTTATCCTAAAAAAAACATGAACTTCCTTGCTATAAAAATGAAATGAGCGAGAAGACTCACTGCATTCATCTTCCCTGTTAAATTATAATTTCCCAAAGGGATGATTTTATAAAGAAAAAGCCTTATTGTACAAATCAGGAGTTTTGAATATGTAAGTGACACTGGGACTGTGTAAGCAGATTAACTTTTCTCCACATTTGAATCAGATGGATTGTGCGCAACAAAGCTGTTTCACAGTTAGGATTTAATGTCTTAGTTTCATATGCTTTCTGCTGATTACATTGGTCAGTATTAGGGCAGAAAGGGAAGGCAAGTAACAGGCCCTTGAGGCACAGAAGAGCAGTACTGACTGTGATTATTCCACCTGCCCACAGATCATATGGCCCTCTGTAAACCAGAGGAAACATTCTTCTGCTGTAGCATGCAATCTCACAGAAGGATGTAGCCTTTGGGAAATGGTTTAGGTACATGCAATGCACAGTTAGAAATTACCTGCTGTCCTGTCTTAAAAGCTTACACTACATATACCTATTGTCATGTTGTTCTGCAAAACAACAGGCTGGATATGCAGTATTATTTTGGAATATCAGTGAATAGTAAAAAAGCAGAACTGTTTGCCATGGGGAAATATGACTCAGCTTCTTATTCATTAAAAATGTGCAAAAGAAGTCGAATTTTTCACAAATAATTATAAAGCCAGAAAATTTAACCCTGTGTGTAACTGCATACTAAGTGTCTGCCTTCTCTTAGACCCTTTTGATAGAAGACAGTCCTGACGTAAGAATTTTTACCAGCTACCTTTGAAACACGTGAAATTCCATTTGAATGTAAGAAAATGCTGTTTACTCTCAGGTTGGTTGCATATGGGAACAGATTCCTCAGAGAGGCTGTGAATTCTACATCTGTGGAGATACTCAAAACTATCTAGCAGGTCTGGGAAACCTGCTGTAACTGGCCTTGCTTGAGGAGGGGGATTCAACAGTAAGATCTCAATATGTGTCTTTCAACCTCCACAGTTCTGTAATGTGTTAGTGTAGATAGAGGTACATGTGTGACTAAGGCATAGCTCACCAAGTCTGCCTCAACTTTCTAGATTAAAAATTGTTAAATTGTAAATTTAACAATTAATTTAATTTGTTATATTTAACAACAATAAATTAAATTGTTGATTGTTAAAATAATTTCTCTGATGGCTTAAATCCCCTAAATGCATCACCATGCTATGTCCTCTGAACACCTGGGCAAAGGAGTTAGAGGTGGGATGAGAAGGAATGGGAGTGATGCAGGTGCTCCACACCACTTCTGTAGCATTGCTTGCATAATAAAGTTATATAATTGTTAATTTGTGCTGGAGACTTAATATGTGTATTTTATGAATTGAATTGGAAGAAATCTCTACCCTAAATTGCCCATCAAAAGTTGTAGAATTATTTGTCTGCACCCTATCTCTACCCCAAATTCTCATCCATAAAACTGGAATAGTAAAACTTTCTGTCTTGTGTCCTGACTGAAAGTTCATCTCAGCAAGACCTATTTCTTAATTTATTTTGAAATTATAAGTAGGTAATTTTACTTCACCCAGTTCCATCCTGGACTTCTAGGAAACATGAAATACTAAAAGATACAGAATTTTGTTAAAGAAACAACAGATTATTTTCTGTGACAACCAATTAATAGGCAGCACTGGAAAATATAATAAACGTGAAATATCTTCTGTTGTGAATGAGTGAATTTTCTGGTTCAGCTGACGTAAGATTTAACTGATCAAGGGAGAGCAGTAATACATATCTCATACAACAACCAGGATACAGAGAGGGTGTTTTGTTCAGTAGCAGAGACAGCACTGGCTAACAAGGACAGTAGTAACTGAATACCTATCTCAAAAATTTGACATGGTCCTTTTTTTTTAACTAGTTTGGCTTTGATGATTTTGCAGAAGCTTGTATCGTGTTTGGGCTGCAAAGCAAACCTGGAGGTACCTCCCATCATCTGCCAGCCCACCTGCAAGGGATGGTGATCATTTCAAATTCTTTCTCTCTTGGTACGAGTGACTCTCAGTGGAATGCCACACTTCTGGCTTTTTGCTATCTGCCAGACAATACTACAGCAACCAAGCTCTCTCAGTCACCAGCTGGAAGCTCTTGTTCTATCTAATTTTTTATTCTAGTGCTCACCCTCAAAATATCTTTTACACAACTTGTGGAAACTGTCATTTTTCAGTATGTATCTTTCCTGTTGATACAATCTACTGCTGAAGGCTTACATTTACCTGGGCTAACAATGGCAGGGGGTGTCTACCGTACTGTGATGATATTGCACTACAGATAGATCCATAGGATGATTTTCCTGGATACTGATGCTTTTTTGAGTTGTTTGTTTTATTTCTCTGTGTATCAAAAATGTTTGGTCAAAGCTCCATATTCTGGAAAAGTAGAACACGAGCAAGAAATTTTTGGATAAAGCATCTTCATGTCTCTGGAGCATCCTCTTTTTCCCTGCCTTTTTAGTTCAGTCTATGGCTATGCTGATGGATTAAAACCCTTCCTTCTTCACTCGTTTACACTCTTCCAGCCTCATTTCAAATCTTGTTCTTAGACACACAAAGCCACTGTGAATATAGTAGACAGAAAACTATTCCTCTAATTTCCTCACTTATTAATCTGACATGTGTCTGTATTTCCATAACTAAAAGCCTCTTTTAAAATTAGCCTGAAGAAAAAAATCCACAGTAAAAAAAAATGTAAGTGAAAAGGGGTGGAAACTCTCATATTGATGTGATACAAAAACTGAATTGCAAACTGGGTTTAGGGAAACAACCATGAATAACTTTCTCTACTGTTTGTTCAGCTTTGTATGTTTTTATAGTCTGATGATCATTTGAGATTAATTGCAGAGGATAGAAAGATAATATGCATTAAAGAAGAAAACTAAGGGAGAAGCAGGAGGTCTGGACCAGCCTCCAGAAAGAAACCAGTTGTACACTACTGCATATATAAGCTCTTACATAAATCACCACAAATGCATGTGTGAATAAGTGAAGACATTGAAATTACTTCAGACTTTTTGACAAATACCTTTTTCTGTATCATGATTACTGCTACCCACTTGCTAGAACAAAAATAAAAATCAAAATATTTTGAAACAGTTACATCATGGGAATCTCTCTAGAAGTGAAAGAAATAACCATAATCATTGCTTTCCTGCATGACAGCAGTTTTGCACAATATATGTAACTACTGCAGGGGACACAATGGGTGCTTGCAAGGAAAAACTAGTACTTAATATCCTTGGGAAAAGTTCGGCTGCCACAGCTCCTGCCCCCAAATCTCAGATTCAGTACTGAATGGACTAACCACAAGTCACTTTGCCTTTTTTTTTTTCTGTTTATAGAAGGAACACAATTGTATACACTTCACGGATGCATCATGAAAAGACAGCAAGTAAAGCAGATGTGAAGCAGCATTATTATAGGGCTTACCAGTATGATTAGTAGCTAATAAAGTGCAGCCGAATAAAACAGAAGAGGCTGAATTAGGATGTCTTTGCTGGAAGTAACCTCGGAGACTGTAAATATGATAACTAGGATACCTTTGAAAGCCTTTAGGTGCCTTTTTGGAGTGTATTAACTGATAAATCTGACTACTTATGCTAGTAATAGGCAATTGCTAGGGATAATTGAAAATGCTCAAGACTTCCATTATTTTACTCAAATATTCATGTGCACGAGTTTGAAAGAAATTCTTTTTGTGAGCATTTTGCAAAAAATATAATCTATTCTCAAGCATCTTGAAATCTTCCATGAACTTACGCAGCCACTGACCTAGCAGCTTTATAATTTATGAACAGCCCAGATGGCACACTGTGATTCAGAACACAATCTAAATCTTTGGAAGACTCCATTTAATTTTGGCTGGTTTAGATTAATCACAAAACTGTCCTCTCTCTTTATGTTTTCTGAACCTAAGCAGTCCCAGGTTTGAGATGGTTTTTTATTTTGGTTTTGGTTGGTTGGTTGTTGTTGGCATCCTAATATAAGAGATGTCCTTCTTATCAGAGTAAATTATATCATGAATGTTTCCAGAAAGGATTGAAGAGAGGGATTTTTAAAATTTCAGACATTTCTAAGGAAAGCTGAGGAAATTCTGTATTTTTCACCTTGTCACTGAAAACATATCCAAGTGTGTATATTTTCCTGGTAAGAGATTCACTTCAGGACAACAGCTTGCTGCTTCTGAGAGCACCAAACAGATATGATGGATTCAGATGGAAGAAATACACAAGTTTCTTTCAGGGCCAACATGCCTGGTTAAAACCTTATCAACTGCAAGATATAATGATGTGTGTCTTAGGAACTGCTGGTCTGTGATGAGAATAGGGTGTTATGCAGGTGAATGCAAATAGCTAACATTTAGCATTAGCATAAATTTTAAATGGTTACCTAAGTCTTTATGAACAGAATCCTCTTAATATAGAAGTCATTGTTTTAAGATGTTTAATATGGTGGGAACACTTAAGTACTTCTTTTCCACTTATTTGATGTAGTTCTTCTATCCTTCATTAATAAATTAGCATGTCTAAAGAACCCTGTGCTACTTTTATTAAAATTAGTCTCTAAAGATTTCTGATTCAACTAACCATCTAAATTTTTGTCTGGTTTTAACAACTTCAGTGGGCCACAGGTGAAAATTTGACCCTCCTTCTTCTGAACGTAATGGTACAGCTTACAATGATGATACAGGATCAAGCCTGAGCTCATGTAACTTATTAATTCAAGGCCAGTGTTTTGGCATCATGAAAACATTAAAATCAATGCATAGCGTGTAGTTTCTATGCCACAAGTGGAACATAATACATTGTGAGAAACATCATTCTTCTCTCAATATGAGCAGATATTCTTAGTTTTCACTAATGTGCCATGAAGTTGAAAGGGAAAAGAAATAAATGAGCAGAATATTAAAGCAAAACAAAAAGCATCTCAGAATGAAAAGTGTGCATGCAAATGGAAGTATGTGATTGTGGCAGGAAGTCCTCTGCCTTTTTTCCAGATTTTGCATTATTCTCTAAACTCTAAAATTACAGCAATAGATCAATTAATTTTCATAAAACCAAAACAAAACCCAGTGTTATTAGGTTGAGCAGATATACCATGTAGAGTTTGTTACCATTTGCTAATTTTCAATTACTTTATTAAGATCAGCTCTCATTTTTTAATTTTCAGTAATCAGAGTCACTCTGTTATGAAAGCACCTCTGCAGTCTAGACAGTACATACTCATTTATGTGATAAAAAATGGATAAACACTGAGTGTGCCATTAGCCGTTAATGCAGTAGATTGATTCCCTGCAGCACATACTCTCCATCCTTGTTTTAGCACTTATGCCACCTGTCTCTTGCACTTACTGTATGATGCTTCAATAATGTGAATGGGGTTCCCTGATCATTCCTAATTTAGCTCATTTTATCATCTCATAAGTAGGTTGGCATTGCTCTGACAGATGTGCAAATCAAAAGGTGCCTCACTACTACCGTTATGATTTCTCTTATTAGTCTGTCCAATGCTTTTGCACAATACAGATTACATGTGGGTAACCAGATAGAATCAGTTGACCTGTTTTCTTTCCACAGATTTCTGTTTTAACATATGCTTTGGCTATGTCGCTGTGACAAAGACAATTTTATTTCAAGTCCCTGCTTCCATTTCCTTCAGCTATAAGAACAGGGATTCAAATGGAATTAAACCAAATAGACAGATATCCGTAAGTCACCAGGACAGGTTGGCATTCAACCAAGATTTTGAAGAGTTTGAAGGTGAAATTGCAGAACTGCTGGCCAAGTTGTCTCACAAATCTATAGAAAGGGCTGCTCTGCCAGACTGTCAGAAAAACTTCCACCTTCAAGTTGAAATTTGTGATTGTAATGCACTTCATTATGTACTGATCAACAGTATTTACATATGATTTGTTAGAAATACATGTATACGGTTCAGTAAAATAAAATTCTTCCATTTAGGTTCTAGCAGACTAATTAATGATTTATTTGTCCTTATGTAGTGCCTTTGTTTTTACTTTGATGTTCCTAAGATGCTTCTTAATTTTGATAGCTCATTGCATTCAGTCTTTCTAAGGGTAATACAATATTCAAGTCCTGCTATCCTGTTTTGCATGGTTCCCCCAGTTCCTGGTGTTCAAAGTGAGAGGTCTGTGGCTGCAAGTGGATAGCAAATTGCTATCTAACTGTTAGTCTGTAAGGGGATATGTGAATAACTTAAATGTGAAAAACCTTTTTTTTTTATCTGAAACATTATACTGTAGGAAATGTGTGTGAGAGAGAGCAGAGGAAAGAATGGACATGAGCAACTGAAAGATGAACGTTTGTCCCCAAATAATCCAGGGGTTAAACCAATCACCAAGTATATGAGAAAGTTTGGTTTAGTTCTGCCCAGTAGCAGAACGAAGTAGAATCTGCAACTTTGACTTGTTATTCTCTTCAACGTGCTAGAGGATATGCTTGAGTGGGGAAGGGTTCTAATTATTTTTGGTCACTGTATATTTTGCATAAATTATAAAATACTTTATTTTTGAGATTTGTGTTCAGGTATGATCTCTGAAGCAGGACTGAGGGTATATTGTGACCTTGGCTGTTGACAGCTTGTTTTGTGCAAAGGAAAAAGCGTCAGCTGTAGAAAATCTTAACTATCCTGTAGCTTAGGCATTAAGGTGGTCATGTGATGATAGTGAGAGAGCTAGTTAGAATCTACTCTCTGCCTCATTCATGTACATTCATGATTTTTTAGCCTTGTAGTTAGGTTACTCTCTCAGGCAAAAGCTGAACTTGTGATGCTCATATCTTGGGTAAGCATTTTAACCCTTAAAGTATTAACTGAAAGAGAGGAAAAAAAGGATACAGGGAAAACCCTCATTATTCCTGTTGCAGTTCTGTGGATACAATCCTCCCCACTTCCCAAAAGCCTCTTGCAGTCAAAAGTATTCAAGCATTTGAACAAATATTTGCAAATAATTTCAAGACTATTAAAAAAATGCAGTTTCCTGAATTCAGTATTCCTTTTAACTTGCTTGATTCTACACAGGAACAACTAACACATTTTCCTCCTGGATGGGCACCTATGGCTTTCCTGAGCACACAAAAGATTGTTATCAAAGAAAATCCTAAAAAATAGCTCTACTGAGAACATAAAAAAAAGTCATTTGCATCTTAGTATGCTAGAGCCAAGAACAGTGCACTATGGCCAGAGATTTCAGGAGGTCTCCAGCACTTCGAGCTGCAGTTTGAAGAAGGGAAACATAAACCAGTCAGGTTAGTGTAAAGATATATGAGAAATACAGGGCTCCAATTCAATACATGTCTCAAGTTCCACGTACTCTGAGACAGTTCTTTCATGTTCAATTCTTCATAGGGAAAATTGTTACTACAAGGTGTTTGTTCAGGAGAATTATGGCATTCTTCTTCCCAAGTTCATTTGTCTTTTCTATGGACAATTATTGAAATTAGCAACTTCTATTAGCTAATTTCTATTTCTATTAGCTAATTTCTATGGAAATTAGCAATTTCTTTGATTTGACCCAATCAAAAATTAGGTTTTTTGAAAGGCTTTATTTTAAAAAACTGACTCTTTTTGTTTCTTTGTTTGTTTGCTTTTTGTTTTTGGCCAGCATCTGAGTCTTGCAGAACTATTACTGTGATTAATATAAGAATACTAGACTTTGGAACCAAAGTTCATGAGGAAGATCTCAAAGTGATACCACTGGAACTAAACCAAACATTGGGATGAAGGTTGTTGTTGAAAATTATACAGTTGCTGCTTGCCAGAAGAACATAATTCATTAGGAGTACCAGAAAATTCCCAGTGTATATGCCTAAAACTTGACTGACAGGGCTTAAAAAAATGATGAAATAAAAAACATCGCTAATGTCACAGATATACAAGGAAGCTACCTTTTTCTACCTACATTTCACATTACTTTTTATGCAAACGAAGTCTGCCTTGGTTGAAGATACAGGTCATGTTATTCACGCTTGTCACTTGCATTAAGCTGTGGAAGCAAAGATTTGGGTTCCCATTAATAATAATTGTTAAGAGGAGTCCCCAGACACAGCCAGTGGAACTGATACTTGACACTATCTCCTCCCTTGGTAACAAAAACCTCCTTGTCCACAGAAAGTTTCCTTTCTTGTGAAAATATAGACTGGATTAATTAGAAAATATGCCCCGTTGAGGCTGTTGACAGCACCAAAAGAGCAAAATCTCTGCCAGTTCACATGAGCCAGAGGGTTCCTGGTCTAGTTGCAGCGAAGTTCTCCTGCAAGAGATGTTTCCTTATCAGCAGATCAGACCTGCATCCAGCTGACTAGGTCTGCCCCAGCCTAGATTCCTACTTCTCAACCATGATCCTGCATGCCTGGATGCAAGCCTGGCTTCCTCCAGAGCAACTCCTCTTCCCTGGGAGTCTGGGCTTGGGATGCGCCTCGGAGTAAGTCACACAAGTCAAGATCCTGCTTGCAGTAAATCAGGAGAAAGACCAGTGGTCCCACTGTCCCCTCAACTTTCTCCCTTTTATTCAAGATGGAAAGAGGTGCAAGACTACATTGTGAGCCACAGCTTACAAGGGTTCCTGCTCAATCCCAGGGTAACCTCACTGGGGGAAACAGGGAAATCTATTTCCCTTTGCTGCATAAATCATGAAGCATATTTAAATAATGTAATTCAGTTGATCACTGAATGGGCCTTTGCTTTAAAAGAAGACTAAAAGAGGAATGGTAAATGAAGTAAGTGTGTCTCTGTCTCTATAGATGCATAAACTACTTTGACTGTAGTAGAAACATAGCCAGAAAGATCAGAATGTAAGCCCGTTCAGTTTAACCAACAAAAACTGTTTCCTCAAAAGACTGTCAGAAAAGGATTCACTGCTATTTAATCTATTAATTTTGTGGGATAAAGCTACATCTGTTGTCCTCAAATTAAATTTATTTACCCATGCATAAGGGAAAAACAGAGAGCCTGAGAGATGCCTTGTGATTTAAAATTCAGTAGATTTTGCTTCTGGTTCCATTAGATTATTTTCTTCTTGAATTTCAAAGACTTTTAAGCAACTGAGTCATGCTACATAGGAAAAATACACAAAACAATCTGACTTTCAGAAGAATGATTGTTGTGGCTGAACCTTGGAAAAAAGCAGTAAGAGGCCAGCTTAAAATACCAGGCGTATCTTTTTGTCAGCTTTATAACACTGAGCTGCATTCAGATGTGACAGTCTACTTTTCTTGGCAGGCTTTTGCATTCAGGTGAGCAAAGTTATTTCAGACTGAAAAATAACAATTCATGTCCTTCAAATAACACATCCCATGTATCTTTACTGTCAAGTAATCTGATTTGTGTATATAAGTTATTACCCTGTCAGTTCGTCAGAAAGGACCCAGTCATATATCCTCTTACTTCAGGGGAAAATCACAACAGCCTTAAGAAAAAACTTGTGCTGAGTACCAAGATGTGGCTGATAACAGAAAAATGGAAGCAGCAGGCAAATGAAAGCAGCACAGTCCCTTCCCTCCCAGTCCAGCCCATCAGTGCTGCAACTTATTTTATCCCAGTGGACTCCTGACATCCTGGGAACTTGGCTATTTTTTCTGGTTCCTTGCCTGTTAATCCCACCTATGGAGTAAGGTATCAGACTGAAACTAGGGACCAGTTAAATTTGTTGCTGATCCTACCACATTTATTCCCAATGGCATGAAAAAAGTCCAGGGCAGTGATAGAAATCTCCCATCTCTGAAATTCAAGGAGCATATCCCACCCTTGTCCCTGTGAAAGCCTAGCTCTGCTGCATGAGAAATAGCACTGGGAAACAATTTTTATATCTGTATATCTCAAAATATATATGGGATGCAATTGATGATAATGACAGAAATTTTTTGACACCTGACTTCTGATAAATATAATCCAGTTCTTGATTCCACTTGCTGTCTTGTATACAAACCCATCAAAACGTGTGGTGGAAATGTACCAAAAAGAAAGACATTGCATCCACTCTATAGGAAAGGTCACAGAAAGTACCAGGGTGGTCTGCTCTTCCTGATTTTCTTGCCTGCCAGAGCAAAGTGAACCCATAATCTTTTAGCTTCAGCTTCCTGTCTGTAGAAGAGGTCTACTTTCTTGCTTTTACAGGAGGCTGGAGAGAATAATCTTTTTAGAAGCAGTCGCATACTATACCAAGAGTAACCACAATAAAGAGACAGACTCCACTGGCAAAATTTCTGGGGGAGCCTAGGGTTCACTTTTAGCTGAATCCTACATTTTACCATGCATTACATATACCTATACAAAATATCTGGCATATCATAGCACTTACAAGAAATAGCAGTCTTTTAAAATAGTCAGTTAATGGACAAACTCTCTGTCCTTAGCAAGGTAAAGTTACGTGGTTTTGTTAAATAGTTTAAAAAAATATTTTTCTTCTTAAAATTCTCCTTAGTAAATCTGTGACTTTATTCTGTCACTTCTAAATAGCTAAAGTCTTTTTTTGAGAAGCAGTCTGAATCCTAGTCTCTCCCAACAGACTAGCACACCCGTGTTCAGCCAGTACTAGCAGGGCTCCTACTCCGTGGGAACAATGACAACACGATAGTCTTGTCATCTGGAATATTCATTTAGCATTCTGTTTTTTTCAAATATTTTATGTTTTGTGTTCATTGTGTTTTTTAACTTAAGTCCTGTAAAATCTGAAGGAAAAAATATGTAGTTAACTTTCATAGATAGGGACTGATGGAGCTGTGATATGGTAGAAAATACCTTGTAGCCCAAAAAGAAAAAAAATTGATCACAGAGCCTATTAAAACATTCTAACTATTCTTTCACAAAATGTTAAGCTGTTTTACATGTTGTAAACATCAGTTTATCAGACTTATAAATAACAGTACAGCCCACTAAAAGTCAGATTATTGCATACCAATCCCAAATGCATTCCATCAAGCAGTACAGTCATTTGGGTAGATAGTTTATTACTAACCTGATTGGATACTCAGGATATTTGTAATGGATTTAAGTTGGTAATAATAAAATATTGCTTACACTAATGGTGCTATCCAGATTAATAGATTTTAAATGGTTAGTGCTATTTTATTGTCTCTTCCTGACTAATGAAGTAGTCTATATATGCACTGTACATTGAATGAGGCAGATGAATAACTTAAACAATATCATTACAGTGGTATCAATATGGAACATCTGAACATTTTTTTCTTTATACATTGAAAGGTAAAGTTAAAGTTTATGAAACAGAAGTGCTCTCAGTGTTTAATGTGTGCAACAGAAACTGTAAATAGCTGACAGAACACTAGGAAATTGGTACTGCTTGAGTGCCTCACCACTCCTCACTCAAACCATCTGTCAGGCACTTCTTCAGGAAAAAAAAAATCTACAATTTTTAGAAATGTTTGTTCTGAAAATGCAAATTAATACTTTTTAATTTATATCAAGTCACATAGATGGATCTGTTTCTTACACCATGTCTGCACAGAGATGTGGTGCCTCTGTAACTACTTCAGAATAAGGTTCTGAAGGCTCAGGCAGCCCATCCAAGATAAGTTTGAAATCTCTGGCTTTGCTGAAAGAGGAGTGGAGTGGCTGAGGACATACAGAATGCAATTTGGCAAGTGTCTTCAGCTTGTGTCTGGCTCACTTGCATATGCTGAAAAAGCGAGTTTTGCCCTCTCCTCTCCTGCTCATGTCCTCCACCCCCCATTGCAAGTGCATTGATGGTGCTGCTGATGGTGCAGCTCACACAAGTACTAATGCCAGGAGAGGAGTGGTGGTGGAGCAACAGGGCTAGGGACATTGGGAAGGGGAAGCTCACATCTCTCAGTGACACCATGGACTTATATCACTTTAAGCAGCTTGTGAAGCTTCACTACAGAGCCCCAGCTCAACAAGCTGCTTGAATATGTGCCTAACTTGAGGCACACAGGATATTGGGAGAAAATATTGAAGCATATGCTTTAATTTTAAACACATTTTTAAGAGCTCCCTGAATTGAGATGATTTTCTTCTCAGTATTTCTTCTCTTCCCTTCCTGTTCAGTGTAACTTTATTTTTTCACTTCCTGACAATATGTACTTCATTTCCCTCTGCACATTGCCAGCTAGCTCTCAACTTGCTGGTTGCACATCTTGTCATTGTCCTAGGCTGCCTCTGTCTTGATGTGTAACACAGGGCCAGGGCATGGTTTTAGCTCTCTGCTTGTTAGCCTGTTTGGTGAACATGTTTCCTGGCAGGGTTTTGGTTTATGCCAAACTGCAGTCTGCCAGATACACCTGGGGAATAGCATGGGCTCAGGGTGGTTCCTCTCAGGAACACTGTTTTGTGAAGGCATTAAAGATGCAAGACATTAAAGATGAGTCCTCAGGGACTTAGAATGGGCCCTGGTTCATTGACTATGATATCTATAGGTTTGTTGTCTTCTGTGTGTACAAGTCTGATGGAAAAGTAATAGGAACCTAATTAAAAAGCCTAAATATCTTTAAATGAGTCTGGATTGAGATTTCTATGCCAGCCTGTTCTGTTATCAGAACATATGGGATGGAGGGAAAATCTCGTTCTGCGCCATTTCTAATTGCTGACCTGTCTGCCTTGCTGAGGCAGAAAAAGGATAAAAAAAAAGCTCATAATAATTGCACTGTAAGTCAACTAGAAGTCCAAGACAGTGTAATTAAAGATCCCAAACTGTAGACAAGTTTAATCAGCTACCTGATTTGTTGGCCCCAACTGTTTCTTTAACTAGAAGATTTTACTCATGATTGCACTGACAACACTTCACTGAAGCCAAACTTGAAACTTTCTGTTTTCATAGGACTTACACATTTGTCAGCCATTCCACAAATGTTCTTCAGTTGTGGTATCTTGAATGGTATAGACTATGAAGGCAATATCTTGTTATATTTAACTAAATGGGTAATGCCTATCAGTCTCCTAAGTCCTGTTGGGATGATAATGGGTGATTAGCATGGAGGACTGGCCAATCTGTCAAGTTGATTTCAGTGATTTTGTTTAATTACAGTTTAAATGAAGATGCCACAGAACTTTTAATTTGCTTTTAGTCCTTTCACCAGTCTGGGGACCTTGAGCCAGGAACACAGATGGCCATGCTGTAAGCCCAGGAGTGAATCTCTTTTTATACATGTTGGTATTCACCAACAGACTGTCCCCAGGCTTCTTGCTCCTTCCTTGACAAAGCACTGTAATTGCACCGGCAATTTCCGTTTTTAGTCTTAGGGTAAATATGCTTCTTAAACATATATTCAAAAAGTAAGAAAACCATGTACATGTGTACTAATAGTCATTGGAAATTGGGAAGTGTTTTATCCTTTTTTTATGAGGTTTGAGACAAGTTCTGCTTATTCTCCTAGAGATGTGCAAGAAATGTCACTGTCTATGAGTAAGGATGGAGGACACAGCATTGTAAAGTCTAGAACACTTAAACATTTATTTAACTTTAAGCCCAAGAGAACGTCACTGAAATCACTAGGTTTATTCCTGCCTTTAACAGTAAGTATGGCTTTACATACCAGCTTGACTTCAGACTTGACTGTACTATACTGACTGTGCAATTTTACCCAGCTCCCATTGATCAGGATCAATGTGCAGCCCATAGTGGGTCTTAAGTGATATTAAATATTCCATTAGAGAAACATTGTTTCCATTACAGTTTACAATTGTAACATTAGAAGACATTAAAATATGTAGCTCTATAACATACTTTTTTTCATATATGTAGCAGATGGCTACTTACTGGCAACTGGTCATGTATTAATTTTTCAGAAACCTGTTTCCTGAATATGATTAATGACTCATATCCCCTTCATATCTCTTCATTACAGATGAATGGTATATCGATTCTCAAATGCAAAGCATATGCTAAACAACTAATTGGACTGCCAGTGGCTGAAAAATGTTATAAGTTCAAAAACTCAGATAATACAAACTTTGCTGTGTGGCTATTTCACATTTGTAAACTCATGGTATTCAGAAAATAGAGTTTATATTGATATTTTAGCTATTAGAACTGGTTACATCATGTACAATCAGTATTCTCTTGGAGATCTTTTAAAGCATTTCTGTTTTTAAAGCAGAAAATATAACATGCTTTGAAATGTCTCTTCTATTCTGAAGAAGAAAAACAGTTCAAGGATGAACTGAAATTTTCATTGAATGCTTCTCCATATAATCTTTGAAACTGAAAATAATTAAACAACTCCAAAAAAAGTCACACAAAATAGAGGCCAATTGTGACTAAAAAAAATCCCACCATAAACTGGTAGGAAGATAAGAGCTGCCACTGCTGCAGCCAGATGAAAACTCCATGTAATTCGTTGTCCTCAAAGTTTGGCCAGTTACATTGCTTAAGGAAAGAATTACTTTCCTTTGTCTCCTATACTTTTTCCATGATACACCCACTCCTGCCAGCTGTTGAGTGGTTTAGGGGCTGAGCTCATAGCGTCTGCATGCAAATGGGCTGTTGTTTTAATTGCTAGTAATGGACTATCTCACAGCTAATGAGAGGTGAATCTTGTTTTCAAGACATTCATACTTTGGCACCCCCCAATGTTCTTCTGCCCAAAGTCTACGCTTTAACTGTGCTCTGTCAGGAAGTGGTTCTTTTTGCCTGTTTTAAATCTACTAAACTTGGTCATTTGCTTGAAGGGAGTGGGGCATGGCACCCTATTACTTTTCAGATTTTGAGAATATCAAAGTGAGTGTTCACTTCTGTCTCACCCTCTCATCACGATTAATACTTTAATAGATACTACTAAAGCGATGTCTACCTTTTGTAATCCACAAAACCTGTCCTGTGCCTGAGAGCCGTGGCAGCCTTGAAGGGTGAAGGGCAGGGAGCTTGAGTTGGAGTTTGCAGACAGGAGAAACCCTCTGTCCAAGGGCTGCCACCATGGCAGCCACTGTTGGCTTACACCCTGCCCGCTCCAGGATTTAGGCAGCTGAGCAGTCCCATTGGGAGCACAGTGGACAGAAAATGACAGAAGAGTTTTTGTTATGTGCCACCCTAGATCTATACATCTCTAAAACCTTTTTATCCCTTTAGTTTCTGAATTACTTCCAGTAGTGGCTCTCTCATGGACACCACTGAACACTGGGTTGATAGTTTTGCACGACTGTCCACAATGACTTCCAAAACGTTTTTTTGCTTGGTGATAGCTAGTATAGACTCCATGGCTATGATGGTGAGTTTAGAGTTAGATTTCTGCCTGTTTTATGCTTGCTGACAATGAATTTTATTTCCCTTCTATGTCCTACACATGTGAAACCTTGAATGGTACAGTTTCAGGTATTACAGAGATTTTAATATACTTTATGACAGGTTGGTTAAGACTGTGACAAAACTGGTAGAAACACTTCAAACTTTTATTATACACATTTTCAAACTATAAATCCATTAAGATGTTTATTCTAAATCACATTATTTTATTTCTTTACATTCCAGCAGGAGTTTTCATGAAATTATTAAAGGAGAATTTTTGAGAACAATATTTCTTAGGAAAAACTAAGTCCGACACAAAAATGTGATAAGCTTTAAAGACATATATTGTCTGTTAATTTCAGTGAATCACAATTTTAGACGTTTTGATCATCTACTGTAATGTACATAACAGAATTTAAATCACTGACTCCAAAGTGAAAGGCTCTGATAAGCCTCAAAGATAAAAGTTTTTCAGTTAAGCAGTTCCATGGATATTAATAAAAGCAATTGGTCTTAAAATATTTATTTATGATCCACTATTACAACAGTCGAAACAACATTGACATCTGTTTCAACTTTTTTGGTAGCCAAAACGATGTATTACTGTGCATGAATAACTTAGTGGCATGAGAGACAGGTAACCAAAGAACTCTCTAGGTGTGTCAAACAAGTTATGACAACAACTGTGTAAAGTTTCCTTTGAGCTTGTTCAACTGAATGATTAACTGAACAAAGCGCACCATCAGAGGCAACTACTACCTGGCAGTAAAGTTGTTCACTCATTTGTTAAAAATGCCTAACTAATACCTAAACTGCAAATACCGTGTATGGCAGTATTGCAAACACATCCATGTGTTTTACTGATAATCCTCAAATCTAATTTTTCGTACAGTTATGGAGATAATTCTTGATATTTATTTCATGTCTGGCAAAAAGTAGCAATGTAGGGGTAACACATACTTGCTTTCAGACAGAATTATCAGATTATGCTTTTTACACATGAATTAGATGAAACCAGCCTGGATTACATTCGCTCATGTCCATATTCATGACCTTCCAGTTGCTGAGTTTACAAACTTTCCTAAACCAAAGACTAATTTCTAATTCAAATCAGTAGTGTGATGGCCTGAGAAGTTCAGAAATGGGGAAGAATTTAAGATTAAGTCCAAGACATATAGATAGTGGCCGTGGCCCTTCAGTAGGTGGCACACTTCCCTCTCAATCAATTGTGAAGGAAGGTATTTGCAGAACATTTGGGGCTCTTGCCTGTGGGAAGATTCCAGAGATGCAAAACCAGGAGGGCAACCAATGTGGTTAGGAAGGTTCCCATGACATGTACCAGAAGAATAAAGGAGATAGGATGATATGATCAAGTTCTAGGTAGCTGCAACTTAGTTACTGCCATTTTTCTTATCCAAAGAGCCCCCTGCCATTTTGAGATGTCAATCTTTTTTTACTCTGTTTTCAAGTTGTCACTACTCACTACTAAGAGTGGTCTGCCCCTCTGTTCTCTCTAGGCCATATATGAAATTCTCTATGCATGAAGCACTAGAGGTTTCTTTGAATTGGAAGATGACGCAAAATTTAAAGTTGCCTATTTGAGAAGAGTGCTAAATGAAAGGCTACCAGGTCAAATGGGAATATAAATAGGTAAGCTTTTAGGAAATTAAGTCGATTAATTGTTCAGGTTATATATAACTCTGAAGTTGCTAAATCATGCCATGCCTTTGGCAGGCTCTTACTTAAGTTGTTCCTAGAAAAAATGGGGCAAGGTGGGGGGGAGAACCAAGTACAGTATACAAAATACATAGGAGCTAATGCTTTTTATTTGAAGAGAAATAAGCCGAGCCTGGTAACATGTCCCACTTGTAACAAGGCAAATATTCTTTCCAAGTGCTTAAGAGTGTTTCAAAAACTTAATTGGGTTGTGATATCAAAAAAGATGATTAAAGAGAATCTGGCTATAGCACTTACAGGGTTTATTTATCTCACATAAGAAGTGCAGATAATCCCTTGACTGAGTTGCTGGTTGGCATTGTAGATTTTCCTATTCGGCTAGCTAATTATCTGTGGAAAAAATGGAAATGAGTAAAAATAATCAAATTTTATTTAAAAATATTTTCCCAGGATTCATGGGCTTTAAAAAATGTTCCCATGAAAAGGCATAATTTCAGAAAATTCTGCCTTTTTCATTTTCCTGCCCCTTTCAAGGCCAAGTGATGACATGTTATTATCAAGCTGTTGATGCACACAGCATGTTAGTTCTGCATCTGGAAATACTTTATGTGGAGAAAATAACTTTCTTCTTTCTTTTTTTTCTTTTTTCTTTTTTGAAGAAAAGCTCAATATAGTAGAAAAATATTTTTCCTTCAGGAAATACAGCCATTTGTTCATTACCAGGCAAATAGTACTCCCCTTTCTTTGGGCCCTCTGCCAGAGTTATTTACACACAGGATTTGCTCAAGTTAACCACCTTGGCTCCTTACTCCTTCACACCATTTGATATTGTATGAGCTTGAAGCTGTTGTGGATAAAGAAGTGCTTCACTGTGACTCCTTTGTGTTGTGCGGAGGAGTCACGGGCACACTCCCCTATGAGGAAAGATTACCCTTGTTTACGTAGGAGAGTAGACAAACAAGACAGAGCAGCCTGGATTCAAGGAACACATAGGAAGAGGTGTTGAGAGGGTGAACTGGCAATGTCTTTTTTCTCATATGATAAGATGGCACTTGAGCAAAATGAAAGCAATGTGTACAAATGGGAAAGCGGAATGCTGTGGCTGAAAATATGTTTTATGGTATCAAATGATTAAATGATATGTGAAACTCATAGCTGCTAGTTATCTCTGAGAAGAAGAGCTTGAGATGGTCAGTAGAAGGTAGGTATCTCTCAAAATAAAATCAGTTACCTGAATTAATACTGCTCTTCAAGTGGATTTCGTGATGCATTTGACATCCAAAATAAAGCAGGAGACAAATGCAGCCCTTTCAGGACTCTAGCCAACTATTTTGATCCATGTTGGTTTCCCTTCTCACGCTCCTTCCCAGCCCCAGAGCCACTGGGTCTGCCCCCTCAGGCTCTCCATGAGTCCCTGAGGAAGGGCTGGTGGCCCGGACCCTCACCTTCGCTGGCCGTTCATCACCCAGCTCAGGGCCATTCTCTCACTGATGAGAGGAGAAAGAGCAGGTCTTCCAAAGAGGAGGACAGTGCTCTTCCAGCATTGGAAAGCCAGCCCCGAGTATCTTGCAGTTTTACCAGTAAGCACAAAGAGCACTGGATGTAACGAGGGAGTTAGAAAAGGCAGTAGTGGGGGCAGAAAGGGCAAAGGCAGCGAGAGACATTACAGTCCAGGCAATCGGAAAAGTGACAGAAGGAACATGGGAAGGAGCTCCTACGTAAATAAGCACAATGCGTTTTAAGCAACACTGATAGCAAACTATTAGTATTTGTTTATTTATGAAGAAAGCCATTCCCAAACAGTTTCCCATAGATTTTCTCACTTACTCAAACCTTAAGAAAGAGGATCTAAACAGCGAAACAACACCACTGATTTTGTTATGTGCTCCTACCCTCTGAGACTTTAAGAAAATTGGATACATTTGGTCCATTTTGCTTTATGCTGCTCTCACTGAAATCAATAGATAGTATCAATGCCTTATATAAAGAAATTGTCTCTTGCTGCAGCTCTATCTGTAACAAGTTTGTGAAGAATAGTAAAGAGCTTATGGGTACAGGTTTGGGGACAAAGTAATTTTTTCCCACGAAAGAAAGGATGAATTGCTTTAAAATTCGTAGTTATTTTAGGAATGGTTATTTAACATTTCAATTCAACTGCTCTATTGTAGAAAAATTATATAATGCCTTCTATTATCTACTTTGGGAGCAGCACAGTTTACAAAACCGATGGATTCTGTATGTTCTGAGATCAAACCAAGTTTTCAGATTAATTTATAGTGCTTAATAATCTGTGAACATGATTGCTGAATATTATCATTCTGTACTGTGTTTGCTGTGAGCAGCAGCTGTGATGGCCGAGGTGCTTTCCAAGCAGCAAGAATGACTTTTTTTCTGATGAATCTGCAAAATCTGTATTTAAATAACAGCTGTAAATCTCACATCTGAGAACTCCCTTAGTTCTCTTCCTAATATGTTGGAGTGATAGTTTTATTAAATGCTGGATGTAAATGTTAAAAAAAAATAAATCTAGAGGGAAATGGTAGGATGGTATGATGCACGGATATCATTATTAAGTTATGTCGTTGCCACGAGTAGGCGAGAGAAAGTGATTCAGATGTCTACTGCTTCTCTGTGGAGTCACTGGCAGGAGTTTGGGAGGAAAACTACCCAGGCGTCCCAGCTGCAGTCCCTCTGAGGGACAGTGCTCCTGCCTCATGCTCCCTGTGGGAGGGGAAAGAGGCGCGGTCAGGGATGAAGGTCAGTTTACTCAGTTACACCCATTCCCCTACAACTGTGCACAAAGGGGGAGTGGGCTGACAGAACCACGCAAAGACTTTCCTGCCTCTTTGGCTGGTAGCATCTACTCCAAGCGAAGGACCCTTGCAGCTGCAAGTTGTGCAGCTTTTCAAAACTTGCTCTGGGGCTTGAGTTAAACCAATTTTGTAGAACAGTCAGGGTTTCTGAGCACACATGTAGCTTCATTCTTTTCCCTGGACACACCAAAGTGCCGAAGAATTGTAGCTCTGGCATATCCCTTGTAGAGCCACAATGAAGGAAATGGCTGTGTCTCAGATGCTGCGATACTAAGAATGTGGAAAAGGACACACAGTATAACTTCTTGAGATAACCAACATAATTGGAAAAAGAGTCTTGTTTTGAAAAGCCTTATGGAGAAACATTTTTTTACTTTGCTTTGAGAATGACTATCAATAAACTTATTTTGAACACTGAACCTTGTTGTGGTACCTTCTGTGGGCTGGTCTCTGTGACAATAAGAATGAACTTCTGAAGTCTTGCAAGAGGGAGGAGAGAAGCTGAGAATGCTGGGAATGCAGCAAGAAGTCAAAGGTGCTGGTCAGGAGTCTGCAGCCTCCCAGAGGGGAAGATACTGGCAGCCATCATTTTGGGGCAGAGGTAAATGCAGCTGTTGTGGAAAGCAACAGGATGGGAAAACCTCAATCTAAAACAAATCCTAAGCACTCCCATCTCCCATTGACTTATTCTGACATGACATCAAATAAAGAGCACAAGCCCAAAGTCAGTATGTTTGCTCAGACAGAATAATTTCAGCCAAACAATACTCAGTGTCAGGAATGACAGTATCACATATCATACTGAAATCAGGAACACAGACATGCTCACAGACTCAAAAAGGAGCAAGCAACTCTTTGTTCAGTCCTCTTAGTATTACACATTCTTGCAGGAGCAAGCCTTCTATGTAGCAGAAGTCATAATTTATCATAAAATTATGATCAGATGAGATACTTATGCCTCTATCACTTGAGGACTGCAGGACTCTCCTGGACTGAGCACAATGAAGCACTGTGAGCCTGACTCAGAGGCCACCAAAGTCAGCAAGGTACCAAGGATCACAGTAGGATGACAGGATTTTTATTAATAGATTCTATGTCTCTGTATTGCCAACTCTGAGCACTGAATTGTTATTAGTCCCTAAAAGCTGTAGCTTCATAATTATGAAATTATGATTTTATTTGCCCTGGCATCTGTCATAAGATCCAGTGCTTTCAGGATTTATGTGTAAACTTATTCCTTTTAATTCACGAGGCTGATTTTTTTCTTAACGTCAGTAAAAGGAATAATCTCAGGTGCCAGTATGACTTCCAGTGTCACAGTGACAGCGCTGCGAGTTGGCATCCCTTCGAATCAACTTACGGTAGCCTGCTAGTGCGGCTGTACGGCTTCCTGAAAAGAAAATTATTTTGCTCTGAAAATTAAGTGAAGATCTGCTATCAAAAACCCAATGGGCGCCGGTGCCATGGCAAAGCCAAACCAGTTGAGGCCAGGGAAGGGACCCCCGCGCTGCCGGAGCGGCCGGGAGAGGGAACCAGCCGGTTGGGCTTCACCCTCCGAGCAGCCGTGGCAAATCTCAGGAATACAAACTCTGTTCCCTGTAACCGCGCCCACGTTTAACTAACTCAAAGCTGGTGTCAGCGGCAGGACCTATTGCGTGTGTCGGTGCGGGACCTGAGTCGGGTCCTGCTTGAGCGACAGCTCCGACCACCGGTGGTGGGTTCCCGACCACCGGTGGTGGGTTCCCGACCACCGGTGGTGGGTTCCCGACCACCGGTGGTGGGTTCCCGACCACCGCGGGAGGGCGGTGGGATGCTCCCAGGAAGCGCGAGCACCGCCTCGCCTCGGCCCGCCAGGAGGGTATTTCCCCTGCAGCGCCTCTGTCCCGGGGTGCGGGGGGAGGCACCGGGGCTGGCGGCTGCTGTGGGAGAGCGCCACCGGCCCCGGCCCGGCCGAGCCCCGCCCGCCGCTGCCGGGCGGTACGGGCCCGGCCCCCATTGGCCGTGAGCGGCCCTGGGAGCGGCGGCGGGGGACGCGGGAGCCCCGTTACCCGGCGCGGGGCCGCGGCCGCCCTTCGCCCCCGCCCGCCTTCCCGGCGGCGCGGTCACTCCCGGGGAAGGCGCTGCGCTCCCTATGCTCGGCTCCGCTCGGCTCGGCCGCGGCGCCGGCGGCGAGCGCGTGTTGCAATACATGCGTGTGTCTGCGGCACAGCCCGGGGCGGCGGGAGGGCTCCCTGCCCTCCGGGGCGGCTGCGAGCCCCGCCGGGCCCGTCCGCTGCGCGCCCCCTGCTCCGGGGCCATGTGCTAAGGGGTGAGCGAGGGTCGGAGTGGTCCCCGCCCGCGGGAGACCCCGGTTCAGCTGTACAGCCGGGGCCGGCGGCGGGCACGGGGAGCCCCGGCGGTGTATTGTTCTCCCTGACAGATAACGTGATCCTGGCCAGGCGAGAGCGAGGGGGCGGAGGGGCCGGGGGAGGGAGCAAAAGGAAGCGGAGGGAGGGGAGGGGGCAGGAGGATCCCGCGTCCTCGGAGGAAATTCTCAGGCCGGGAGGACGCGCGGCTTGCGCACGGCAAGCCGGGACTGGCTCTCCTGGGAGTTCCCTCGGCTGGGAGGGGGAGGGGGAGGGAAGCGGCGATCTCCGCCGGCGGGGGGAGGCCGCGGCTTCGCCCTCCGAGGCCCTGCCTCCTGCCTCCGTGCCCTGCCCGGGCGCGCGGTGCTCCCGGCCCCTCTCTGCCCCGGGCACGGGCACAGGGGCGGGCAGCGCCCACCACCCGCTCCGGGATCGCTCCCCGCCGGCGCGCGGGGGGACCCGGTGACGTCACGGGAGGCGCGCTCCCCGCGCTCGCTCCGCGCTCGCCGCCCTGTAACTTCTGTTCTGGGAAGTGGTGCCAGGAATAGCCCAGCGGAGCCGCCTGCAGCGCGGAGCGCTCCCTCCCGCCGCGGCCAGGGCGGGCTGCGGCTCCCGGGCCTCCGCCTCTTCCCCGTGCAACACCAGCCCCTCCGCCACTGTCAAGAGAGATGGTGATGAGCCTTTCCAAAAAGAGGGAGAGGAATGACCTGCCTTAAGATAAACGCGTGAAGCGGGCGCCCCTTGGCCGTTGGAATATTTCTTGTCTGTCTTTATATATAAAGAAGCACCGCGAGCCGCCTCACTCCGGGCGAGCCCTCAGCAAAGGAGCAACACGAGTGCCCGGCGGGATCAGCAGCAGCAGCAACAACAACAACAAGGGCACCGGGAGGGCTTCCCTCCTTCCTCCTCGGTGACTTCCCAGGTGAGCAGCAGCGGCTGCTGCGGGCACCTCCTCCTCCCTGCCCGCCGGTTGTCCCCTGTCACCGGCACCAGCTGACAGCCGGTGTGGTTGCGGGGCGGCTGCCGGCGGCGGGGGGCACGCCGGCGGCTGTCTGTCTCGGGTGCGGGGCGCCGCGGGGCTGGGGGTCGGGCCGTGGCAGAGAGTGCGCTTAGCTTAGCTGACAGCCGCGGGGTCTGTGGCCGGCGCTCTGAGCGCCGCCCTGGACGCCCGGGGCCGCGGGGGTAAATGGAGGGCAAGGCGGCGGGGGAAGCCGGTGAGTCTGTAAAACCGCCGGACCGGTAAGTCACCTCTGTGGTGGCGGCTCTGGGCGCTGGCAGGCACCGGCACCGTCCCCGGGGCACCACGGCCGGCGGCCCTTCCCGCTGATCCGGCGCAGGAGGGGGACGCAGCGGGGACAGGCCTTTGTCGGTGACACGCCGTTAGGAAATGTGGGGAATACCCGGCTTGTAAGTGTATGCAGATGAGGAGCAGGCTGCCTTGCGTAATCCCCTCCTGCGGCGGGGAATGGGCATGGTCACCGCCGGGGAGAGGCGCCCGCGGGGGGGCCGCCCCGGCGGGGCTCTCTCCGCGGCCTCTGGCGCCCCGGGAGCGGGAGGCGGGGGGGCTCCATGCGGGGGGGGCCGCCCGGGGCCACCCGGCACGGCGGTGGCGGGCAGGGCGCCGGAGGGAGCGGAGGGAGGGGGTCTGGCTCTGGCTGCCAGCGCGTCCCCGCGGGGGGCGCCGGACACGGGGGGCGTGCGTGTGTGTGGGGAGCCCCGGCACCGCGCCGGGGGTGCGTGTGTGTGAGTGCGTGTGCGCGCTGCGCCGCGGTGACTGTTCCCTGAAGTGGGTGGGACGTTGGCCCGTTCCGGGAATGTTCCATGACGTGTAAACGCCACAGGAAGGGGGTTAACGAGGGGCTTGGCCGGGGCCACCGCCGGGTCCCTCCCTCCCTCTGTCCCCCCGCCCGGCGGCGGGGCTGCCGCGGGGGCCGGCGGGGGCACGATCCCTTATGTAATGCGGGGTACGTGTGCGGCCGGCCGGGATTATGTAAGCGGCACGTCCGCGCCTGTCGCATAGGATATCGCATAGGATACACCGCCGCACGCCGGCTCCGCGCCGGGAGGCGGGCAGGGGCGAAGGGCTACCCCGCCGCGGCCCCGCCGTGTCCCCGCCGTCGGGGTCAAGCGGCGCGGGGGAGGGCGGGGGGAAAGCCCCGGGTTATCCCGGGTGATGCCCCGTAGCCCGCTCCGACCTTCCTGTCGGGGGCTGGCTTGCGGCACGGCCTTCCCCCGCGTGAGGGAGCGGCGGGGAAGGAGCGTAATGATGTCTGTGCTCCAGGTGGTGGGTGCCCCGAGGAGCTCCGGCCCGCGGGTGGGGAAGCCGGCGGGAGGCCCCGCGGGTCCTGGCCGGCCGCTGGCCAGCACGCCTTGTCTCCGTGGGCAGGCGGCCGAGGCTCGCCCCGGCACAACGATAAAACTCATCAGAGTTTAATTTCCCGGAAAAGGGTTCTGTTTTTCTTATTAGTTGGCACTAATGGTCAAACTTTTTTTTTTCAGGTGTTTTTGGTTTGGTTTTTTTTGTTTTTGTTTTTTTTTACGTGGTAGATGCAGAAATGAAACTTCTACTCAAACATTAAAGAGTTGGAGGTTTTTTAGACAGTAATTCTTAAATACCTTTTTAAATTAAACCAATAGAAATACTAATGAGTTTCAGCAGAAATATTTAGCTAAATATTTTTCCTTCTCTCATTTTAAAATGAAGCCAACTTTAATATAAAACCTCTCTGGTTTTGTACATTATTAAATAATAGAGGGAGCATAAAGCATTTTATGCTTACTTATTCAAGGGTGTTACAGTTTTTTTTCCTTCTAATGAGTTTATAGTAAGAATTATTACAAAAGAAGTAAATGAAATGGTCAGGGTGGCAAAAGAGAAGCATTGCTGTGTAGGTCTGTGCTTCTCTGCTCCCCGGAGCTGCGAGTGCAGGCGTGTGTTCATGCAGCTCCCAGCTCAAGGGAGCTTCGGTCATCATCATCAGGAGTTCTGGGGACACCGGGTAATTATAGTAATTACTAAATTAAAAGAACTACTGGTCTAACGAGGTACAAATTCAGCGGGCCCAGTTTTAAATTCTGTTGCTGTGGATTACCACTGACTGCCAGAGGAATGTGATCCTCAGGTTATCAGGATGTGGTGCAGAATCCTCAATATTTTGATAGTGAAAATGATATGCAGACATGCTAAAAAAGTGCATCTGTTCTTTAAAGATAGGAGAGTCTCTGCCTCTTAGGTTTGCACCATGTGGACATATTTAGATAGATGCAGTGTATCCTGGGGGTAATATATATTTACAGTTAGATATTAAATCTTTCCGTATCCTTCCAGTCAGGAGATACTTCTGAAACTTCAGGTATGGATTATCTGAAACTTTCTTCATTTGTTTTTTTTTGCTTTGTCTCATGTTTTGAAAAAAATTAGTATTGTAGAATAGGCTGAGAGGGTTTTTCCATGTGAGTTTTATGAAGTTTCTACTGTCGTCTGTAAATGCATTTAAGATTACTGTGGTTTTCAGCTGTGCAAAGGCAGCAGTGGTATGATACGAAGTCAGTGTGTCATTAATTTTTTTGATTGAATAATCCACATTTTTAATGTTTTATAGTCTCTCATGTTGATATTATTTTCCAATGGCTATTGGGCATAGCGGTTACATACGTCCTGGCTGAGGTGACAGGTTAAAACCTCACTGCTATGGATTAGAATAAAATTGAGCAGCGCTTGCCCCAAAGCACAAATGTAGAGGACTCTTAATTGTGTATCTAAGTGCAATTGTGTGGCAACAGTGCAGAATGCTTCTTTATAAAGGCAGATTTTTAGATTCTCAAGTGACTAGATTGCCTCATATGTGAGGTCTGTTTACAAACCTTCTTGTTACTATGAAGACAAAACAGAGAGCCATATGCATTCATGTGGTCCTTGCTGAATAATGGTACATGTGTCTACTTGAGTGTTTGGCAGTATATCGTGTTTAGTTTATGTGGTGGCACCCTACAAGGCTATTCTTTTTTGACTTTTAACTATTTCTAATACTATTGGCTCTACTCAGTTGTGTGAGCAAACTTATGGCACTGGCCTGTGTGTTTGTAACTAAGCAGGACATGTAACATTTTTAAAGCGGGACGTTTATTGTTGAGCATTTTGCCGAACTTCTTTTTTTATTCGTTTATTTAGATGCTTGTTTTTAAAAGAATTAAGGTGAATTGGATTTAAGCAGAAGTGAAAGTAGTGAGTACAGTTTTGCATGTCCCTCTGCTCATCATTTTTGGGTCCAAAGCAGGAGCAGTTACTGTTACTGCTTTTGTAATTTAACCATATTAGGTAGTGGGAATACAGGAGCTGTGTGCCTGGCAGAAGTGGTTTACTTAGTGAAATACTGCCATATTTACACATCAAAGAGAAGAATGGTTGCTATTTGAGAGTATTACTGTAGAGTATACCAGTCATAGTAATGTATAAGTCACAGTAATGTGATCTGGATTATGAAATATGGCACGCCATCTTTCACATTTGAATATGGTGGGCTTTGTAAGAGGCAGTGTGAGTTATATTGATAGGTATCTATCCAGCTCTGTAAGCAGAGCTTATCAAGTACTACTTCCATGTAGTTCTTGCTTGATTCTGCCTAAGAATGGCAGGTAAACTGCAAGAGCTGAGTACTAACTTTCTCTGTCTTAGGTCCCAGGATAAATCATGCCCATCAAAAGTTGGTTCATCATGTCAATGGCCTTCATGCAGGATAAGGAGAAAGTATTTTATCCATTTTACCTCAGATATTGAGAAGACCTGAATCTGTCAGTGGGTGGCTTTAAATTATTGGTCCTTTGAGCAGGAGGAATACATAATTAGTATTAGTCTGATGGGTTAAAGACTTCAGGAAGAGTTAATTGCTAATACTTTTGAGAGTTGAACAGGAGTGTTGAGTGCAGAGGCTGCATACCTTTGTTGTTTGAAAAAGGTCTGATAAGTTATGAGGAAACCTTTTTTTTTTTTTTAGAGGCAGCTTATTTTTTCTTAAGATTTCTTAAACAGCATCTCTGAAGTAGTATGTTGCAGAGTAAATATTTTTTTAAGTTATTTGCATTTCTCCTGTAGCTTAACCATTTGTTTGTTGTTGTTTTTTGGGGGGTTTTTTTCCTCTTCTATAAAAGGAACCATCTAGCAGTTCCTAAAGAAGTGAAGAAACAGCAAAAGGAAGCATAAGCTGGATGGAAAATGGAGAATAGTATTTTTCATGTGTTTCAATCAATAATTTTGGATGCTTAATTTAAATAAAGTAACACAGAATTATCGCAGAAGAATGAAAGTTTCAAGCTGGCTGTGCCATTTTGATAGGAAATAGCAGCTTTGTACAGTTTTGTTTCTCTTTTGGATGCTTAAACAACTTTTATAAGACTTTGCAACAACTGCCCTATTTCAGCAGGAAATATTAAAAAGCAGTTCATCAGGGCCATATTCTTCATTCTCAAGTGAAATTTGGACTTGTGAAAGTGCTGGTCTGACAGCCTGAGAGAAGAAATACATTGCAAATAGAAGTGCTAGAAGTTTTTTCGTGACAGCCAATTAGCAAGCCCCTATTTGAACCTTAATAAATAATAGTGTAAACATATCCTTTTTTTTTTTTTTAGCTGAAATAGCAAGTGGCAGACACCATGTACTTCTTATTTTAGCATTCTGAACCTTTGCCCTAACTACTCATTTGTAGTAAGTTGTCCCCAGTAAGATTAGTCCCTGAGAAATCTCTCTGGCAAAGCTATGAGCATGGAAAAGGTGTGAGAGGATATGGGTAGGGGAAACAATCTGATACAGTGTTTCCAAATCACCAGTGTGGAATAATCAGAAGAGGTACAAGTACCATATGAAATTTTGTCTGTCAAGTTAACTCTCTTGCCTTGTTTTACTCTCTTGTGATTGATTTCTTGCCATCATTGAGACAGTCTAAACATGAGAGTTTCTTCTTGCTCTGAGGAAGTATTGTGGATTCTGTGTGCTTATTTTCATTTGTCTTTCAGGCACATTTTGTACATCTGCAAAATACTCATTCTGTTCTCTGTATGCCAGGCAATAGCAGCAGAGCATGCACCACACTGGTTTTGGTTGTAATTTTGCTTATGTTTCTGTATTTCCTTGTTCTTCCCTGTTCTTCCCTCGATGTGTCTCTTTTACTGTTTTTTTGAACCTGAATATTGCCTTTTACTTGAATAAACAAAAACCTGTGCATGCTTTTTTTCCCTCCACTTTCTGTCAGCGGGGGTCTCAGGGCATACCTACCCAAAAATGTACCACTTAGATAGTAGCTTTTTTAAAGTAATACAGTGCAAAAATGTGGATTTAATTATCTGATGTAAATTCCCCTGGTACATGGTTGTGCTGATGCGACTAGTTTGTACAGTGATAATATCCTTTTTTCTGTGTTTGTTTATGCACATTCTATCTCCGTCAGTGTAGACTTGGACTCAACAGAAAAGTTCTCTTTAAAAATGACATAGAAACCACAAGTAATATAATAATGTAACAATGTAGTAGGTAATGAGTTTATGGCCACTTCATGCACACAGGGGCCATATGTTGCACCTCAATTTCTGTTTAACAGAAAATTATTTTATTGGTTTTTTTCTTGTAATTGACAGTTCTGCCCTAATATGCAACTCATATACAAAAAATTTGATCCTGCAAAAAAATAATTGTAAAGAATACATCTGTTCTTAAAGATTTTAGTTCACTTCATTGCAATGTAAGTAGGTTGTAATAAAACTCCTGCAGATCTGGCTTAAATCTCTGATTTATGCAAGCTGCAAAAGGGGGGAGAAAAAGGATGTACAGTATTTTTCGAAAGGCATGCCTTAATTGCTGTTGTGTCATACAAGAGGAATTCAAGGTTTGATTGCTACAAAAAGTTTCTTTTTTAGATAGTAGTTTATCGGAAATTCCATAAAAAGAAAAGCAGTTATAAAATTTGCATGTATAGTTCAGTTTAATAGAAAAGTAAAAACTAGAGGAGCTGAAGGGAATTGAAATTACAGTGTCAGGTGACATTTGGTAATGCAATAAAATAGAGTTTGACCCTATTCATAAGAAAATAATCCTGAAAAAATTAAAGGAGAAAACCCCCAGATTATTTTCTGTAATTTATAATGAAGTTTAGACTTTTGAGGCTACAGAGGTTAGTATCGTTGCTGGGCTGACTGGCCTAACTTAGTCCTCCCAACCTCCCCACACCCAAATGTGCCTGGAATTTTCCTCTGCTGGGCTTGGTGGTTGAGTGTCGGAGCTTGGGTGCACTCCTTATCAAGTGATTTATGAATATGGAGTAATACTGGATGTTTTCTAGAAAGAAATGTAAGAAGCTGAAAGAAAAGTCCGATTGCACAGTGTAGGATGTGACATAATATCACAGAATTTTGTTGAAATAATATTATTTAGTGAGCAGTTTTTCCATAGAGTAATATCTGTGCTTTGGCAGAAAGGAACTTTATGTTTAAAAAACATCTAATGGCACAGAATCAGTATTTTCAAAATTAGTGTTATTAGACAGTGGGGTTGTCTTGCATATTGTTGTTTTGTTGTTGTTGTTGTTTGTTTAAATAAGATAAATGGCCTAATCTCTGAATGCATTTTGTGTTTGTGGTTTGTATTAAAAGAAAACATGTAGTGTGTCAAGAAAGAATAGTATGAAATAATGACCGAGGTTACCCTTCCTTGACAACAAAACGTGACACTATTTAGTTAGAGCAAAAACTATTTAGTTTATACCAAAGTCAGTATTCAACAGAGACTAAGTTGCTGGCATCTATTAACAGTCTTCACAGGTCAGTATAGTTCATTTTGAGTGTAGTCTGCTTACAAAAGTTCTAAAAGTATGTGGAGTTTTATGTTCCTTGTCTTTCAAAGACAGCTAAAATAAATAGTTCAGTTAGCTGAAAAGTAATATCTTTATTTGCTCTAACTTACCAATATTTGTGAGGTCTGAATGTGATTTTCTTTCTTTCTGCAAAAGCATTAGCAATGAAAATGAGATGCTCTAGAGAGTAATGCAGGCCCGCAGTTAAGTGACATCTGTGCATGCTGACAGTGTTCAACTGAGTCCTCTGTGACACCTGTGAAACACTGATTCATCTTGAGAGATGAATTGTTAATGTTTTAGAAAAGAAAATCAAGTAAAATTCATGATTTTTTGTAACAATAGAGATGGACTAATTTTGACTTTCTCCCCTTTAAAATCAGTTATGTTTATGAACACAATTTCTGTAGCTGCTTATGAAAAGTCTTTTAAACTGCGTTTGTCTGAGATAAAATAGTTCTTTAGTGTAAAAGGTATTTATCTTTGGCAGGACATTCATGGACTCCTGCAACCAAATTCCCTAACCTGTTTAAGACAATAAAAGTTTCTACAGTTTAGTAAAAATGGGATTAAACTATGAACTACGAGACCATAAAGTTGGACAACTTGACGCTGTGTGATATGATAGTCTGTTTTGATCACCAGGCAAGGTCGTGATACTAGGCTGTTCGAGTAAAGAGATTTTGTTGTAAAATCTCTGCAAAGCTATGTGAATATAATTTCTTCCAACATTCCAAGTAAAATTGTGTAAAATAAAACTTGAATCGTGTTCCATTATTTTGTGCTTGGTCCTACAATAGTAGCAAAATCCCTCTAAAAGTTAGTGGATATTTTCACAGTGGTGCTTGGCTAGAATATTTGATTTCTTAAGGCTTAAATAATGGGTATGCTACATGTATTTAATTTCGTGAGGTACAGTTGAATTTTGATACAGGCTTAGCAAGATGTTACTAATACATCTGAAGAAATTTGTGGTAAGTGTAGGGCTAGCACCTTTATAAAATACGCTTGAGGAGGAAATGATGTTAGTGAAATAAAAACTCACAGGAAGGTTTTTTTAGAGCTAGAGTGATGCCAAATACAGCACTGCTGCCTCTGCAGTTGGTTTGTATTGTGTTGGGATGGAGAGGGCAGTGAGGTTGGTCTAGTAAGTTATCTGTCACATTTGATACGTCATATATTTTTAATCTCTGATTTGCTTAATTACTAGTTAAAAAAATACATGAATTGTACTCATCTTTGACCTAATTTAATGTAGTGACTAATGTTAACTATCGGTGAAAAACTTGAGAGTCAGCCATGCATTAGTAAAACTACTATATGGTTTGGAGTAATGAGTAGGGCAATTCTGAGTCCGCTATTTTTTTTATAAACAAGTAATATTGTAAATTGGAACTGATATACAGTAGTATGAAGATTCCCATAGCACCTTTCTTTGGACTGACAGGAGTTTGGTCTGTGAAATGTTGAGCGGTAAAAGGATGACATATAGTACATTAATTTTCTCTGCTTTGTTTTTAGCTCAGCTCATTAATAGTTGAAAACTGTTACCATATAATTGTTCAGTGATTCCATTAAATTAGTTAGTGATCTCTTTGTGGACAAAATTTAATCACTCTGTATGTTAACTTTATCAACAGGCTTGGAAGAGAGGTGAGAAAATAATAGAGAAGGGAATGAAAGTGAATCAGGTCCTCCACATTTTTCTTTTGGAGCAAGGACAAGGTGCGTTTACAGGGCACCTTGGAAATACTTGTTTTGCTTCTGGGTTGTACAGATTTCATCATCTGCAGTTGATAAACCTGAACCTTCCATGATAGGAGGTTGGACTGGACACATGGACTTGTGAAAAGCGACCGTACAAGGAGAGGAACCTTTGCTTTAGTTTTGGTCTATGTCCTCTGGTCTGTGTCCTCTGTGTGATGCTTCATAGTGGTGTGTCTGGGGTCTTTGTTCATTCTTCTGTAGTAACAGCAAAGTAGCTTTCAGTAGATATACCCTGACTTTCCTTCCCTTGCTCCCCAGATCACCCTCTGCATGGCAGGAAAGAGAAAGACACATGGGATGATGGAGTTCCTTTACGCACATCTCTCCTAAACTTCAGTGCAGCATATTTTCCACAAATGGAGTGACTATGAGAGAAACCTTTTAATTTTCTTTCTCTTTCTCACTCACAATTTTGCTAAGTAAAGAAGAAAATGTGGATGTTAAATACACAATTTTGGATATATGCTGGTTGAGGATGAGGCTTAGAGGGAAGATGAATAAGATGGGGAGAGGAGGTTTGAATGTGACTGACAGTGGATTATAACTGCCTACAGGAAGTTATTTTTTTCAGATCAGGTTTCCCTTTAACATTGTCTTCAACCTAAAGAATTTTGGTATAAGAGCTTTTAAAATCCCTGCCCAGTCGCAAGTCGTACAAGCATGTGTTGATGAGAACTGAGGTCCTACAGAAGGCACCATTTAGGATATAGTGATAGCATCCTCTAGCTTTCATTGTTTGACATCTCCACAGATAGCTTACACACAGAATACAATGCACGCTTTTGATTTAATTTATTTGCAGTATCATTTGATCCCGGTTAATAGTTCGACCCACTTAAATAGCAAGCAGGGGAAAAAATGAAACCAGTTTTGACTAAGTCTTTCTCAGTCAAGTGGGTTGTCTGGCGAGCCAAGAGTGTAATAAATAGATTTGGTGGCTATTTACAGATTCACGCACTGGAAAACAGAGAGCTGTGTTTCACAGTTTCATTATATAATTCAGACAGTGTTGCATCCAGATAATAAAATTACACCTGTGTTTTTATCTCAGCCAGAAAGGCATTTTTTTTTGGCTTCTGCTTTGATACTTTCCCATAAAAATAAACATTACAACAGAAAATTGATGAAATTTGTCACACTGTGTGAAGAAATATTTAAGAAGACATGTCTAAGTATATACATATACATGTATCATAGCTTTTGCCTTTAGTCACATTCTGTCTCCTTCGTGGTACGTATACCTGGAATAATTTCATGAGAGCTTGTGATTGGGGGTCTGGCTTGTTTGTCACTGAGAGGAAAATTTAACCTAGATTTAATGTAGGTTCAACTTCTACTGTTGTTTAAATATCAAAGAAAATATTTTATATAAATAAACTTATTTGCATTATTTATGTGTGAGTATTAGCATTTATTTCACAAGTGTGTACATAGATGCATATACACAACCATATTTTGTTAAACAGCTAAAAAAGCATCATAGTTCTCTATGATGAACTGCTGTGGTTTCACTTTGGTGCAGTGGGTATCAAAATTGCCCAGGTGACCTTTCTGAGATGTTATTCACTGTTCTGGTGCTCTGCTGATATGAGGATGCCAGCAGGGTCAGTAACTGAGTGTGGCCCATTTAACTGCCTGTGACTGACTCAGCCAAGGTCATGTCTTGCTGGACCATGAAGATGTTTGCCTTCTGAGTTGGAGCACTTTGAATTCCTTTTACATCCTCTTGTTTCTGAAGGACATAGTCATATCATTCTCAGTCTAGTCAAAAGGTTAAAGGATCATTCCTGATGCCCTGTCAGTGGTGCCTGGCAGTCACCTTGTGCATGGTGCTCATTAACCCTCGCTCCTCTGTAGGGCACCCACCTTCACACCCTGGCTGAACTAATGGTGCCAGGTCTCATGGTTGTAGAAATGTGACTAGAAAGTCAATCCATGAGCAGACTAACTGTGTAAATAGATGGTGGAAATGAAAGCTATTATAAAAACCACGTGCATTGTGCTAACACTTATCGTGTTGCTTGACCTTCACTTTCTCTGGTGTCAAGCGCAAAACCATCTTGCACTCATCTCACAGTTTTCTAATCAGTGCCCCCACAGCTGAGAAGATGACACTAAGCTGTGCCTGACCCAGCTTGTGACACCACGTGAACTGCCTTGTCTCTTGTGAATAAAATGAAAATTCTGTCATTTTGGATCATATCCTTACCAATAAAAGTACAGAAATGGGAAACTGTTATTGATTTTTTTCATGAGGCCAGGATTTTGCCATCAGCTGTAGATAGGAGTTGTACTGCTGCAATAGTGCTCCCCGTGACTGTCTCAGCCTATAAATGGAAACCTTCAGCATGCAAAGTTTGCTTTTCATATTGGATATAGTAACGCTAGGTGAGAATGTTGGAAAAACTGTCTACATGGAAACAGCCTCTGGATACTTCAGGCAGAGAAGATCTACAACAAAAGACACTCTCAACAGAAATGATTTTTACATTGCCAGATGGTATAAGGTAATTTGGACAGAAAAAGATACATTGTGTACCCCAAGGTGCTTTCGTTGTGCTTTGAATATAAAATGCGTGAAGTCTTAGGTGCAAGAGTTGGAACTGACAGTAGCTTAGAGCTGTGGTTTTACCTATTTTTTATTATGATTTGTAGTTACAACTCAGCTGAAAAAGGAACTTGCTTGGAGCCAGAGCTGTATACTTGTCCTGTATGCTTGTCTCCCCATTGAAATCCCATTATCTGGGTTTGGAATTATTAAGATGTGAGAAGCTTGCATTTCATTTCAGTTTGAGTATGTCTAGGTTGTTGTTGGTGGTTTTTTGTGTTTGTTTGGTTTTTTTGTTTGTTTGTTTTGTTTGGGGTTTTGTTTTTGTTTGGTTGGTTTGGTTTTTTCTGAATGAGGGCTGATACCTTCTTATTTCAAGTGGCCTTATTTCAAAATTGTTTTTCTTTTTTTTTTTTTTTTTTTGCTTGTTTCTGGCATGGCTCAGCATTAAAAAGATAAAAAAATATATACAAAAGGTTTTCAAGGTTCTAGTGTGATGTTTCATTCTGGTGTAACCTGCCTGTCCTATGTATCTAGTTCTCCATCTGTAACCCAGTAGCACCAAACTGAATTAGCTTATCACTGATAATGAGGTTTTTCTTTGCACTTCCTTGGTTTTAGATGTAATTTTGAAAAAATCTTGTACCTCACCTAGTGGGTGGATGAGAGAGAAGATGAGCTATTCTCTTTTTTTCAAATAATAAAAACAAAATAAAAAAAGAAGAGGAAAAAGCCCAGTTCAATGAAAGCTTTTGACATGATTCTAGAATGCATAACCCTGGGCAAAAAGGGCCAGTTATTGGAGTAGTTCTTGAGTAATCTAATTGTTTGATAAGGATCCTTGCTGGTTTAAGTTGTTGGTTGTTGGAAACATTCCATTTCTAAATTTGTGCCTTACTGCATACCCTGAGGTATGTGTACAACACACTGTAATTGCTCAGTTTATTTTTTTATTAATGAGAGCTGTGATAATGTGTTGGCTCATGAATTCCCTCCAGTCCAGGTATGGTCTCCTAATTGCCCAGGGATCTGTGATGCTGTCGTTTGTTCTGGGGATGGTGAAAGAGAGCAAAAGCAAAGCCTTTCCAAGCATGGTTTACAAAACTCAGACCTTGCCCTAAAGCCTGCATTTGGTGTGATAATGCAACCAAAGGCTGGAAAGGCCAGATACCTCTATAACACATACCTAATGAATAATAACAGAAGCACCAGAAGTAAATTCTTACTATATAATCCTGAGTACCTGAGACTTTGCCAGCTGGAAGGAGAGGGCTGCACACCTTAATTGCCCTTCCTAACCATAACAGAGCACCCCTTAGTACTTCTTTGATCTGGGTCTCTCCTGCCTGCCTCTTTGCTTGAGTGGCTGGAAGACTCTGACTTCATTTGCTGTAAGGCACACAACAGTGAGCAAGCATCTGGCATGCAACAGCAGCTCCTAGTTTTCATGTGCCTCAGGGGTAGCAGGCATGCTAGGTTGCCTGTTCCCATGTTCTGGAAACTATTTCTGTATGCCAATACCAGATCTGCAGTACAAGAGGAGGGAGCAGCATCAGTGGAGGTGTGGTCTGTGGAGTAGTTGGGGAAATCCAATTTACTGTTTCTGTAACTCTGGAGACAAAACTTTCCCGTAAAAAGCCATGGCAAAACACCACATCCTCAAACTAGCACTTGCTCCACAGCGCTGCCTGGCTTTCCTGGTGTGCTGTAAACTTCTGACGCTGGATTTGCCAGATACGGAGAAGCTCTCTGAGGACGTTGTGGCAGCCCGGGTAACCCCAGCCCAGGACGGTGGGATGGTGAGTTCCCGTTGAGCATATTACAGGCTGCCTCCTTACTCTAGTGGTTGGTACAGTTTCCTCCAGCTCCTGAAACTGCTCATTATGGAACTTGGCTCTTCTACAAGGGCTTTTCATAGCTGTAGCCCCTGTGGCTTGATGCAGCATGCTTTTCTGGAGGAACAGATGGTATATTACGTAGAAAGTTACTGTATTTTTGTATCACTGGTTTGTATTTATTTATTTTGCTGTTCATCTCCCTATTTTTTTTTAAGGTGAGCATATAGGGTAAGTGCAGAACTTGGACTCAGTATTGTATTTGCCTTTGATATATTCAACTCTATATTTGTGTATGTGTGCAGTATTTTACACTGAGTAGTGTGTGCTTTCTGAAGTTTTAGTGAGCAGATTTTCCTAATTTGGATTGAAATTAGTCAAAATACTATAAGAGGAAAAAAGCATTTTCCCCTTAGAAGTAAGAAGATCTTTGAAAGGAAAAGTTAATATCTTCTTAAGCTTTGTGCTCACTGGTGTACAGTTTAGTTTTTAAGTCAGTAGATGTGTTCTCTGTGTCTAATCTTTGGGGGGTTTTTTTAATTGATATCATCTGGTCAATTTGACAGAATATGTTATTCCCATAAGAAAAATATTTATTCTAAATATTTTTGTTGCCTAGGATCTTGTTGAATTCATGAGATACAGAAGCAGTCAAGTTGATTTAATATTTTTTAACATTTTGAAAGTGTTTTCTTTTTGTTTCCATGAAAACAATTTAAATTAGTATTTTAACAATGGCTTTTGGTTTCTCAAAGTTAGGTTACCCATTGTTGAAAATTTCAGGTTCTTAAACACAAGTTTCAAATCTGCTTTATCTTTATTAGACATTTGAAATAAAACATAAATACTTCAGCAAGCCCCAAAATAAGAGTTTGCCTTTTCCCCCACTTACCTTCCAGGATTTAATGTGTTTTGTCTGAAGAATTTCTGTAAGTCATTACTTATAAAAGATAGTTACAATCACAGGGTTTTGATACCTGTTGGCCAAATCACTTTTATGTAATAACTTTTATTTTTTATGTGAATATATATTATATACACACACGTGTATGTATAACTTTGTATCTATACACTCACATATACATGAGTGTATGTATGTAGATGTGTATACACACACCACAGACACATATACACTCACACACTATATCTCTATGAACACTCACACACATCTGCACTGCAGGGGATCATCCCATTTGAATTTTAATGTTTTCATCCTAAACCTGATCCTTACCACATAATGGGGACTTTCCTCTTGTCAATGTAGCATTTTCCCAGTAGCTTCTGAATGGGAGGCTGCATGTCCCTGTGCCTGAAGACCCCTGAAGTACACGAGGGGAGAGAGACCAGAACTGGTGGCAGAGTCCTCCTGGGCCAGGAGAGCATGATATGAGGCAACTAAGTGCAGTAGATGAGAAAACAAAATGATGAGGAATACTTCAGGAATTTCTGATTGCTGCTGCTTCAGTGGTGGTTGGATCATGCCCTTCAGCGTGGGCAGTCTCTCATGCGGCATCCTGTGTACTGCTGTACTTAGGCTGGATACCCAGTTCACAGTGAAAAACAAGCCCCCCCCCCTTCTGTTTTTTGCCACATATATTTTGAAGATAAATAATTACCTGCTATCAGGTGTTTGGCAGCTTGGACTTTGTCATCTTTGTTTGCCTTGTTTTCCTCATAAAATTGCTGCAGGATATTTTAATTATCTGCTTATAGGGTTGTTTGAGAGAATTCCCTTAGTGATGAGAGAGTTCAACAAAAAAATCTCAAGATAATGGCTTTTCCACTTGCACTTCTCAAATATGCCTTCAAATAGAAATGAAATAATTATAAAAACCTTGTACGTTGTTTAAATGGCCAAGTGATACAATGTAGTGGCTTTGTTCTAAGTATTGCACAATGGGTTGTAAAGGGTAAGAGTGTAACTGAGTTTGTGGGAATCTGTAAGGGTGCTAGATATTTTGTAGGCAGCCAACTTTGTTTCAGAATTGTTTTCCATATGTATCTGTACTTACGGCAATCAACTTCTGTTTTGGTGTGGAAAGGCACGTGTTTTCATCAGTGTACCAAGGGCACTGGCAGTGAGACCAGGGCACAGTTTGCATGTCTGTTTGCTTTAAGTTTCAAACTTAAAATTAATAAAATCAACACAACAGATACAGCTCTTTTAAAAATACTAGGGTTGTATTTGGATGAAAAGTATATTTCAGAAAGCATATTGCACTTTCTCTCCTCAAACCGTAGTAGACATGGCTTAGTACCATTCATCAACTAATGGAACAGTAAGATGTAATTACATGAAAATTAACTCTCAGGACATGGACGGGTGTGTGAATACACTGCTGTTCCTTGTTACGTTCTGTGTTCTTTAGCAGACACTGTATTGCAATGGGCAGCCATATATGTGTGAAAGATGCCTATTTGCAATTTGGCATGCTGGTGCCTAGTGGTTAGACGGCCTGTCTGTGTGCTGCTGCTGTGCCATGCGGCAGTTGTCTCAGTATGGTCAAAAGAGCAAACTGTTGGTGCATTTCCTTCGTTCTTGGATATGGGGCTAAAAACAGTTGACCAAGTTTATTCTGAGTGAGTGTGGTACTAAATGGTGAGATTTCAGAAAATCAAATGGCTCTCTTATGTGTTGTTTAGAATGCTGCGCACAGGAGAAGCTTCCTTAAAGTACTTTTGAGGGTTTTGTCCCCTTTTTCCTTCTCTCACAAGAATGTCAGTACTTATACCCATTGTGTTGTATGATATGGGCTGCATTCTGTTCTAGCACCCACATTTTTAAGGGCCAGATTCTGATCACTTTACTCTGATTGAACTAAATCAAACTGTCTTTGCTACAGTTAATGCTTGTGTAGTGCAAATCATTACCAACACCAAAGGCCGATTTGTCTGCTTATTTTTTTTATATTGAAAAAAATCATGATGATTAGTGCCAGATCGACAACCTTCAGGATTAACTATTCAAGCTAATGTCAGAACAAGAACCACTAGAGGTTTCTTCATGCTAACTGGGTAGCTAATCCTAAAGATATGCTATCTTTGAAAAATTTATCTCTAAAGGGAGGGGTAGAAAACAACCAAACCAGTTCATAACCTTGTAGAAGAATGTTTTTTGAAAGTATATCCAAAATGTTTAGTTTATAAATAATTAAAATGCTATCTTTGACCTTCTAGTAAAATGAGCAGTTTTGGTTAGCCAGTGACACTGCGTATGTCCCATGAAAGATGCAATATATTATGACTCCAAGATACAGACTGGTGATTCTCTAGTTTCAGCTCTAATACGTTGAAAATTACTAGGGCTGAAAGACTGGTTTCAGTTCCCGATGTGACCACAGGGTGGTTATTGCAGAAATACAGCAAAAATACTCTCTTCAGGTAGTGATGGTACTATGAGAAGAGAATTCGGAAGAGCATTTTCCAAACTCCTTGTAAGCTTTTTCACTGAAGTTTGTTAAGTACCTCTATTTGAAAATTGACTTCTATCAAGTGGAGCACTGCTAACCAATCTGTCACATTCAGTGTATAGAGGAAAATTCTAGTGTCCCGCACACCAGAGGTTGTTGCTAGGACATGCTTATTGTGGAATGACTGTATTTATCACTGTATTTCGACATGTTGTTCAGATACTATTAAAAATGGTTCTACAATGTGTCTCATGAGTGAGAGCATACTGTAAGCCTGTTCATCCCTCTACCTCAGGAGGATCAGCTATAACGAAAGCATTTCCTACTTGTGGTTGTTCAGACTGCACTTTAAAGCTTCCAGTGGTGAGTGGAGACTCTGAAATGGAGTCTTAATGATGCTTTCCATTTAAAAAGTCTTTCTAATGTCTAACTTAAGAAGGTAGTAATGGTGGGTAGGACTGCAATTCTGATTCTCCCTAGGCTTGCCAGGTATACTAGTGAGTTACTTAAGTTTAGATGGACAGCCTGGGAGACAATCAGTTAGGAAATGTTAAACATCCACATGCCACTACCCAACTCCTGTGTTTTCACCTCTGTCCTTAAGCTGGGCCCTTACCTGCTTCAGAAAGATGGGTAAATTGAAAAGAAGCATCTGCACTTGCTCTGCCGGATTGTCAGCCATATCTGACAAGGGAATCCTGGAGTTTTACACACTAGTTGTGCCCCAGATGCATTCACAAAACATGTTTTACACCATGGGATCCAAAACTCTGTAAGGCTTCATTTCCAGATGTTTGCAGAAGTATGGGCTGCAGTGAGAGGTTAGTGCATTTTGATATCATAGTAATATTTTATTCTACTTCTGTATTGCAGTAATATTCTTACACAAGCTGTACAAGAAAAACAAGAGCAGCACGGCTCCTGAGCAAATATTGTTTCTAGTCACATACGATACTTTGCAGCTGAGCCTGGTAACACACTGCTTAGCTGTTTTGCTATGCAAGTGCAGAGAACACTGTTAGCAATAAAGCCACTGCTGGTTTCTCCTCTAAAACCTCCCTCCTTGCGGTGCATTGGAAATGACTGAACTTTGGCCCTCAATCTGCTGACACCCTGAGGGAGCGTAAGTGTAATGACGTCTTTGCTTGTTTCAGCTGCACAACAGGAAACGCTCGTGGCCTCCCCTTCTTCCTGCTCTGAGAAAGTGCTGCTACCTTTTTTTTTTTTTACCCCCTCCCTTCCCCTGCAGTCAAGTGGGCTGAGACCTAGTTTCAGGTCTGAGCTCAGCAGCCAGCTGGTGCCTGCACAGGGCCCCCACTGCTGCTGTCTCTTCCCTGGGGCAGCCAGTCGCCTCCCTATTGCTCTGCTGTGGTGGTGATGCCAGAAATACAGGCTCTGTAAGTGACTGAGAATACAGTTATATGGCACTGACTTGCTCCACATAGCATGTCACTGGACATATCTGAGCTGCAAGGACCAGGATGGTCAGGTGATGATTTGCCTTGGGGAGACCATATCACCTCTGTGATAGAAAGGACACACTGTCAGGTGGGCACTGAGATATCCTGGAACATGGTCCTGATAGTGCTGATAATGCTGAATATACAGGGCCCGAACAAATTTCTTTGTCTTGCTGGAATACAGGGGCTTGCTTCTTGCAGAGCCTTGACAGGAAGCCTGTTTAACCCTCCAGCTGCTGCTTTTAAACTTTGTAACCAAAACAGGGATATAAGTAAAAATGGTTATTTGCAAAACACAAGCATTTTGCAGCTAACTCTGGGAGGAGGATTTTGTCTCAGCACAGTCAGCCAGAACATTAAAGCAATACAGCATTCTTATGAGTGAAATTAACTGATTCAGTATTCAACTGTTATTTTCTAATGATGGGGGGGTGGGTCACTTTTAAAAATAAAACACATATGCACTGGGGAGTTTGCATATTGTGACATGAGAAGAGCCACTGAGTAGTCTAGAGTCTATTCTACCCTGAATTTGAAAGATTTATTTAACTGGGATTGTAAACAGTGCTGGTGCAGTTGCTTATTCATTTGTTTAATGTTGCATAGGCACATTATTTAAGGAGCAGCTATTGTCTGGTTCTGTAATAAGCAACTTCTGGATTTGCCTCATTAGTCTATCATACTACCTAGCTACGTAACTGTTGTTTTTAAAAAGCTGGAGTTATGTAACATGAATCATGCCTGGCGAGATGCTTGCAAGCAGGAGAAAGCAAGATAGGCAAAGAAATAATGGCACTCAACTTTTGTGAAATAGGTTTGAAATGACTAGGTTTTGAAATGAAATGTTGTATGTTGATAGTCTCAGCTGTACAGACACAGTCCAGCTATTTGTTATGAGGATGTGTCTTGAAACAAAGTCTTGGGATGGGAATGTTTAACAGACAGACAAGTGAATTTGCTCAGGCATGAGCAGTTCTTGAGGGTTTTGTATATATGCTTGCCAAATTACCCCCACCCCAACCCCCTGCTCTTGTTTTGCCTCTGGAAAAGCATTATAGAATAATAAATGGGAAAAGTCCTTTAAATGGGGTGATTTCACATGTAAAAGAAAATAACTTGATGAGCTGTGATTGCCCCTATAAATGGTTATATAAATCTTTTAAATATGGCCCTATGGTATCATTAGGCATGTGTGCAACACAACAGTCCTCTGTCTCAAGAGATTTTACAACCAGTTTATGGAAAAGGGAGGCAAGTGATTACATGAATACTTTAGAATAAAAGCAATTGATTTTAAGTTAATTTTTCCTTTAACAGTATTTCCTTGACAATTTACTCTACTGTTACTTAGGTTTGTTCTTCAAAGTCGTGCTGAGTTGTTAAGGCTTGGATGACTCTTTGCTTTAGTGGCATGGATACAAATATTAAGTATATTAAATCATACCAGGAAATAAGGGTGCAAGAATAACAGGTCTCTAGGTAAGGAGTGGGAATAATGTCTTTTTCGGAAAGGAGTGGTTTAATGCTCCTGAATTCCCCTTCAAACTGTCCTTCTCCCTCTCATCTTGACCAAATAATTTTTCCCCTTTGTTTTGTGTATAAAATGAAATAGCTGTAAACTGTGACATAGGGTTATTAACTTCTGTATTTTGAGATTTTATTGTCATTAACAACAAATGGTCAAAAATTAGTGCTGGTATTAATGGTCTTCTACACTATCGTATGTGCATGTGAACACAGAGGCTCATAGTGCATTGGTAGGGACAACAGCTGAGATGTTACAGTGACAAACAGTTGCATCTGTGAGCTGCTGCTGTAGCACCTCTGCTGATAACCTCAGCACAGAGAGGAGGAGATGAACAAGCACAGACGGAAACATGTATTTTCTCACACGGGAGGCCATTCAGGTCATGGCCAAGGGATGCCAAAAAGGCACTATAAGGAAGTGGACCATGCTGCTCTTGTTATATCCTTATTTTCCAAGCAAATGCAGGATTTCTCTTTGATTGTCATTGCAATAGTCTTCAGAAGAAACTTGCTTTTTTATGAAGATTTACAACAAGTTTCAGTCTTCAGGAGAATTTTCATTTATTGTACTGAATTGACTTAGTTTTGTATAGACACGTTACTGTTACAACAGCAGAAGCTTAGAGCTGGGAATCTAAATAGTGGCATGTAAGGACACCAAGACCTTGTAGGTGGAGGAAGACATTTTCCTGAGTCTGTGTGATGATAACCAAATTAGAGTTCATAAAATGCTTTCTCTTTGTATCAACTCCAATACGTTTTACCTTTGACTGTATAGCGGGTCTTGTCTGACTAATAGCTATGTTCCTTTCTGCAACTCCATTAGTTTCTTAATGCAGATGAACAATATGTATGGACATCATATAAAATTGTTGAAATTTCGCTAGTGGCATGAGTGCACTTTTCTGATGTGGTTTGAGTGTCCTTTACTTGAGTTTCCCTTACTCTTCTGGATGAGAAGTCCTCATGGATTTGTTAAGAGCCAAGACTTGTAAGGCCAAGGAGGGTCAGAAGGAGCATCATAGGACACGTGGGAGTTTTCCTCCCATGTTTTGGTGGAGTCGATGAGACTAGCTGCAGAGGGGGTGGTTGTGGCTGCCTGCTGCCTTGCCCTGTCAGGTGAGAGAGCCTGTGCCTGCTGGCCTTTGCTGGGGGGTGACCAAGGGTGGGCTGGGGCTGTGCAGGCATGAGACAGTGCCATGGCAGACGAGCATAGCTGGGATCAGAGCCCATGAGAAGCAAGGATTGTTCACCATCTGCCGTGGGAGGTGTGGGCTGGCCTTGATTCGGGCGCAATTTCTGTTGAAATCAGTGTGAGTGAGCAGAGTAGGGTAAGCATGGGGCTGCTGGATGAAAGAAAGTAACTTGCCATGAGTGGTGCCAATACACAGGCAAGGAGGGGCATGTATTTCTGTGTATGAGCAGACAGTGGCTTGCTCAGGAATAAACTCTCACATCCTGAGGTCTTTGAATAGGTCTTCAGAGGTTACTGGTCCATGTCATAAGGCTCTGCAGAGAGGGATTTCTTGCCCTGCAAGTTGCTGCACACAGTTCCATTTTCCTTGCTTTTGTTAAAAGCCTGTGTATCTTGTCCATTCAACATAAGTGTTGTCAGGTTATCAAGTTGTTCCCATATTGTGGCAAAACTTGAAACAATTACCAACTCAGTTTCACCATTTTTGCCTGTTAAAAAAGGTGAAATTTAATTTACGCTAATTATTTAACCAAATGAGATGCTCAGCATGAAAATGACTAGGTGCAAATTGAGATGAAATAAGTAAAGGAAAAAAATATGCTGTGCATTACATTTGTCATATTAAGCATTCTATTTGTATTTCATTTCCTGTCCATCTTCAAGAAGACCTTTTTTAGCAGATTGAAACATTTAAAAAAACCCCAACAACAAAAACCAAACAAATTTACAGTAAGACTGATAAAATAAAGAATAAATTAAGATGGGAGAGTTTTAATAAAATCTCCTCATTATTGTAAGCTTATTTGCTCTTAAGTCTGGTTTTACTATGTGCCTTGGTATGGTGTCTGGAGCCATGCAACAGCCTCCCTTTTTCCAGGTTGTGTTGCTGAAACACAACTTTTTGTGGCCTCCCCAGAGCTGTTTAGTGTGTGAAATTGGCCCCTAGGTAATACTGAAATTTGTATAATGCATAACTTGACCTGTGTGGTCTTAGCTGCTTGTCACAGGAATGGATTCGAGAGCATTTGCCTGGTTCCTCTGACTGTGCTTGTTGCAGTCCTGCTACCCTCAGGCAGTCCCATGTGAACATGCCACTGCCTGGGGAGAGACAGATCACAATTCATGATGGCTCTGCTGTTGGTGGGGGATGAGAAGCAAAAGCTTTTGTTCAGTTGTAGACAAAGCTAGCCATGGGATTGTGTTGATTGCATCATCAGTCTTACCAAGGTGAGTTTAACACCGTAGTGGTGTTGCCAATGGAATGGAAAGAGATATGTTGCATGTTTCTTTGGAAGCACCAATACAACATCCTTCTCTATTGTAGGGAACTGGTTTCACCATAGAAAAATATGTGTACTGTCTTTCTTTACCTCAGCTGGCCCTGGCTTTGAACCTTCCCAAACTTTGGAGCAGTACACAGCTGACTTGATGTATTTACTGTAATTCTCTACCTAAGGAAGTAGGGTCTAGTGACTAGCAGGCTAGGCAGGGACTCAGTACCCATAGGTTCAATTCCTGATTCTGCTACACGGTTCATGGGTTCGGGGCAATATTCACAACACCTTATACTGATTTTCATGTGAATTATATTAAAAAGTATGACAGAGGCATGACAATATCATTGTTATGTCAGTTCCAGTTCTTTATTTTACAGAGATGTCATGTAGACAGATGCTGTATTCTGCCATCGATCCATAGGGAGCCAACAGGGGGTTTGTGCTAAAACTGACTGCAGGATTTGAACCTTAATTTTTTTTTTTGGTTTTGTCTGTTTTTAAATGACCATTCTCAGAGCAACTGATATTTGCATGATTTACTATGAGCACCTCTGCTTGTAGTATTTATGCTATTAAACATAGAAGTCATCACAAAAGTCAGGCCACATATGGCTTTGAAGTCCAGTTCTGTCTCCTTTACTTAAGAGGGAAAATAGCCTGACTAAGATGCAGTTAGCAGGTAAAGGCATGAGAGAAGGGCAGCATGCATAGACCCAAATCCAGATGTTTAAATGCTGTGTTTAGAAAAATGTTAATTGTCATTGCTACATGCACAGAGCTGATAGTCTTTCACAATCATACTCCGGTAGCTTAGAGTGGGTGATGCCGTGAGACTGTAGTGCCTCACTGTTCCCAGCTACCTGGGTCACAGTGGTCAGTGGACCTCAGTGAACCTCACAGTGGACCTCACCAGTGAGAGAAGGCAGACTGTGAGCAGCCTTGTCTTCTCTCCCCTGTGGGTTTTTACCCGTCATGAGTTTGCTAGTTTAAGACTTAAGCAGGAAGAATTTCAGTAATTAAAGTGATTAAACTTAAGCTTTTGATACTGCTTGTCACGTTTTCCTCTGTGTTGACAATGATGCTTCTGGTGCACTTGGGAGGTGGTCCTGCATGTTCACAGTCCTGTCGCTTGTCTTGTCCTTTGCTGCTTGGATGCCTCCTGCATGCAGCTTAGGCCTGTCTTGGCCCATTGGGTGAGCACATCAGTTAGGAAATGAAGAAAATGCTGTGGCAGGGGGAAAGCATAACATACGGACCCAGTGAAAATGAAGCCCGTTAATAACTGCCAGATGAATCTGGTACTTGATTAGCAAACCCTGTAAGTGAAACTTTGATTTCAGGCAGATTCCTAAGTCATAGTGAAATCACTGGGTCCTGCACGTGCTCCTGAAGTTAAAATATATGCTTATATACTTTGTAAATAGAAATGGCTTACTGAGGTGGAGCCAGTGTGGGGAATTTTGGACTCCTGTTGTTCTGCTTACAGCATTTTGCAGGAGAATGTAAGGGTGTAGAATGACACCAACTGGATCCTCAGAACAATCTGCTCCTGTTCCCGTGAACTCCAAATTATTTTCTTTCTCACATGCAAAGTTGTATCAGGAGCTGCATTTAAAAACCCATCTGTTGTCCATATTATATCAATAGGAAGAAAAATTTTAGACTTCTGAAATGTTCTGGTTATGTGTTCCATCCTGCTGTCATCTGTCTTTCAACTATAAGCCATTTCATGTAGTTTCACTTACTTGTAGCTGCTCAAATCTTTTCCCTCCCATCAACAGATGAAACTCTGAGTTACCTGAACTGCTAGAAACTGGTAGTGGAAGGAAATGACTGCTTTCAAAATACGATACTTCTGATAATATAATATTTTTTCTTATCAAGTAATAAGTAATAAATTACTTAATAAATAATTATTTACATAAATGAATAATTACTTCAAAAGTTGTTTCCTCATATTTTTCATTACACAGTATATTTGAAGTATCATCAACATCTAGATGTGTTTTGATATAATTCGTGACACAAATAAGTGTAACAAAACATAGCTTTTTTTTTTTTTTTTTTTTTTCGTTTTTACAGCAAAATCAGATTATCATTCCAGTGCTGCTGGTTATAATTTACCTGCTGTTGATCTGACTTTGCTGTGTTGCAGTGGCAGTAGCACAAATGTATTTATTGGCTGGCACACTGCTTTTCCACAGGACAGTGAAGTTCATTGGTGATGTTTATTTTAGTTTTGTTGTTACATTTTGCTAAAACAGCCAATTGTGACAGAACTAGAGAGACAATATTGTATCATTTCATGTTTGGAAGTTTGTCTTTGCAATTGTAATGAGTACTCAGGGCGGTGTGTGTATGTGTATTTACATAAGTTACAGCTTCAAGGCTTTTCTCCCACCATTTTCAAAGCAGTATCTTCTCATTGAGGGCTTCAGGATTTTTCAAATGCTGCACTGCGTCCTCCTTCGAAAACTCCACGGAAGACATTCAGGCGATGGAAGCTTTGTAGCCTTTTCCCAGTCAGATACAGATCACAAATACAAACTGTCCTTCTCATGATAGCTGGATAGCTGGGCCATAGATCTTTGTTCATGAGAAATTCAGTGCTGACGCCTGTCTTTATTCCTCCTCAGTCCCCTGTAAGGCTTCATACACTGTATTAGAGCGGCATCTGTAAGCAGTGACCAGTCTTGTTCAGTATGAAGAACAGAAAAGATTTCACCACATGTGGTTATCTGCTAAACAGCTCGTTTTACTTCTCTTTTCTCTACCTAAACCCTAGGCTTTTATCCAGGTCTCTTTTCAGGAAAATAGCATTTCCAAAGACTGACTTGAATCTGTAGACCATCCCCCTTGGAAACTGAAGGTCCCTGGAGCGGGAGCATTTGTCAGGTGCCATTCCTTAAGAGATCATTGTGTGGCCCAAGAGGATCCCTCAATGGCTGTTCACAGATTCCCAGTCTTAAAGATATCTCTTTCTGAGGTTAGGTAATGGAGGTGAATCACTCAGAGGAAAGTCCTGGTATGGCAGGTTTCTCCCCATATAGACATATTTTGAGGATAAGATTTGGGCTAGGGATAATCCCACAGAGAACAAATGACAAATTTCAGAATTCAGCAAGGGAATAACTAGCTCCTGAAATTAAATGCTTGGATCAGAGGGCAACACTGGTTTTGTGTGTTTGTCAGGACATTAAATGAAAGTAGTGCAGTTTTAGACAAGCAGGTGGCAAGACCCCTGTTGCAATGCTGCTGTATTATGGGAAGAAAGTCTCAGGATAAAGAAGCACTGCTGGAAATAGTGGATGAAAAGGACTTAAGGCAGACCACTAAAAGGAAACTATAATTAATATAGTCATGGAGTTCTGGTACAGTTGGTAGTATATTGTCCAGTATTTACCTGATACTTTTAAAGACACCTAAAGATGTCACAGATCTTTCTGTTACCCAGTTTTAATCTTGAAAATTTGTGAGTAGAGGACGGTAAAGCAGCAAGCATTTTCATAACTCTTTCTGGGTGATACATATTTCTGTAACTGTATGTGCTGTTTATTGATTTGTTTCCTGAATATAAGGGCACTAAAGTTAGGAAGTATGTACAAGTTGCTATTTTTAAATGTATGAGTACTGATATAGGTACAGGGTGCATAGGGAAGTAATTGATGTCTGCAGTAGTAGATTTTTGTGGCAATAATACGAGACTTGGAAGACACTATTTGGGAATGCCCATCACGGAGGGACCTGGAAGCAGGCAGGGGCCTGTGGGGAGGACTGGGCACTCAGTCTGAAGCAGCCACACACACCAGGCAGCAAAGCTTAGCTCCAGAAAGAGCTCTAGCGGAGATGCCACCCACTTGGTGGGTATATCTTGACTTTTGGCACTTACATTCAAATTCAGGTCACAGATGGAAGAGTGGCAGGACAGAAGGTCGTCAAGGCATTGCTGTGAGGCAATGTTTGTGTATTTGACAACCTTCCCACACCCCTGGTTTCTGCTTCAATACTGCACCCGCCAGATGCACTAAGAAAACGCCTCCGATTTTTCAGTATGCGTCAGAAATCATGAACCTCAGCTTCCTGTTAGTGCTTGTCTTTTGAATGCAATCCCTAGCTGTGTTTGAGCTGCAGTGTAGAAGGAGGTGAAGGTCTGGCACTTGAATTGACAGCCAGGTCACAATGCCTAGGTCACATCCATGCTGCTCAGGCAGCCCTCCTGGCAGCAGGCTTATCTTGTGAGTAGGTAGTTTGAGTGGTCCAAAAACATGCAGAAGGCAAGTTATCAAGCAATGTGCTCCAGTGCTCAAACTTGCTTCCTATCCCACTTTTATTTAGCCATATGAGTGCACCTGTAGTTGTGAACTTCAGCTTTTTACATGGTTTTGTGTCCCGGTACATCTGTTTTATCTGCAGATTCTGCGCTCTCTTATGACTCAACATAGAAGGTTATGCGAATGCTGACTGTCTCTCTCTTGTCTGAGCACAAGCTGGAATCAGAAGGAACTTCTGACAACTGAGTAATTTGAGACTGCTGCCTCTTTGTTGAATGTCTTTAGAGAAATTATTAAGGGAAGACAGACAGACAGAAGTGTGACAATACACACTATGTGATTGCAGGGGTTTTTTTATGTAGGAAACAAGGTTACAAAAGAGATCTTGGGAGAAAGGCCGAATTAATTCCTTTGAGAATACTTTCTGGATAGGAAACTATATGAAAATGGTTAAGTGTTGGAATTGTGTGATGTGATTTTATTATTACTATGATTATTATTTTCCATGTGGTAACATCTATAGGCTTCTATGAAGATGTAGGCTTCCTTGTCTTTACATCTTCAGACCCACTGAATTTACAATTTAAGTATCTGAGAGATGAAGAGAGGAAAAAAATGTTATCACAGGGATCAAAGACGGAGACAGATTGTGAGATGACCCTCCGTGGTCAGATATGAAATCTGTGGCAGCTAAGAACTCAGTCTGTTTCTCCAGTCCTATGAGTTGGTAGCACTCCCAGCACCATACATCACTTAGCATCACATAGGTCAGTCTTGCAATGCTGTGTGTGCCTTTTGCTCCATGTTAAACCTCCAGCAAACCTTCTTCCACTGAAGCTTTTGATGTATTTAGTTTATTACATGTATCTTTGTGTTGCAATTCAGACCTAAATTTGTTTTAGTCTTAAGTTTAAAGGTTCCAGCTGACATAAAGCACATTGATTTTGGGGAAGATTTATGGAATAATGTCAGATGCCACTATTTTAAAAAATGTTACTGCCTTGAAAAAGTGAATTTCTTGTTTCTTTGTTTAGTAATGTATTCAGAGCACTTGAAAGGAAGTTTTGGAATAAGGATATTTCTACCCTGGAGGGGGGTAGTATCCTGTGCTTTCATTAGGTCATATCAGGCCATTGTTTTGCTTTTCTTATCGTAAAGATCTTGTGTCTTTAATCGTGCTCAGCTGTGGACTTGAGTTTCCTGGAAGAGAGTGAAATAATTAAGAAATAATACTACAAAATCATATGTTCTCTGTTTGTAGATATGTTTGTTTAGTTGAAGGTAGTTCTGATCTGTAGTTATGTATAGTAATAGGTGGTATAGATCCATACCAGTAATAAGTGGTATTTTACATCTGCGGTTCCCATTATGGCTGAAAAGAACTAGGATTATTCTGTGTCAAAAAACATTGACTGAGCGATTCAGGGTCACCTGTCAAATAGTCAGTAAAGCTGCGGTCTCTTGATCCCTGCTGGTTTTCACCCCTAAATGCCAGCTGAGGTTCTCAGCTGCTTTGTCTCTACTAGTGGATTACACGATGGCAGGGCATGGGAAAGGGCACATTTAATTTATCGCTGTAGATGCAGCCACTGGGGAGGACAGTTAGGTACACAGGGTGGTTTATCAGCAGAAGTCATTAAAGTAGGGTGATTAATGTGGTGCCAGAGAAGGCCATGCAGTGTGTTGTGCTTGCACTTAAAATCTGTGAACTACTACACAAGGTCACGCAGACTCAATACAGTCCTGGTGAGGGGAGTTGCAGGAGGAAGAAGGGCACTGCCAGCCAAAATTGAGAGCTTATATTGCTGTGCAGGTTTGTCACGTGATGGAGGAACACTTCCTTAATGATTTGCTAATGGGATAGAGAGAACCTTTCTGTTTTGCCTGGTAAGTCTGGCTTGGTTCTGATGTGACAGAGCTGAGATATTGGTATGAGTGATGTGAACAATAGCTTTCCTGGTCACAGCCTGGGATGCATATGGCTGCTTTGTAAATAAGCAGAATTTCTAGCACTAACAGTGAGATGCCTTTCCCAGGCACTAAATTTATAGCTATAAAGAAAGAGGCATGAGAAGGCAAGGCTTGTTAAGTTTCATATGCATGAGACTCTTGCTTTGAAATGTATTATTCCACTTCCTCCAAGTCTTCCTTGGGGAAACAATTTGGATTTACTATGCGTTTTACCATTGATTTTTCAGTTGTCATTATCTGCTTCTAGATTTTGGTCATAGTTTGTGTTTACTTTTATTCTCTGACACCACCTCTCTGCTTGCAGGCTGTACTGTGATGTGTAGGTTGTGTTCCACGTAGAGAAGGCAGCAGAAGTCTTGGTCGGTGTTGGTAGAAGAGCAGGGGTGCTGTGGGTGACCCCATAAAACACATGATAGATGCGCAGGAGTTGACAGATGTGGCAGCCTGCCTGATTAGCACAGAAACTGCCTCCTGCACAGACCTCGTTTTTCCAACCAAGGACCAACATGCTCTCTTATAAACAAAAGTAAATAAATTGCGCCTAAGGTATTGTAGTCTTTCCAGGGGACAGCTCTGACTGAGAGAAAATGGAGAAAAAGGTCCTGGCAGACGTTGTACTCTGAGGCTCTCTTCTTCAATTAAGTGGTAACAGCAGAAAGAGAGGAGGCTGCACAGCCATATGAATAAATGTGCAGCATCTGAAACTTGCACTTCTGGCTCGTCTATCACATACCATCCTTTTATAGTGTGAGATGAAATGTCCAGCTCCAAGTTTCAGCTGCCCTCAGCAGATGTGTCATTACCTTCTGTCTCAGTGCACGGACTCAATCTCACCCTGAAAAATAAGATTTTACCTTCCACTTACCCTTCTGGAGACAGCTTGTCAGAGCAACATGCTACTGCAAACTTATCCTGCCTAATGTCTGCTAATTAAATTCATTTTTGAATATAGTACTAAGCCAATTTAATTCTGTCTTTCAGAGCCTGCAGAGGCAGTTGTGACTCTCAGATGGGTTTCTGTCTCTGATTAGTGGTCAAATCTCTTTGTGCTTTTTGAGACTGACTCACTGTCTGTCTTTTTCTGTATGTCTCTCACCTGTACTTGGGATGTTAGGGAATGGGGTGTTTTTTCCTGTGCTTTTATATCCCCAACATCTACTGTCCCATTTGACAACATTGTCTGTTTAATGACTTTTGTTTCGTTACTATCGCTGGAATAGAAATGGAAATTACTGTGAAATTCTCCTGGTGTTAGATCTTGATTTCAGAGATTGTTTTTCAAAAGCATTCATCTTTGGAGGGAATGGGTATTGAAGTGACCTTCAAACTCTGAGCTCATATACCCGCCTCTGAATGATCATCCACATCACAGTCCAAGTCACAGTCTTAAGTGCAACAGCCTCCAGTAATGTTTACTGCCTGTCACTCTCAATATATTTTGTGATCACAAACATTCATGAAAATAAGGGGCAGAATTAAAAAAAAAAAAAGAGATTAGTCAAAAAAAGAGTAAGGTCAAAGCAAGTTATAGAGTGACAACAATATACTTGATTAATTAAGTAATGCTGGTAGAATCTATCATACCAGGGACAATCTAACAGCATTTTTTAATTTGAAATGCTCTCTGTTCAGGTCGTCAAAAAAAGTAAAAATAAAAACAGTTCATCTGGAGATTTTAATGGGGTTTTTTTCTGTGCAGCTCTGGTATGTCCCTCACTCCCTTTGTGCAGCTTTGTGCCAGGCAGTGCCTTCAACTTCCTGTTTCTAAATTCCCCAGTGCTGGTGGATGGCAGGTTATTGTGCATCACTGTGGAACCTCCTGCTGCAGTTTACCCCCTGTTTGCAGCTGCATTTTTCTTCTCTCATTCTCTTCCTGCTTGCCCTCCCACTTGTTGATATAACTTATTTGTGTTTGGACTTACAAATGCGGAACTGAATTGTTGTTATCAGCAGTGTAGTTCCCAGTTATTGAGAAACTGTTGCTTATATTCCTTCCAGAGTATATCTGGAGTGTATGGGGAGACATGGTTTGAGAAGAAACTTGCATCAGCACTGTGCACCATGCTTGTTCTGTACAGAGAGAAGGGCTTCAGTCTGCATGGGTGTCAGTCTGATATATTTTACAGGCAGTTAATTCCTCCATCCATTTTTTGTATTGCATAGTAAAATATGCAAGTGCTGTTGTGTCTGTAATGTAGCTTCTGATGCCAGAGAGAGAACTAAATACCAGCCTTCTCACCTTTACTGAAATAATGCTGAAGTTGTAAAACAGAAAAACAGGTGCCAGGAAAGTAATACTTGGGACTTCAATTTATTGATGGCTATTAACGGGTATATTTTTTTGAAATGAGAAGCTAGAGTTTTTCATAAAATTCATAATCAAATATATTCTATTGTATGTATCTGGGGAGTTTTTGAGGCATAATACCTCCTGACCTGATTTTAGTAAATGACTCAATGCTTGTATATAATCGATCCAAGCATTTGGTTTAGCTACTTGTCCATTTCATAAATCCTTGTTTATTTTTCAAATAAGCAAATAGTATATATTGAAAGTGGAGAAAGAATTGCTAAAACTCCAAGAAGTCCTAGAGCACAGAGCAGTGCTTTTATAGGTACTTTCTAAATACCTGTTTGTTAGGCCTCTGTAGCTCTGTTGGTGTGACTATGCTGTGTGCATTGATATAAATATTTATAATACAAAAGATTGCATATTTGCTTCTTCAGTGCTGTTCTTTTTTGTAAGAAAGGAGTTCTTTAGGGTGAGAGAGTAACTTATCTGTAGTTTAGTATGTATAAATGCAGTTTTAGGATTGTCTTAAGACCTATAGACTTAGTTTTAAGAAGTGATACACATGTGGAATTATTAGGACCAAAAATTTCATTTCAACTTCCATTATTTTTTCTTACTGTGTGTAATACTGCATTTCCTTAAAACATTGCTTTTGAAAATGAAGGTCTTAACTGATAGCGCTGGAGATTACCACTGTCTAGCTATAGAAAATGAATGGTTTGGACAGGAACTGTGTGTATTTTCTTACCATTCTCTCTTTCTGTAGAGACTATATTGATTTGTATGTTTAGTTACCAGTCTTTCTCCCACTAAGATTTTAAGTGCTGGGTCCCCAATGTACTCCTGTTAACACTAATTATTTCCATAATTTCCAGAATCACATCCTTAAATACCTCCCATATAATTTTCATTTTCAGATTTCACAACAGCTTCCATGCTTCTGTTTCACTTAGAATGACTTTGCCTTAAACAGGTGCTCCTAGGACTTGTGATTTTTAAGTGTATTTTTGGGACTTTAGTGTTTGTTTCTCACCAAAGATAAGGCACTAGGAAGTCTCTGCCAGAAAGATCTTGAAATTTGTCAGGGTCGTGAGCAATTATATCAGCTCTTATCAGTTGCTCCTTAATTCTTCCTGCTCCACCAGAAGTGGTTTGTTTTGACCAGTTTTGGTTTTCTCCTATATGATCTCTGAGATCTCTCCATCTCAACTGTGAGCAGAGGGGCAGTAAAGCTCTGAAATGGGGCATGACTTGTGACCTTGAAAATCTAGACCATGGCTTTGACCTGACCAAGGAAGAGGATAAACACTCAGTGAAGCAATCTGAGAAAAATGGAATCAGATAGAGAATTACAAACCGATTTCCTGCAGGACACTGAACAGCAAGAAGCCAATGGTAGCTGGTGACAGCTACCAACGTGAATTAGGTTTGAACTGATTCATTAGAGATGAAAGACTGTGTTTCACTTGGTTCCATGTGTTGCTGTATATTTCTGTTCATTATGTAGCTCCTTGGTGGTCATTCTTTTCAGTTCATGGGGTGATTTAGGACTTCAAAATGAAAGTATTCATGACAACATTTGTTTTCCAATAGTACTGTTAACAGGCAGCAAGAAAAAAAGAAGGAAAAATGTTTAAATAAATTATTCACTGAAAAGTTCTGGTAGTTTGCAAGGTAAATGATTAGGTGCAGTCATTAGCAGTAGATTAATTAAATCACTCCAAATAAATCTACAAGAGAAAAAGAATGTTGCACATCTTACTGGATTTTTCTGTTGAAGACAGTTGGCCATGTTTATCCTTCTGTGGAGAGGACACTATAAATGATTTCCCTGGGAAGGAAGTTTCTTTCTAAGCCTTCAATGGGTTGAAAACAAATTGTTTTTGTAGGTAAAACAGAGTTATTAGGAAACAGAATTTACGCAGTTCAATAGCACAGATCTATCTGACACGGTCCCCAGCCCATCCTGTGGTGCAGCCCTGCCATCCTTCCTTTGCTCCATCTTCCCTATGTCAACCAACACTGGATTCACACATGTCAGACCTCCATGAGTTTCCTGGTGACCATCTGTTCCTTGAGCAGTCAGAGGTGGCTGTCAGTGAAAGAGAAGGAACTCCTGCTGCAGTTACAGGATGAAGGCAAGTGAATGAATGAGACAGTGCCTCATCCTCAGCCAGCCTATTCCAACAGGGAGGGACCGGGCTCTTCCCGATGAAAGGGAGTGCAGATGAAATCCTGGCAATGGAGTATGGCAGAGCCCTGTGCCTTCTGCCAACCAGAGCTGCCTCTGGGCACTGCTGGCAGTCACTGCTCCACTGTTTTCCTCACTACTGCTAGGTCCCATGCTTTTGCTCAGCAACTCACCTCAGTGTCTGGCATTTAAGTATGGGTATCCTGAAACATATGTGTGCTATTCTATTCTGATTGTGTTTGTCTACTTGTATTTATACTGTTTCAGAGCAGGCAAACATTAGATATTACATTTTAGCATCATACCTATGGGCAGTGCACCCTTCACTGATAGTTTTTTGTTGTTGTTTTGTACCATGGAGTATGTGCTGTGTAACTTAGTCTTACATGGGTTTACACTTGTTACTGAAGATGAAATACAGAGTATAGGAGACACTGACTTGCTTAGGTGGCAGCAAACGAAGATGTACATGGTGCTAGTGAACAGCAGGGTGTTGTGGCTGGTCAGTGAAGCATAATAAAGGCAAGAGCCAAGCCTCTTTGGAGGTACAAAGAGTCACAGAAGCATTAGAGTAATTTAAAAAATTTAAACTGTGGCTACAATCTGAAACCATAATTTCTTGAAAATTCTTTGTTATTTACTAGACTTTCCTCTTGAAAACCCCATCATAGAATGAAGTGCAGCTTGTAGAGCAGCAGGAAGATCAGCTTCTGTTTGGGGAGGCTTGACTGAAAAAGATAAGGCCCCCAGCTTTATCTCTTACATGACTTCTTATCTCTGTGGGTGTGTCTGTACCTGCATGTGTCGGTATATTTCTGAGTATTCTGTAAGTCGTATTACTCACATTTTCAAAATCAAGAGAACCCAACTAATCTGACTTTTGTATCAATAGCTGTGTTTTACAACTTCATCTACATCCTCGTGCTTCGCAGCATGAGTCAATACAATTAACAAGTAAGAGTTTCTTAATTCTTATTTCAAACACTTATTTATGGGGATGCACAGTCCAAACGAGTTTTCTGTATGTAATGCTGTAGAGTTTTAGGTTGCCTGAACCTACATTTATTTCAATCAGTCGTGATTTTGCCTATAGTTTTACTAAGAAAAAGCTTTTTCAGCTCTTAAACTGGAAGGTTCGTTTGTTTACTGCAGTGTGTCTTGTCATTGGAGACAATGCTGCTAGTACAAACTCATTTTCCATATCTATATTGGTTACCTACTGAAATATTTAAAACCAAACTCACTCAGCAAGTGATTTGAAATTATCAAATGATTATAAATAAGGTTATTGTAGTCATTGCTTTCTTAAGACCCCTTGATTTCAAGGGAATAGTTCACAAGAGAGCTCCAGTGTTGCTTCTTCTTCCAAACCAGTGATTTTCAATGTTAAGGGAAAAAAAAAAAAGGAAAAAAAAAGGAAAGGTAAAGCCAAACTGGCAATGCACTGGTGAAAGGAATTACATGCTTTCCAAGGACTTGACAAATGGGAAATCTGAAATTCTGTATCTGTCAACCAGACAGTAACAGCTTCTGCTTTATCAATTGAAAACTAGTTTTCACTGCTTTGATAGCATGCCTGAAATCTGGTCTGGAGCAGTGGGCCAAAGTACTTTGGTTACATCAGGGCACTTTTGCTTGCCAGTGTGAATGGCAAAATGTCTTCTGTGAGCCTGGAAAGAGCACAGACCCTGTTAATGCACAGGAGGAATATCTGAAAATGCCCAAATGTATTAGCACAGCTTGATGTAAACCCCTGAATATGATAAACTTACTATCTGGATTTGTTATCTTTTCAGGTGGGACCTTCTTCTGACATGTGATCTACAGTGAGCTACTCTGAATCATACAATGACAATGTTATCACTGCCACATCTCTGGGAACCAGTTGTTCATAAGTATACGGTATGTGAACGTCTGCATCTTACATTAACCATCGCTTGTTGGAACAACACAGAAACAATAACATGAAGGTGCTAAAAGTCATTGAAGTAAATGTTAAGCCACATGTACAATCAGTTACACTGAGCTGTTCCAGCAGATGTTTATCTGTTAGACCTGGTCTGCACGCAAAAGAGTGAACTGTTTCAACATGTATTTGTTTACAGATATTGGTAGAAACATTCTACCGATGTTTCCTTTGGATGAAGTTTTACTGGTACAGTGATGATATGTAGATATAGAGAAGATTATTCTCTTCCTCAAGCAGAAGGGGGTGGTAACAATAGCGTGAATGGATCTATACTTTAACTGTTTTGCTGTGCTTACAGCAGTACTATTTTTGCGTTTAGGAAGGGTCTTTAATTGCTTTCCTCCTTCATTCCATTTTCAGTTTATGGTCAGTCTGACTTAGATTAATTTCACACACCAGTGAATCCCTAAAGAAATGTAAATTAACTCAGTTTTACCAAACTCAGCCAGATGATGGCAGTTATTCCCTTGATGTTTATCTTTACATCACCCACCATATTTGACCAAGATTTCAGTAGGAATTAAATCCATATATTGAGCCTTTTTTCTTCACCCTGTGTAGGAAAATAGAGACTGAGATCCACATCTGGTTAAGATAGGCTGTTCGGTTTATGGCCTACAAGGCCAAAAATCTAAAGTCACTGATCGCTGGCATGTTTTTCTTTTCTACTGTTCTGGCTTGAAATTGTTGACACACACTCAGGTCCTTTTAAACCATGGCAAAATGATATTATGAGAGTGGGTACATCATTGTTTTATGTTCTAAAGCAGTTCATAGCACACCACATAGCCATTAGTGTGGAGCATCTTCATCTGATTTATGGCCCCAGTGCAACTCCCACTGAAGCTGGTGGAAAAAAAGTTTTTTCATGCTGATGGGAGTTGGATTGCACTCCACGTAACACCTGAGACTACTGTTAAAGTAATGTTCTCTGCATGGATTTCTTTTTACCGATTAGCCATTTCTTAGAGATTAAGTATTAAAGATACAAGCGTAAAACAGAATTACAAGGAAATGGATAGACAAAATAACCAGAAGAGGGCTCAATTATTGAAATACTTGTCTAACTTCCAAAGTTAGAAAGTGATGAGGGGACACAACTGTTTGCTCCAAAAGTATGTATCTGCATTTAACACATTGTATTTTTAGATGCAATTTTGAAGACAATGTTTGTCAGAAATATGGATGATCTGCTCCTACAGCTGTGATCTGAGAGAGGGAAAACAAGATAAAAGTCTTACAGGGAGCAGGAGGAGAAAGATCATGCTTCACTGATTGATGTAGTGTGCTTTGGGAGAGCAGTTCACAACTTGGGTAACCTGTGTGCTGGATGGCAAAGGTTTCCAAATCTGGCTGGACAGTTTGAAGAGAAGCTCCCAGAGGCAACATTGAAGTGAGAGAGCTTTGCATGTGCTTATGCTAACAGGGGTTCTAGCATGCCTTTGTATCCACCCTCAGTGGTCTGTGCTGGCCAAATATCATTAATGTGACCCTTTGCAGACCTTTTATATTTGTTCAGATGTCTCCTCTGTCATCCATATCTAAGCACCTTTTCAGGAGGGATATAGGATTAAGAATCTCTCTTGCTCATGTTTCTTCTGAGTTGATTAATTTTTAAAGATTCAGAATTATTTTTTGGTATGTGTTTTTGTAAAGAAGTTGTTTTGGTGTGTGTGTGAGCATTGGTAAAGGAAAACTGGTTTGAAGAGGATGAGTTTCATGTCCCGCAGGGGCAGAGGTCTGGAAGGGACCCAGCGGACCAGCTGGTCTGCTTTTCTGCCATCACAGGTATGAAAAGCATGAATGCATCTTGGTTGACATTTTCATTTTTCTGGTGGAATGCAGCTTTTTGCCTGTGGAGAGGACCTCTCAGAGAGCTGAGGGCAGGTGGTGGGGAGAGGTGGCTGTCAGAATGGTGACTGCTTGCAGATCTCCATGTTCCCTAGGCACAAAGAACAAGCAGCCATCTCGCAGCTGTGCTCTTAATAAGCTGTAGGGCAAGGGATGCTGTCTCGCACCTTGTGAAGTTTCTGATACACGGTAATAACCTTCAAGGATTTGCCATCTACCCAAATCAAAATGAAATTTCCTTTGACCAGTGAACACAGCAGTCAGAGGGAAGTGAAGGTTTTCATGTTTGTGTTTCCTTTTGGGTGTTATTTTGGTTTTCCTCTTTTGCCATTTCTCATATAGCATTGCAAACATTTCAGGAAACTAATCTGCAGGAGCACAGCTCATAAAAGATCGACCTGCCAGAGGACAGGGCTCTGCTTATTACAGAAAAGCTTCTGAGACAGTGACAGCTGAAAAGATTACACACTTCCACAGGAAATTAAATTTGATGTAATATAGTGAAAGAATGACAAAATGGAAAGGGTATATATAACCTATTTGTGATTATTAAGCGGTAGAAAAATGAAAACTTGAGATCCAATAAAGTGCATGTAATTTAGATATGGATACAAAATTCCCAATAGGTTTTTGAAGATTTGGCCCTCCACCTTGCTTTGCCTTCTCTCAGTGTTATTATTTCAATGTGGAACATCGTTAATGTCTTAGAATCATAGAATGGCTTGGGTTAGAAGGGACCTTTAGAGATCATCTAGTTCCAACCTTCCTCCCATGGGAAGGGACACTTTCCACTCAACCAGGTTGCTCAGAGCACCATCCAGCCTGGCCTTGAACATTTCCAGTGATGGGACATCCGTAGCTGCTCTCGGCAACCTGTTCCAGTGTTTTGTAAAATTATGTTAACTTCTGGGCACGTTAGATTATAAGGCATTTAAATCAAGTTTCAGAGCAGTCCTATGGTATCCAATTAGATTTCATTCTTCAGCAGGTGCATATGTGACACCAGACTGGGAATGAGAGGCAAGAGCTTCCTTCTTTGCTCTGTCCTTTTCCCATGTTGACGTGCAGTGCTGACAGAGGGAGAAGCTTTTCTTCCCTCTCTGCCGATGTCCCTTGCTGAGGCACAGTCTGGTGCTCCATGGTGTGTGAATGTCCTATCCCTGTCCCAGTCGCCGACCAGAGGCTGGTGTTGCAGGTGTGGTAGGGACCCACTGGGGACTGTTCAGGTGACATTCTTGGTACCAAGGTCTTTGCTGTTCACCCAAGGCACAGGGCAGGTGATGTGTCTCCTCTTCCTCTCTCACCTGGCCAGGTGCTTCACAGCAAAACAAAGGTTTTGTTTCAAAGGAGACGGTAAAAACTTGCAACACTTCAATAATTTTTTCTGTAAGATCTGGTTACCTGCAGTTGGAAAGAATAAGCAGGACCCTGGCAGATTTAACTTTATTAACCATCATAAATCCTTTCCTTTTTGACTCTAATCAGTCCCTGGAGTCCTTTTAATGCCCTTGACATTGCACTGGCCTTTCATCACAGCACAATATACATTTTCCTGTAACTAGAAAACTGATGGTGAGAACCTTTCGTAAACCTGAGGTACTGGACACACAAATGGGGACTTGTGACTGTCAGACGCTTGCTGACAATGAAAGGAGGGGAGGGAACTTATGCTGCCAGCACAGCTCTTCCCTCAGTGGAGGGCAGGAGGGGGAATCTGAAAGCACAGGCACTCACACAGTCTCATGTGCACCCGTTAATACCTGGGAACAGGGGACCAGCCACTTTGCTCTGGCCCAGACAGACAGACAGAGAGACAGCAGTGCTTTTGTGTTTTATGCTGGCAAATAGGGGGGTGCCAGAGGCCAATCCTGTCTCAGAAAGCTCCTCTATGAGCAGCCCCCGGCCTGCATCCCCAGGGCAGTGAGTGGCTGGAGCTTGCCAGTGGCCAGCATGCTGGCCCAGCCACCAGGAACTGGGGGCCAGGAGTGGCACAGGATGGAGGCACTGGGTGAATGAGTCTTTTCTGTGCTGGGGACAACGCTAAAAGGAAGGAGTGTTACCAGGTGGTCGAGGGGCAGGCGCTAAAGCAACAAATGCTGCGTTCATAAAATCACTACCTGGGTTATTGCCTCTCTGTCCAGCCTGCACACAAAATCCTCCGGAAACCAAAAGGGAATTCCCTGGTCGGTAGTCTATCTGTCTCTCTGCTGTCCAGGAATTCATGGGAAGGAGAAGGCATCCCAAGAATCTGCCCCAGTGTGCAGGGACAGTAAATTCCCTCTTGTTTTTTCATATATACAAGTCAGCAAGTTTCTTCAGCAAATGCTTTAATTTTAAGCTTAATACTATGCAAATATTTAACTTGGGACAAAAGTTGGCTTCAGACCATGGACTAGCTTCCAGCTGTTTCTGCAGGTACAGATCCAGTGTTTATGTACATGGATGACTATTTGTTAATTTATTTATTTATTTACTATGGTAATCTTTTTATAATGAACTTGGATATTTGTGTACCCAGTTTTTGCCTTGAACATAAAAATCTATGTATTTGCAATTTGTGTACAGGCATTTTCAGAAGATTTGGCAAAAGGCTCAGATCTGCTGAAGATAATCACTGCAGGCTAAATCTTTAGGATGACACAGAATTGTACTGACTATTTTTTTCTCTAACTGAAGTGCCCAAAGCTGTGCTCAGCACTGATAGCCCACCAGCCTAAGCTATGAAAAAAAGGTGTTGAAGGATTTGGTAGCTGCTGCAGGGGCTTTATACTGTAATTTGTCCAGTCAAATGAGTAGAAAAGAATATTCAGGAGCGTCAAGAGCTTTAGCAATAAATATGTTAACGAGGTTTCAAAAAATCTGCTTAAGTGCTATCTTGAAATATAATACTTTTCTGTATCCACATATATTTCATATCCATATGCTTTCTGCAGCCCTTGTCTCAGCTGCTGCATGCCTGCAAACAGCCTCTTATTAAAAAGAGGAAGACCATAGTCTTGTGGACCTTCTGTAATGTGCTCAGCATGTGGGCTATTGACTTCATGAAAACGAGAACAGCTGTGTCAAATGTGTTTCCTTTGCGTGTGGTAAGATAGAAAACGCAAACTGTGTGAAGACGAGCAGGCAAGAAAGACACTGAATGCCTTAAATACTAAGGGAGTTAATGCTATGCAGTGATTTTGCTTCTGTTATAGGAAGTGTAAGAACAGTATGCTTCCTGGCGTACATCACCATCCAAACTGCAAAGGTTTCAGTTCCATGGCAACACGAAGAGCCCGACTGTGCTGAAGGTGTATGTATTAATGCGTTCAGAGTGAGGGGTTGGGAGTGAGCTGGGGGAAAATAAAACATGCCAAAATATTTCCCGTTTATTTATTTATGTATAAATAAAGCCTTTGTTCTTAGAAAATCAAACTGACATGAATGCACCTGCCGCTCTTCCCCCCCCCCAGTGCTCTCTGATTCTTTTTTACATAAGGTTTTCTCAGGCAAAAAGCAAATGAAGAGGCTGTTAAGGTTTTTTTATAAGACTGTAAGTGCAGCAGCACTTGAATGTTGCAAGAAAATGCTATTAATTCCTGAGACAGCTGTATGTCCCTGGAGAGAAAGACTTGGAATGGGGGGGGGCATGTTGTTTCCAAGATGTACTGCTTTACAGAGCAAAGTGAAGCAGTGGTTGGTTGGTTGGTTTTTGCTTCTTCGGTGTTTTTTTAATTATTATTATTATTATTATTATTATTTTCCTTGATCTTTTTGATCTTTCTGCCTTTCTCTACATCTACATCCAGTTTCCTCACCTCCTCTGGCTGAGGAGCAGGAAACAAGACTTTTAGCTCTGTTTCCTGACATCTAAAGAAATATAAAAGTACAAGGAAACAGTGTATTTTGTTTTGCCAGCCAACTTGGATTCACAGACCTGCACTAGAAAGGCACCTGCTCCCAGTCAGGGTCAGGAGTCACCCTCCAGAACAACCGGGAAATCAGCCAGGGAGTAACTGAGAGCTGGTCATTATATGAATTTTGTTTGATCTGCTTGGTTGACTGCAGAAATGTAGGATGGGGGATTGTGACAGATGTATTTTGCTCAGGGTAAAGAACTACCTCAGGCTGATCCTGCCAGCTGTGCTGATGGGGGGATGAATTGCAGATATGCAGGGTTAAAAGTCGGACTGGACAGCAGGGGAACCTCCAGATGTTGGTATTTCTGAGCCTAACAGCAGCACTAATGTGGCATGGTAAAGCTGACAGAAATGGCAAGTTGAACTGGATTTACAGCTGCTTTGCATTGCTAAAGTAGTCAAAGCAGCCAGAAAATATCAGTGGATCTACTCTATAGATTTCAGCAAGGTTTCTCTGTCTAACTAGGGGAAGAATATAGCTCTGCAGTTGGAAGTTGCTGTGCAAGAGGAGAGGAGGAATAAAATTCATCTCTCTTAATCTGTATTCTTTACTTCCTTTCTTTGTTTTTTTCGGGTGTGGTTTTTTTTGCTTGTTTGCTTTGGGGGGGGTTGTTTGTTTGTTTGTTTGTTTTAAATTGCAGCAGGAATATATTTTTTCTTAAAAAAAGGCTTGGTTCCATTGCAGAGGAAACCCTGTCTTTGAAATTCTACTTGGAGGAAATTTTTCCCTCTTAAGGAGACCAGTGCAATGTGGGTAAATCTTTTCTAAGGGAATACATAGCATTGAAATGATGACATGATGCTGTCTTGGCATCCCACAAAGGGGGGGATTTCACCCTCAAGGCAGCAGAGCTGCAAAGTAAGAAAGTGTCATTTTTAAAGCATCTTTTTCTTAGGGAGAGCAGCACTGGTAAGCTTAGGTCTCTTGTTAATGCTGCACTTGACACTCTCCCAATTTTTTTGTTGTTGTGGCTGCTGATTTCTGCACAGCTCCCCAAAACAAGAAAGCAGATGTAGCTCATTTAATACTAGCATATGCTACCCAAACTATGTGGTACCTTCATTTTCCTGACTTTTGACAAAGGAACTGTGCATGCAACCCTGAATGAAGAGAAGGAATCACTCCAGCCAACAACACAGTAAGGGAGGTGAAAGATTTCTGTGTAGGTGTCCCAACCTGATATACCCTTCCTAACAGGCCAGCTGCTATTTGTAAGCACCTTCCCAGGGGAGCACCTCATTCAGCTTGGCAGGAAGGATGAATAGGAACATCAAAGAAAGAAGAAAAGGAGGAGAGAAATGAAGGATGGGAAGAGTGAGGAAACACAGCAAAGGCAGAAGAGCGATCAGAGAAACAACAGGGGCTGGGAAGAGCATAACACAGGAAAGAGATGTTGCTTTGGTGCCTATGAGGGAAAAGTTGTTTTTCAGATGTAATGTAGACAAAACCAAGCCAAACCAAAAAAAAATAGAGCAAGAAAATTAAAATACATGAAATAGAAGAAGACATAAGGGGAGGAGAATTCCGATTGACATGAAGAAGAAAAAATACATAAAATACATGGATGAATTTCATACCCTGGTCCAGCCAATTTTAAATAGTAGCTGCTAAGTTTGTAGCATCAAGACCTTCTTGATGTGGAGGTTCTGGAGGCTTGTGAGGAGCACTAGGGCCACACTGGGAGGCTTCTGCAGGCACCAGAATGTGTGGAATGGGTGTTGGAGGCAGATCTCTTCTGTGCACCGTGGCTGGAAGTCTAAAGCCAGTATGAATATCCCCAAGGACAACTGCCCATTCTACATTTGAAGACTGACAGTTATAAAAATATGACCACTTCTCTCTGAAGGTATCTGAGGAAGGGCTCTTGCCACGCAGGCAGAGATAAGGACTCCCTCTAGATCCCTCTTCCAGTTATTCAAGCTATCTAGGCTGCCAGAAATAAAGAGCTGAATGGAAATTTTTGTTCTGGCTGTGAAAAGAAGCTTTTGAATGAATTCTACATCAAATAATGAATGTCTTCTTTCCTCCTCCTCTCCACCTACCTTGTTCCTAAACATTAACATTTCATGTCACTTGAGCTAAGTTCGGTGTCAGACTCACAGGATCCTGCTGAAAAATACACCCCTCTTTTGTGGCAAGCCAGAGAAGATGAGAGGCCTGTGGTGTTTTTCCTTCTCAATCTCTGCTCTGCTGGGAAAAGCAGCTAAGGCTGTGTGAAGCTGTCTTCTTCCCACTCTCCTAAACTTCACTCCTAAAAGTGCTGCTCCCTCAATGGCTTTGCTGCTTCTCTGAAGGAGGCATGGCTTGGCCCACTTAGTGCCATCACTTCCCAGGAGATGTTTTCTCAGATGGTGGGGACTTTCATCATGATAGGAGGCTGAAGAAGATTGCTGCGGAACAAGTCATGGGCATTGCTAGCTGTGCCATTTGAAAATGGTTACTTAAGCATGAAAGAGAAGAAAAAGATCAGAAATTAAGAGATTTTAAACCCTGTCTCCAAACCTCCAAATCATTTCTGCCATTTCTGCTTCCTCTTTTCTGAACACTTGGGCTGTATTTGCATTATATTTTTAATCTTTTTTCCAGAACCACCAATGTGAGAAACATCCTTTCTCTGAAACAGGTTGTTTTGTGGGCAGTGGTACCAGTATGTGTTTTCCATGGCCCTTTTTCCCCTAGGACTTCTCAGCCACGTCATGTATCTTCCTGCCAGCAGGCAGGAGGCTTGAGGCTACCCGTCGGGGCAGAGGCTCGCACCCTGGCTCACCACCACGGTGGCTGTGCAACACCCAAGGGCTGAGCTTGGAGCATCAGTCTGGATTTCCTCCTCAGACCCAGCTACCAATTTTCTCCCGACTTTTTAGAATGTCATTACTGAAATGCAGTGAGGAGATAACGAATATATGCAGAGATGGAGAAATGTGCATTCAAAACAGTGGGTTTGTTATACAAGAAGGGGAATGGTTCTCTGGGCACTTTTGTCTGAGATTCTCTGCAGTATGTGGTATAGTATTTCATGGTAAAAGCATGGGGACATGAGCTTACCTGGAGACTGTAACAATTTTTCCTACTATAGAGAAAGCAAGTGATGAAGAGGCACAAGAAGGAAATGTTGGTGAAAACAGACCTTTTGACAATGACCACAGTCTTGCCACTTTTGATGGAGTGAGTAGGAACATTCCTGTATCTCACTGTAGTTATGCAGAAATGTGTTGGTACTTGATTATTTTGATCAGTGCTGAAAAGCAGAAGCAAAAAATTGCATGTGGCTTTGGGGTACTGTAATACACCTGAAATCGAAGCCAGCTTGATGTAGAAATTATGAGAGCTGATGTTTGTGTAACCCCAAATCTCTCAACCTGTACCTGAATTTACTTCTCAGATGTTAGAGATAAATCACTCTTCCCACAATGCCGTGTGAACAGGACAGCCATTTCTGCAAGGCAGGAGGAGAGTGAGTTCCTTCTCTCACCCCAGTGTCCAGTCCAGCAATGAGGAATCAAATTTAACCCTCAGTTTCAGGCCCTGTGAGTCTTTAATTCTTTTCCAGCAGCAAAACAATTACTTTTGATAGGCACACTAGTTGTTTTTTTAGTTTGCCTATAATCAGTTTTCTGAGAGGTTGCTTTGATGTGGGAGGAACTGAATTCTTTGGGTTCAAATATTTGCTGTTGACTCTCTTAGTCATTAAGAGAGGTTTTCCACATTAAGGTGCCTTTACTTTTAAGGGAAAATGTCACGCATCTTCTGATACCAGATACACAAAATGTGGGGTTCCCTAAAGAGGAACCATTTGTTGAGCTGCAACACATAAGGGCAGGAAGGACCAAGACCAGCCCAAGCATTGCCAGCCTCGTGGGGACTCAACAGCCTCCCAGCCTCACCAGCCCCAGCACCTGAGAACCCACAGATGCTGGTTCCAGCTATAGACCTACATCCCTGCTGATATGCCTCCATGCTAAAAGATGTTCTTTTCCAAAAAGAACATGTCTTTTTTTTTGTTATAAATTCCCTTGCCACCTTTTTGTATTTTCCAACTGGAGCTCTTCTAAGGCTCTCTGCCTCTGCAGTTCTTGTCTTTGTATAGGTTATTTTTGGAAACTGGGGAACCAGGAGGAGGGATGAAATTTAGGTGAGTTAACTGCGGAAGAAGTAGAAAATTCTTTCCCTTGATGTGCTCTTTCTTTCCTGTCTTTTCTTCTCGTGACCTCTGTGGTCCGACCCCCATTGCATCTCCATTCCAGGGCAAGCTGCGGCTGACCCTCTGTGCCCAGTGAGTGACTCCTTCCCACGAGGTGGTGTGCTGGTTTGCAAGCTGTGCTTGCCTCTTCCTCCCTGCAGTGGCTGCCGTTTCTCTTCTGGTTTTCTGGGTCAGCCACTTGGCCAAAAAGTGGGTAGGTGGTCGAGCAGAGTTTTGGGAGCTGTGAAACACCGGTAGCACTTGGGAAGTTATGTACTTTAGGGTAAATTCTTCTCTGTATGCAGAGAAGAATGCGTTTCCTTTATTGTTTCCTCAGTGGAGCAGCTCTGTCAAGGTGGTTGGCTTTTTCTTGAAATATCGGTATGTTTTTTACGTTAGAAGTGTTATATGCTGACTGCCAAACTTTGCAAGATAAAACAAATTCTTTGAAAGACTGGAGAATAGCAACTGAAAACTGACCTGGCAGGGAGACCAGGAGCTCACTTTTTGGTTCCAGTGCATGGGGCAGGTAGTGATGAGCATAGACCCCCAAAATACCTGAGCTGTTCTGAACAGGGACAATCACTTCACATCCTTAATTTTCAATGCAAAAATGTACAGAGAAATTTTCTATGAAGCAGCACCCAAGAACTTTCTTTATCCTGTCTATATTTTCTAAAATCATTAGTGCATAGAAAGACATTGACCATACAGTAAGTCAGGCTGCCCTTTTGCTAACTGAGAGAGTATTCAAATAATTGAGATGCCTGTGATTGGCCATGAAAATTTGCTGATGTTTACCCTGCTGTCAGGTATTGAAGTCACACCATAATATTTATTGTGGAATCTTGCAATAGATTTTAAAATAGATTGACATCACAGTACAAAGTAGGAATTTTCCTCATTTTTTTCTTCAGTTATGAAAATGCTTAAATAGCAGTGTAGTGCAGCAAATGATAAACATTAAAAGCTGAGTTTACATGTACTGATAAAAGGAGGTTGGTAGAGAAGGAAGTAACTTGAGTTTGATAGGAATATGGTGAAAAGCAAAGTAGGGGATGATTGTAGATTCAGAGCAGTAACATGCGAACTTTAAAGGATGGATTTGGGTCAGCAACATAATGAGGTGGTATTGAGGAAGATTTTAAATAAATAAATTTTTAAAATTATGATTCTATACAAGAAGCTGTACAACTGATGCAAAAAGCCAGCCAAATATGGGAAGAATGAAATCAAAAGAACATGAAATACTGCCTTTAAATATGTAGAAATGGAGGGAGTTTTACTACCATGCTATGGCAGAGATCAATTAAACTGTGCAGAATGGTTATGCAAAATGTTCCTGTAGGGAAATAGCAGTTTTCTGTAGATTCTAGGAAGGAGTACTGGCTTGCTGCTGGCAGTGATTTATTTCCATCCAGCCCTGATGCTTGTGTCTGGCACTCAATGAAATCTTCCAGGGTAAATTATTTATTTAATTCAGAATGGCCACAGTTGCTCCGAGAGACTGGCAGCACAGCAGCAGGAAGTCTCTTAGAGATTGCCTCTAACTTCTTACAGATAGGCTGCTTATATATATACCTTAAATAATTAAAATCATAAATAAGTATATGTTGGCATTTTTGTTTATTAGCAACAGTTCATAATGAGTCCAATGAATGTATTACCATGCGTTGTAGATATCTAATTTCTTGATTAAATAACCCAGAGGCTTGTGCAGCGAGCTAAGACATCAGATTGTTGCTAACTGAACTTTTGAACTTTTCATAGGAAAAGGAGATGTCAGTAAGAGAAGAATCAAATTTATGAGTGTGTAAGCTTGAGCTACCCAAAACCTTTCATTTCAGTAAGCATTCCCTTAAGAACAAAGAGAGAAATCCCCCTCTTCTTATGCCAAGTCAGCTTTTTTCTTAGTTTAACATATTCCAGAGATAAGAGGTAGAGCTGGTGGTTTGAGGGAGTCCAAGAAGAGAGGAATTTGAGTATAACTAACAAGAGAAACTGTCATTTGAGCAGAAATCCCTGAAGAGTGTCTACAAGATTTCATATTTTTATCTGTGCTGTTTAAAACAATAAGATGAAGCAATGTGATTTGGTAATTGTACTTTTTTCAATAAATTCAAATTTTAAGAATACTTTTTGAGTTTAATCCTTGCTTTCTTTGATTGTTGAGCAATAGGAAAAAACCTAGCAAGAGGAAAAGAAGCCACCTCTTTTAGAGGAAACTGCTCATGGATTTAAACTATGTATTTTGACACGAAGAGAAAAAAATGAACAAGAGTTTCAAAAAATATCACAAATGGGCATTTCTGAAACATCAGACAAATTTTTTGTTTTTAACAGGCCTAATAAGCAAATCAACATAGAGCTAAATACACCTTCCGGGGTGATCTCCCTTTTTGACAAGCACTGGTGGTGGGGGCCAGCTGACATGCTGCCTGCAGCCAAGGTGGGGCTCTCTCCTTTGCATAGGGTGGTTCCTTCCCCTCTCCTCCCCCTGCAAGGCCCTGATGGTCCTTGCTGAAACTGTTGGCATCAATGTCTGAAGCATCTCTCGGTTTTGAAAGTTGGCTTTTTGGTCTGAATTCTCTAGCACTGCCAAAGCATTTGAGGAAGGGTTTCCCACTGTCCTGGCTGTGGTTTCATGTCCCAGAGGGGCTGCTCCTGCTACCTGTCCTCTGCAGCTATTTGTCTAAGCCCACACTGGGCTGGTTTGGGCCACTGGGCAACCAGTGAGCTGTTGGGCAGCCAGGGGTTTCTGATGGGTAAGAACCTTGGATTGGCTCCCCATGGGCAAAGGCAAACTCTAGAGCTGGCAGAAGCACACAGCTGGCATTAAAAGGAAGAAGCAAAGTGGCATCTTCCCCTCTTGGGTGGCAGCTCACTGCTGGACTGACCTTGCTGAAGCATGAAACTTCATCCTCAACATGCAGATCAGGTCTTGCACATGTGAGGTTATTAACCCTTAAATATGATGTTACATTATCACAGTAATCAGGAATGGAGAAGGTAAAAGTGAAGACAGTGGAGTTTCTCCTATGCTACCCTTTTTCGCTCCACAATTTTTGGTGACCCCCAGTCACTCTTTTTGTTTCCCTTTCCAGATGGAATTAGAAATGGGCATATGTTCTGAATTAATTTTTTATTCATAGTACCTGTGAGTGATCAAAGATTGCTTTTGCAGATTTGCAATTAAGCATCAAACTGAAATAAATGTAATTTCAGAATAGTCTGTTTGCAGTCACTGTTTTTATTTTTGCTTTACAGTATCTTCGAGGTACTCCTAATTCTGTGCACTGGAGTTATACAGTTATAAAATGGTTTGGGTTGCAAGGGACCTTTAAAGATCATCTAGATTCCAACCCTCCTGCTGTGGGCACGGATACCTTCTACTAAACCAGGTTGCTCAGAGCCCAATCCAACCTTGCCTTGAACACTTCCAGGGATAGGGCATCCATAGCTCCTCTGGGAAACCTGTTCTGCAGTGCCTCACCACCCTCACAGAAAAGAATTTCTTCCTTCTATCCAATCTAAGCCTACCCTCTTTCAGTTCCAAACTGTTGACCCTTATTATGTCATTACAAGGTAATGGTAAAAAGTCCCTCTCCAGTGCTCTTGTAGGTCCCTTTTAGGTGCTATAAGGCCTCCCCAGAGCCTTCTCTTTCTTCTCCATGCTGAACAATCCAAGTCTCTCAGCCTGTCTTCATAGGAGAGGGGCTCCATTCCTCTGATAATTTTTGTGGCCTTCCTCTGGACCTACTCCAACAGGTCCACATTTGACTTGTTGTCACCAGAACTGGATATGGTATCCAGGTGGGGTCTCACAGGAGCCTCGTAAAGGGGCAGAATCATATCCCTTGACCTGCTAGTGTCACTGTTTTTGATGCAGTACAGGATGCAGTTGGCCTTCTGGGCTGCAAGTGCACATTGCTGGGTTATACCCAATTTTTCATCTACCAATATATATTGGGTTTGTGTAGCAAGGTTTTGGTAGTGAGGGGGCTATAAGTATGGCTTCTTTGAAAAACTGCTAGAAGCCTTTCCCATGTCCAATAGAGCCCATGCCAGATGGCTCCACTTCTGGCTGAGGCTGAGCCCATCAGCAACAGTGATAGCATCTATGGGATAACAGATTTAAGAAGGAAAAGAAGTTGCTGCACAACAGCTATTGCAAGCAGAGAAGAGAGGAGTGAGAATATGTGAGAGCAATGACTCTGCAGACACCTAAGTTAGTGAAGAAGGAGGGGCAGGAGGCTGCTCCAGGCACCAGTGCAGATTCCCCTGCAGCCCATGGTGCAGACTATGGCAAGGCATGGTAAACCCATGGAGGTCCACAGTGGATCAGATATCCGCCTGCAGCCTGTGAAGGGCCCCATGCTGGAGCATTTGGATGCCTGAAAGAGGCTGTGACCCCCTGGGAAGCCTGTGCTGTCGCCCATGGGAGGGACTCTGTACTGGAACAGGGAAAGGACTGTGAGGAGTCCTCCACCTGAGGAGGAAGATGCGGCAGAGATACTGTGTCCGAACACCACTTCATTCCCCATCCTGCAGCTTGCTGAGGCTGCACTCAATTCCACTATGTCATTAATTAAGATATTGAACAGAATCAGTCCTAATAGGCATCCCTGAGGAATACCACTTGATACAGATACATTTGGACATTGAGACGTTGACTGCAACTCTCTGGGTGTGGCTATCCAGCCAATTCCTTATCCACTGAATGTCCCATCCATCAAATCCTTATCTCTCCAATGTAGAGAGACAGAGATGTTGTGTGAGGCTGTGTCAGAGACCTTATGGAAGTCAGGATAGATGACATCAGTTTCTCTTTCCCTATCTGCCAATGCAGGCACTGTAGGATAATATATAGAATAAACCTGTCAAGTTTTGATCGCCAACTTTATTTGTTCCCTTCAAGTCAAGTGGCATACATATGATATTAACAGACCACTGAGACTAATATTATTTTTCATTACTATATTCTAGAAATACTTTGAAGGAATTTTGATAAAGAATAGATCTTGCAATAGGATAGTACACAGGAGAGGCTATTGCTATCAAATAGTAGTTTCTTATTTCAAGAAAACCTTGTTCCAGGTGCTCAGGCAACAGCTTTCTTTACTTTTATGGTTTTATTTGCTTTAAAACTTTGACATAAACCCTGTAATTTACTGTTAACTATGCTATCAAATGTATCCAGTTTAGAATATATAACAGGTAGTAGCAATTTGAAATTTAACTTCAAGCGTACTTATTTCCAAAAATAAAAATGCTGACTTTCGTTAAATATCTAAAATAAACGCTAGTCCCACCACCACCATCCATTGTTACTCATCTTAGATTTCTTCAGAGGTGTTTGAATGCAAGGGGAGGTATGAGAGTCCTACTTCCAAATAGAGAAAAATCATTAGGTAGTCTCAGGAGCCTGTACTTCTATAATATTTTAATTTTGTTTTTCAGTTATAATCAATATTACCTGTTTTGCCAATGGGAGAAAAGCCCTAAGAGACTGATGTGCTGGCAGAGGGAGAACAGCGGACTATATATATGTTTCTGACATCAGTGTTCTGATTTATCTAATGTTGTATGATACAGTGACTAAATGCTCCATACTATTCCATCCTCAGTGAGCCAATATTTTCTAATAGTGAACCTTTTTCCAAAAATTGTAGAAATTTTAAATATTAATTTGCTAATTTGAGGTGTTCTTTTACTGTCTATGTGGAAAGCTCATAGTCTCTTTACTTTTCATAAACAATATTCCTACACGACATTAATGTATATTCCAAATTGATGCTCCTGGGCCAGTAAGAGATAATTCATCAGCTTGCTACTTCAAATACTGCATTTTTAAAGCTATCATGAAGCTTTGTTGTAACAGGACGTCTCTATATTCTTTAATATTTATTTAGATGGGAATATTTAGTTACTGCTGTGATTCCTGTTCTGTCCTTTACCTGTTTTCATTATTTTTCCTTGTATTGAAAAGCAACACATTTTTACTACTGGAAACAGCAAAAAGCTGCTCCTACCAGATCCTCATTTTTCCACCATATTTCCTTTTACCCCATAGATACCACCTTTACTGCCCATCTGTCACATTCCCACATCTGTACCTATTCTGTGCAAGAGTTTGCTGGGTTCCGTTATGTTTCAAGAAACCAGGCTTTTGAGAAGTCTGTTGGCTTCCAGAAAAAAAGTTGCACAAACCAGCCTTGTTCTAGGTCTCCTGTGTGAGAAGTGACAGAACCGACAGCTGGTTGTAGGAAAAAAAAAAAAAAAAAAAGGGCAAGCAGAAAACTGAACTATGCCAAACATTTCACTTTCCAAAAGGAGTAAAATGCCTGTTTTATGTGAACAAAAGAGTTTTGACTATTCCTTGTTCAAATAAGCCCTTCATCTTTAATTGATGTAGAGATTTGGATTGCAACCCCTTAATGAGTATTGACCGAGTTTGTGGCATGCTTTTCCTGGAGGTGTGTATAAAAGGAACATTAGCTGTAATGTTGTAGTAATGTGCCAGAGAAATGGAGCCCTAGGACCCTTATAAAGTGCCTGGCCACTGTGATTAACCCATTCGGTCTTTCAACAGGCAGATGGCACATGTGAAGTTAACTTTCCAAAGGCAGCAGGATGTTGCAGGATCAGCATGATGCTTGACAAATGTTTGAGGAGTTTCTGCTTTACAATTGCTGTTCAAACACAGAAATAAGAGGGTATATGCTTTTTCCCAATCAAGGTTTAAACAGACCTTCTGAGCATTATGAATGCAACCCTAAAAGTTAGTCTATCTCACAATATTTATGTTTAGCTTCAGATCTTGGTTTCCCCTTTATGTTTAATGTGATTAATGGTTGATAGGGTTATCTAGAGATGTCCATAGATGTTTATGGCTTTAACTAAATGCACGGAGACAGCCAGCTCCAGCCAACCTCTACCTCTTCTAGATGGACAAGAAGCGAGAGAACAGAGCTTGAAGCCTGCTTTAAGCCTGCTTTCCATGCAGCCTCCCCTTCTCTTGCATCCTTTGAGCAGCTGATGGCCACTGGTGTGCCTCAGAGCAGACGCACCTGCTGGTAAAGGTGCCAAAGAGCTGTTCTGGCAGCTGTCTGCCACCACAGGCACAGCATTTCCTGGGCCAGCTCTTCCTCAGCAGGGATTTTGCTCCAGCCCAGAGATCTCCTGTTTGGGGTCTGGACACTGTTTCATTGACCTCATCTGTCACACTAATGACGGTGTCCAAAGTATGTGTTAGCATCCCTGCCTTGAGGCTTTCATAGCTTTGAAGACGTAACAGGGATGTCCCTGCTATAGCCATGCAGCAGTGAGATGATGTGGCCCTGTATGCTGTGACCCTGAGGTCAGTGGTACCTGATACAGTCTCCAGGAGAAGGGCTGAGGGGGAGGGGATGGGAACATGGTGGGTGGAAAGGGGAGTCCATGCCTTTGACAGATGTCAGAGTGAAAGAAGAGTCAAGCTCTCCCCGCTTGCTCAGGCTTCTGTGATGGCAGAAGGGCAGTCCTGAGCTCTGAGTTGCAAAATTGATCCATCACTGACTAATGTTACATGAACTTCAGAATGTGTGGCAGAACATAATATATGGCTTATAAGCTTTTTTAAAGGCTCCTGATGAAAGGGGAATTATAATACTTGCTTCTAAACAGGTGAGGGACTCTGTGTTTCATGTGAAATTGCAGGTTGTATTTTCCCGTGGAATTTGCAGGCTACAAAGTATATTTAGATGCTTCACTGGTTCTTGGTAAGGTGGTATCGTACGCAGTTACACCTCTCCAATTTTTCATGACACTTATGCTATTGTAAGAGCTCCTAGAGTTGAGAGCACTAAGGGATTTCAATGTTTTGATTCCTGCATCTTCTGTAGAAAGTGGATTGTTTTATTCCAGAGCTTGCATTGTGTGAGCACCAGTGAAAGACATGGGAATGTCAGGTGAGAAAAGAGACTGGTGCTAGGTGTCTGCAGGAAATTGGTGAGTTTGATCAGCTAGAGGGCACCAATATTTCTTCTTAGGGCTGTTAAATTAGGCCATGTGGACTGCCAGCATATGGATGCATGAGAGAAACATGAGGGCTTTGCGAAACAGTTGTGCTAAAAATAATTTTTGGTGTTATTTTTAATAATGTTATCACAGATGAAGAAAGCGAGGTAGAAGTTTGTACCCTGGGACATTTCTTTCTCCTGCTTTACAGAGTAAACACTATAAATCCTTGAGTGTTTGTTTGGCTAGGTAATGCTTTCCAGAAATATGTCGATGAAATAGGCATCAGAGCCATAAAATACTTCCCTATATTTATATTTTAAATATGCAATAAAAAGTAAGTAAATTTTATACTCCTAAGCACCAAAATTGCTTCTGAAAAGAGAGCTTGGATGTTAAAATCAGATATTTTAAAAAATAAAGTTTTTAATATTGCCAGAACTGCACAGTCAGTGTTTTGTGATCAGCGGTGTTAGTAGGCTCAGCTGTATCCTAGTAAGTTTTGTTGCTGTGAGGGCATGAGAAGGATCCTGAAACTGTTGAAGGGGGCAGGAATATTGTAGGATTACCAGTTGATTGGTTAATTTAGAGGATTATGTTTTTAATGCCAAAAAATCCAGTTGCACAGAATTGCAGAGTAACTTAGGCTAGAAGGGATTTCTGGGGATTCTCTTCCCAGACCCTGCTCAAAGCAGGTGCATGGTGGTTTTGCATGGTGTCACTAACTTACCTTTACATGGTTTTGATTTGTGCAAGAAAGATTAACTATTTAGGTATTTTTCTTTTTGTGTAGTAGAGAGGCAAATAGCAAAGAAGGATAAAAGTTAAGGCAAAAAGCCATCCAGATAACATTTAAGCATCACCAAATATCCCACAGCATTTCACATATATTGGTTTGGGGGTTTCTTTAGAAAAAAGTCCATTTCTTTAGGGTAGCACAAGGAACTTAGTTTAAGCATTTGTGAATCAATTTTAAATTGTTCTTTTCATTGCTGACTAATATGCAGTAAGGGCAGAGGCTATACAGCATTATTTTAGCCAGTGGTTCTGTTTAGACTTAATCGCTATAATGCAGTGTTAAAATTTACAAAACAGCTTGTAATTGCAGTAGCTTATTTAAACCAGCTATTTGTGGTTATGTCTGCTGAGGAAACTTAAACTTCAATGTTCCCCAGCCAACTAATAGCAGCAAATTGACTGCGGGTCTCTTGAAGGAATATCTAAATGTAGGCTGTTGAATAATCCCTTTGGGGGCCCTGTAACTATTTTTGTGCCTGGATATGCGTCATCAGTGGGTATTTTCTCTGGTGACTAGCTTACATCAGTAGGTCTCCTACCATACGCTCTATCAGTGAGTGACTTATGATTGATGGGAGTCACGGCTGCTGTTTAGCTTTTATCTGTGACCTCAAATAATGGACAACAGGAATTTCCAGGCTGTTAAATTCCTTGAATGACTGAAGACACGGGATGGCTCTGCTGATAAACGCAGGTAGTACCCAGATACTGGGTGTTCACCGGGGGCTGAGGCGGGGAGGAAGGAGAGGGGGGTTCCTCGTCTGCAAGGCGGTGAATCCGGCGCCGACGTGTAGCCGTAAGGTGCGATTCCCGGACGCCAAGGAAGTGGCCGCGCCGGAGGAGCGTCGAGCGACCGTGATGCTCTCTCCCGAGCTCTCCAGCCATCCGTGTCCGCCGGTGGCAGTGGCATTTCAATGTGTTTAACTGGCTGATCTTTAGGGCAGTTTGTCGGTTCATTTTATCCCAGGGAGACACGCTGTTTGCAGCTCTGCGGAGGGAAATGCTGTGGAATTTTCAGCTGCAGTGTGGTTGGTTTTTTAACCCTTTTTGTTACTGACTGTCAGCGGCGAGTGGATTTATTGGAGTGCTTCACCCAGGTGCTGCCTGGGCTGAATCTGAAGGTGCAGTAGGCTACATGGTCTTAAGGTTAAGTTGCACCTGCCACAGTGACCCACTGAGCATGCAGTCGTAGTTAATTTCCTAGTGTTCAGTATTTCATATTAAGAAAAGAAGGACTGCAGACACTGTTATCCCCTCTTTCTCTGTCCACTCTGCCTTTCTGTCAGAAGCTGACAGGCGAAATGGGGCTGCAAGACAGCTACAAGATTTTTTGTGTTACCTGTGATGAATTTAGCAGCTCGACTCAGCTCTATGGCAAGGTACTTTGTCATTTCTTCTTCTTTCCCTCTTATTCTTCCTGTCTCAATCCCTTTGATACAGCTGTGATGGGAAACAGGAGATCAGCTCTCTGTGAACTTGTGCTCAGAAGTCTCTCAAGCCCTTCTCCTGGCAACCAGGGAGAAAAAATGTCAGACATGGATACTCCCAGTGTGATTGATGATTAAAAAAAAAAAAAAATCCTTAATGCTGTTTATCGCACGGCATTGTTTGGCTGAGGGAGGATAGCAGCTGGATCCAAATTCTTCATCACCACTTCTTCCTGTTGGCAGGTGGCCTTCTACACAAGCTGGGCTTGTGAACTCTCTTGCGGGTCTTACTTATTTGAGTACCTACTATTGTTTTTCATTGAGGTGACAGCAGATTGGGCTTTGTGCGAGATTTTGAGACTTGAAAAGCTTCAGGGGGAAAACAGGAGCTTCATTTTAACTCGCCCGTATGTCTCTATTAATGAATGAAACCAGGCTTCCTGCAGGAGCCAGTTAACCCATGTCTTTGCCTTTGTTGACACTGTGCTTACAGGTGTGTGTTGTCATAGTGTGGATGGGCTCGTTCTGAGCCGTACAGGTTGTGTATACCTTTCTGTTCCTTTCAGACTGATCCTGGTCCAACAAATGCACTGGGTATGAAGTGAGTTTCCTCATCTGATCTGCACAATTGAGTGCTGGTTAAGAATTCCATTTGGCAAAAGCAGTAGGAATAGAAGCTGCAATTTAAAAGAGGCTTGGAAGGTCAAGGAAAAGGAGGGAATGGAAAGGTTTTCATTGAACTGTGATTTACTTAATTTCTGTAATTCCTTATAGAATTCCTATATGTTTCCTTTATTTCTATTTTTTTTCAGTTACTTCAGGAAGACTTTTTGATCATGACAAACTAATTATATAAGTCAAAATCTGTAAAAGCTTAAGCACAAAAATATTTGATGAATCTTGAGTCATTTGCATTAAAAATCAGTGGATTTTCCTGGCATGTGCTTTGAAAATGTGAAGTTTGCTAACTGGTTGATGCTGCTATATCTATTATTTACCTCAGCTTTCTAGGAATCATTATGCCTGGCTACACAGCAGTATCCTTTGGCCAATATTGACCTAATTTCTCCCCATTTTTAGGGGTATTATATTTTAGGATAGTGATAGTATTTTAGAGTAGGTTTCATTTACAGTGTTTGTGCAAAAGCTCAGCATTACTACCTTTCCAGAAAGACTCTGCAGGCCTTCAAAACGTTTCCAGAAAGGGTCATCGTTTTCTAAGAAAAAGTGTTGGCAAGTTGCCTGCTGTTTCCTGATGCTTGGCACTGAGGCCGAGGCAGAGGGATGAAATCCAAACTGACATGTGGCAGCATGTGTAGGTACCTTCGTGTGCTGCGACAGAGGTGTCATGTTGGGGACAAACTTAATTTAGGTGCTGACCCTGCAGTGATGTCACGCCCTGTGGATGCCTGGGTCCATATGCCTACACACTGTTGCCTTCAGTGACTAAGTGCAGGCACCGAGTTCTGCTGGCACAGCTTGAATTGAGGAACAATTACTGCAGTGGCTAAAGCCTTGTTTTTTTCAGAATAGCCTTCACCTATTCAATGGCCACCTCTAAAATCTTGGAAGTCACCCTGCACATAGGCTAACCAGATATCTCATCTGTTTAGTTAAAATAATTAGGAGTTGTGGAGCAAGGGATACAGCACATTCACTGAAAGTCAAAGTATTCACTGCTGCATCTTGTAATAACTCCATTGGCAAACCTCTCCCTCCTCCAGCGAAGTGTGTTGGTGTTTCAGTGTGCAAGTAGTTCCCAGTGGGCACAGGACTGTAATTACCGTAATTGGGAGGCAAAAATGGAGACTGAATCTGACATGGGAATATCAGGGGCTTCATTTTGAATTTTTTCAAAAGATTAAATACAATTAATTTCTGTCCCGCCTGTTAAATCTTTGACTGCACACTCCGTACAGCTGCTGTAGTGTTGGGTATTTGTTGAGGGTCATAACAATGAATTGGTATTTAATAGTTTTGTATCATTTTGACAGAGTACTCTCAGCACTTAAATAGTCTTGAGACTAAAGAGGTGCCCTGGGATGGAAAGAACAGCAAAAAAAATTAGAAAGTTCACCTTGCCATGGCACTCCCTTTTGACAGCACTGTTTTGTTTGAAGAGTGACTGCTCAGTCATTAATGAAATTATAAACACAAGTAGATATATGTTGCTACTGTGAGCCAGCTATATGTTGTAAAAATATTCTGAAATATGAGTCAGAGTAGTGATTTCACATCTTCAGGGCACATGATATCTTTTGTTTGTTTTAGTTCAAAATTATCTTATTATAGTTAGCAATATGTGATCTCTCATGGTGATCTTTGTGTTTCCAAAAACTCCCATTGAAATTATTGAACCAGCTTCTAGATACTTGGAAACTGCAATTTTGGTCAGTTTGTGTGAGGAAGAGCTTGGATAGTTTCATTGGTTTGGGTTTTGTTCATTCAGGTATCGTGGAGGAAATAAGAATTAGCTGTCACTGCATTTAGGCATTACTTTTCTGTAGGGAAAAATAAGGAGTTACTCATAAACATTGCTAATATTTGTAGTGAGCAGAGTAACAAAGAGCGAAGAGGAAGAAAAGTAAGGCAGTGAAAGTACAGTCTAAAGAAAAGCTGGAACAGTGAGAAAAGGTATTGTTATTTCATTTTTGTGGTATATAATTTTTTAAATCCAATTGACTTGATGAATGAAGAGCCTTCCATCTTTTTGATGTTACTGTGTACAATGATATGAATGAATGGAGTCAGCACTTCAGCTCTTCCTGTACATTCTGTGCTTGATGACCTTGGTCCTGAAACCTTTAGTCATCAGCTCAGTCCTTCCTGCAAGTGCCCAGTGACTTTCATAAGACTGTTGAGATCCAGGACCAGGTTGTCAGTAAGCTCATAGATTTGTAAACATGACATCGAGTTAGTTTTGAAAGGAATCCACCCATTTGTTTGCACGTGGGGAAGAAGAGAGAAGGAATATACTGCAAGTGTAATCTGTGTACTGTGGCAGATGGGAAGGTACCTCCTATATGTCAGTAGTCCAGCACCAACTCCTGTAAACTGTGGCAAAGTCTTTTCTTCATGTCCTGTTTTGTTTCCTGTATCTACAGAGTGCAGTAATTCTTGCAGTGATTTTTGTTCTTGGCAGTATTTCTCAAAGTAAGTGCCACAAAGTGAGCATTTTCCCTGCAGGACCTCAAACAGCTCAACAAGTGATGTGCTGCCAGTGACTCAGCCCAGCGTCCCTGTCCATCTGCTTGCAGCCACCAGCACTCCCTACCAGACGCCTGTTTTCAGATGCAAAGCCCTACGTGAAGACTGGGACAGGAGTGGGTAAGGGACAGGGTTATCCTGGGTAAAGAGGTCCTGTACTCCAAGGAGACAGCGAGGGAAGAAGCTCCCTTCCAACCCAATTTAAATTTTTCCTGAGGCAGATCCTGGCCTTTCGCATGGTGTTCAGATTGGCTTGGAAACTTGCTGTAAAGGAGCAAAAAAGAAATGCCACACACTGACATCCCCAGGAACCTTGATAATGTCAGGACACCTGACAATACAAGGGTACTTCAAAATTGGTACTATCCTGAAGGATTTACATGATATGGCAATAACTAATAACATGAGTGCAGTACAAGGCACTAACTCAAGATTGCAGAGGAGTTTGCCAAGTGTCTGTACTTTCATGACATGACTTTGTTCCTCTGCAGACAGGCCTTTAACATTGAGAAGTTTTCCAGAAACTCATCCAGCTTTTCTTTTTCTCAAGTATGATTGTCACTTGCTACCCTGCTAGTTAGAAATAATAGCAGCTAAGTTAAAAAATGAAATTCCTTTTCAGGTAGTAATTTTGTTTTCACAAACTTATTCCAACATCCTAAAGGATGGACTCTCTTCAGCTTTCTTCTTGTACACTTATTTATTCTTTTAGGCTGTGGAGTGAATGTATGTTTGGGGATTGCTCTGTGTGCTGCTTATGACTGTTTTTGTTCGAGGACAGAGGAGATACAAAATCTATCCATGACATCTGCGGTCCCTTGCTTGGGAGGTAGATATCAATCTGCAGCGTGAAACTTCCTTCCCTCCAGGGAATTCTATTTCCATATACAAAGGCCAGCCAGAAATCCTAATCTGGAAGTGTGTAATTTGGGAATTAAAAAAAAAATGGGGTTATTACAAGTAGGAGACGAAAACTCATTAAACACCCTTCCACTAACATGCAGGGAAAAGTAATAGTAGCCAAATTTTCTCAGTCTAACCAAATCATGGACCATCACATTGAGTAAAGCTAATAGGAACCTTTGAGGCTGATTTGCTAGTAGATCTTCATCCTCCACTCAGGGCCATGCACTGGTGAAATACAGCCTGTCTTTGAATGTGAGGTGGTGATTTTTCATCCTCTTGACCAGGAGCTCAGGTCTCATTCCATCAGAAGCTTGCCCCTGCTTACAGAGGGAGCAAGGCTACAAATCAGAAGGTCAGTTGCTTTTTTTAGTTTAGTATTTTATACTTGGATTGCTATTAAATTAGATATCACAGTGGTAAGCACCAGAGCCAAGATCACCTAGAAGGGAATAGCTGTCTCAAAGAAGTATACAGTAGTAAAATGGTGCAAATGAGCAAAAGGAGTATTACTTTAACTACCAGGAAAAAATTATTATATTGAGGGTCTGTTCTCCTGATGGAAACCAGAGGAGCTGATGAGTTTGAGCAACTCAAAAGTGACCTGGACAAGATACTGTAAAATATACTACATAGATTTTTCTTCCTTGGATACGAGATGATCTAATAGACTTTGGTAATTTCCTTTTTGATCTAATTTCGGGGATTCTAAGATCACTTTTAAAAAAATGTCATTTTCTTGCCTATCTCACTGCAAACCTTCATGAAAATTTTTGGCCCATTTTCCACAAAGTGAGGCATTTGCAGTATTTCAACATGGTGATATTTTGAAGACTCCAGGAAGGTTCTCATGACCATATCTTTCTGTTGCTCCATTGTAAAATTCTCAGAATACTTGATGAGAGTTTTGCTTTAAAATTGTAAGGTATTTATATCTAGCTGCTCTTTAGAGGCCCAAGTCATATTCATGCTCTATTCCCAGGGTAGCCTTCTTTCTTTAAAGCTACAATTTGGCTTTACAGGAAATAATAATCATGCCTACCATACTGTAACTCAAATATTCAGACACATGAATCTCTTTCTTGACTTCCTATAAAAATGTCATTTGTAGCTTCATTTTGTTTGTTCTGGTTTGACTATAGTATAAACAAGATTTTATTAAAACATTAGCTCTAAGTTGCAGTTCTTTCTTGAGAGTGCAAGATCTTGCAAAAAAGATTACTGAAACTGAAGGGCAAAACCACATATTAACAGAAAAATGAATAATGAGTCTGTTTTCATATGGATTTTTTTAAAAGTACAGCTTGTAGTTGAACTAAATGTACTATTTCTTCCACTGCAGTCAGGAAGCCCTCACAGACTTTTGACAGTGCCGCCAAAAAATTAATGCTTCAGCTGTTTAAAAGATATCAAAAGCTAGTTTGACAATTGTAATCTCTTCCAGGAATTCCCTTTCCCATTTTCCCTCCCTATAAAAACCGATAACAAGATGCTTATATAGTAGAAATGGAAAGTCAGAGCTATTTTATGAAGCACTGTGCATTCCTTCCAGCCTTAGGAGATGAGGCATGACATCTCCACAACGGGCTAGGAAATGCAGGCACTCTGTTGTGTAAGTAGCATTTGCTTCAAGGATTAGCTGCTTGCCAAGATAGCGCAGATTTAAATGTTTCCTAAGCCATTTTTGAGTTTTTATGTAACATGGCAGCCACAGGAGAGCTGTGGAGATGCTGGGTAGAGACTCAAAGCAGTGACCAAGGAAAGACAAAACCAAAGGAAGCAGAGAAATATGCCTCATGTGCTAGTATCAGCTGACACAGCAGAACTAAAGGCAAGAGAACGCAGCACCAGCCTGGCTTCTCTTGAATTTCTGTCCTCAGTTTTACACGCCACGAGATGGGACAAACTGAAAGGAGACGCTGCTTGAACTTTTGTTCTGAAGCATCTCGAAAAGGCACTGAGACATGGACTCAAAGGTCAGAAGTGTTCCCTTTTCTGGAACAAATTCCCAGGACAGCTGTTAATACCACACTGTTTTTTAAGGCTAATCTTTAATAGTATTCACTGGTACGTAATAAAAAATATATAGTATTACTGTGGCTGTGGTGAGGAGCGGTTTGTTCTTCTCTAATAACTGAAAGGAGATTCTGTGTTAGGAAGAGTGAAATAATTAAAGAGGTTGCCAATAAAAAAGCCACTGTATTTGCAGATGGTGCCCTTGCGTTCAGCAAATGCCAATTAGAGAAATGTCACTTTATGTGTACAATGGATTATAACTGCACAAACACTTGTACAATTACGCGCTGGGTCAGAAGGGCAAGTTACCTTCGTCTCAGCCATTATTTTAAAGCAAACACAACTATCAGGCACACAAACATCAGGCGTTGTGGCAGGGGAACAATAAAGTTCCTCTGACAATGCAGGCTAAATAAAAAAGAGTCTATGTAACAAGCCTTGGTATTGTGGGAGGTAATTTTTACCATGTCTGCACTATATGGATTGGAATCATTATCTTTATGTAATGGAGAAACAAATGCTTCCTTCCACCACTTAAATACACTTTATATACTGTTATGTTGTTCTGATGCTTGGAAATGCAAAAAAAATATACATTTCTTTCAGTTACTTTCTTTGATGCTGAAATGTTTGTAGTCCACATGCCCTTGTAAACAACTTTGTGTACTACAAATGGTTTGGTGTCATCTGATGCACCCTGCTCTCAGTTCTTCTGTGGCTCTGACTGACTTTAGTAAATGGAATAAGGGACAGTTCTGCAAGTGAACTTGTGCAAGAGATGTCCTTGGGTGTTTATTACTTGCACCTGTTTTGTAGGTATTCTATTTGGTATTTTACTCTGCATGTTTTGCCTGAAGCTTCATTGGATTCAAATCTAAAGAGGCAGAAGGCTCTGGGGATGCTGTGGCCATCTTGGGTGCATACAGGATAGCTACGCTGTACTTGGATTCCTAAGTTTTGTGCTAATGCTGTCAGGTTTGTCTTCTTTTCAATGTGCTTGCCATCTGTACTTGTTCTGGATTCTCTCTGGGTTGTAAGAAAGAACACACTTCAGCAGGAATTGTGTTACCATCCGTGGCCTGAACCTTTGTGCTCGCTTGACCTCATACCTCTAGGAAGCTCAGCTGGCAAACATAGCACAGACCTTTGTGGCAACACCCTCTGGGAGCATGGGCAGCCTCTAAGGTTATCCTGCTTCCATATATGCCGAGGTATTTTCATTGACAATGTCTTTTCACAGGTTTGAATCACTGCGGCTTTAAAGTACCAGCTTTCCCTAAAGTGGAAGCACTGCACTCACCTGAGGACCTGCTCGAACCCAGCTTCTGCTGGGCAGGACGGGGTGGCAGAAGTTAAATGGAGAGCGTTAGTTTGAAAAATGTTATGAGGTCACCATCCTTTTAAATTGGTTTACACAGATGGCTGTCTGGTTTGTTGCTTTGTCCTTGCTTAATAGTAACTGTTTATGGAAAAATGAATTGCTTTGCAGAAGGAGGTCCAAAGGCTCATGCTGTTGTTTCCTTCACTGGAGATCTTCGTGTTATTACAGGCATACAAAGATTTGGCCTGAAGTGGAGACTAATTAGGAAGAATAGTGAATAATTAACTGTTTGACTTGTTCCTAAGCTCTGTGGTCACCATGTTAGAAATGATTTCCCAAACTACAGGAGATAACAGAAGGTTATTCCTGGTTTCACAATGTCCATATTGTTAGAGCTTTGTGCTGTGTGTATTCTGACATCAGCTGATACCTATGCAAGTCGGATCCAACTTCTCATCCAAACCACTTCCTGGGGTTTTCTCGGGTAATGGCAGTGGTTCAGAAGACACCACGGTGCCTTAGAAAGCCATTTCTTACGTGTTGTACCCAGACTGTGTGACCAGGAAGAAACGAGGTTCTTAGGAAAGAATTTTGTTCTTAAAAATACCCACTTTTTTTGTTTGTTCTGCATTCAGATTTGGATGTGCATTGCTTGTCCTACTGACCAGTGTGTAGACTCATGATATGTATTGTGGAAGATGTAGAAATACAACGTACACAAAGGAATTAGGCAGAAGGCTGAGACCAGTCTCCAGGCAGAGATGCTGATTTTGCATCTACAGTTGTTCCTACCTGGAAAATAAAATAAATAAAAAACCCAAGCAAGTAATAGACAGGAAGACAGGATTAATTTTTTTAAAAGAAAATCAAATCTAAATAATGGTACTCTGCACTTTTGCAGGACTGTCTACTTAAGAAGCTGAGAGTGAGTTAGAAACATTGATGAAGCCTCTATTCTGTGAGGTGGGTGTTTTTTATTACGATTTTGAAAAAGCGTAGAAAATTCAAATCATTTGCCCGAGTCCAGGCACAGAGCCATTTAAGAGCTGTGAATAGAGGCCAGAAATTTTCTGCCATGGCAGAATTGTTCTGATCAACAATTGCAAATAAGGTCTTTTGCCCTGCTCTGGAAGGAAGTGATGAGTTTTTGCATTCCGTTAGTGTTTCAAGTGGCTCTTTTGATTTTTGATTTCTGACTAATGGAATAAGTGACTCTTACAGATACTTTTGCTCTGTTGTCCTGTGATCCTAGCCTTAGATCACAGTTTGGGGAGATAACAGTCTGTAATAGGGGAGTCAGTGGAAATCAAACATGTCCACTGGATCTGGGCCAAACATAATCTGGGGTTCAGAAATGTTCAGTGCATTTCACTACTTTTTTATTTTTTAGCACTTTGTCATGGTCAGATGCACCAGCAGTTTTTTAATAAATCCCCTTTCACATTCAGACTTGCAGCTCAGGTTTGCAGGCCTATGTGGGCTGGATTATTTGAATAAGTCTGAGAAGTGAAACTGAACATTTGTAGGTGCAGCAATTACAGGCAGCCAATCTAGTAAATCTTGTAATTTTGATAACCTTTGTTATTACAAGATGCTGCATGCAAAACTGTCAGCTCTGCTTGCCCTCTACATGATCAACTTGGACGTGGACCCTCAATGCTTCTGTGTGCTAGGCTGGTCACCCACCCCGGCTTGAGCAGCCCTGCTTCTGAGGGGCTTGTTTTGGGCAGCAACCTGGAGAATCTCTCTTGGGTTCTTGGTTATTTGCACTGTTTTCCCTTTTGGCTTTGGGAGATAAACCTAGTGAGTGGGCTCCTCCCTCTTGCTTCATGCCATCGGGATCCTGGATTTGTTGTGGCAAGAAATAAGTCAGGATTGGAATTTTCTTTAAACTGGTGTTTGCCTTTAAAAGCCTTTTTTGGAATAAACTACTCTCTCAGTAAGTACCAAAATAGGTATTGATAAAATATGAATTTATGCATGCCAGCATTTATCTCTTTTGTATCTATTCACAAATACCTACTGAAAATTGACTCTAGCTCCATATGGTTCCCAATCTCTTCCCTCCCCCAGCTGTCAGCTTCTCCTCACCTGGATGAATAAAAGGGAGCAGAGTGCTGGGCCATCAACTGGGGGTGGGTGTAGCAGAAAAGTTATATTGAATATGTTTTTCTCTGGGACATCACTGTGGCTCCTCAAATGCCTATCAGTTTGGATGGAAAATGCATTAAAAAGGTGATGCAGTTTGGTGCCAGTTTTAGTTTAATGCTCTGAAAAAGGAATGAAAATATTCAGAGGGAGAGTTACATGCTGATTTGCTTTCTGTGTGGTAGTGGTTATGGAAAAGCTATTATTGCTTTAGAAGCTTTTCAGTACACATTATGGCTATCAATTAAAATCACTTAATTTTTAATCTGAAATTTACACTTGATTGAAGTAGAGATGACAGTCCTGCTTGTAATCTGCTCAACAGGGCTATAAGAAAGCTGAGATAACCTCTGCCCTGAGACCTTCCATTTTCTGAGCATATGCACCATTTATTTTGCTCAGTTCTGAAGTGTTTAAGTTCAAAATCTATGGTGAGATTTGTAATGCATCGTTTGATTGAAATAATGCAAATCCATTGCTGTAGTGTAAAATAATGTGAAATCTTTGAGACAGAAAGTACCCATTTCTCCTGCTCTAACGCATCTGGAGGCTAGAGATGCGGGTTTCCCATGTCACTGCAAGATGGGCGGTGGGATGGCACAGCTCGCTGCCTCACTGCCCACATGGCACTGCTAGAAAACCTGCACTGGTCACTTCAGCATTTTGATGTGAACCAAATCCTCAAAGTCTCCAAAATGGGAAAGTTATGTTCCAGTATTAAGTGCTGTTGCCATTAGACAATGATTCCAAAATTACAGGGTTACCTTGGCTTCTAGTGCTGAGTGAATGGGTGGGCACCTAAGTGGTCGTCTTCTGTTGCTGATGCTTTGGTGAGCTGAAATGGTCACAGCTGATTTGGAGGTTTTTTTGGAGATTGCTTTCTGCCACTTCCTTTAGAAACCAGGCATGAGCCCACAGTTTTCTGTCCTGTTGGAGCGTTAAGTTATGTTGTCAAATTCAGAGCAGTTTTAAAGATATCTAGAGAAATATACAGAGAAGCAGCTAAGGAGTAACAGAAGACAAAACTAGTTGGAAGAAAATTTAAATGGCAGAAGGTTCTGAAATACTTTACTTCTCTAAACTGGGACAAACACTTGACAACTCTTAGGCAGTAAGACATCTTACTTCAGAACATTTTAAATATTGCTTCAGTTTTATTTTGCATAAAGATATTTTGATGTCATGAAGGTATTCCAACTCATCTTGTATGTCTTGTTAAATTGGGTAGCACAATACCGTCAAACTGTTAGTAATGGAGTATTTTGTTATATCACAAGGCCTATTACTTTCATTACTCTTCATTTAAACCAGGGACAAAATTTATGTCTTTATGGAACTTTTCTATCAAGTCAGTAAAATTTTCTTTCAGGAAAAAAACCCAGTATGAAAAGTTTGGATGAGTTACACAGTTCCACAATTTCTTCGATTCTTACTATGCAGTTTCACAAATGAGTGAAATGTGCCTTCTTTTATTGTCTATGAACCCCATAAACCCCTAGAACTGCATATTTATGAAAGCATAGGATTTCAGCACAGACAGGGCTGACTTTTCATTTCTGTGAGAATGTTTACAGTTGAATGGTCTCAGGAATAAAAACGCAGCTTTTTTACATGTATGTTTTGCGAATACAGAACTTGCACATACTCTGAGCCGTGAACCAAAAGCTGCAGATTGAGCCAGCAGAGAGGAAGGAATTTGTCTGCTATACAGCAAAAGGAAGTATTTGCCGTATTATTGAAGCACATGGCCTTTTGCCATCTTTGATACAGTATTTAAGGTTTGTGCACCCAAAGTCTGCTGCCCTCTTGACCCATCATTCATCACTGACTGTAGATGAGGTAGATGAGATGCAGCTTCATAGGAGAACCATTGTTTCAGCCCTGCACAGCTCCTCGGAGAACGGAAGCTGCAGACAAAGTGGCTCCCTGTGATTCACCGCACTGCTCAGCCTCCTGGTGTTTTCTCTTTTACCTATAGCTTTTCTGGCCCTGCTCTGTGCTGGCCAAGGTAGGCAAACACATGAAGAAGCTGTGGATTTGATTTGCTTTCCACTCAGCTTCATTGGGAGTGAATGAGATTAGCGTCTGGGATTAATTTTTTTTCTATATTAAAAAGGAAAACCAGATACAATCACAGCATTTGCCTTGGTGAGATATTTAAATTTATTTCCCTTTCGACTATTCAACACTGTTGATAGATGATGCTTAAAATGCTGAATTGCCCATAATTTTTTAGCACACTGTGAATTGCCCAGTCTTTTTCTTTTCCCTCTCTGTAAGCAGTTGTGGTTAGAGAGATGCCAGTAAGTATGCTAAGAATGTAGAGTTATACTCTGTACTGCTAAATTAACAGGCAGGAATAGTCACACCAAACTAGATTCAGCTCCCAGATGGGAAAGTGTCTCCTCTAGCCCAAATTTTAATGACTTTTTTACATGAGAAATTTTAACCAGTATAGCATACAGTGTGATGTTATTGTATGCTATCATCTCTCTCTGTTGATGACAGGTAACTTGTAGAAAATAGAGATGATTTCTTTGTTTTCAATGACAGGAGTTGGAAGTGTCTGGTCATTTAGGTAGGTTAATTAGGTAGGTTAACTCTTCTTTTACTATCTTAAACTATTTAAATTTAGAAAGATAATTTTTAGTTTAGCAAATGTACTTTTTTGAGCAGTGGTTTGAAGTGAAAACCAGGATCTGATTCTTATTCAGTTTGTTATATATGCAATTCTCTTAGCTTTTGAATTCCTGTAAGTAACAGGGGAATGAGTCCTAGATGGCGTAACAACAATATCAGAAGAGTTAACTTGGATTGTTATAGTATGTGATGCTGATGGTGTGAAATATTCTCAGACATTTCTGTCTCCTGACTAGGAAGGGTCTGCTCATGAGATGATGAAATCCATAGTCTTGGCGGTTTGCCTGTGCCAACTGGAATATCGTAGGAGATTTTGGCCCCCTGCAAATTTTAACAGTGGCTGTGTTGTGATGAAATGATGCAGAAGTTTTATGACTTGTTTCAAAGATGAGAAAGGGTCTTTCACTTTTTGTGAACACTTTACCTAAGAGATGCTGAAGTCCATAGCCCGACTTGTCCTTGGAAACTTTTTATGTTCTTACCATGAAGCCAAGTGAGATACACAAATGCTAGAACAGAAAGTTAAAAGAGGCATACATGAGCATTCAGATAGAAATACAAAATTCTCTGGGGTTGTACCAGACACTTTAAATACCTTATCTCCCAGTCATTGCAGGTGCTCAGACACTGAGGAGATACTTTAGATGGCATTAGTTTGTGCTGTTCTCCAATTCATGGTATTTCTAATTTTCAGTGCACTGTGGTACTCTATTCCTGTTTATAAATCTTTTAAGTGTGCACATTAAAAAAGTAATTAAATTGTCATTATAATTTATAGTATGCCTGAAGTCAATCACCTAATTAAATGGAAAGAGCAGAGAAGTAGTAGGTTCATAAGCATTTATTAAGTACTACAGTATTAATTATGCAGGACTTCTGAACCAAGCAAAAGAGGAAGGAATGGAAACACCAATCTAAAAAGGCTTTCCATTGCTGCCCTTCTCAATTTAATAACGTGAGACACTCCCAACCCCCAGTTGGCAGGACAACACTAATGCTTTCTTTTTGTTAATTTTTAATGAAATTATGATGGAGGTTTTTTATGACAATCATTTGCAGCATTTTCCTGTAATATTTTTGAAAGTATAATTTGTTCCCATGCAGGGGCCTATAAATACATGAGTAGAATTGGAAGATACATTTAGAGTTATGGTTTGGGGTGGATTGTGCAGCAGCAGACTCTTGGTTGACACTCCTCAGCATCTCAGGTGAGGAGTGGAGCCTGTGCTGGTCCCAGAAAAAGGGACTGGGGCCTAGTGGAGGCAGGGGCTGAGCCCAAAAGGGGAGGCTGTGGGTGGCACTAGGGATATATAGGGACAGTGTGGGCATGAGAAGGTTTACTCTTTCTTTGCAACCATTCTCCTACCTCCAGCTGTAAATTTGTGTTACTTGTCTGACAGTGGAGGGTACAAAATGCTGGGACTGGGGTCAGGAGGAGGCTCTGCAAGGTGGCAGGCTGTGGGCTGCAGCCTAAGAAGTGGAAGTGCATTATATTAGTGAGCTTGTGAAACAGGGCTATCTCATCATATCTGGTTTGTATTTTGCTGCAGCAGATGAACTGCCTGGAGCAGGCAGATGAACTGGATGGAGCAGAAGTCCTAAAGCTGGAATTTCTTTTCTTTTCCTAGTTTGCTAAAAAATGAAAAGCTCTGATAATACACACACTGAAATAGACTTGCCTGCATTTCATGTTGTTTATGGGATTTTAATTTCAGCCTTAGTGACCTTTACACCTGAACATTAGTCATCAAAACCTCTCTTTTAGATAGCAGGGCAGTCTGATCCATCAGCCTGGGCCCTGAGCCCTGGCTGCACCGAAGTAGCCCACAGGCTTTAGGGGACAGAAAGACAAACTAGGTAAAGAGGCAGCTGCTGGGAGCATTGCAATGGTTCATGATCTCCTGCTGATCCATCAGTCTGTGGTGAACAAGGCCTGGCTGGTGTTTGGGAATAGAAATGCAGGCAAACATCAGTAACAAACCAGGACAAACACCAGTAAAGGTTTTGAACAGAATCTCCCGTATACTCTGAAACTCAACTGGATACTGACAGTAAGGGATAAAGTGGAATCCTGGGAAAGGATTACCTATGCTTTTTTCCTACAAGAATTTGTAGCAACAAAAGCCACTTTGCTGGTTCCCTAGAGGTGAGGCCTTTAAAAGACCTTTAGATCAAAAGTCTTTAAAAGAAAAGATGCACAAAAAGAAAGAACCTTCTGTATAAATGGACAGGAAGAAGTTAGCTACTTACCTACTTGCACTGTCATTATCAAATGTAACATATTTGGAACCTAACTGCACAGGTATCGGTTTATCTTGCAGTATATTAAATAGGAAGTCATTGGCAAAACATAAACACAACCTGAGGGCAACATCTGAAAGTTGGACCTGACTTACCTGAAAACTGGAGAAACAGTTCAATATCTCTTTTTCTGGAAGAAATTGAGATTGTGCGATTGGAATATAACTCCCTGCTGAAGGCCATTTCCTTTCACAGTCTGTAATAGGCTGCACTGAATTGACAGCAAAAATGACAAAAAAAATTAAGAAAAGCTAGGCTGAACAATCAAGACAATGTACTGTGTGGAGGTATTATATGTTTTATACAGAAAACATTGAATCTATTTGGCCCTGAGCAGTGCAGTACTGTGTACTATCTTCAGTACAAGGATGAAGACAACTGTACACTAAGGCCTGATCCAGCAACTGAGATTCCCGAGATTGCAGCATCCCTTTTCCCTGTCCTGCACATCCCCTGAGATACAGGCTTGCGTGCCTTGCTGGAGAGAGACCTGTGGTTACCTCTCTTAATCTGTTTATTACTGTAATTAAAGTTTCAAACAGATATAACTGGGATTCCCTTTGCAACAACGACAATGTTTTACCTTATATGGAGAAAATAAAATTATTGACAGCTCTTCATCCCAGAACTCATAATAACCCTGTAATGAGCACAGTCATTATGCTTCAGGTTAGCACTGCAGCAGCATTATATAAGGAATGTAACTTGACAGTTATCTGGGGAAAAAATTTATATATATATATAAAAGGTAGTGGCATAAGCAAGGTCTTACATGACTTCATACAAGTTGGATTACATAAATCATTTTATGGTCAATAAGCCTATCTTCTGAGCTGCAGGTTGGAAAACATAACACTTGTCTGTTTGTATCAGACTTTACAACTCTCTCTTTAATATAGAAATTGCTCATGCCATGCTATTGTAATCTGTATTTTCAGCTTCTCATGCTGACATTAGGCAAAGGCAATCCCAGCAACAGTGTCCTCTGTGTTGAAACAATGAAAAACTAGGAAATGCAAACCATCCTTGTACTGATTCTGAAAACACGTTGGATGAGTATTATATTGCAGCTCTTTGAAGTAATAGTGGAGTGAGCCCTTCAGACATGGTCCACCACTCTTTTTGTCAAAACAGAGGAAAATAAGTCTCGTCTTCACATGTGAGAGTCCCATCTTTACCACTCTTTTTAGGCATGTATTTTCATTGGGAAAATGGACTTGTTTTATGTTACAGGCAAATAATTGATTTTAAGTCTCAGATAACATTAAGATATAATGGTATACCAAATGAATACTGTATTTTAAATCCACAACTGTGGAAGTAGTTGCCCATACTCAGGTATTGAAACTGGCATGGATATTCTGTCACAGATGGAGAACTTGATCACCCCAGTCTGTCTTTATGGGTTGCTCAGACATCACTCAGAAGGGTCTGTTTTAGGCTTTGGTAGAGTTAGGAGAGGTGGGCATTTAATGGCACATGCCTTGCACACACAGTGTGTCACTCCAGGCATCTCAGCCTGTAAGCATAAGGAGGCCACCGGCTTCTCCTGTGCTCCTGGACGTCCTCTGTGTTGGGAGTACAGGGGTGTCACATATATCAGGTGAAAGTATAAAGTATATGGGCCATGATTGCAAACCAGGCATATCAGAAGTAGCTTTTAAGTTCCTACTACTTAAACTTAGTGGCCTCAACAGCCTTCAGATGCTCTGTGTAAATGCTCAAGTAATCTTGGTGCTGATATGGCTTCACTCTGAGCAATGCCTAATGGAGGTGCAGTATATTTATACAGGGAGGTAACACTTCTTGTTCATGTTTGGATGGAAGTTCTCTGGAATTGCAGAGCACATCCTGAAGAACAATAGTATTAAATTCCAGGTATGTAATTAGTGTGAATATCGATCTTTTATGTGAGATTTTCTTGAGGTGTTTCTTGGGAGACCAATACTACATTTGAAAGAACAAATGCCACTCTAAAGCAGGGAGACATGCAATGACATATTTGTAGTTTCAAGCCTCATAAATTAAATTCCTAACTAGACTTGGTGCAAACATTTCAAATCCTCTTCAGCCTACAAAATCAAAGGGCCAAAAGGTAACCTCAATTCACAGGACTCTTCAGGAAGATGGATAAGCCCAAACTCAAGATGAAAGAGTATTTAAGAGAAGAAATCTAGGTACATTGAGTCTGGAGAGAGCCTAAGTGAGAGCTTTAGGTGCACATATATACGCAGGAGTTGGAATGAACAGGGCATGGTATTTTCATATGTTACTAAAGAGAAAAGGGGGGATATACTGTGGTTATGCTGCAGCAGGGAAGACTTTGCTAGACCTTTTGATATTGGAAAGGGATTACTGCTATGCAACATTTAGGTCAGTGGAGCAAACTGCCATGGGAGGGTGTGGAGTCGGTCATGGCTAGACTAGATAAGTGACTATTATGGATGACCTAGGATGACCCATTTAGAGGTAACTTCCAACCCAAGTGTTTCTGTGATTTTTGTTCTCTTCAGGTACAGCTCTTGTCGGATTGAATTGTTTTTCCAGTTAGTATGTGAATTATTACAGCCATATTGACAAAAAAGCTCTCTGTGCTAAGAACAGCATGTAAGCTAGAAATATAACCAATATTGCTCTGCATGTTCTAGCAGGTGTAAAAACCAAGTAATTATCACATAAATTCAATGGTGTCTTTATTCATAAAGACAATCTCTTGAAATTATAATATCCTATAAATACTTAGACTATTCTTAAAACATCTTGTTTTCTTCCTTAGAATAAAACTTTTTTTTCCCCCACAGAATTGTCTCCATATTTTAAAGATAGAAAATGTATAAAATTTTAGAGTATAATATTATACAAAGGGTGAGATACAACCTGTGTCCACTTGACCACATGAACTACATCTCTCTTCCTACAAATGTCTGTAACAGTGCTGGTTCCCAGGGAAGGGTTTAGAGGACCTACAGATCAGTAAGCTGATGCATGTGTGTGTACATATGTGTGTGCATACCTTTAGGTAATAGTGTGATAGTCTTACTCAATAGTGACTGCAGTCAGTGGAATTTTTACTTGATCCCAGGGCACAGAAGACACGTTTTCTCTGTTCCAGGTTATGTTTTATTTCATTACACTATCTTGTTCAAAAGTAGGCTGTATTGTTAAGTAACTGAAATTAGTGCATGGGCAAAGATTCACTTTTATCAACAGAAGCAACAAAATGTATAGCTAATCACCCACAGCACGGAAAATCATTTCTCTTTGGGCTCAATCCAAGTTCCACTGACTTTTATGATATTTGGATCAAATTTTCTAATCGCGTTTCTGTGATGATCTGTAAACCCACTGGGGATGTCATTGCTCATTGCCAGGACTAGTTGTAATGAAATAGTATGAAAGACATTGGAACATAGGTGCCAAAACCTACATCTGCAGTTCAGGTTAAGGATTTCTTTGACTTATCATAATGAAAGAAATGGAGCAGCTCCAACAAAGTTAATTCTGACTCCATTTACTTATCCTCTTTAAATCATGTTTGCAGCTACTGTAGGATTGGTGTATTAGTAAGCAATCCTTAGAGAAGCAGTGAGAATTGTTTTACTTGTCCTAGGGGCATGTGAGGTTGATCACGTATAATGAGTCTGCCTGGAGCATCTTCCTGGGGTCTCCTAAATCTGCTTGTCTCCCATGAAGTAGTCCTAACAGAAAAAAATAGCTTCTTTTCTTTGAGTGCTTGCTCTTTTATGATGTAAGTGGTTTCTGGTGATCACAAAAGTTCTAAAATAATGAGATACCGGTTTGGGATATAATTGACTGAATTTGAATATATCTGTTGTAACTTCCTGAATGAGAATTGGTGGTATTAATCTCTGGAAACACTTAAATGGGAATCTGAATAACTCTTTAGAGATGTAGAATTCAGTAGGGATCTGTTTTGTCCTTTTTTTCTACCTTATTACCTTTCTAAATCATTCATTATATCTGAGTTCCTGAGCGACCACTATGGTTTGTTATGTCTTTTATTCTTCGTGAGAAGCCTTTAACTTGATTTCTTATATAACTTAGTAGCAACATTATGTTTTCCTTGTAGAAACATTTTTGGGGCCTAATGTGTTGAGTCTGTTATCTGAAAGCATTTTTAAATCCCATGCACCTTTCTTGGCTCCTTTCCTAGGGCAGATTTTCCTTGGTTGGAGCTTTTACAGTCAGTGTAGCCTTTTTCTGGTTTTATTAATTTTTGAGCAGAAGCCCTATCATAGAATCAAACCTTGAGGGTTTAAGGGGACAAGTCTCAGTGAAATTGCCACCTTGTAGTCCTTAATCTTTTTCTTACAGCTGCCCCGAAACTCGGCTGAACACAGCAGAGAAAGCAAAGGCGACTTAAAAACCAGTTTTTCTGTTTGTCTGGTTCCTGGGGCAACCAACCTTGAAGATACCCTACGTTATTATGAAACACCCTTAGAAACCAGGTTTAGCTAATGCCTGCCAGTCTCTTTAAGTCAGCCAGTCTCTTTCTGCCATTTAGTGGTATGGTATCTGTCCAAGCTGGCACCTGGCTTTTGGATATAGGCATCAACAAATTTAGCGGACGCTCTGTTCACCTGCATTGTCATTTGTGTTTCAAAGGTCAATAATTTTCTTCTTTAAGATATATTGCTTTTTAATGAGTTTTCTGGAGATAGTAAATAAAGGTAGTTGAGAGAGGGACTGATCTACTACACTGTTTGGAGTCTTTATTTTATACTGACTTACTTGTTTTGGCTATCACAAAAATTATATTCAAGGTGGTACTTTGTCTACAACAACATTCATGAGTTCTGAAAATTCAGGCTAAAACCTGTGTGTCTGTTCTGAAGTAAGGAGTCTTCTGTCCAACTACCACATCATGGATAATTGTTACTTAGGGCTTTAAAGTTCAGTAGCATTTTGCTGATAAGCTTATTTCTTCAGCTAGTACTGTACTGATACAGCAGATTAAACTTTCCATCTTGCCTTTTCTATAACTCTTTATTTGTGCTTCAGATCTCAGATAGTGGACAGGAGTTGCCTTTGCAAGGGGTGCAAAGGTTAAAAATTACCCTCTGCCCATAGATCGTCATTGCTTACTAGCTGGAAATTACTGCCCCATCACACTACTTGTTCGAAGAGCTGTGGAAGTGCTCTGTTTCTTAGTTCAGGCAAAGCCATCTGGGTTGGCTTTGGTTGAAGGTCAGTGGAGGGCTCACACTGAATGAGGCAGGAAATGTGAGCCTTCAGACAGTGTGGGGCAAGTGGGACAGAAGCACCTTCAGCTTCCATAGCTAGAGGAAGAAGAGCTGTCCTAGCTCTTAGCCAGCAACAGTTGTCCTTTAAATGAGACACTCTGGGATAGCTTGTGTAGCTACAGGCTTTTGTATTGTGGATTTCCATGCATGACGTTGAAGAGAAATGGTTGAAACTCATGCAAAAGTGTACCAAAACCTGTCTTGTAACTGTCCTTGCAGAAGCTTTCCACTGGCCTCCAAAACCTTATCTGAGATTATTCTGCAAGCTGTTGAATACATTTTTCACAGCTGCAGTGTTCCCACTGGTGATTACATCAGGACTATCAGTTGTTATTTCCAGGTCCTCAATTTTCTTCTCAACCTCCTGCTGTTTTAATCCCAAACCTTCAAGCTTCCTGTCTGTGGAAACCATAGTAGCCTGGATTAGGTCCAGCCTTCCAGAAATAGGTCTTGTAAAAAAATTAGATAATACTGGGTGACCAATGACCACAGCTGTAGACATTGCCAAACCAAAAGCAGGTAAGCAGGTAAGCCCTTTTAACAGGCTGAAAACCACGTATGAATATGCTGCCAGATCCTTTGCTGATCTTAATTTCCTCAAGGGCACGTTAAAGTCATTGCCCATTCTCTTAGGAAAATCATAGGCAACAGTCTTAAAATCTTAAATCACTTGGGTGATTGTGACCAGTAGGTAATACCCTATAGCACACCTGGAAAATATCTTTTCACATACCTCCTGGAAGCTTTTTAAAGCTTTAAAATTATTTTTAAAATACATCTTAAATCAGCTGTAGTTTTCATAATCTTGGTGAATTTGGTTGTTTTCTTAAACTACCCACATAGTCCCAGGCACTTGGTTTGGCATAATATTCCCCCACGTTGCTGGACATCATGGTCCTTCTCCATCCTGGGAGAAGGCTGTGCCTGCAGCAGGCAGCAGCACCACACCCACTGCTTTCTGCTTCCTCCTTCCCTCAGCTCTGGGCAAGGGGGCTCAGCCTAGGCTGAGCCTGGCTGACACGGGCAGGGCCAGGTGAATGAGCCTTCTACAAAAGAGGGATAGAGCAGGAGCTGGGGTCAGTCATAGGCGTGCTAGAGACTTCTTTTACTTTTGGAAATACCATAACCTTTCTGATCAGGGCATGTGTGGTGAGACATTTTATCTCTTCATTTCTCCAAAAGTGCATGAGAAGGTAGGATTCCCAACAGGGGCAGCAGCCAGTTTTGAAGTCTTTACAAAGGACTTCTCAGTCCAGTCGGAGGAAGAACGTGCCTATTTTACAGATTTTTGCTGTCATAACTGTCTTGGCCACAGGTGTAAAGAGGCGTGATTCTTGACTTGATCACTGACTGACACACACAAAAACTCTCACTGTGGACAAAGTAAAGGACAAACCTTTACTTTTACTGAAACACTTCTAGCTTGTTGGATGAGGGAAGAGGAACCTCAGGAAAAAGCTGTGCCAGCAAATAACATGATTTTGCTAGTATGAAGGAAGGCTGTGCTGGGAACGCTGTCAGTACAGTTTGCTAGGACAGCTGCACTAGCAGAGCTATCCTATTCTGGATACAGCCTTGTCTTCTGTTCCAGTTTGTCATGCATGATTTATCTTTCTGTCACCTCTGCAGGACCCTAGGCACCTCTCGGCATAAAAAGAAATTAAAACACAATACAGATGAGTCTGCTCTGTATTGGAGTCTTGACCTTTAATATATCAGGTTTTCATATTGCAAATTTCGCAGCAAATAGGCTGTCCTACAAGAACAGAGCTGCTTTTGTTATCTGCAGAGGTCCTACCGTAGCCATGCTTCAGTTTTATTTGCTTCCATCTACAAACTCTCAAGCTGCCTGAAATGCCTTTGAGAGGAGATAAGGTTTTCAGATTGCCTGCAAGATCATAACCATGAACTCCATCCAACAAGGAAAAAGAATTATCATCAAAAATCAGAGAAAAGAGTCTGGCAACCTGAGTATCAGAAGGATTGCTTAATGTTTGTCCTGTTATACAAGTTTAATTTTTATCAGGTTTTGGGGTTTATTTTTTTCCCCTTGGTGCTCTCATTAGATTTTCCTTCCTTTATTAAAGAAAGTGTTTGCATCTTGCTTGGTGTCTGCATTCCTCGCAAACAAACAGCGGTACATTGCCCTGATGGCAGGTTTGCAGTCAGACTCCTTAGATCAATAAACCATCTCAGTTAGTTGTTGAGTATACCAGATCTGAATTTTAAAAATTCACAGTCACAATTAAAATATCAGAGAAGGCAAAACCTGATGTAAATTTTAAGAGGCATCTGAAGAATTGCTCTATACTTCAGTCATAAAGCTTTGCCAGCATTACCTTTTTACTAGATCACTGTTTGATTGGGTTTCGGTCTCGTGTTTTTCTGTGCAATTATTCATGGTGTTGGTGTTGGTTTTTTTTCTCCAAGAGACAGACAACTGTGTCTTTAGAGAAACAAAACAACTGTGTCAACAGATGGGAGAGAAAATACTGTGTCTGAAATAGTACTTGGAATAAACCGTGTTAAAAATAGGTAGTCTTGCCACAACCGCTTCTTTGACCAATGTGGAAATCCTTCTTTCCCATACTTGCATGTTATCAAAACTATGCTAAAATTCTGTTAGAAAAGCTGCCAAATTAATCTATAAGAACATTGCTACAACAATAACTACCCTTTTCCTGCCTAATTGTAGCAGTCATGCGAGTAAGGGAGAGGCTAAGGAAGTTGTGCTGCCATGGGAGAGCTCTGAACAACGCCAGGGACTGACCCTGGCCAGCAGCAACTGAAACACAGCTCTTGCACTTGTGGATATAGATTTTAATGATGTGACACTCCTCTCTCCTTCCAACAGTACTAGGACAACTAGGGCACCAGAGGGTGTCAGAATTTTGCCCTTTCTTAGAAGTGTTTTTGCACTCCTGGTAGGGAGAGAAATAATTTTCCTGTCCCACAAACTATCTGGGTATAACCCACAGCAGTTCAGCTAACAAGATGTTTTTTTTAAAAAAGAAAACTCTTGTCCTCTCCAAAATTGGAAAGCAAACCAAACTACTCTTGAATGTGACTGTTACCAGCAGCATTAGAGCTGCAGTTTAGACATTGCATTTCTGCTTTCCATCTGTTGTCTCACTTATTTTTGCTGTCTGTCCTCTTGCTTTCAATTGTCTCTTCTGTGTCTCAGTTTATCCAATTTTCATGGCTGGCCAGCCAGTTCAGCATTATCGCTGTCCTAATGGCTGTAAGGAGAGCAGAGAAGCTCTTCACTAAATGAGTTTTTTCCCACAATGCCTCTGCGCTTTGTTTGGTCCATTTTTGTTTGTGCTTGGTGCCCCATGTTGTGTCATCTGGGAAGAGATGAGATGTTTGCATAATGTGTATTTTGCTGGAGTTGTTTAATTTCTGCAAACATTTATACTCTACAGCTGGCAGCGCATTTGGGGCAGGGACAGATTGCGGTTTCAAACAGAGAGCAAAACAGTGGGTTGACAGCAGCTGGAGTAGCTGAAGAACAGGTAGACTCTGGCTTTCAGGACTCCCTTCCCCACATTCCCCACAGCCTTGTCCGGAGGTACCTGCTTGGGAGAAAGCAGCCTTGGACAGCGGAGCATAATTTAGGGCAGCCCCAAGGTGTTTGTAATTGATTCCTGATCTCTGAGACAAAATGTAAAGGTAGATAAGGCTCCTTCATCTGGGGAGAAGGGCAGAGGCAAGTGAGCCATGCAGCCTGCTGCTGGGCGTGAATTTCCTGTGACTGGTTGCAGCCCTGCTCTATGCAACAGGCTTTTCCTTTCCCACTTGTCTGCAGCCAAGGAGTGCTCCTGGCAATCCATGCTTGCCTGGCAGTCATCTCTATTAATGTTGCTTGCTAAGACTAAAGGAAATTTAAAGAAAAAGAAAAGGTTTCAGATGATGTTAGAGGCTGCCCAGTTACTTCAGTCCATCAAGGGAAGAGCCACATTCCTTATCACAGCAGTGTGTTCATTATCCCCACTCTTTCCTCATTCTCATGTGAGGGAAATGTAAACAGAGGAGTTGAAATGCCCATTATTTTATACTCTTCTTCCAGTGGATAATAAAAGCTCCTGTGAAAAGGCTTAGCAAGTCTTATCAGCAATACTGAACGTACAGAATTTCCTATGGTAGCTTCTTACCTCACCTTTTCTGTGTTATCTCCATCTGCCTCTGTGGTCCCTGCAATCCATGAGCAGTATGTATATCTGTCTGTGTCCACTCCAAGGATATGTCCCATGGCTTTCTTAAAATTTGCTTTTACTTAACCTATCTGTAGATGAGTTAGTACTCATCCATATTAGTACTTTAAAAATATTAGTACTTTACATGTGTGAGTGACAGTTTAATTACTAACATATGAATTCTACCTTCCTCCAGCCTGATGAGCTCAAAAGGAAGTCAAAGGAAGTTTTGTGCAACATCCTCAGTCTCTGAAAAACCCATATTCAGAAAGATGCACACCACCTATTCACTTTTGACTTGAGCAAATGCTTTGCTTTGCTGAATTGACTGTAATAATTAGAAATGGAATTAAGCATATGCTCAAATGACTTGCTTAGCTGTGACTGAGATTGCATAATTTAGTTACTGGAGCTTTCCCCCCAAATTCAGTGAGAGTAGGCTCAGGCGGTAGTGACAGAGAGGTGATAGAATTGTAATGGGTAGGATAATTATAATGAAGACTTATACCCTTTGTATTGTAAAATGAGGTTTTGCTTTTTCATTATTGCCAGTTTCAAATTATGATTGTGAATTGTGGTCAAGTCAATATGATTTCATGGGGCAAATATAGCAAAATTTTTGCTTCAGCTATAGGAATATATAGTTAACAGCTGTCCTGTAGCTGTGTCCAAGCTAACTGCTGTTGCACTGCCTCATTTTTCAGACTGTTTCATTCTTGTGTTGGACACCAAAATCATTAGAAAACATTCATTGGCAGCATTTAATAGCATATATTTAGAACGTGAAATAAAGAAACCAAACATTGGTGATGCACCATAATCTACTAGTAATTTGTTTAACTCCACTCCTCCACGTGTGCAAGAGAATAAAATAGAAGTTATTGAAATAAAATAAAATTGTAAAGATTTAAAAAAAAATCTTCACATTTATGATCATGTGGGGGTTTTTTCTTTAACACACCAGCTCGTTTTATTTTTCTGAGAGTCAGTGGTGATTGCAGAAGGTGAAAAATTGCAAACAAAACTGAGGAGAAGTTCAAGTTAGCTGCAGAGCCAAAAGTGTGATTCAGGAGCTGAAAATATCTCTGCACTTCATGCATCAAACTCAAACACTGTGCTTTAGCAACGCCCCCTGGATTAGAAGCAGAGTTTGAGGTCATTCCTCCTCCAGCCTGCCATGTATGGATAGGGCCCATGCTCATGACAAATTACTTACTTACTGAGCACACACCAAGAGCAGAGTGACATCAGTGTAGAGGGATCTTGCCTCACTGAGGAGGACCTAAGACTCCAGTGCTGCCTTTCTTTTGTCAGTCTTAAGACCTTCAGGACCAGTGTGAAGGTACTGGGAGGACACTTTAAACAATCCCTCTATAGATGTGGCAATAACAAGGGATAGTGGGGTACAGCACTCGTCTCCTTGTAAAGAAGTCACATGGCATCCAATGGAAGTGCTAAAAAAATGTGTGCTCAGGGGTGTTCTGGTGGCCCATTCAGATTTTCAAGATGAGTGATCAGCTGCCAGTAATGGGGTTTCGTTGGGGCTGCCGACCTGAAACAACAGTTGTGTAATCCGGTGCTGTACAAGCTGTCTTTGCAACCAGGAGCATACTGTCTGAGGCTGATCTCAACTTACTTGGTGTAAATCCAGAGTGCCTTCAGTGAAGTCTATTCTTTGACTTAACACCAGACTCGCTGAGCTCTTAGTTTTATTTTATAGGGAACCTTGATTTTGCAGGTAACAACAACCAAAATTCTGTGAAGAGACCCCAAGTCCTTAGATTATTTTCCCTGCTGACAAATGTCTGTTGCTCACAGGCATCACACTTGCCTCCTGCATGGCTGACTAGTTGCCAGCTTCTCAGAGGCAACTGAGAAGTCTCATCTGAAGTCTCAACTGTCAATCTCATCTACTGATGAGATTGTCCAGCGCTTATTGCCATCACTCTGCCATGGGCTTGAACTTGCGATGCTCTTTCTGTGGAGATGGACAGTTTTGACAGCTCAATTGATTGCCATGGGCTGGTGAGACACTGGCCACATTGCAGCCTGCCTGCTTAGCAGCCACAAGTGGCCCTGCCTCAGTTTCTTCACTGCACCTGGCTGCACTGGTTTTCCCCAGTGTATGAATGTCATAGCAAGGTAGTCATTCAAAGAGGGAAGGAAAGCCAAGGCACTCTGTGTGGGAGGTTCCTCATGACAATTTTGCTGAAGTCTGTTTGGATCTCATAGAGCATGAGCTTTACCTAGAATCCTATCTCAGGCTTGGCTGAGATCTCATGTTTTCGCTTCCTCTGCCCACTCTCAGAGAATCCCCAGATGTACTCCCATCTTGCTGCCAGCTGCCTGCACAAACAGCCCTCTTAGCAACAGCAGGCCAGGCAAATGGGTTGAGCAATGTGTGCATGAGGACACTGTGTCAATTGTCAGCTTGACCATTGTCTAAAAGCATCAAGCCTGGTTAGTGAGGGCACTGGTCTCAGCTGGCAGTGTCTAAACTGTTATTTGCAGTGAGATTATGGACCTATACTTAGGGGGATGTGCTCTTGCTAATTTAGCTCCTGGCTAAAGTAAAAAAAAGTAACCCGAAATCATAGTTCCAGTGGTGGCAGCAAAATAAACTCCTGTGCAGAGTGGTCTCAGAGGATAGAGGAGATAAAGTAGAGAGACTCTCAAGAAGAAATTATGTGCATGATTTTAATGAAGTGAATCACCTATGTGTAAAGTAAACAAAGTTCATAAGGGATGTTCCTTTCAGTTAAATTTTGTTCAGATTGCAGAGCCTGAAACACAATAAAACCAGCTCCACTAACACAAGTTAGTAAATATGTCTGGTTTTATTTATATAATATGCATACATATGCACATATGGATATATACATATATTTATGTATATACACACGTATGTATGTATACACATAAATGTATGCATGTATAAGTTTGAACAAATTGAAATTTTACAAGGATTTCTTTGTGCTCTTTGCATCCAGATCTGCAACATGGTGCTAGCATGCAGGATACCAAAATGAAGAAAAGCTGTCAATAAACCAAATTTAAATGGGCTATCTCACTCCTATTGAGAAAAATGTGGAAAACAAAGAAGCATAAATACTGAAAAATAAAGCAGGCTTCAAATGTCTTGCTGTTTTGGTAATGAAGACAAAAATGTTTACAGCATGGATACATATGATTCAAAAAATAAATTATATCCCTTTAACTTTTGAGGTAGTTCAAGATTTGATCCATTAATTTCATCAAACTGGTTGTAGGAAAACTTATTTCTGCAGTATTGAGAGCTGTCAGAATGACCTGGAATTAAGAGGGTAAAGGTAGAATTGCTGTAAGTATTTTAATTCATCTATTCAAAGGTGATTTGTGTGAACACATTAAGAACACCAGTAAAGTAATGGGAATAATTTTCTTCCACTTTTTCCAAATTCAAGTGCATATGGTATGATTGCATTTCATCAGGATATGAACATCATTTCACAGATGATTGTCTTCTGCCATTGATCATATGAAGTCAGTATGACATTACTTTTACCTTCCTCATGTAGGAAGACTTTTTTGCTTCTAGTCTTAGCTGCTGTAGCTAGCAAATTGTGTGTATAATAAATTTTGTTTTGTTTAGAGAGCGATAACTGTAAAATAGTGCCCATTTGGAGAAAAAGCACTGAGACTGAGATTGATGCCTGGAGCTTAATGCATCATAGTTGCAATCAAGCAAATATTAGACTTCTTATTTCTCCTGTTACAGACCGTAATTCGCAGAGTTTTCTGGACTTTCTGTGTTTGAAAAGCAGAAAGGGAACAAAAAGAGCATTAGAAAATCCACACAAACTGGCTTCACAGTCTCTATATATTACCATACAGAAGCTTTCCTGATCAATTCATTGCATTAAGTAAGAAAACATCTATAAAAGGAAATTTGAACTGATGCAAGATGGTTTGGAGTGAGAGATTTGCATATAGCCTCACTGCTTTGAGTTACCAGCCATAAATTCAAATTGTTTGGTGATGCAATACAGAAGTGTGCATATTTTTCTACCTACATTGCCTGGCTCTTCTTTAGTACAAATTATTCTATACAATTCTGGAATCTGGCTGCAATTTAAATGGTACCTGGCTTGGTACCTGGTTTTCTTACACATCTGGTCAAACTGAGGCTTTGAGTAAATTCCCAAACCATGGTAAGTTACAGTCTGTGCTGGAATGCTATCTGCTGCAAGCCAGTTAAGGAGTAACACAGGCATGGCTTTATTTGCCCTTTGTACTCTCGAGACAATTTCACCTATTTACTGTACTATTTCAGAATCTTCAAATAATTAGCAGTAAAATAAATATTATCCATTTGCTTTCCTAAAATTTTAGTTTCTGATTAAAATACACATGAGATATATGACTTTTTTTTTTACCTTGGAAAGTGCACAGGGTTCTCGCTGTCACCCCCCTATCCTCAACTGACCTTACAGTGTCAGTGGAGCATATATATAAGAAGTAATATAAAACAAAGTCCTTCTTGTTGATCCATGAAATAAATTAATCTTTATGGTTAGATGATGCCAATGTCTGCTGTTACATTTTTGTTTCACCACTGAAGGTGTAGTTTTATGACTAGAAAATTATTACAGAGGTTCCCAAGGCTGCTAGCAGTCTTTCGAAAGCAGATGGTGTAAGATTCATTATAGGAGCACTTCTGCCTGTGTTTCCAGGTCCTGTGTAAAAGCCTATTCCCTAAGTGTCTGAGATACAAAGTTCAAATTGAAAAAAAACTCTTCCAAGCAGTAAGACATGCTGTGATTTTCATACTCTCATTTCCTTTCTGATGAGCTTGTTTATTCATAGTCCCAACGGCTGGCAAACAACTGCAGCAGATTAGGAAAGTCATAACCAGATATGACCAGATAGAAGCACGGACTCATTTGATTTGGGAGTCCAACTGTTAACCCAGCACTGCCAAATCTGCAACTAAGCCATGTCCCCAAGTGCCACATTTACACGACTTTTAAATACCTCCAGGGATGGTGACTCAACCACTTCCCTGGGCAGCCTGTTCCAATGCTTGACAACCCTTTCCATAAAGAAATTTTTCCTAACATCCAATCTAAATCTTCTCTGATGCAACTTGAAGTCATTTCCTCTTGTCCTGTCATTTGTTAGTTGGGAGAAGAGACCTAGCAATACTAGAAATACTGGAAAATGCTCAGCAGAGGTCTGTCTTTCTTTCGTGGGCAGGCGTTGAAGGCACGCTCATTTATTTCTGCTGCAAATAATGATGTATCGCTCAAATTTTTACTAATGCGGTGATAAAACCAAATTAAAAGTTCCTGGTTTTACTATCAAAGCAATGCCTCTGGGAGCTTTAATTTGGCAGCAAAATCCTGTTTGACAACACATGCATTTTCTGGGGTTGTTAGAGATTCCACATGTTGGCTGTTCCCTCAGACCACTGTTTGCTAGAACCAGTGCTACTGTGAGATGGTAGGTTAGTAAGGAGAAGCACTAGTACTGCTTTAAGGCTGGAAGGTATCCATGCCACACCAGAGAGAGGATGCTACAATTCAGAGTACCCCTAGCTCCTACTGAAAGATGGGGGAATAAGGACTTGTGACTTCTTTATTCCTTTGCTTTGGTTTTTTGGCTGCACTTTTTTCAGGTCAATTGTAAAAGTAGTAATTGAAATACTGGCCCTGGTAAATACAGAGTTTTGCCCTTGAGTAGAGTGGTGCCAAGGTTTCACCACAGATTAAAACTGTATTCGGCCCTGTTTGTTCAAGGTTCAAAAGTGGTTCCTGGCTTCACACACAGATAGTTTCCTAGAAAGCTGTAGATTAGTCTGATAAAGTGTCAGGGACTGTAGCCAGAGCATATTATTTTATATACTCAGATGCCTGTATAGACTGCTGTTGACATTGCCAGTCATTGCTCATTATCATTGATATTTGTTTTTGTTGCTAATAGCAAACATTGCAGGGAAAAAAAGCATCAGCATATCCCTTTTATTGCTAACCAGTTCCAGGCCTGCTTTATCCTTCAGCTTTTGGCACCCTATTTCCACCAGCTCACATCTGTGCTCTGCTAGCGGTATGTCACCCATCTGGCAGAGGACAGGCTTTGCCCTGTGTATGGGGCAGTGTGGGCACCAGTGGCACTTGCTGGAAGCAGAGGGAAGTTTATTGTTGGCTTCAGTGCCAGTATGGTCAGGCCACAGACACAAATCTGCAAGTTCAGCATGCTACGTTTGAGATTTTCCTGTCCAAGTGTTCTGGCATGCTCCTCTGTGATGACTTTTGTAAGCCCTTGAGGAGCACACACCTTCTCCTGCTGCAGTGACCTGATCAATCCAGACAGTGGCCAGCCAGGGCTCAGTGATGTGGCCAGGGCAAAAGAGCAGGAGAGGGGATGACATGAGCTGTACTTCTCAGTGGGACCCTGTGCTTCCCTGGGGTGCTGCCCTGTCCAGGAGCACATGCAATCTGGGATGCCCACACTCTGCCTATCCTTGTCACATCACCTGGCATCTCACATGTGGGCATTCAAGGACGAAGGGAAGCCTGAAAGAAAGTGCCCTGGGCAAAACACATGTTGTGGTTGTGTGTTCATACTGGTCTTCACAAAATGAGAACAGCCAGGCTGGTTGGAGTATATTGTCACTTGAAGATCACTGAAGGTTTGTTGCCTCAGCATTACCAAGGTAGGGATTTTAGTCAGCTCTATTGCGTACAAATTAGATATGAGTCTCCAGTTCCTGAGATCTGTACACCCTGATCAAAGGTAGCCTCTGTGCATTTCATAACCCATTCCCTGCAGGTGTAAACAGGGCAACCTGTAGGCTGTCTAATGCATCTAACACATTAATGAACATATCTCCTGGTGCTCTGTGCCTTGGACACACAGGCATACACTCCTGCATACATGGCTACAGCAAGTCCTCTGTATACAGTAAGTACTTTTTTTGTGGTCTTTCCCAGAGTACCATCACATGTAAATAGAGATATAAGGTTTATGACTGATTTCACAGTGTACACTAATAACTTATTTTCTGAAACAGACTAGCATCATATGGAAAAGGGAATTTCTATGGGTGATCTCACTTTTAAAGCACAGTGCTAAATGGGAAAGAAGCAGAATGAAAACCGCTCCAGTTTAATAACAGGAAAGTATTTGCATTTAATTAAAAAATATGTGCTCTAAAATTCTGATTTGGGCATGATCTTTTCAAAATTAGACCAAAATTAGGCAGAACACTTGGAACTGCAAGGTCTAAAGGTAAAGAAACTACAAAGGCACTTCATGCTTTGTGTGTTTACCCTGCTTGTTTTATACATTATTTTTGAAAAGACATAGTTGTATGCACCTGTTGGTCTTGTATGTCTATTGTTTTCACTTTGGCATATATTAGTTGATGCATATTCTAGCTGACAGCAAGTTGAAAACCATAGGAGAGCTACTGGTTGCTCCTGCCACATTGCCCTGAAGGTAGCAAGAAGGACTGTGACTGAATCTCTGAAGTTCTTGCATGTTTTCATGTAGCCAGCACCATAGTCTTAACTAGGTTATAAAATCAAACAGCAAGGCTAAATTGTCCACAGTCCTTAAAAATATTTAATATTTATTTTCCAAATAGGTGGAAGAGAGAGTCAACAGCCATATTCGCTGGCGTAGTGAACCAAATTGCCTTGACTGGAACCATTACTCACTTGCACCTTTGATGGCAGCAGCCAGGTAGGAGAGCAAAGGAAGAGTGATTTTGCATGAACTGAGGGAGCGGGTCTGAGTGCATAGTTTTTCATTCTCAGAAATGATTATGCGTCCTTTTGTTACAACTGAAGTCAGCTCTTGCTGAAATCAGAAGCCTTTGTCTTTTGAGGCAGATTACGTGTTCTGTCTTTGCTTTGTCCACATACTTAGTTTGCCACTTTCCCTGCTCTTACACAGTTTTTGCATTAAGTACCCAGGAAGCACACTTTTTGAACCAAATAAAGAGAAAAATGTGCTCGTAAAAATAGAAGAAGAAATGGTGGGTGAGGTTTTTATATTTGAAATGTTTGGGGTTTTTTATTTACATTGTCCTAAAATTTAAGTTGGTGATTTCTGCTTGACCATCTTGTCATTTCAAGTGCACCATTGACAACACTGTTCAAGGTTTAATTTTTCCTCTGGGTCTTGAACACTTGGGTACATAGAAATTGCTGACATTGTTATATACAATAACACCTAAGCTAGCTTAAAGTTAGTGGGTGCCCAACAGCAGTCTTACTGTGGCATTGGTTAGTTCAGAAGACAGTTTATCTTGTCAAGAAAAGGTCTATTTTCAGGTACTGATTGCAGCTCCACGTTTATTTGGGTTGCTAGTCACAGGTTGGACAGGATTCACATTGACTTGGTCTCGAAAACTGCCTGTGTACACACAGTTACTTTTGTTGCTGTAAGTGACCTGAAGCACGGAGAACCTCCTTTTCTCTCATCTTCTCTGTACAGACACATCCTTGATGGTCAGAGAATTGTCGGCCTTCAGAATTTAATAAGATTAGCTTGAAATAGTGAGAAGTTAAGAAAAACATTGACACTTTTTTTTATTATTATCCAATATTTATCTGCAGCCATAGGAGCTAGGTATATAAGGAAGACACTGGAGATTCTCATGTGATATCATGACCACAGGAGAAGGTGTTCAAAGAAAACACAGAACATATATTGAGGTAACCCGTCCCAGGCTTTTCAGAATTATATAAATAATGTTGGACTTCTGTTTCATTCCATATATAAACTGAAGGAAGGAAGGGGTTAAATGGGCAATCCCTTGAACTTTTGCTCAACCCTGGAACTGATCCCAAATATTCTGCAGACCAGGGTGGTGCTATATGGAATGTCTCTTCTTATGGGTCTCTCTCAAGGTCCTTGCAATGGAAGTCATGTGTATCTGTGTTGTTCTCTTTCCCCTCTGCAGTCTCTTAGAGCCAAAAGAGGTATTTCCCCACAGCCTGGGATCAGAGGTGGGTGAGAGGGTGCAAATGGATGGCTGTCAGCAGGGCTGTTACCAACAAACATGTTGGCAAAAAAGGAGGCATCACCCCCGCCAGAGGTCCTGTGGAATTTCTGTTTAAAGTTCAGCAGGAAAACAAACTGTCCTCATGCACCCCTGAGCTCTGTTGCCAGTTTGGAAAGCATTAATAGCGTGTGAAATTTATAAGCAGGAGTAATGGAATACTGCTGCAATATGGAAACCTAGCCCTGACTCATCAGGCAGGATTTAAGTGGAAAACTGAGAAGTTTGGTACACAAGAGCATGGTGGCCATCCTCTGAAGTGGGGTTTTAGCATAAATTTTTCAGGTTTCATTAGCATGTAACTTAATGGTACTTGGGTGCATTGGCCATTATTGCTGTGGCTCTCCTGAACGCTGAGAACCCTCTCCAATAATGTGTCAGCCAAGTAATGACATGCTTCACTTTTTGCTTGGAACTATTGAATTTTAGAATAGATGCTCTCAATTAACATAGTTCAAACCGATGTTATTGTAACTATGAGAATATGTATCACTACCTCATGTGCTTAAGGATATTAAGGCAAGTACTTAATACTGGTAGTAAATACACCGTGTGAGCTAATAAAATGCTCCCATTAAGAAAGTGAATCCTGTTATGCCTACTTCACAGGTGAAAGCTTGCAGTCTGATTCCACCACTGGATACAGAGTGGTAGGAAGGCAAATTTTCTCTGAAGACCAGAGCATGTAATGCTGCCAAACCAACAGTCCCAGGCACCCTTCAGGGAATGATTCCTGCAGCTGAGCAAGATTGCACAAACTGTGGTGTGGAGCACTAGCTGCTTTATTTTGGCTGAGAATCCTTTGAAGATACTGGTCCTGATTTTCTACCGCCTGAAACCTTTTGCTATTTATACCTGGGTAAAGTGAATGCCGAGCGAGCATAAAATGCCACTACCCTAGTGCTAAAGGAGCTGTTATCCACTTTGCCCAAATATAAATTACTATGCAAAGGGTGAAGCAAGTTCAAGGTCTCTCTTTTTGTTGTGACATTGCCCCTAGATCCTGCTGGTCCTTGCTCACAGTGTGAACAGAAGGAGGCTGTGTCTTCCTGCAGTTTTGAGCTCAAGATGTGCAACCTCGGGGGGAAGGGAGAGCACTCATTTCTGGTCCCACTATTAACGAGAGAGGAAAAACATGTTCTCTCACGTCCCGGAGGAGGCCGAGCACGGTGGCAGGGACAAAAAATTCATTTGCCAGTTCCCTGACAACCTGGGGTAGGGGGAATGAGACTGGAAAACGTTCAGACGAGGCAGAAGCGGGCACTGCACCCTCCAGGCTCCCGGTTTCCGGGCACGAAGGGGCTGCACTGGCGGAACCGCGGAGGCTCTGGCGCTCCCCGGGGGCGCGGGGCCGGGGTGGCGCTGGCCGCGGGCCGGGACCGAACTGGGCGTGGAAGGGAAAAGCCCGAGCCTGGCGCAGCTTCCGCCTGGCAGTCCCTGTGTCCCCTCGGGCAGCTGCGGCACCCTCCTGCTGGAGAGGGGGTGCGCCTGCGGGGCGGCGTCCATCTTCCGAGTCTGTTTATTTCAGTGTCCCCACCTCCCTCCCCCCCCACCAAACCCCAACAAAACCAACACCGAGAAGCCATAAAAATCAGCGCCGCTTTAATGAAATTTAACAACTTAATTGCTGCCCGTACGCAATATATGGCTCGCACAGCCGCGGACGGCGCTGTGACAGCCGGTAGCGCATTGACATGAGGAAGGACGCGGTCCTTGAGATCCTCTGGCTCCGCGACCTACTGCCTTCAAACTAGAGCAGAGACAGATAAGGATATCGTGAAGGATAAATTTGGCGTTGTGTATTATAAAGCTGAATCCTTAAAAAAAAAATCTGCATACTTTTGGCAGTATTTCATATCTTGTAATAGAACCCATATATATTCAGGCGTATTTTAAGCAGAATATGGTGTACTGCAATTTCTGCTATCTAAGCAAATATCTTGGTAGAGTAATTTAAAAACAGAGCTGTTTTTTTGTAGCCAGCATTGTATCAATTAAGTAACGATGCTGGCCTGTGGTAGGCATCCTGGGATAGGGTCTGCCAGCTGTCCTAAAGCCACTGAAGGCGTTCAGAGCTGACCCAGCACAGGGTGAGGGCATCACTGTCTGGCTCTCCCCGGGCAGAGCTGCATGGAGATTGTGTGTTGCAATGTTCGCTGCTGTGAAAGGGACATTTTTAAAAAGCAAAAAATGCAAATAATTTTGAATTATAGGCAGCAGGAAGGATACGTAGATAAACCTCTATATATGTTTCATTTCTGTATAATTTCTGCAAGTAACCTACCTTTTGTTAGGTATAGGGGATCATAACAGCATGAACAGTGAACCACTGAAACCCTCACTTGATGGGATTAATTTTATCTTACTTCCAATACATGTGTATACCTATTTGCATCTATGTTTTTCTCTGTCTAAAAATATCTTAAGGTTACAGATTCAAGGCTTACAGCTTCAATGAAGACATAGAATGAACAACGGCAGTTTTAAATCTGCCAGTGACATATATGCAGAATTATTGTGACATGCTATACTGTAATAACCCTAAATTAAGTATTTCAAAATGTGGACAATACACTATACTTTATGTTGTTCTTTAAAAGTAGTCCTATGAACCTTGCTATGTACTTATCAGAAATTTGAAGTATTTACATTTTTGAAAAAATTACGTAATATCTAGTGCCCTATGCAAATCTGTGTGAGTGGAGTCTTTTGCTCACTGACGCTTTGTTAAAAAAGTTCTCAGACTGCAAAGTTTCAGCCAGTTGGGAATCTCAGATCCACACTAGGAGTTACCTCCAGATGGCTGCACTTTCATTTGGTACCAAGCCTTCTAGCATCTTAGAGTTAGCATGTGATGTGTACTGGTGATGTGTACTGTTCCACTTGTTTTTGCCAGAATATATACAGGGCCAGAATATATACAGGGCATTGTATGGTAAGTTTTGACACATGGTGTAGCTCAAAGAAAAGATGAGAAGGAGAGTGTGGGGAGAGAAAAAGGTCAGGGAAAAGAGGAGGACAGGAAAGGAAGGGAATAAGAAAACGCAGCAAGAGGAGTTTATGTCAGTGTAATGAATTCAGTCTAACTGGCAAATACAATCTGACTGCAAGTTGTGGATTTCATTGAATTTGATCCAAGAAAGACACAGCTGAGAAATCTACAGGAAGCAATCTTTTCCTGGAAGTATGCAGCTCCAAACTGTACAAATTCTTCCACTGGTTGTAAAATGTCTGTCTGCCACTGAACCTGTGCCATTGGATACTTTGGAAGAGAAAATAGTGTATTGAGATAGTCAACTAAAGAATAACAAAAAACATAATCTACTAAACGTAGATTTTTGAAAGAAGAAAACCTATATAATTTGAAGTTGCCAGTGAAGCCCTAGTGATAAAGACAGTTAATCATTTCTGGTGCAGCTGTTTCCTGACATTTCTGCAAAATGTTGTGGAAAAATTAATGAAGGTTCGTTCAGTAATGGTTTCAAGCTTGGCTAGTGGAAAATATGACAGTATTTCCATCGTCAATTAAGAACAAGCAAGGCTTTTTTTTCCGTAGGGGAAGTGGTATGCAGTTTGTACTGCACAGGAAACTGTAGACTTGAGAGCAGCTGTGTGATAGTAACAGGTATGCAGAGAATATGGAGAAGGGCCCGGGCCCTCTTCTCTTGTCACATGTGCTTCAGTATAGTAGAACTAGCTCTGTTATATACTGGAAAAGACAGCTTACACTCTTTAGGATGTGCAATATTCTTCAAATGCCTGACTATGAAAATCAATGCCCTTCTTGTCACTTCAGTAACAAAGCTCGCATCAATAAGGTTTTCATTGCAATTTTATTTTATTATTGTGATGTCTCAAAAGACTAATTCCTTCAGGTGGAGAGACACAGGGTTTTTTTAGCCCATCTCTGAAAATCAAGTTACTTGCAATTTGACTTTGCGTGTACGATTGTCAAAACCATGGAGCATGCCTTGGGAGCACATGTGCTTGCTGTCCTGCCTGGGTGCAGAGCAGGAGTAGCCCTGCTGTAGCTGACTAGTTGCTTTGTGGTTAGAGCTAGAGGGGAACCCGCTGGCCTCGTGTACAGTATGGACATGGGCTCTGCATGTGTGCGAACTCAGTATCACGTGTGTGTATGTAGTGCTGCAGATAGCCAAGGAAGCATGTGGTTTAGAAACACGATCATGTCCAGGGGGTGCATTCCCATCACAGATCAGCATAGCTGAAGGTCAGTGTAGCAGCTGAGCGGTGGCCTTTGTCCACTCCTTCACCTTGTAGCCCTCAGGCCCTGGCAGGCAGCCAACTGCCAGCAGCCTTCTCAATGGCACCTTGGGGGTCCTGCTCCTTCTGTAGCTCTGCTGTGCTTGAGCTCCTCCAGCTCGACTCAGTTTGGGGGATGCTGGATCCACTCTACTGTTAGGACAGAAGGTAGCTGGGAAAGAGGCAGTGTCACTCATCAAAGTTGTAAATACCAGTCCCATACAGTCAGTAGAATGAACTTTTTTGCTCAAAGGGACCTAAATTTTATTTTGTGTTAAAAATGCATTGTTGTAAAAATACAGGCCTGGTACAGAAATATTGCAAATCTCTGCAAATGTTTCGGTGAATGATTTAAGTGTTCAGTGCCTTTCTGGACTGTGAGGGGTTGTACAAGCCTGCTTACTGTAATAGCTTTTTTCTTCCTCTTGACATTCTGAGATACTTACAGCCCTACCATAAATATAATTTCCAGCCTGTTTACACAGTATGATGATTCATGTTAAAGTGGTTAATAGAACATGTATTATAATGAATGGTTTATGTTTTCCTAATATCACTGTAAAGGGGTGTTCCTTCTGCAAGTTTAGAAGACCCTTAGCAAGCTCACTAAAAATGTTTGTCTTACTCTCTGTGATTGTAGCTGTAGAGCGTGTAGTTCTTACTGACAGCTTTCACCCATTGTAAAACAATAACAATGGAGTTATACCAATGATTTGTGACCATTCACATAATCACATAAAAGTCAGCCCCGAGTTCTCTTTCCCTGATGCAAGCTACTGTGAGGAGCTTCATTTAAGGTTCTCCCAAGCCTGCAATCCCTAGTGCAGGCAAACCTGTTGGTGAAGTCAATGACAGCTTTACCAGTGTCAGAGCTATCAGAGCATTAGAGACAGCTCATATAAGAGCCTGTAATTAGTGTTGATTTGGGACATTAAAAAATTAATCCTTCAAGCATCACATCTATAACTATATGACACTGCAGTCAATGTACTGTCATGCCTGTAGTGGGACCGTGTGTGTGCTGCAAGGGTATGCCTGGGAGTAAGAGAAAGATGAAGACTCTGCTCTTGCAGTTTATCTGATGTGGGAAATCTGAGGGCGCTGGGTCAGACATGAGCTGCTTTTAAACTTCTCAGCATGAGGGCTGTGCCTACAGCTTCTTAGGAATTTCCCATAAAAACAATTTGTCAATTGAAAGCGGAATTTCCACAAGAACAAGTTTTCCACTGGAAAATCTCCATATTGCTATTTTTATTTTTTTTTTCCCATGGAAATCTCTGAATGAAATACTTCCCTTTAAGTCACCTTACTCCATGAAGATCTTTGATTAGCTGAGCTGAGCTAAAATGGTTTCAGTTGCCATTAAGTTGCATCTGCCTATTATCACTCTTGTCTCAGGGTGAATGGCCATACAAAAACTTTATGCTCAAGAAGTTTCTGTGGGCAGGTCACCTTGACAGTCTTCATGTCCCACACTGTATTGCAGTCACTTGTGTGAAAAAGTCTACTAACTACTAAAAAACCAATGTCAAAGTGAAACAAGTTCTAAAAGAGAGGCCCCCAAACCCTGGGAAACCAGGGAACCCTTGCCCATTTGTGAACTTATATCTTTGCTGTTCAAACTCAGTTTCCCACATTTGTGTATCTTTTGCTGGTCATTTAAAATGTCTAGGAGAGTTGTAAAACTCTTGGATTCCATTTAACATTAATGGGGAATAAAAAATAAGTACATTTAAGTGACTATAAAATTGGCTAAGGTCATACAACAAGGTGAAGGACTCCCACACACATCTTGCTTCATTGTCTGCCCTGACAGTCTCTACGAAGGGCAGCTGGATAATGGATGGGACATTACTGTAGATGACTGGACACCTGGTGCTGAGCATATGGGAAGGGAGAGGAATGCTGATGACACCAAGGTGTTCATCGTGTCACACAGTGATCTCTTATGCATGAATGTTAAAATAGAATGAATATACATACCACTTTTACTATTTAAACTAACAGTTTGAATAGTTCACCAAGATTTGTAGTAGGTGCTGGGTTCTCTTTATCGTACTGTGTCTCCATACTCTTATGAATCTTTTTCTTTGTATTGCTATTTCTCAGCAGTTCTTCATCCTGTTCTCATTTAGACATGCAGCCAGTTCTACTCACAGCACTAAACCTTTGGCTATATTGGGTGGTGACCAGCTGGCAGCTTTGATGATCATGACCGGTTGCATGTACAGAGTTCTAGTCCCTGCTGTCCCTGAGAGAAATGTCCTCTATGAGGAAATGGGCTGTACCAGAAAGTGCACTGCATGACAGCCAGTGCACCGGAGGAAGCTCACTATCTACATGAGTGTGAAGGCAGGTGCAGATTTCTTCACCCGGTGGACACAGGAAGCAGCATGGTCAATGTCTGACTTTCCTTCAGGCAGCCTCCTCTGTGCTTCTCAGGAAAGCATGGGAGTTGTGGTTAAATATTACAGTCTAATCTTTTACTTGCTAACAGACCAAAGAGGAGCTAAGTAACTTTAAGCCATTGGCTCCATTTTAAGTATCTCTTCCACGTGACAAAGGGCAGTTAACTCTCAGTCATATGTTCCAAATGAATGACTCAGAGTGAAAATCCTGGGCTACCCTTACCTGCAGCAGAGCACAATGCCAGCACATCTGATGCACCCTGCTCTGTCCCTTGTTCTGCCCTTCTCGTAGGATTCTCTGTATTTCCCATTCCCTCTTATTCTGTCACTGGTTTGTTTTGACCATCATAATTTTCACTGAGTAGCTTGAATCAGATTTGTGAACACTGAGTCTGAACCTTCTTCCTTCTGGGAGGATAGAAGTGATGGCTTATGGAGAACTTGCTTGACTGTGAAATCAGGAGGGGGTTTTGAGAGCTGCCTTAGCCATTAGCCCAGCCAGCATCACCATTCTTACCAGATGGTGGTGGGATCCCTCCTCACCCCAATCCCTTCTGCTTCCCCACTGCTCAGCTGCTTCAGTGGTGCTGAAGACAAAGGTGACAGATCTGAGTAGAAAGAAGAGGGGGCACATAAGGACTGGTCATTAATTCTTTATTTAAATATGTCAACAGTTGCCTTTAGGACATACCAACATAAGCCACTGGCATTCAAGGGAACACCAAATAGGCTTTCAATGTTAACAGCAAAGACTTAATTGTGCCAAAAAGCTTAATATGGTTTCAAAGATAACACAGTGTGACTCCACCATTTTCACCTGTGTGCTGTGCTTTGGGGAAAAAAATAAAGCCTACTGCACGTTTAATCCTCTATACTAAAAGGGAAGGTATTCCTCAGTTGTAATTGAAACTGGAGTTTTCATTCACCTGTTAGAATTTGAAGACTAACTGAAGGAAGGATCATAGCAATTATTCACACCATTTGGCAAGAAAGAAACAATTGGCAAAACCTACATTCGTGACAATCAGCTGTATTTCATGGTTGCATTGCAAAGGCTACAAATGGCCTCAGTTCTAAATTTAAGATAGGCAGAAATTGTTCTGTTTAGTGTGTCCTAAAATTATCCAGCACAGAAATACTTTGGGGAAGTGTAAAAATGAATTCTCAATTTTTCAAAAGGCAGCTTAAAGGGGAAGGCATGCTGATGTGGAAGTATTGAATAAATACCATCTCAGTAACAATTTTACCAAATGTAGGGAAGAGTCATACACGTCATGTCCTTGTTATAAGATTCGTGGAGAAAATACTCCCACTCAGATAGAAATTCACTGTAAACAGCTCTCTTGCTGTTAGAGCTGATGTACTTTTGAGGATGCAGTGGCTCTTAGAAGGAGTGGAGCATGTTGTGCAATAATGTGACCTTATGTTGCATAGACACTTCCAGTTTTGGAATGTGAAATGTCTGAAACTGGGAGTGGGTGGACAAGAGGTGGAGCCAGTCAGGAGCCTGGGTGACTGCGTTTCTGAGAAACTCTCTTCTGCTGGTGAGTATTGCTATTTTGCCTAGCATACGACTAAAGCCCTGAATAGTGCTAAGTTGAACCACTAAACAATATCAAGTTTCAAATGGACATGGAGCTATAGGGTGATATTTTGGAAGTTAATTTTATAAAACCTAATTGAAAACAAGGCTGAATTCTTTCAGACCCGAAACCACAGCCTCCCAAAATGCGTCAGAGACTCTTGATGCTGCAGCGAGGTCAGCTTCCCTCCCCCCACTTTACCTGTGAGTCAGGACAACTCTATTAAAGGAAGCTTTTATTGGAGGCTCTTGGTGGAAAGGTAGACAACATGCAGTTGGTGAGGACACAGTGGGAAAGAGTTTGGATCCTGTGTCTACATAAATGGTCAGCAACAGGGAGAAGACCATTTTTTTCTGGAGAACAGAGGATACTGAGGAAAGAGTAGTGTTTGAGCAAGAGGTAGGTTTGACTGATTTCACCTTCTCTCTAATTAAAACTTGGATTCAGAGTCCACTCAAGCTGTCATCGTATCCATTTCTCAAGTGGGACAAAGGCTAAGTCTCCTGTGGGTTTGATGCTTTCAGTGCTTGTCCACGGTTCCATCTGTATCTACTTTTGTGGAAAATCACAGAAAAATAATCTTACAGCAGCACAGTTCACTTGAAAAAATACCAAGGAGGAAACAGAAAGTGTTCGACAGGTGGGAATTTCAGAGGTGTGATCTTGATTTTCAGGCAAGGCAGACACCTTTTTAAATAGAGACATCCTGTGGGGTAGTCATCCACTTACTCTTTCCTTTGCTATAAATCTAGACCTGCTCATGGGTGGATCAACACTACTGGGACTTAAAAATATCCGGGAGCAACGCTGTCCCATTTATATTAGTGTGATTTAACTTTTTCCTTGTTGTTTTTTATTGCTGTTATTACCTGGACTGGTCTAGCAGAGTGTTAGCATGGATTAAATTCCTGTAACAAGCAGTATTTTGACAACTTGAATCTATGGTTTTAGATGTGTTCTTCTTTTAATGCTGGCAGGTGATCTGTGCTTCCTGGACTCACTCTTACTGCTACTGGAAGAAAGGTATCTTGCAGCAGCTCTGTGATTAAAAAGATGTTTCTAGAAATAATTTACAGTATCAGTACTTTTATTATTTCTATGTGAGATTGCTAGCCACAGGAAAGAGATCCTGGAAACCAGCTGTAGTCATTTAATTCATGACCTGATGAGCACCTTGGGTGAAAAGCAGAGCATGGTCCTGGTCATGCAAAGAGCTGACCTACCCGAGCCTTCAGCACAGTGGGTAGCTCTACATTTGAGTGATTTTCCTGAAAGCACTCTGTGTGGAGTTTTCTGCTATATTGAAAGCTTATGTTTTACTGGTTTGATCCACTTTCCATTTCACTGGTGGATTATTTCTGTTAACTTTCCCACAAGCTGATTCAGACTGCATAAAAAGGGGGGGGGGGGGGAGGAGATTTGAATTTGTATACATGGATGGTACATTTTATAAGCGACTTCATCAATGCTTTCTTCCTAGAAGTGTAAATAACCTTTTCTTTAAAAAATGAAAAACTACTGGATGCACTTGCGGAGTTCATCTCACTGCCAGGCATTCATTAACAAACACCCAGGCAAATGGACCTCTTTATGCAGATATGTCTGAGTCCATATGTGTATGTATTCATATATGGAGTTTGAATTGTAGAAAATAGACTTGCTGAGGCAGGTATCTGCCCGAAGTTACATTTGTGTTTTCCATTCAGAAAATATTTGGTCTAAAGATGGTTGTGGTGGAAAAAGAAATACATATTCTTAAAGCATAAAGCAGGGCCATGGTTTATCTGAGCTTTATGATGAGGGAAGGAGCAGGTGGACAGACAAACCTGAGCACAGCAGTGTGGGCTCCCAGAAGGGGTGCAGAACTGCCCCTAGCAAAGGATGTCCCTGGACATCTTGGCAGGACTAGCTGCCACATTCCCCTGTAGTGTGATTCATCAAATTGTTTCCCTGTTGCACAAGATGGAAGTTTGTTTCTTCTGCCATCTGCCTGGTTGCCTGCTGTCCAAACCTCCTCTGAGCAGTCGGTAGGAAATGTGGCTGCCTTTGACCTCCACTGGCCTTTTTCTGGCCTTCCTCTGCCCTTTGCTCTTTCTGGCAAGGTCCTGATGCAGGCAGACTCCAGGATAGCAGCGTAACTGCCAGCATCTTCCAGCTGCCGTGTGAAACTGCAATTTGGTTCACATCAGTTCCGTTCTTCCTACTTTTTTTTTCTAAGCAAGTTTATATAGAATATAGAAGTTCAAATCCTATATTAAGATTAAATTTGACATCCTTGAACAGATCAAGGAGAAAAGTGAATTGTTACCCTGAAGAAAGCTATGAAGAAAAATACCAGACTGGTAGCTTTTTTGCTTTTAAGTTTTGCTGATCAGAAATCAGAGGCTGAATTTTGGATCAAACATCCATAACAATTTTGCAATCAAACACTCCCAGCTTATGAAGATGCATACAACAGCTCCTCCAGCTTGCTCTAATGAACCGGCAGCTCTTTGTTGATGCTAGCAGAGCAATTAGGCTCCCTGTTATGCAGTTGCATCTGAGCAATGTGGTTTATTTTACTCAAGCAGACCTCACTGATCCACAATTAAAATGGCATTTTCATCTCACACTTAGGGGTTGAGAAAAAGCTTTTGAAGGTCTTCATTCCTCTGATGATGAGCTTGGTAGAGGAACAAAATCATACAAGGGTTTTTTTGTTGCAGCAGTTGGGTCGTGACTGAGACAGTTGGCTACTTCATTATAGCAAACATGTAGGTGGCCTTTCTCATGTTTTGAGATCCAAGAGAGGAGCTGTCACTTGACTGACACCTTTGAGGGGAGTGAAGTCTTTACAGAAGAAGGGTCAGGTCAGCTGTGCCATATGCAACATGCACTGACAGTGAGCCCTTTCCTCTCAGCTGCTTTAAAGTTAGAGATTCCATCTTTCTGGCAGAATCAGATCCAGGTGGTGAGATTACCCTGAGTTTGAACAACTTAAAATGTCTGTAATTTTTTGCTCTTGCTTGATTATGGTATTTTTAGTTCATTTTTACCTGTGCTTTCTCTTTAGTGTAACAGTTAGTAGCAGACTTCCTTGCTGTAATGGTTCTTCTGCTCTGAGGAAAAGGTTGAATGTAATTTGGAGGATGATTAGGGTGAGATCAGCACTTGAAACCCGAGTCAAGTTAATGATGAAACCTGAGTTTTGTTAATAATACATTGTAATTATTACTGCCCACAGGTCAGATATCTCATATTTCTCATCTTTTTAGCTTGAGGATCCTAGTTACAGTGATCTGTTCAACTTCTCTGCTGTTCCACCTCTTGCTCAAGTCTGCAAAAGGACGGTGCCTGTTCTCCACCAGACTTCCGCATGAGCTGTCCCAGGTAGAGCAGTGTCTCTGTGGATGTCAATGCATTACACAGGCTGGGGTGCAAAGGGGCCGAGAGGAGGATACATGATCAACAGATGAAGCAGCAGAACGTTAATAATAAAAGATACCTAATTGGACCTGCCCTTTTACCCAGCAGTGAGGACATATGTCAACGAGCAGCAGGCACCAGGCCCCTGGCGACCTGCTCCCGCCTCCTACGGGTCTTCGTGAGGGAAAAATTGCATTATGATCTGAGCTGCTTACCTGCTGCAATTGCCAATAAAGTACTAATCCTAACCTTTCACAAACTGCATCTATTGCTTGCACCTCAGAGATGCGGGGCCAGATTGGAGAGGTGACATAAATCATGGTGTGCATTACGTGTTGGTGAGTGGGAGGGGAGTGCACACTGGGGAAACTGACACCACGCAGGGGCGGGAGGGAGAAGGCTGTGGCAGGAAAAGCGACCTGTGGCAGGATGTAGGAAGATGTGAGATAGTGCAGCCCCTCTTTACTTAGCACCATATCTTCTTACTGCCTCCCATGGCTTCTGTTGCAGCCTCCCATGCTGTCCTGCCTGCTGCTTCCATTTACCCGTGGTGGGGTGCTCCTACCCAGGGTGTGAAATTGGTGATGCTGCAACCAACTGTAGACTTATTTTGTGGAAAATGCCATTGTGGAACTGCTGTCCCACCTGAGGTGCAGGAAGCCAGTGCATCTGGTCTCCCACCCCACCTGTGCCATGTGTTTGTGAAGGCACAAGTTAGGGACTTGCTTTAGGACAAGAGGATATGGTCTTAAGTTTCACAAGGGGAAGTTTAGTTTGGATATTAGGAAAACTTTCTTCATGGAGAGGGTGGTCAAGCATTGGAACAGGCTGTCCAGGGAAGTGGCTGAGTCACCATCCTGGGAGGTATTTAAAAGGCTTGTAGATGTGGCACTTAGGGGCATGGTTTAGTGGTGGACTTGGCAGTGTTAAATTAATGGTTGGGCTTAATGATCTTAGAGGTCTTTTTCAAACTAAAAGATTCTGTGATTCTGCATTTGGACAATAAGCTTCCAACACCCACAGTTTAAACACTGGCCAAAGGAGAAAGCCTATAGTGGGAACTTACCAAAAAGCAGAGTTAACCACCCTGTTTTGTTTTACTTCTTCTCATTATCTTGCCTGTATTGTGACCAGGTGTTGTTTGGACACTGAAATTTTGCGTATCCTTGAAACCCCCTGGGATGGGCTTAATACCATTCCAGCAGATACTCGTCGTGGTTCGGGCAGCAGAGAGGGCAAGAAGTGAAATGGCAGCACTGGAGCACCCAGGGAAGGAGGGAGATGGCACTGAACAGGGCTGGGCTGGATGTGGTCAAGCAGCCTCTTGCCCTGCTCCGTCATATGTGACTGTCCTTTCCTGCCCTGTCTGCTAGCTGTGCCACTGCACAGTGAAGCCACCAGGGGATGGATCTGATTGAAAAGTTCCCATTTTCTTTCCCTGAAATTATTTCGAGTCAGACCTTTTCTTGGTTTTAAATTTAATTTGTGCACAGCTAAAACTCTTCTGTGGAGGCACTGAAAGGCGGAAGGCCCATATGTGTGTAGAGGAGCTGAAGTTGCCCCTCTCAGTTGAAGCCCCTAAGGGATGGTGGGGCAGTGCTGCCATTGCCCCCAGCCTGTTGGGAGCCAGGAGAGGCTGCCAGGCTTTGCCTGTCACATATAACCAGCCCTACAGTGCAGAGCTTTGGGGAAAAGGTACACAATTTTGTGTACAAAAAATTGTGTATTCTGCACAACTTTGGAAAATACCATGTAATAAATACCAGTGTTTTCTTCACTGTATGGTGAAGGTAATTTTTCATTTTTCTAATACACTTTCCTGCTGTTTTTTAAATCTAATCTTCTCCTTTGTACATGTTTCTTTAAATAGGTGAAATCTTAAAAAGACAGGTAATATATTACTGTTGCTTAAACCAAATTTCTGCTCCAAGTCTGAGTGGGGGGATAGACTGAGGTTCTGATCACTACACTTTTAACTTTATAACTTAAGAACTCCACAGTGGTTGAGGGTATGTGGTCCTGTCTCCTATTAACTTTATGAAAATGTACTGCCAGAGTATGGTCTAAAGTATTTAAGCCTACTAGTAATTATTTTTACATTCATATTTCCTCTAATATAATAACATTTACTCTTCATTTCAGATGAAAATTAAATTGTCTGAGGAATAGTATCATCAACTGATTTGTCTTGCATCACCGTGTTTATCTATTCTAGTAAAAAAAATCAGTGATTATTAAATTTACTGCTAAGGCATAGGATGAAAAGACAAAACTATGATGCTGAACAAGGGTGCTTGCAGCAATGGGAATTAATCACAGCATATCAAGAAAAGAGCATGCTCTTAATTTCCCACTTGAGTTAATGTTAAAAATTTAATCTTATTAACTTCAATTACTTTTTGTTTAATTTTCAAATCAGACAAAAATAAAAATTGTAATGTCAGAATAGTCATTTGGATTGAATCTTGCATGTGAAGTTGGCAATGTCGTAAACAAGAGAAAAAGTCTGATATAAACCCATGCATTTTTGTTTAACCCTGGCCCCAGCGTAACTGGTGGGAGGTATTTGGAGCCGTGCAGGAAGGCTGCATTTTGATGAAACAAACCCCTCATGGGAGTGTTGGCCAAAGGAGTCATAATATCAAATAGAGAAACCATAATTGTGGAAAAGACCATTTTCTTGAACAGCTCACACAGAGCACTAGAAAGCATGAGAAGGTTGGCATGTGTGTTGCTTCCAGTGATGGTGTTGCAGTCACAGGCTTTAAGAGGTTGCAGATGTTCTGAAGGGGGTCATGGGGACCATCCTTGCCTTCCCTTTGGGGATTAGGGAGCGTAATGCACAGCCTGCAGAAGCACAGAGTCACCCTGGAAAGAGTGTTTGCTGAACATCTCTGAACGTCCCTGCTGAGCGTAGCTGTGGCTGGTCCTGTTGCAGTCAAACCCATGGGAGCTTCAGGGCTCCTGACAGTGTGGGGCAGGGTGGGCAGTGGGCTCACAGGATGGTCAGTGTGTTGCCCTGAGCAAGGCTGGCCAGTGCTGGCAGTAGGCTGGGACTCAGTGCAAGGACTTCCAGTCCCTATGTAAGGGGCAACCCCTTGGCTTCAGCCTTACATGGAAGTAAGTCATGTTTACACCCTTCATGAAAGCTCCTTTGTGCCTGTGAAGGGCTGTAAACCAGCCTCAGGACAGGTGGGATGTGAAGGACCAGGCTCTGAGTGCCACTGTGTTTCACTGCCCCACAGGCCCCCGTGCCTGCCTCTGGGCAGTGGGGTGGGAGTGTAGGACCTGCCCTCCTGCCTTTGCCTCATTCCTGGACCCTGGAGAAGTTTGCCTGTACAGCTCTGGTTTTGCCTCTGAATCAATTTCCTAGTCTGATGGGCTGTATTAGGATGTCTTAACAGAAAACTTCCAACTATTTGTTACGGTATGTCAGGATGCAAAACCCACATGGAAGATCTACCGGGTCTTTGCACGTGTAATCTTGTCATAATCTCAGTGAAAAGGGGATGATTTCAAAATCTGACTTTTTCCCCTTTGTCTTCTCAAGTTTCTCAAGTTATGTTTAGAAGCAGGAAGCTGTTTTGCATAAAGGTAAGATTGTCTTTTTAACAAGAAAAGTTGGTGTTAGACAGGCTAAATATACCCACACAGTCATAGGCAGTGGGTAGTCCTGGCTATTTTTAGGCTTTATTTTTGCCTGTCTTTATTTATTTATTTTTTTTAGTGACACCTCCACTGTATCTTCAGCTCTCAGTGAGGCACCGCTTCCTGCACTGGTATGAAACTGGCAATTACAGGAGGAGTCAGCCTTGTCAGGTGTCATTTATCAGGCATTGCAGAGGGCTGGTTTCAGCAAAGAAAGAACAAAGCTTAATAAAAAGAGAGAGAGGGAGAAGCATTCTCTTAATAATTTGCCCTTTGCAATAACAGACCCTTATCAGATCACCCACGCTCATCTGGCTGCTGACGCTGTACTTGCTTCATTAGTATGAGCTATTTTTACACCTTTTGTGTCTTTTGAGGAACTGAGTGGGCCTGCTGTCTTGGAGTGATTCACCATCTCCAGGCGAACACGGTGTCCTCAAACCCTGTCAGGGAGGGAGGAAGGGAAAAGTGGGGGGAAGAGTTCAGTTGAATAAGCAAGTCTTAGGTGATCTGAGTGCTAAAACATTGCACTCTAGTCCTAAGGAAAATAGTCTACATGCTTTTGGTTTGCAGTGCAGCTTTTCAGATTGTTAGGAGCTATCCCAAGAAACATTTAGTAATCAATTAGTTTAACTGTAGCTTAGCAAACATGAAGCCCTGTGTGCTTGTGCTATACTGTATGTGTTCGTTTCCCTGTCTGTAAAGGGGATACTGGGCACTGGACTAGGGAATGTTGGGGAGTTGAAGTTGATCTTTAAAGTTCCCTTCCAACCCAAACTATTCTATGGTAGTATGTTGGTGATGCTTTCTTGTAGTGTACAAGTGTCATTGGTGTATCACAAGCATCCAAGAGACTTTTGGGTCAGATTGTTAGATGATTTCACTTCCACTTCTGATAATGGAAAGAAAACTAAACTTGGTGCAAAGAGCCAGGCAGGATGCAGGAGGAGAACCCTGTATGAAGTTGTCTGTTTTTCAAAGCTGACCAGCAGTTGCTTTTCCTTTTGATGGACCATCAGTCCTGAAAATGTCCTCTTAGAGCCTTCTGAGCTCTCTTCTGGTGGTTGAAAGTATGATTTTTGCTGTTCTTACTTCAACTTTTCCTGGGCAGGAGTGATTTGGTGTCCGGTCTTGCCACTTACTAAGTACTGGATAATGGTTTCTTATTGCAGGTTTCTTTGGAGTAGTTTCAGAAGTTAGTGTGATGTGGGATACCTATAAAAACTTTAAGGTACTGTAATGATGCACCCTGGTCTAATGTTGTCTGATATAAAGTATAATGAAACCTGAACAGTGTCTTTCCCAAAAAAATAAAACTTACTTAGTGGCAGCCTGGCTCGTTCCTCAAATATCAACAATCTTGTGGAATGACATTTTATATGTGGTTTCAGGCATTTTTGTAGACCTTCATCTCTTCAGAAGTGTTTGCTCAGGAGAGTGATGCTCTTCTTAATAAACACAGTTGATTTATGTATTATAGAAAGAAACCTAAGTGAAAGGAATGAAATTTCATATATACCTACAAAATGCAGCAGAAAGCATATGCACATTTTGCTGAATTTTTTAAGAGGTATTCGGATTCAACTGAATATTATACATACTGACTTTCAGTGCTTCATACAATAAAAAAGAACCAAGTACTGTAAAATATGGCCAGAATAATTTTAAAGAGCTTTTCTTTTTTTTTCTTTTTTTTTCTCCTGGTAGGCATCCTGAGGGTTGTAAAGAAAGCAGCATCCTTAAATATGCAGTCTAATTAATGTATCTTATATTGCCACTGTAGTGATCAGAATCTTTAGGCAATGCTAATGACTGGATTTGCTACAGCAAAATGCCTGCGTTGAGTCATTAGTCAAAATTAAACATTTTGGCTGTGAATAGTGACTGCTGTGACATCTGGGAAATATATAAGATTTAGGGCTTACTAGTTGATCTCAGCTGAACTCTTAAAAAGTATTCAGGATGGATTGAAGTGAAACTGCTGTGAAGACTTACTGTACTTTGGGTGCGAAAAGTGGGGAAAAAAATGGTAAGAGCATGCTACTGGTGTTTAACATGTGTCTGTTTTTGTTTTGAGCTGTGATGACTGCAGGGCTTAGTAAAGAATGACAGATTTTAAAATAAGCTCGTATAATAATTGGTGCGAGTGAAAAACAAAAGGAAGCTCAGATACTATAAACGTCTTCCTATGTAATTCTTCCCGGGGTAAGGGCGTCTGTCAGAGGCAGTGCATTTGCTCATTCAAAAAAGTGTTTGAAAGACACAGATATTTTCATGTGAGATGCAAGTGGTTTCTTCTGACATGGTGTGAAAGGAGGCATGGCTGTTCACAAAATCTGCTGCAGTTGCATAATTAGGATTGTGTAACTTTTAAGCTATAAAAACACTCACTTCCCAGAAAATTCAGTGATATTTTCCCTCTGAGGTAAAAATGCTAGGCAAAGGCCTGATATTTGCCTACTATTTCCTTTTGGCACAAGAATAATAGTTACTTTGTACCTAAAAATGTTGCAATATTTACACAAATTTTGATTTTATTTTTTTCTGGGAAAACATGGGAGAAAGCTGTATGATATCTAAATAGGGATTTGCCAGTACAGCTGTCTTCTTCCCAGTGGCTGCACAAGGTTACAGTTCTAGTGTGAAAATGAAGAGGCATTTCAGCCTCTTCTCATCATTTCAGTTAGGAAAATTGTTATATCTGACAAATTCAGCAGTTTGAACTCTCCAGTGAAAACATTCTTACCCTTCTTGCTGTATATGATGTTTTATAAGTCTAGAAATGACTAGAAACAACATCCACAGAGGAATCTTGCTCTTTACATACACTTTATCCTTTGCAAGTGCTTCTAAATTCTTAGTTTACTTAATCTGTCCTTTATTAAGTGTGAAATTTCCCTTTTCAATTAACACGTTTCTTTGTGTTGAATTGAGAAAAAATTCTTTGATCTCAGTAATTTTCACCATTTCTTGCAAATGCACAACTTTCATTGCAATCCCATAGCATCATTGGTTAGTGTCTGAGCCTTTGCTTTTCAGAGATTTTATGTATTTAGCCCTTTTGGGGGCTACATGACGTCTGTTCGTTTACATGATAAGACTTTGGGGCCAACAGTAGGGCCAAAGCTCCTTTTCTGTGGCAGGTGTGCAAAAAAAAGTAATCCAACAAACAGTGATTGGAAACTGTTTGACACTTCTACGATTTGGCACAGTATCCTTATGTTCAATTGCTGTGGCTCGGAAGAAAGTGAGATAGAGTTGAGCATCTGCTGATGAAGAGAGTAGCCCAAGAATTAAGAGCTCATTTGTATCGCAGCACTGTTTTGGATACTCTTGTACATTGTTAATGTGTATTTAGTAAATACTGTTATTTCTGAATTCACCCTTGAGAAACACTCATTCTAGCTTCAGCCATCAAAATGGTGTTTAAAAAGGACCTTAGTGGTGGGCATCTGTTTCTGACTCAGCAGAAACTGTTCTCTGCATGGGAGCTGTTCTCACTCTCATAAGTCACTGTGTACTACAATTCAAAAGAAAATGGTGGGGAGGGGGGGAGGGAGCCAAACAACTGTGGCATTTTTGTTGCCTTCTGAAATTTTAATAACACTGCCTGTCAGATCTGCCATTGCTCTGCTATCATGTCTTAAGGTCCACATGGGAAATTATTGGTATTTTATTAAACTATTTTCAATTTTTTAACTTGTTCCCCAAGGAAATAAGTAGCAGTGTGAGAAGATTAACAGTTTATATAGTTCTCTTGTTTAGCTTCATATCTGAATAATCCCAGTCCTTTGCTTTTGTACAGAAACAGATTCAGGATGTCCATGTCAGAAGACAGTTAGACAGAACAAGTAGATTTTGTGTTATCTGACATGCTTGAGCACCTCCATCAGACTCTTAAGGTGCACAGCAAGATTAGGCAATGAGAAACAAAATATTTACCTGATCCGTTAAAAGCAGTGGGATCAGGGGGATCAATTAACTGCTAATTGACTGTCAAGATTGTTTAACTTGTGGGCTGTTTTGGCATCTCTTTAATAGCAGGTTTTGTTCAATCCAAGGAGAAGAACTGTGATTTGTTTTCAAATATCTACCCATAAAGGAAGTGTTTAAGATGAATTTGGCTCCTTTGTAGTTTTTTCTCTCTTTTTTTGTTCTTTTAGTAGTCATCCTATGGAAATAAGTGTTCAGTTGGACTTTGGCAATGTGAAAGCTTTTTTTATACATTTTTTTTCCATCTGGTAGTACAATATGTACATTGTGTGTGATGCTGAAACAGGAATTAGTGATGTACTTTAAGTGAGCAATCCTTGTCATTATGGTGAAAAGGTCAATGCTAGAGCAGTTTTGCTCTAGACTTCTTCTATGTCTTCTTCAAATACACTCGAATTGAAGGTTTTCTGGGGGTGCTATTTTTCTGTAGAAAGTGGCAATTTAATATTATATTTGAGATACTTAACATAGCAAAAAACAGTGTTGTGCTGCAGCTGTGCTCTGAGCATTTATGATACAAAGTAGCATCATTGCCCATGTTTTCTTACTACTGTGTAAGTGAACATTTATTGCAATATATGTTATGATTTTCTCTGTAGACATCTTAGAGGTGTTGGATTAGTTGGAGTATTTTCACATTGTAGCAGATAACTTAGATATTTAGCACCTAGGATGTAAAAGCCTAAACCTAAGTGGTCTGATTCTCTTTGTTTTTATTAGGAATGAATCTGGAATTATGTCCTTGGAGTTGCAACTCATTGCTTCAGATTCACATATACCAGGATAGTGTAGAGCAGAATTTGGCCCTCCTTCTTGCTGTCGGAATAATCTGTCTCCGTTTAGTCTCTCTGAGTCAAATCTCCTATCTATTCAAAGCTCCTTGAAGTCAAATGAGAGGCTCTTGTTTCATACCTGATTTTTCTGTAAGGGTCAGTGTGTGCCTGACCCCTGACTCAGTAGAATCACATTCAGAGTTTTGCTCTTCTTCACAGCAAGTACACATAGACATTTATATAAATGTCTGAAGCAGGTATAAGATCCTACAGGTCAGGTTATCAGGTGTTTAGAGTACAACAGATTTGATTATTTATTTGTTTTCTTCATTGGTTTCAGTGTGCTTTTAAGCAGATTCCAGTTTTTTCTTCAACATACTCTGATAATAGTTTGAATTATCTGAATTTATAAGATTAAGGTGAATTTGGTAAAGGCTTAAAATTAGTGAAATGCCCTACTACAATTATCTAAAATTTGTTAGGTGCCATTTCTCAATGGCTGAGATTTTAAAACAGTTCTTAAAGTATAATCCAGATTTAGTATAAGCACTGAAATAGGAATTGCACAAATCAAAATGCCAGGTTTTATACCAGTTCTAGTTGCACATGCACAGAACCTGTCCCTTGAAACTGGCAACTACCAAGGACACAAACGTGTGTGCATAGAAACCTTAGAGTAAAAGCCTGAAGTTGGTGTTTGGTCACAGTGAGGTTGCAGTTTACCCTTAATGCATCTATAACTGGATCCTCTCAGTCAGTCCCCATAGTTCCTGGCTTCTTAGGGAATCCTTGTGTGCACAAAATAGCAATGAAGAACAGATCCTGCCCTGTAGCCTCTCCTTAAGCACGCCTAGTACAGTTTGTCTGATCATTGTGTACTGTGTTTACTCACTGGGCAGTGTTTAGTTTTGTATTGGATAGTACTTTTAAATGACATTTTAAAAAGTACATTGTAATAATTAGTTCAGCTGCCCAAATAAAATAATAAAAAAAACCCAACAACCCAACCAAAAACATATGCGTTATTCTAAATATTTCAAGGTTTTTCCAAAACTGTGATTCTGGCTGGTTTTGGAGAGTGGCAATACATTCAATAAAGGACTGAAAATCAGAGGGCAGGCAGAACATCTGGGGTGGAATTAAATAAACAAATTAGAGTAGTATCTTCAAATGTGAAGAGGTAACAACAGCAACGAAAAGGTAGAAAGCGGCAGATGAAAATAAATACATCAAACCTGTTTTAAAAGGGCTGCCTTCTTTGAATTGCATTTGCAAAATGATGTCTTAGAACTCCTCCAAACTGCAGGAGCATTGGCATCCTGGATTCCCCAGTAATGCAAGACTTTGCCAAGTACCAGTGGTTAACATAGGAATATACAGCCATTCTGAGAGGTGTTTAAATAGACAGGTGGAAGGCCAGCTGTGAAACCACAGTCAGATGGTCAGATTAGCCCCCTAATCAGGGGCTGTTGGAAATGCAAAGGGAATCCCTCTGGTCAAGAATGGTAAGCCTTTTTACAAAACTAGGAAATTAAAGTGTTTCTTCTTCCTTATCTTTGTAGTAAGTACTGTTCAAAGACAACAAGTATGATGTCAAGTACTATAAAAAAGCTTGCAGTTGGTCATCTTTATTTTCATTTGTGTAAAATGCCAAAACTATACACCCCAGAGACTGCATTCCTGTTGTTGTGTTGCTACAAAGCATCCTCAGCCCTGAATGAATATATAACTGTACAAAGAAGGATGAACAGATGCTTATCTATCTTCATGCCAGTTAAATCCTTCAGTTCAGAGTGGCACACTGGATGTTGGTTGAAAGCTCTTCTTCAGACTTAGCCCACCTATGATTTTGACTATGTAGAAGAAGCTATAAACACATGTTTTAATAGAATTTTTTTCCAATCTTTTTTCTTTTTCACTGTGATGTCAACACCAAACTGTTCTTTGGAGAATCTCATTAGTAGGGCAGAGGGAACCGGAGGGTAGGACAGCAAGCCAAAAGTGTGCTGTCTTTCTTCTTGAAAGACCAAGGCAATTTTCTGCTCAGTTACAGGTTGGGGAAAGCTCAGAGGTGGCCTCTTTCTTGTAAGGCTGCTGGACTTATCCCAGACATAAACTAGACTTGCCTAATAAGGGTCTTGGCAGAGGTCTGTGCATGAATGTAAGGATTTCATAGGAGCCACTGCAGCTTGTCTGTGCTAACACTTGCCCTGTAGAATACAAATTCTTCAGGGGCCAGTTACTGTGGTTTTAGGCTGGCTTTGTGCTGGCAGAGCTGGACAGAAAAGATTTAGAACAGGATGGGATCTGACCCTTAGTCCTTACGCTAGAATCAATATTTACTCTGTATGGTGCACTCAGGATTTAGCCTGGAAGACATAAGCTTCCAATTTGTTCACTTGCAAGAACTGTAACATGATCTACAAATTGAGAAGCAATAAAACTTATATTTTGCTGGATTTTATTTTAAAGCTGTTGAATATAACCATTTTAATGTCTGAAGAAAAAAATAAGAGGGAAAAAAAAAAAAGCAGGAATAATCTTGAAGCTCTGCAGTCAACCATATATAAATCCCTGGTATACATCTCACAAAAGCAGCATAGTAAAAGAGGGAGCAACAGGATAATGCTCTTTTCTAGAAAATTTTAAAAGTCTTGATGTAGTAGGTGCATCTGACATAAATACAGCTCCTAGTTTCCCAATAATCTTCTCAGGTTCAAAGTTTTCACAGAAGTGAAATGTCCTGGTTTGAAGCAGGCAGATAGCACACTTAGTGTGACTAGGAGAGCTGGCTCCAAGGCCACATTCCTACCGGGAAACCTGGCTTGTCCCCCAGCCAGGCAGGACTTTGCAGCTCTTGTCAAATGATGTGCTCAGTGCAACTCCCGTACGGCTTCTGATCTGTGTAGGTGGGCTGCTCTTAGTCACTCCAGCAGAGCTGAACCGTGCCAAAGGTATTAAAGAGAGCGTGCACTTTTATCATCTTTATTTCCTCAGTTTTAGATGTGTAGTACTTGAAATATAGGAAGTTTCTGTCTATTGAACAATATATGTTTGATGAAGAGCAATATTTAAAAGTATATTTCCAGTGTTTTCTAAAGGAGAAACATTAATCACTTGGAAAAATGGAAGTCTGCTGTTGGTTTAAGCTAGACTGTGAATGCAGCCAGATGAGACATTTTGACTGGGTAAAACAGACAGAGTGCAAACTAGCTTACATTTCTCCTGTTAGTCCAGTCTCCCAATAAGGGAGGGGAAAAAGGATGAGAGAGATAATATTAAAGCCATCTTTTACACAGGATGGATGGCAGCTCAAACCAAACCAGAAATTATTATGTTCGTTCTGGAAAGGGATTTATTTTCCCCAGGGGAGCAACTCTGAGCAAACTTAAGCCATCAATAATCTCTGTAATTAGTCTATACCTGTTTCATACTGTAGGCTGAAAAATTATTTAGAATGTTCTGAAAATAACAGGACTGCAGAATGGCCTGAACTCTGTAACAGAGGTCTTAGTCCAGGACAGAAAATGTTTGGATGTGTATTAGAATAATCTTTTGCTCAAATAAAACCACTGCTGTCACATTTCTGGGACTGTCAGATTTCTTCTCTAAAGGTGCTCTCAGTAAAAGGAGTATGGAAAAGAAAGGATACTCCCATCTTCTAGAAATTTCTTCTTCACCATTTGCAAAATTGCCTAACAAGGAGAAAAGTACTTTTCTTTGAAGATGGCTAATAACTTTATGCTCTCTCAGTGAGGACCATTTGCTTTTGTCCTTGTTTCTGCTTCTCAGGCCACACATTTTCCTTTACGTCTGTGCTCATATATTGGCATCATTACTGACCTGCGTTTCAGTGTAGCTCAGCTGCTGAAAGTGATTTGCCGCTTACCTGTCATTTCCTCGTAAGGTGCTGCAGAGCTGCTCTGTAGTAACCGCTTCTGATATATTGTAAATCACGCACAAGGATTTGTTTTTCCTTTCGTAGTGACACTTTTTTTGAAGAAGAAGAAGATTAGGAAAATTTTTTAAAATATATCTATCCTTAGATTGCTTTTTTTCTTTTTTATTTTAGAGAATCAGACAAGAGAGTTATTTAAAAAGCCATTAGCAAATCAAAGCTGAATGACATTGTGACTAAAATACTCTGGTTTGTACTTGGTGGCTTGCTGTTCTTTTGGACTACAGGGCATTTCTATATGGTTAAAATTAAAAAATATGTTATCCATATTTGACTAAACCAACAGTCCTTCAGCTGTTGCTGGCCTAACTACTGATATGTTTCTTATACTACTGAATAAAAAGTTCATAACAGGTGGCACGGTTGTGATTATATTTGTGTCAAGTCATGAGACTGCTAATGTCCATTTGTTCTTGGAAAGTGTTGTTAATTGCAAAGAATTAAAAATTGCTTTTCAATTTTTAATGTTTTTTTCTTTATAGACTTTTAAATCATTTGTTGGTGCCATTCAATGGAGCATGAGTGCTCTAGCTTTTTTCTGACAGTTTCTAATTGAGAATCATTATACTAGTCTACATCCCATACTCTGAAGCTAATGTTCCAGCTGTTTCTAAAGATCTGTTCTTTAGAGATGCTCTGGCTTTGGTTTAAATAAAAACCATAAAGAAATGTTGTCATTGTTGCTTTTTGTTATCACAATTGAACAAACATCCTTTTTGATGAAACAAAAGCCAAAATCTGTTTTCAAGGAAAGATTTGTTGAAAACTGGAAGGAAGAGTCCTCATTTGATGGGAGAAATGTTTTTAAGGCAGTGCGATGATGTTCTTGAGGCAATGAGATGATGAACAGGCTCCCTGTTCTCCGTGACAGTTTTTTCAACAATACTGAGAGTAGCCTGCAGTGTGGTGACAATCAAACAGGTGGCAAATCATGGCAGTCACAGAAATCTTTAACCATGTATTTGGTCTGTAGGTTTCTTCTTTAAGAGGGCAGCCATATATTGTTTAGCAGTATCACACTGGTGTTAACTAATTTGGACACCTACTCCTGTTTCACTACATTTTCTTGTCCCTGGGTGGTGATACCCTGACCAGGAGTTTGTTCTGGTCCCTGAAGCATTTAATGAGAGTCCTGGAGTCTAAAAGTATTAGCTGGAGAAAGACATTAAAAGGGGATTTGTCTAAGGGATTCGGGGATAATCTGGGTTTAACAAAGGCATAGGAATGAAGAGGTACATTGGCGGCTCTCTTTTTACTGATTTGGGAAGGTGAGACTTCATTAGTTTAGACTTACAGTTATTCATATACGCACTAGAAACCTAAGTTCTTTAAAAATACTCATGCTCGTATTTTTCAAATGTAGTTACTCAGACCGCTAAGACACAACATGAAATTTTCTAGTGGATGGATAAATGAAATTTTCAGACCTCTACTGTAAAGAATAAAAAATTTTCTTCATAATCTATACCTAATATCAAGAATTTCTTATAGCTGTATCTTTTTTTTTACAGGAAATTTGAAGATAGTCATGCCTATTAGATGTCTAGAAGATGCAGGTAAATGCTTTATGCTGAAAAAAAAATCATACATGCCTATTAACTGTGTGTTTTCCTGCACCTTGCTATTGTTTCTTCAAGCCAAATTCAGTTTCTCCACTGTAGGAATGAAAAATATTCCAGTATCTCTAATACTGATCTTTTACCCTTTTCCTTACTATTATTAAATCATTACTGTCTTTATAATTCTCACTATTTCATTGAGAAAATATCCTGTGTTTGGATAATACAGAAGCAGAAAGCCTAGATTGTAGTTCAAATTCAAATGCTGTACTTTTCTATGAAAATCGTACCTCTGAACTTTTTTATAATAGAACTATGGAAATCTACTGCCTTTAAGCATTAAAAATGCATGTATAGCTGGATGGAATTGTTTCAACAGTGAAATTTAGAATGCTAAAGTCACATAAACACAGTCATAGTTCATTTCTGAAATACGTCCTTTACATCTAGCAAGACTTTCTTACTAAAATTTAATATAGTGATTGGAAGATGGAGATGGGGAAAGGTACCAGTAGTGCTCTGGTTTGAATGCTTCTTTGATGTCTCTTTTTTGACTGTTTAAAAGTAGTTTAAAAAGGGGAACAACCCCTTCTTGTAAAATCAATTAGATGATCTAAGGTCAGAAGTACCTCACTTGAGCCATCTTAAAATTTGGTATATAGTCCAAGAAGTTTCCGCCTAGCTGACAGAAACAAGCATCTCCGTAGTGGAGGGCCATGTGCACAGACAGGTTCTTTGTCAGAAGCACCTATCACAATATGGAAAGATTTCTCCTCTGATTACTCTCCTTTGACTTTAAGGAAAGGCCAGGTGACTAAAGTTCATGTCTGAACTGTAGGTGAGTAATACTGGATAAGGTAATTCCCACCCACAGTGTTAGGATTCTATTTTCAGCAGTGATTTGCTGAAAGAGCTTTGAAAGTGTGTGGTGGACTTTCTGAGATCAAGCCTTTAAACTGTCCCCAGAAAGCCTTCCAAAGCTACTGTTTAATTTGAAAAGTGTAGATCTCTATTTTCTGTTCCTAGGGCTGTTATTGAGTAGTGATTACGCTTGTGTGTAGTCTCCAGAGCCAGTCTTTACTGTGTCTGCTCACAGTTTTGTGAGGAGTTTTGTGAAATGTAGTTACCTTTGCTTAAGTCCCTCAGTACCTTCCATGTAAGGCTCAATAAAAGTGCAACTGACTGCAGTGATGTTGTTTAGTATGACTGTATTAATTGGTGTGTGGGGTTTCTTTTTTTTTTCTTTATTTTTCTGTGCAGATAGCTGTGTCACCATAGAAGAGATGAAGAGAACTTTGCTCTAGGAGATCACAAATATCTTTGGGTCATTCTGCATCTCAGTATTTAATAACAATGGAAAATGTCCAAATGCTATAACAAGTCTTTGCAAATGTATAATAAACTGTTTAGAAACGTTCATGCCATGAACTGAACTGTATAATACTCACATTAGTGTACAGACACAAATCTAATGCCTATAGACTACTGCGTGGAAAGTTCCAAAGAGAAAGAAAAGTCTGTGAACTTGCAGCAGCCCTGGAAAAATGGGAGCAACAAAACTTTAAAAAGCACAGCTTTGGGCACACTCCATGTGTCTGCACAGCTTTCAAGTGAACTAGCACTTAAGACCTTGTGTAATAAGATGGACTCTGGGGACACAGCTATAGGACAAAAAGCTACCTCAAGGTCTGGAGAAACTGCTAAAGTACCAAGCAGATGGAGGCAAGAACATACAGCTGTTATTAAGATGAGCACTTTTGGCAATCAAGAAGTACAGAGGCAACCACAAGTAGATCACGAGCAAATAGGAAACACGGCATCAGCACAACTTTTTAGTTCTGGGAAACTGGTATCATCAAATGAAGCTGCACAGCAAGTCACAGAGAAGCAATATCCACAGCATCGTCCAAGTCCTTATTCATGTCAACATTCACTTTCTTTCCCACAGCATTCATTGCCACAAGGCTTCTTGCACAACATAAAGCCACATCAGAGCTTGGAAGGCCCTCCGTGGCAGTTTCCTAGCCACTTGCAATCAGTTGCCTCAGAGGACTTGTTTCCTTTTCATATGCATAGCCATAGCGGAGGTTTCTCCAGGAAGAAGATTTCAAGTTTGAACCCTGCATACAGCCAATATTCACAAAAATCTTTAGAACAATCAGAAGATGCTCACAAAAAGGAGCACAAACCCAAAAAGCCTGGCAAATACATTTGTCCTTACTGTAATCGGGCCTGTGCCAAACCTAGTGTACTTAAAAAGCATATTAGGTCTCATACTGGTGAGCGACCATACCCTTGTGTTCCTTGTGGTTTCTCCTTCAAGACGAAAAGCAACCTTTACAAACACAGGAAGTCACATGCCCATGCAATTAAGGCGGGATTGGTTCCTTTCACAGAGTCAGCAGTCTCTAAATTGGATCTCGATGCCAGTTACATTGATGTGGAAGCTGAAATACATTCAGATGGTGAGCAGAGCACAGACACTGATGAGGAGACCTCGCTCCTAGTGGAAGGGTCTGACAAACTGAGCCCTGTTCCGCAGCTCCCCTTGGACATTGCTAGCAGGAGTGGTTTTCACTCCTCCATGGAAGAGTCTTTGGTGGGGCCGATGAAAGTGCCCATTTTGATTATCCCTAAAAGTGGGATTCAGTTACCCAGTGAGAGTTCTTCATATATTGGCTCTGATATGTTGCAAACCCCATCCTTAAGTACCAAGTCTGATGACTCTCATACAGTTAAACAGCGACTTGCACTAAGATTGTCAGAGAAAAAAGGACAAGATTCTGAGCAGTCACTAAACCTTCTGAGCCCACACAGTAAAGGAAGCACTGACTCTGGTTATTTTTCCCGCTCAGAAAGTGCTGAGCAGCAAATTAGCCCACCAAATACTAATGCAAAGTCTTATGAAGAGATAATTTTTGGGAAGTTCTATAGGATTAATCAAAGGACAGCACTAACTGTAGCCACAACAAATCAGGAACACGCTTTAATGGGTAGAAAGGGCAAAACGGACCCATCACCTCTTCTAAATAACAGATTAGATATCAAGATGCTTGAGGAACATATTTCTCAGCTGACTCCAAATAAAGATGAACTTGTTGATTCTAGTAATTTGAGCACTATTAAATCTGCACAGTTTTATCCAGGCAGCAATACAGAATGTAGACAATCCCAGATTACCACATCATCTATCAAAAGTGAAACCAACTTGTACCAAGTCAGTCAGCAGGGTGATGTGCCTGTCCTTCTAGAGCCCCCAGTAGATTCCTCTCCTCTTATTAGAAGTAACTCCATGCCAACCTCTTCTGCAAACAGCCTAAGTATTCCTCCATCTCTGAGAGGAAGCCATTCATTTGATGAGAAGATGACTGGCTCTGATGATGTATTTTACCCTGGGACAGTGGGAATATCCCACCAAAGAATGTTGAGAAGACAGGCTGCCTTTGAATTGCCGTCTGTACAGGAGGGGCACTCAGATTCAGACTATCATGGAAGACCAGGGAAAAATATCATTACTGCTTCCAGCAGACAGACAGCAGGTGACAAAGGACCATCCCTAAAAGAGAAGAAAGGAGACAAGACCTTTTATGATTATGATGCCAGTGGAAAGCACTACAGAAAGTGGGAAGAATTTGAAGCTCAGAAGCAGAACTACAGGGACTCACCATCCTTAGGTGGGATGAACAAGGGGGGAGAGTTTTTTATTGATCCACTTGGGCAATCTCAGTCAGTGCCATCCATGCTTGGAACAACTTTTGAAAACAGAAAGCGTAGGAAAGAGGAGAGTGTTGGAGATGAGGAAGATAGTCCCATGCTTTGCAGCAGTACAACTGGCACCACCGGGGGGATTCAACCTTTAGACTTTGATCCCAAATCCCAAATTCAGGAAGTGCCAAGAAGCGGATTTGCCCTTCAAGGCCTGGACAATGCACCCCATTGCCATGCGGAGCGTTTTGAAATCTGCAGGCCTTACTTGCAGTCTGGAAGCCCAGCAGCTTCTTTGGAAGATTCATCCTTAATTGCAGAGCAAGAAAAGACTGCAGAATCACTGTTTAGAAAGCCCCCTGGAAATGTCATCTCTGTCATTCAGCATACAAATTCATTGAGTAGGCCAAACTCATTTGAAAGGTCTGAATCTACAGAACATATTGCATGCCAGCAGGAAAAGATCTATTCACCATCTGAAACATGTGAGAGCGAGATTTGTGAGTCCCCAATGAGCCCAGACCGAGCTCCACAAATGGAAAGTGCTGACACCAGTAAGCCGTCTCCATCCCAGCAGCCTCAGCCATGTCATATGCAGCCCAGGTTGGTTCGCCAGCACAACATACAGGTACCTGAAATTCGTGTCACAGAGGAGCCAGATAAGCCTGAAAAAGATAAAGAAGTGCAGAGTAAAGACCAGGAGAGACCCACTGAAGAATTTCAATGGCCCCAGAGAAGTGAAACCCTTTCTCAACTTCCAGCTGAAAAGCTACCACCCAAAAAGAAGCGTTTACGACTTGCTGACATGGAGCACTCCTCTGGAGAATCCAGCTTTGAGTCCACAGGTACAAGCCTCTCTCGCAGCCCTAGCCAAGAAAGTAATTTGTCCCACAGTTCGAGTTTTTCAATGTCCTTTGAAAGAGAAGAGAATATGAAGTTCATCACACCTCCTAAACAAGATGAATTTGGAAAACAGTCCGAGTTTTTAACAGTTCCAGCTGGTGCTTACTCACTTTCTGTCCCTGGGCATCACCATCAGAGGGAAATGAGACGCTGCTCATCTGAACAGATGCCCTGCCCTCATGCTGCTGAAATCCCAGAGATCCGAAGTAAATCCTTTGATTATGGGAACCTGTCTCATGCCTCTTCAGCTGGGACACCTACTTTGGCACTGTCTCCATCCCGAGAAAGGAAGAAATGCTTCTTGGTTCGCCAGGCTTCCTTCAGTGGTTTTCCAGAGATTTCTCAGACTGATCAGAGCACAGAACAAAGTATAAAGCAGGAACAGATGGAACACTCACAGGCTGGTCTTCGCTCCTCCCAGCTTGCCTGGCATCACTCCCCTTCCTCTGTACTTCAGCCTATTCAGGTAGATGACTCTGGAAAACAGGCTATTGGCTCTTGTGCTCAGCTTAGTAATAGCTCATCCCACCTTGCTCAGCAACAGGCTCTTGTTGCAGACAGCCCGGAAATGTTAAGGACTCCCTTAATCCAACAAGCACCTTATATTCCTAACAAACATCCATCAGAGCAGCAGCAGCTATTTGCACATCAGGAAAAAGTCCCATTCTCCCCTATTCATAGCACCTTATTTCAGTTCCCCTATCCAGCTGTCTGCATGGTTCACCTACCACCATCTCAGCAGCCTCTCTTGTGGCAGTCATGCACAGAACCTCTGAACTTCCAGCATCAATTTGTACAACAGCTGCAGAAATCTTATGTCAAACAGCCTTTCCAAACAGACGTTCATCCAAGTTATCACCTGGAACATGCACCAGAGCTTATAGGAAAGAAAGCAGCTGATTATATGCACGCTAAAGAGCAAGCATACCAGCATTACTCAGGAACATCTGGGCAGTATTCAAAAAATACTCTTGCTAAGTACCAGTCAGACCATAGCATTAAACCAACAGATACCTCCTCTGAGCAGCATCTTCAGACAGATTTTGATTCCCCAAGTGATGGATCTGTACAGTCTTTGCCAGGAACGGTTGTTCCTGTCAGGATTCAAACCCATGTGCCATCTTATGGTAGTGTCATGTACACAAGCATTTCCCAGATCCTTGGACAGAGCAACAGTCCTGCAATTGTAATTTGTAAAGTTGATGAGACAGTTTCTCAAAGAACATTGGTAACTAATGCAACCATGCAAGGAATTGGATTTAACATAGCTCAGATGTTGGGTCAGCATGGAGGACTAGAAAAATATCCTTTGTGGAAAATGCCACAGACGCTACCGCTTGGACTGGAGCCACCGATTCCCTTGTGTTTGCCTTCGAGTTCTGACATGGCTTCTACCTTGGGAGGAAGCAAACGAATGCTTTCACCTGCCAGCAGCTTGGAGCTCTTCATGGAGACCAAGCAGCAGAAACGAGTCAAAGAAGAAAAAATGTATGGGCAGATAGTTGAGGAACTAAGTGCAGTTGAGTTAACTAACTCAGATATAAAGAAAGATTTTCCAAGAATGCAGAAGCCTCAATTAGTAAGGCAGAGCTGTGCTACCGAGCCAAAAGAAAGTCTGCCATCCATGTCATCCTCTTCTTCACTGTCATCCTCATCATCTCAAGATTTCCCACCTGTCAGCATGCCAGAAGCTGATGCTTTCCCACTGAGCAGAGAGAAACTTTCCAGTTTTGATTCCACATCACCGGCACAGAAGTCCAGTGTCCCATCTGAAGGGAGAGACTCACCAGAAGAACTGGACGTGGATGAAACAGCCTCAGATATGAGCATGAGTCCACAGAGGTCTTCATTGCCACCAGGAGAAATTCAGACAGAAGACCAGCTGAAACATCAAAAATTGCCTCTTGGGATGTTAGTCCAGATGTCATCTAATGCTGTTGGGAAAGTCACAGCCTCAACCATCCTCCTGACAGACGTAGCAGATTTCCAGCAGATCCTTCAGTTCCCAAGTCTGCGTACTACTACTACTGTGAGCTGGTGTTTCTTAAACTATACAAAACCAAATTACACTCAGCAACCAACCCTCAAAGCTTCTGTTTATGCTTCGTGGTGTATAAGTTCATGTAACCCAAACCCATCTGGGTTAAGTACAAAGACCACTTTAGCACTTTTAAGGTCCAAGCAAAAAAACACCACGGAAATCTACACTCTGGCTGCTATGCATAGACCCGGAGCTGGTAAACTGACATCATCAAGTGCATGGAAGCAGTTTGCTCAGGTAAATAAGAAATTTTAATAAAATTAAATTAATATATCTTTATAGGAGAAATTTCTAGTAAACCATAAAATGTAAGTTAATGTGTTTTTTTTTTTAAAAAAAAAAAGATTCCCCATTGGGAAATCATCCATTACAAGTTTTGAGCCTCAGTTTATCCTTCCGCAAGCTCTGCTACTTCTGCTATCTCTGTCTCTGTCTCCATTTTCAAAATAAGGTGTAAGAAGTGAGGCTTTTAAAGGCCTCCCTTCATTTGTACCAGAGCCTGATACATTATCTCCTTTTATTTTGTCCTTTCTTTTTGCCATGTCCTGATTCAAACAGTATCAGACGCAAACATCCATGTGCATTTGTAAGTAAATATTAAGTTAAAATTGAGTAAGGCTTTTTAGATCCTTTTAATGTCTTTTACATGTCAGCTCTTACTCATAGATTAAGCATTAGATGATGGTGCCAGGGAAAATTCTGTAATGGCAATACCTTCTGAGGCTTTTCCATCTCTCTTTTCCATGATTTTTTTTTTTCTGAGGAAAGATGTAGTATTGTCTTTTCTGTCAAGACTCTCATAAAAATTTGTCCATGTTACCTCCTCACTTATTCTCTGTCAAATTAAATGGGACAGATTAGTTCATCATATAGAATTGCACCAAAATGAGAGTTTGGCTTTGACATGGAATGTTAAAAGTATTTGAAATGAAGTGTGCATTTATTGTGTGCTCCAGCAGTAACACCCTTCCTTGACTTTGTTCTACAGATGAAACACGAGCCATTCTTCTTGTTTGGCAGCAAGCTTGAAAAGAAAGTAGTGGGGAATATTATAAAAGAAAGAGTAAAAGGAGACATTCATGGAGATAAAGACATTACATCCAAACAAACTGAGCCGATACGAATTAAAATCTTTGAAGGAGGGTAAGAAAATATAACTGGAAATTTCAAGCTCAGACTGTCATTTTAAAGACATTTGAAAGTGAATATGAATGAATTAGGATGTGAACAGTCTCCTGTGTTCTTGCCATGTCTTGTAGCTACTAAGCCTCTCATTTTTTTGTGTATTTGTCAGTCTTAAAACAAACTGCAGGATATCTGTATACTTACTTTGGGCTCAACTTTACTACTAGGACAATTATGTTTTCCATCTGTGTGAGAGCACTCACTCAAAATTGTTACTTTAATTCCTTAGGTCATAGGGCAATTGATAAACTGTTAACATTTTGATATTTTCTATATCCTGTCTTTGTATTTAAAGGCCTTCAGGAGGATGTCTTTCCATTTTTAGATGCTGTATACTTCCAGTCGCTTGAATGGATTGACTCTGCATGCTTAGTCTTATTCTTGTAATACTTCATTATTTACTGAGGTTGGATTTTGGAGATAAAATGTAAGATGCCAATGAAATCTATGGTATCTAAGCCAAATCCATATATGTTTGATAAAATAATGTTTAATTCTGCTGTGGCAATCTATCACTCAAGTGATAATAGAAACAAAGAGGGCAAAAGGAGACTTGAGAGCCCATTAACATTGTTTTGAGGCTTATGAAACTTGTTATGAAAAGAAAATGAGATAGATACTTGTCTCTGCAGTATGCTCTAAAATATTGTTTAGTTTCTTTTACAGAATTCTGACACAATGCAGTTAATTTGCCAGTTTTTAGTAGAGAATAGTCAGGTGGCTGAACAAGGTGTGTTTTTCAGTCTTACCAAACTCAGATGGTCTCACAGCACTGTTTTATTGGGGTAAATAAATAGCTCAAGAGGGAGGTGTGAGAAATTCTTATTTCCATTTCCTTCTCCTGTCAGTTTGTACCCTTTAAAATTTCAATTGTCCTTCATTGACATGTTTTTCACTAAGGTTGAATAGTCTCCATGAAATTAACATTGGCACTTCTCTATAGTCGGCAACACTGAAGGAGTATAGCCTACATCTTGCTCGAAAGACTGAAAAGGCTATTTTGGAGATTTTTATAGGTATGCTGGCCCAAACACCCTGATCCTGACTGTTCTCTGTAGCTGTACCTTGTCATACCCAAGCCAGTAGACTGGCTTTAAAAGAGTGACCCAAATTCAGCGGTGAGCCTAAGTTTATGAAAAATTTAAAGAGCTGTTGCTTCAACTCACACCCACTTTGAAGTATAAAATTTGCCTGCTTCCCACTATGTATCATTTCTGAATTTGGATGACCTTGCTGAAGACAGTCTGCACTGATGTAAGCTGCGTGATGAGAGGTCAGAAGAGTAAAAATGTGTTAAGAAAAGCAACTTAAAGGAGGATTCAGATCAGTGTGAACTGCAGATCACTCCATAAAAAGCCTCTACTGTTTAATACCTTCTTTAAGAAATTTTGCATTTTACTTACACCACCTTGAGTTTTCCTGTGCGCCAGTAAGATTTATGAAACTATTTTTGTAAACTCATATAATTCACACTTCACCTAGAAATATCTCCTAGTAATACTTGACTATGTTTAGATATTGTTTGAGTAAAACAAAACTTAAGAAACCTTGGCGTGCACATAAATTTTTGGAGAGTGGGGAGAACAAAAGTCTGTGCAATAGATTGGAGCTTCCTCATAGAAGCATATAACCTGCAAAACTACAGCAAATGAGGTGATGAAGTGTCAATAGGTCCACTCTTTTTTATGCATCATCATTTTATGATACCTTTTACATGAATTATTTGTGGAATAGATTCATTCTTTTCATTAGTTTGGCTATTTTTTAAGTGGATATAATATAACTTAGATATTATTACCATGTCTTGGATTGTTTTCTGTCCTGGTTGTTGAATTTGTCCTTCTCTTCAGGTTGTTGTTTATGACTTCTGAAAGCTAGTTTTTTACATGAGTGGGTTTCCATTCTTGCTTTTTTTTTTCTGTTGGTAGAGCTATTCTGTTCTACTCTTGTCAAGCTCATCTTCATCTCCTCTCAGCGAATAGTGCAAGGAACTATGTAACAAATGTCAGTCATCTTCATTTCACATTTTCTCTCCTGTACAGATAAATGTGCACAGTGATATCTTGTTTCAGCAGTGTATTTTCATTTTGATTTTCAGTTGTCATGGGGAGTGGGTTTCCTTAGGCTTTGTGACTGCTTTTGCTTCATGGGTGCAAAGAACGTAATTCAGAATCCATAGCTGAGAAAGATCTGTTATTGTCAGGTTTTGGGTTGTGGGAAAGCCTGTCCACCTGGCAGTGAAGTGCAGCTGTGCAGCTGCTTTGTGCCGGGTGGTGGAGCGCTCGTATGGCAACTGGGGAAAAAGCAAATAGATGGGACTGGGGATGAGTGAGAAGCTGAAGGAGCAGAATTAATGCAGGTGAGATAAAAAGTAGATCACAGAATTATAGAATTGTTATGGTTGAAAAACACCTCTAAGATCATCCAGCCATTAGCCTAGTACCACCAGATGTCAGAGCACATCACCACCTCTCTGAACTAAAGCCCATCGGGAGCATTTTGTAAGCATTGCATCAGAGGGGGTTTTGAAGGGAGAAACTAACCATCATATTATTACCTCTGGCAGGTGCCTTGATTCTGGTGAAACTATCTGAATCACAAAATCTGCTTTCCATCGTCTGTGACTGCAAAATCCTGATAGGATATGAAGCAATGTTCCTCAAGCAGTAATTTGAAGTTCAGTACTTGCTGTAGTACAGATAGTTACTAATGGCACGAAAAGAAAGGAGGGACAGGGCAAGCGTGCCTGCTCACCTGACATCTAGCTTAATAACATTATCAGCTGACTGCAAGAGTTCACAGTTTGCTTATGTTTGCTCTTTTATATCTATCAGTAATAGACTTGTACTGAAAAATCCCAATACATAACATTTTGGATAGAAACTGTGGGACTCTGAGACTCGTTAATACTTTTTAACTCAAGAGTCCCAGTTGAATCAAACACAGAGCAGCAGTGACCAAAGTCTTTACGTGAATATCATGTAGTAGAAGGTGGGACATGACTCAAACCTTTGAGAGAGGCACAAGTTAAATAGTTAGATCTAATATGCCTGAGGGCTAAAAGATAATCACCATAGACTCAGTCTTCTGGTCTTTTGCTTTTTGGATCAGGCTTTCTTTAAATGTCAAGTTTGTGTGTATCATTTCTCATACGGTTGTTGTTATGATGAAGTATACTTAAAGAGTCAAGGTCAGTTATGGCCAAAAACCATCTATGTGAATGATGAAGGGACAGATCTTGTATTATTGTCTTTGTGCCCAATGGGATCTGACAGGTGACAGAAGCCAGTGGAATGAGGTCAAGCAGAAGAACAGCAGAGATAGAGCAACCAAAAAGCACATTATAACACAGCATTTATCTTACCAGTATCAATCAGAAGTGATATGGTAGATTTCATCCCAGCAAAATCAGACTGTAAGGAGAGATAAAGAAGATAAAATGGCAGTATTTCAAACAATAATGGACATTTTTTCTGTCTGTGGGAGAGAGCCTGGAGGTAGTTGATGAAGCAGTGGATAGAGAGATGACTTGCAGTCACTGACATGTATATGAAGGAGAACCTGGGAAATGGGGCAGAGAAAAGCAGAATCTCAGAAATGTTATACAGAAAAACAGAGAGATGACTAAATATTAAATTACATTAGACTATGCTAGTTTTGCCCATGGTGCTAGGAATAATAAAGGAAAAGAGAGAGGGCCAACTTTATTGGAAATGAGATAAAACGCCCTGAATTTAGGCATCCACATCTAAAAGAGGAGCTGATGTGTTTAATAGATAACAAGAGGGACATAAGAACAGGAGACTGTTTTATGTTTTTCTAAGATATTAACCTCAGTATAGATATTGCCAGTGATATAGCTGAACATATGGAAGAAGTGTTCATCTAAGAAAAGCACACTTGAAAAATGTTTCAGCTCTGTAACGCAAAAATTGCAACTTGCTTCTTGCAAAATTATCATCTCATTAACAGAATCTTTCTCACAGTCCCTTTCTTATTTAAGGTACTGACTGTCAGTACCAAAGACAGTTTGTGGGCTGTGCATCCATGGGGTGACTGAAAGTGCTGCTTAGGGAGAGGGCAATGGAGGACAGAGGGCAGAAAAAATATTATTTCTCAGTTCTTACACTTTCTGTATTTGGATGGAATTCTCCCCTGAAGGAATGCCCAGCACTCTTCAAACCTCAGAACAGCCTGAACAGGTTCTCTGGACACTTTTAGATTTCAGTATTAATGATTTAGCATCATAATAAAGGCAATGTACAGCTTTACATAGATTGGCATATCTTATTTATTTTCTAACTACACAGTATGTAGTCAGCAAAAATAGCATGATAAGCTTATGCCTGTGCTAAGAAAAATTCCTTTAATAGCCTTCTGCTAAGTATCCATGTTGGAAGATTCCCATTTTATTTCTAAAGCATCAGGTACCTGAGTGAACTCAACTCCGTGTTCCTTTAAGGAGAGATTTATCTTCGGGAACGTCAGGCATCTGTAGTGTAAATGTGTACATCCTTGCTCGTCATCTGCATTCCCTTTATGCTTGAGGGAAAGAAATGGGCATTTCCAGGATGTGATATATCTGATCCCAAGGGATAAATACGCTAAAATAGTTAAATGAATTGTGCTGCAAAACAGTGCTGTTTTCAGTGGTGGTAAATGTCTGTGTTGTACGAGACTACACTTACCTGAAATAAATCAAACCTGCAGGCTTATATTTGGAGTTGTGCGGTGTCTGTAGGTTCATCAGTTTCCTGACAGGATGTTTATACTATTCTCATACTGCAACCTGTTAGTCTCAGATTGTTTAAAGACACTGGGACCAGTGCGTTCACTGAAAGGCCAATACTTTGTGAGTTCCAGAGTGAAAATTCAGTAGTTCTTTTATATTTCTGTGAATTTGCTTTGATGAGATATATACAGGATCAGGGTCAGATGCACAGAGGTGATGTTTGTACATGTATGAGACCTAGAGTCTGTATGATTTGAATACTTGCTCTCTTCCAACAGGTATAAATCAAATGAGGATTATGTCTATGTCAGAGGTCGTGGCCGAGGAAAGTACATTTGTGAAGAATGTGGCATTCGCTGCAAAAAGCCAAGCATGCTCAAAAAACATATCCGCACTCACACTGATGTCCGGCCTTATGTATGCAAGTTGTGCAACTTTGCCTTCAAAACTAAAGGTACTTGACCCTTTTTGCTGAACTCTTGCCACTTCTGGGTATTTTGCCATCTGGGATCCAAGCATCTATTGCAATCAAGAAGAAAATTTTCTTCACAATAGAAATACTGTGTTTGTGTGTACAGGACTGTATGAGAGAGTTTGTTTGCTTCTGTTCAATTGATCCAGGGATGTTGTGAGACTCCGAGACTCCTTGAATAGCTTCATTAAGAGCTATAGGCTCTTGACTGGTCCTTCTGTCTGCAGAGAAAATGTAGTAGCATAAGAACTCCCCTGAAAAATAATACTCTGCCAACATTGTTACATAGTGCAAATTTTAATTGCAGCAACACTTAAATGCTACCAGGAGAGTACACTTGTTATGACATAATGTAGAAGCAGAGCATCAGCTGCTGAGGGAAACATGCCTTCATGGGCTTTACAGTGGGTCAGTTTCAAGTTTATAAATAATGTATGTCTCCCAGATGGGCTACTCCATCCACTGTGGCATTAATTATGAATAGAGATCTGATAGCTTCTGTTCACATGTATTTATCAGCACAGAAAAAAGCTTCCATTTGTCACCCTGAGGCCACAGATAATGATATTCTTTGGAATTTAGATTTGTGGTGCAACCATCTCCGTAAAAGAAAAAATCCTTCCCTCTGGTAGCATTTCTTTGTAGCACAGCCAAATGAGCCTTACATTCTCAGTTTCTTAGCTTCCCTTTGGCAGACAAGGGAAATAGATTCTGGTCCCAGTGCAGTGAACTTAGTTGAAGGGGGAGAAAGGAAGTTGAAGGAAATTTCTCCCAAGATCCCAGTACAGCTTCATGGCTGTTTTGAGGATTGAGAATTGTAATAGTTTCCATGACTCCAGCACTTCTTCCTGTGCCAAAGATGGGAATAACTGATGGATGGTAGTAGACCCATCAACCTAATTTAAGATGAGAACTTTTCATGGGCAGTAGAGACAAAGACAAGGAGCTGCTTGTTTGTCGTCCCAATAGACCATCTGGTGAGCTGTTCTCATATCAGTGCTTACATTTGACATTGATGGAGGAATGGGTCTTAAGGAGGACCTTGAAGGAGTATTGTGGTTTTACAGCTGTGTTCATAGAGGACATTCCAGGAAGAGGAGATGGCGTGGAAAAAAAAATGGGAAATTGCTTGATGAGGCTGGCATTTCTGTCAGAGAAGAAGAAACACAGAGGAGGTGCTACGCTATTGCACAAGAAGGGCATGAATAGGAAGAGACTAAGTTAGCCTTTGAGGTACAAGAAGTGTTCAACTGGTGTATTACTGCTTATGAGCAGTTGTCAGCCTCATAACTATTATTCCTATTCTGCTGAGAGCAGTAGGGGACAGACTTTCAGAGGCACTTAGGTTTTCACTGTACACTCTGAGCATTTAGCTATCCAGAAGCATCAATGGCCAAGTTAGCCTTTTCATGCAGTGCACAGGCACAGTAAGAAACTCCTACTGACAAGGAAATTATTTGAACTAGCTGTGACTGAATGTCAAAGAAGAAGAGCCTGGCTTGTGAGCTTCTAAGCACACCTCCACTATCCAGCAGAGTGGTGCAGTGTTCCTGCACCCAGGTTGCATGTGCCACACACACCATCTGGAGATGCTGTTTGGGGTCCCCACAAGCAGCATAAATGCATTGACAGAGGGCTTTGCTTGAGCTAAGAAGCACCGTTTCTTGGTAGTGGGTTGGGTTTTCTTGTGCCATGCTTTCCCTGTTGTGCATTGCAAATGAGACTGAAGTGGATAATGGATTAGAGTGATATTCTCCAGCTTGTGCTTTATGCTCAAGATTCTTTGTCATGAAATGTATCTTGGGGCCAGTCTCAACCCAGTTTTCTTATCTGTGAAAAAACAGACCAAGACAGGTCAATAGTCTAGTGTTAGATTGCTCCCTCAGGGTAATGGGAGATCTGATTTCAAATCTCTGTCTGATTCAAATCCGTACTTTAAATCTGGGAGCTGAACCTGAATTTTCCACATCCCAGGTGAATGCTGCAAGTACAGCTCCTCTCAGTTGAGAGATTGCAGCTAGATGGTAAAATTGCATAGAGAAGTTGGTAGGATATTTTTGCCTCAAAATGCTTCAAATACTCTGAACATTTGGAACCTACATGTGAGGTAAATGGAAGAACCCTTATCTTGAAAGTACCACAGCGTAACTAGGAGTGTGAGCCCTGAATGGCTGCTGTGCAGTGGACTTACTTTGATGTCTGGACAGTCTGTACATATTATGAACACTGAGACCAGGAATAGATAACATCCAGAAGTTAGTTTTGTAGCTTGCTGGGGTGCCTAAATGTCACGTGGAAAATTGGAGAGCTGCCTTTATACCTTTCAGGCCCTGAGTTTATTGGAATTTTTTATTTTCTTAAGATATAAGAATCTGTTCTCATTAGAACAGGATCTGAGGGTAATGGGTTGGATGAGTCAGACCTGTCTGTTGTGGTGTTTTTTAAAGCTAAAACCTGTCATCTGCAGGATAACAGAGTTAAGATACAGTGAAACCTGACTTGAAGAGTGATCTTTGCTGTTGTCCATTAATTAAATTAATCTCTGATCCATAGGAAATCTGACAAAACATATGAAGTCTAAAGCACACATGAAAAAATGCCTGGAGCTTGGAGTATCAATGACATCTGTAGATGATGCTGAAACTGAAGAAGCAGGTATGTCAGAATGATTTAATTTAGTTGGAATGGCTTCTGGAGTATGCAAATGACTCATTGCACTTTAGCACAGTGCCTGGCTAATACTGGGATATTAAGAGTATTTGGGGCATTTTTTAATTAAGAGGTATCTTTTTAATAAACAGGAAGTATAAAAAATAAATCCTATTCAGTTCTCTGAGTTACATTTTTATTAAGATACATGCAGAGGAGCTAAAAATAAAAGTGTGGCCTGTTGTCATCTGTCTCATACAAAGTTCCCAATCTTTCCACTTAAAATGTGAGAGATGGCAACGTTTAGTGAAGTTGTGTAGGGTGAATTTGCTTTTATACTTCCTTTCAAGGATAAGGTTTTAAGGTATTATTTTGAAAAAATATGGTTTCAGACTATGAAGAACGGCTTTGTACAGCCATCCCAGATGAAGAGCATGCAGCAATAACAATGGGTGGGTGGGGGATGAATGTGGCATAAGTTGTAAGAGGTGGGGTATGTGCTCACCATTTTGACTTGCTGGGGCTATTTCAGAAAACATGGAGGACATGCAGCAGGAGGCAGAGAAGAGCAGCAACCTGGCAGGCCTGTCAGCAGAGCACCAGTTTTCTGATGCGGAGGAATCAGATGGCGAGGATGGCGATGACAATGATGATGATGATGAAGATGAGGATGATTTTGATGATACTCAGGGAGACTCGACACCAAAAACCAGATCAAGAAGCACCAGCCCGCAGCCCCCTCGATTCTCCTCCTTGTCCGTGAACTCAGCTGGGGCATCACAGAGGGCTTCCCCCGAGGGCTCCCTTTCAGTGGGACACTCTTCCCTCATCAGTTACTTGGTCACCTTACCTAGCATTCAGGTTACTCAGCTTATAACACCAAGCGACTCCTGTGAAGATACACAAATGACAGAATATCAGAGGTTTTTCCAGAGTAAGAGTACAGATTCAGAGCCTGATAAAGACAGATTGGACATACCTAGCTCCATGGATGAGGATTACACACTTTGCTTAGACCCCAGTTCATCTCCAAGGGACCTCTCACCTTCCAGTCGACAATCGTCACCTGGCTATGATTCTTCACCCTACAGAGATAACTCACCAAAGAGGTATTTAATGCCAAAAGGGGATTTGTCACCCAGAAGGCATCTGTCACCCCGAAGAGATATTTCGCCTATGAGGCATCTTTCCCCACGAAAGGAGGCTGTGCTGAGGAGAGAGTTATCACCAAGACGGGATGTGTCACCAAGACGTCACCTGTCACCAAGGAGACCAATGTCACCAGGGAAAGATACATCTGTTCGAAGAGATTTGTCTCCTAGGCGAGAGAGGAGATATATGGCCTCAGTTAGAGCGGCATCTCCCCGGAGGGGCTTATACCATAATCCAGCACTGTCCATGGGTCAATATTTACAGTCTGAATCTATTCCAGTGGGACATTCAGTAAGTATGAAAGAATATTTTCATTCCTCTTATCAAAAACAGTGCTCTTACCGAATTTGTGCATAGCATTTTAAAAATCTTTGCAGCTTTGTAGAAGAAGGCGGCTTAAACTTTGAGCCTTGGTGGAAAGCTCAACATGAGCCAACAGTGTGCCCAGGTGGCCAAGAAGGCCAATGGGATCTTGTCCTGTATCAAAAATAGCGTGGCCAGCAGGACCAGGGAAGTGATCCTTCCCCTGTACTCTGCGTTGGTGAGGCCACACCTTGAGTATTGTGTTCAGTTCTGGGCCCCTCAGTTCAGGAAGGATATTGAGGTGCTGGAGCGGGTCCAGAGAAGAGCAACAAGGCTGGTGAAGGAACTGGAGCATAAGTCCTATGGGGAGAGGCTGAGGCAGCTGGGGTTGTTTAGCCTGGAGAAGAGGAGGCTCAGAGGTGACCTCATCACCATCTATAACTACCTGAAGGGAAGTTCTAGCCAGGTGGGGGTTGGTCTCTTCTCTCAGGCACTCAGCAATAGGACAAGGGGGCACGGGCTTAAGCTCCACCAGGGGAAATTTCAGTTAGATATCAGGAGAAAATTCTTTACAGAGAGAGTGATCAGGCACTGGAATGGGCTGCCCAGAGAGGTGGTGGATTCACCATCCCTGGAGATTTTTAAACGCAGATTGGACGTGGCACTGAGTGCCATGATCTAGTAAATGGACTGGATTTGGACCAAGGGTTGGACTCGATGATCTCGGAGGTCTTTTCCAACCCAATCGATTCTATGATTCTATGATTCTATGATTCTAAAGTCCTGAAACAAATGCAAGAAACTTGGAATAGACAGTGACCAAGTCAGGATGCTGATTCAATTGGATGCAGTAGAGTCAGACTATAGGGGGTTGAGTCTTCACTTGGTACAACCCTGAGTAGCTCCATTAGCTTCAATAAAATTAGGCTGGTTTGCATTTTCTCTCTCCATATTTATGAAATGTCATTTTTTAGATGGAAGCTTACATGGTGCATGAGGCTTGTTTCTGCACTGTAAAAAATCTTCTGTTTCCAATACTAGATGGGATCAAGCCAAGATCAAGGCTTAAGGCCCTGTTTCTGAGGTTTAGTCCCCATTGTTGAGTATTGTTTAATGGAATAAAAATGCTAAGATAAATGAAACCTCTCAGAAAAGCAGAGTGCCCATTGAAATCAGGATCTGTAGCTGGAATTTTAAGAATATTATTGTATGAGAGGAGCAGGCAGCTGTCTGCCCTACAGAAAGTGCCACCACAACTGGCTGTTCCAACAGGGACACAACCGTCTGGGTGGAAATATGCAAAACTTGCACAGGTGCTGTCTGTGCTGTTCCCTTTCAGTAAAACAATTCTCAGTAACTACCAGATTGGCACTTTTGACCAGCTCTACCATTCACAAAGCACTCCCTTCACAAATAGATTTGGTCTTTAAAGGTAAGGAATGGCCTTACTATAAATGCATTTGCTTATTTATTTACTATGCTTCCCTCACCATGTTTGATGTTGTGGCTGCCCTCTCACTGCCTGCCTCCTCAGCCTGTATGTGTGGGTTCAGCTTGGGCAAGCTGGAGAGGGGTGGCTGATTAAAAGTGGTCCATGAGGAAGGGCACACTGAAACCCTGCTGCACTCTCATAGGAGTGACCAGTGCATAGCTGAAAGTGGATACAAATCCCATCAGCAGTTCTGTTGGCAAAGTGAGGAAGCTCAAGAGGATGAAGAGCCACCAGTTTAACTGTCCTGATGTCTTAGTATCAAATGGATGGGATTATATGGGATACTACAGCTGACATTGTGCAGGGTGCCCCAGTCCCTCATGTCCCACATAAGACACACTGGCATCCTGTAGTAGAGATTTTGGATGTGTAATGATACTAGCAAAAGGGTACATTAACAGTCGTCCTTGGTCATCTGACAGTTCTTGCTGTTAACATTTTCCTTGTGTGTTATGCACACCTTCCAGCATGGTGTTTAGCACATTGTAAGGACTTTTTTAGCACTCTTAGCTCCTTCTTTTAAAAAGTCCACCACGCCAGATGGACTTCTAACACTTACCTTATTTTTGAGGTAGGATCAGTCATGTGGCAGTGAAAACCCAAGTCAATTGTCTTACAGAAATCATCAGTAGCTCAGTGGCTTGATGAGTGTTTCGAGAGGGAAGCCCAGATCTCAGTAGAGTCACTGTGACCTTAATACAGGCATCACTGGAAGTGGAGCCCAGGCAAATTTAAATGAAAAAATGTCAAGTGAGGATGATTGCCCATCACAACAAACAATTGCAAGGAAGGAAGGATGGATTCCTCACCTCTTGATGCCTTTCTGGAAGATGTACTTTAGCCAAACAGTAGTTGAGTTTAAGTGACACAAGTTGTTACACTAAGTGTGTGGGAAGACAAATAACACCTGAGCTGCTATAAATGAAAGCTGTCAGAGAAGAAAAAGGAATAAAGACTGGTTTTCATTTTCGGAGTAGTGAAATCTAGCAAATCAGAATATCATTAGCAGCTGCATCAGTGATGCACATGCCAGCTTACAATCCTCACAATATTTTTAAGGGCTGCATTGGGTTCCCAGTCCTTGCAGGAATAAGAGTTGTTTTGTGCTTCTGGTGCCTGCAGTTCCCAGAAGAGGCCAGTTTTATTTCTTCTCCACTGAAGTTGATTTATTTGCTCTAGTCTCTTTGGCCAATGCTGGTCTAGTTCCCCTTCACGTTGCTTCGTGTTGAATGTACATGCACTTTGGTGGTCTTGTGCAAGGAGCTTGTGAAGTGTTCTGGCATTGAAAGCATCACATAGAAAGCAATTGAAATTATTTCTTTAGGAAGTGGAAAAGAGCACAGGGAAAGTACCTGAAAAATACACTTTTTTTTCCTTTGACAGTTAATAACACAATACTCTCTCCAAAGTAGCCTAAGGCTCTGGTTTATGCTGGGGCACACTTGGCCTTGACAAGTTAAATTGATGTCTTTAAAATTAAAGGCAGATACTCTCTGCTCTCTAAATAAATTTGGGGTCTCCTCTTCTGTGAATGCCAGAGGTTTCTTTCCTTTCTGAGGAGGTTGATGCTATTATTGGAGGGCTTCGGTTCTTCTCCCCAGTCATTTTCTGCCAGTCCTGAGAGAAAGAGAAGGAATAGGAAGGCTGCATTTGTTCACCCTGAGTGAATCTCTGTTACCATTTTATTTTGGATCAGGCATATGTCTCTCTTGTCACATTTATTGTGCTTTGACTCAAATTGCAGTCTTGGAGTAAGTGATCTGGATTGTTGTCAGATGAAATTAAACTGAAAAAATGTTCTCCAGGAGTGCAGCAGGTGCACTAGAACTGTGAGTGGCCATTCAAGTGAGTGAAAAGAGACCGCATAGCACTAATCCAAAGAAACCTTCCCCTCCAAGCCCATTACATTTGTATTGTGAGTATGGCATCCAACACCAACAGTTTCACTCCATTCCTGCTTGTGCCAAGTCTTAATGCATCCCTCTGCTACCTAGTGCAGACCAGAGCTTTTGCCTCTTCTTTCAGCCCCAGGACTAGATACCATGAGATTGTGAATATATCTTGTTGTGAGTGGTACAGACTTGACTCTAGCAACTGTTTTAGCTTCTAGGAGGTAGTGCATTTTGCTTGTGTTGCCATTTTGTTCCTCATCTCATTTATTTTGAAGTCCAAAGCCTGTCTTGATATATTCAGAAGGGATGAAGGGAGTTAGGCACTTCTATAACCACTTTAAAGTTGATAGGACTTAAGGTCCTTTGTTCATCCCAGATATGGGTATTAAATCCCTTCCCAAATACTCACTACTTTATCATCTTGAGTGAAATAAGTTCTTGTACAGAGAGCCAGCCACTTCTGAAGTCCAGGGAAACTGTAAATAGGTCCACTGATGTATCTGGGCTACTATGGTGCATTCTCAGTAGGGCTGCAAATTGAACTGATCCTGAAACTGAAGTCCACATAGAGTTTTAGTCACTTTATTAAGCATCATGTCTTTCAGAAAACACTTCGGTAATATGGTCTGTTGTTGAATTTCACTACAGAGTTCAACGTTTTTTGATTTTTAACTTTAAAAACCCTCAAGTACATTATGATACAGTAATCAAAGACACTGTTTTCCACCCAACATCTTTTTGCAAGCTGTAGTCTAAGGCTGTCCGGAGAACATCTGTGAAGGATGCATGGCTTTGAAATGTGATCTTCTTCTGGATCTCCCACAGCCTGTTTTGGGTGATGTACCAGATACAGGGTAAACCCTATCTCATCCCTGAGGCATTCTGGGGGACCTGTGAAGCTGGATATGCCTTTGCTCAGGGGTGTGATGTGAAAATCTAACTTTATGACCAGGTCAGAGCATTTCATGAAAAGCTGCTACAGAGTATTGTTTCTTTGGAAATTATATGTCATCTGAAGTTGAAGGGAAATATCCTAATCTGTAACAAATGAGAATTAATAGGAAATAAACTGGATTCCCATCACCTGACAAAGAGAGGAAGCGTGGCAGCAACCTCACAGCACTGGCAGCAACCCATTCTGACTGCACTGCAAAAAGATATTGTGACTTACTGCACTGTGCTCTGTGATCTAATACTTGCCCTGTCAACCGAATAAAGTCTTTGGATTTTCAGAATGCTTGTTAAAAAAAGACAGTCTTTTTCCATGAATATGTATATGTGTGTCTGCTTGTAGGTATGAAAATGCTAGATACTGGTAAAGGAAATAAAAGCAGGGTAAGAGGCCAGAACAGTTATTAGTGCCTGTAACAATTTATGTTGTCTGTTTCCAAACTTACCTGCCAGAGCTAGAGAAAGATAATCCCCTATGTACTCAGCCAGGCTTAGAAGGTGTCCAGTGGACATGCACAGACTGCCACTGTCTATGTAAAAACTGGGCATATGAGACATGCATTGGATGATACTGCTGATCTTAAAGTGTGTAGCAGTTTCTATCATGTTAGCCACCTCTGTCTGGCAAGGACAGACTCTTGCTCTATTCCCTTTTGAAACTGGGCAGGGTAAAACATGAAGCCAATGTCTTTCTCAATTAGAGATTTGTGTGTGACTAGGTTTGTTCTTTGATGAGTTTTACTCTTTTTTTTTTGGTTGCTTTTGCTCAATTTCCCTTAGCCCAAGTTCATATCAGATGCAATAGTGATAAATGTCGTGGCTTAGGAAACATCCAAGAGGACAGTATGACTGAGAAACGAGTTGACAGACCAAAGATGGAGAAAAAAATGGGGGGCAAGTAGCTATGCAGAGGTGAGGTTAGTGATAGGAAGGACTGACAGGGTAGGTTAACTGAGTCTTATGCAGTTTATTGGCAACTGCAGTTTATTTTGTAAATTTTTCCCCATTCAGCAGCATAATGTGCTGTCACTGTGCTTTCTTATGACAGTTTCTCTTTTATGAGACTCAAGCATCTCACTTTCTGAATAGGAAAATTCCCAACATAGATTAGTCTCTGAAAAATAACATCTCTGAAGTTCGAGTCTGATGATTATGGGTCACCCTTCCTGTCTCAGTGTTGATTTATATTAAACAGGACAAAGCATCTGAGCACAGTGAGATTGAGCCCTTGGGTAGCACAGAAACTGAATCTTTAATTGCCCCCTAAACCAGCTCCCTGGGATGGGATCAAGAGGTTGCTTAATGCCTTGAGAGCTGGGATTTTCCAGCAGTGAAGTGCTGCCACTTTAATGCGTTGGCATTTAGCACCGTAGTCCTTGGGCTGCTGCACCAAGGCTATGGTAGTGTTAGGGCTTTGGGGCAATTGATTGGTGTTTGGTCAACTTACAGAGCAGAGATGAGCATTTTTGTTCATTTAATTTCATGTGAGAGGCCCCGAGAGTTGTGTGGCCAAATCCCACACGTAATTATGAAAATGTCATCCTGCACTTCTGTAATCATTGTTCCTCTGTTCAACAATAAATGGTAATTAATCATCAGATAGCCAACAATTTTTAAAACTTAAGAATGAAAAAAAAAACTAAAAGCCCAGGGCATATTTAATACTGAGTGGAGATGGAACTATTCATTCTTCCAAGGCAGGAACTAATGGGAAGGCACTGAAAATGTCAATATTGCAAGATTGGCTTTTATTAGCCATCACAAAATCCTCCATTCTTCTCAGTCCCATTATGAGTGGGTGAGTCTCCCTGGGACAGAATCATCACTTTTGCTCACAGCAAAGCCTGTGCTTTTGTTACTATTTATTGTTTACACTGCAGATAGGCCAGAATGGTTCTTCATTGTCTCAATAACTGGAAAAATTTGTATCTTCATTGCACAGAGGCACTTGAACTTCCGTGAAAATACCCACCCCCTTTCATCAGGGATTGGGTAAAGCTCACAGGGAGCAAGTGCCTTCTCTGGGGCTCAAGAGCAGAATCTTTCAGAAGGCAGAAAATACTTACATGCCATCAGATTTTCTCCATTATGCCAAGCAGAGGCAGTAAGCAGGGGTCATTTGGATGTGTATTTCTCTGTAACAAAGTCTTGATACCCAGTGTTGACTGCAAATGCCAGCACAGTTTTCCAAAAACGAGGATAAGATGGATCTCCAGGCTAAATTTCTCTGGGGGAATGAAAATCTGTTTACCCCAAGTTTTCTTCAAAGTTTCAGTTGAATATAATACTCTTCACTTCCTGACCTAAATTGCTGCATTTTGTTGCTGAGCTCTCTTAACTAGCTGCTACCTTTCACCTCAGAGGCATGAGCCCTGTAGATCTGAGCTGAGCAAAACCTCCTCTGTTATTTGGATATGCAATTAGTGCATTTCCAAATGCTTTGGGATCCATCTGCATGAAAGGTGCTTCATGAAAGGGAGGTTGTATTAGGCAGGAAAGCAGATAGGTGGTTTGGCAGCCAGACAAGAATTCTGCTAGTAGCAGTGCTGACATTTCTTTTTTTTTCTTTTCTTTTTTTTTTTTTCTGGTTACAGAGAAGGGGGTTGTCTCAGGCACCTTACTTCAACATATATGGAGAAAAAGGAGGCATGGAGCACCGCAGGTCTAGCCTGTTCCCCGAAGGTCCGAGTGACTATGTCTTCAGTCATCTTCCACTACACTCCCAGCAACAGATCCGAGCACCTATCCCCATGATGCCTATTGGGGGTATCCAGATGGTCCACTCGGTACCCATGGCCCTTTCAGGTTTACATTCTCCGTCCACTTTGGCCCTGCAGAGGGAGGTCTCTGAGGAGAAGCAAAGAGGAACTGTGGAAACCCTTACAAAAGAATCATATAGTATTTCTAAGCACCATGAGAAACGTACCTCTCCGCACAGCTTGCACCCCAGCACTCCCTCCAGCACGCCCTCCTCGCCGTTGCTGTTGCTGGCACAGAGCACATCGGAGGACAGCGTCGTGGCTACCGAGAGGGAGCAGGAGGAGAACATACAGACTTGTACAAAAGCCATAGCCTCTCTGCGAATCGCCACAGAAGAAGCCGTTCTGCACGGGGCAGAGCAGCTGCAGAGGCCTTCTGAGCCTCACCAGAAACCCTTAGAAAGTGCACATTTTAGCATTAAACACTTTAGTGGATCTGAGCCAGGCCAGACCTGTGCCTCAGCCACCCATCCTGACTTGCACAGTGGTGAGCAGGACAGTTTTGGTACATCACAGACTGTGTTAGCCCATCCCACCTTTTACAGCAAGAGCTTTGTGGACATCCGGCAGTTGGGCTTTCACAGCAGGAGCGACCCCCCATCAAGCACACAGGAGAGAAAAGATCTGTCATCTGAGAAGAGCAAGCCACATTGATCTGAGATGCATGGAGACTTTCACCCATACCTTTACACCACCATTTTTTTTCCTAGAGATAGAAGTATTCAACTTTACAGCATGCCTGTTCTAAGTTACAGTAGTTTGCTATTATATATACTTTTGTTATATCAAAAGAATTAGATAAAGTAACAAGTCATCATGAGCCTGACCAAAACTAAATTTGAAATTCTTATTGGGTCTGGTACTTTTAAATTGTACAGATGTTTGTGCCTTTTCTTTACTTTGCTTATATTCTTATAAGCATTTTTTTAGCAGTAATTTGTACATATTTTAGAATTTGTGTATCTGCTTTGTAATAAATGTAATTTCTTTCCTTTTTTGGACACTTGGATCTAAATGATGTAAAACAGAACAGCATCAATATATGTGAGGTTGCACTAAAACATATTTTTATATGATTAAAACTGAACAGCTTTTATGTACAGCTCTGATTCTGTAATACTAATATTTATTTACTTTGTTTCATAAATTGTAAATTTTTTTCTTAATGTTGTGGATTGCTTTTCTATGTGAAGCATGGGATTTACTGTTGCGTAATTAGAACAAAATGTATATTGTAAAACAAGATATTTAAACTAGAGTATCTTATCTTATTCTGCACTTATGCATTAGTTAAAAAAAAAAAAGATAAAGGATGTATCAGTCAGTTCTTAACTCTTGTAATTTTTTTTTGTCTCTTGTTTGCCGGATTGACTATAACTTAAGTGCTGATTGTGATTTTAAACTGATAGTACCGTAAAGCATTAAAGTAAAACAATGTGCTATTGTGAGTTTTTTCAAAGCTTTATAAAACAGTTATAAATATATTAAAAGTATTTGGTCTTATGTGAACGTTGATCTATATACTCCTTAAAAAAGCTATGGGAAAACATTCCACCCCATGTAAATATGTGCATCACTGGTGCCATCTGTGTAGCTCACCGGGACCGGCAAGGTTTGCTTATGCTGGTGCTTTCAGGATTGGAGCTGGGGCACCGCTGACTGCCGGGAGGCAGAGTCCAGCAGTGTCATGAGCCGTTCTCTGACCTCCAGCAGCAGGGTAGCAACGCCCCTACAGCCGCACAGGGCTGGGCGAGGAGCCGGCCTGCTGGCTGGACACACGGTGCCCTGCCAAGCCGTGGCAGTCCCCTGCTAGTGAGGGCTGACCAAGGGGCATATTCACTCCTGAATAAGTGCACAGGAGTGTCATTGAGGTGTTTGGAGTGGAGAAAAAGGTGTTTCCTTGCACATGAACTCCACGGCTGGTCACTTCCAACTACAGTACCTGGGTCAGCTTCAGGGGAGGCTCCCATTCTGTTCTTTTCCATCTTGTCTGGTGGATGAAGGTGTGTGGCCCTGCTGGTAAGGCAGAGAGCACCGCCACCATGGCCTCTTCTGAAATGGGATTCATGGGCAAGAGAGTCACAGTCTTCCAGAGCAGGGTCTTCATCTGGGCAAGGTTTGCTCCAAAGGAAAGTCAGGAGGAGCCCGGGCTTGTGTTTGAATACGTGTGGTGGGTTACCACTACCACCAGCAGCATGCGTGCACGCACGCACGCACACACACACACACTCAAACACACGCATGCATACGCACAGATGAAAGAAATCAACAACCTGGATTATATTTTGTGCTATTTAGTGAATTATAAATCTGTGAAAACAAGTTTGTATATGGACTTAAAATACATTTAAGGAGTGTTCTTTAAAAAGAAATAAATATACAGTTACATCCATAAGGTGTCTAGTTTTCATGTGTTCTTTGAATTTTTCGAGTTTATTGGTGTTCCAGTATCCTGCACAAGAAGCACCCTTAAAAATGTGAGTGGCACTGAAAAATGTGGACCATATTTTGACTTTCTCATATATTATCAAACCAAACTAGTTTATTTCTCCAATAATACCATGCGGGGGCAGAACCACAGCTGGTATGTTGTCGTAAGTCTATCATGATGGCATATGACTAGCATAATACCATAATGGATGGTGACTGCTTCTAAACATTAGAGGTTAGTTTCTCAAACCCATTGAAATGTTCTACCTTTATTCCAGATCATTATAGTAACCTTGCTAAAATAAGCATGTGACAGAAAATTGTCTCATTTCAGACTGGAGAGAGGAGAAGCAGTATGTATTGTTGGAGGTGAGCAGCTTGTTGGATCATGCTTCTGTAAAAAAAAAGGAGGAGTCAATTATACATTTTAAATAAACAAGCTCTGATAAAAACCTCCCTCTTCTTTGTCTTCACAGCTGTATTGAGAACAAAATTCTCTGCACAATGATCAGCTAATCAGGTAATCATAGATACTTTATTAAAAGGGAACCAGGCAATCCCTGATGGTAAATTCTCTATTAACATTGCCTTTATAAGCAGCCCTCTTTCTGTGGGAGTTACCTCTGGCTTGTTTGATTATTTTAATTAATTTGCAGCTGCAATTTACCATCCAGCTTTTCAGCCTTGGGGAATTTCTTTTTAATAATCAGTGAGCAAGTATCACTAAAATTACATGTGATATTTTTGTGTTACAATGGAGCAACCCTAAAGAGGTTTCAGGTATTTACAATTGTAATTGTATTTTCTTAATGAGTTAATGTCCATACAGTGCTTTGAAAAAAACGTATTCCCATAAAAGGCCTGGGCATCAATGATGACATGCTTTGGAAGGGGTGTGGAGGAGGAATGGCAAACACGTCTGACAAAATTTTCCAAGGCATGAGCAATTTTCAGAACCAACATAGTGGGCACAGCAACTGGGACTGGGGGCAGAAAATCCCATGAGTGCTCTGCCTGCAGTGCCTGGTGCAGCCCTTTCCAAGCTGCCTGTGGAGACGACAGTGGGGGGCTATGTTTGTGCCCTGCTGTGCTGAGCCTATGAATTCAGCCTCAGTGTGGGGGGAAAATGTAGCTGCACGGCTCCCAGCCAGAGGTGTTGGTCTCCAGGCAAGACTGGAGTTGCCTGTGTGAGACAGCCCCTATGAGGGTGATGGGGAGGGTATGCCTCCAAAATACTTGGTGGGGTGGATGCACATAGGTCTGTTAGGACCAAAGGAGGGTAACTCTGAGGTCTCTGATGTAAAAGTTCTGTGGTTTTAAAAGGGATGAGAAGAAGAGATTTAACAGAGCACTCTAGAAAACTGCAGAACTGAACAAGTATACTTATATGCAATGTGCTAAAAAAATTCTATGTCAGGAATATAATTACCTATTATATTGTTTGAGGAGGTTATAATTTTCTATGAAGATCCATATGTCTTTTCTGTAAAGCACAAGAGAAATACAGATGCTTTGGCAAGCTCTCTTTACTTCGTTCTCTCAGAATACTGTCACCAGAGTCACTTAAGGATTTATTTGTGTCAGCAAAATAGAGGGCGTATCAGTCTCATATAACTGCCTGCACAATCCTCTTATGAAGCTTTAGATTCTGACTCAGGGCAGTAACTCCATTGCATGTTAAATACAGGACTTCCCCCCTGCATGACACACTGCCAGCAGTGGATAATAATTAGCACCAATAAAGGACATTATTAGCTCTAACAGACCCAAATGGAGTAAAGGGACTTAAGTACAAAAATTCCAATCCAGGAATGCTGCAGTCAGCTCCCACTTAACCCTAGTAGCACCTCCACTTACAAGGTGCTCCACCTTGTTTGAGGCTGTTTCCTGCTTTTGGGCACAAGTTGCACTTCTCTCCTTGGAACTGCTTCATGTCTCTTCTCCTCCCACATTGACCTGGATATCAGAAAGTACATATTTCTTGCCCTAGATCTTCTGTGAGACCTGCCTTACTGAGTGGGTCTTTGAAAATACCTGATACATAATGAAATGTGCCTCCCTCTTGAATTATACTTCTGGCAAGTGCTGTTGCCATCTCTTACAGATTAATCAATTAGTTTCATGATTTGGTTCCCCTTTCTGGATATCTTAAAAAGAAACCAAACACCCAAATCTATGTTGAAACTGGCTAGACCAACTTGACATTTCCAGTCTCCTAGCAGAGAGTGCCCAAAGTACCCCATGAGGAGTAGAAGTCTTCTTTCCTGCCAAAGTTCTGCAACTGTGAAACAAAATATTCAAGATTCATTGGATCGTCAAGACTGTAGCCTATTGTCCCCAAGAAGAAAAGATGTTTGGATGTGCCCTTCTCAGTAGGGAGAGAGCTACCAGGAAGAGCGGTGAGTAGAGTGGTGTGGCAGAGACTTAGAGGAATGAGAGCTAAAGCAGGTCCCTGCCTTCAGTCTTCTAGGTAGCTTGGAGATCACAGTTTCCAAGCATGCTTCCTACTTAACATCCAGCTCCTTTCTGAGGTGGCTAACACTCCTGTGTCCAATGGATGTGGGCCAGAACTTAATGGCCTGGGCTTCAGAGTGAGGAACAAATCCCTAAACTTAGGTGTTAGAGTACCTGAATCCTTTACTGGGTTTTGCCCTAAATAGCTCAGGGAGAACAAGCCTTATTGATTTATTTCATTGTACAGTGGAACTAGTCGATGGGAGTTATTCTTTTAAGTCATTTAGCCACCCCTGAAAATCCCAATCAATATTCTCTAAAGAATGTCCTTAAAGTAAATCCAGGATATTGAATGCAAAACCTGCACAGCACATCATCCATTTTAGTCTAGCCACTATTTTGGTGGTTTGGGGTTTTTTTCAGTTTAATTGCCTGCATGAAAAAATCAGCAGTCTGTGTACTAATTGAGTTTATTACTGTGACAATGCCCCTGTGCCCTTTTCTCAAGCACAGATTACACACACCAAACACAGACCCTGAACATATGCTTACTGTAGGCTCGATTTAAGATGAAAGTGCTGGAGAGCTTGACTTGTTCTGCAGTTATTTTTGGGGTCTTTATATATGCTACATCTGTCTCATGTGTTTGCACTACCTTTAGTATGTCTGCTTTTGACTGGATTCAGTACCACCAATGGCACCAGGAATGTGGAAGACAGCTTTCATTGTGAAACACTTGGCTTTTGCCCGTATGCGATGCCTACGTGAGGTATAATGAGCTGATTTGTTGTGTGTACGTACATCTTTTCCAAATGATTGTGCTTGATGAGGAAAATTCTAAGAATTTCTTTAATTTTTTAGTATAGAGGTGGCCCGTACATATGGTTTGCTTGTGTAGGGCTTTAGTAGGCATATGACTGAATGTAAGAAAATGAGAAAAGTCTCTATCTTTTCATACAAGATATTCTTAAATGGAGGCAGAGCTGGGTGAAATTTATCCTTGAAAGGACTATGAACTGTGGGAATCCCCATAAAGGATGAACTGGCATTCAGGGACTGTTGTCTCTCCACACTGGCAACTGTCTGCACAAGGTTCCTTGGTGTCATTTTCCTTGCAGCTTTAAGAAAAATGGATGGTCTCCTGTGCATTCCACTGTGCATTGCTGCATATATGTTGCAAACTCATCTCCTACAGGCAAGCTTCTCACCCAAGGCACACCAGGCTAGCTCCAGTGTTGCCAGTGCTCTGCTGCAGGGCAGCCAAGGGACTCTGGGAGCCTAACACCTCTGAGGTCTTTTGAAGCATACAAATAGCCTGTGAGATTTTGCCTGTTTGCAGGGTGGACTACAGGTTGTGTGAGCAGTGATAGAAGAAAACAACAGCTTTTTGAAAACCAGAAAAATTTTCTACTCTAGTGAGTTTCCCTGCTTTTCTGCATTGTATGAATATTCATTCTGAAGCTGACATATTGAGGAGAGCTTGATCAGCAGTAGGCTTTATCAAAAACAAAACCAATATTACTACATAAACTGCCTTTTCACATACCTTCCTGATGAGTGACATCTCTGAACTGACAAGAGTGCTGCAAAGCGAAGCAGCCAGGATGAATATGCATGGCGGCACACAGCCCCGTGAGCACCCTGTGAGGTGGAGAAAGCCAGTGGGGGCAGATCCAGCTCCGTACTGAAGAACAGCATTTCTTTTCTCCCTCTCCTGCCAGAATATAAGAAGAGGCTGACACACTGCCATAGAAACTAATGGAGTTTCCACATTCATTTTAACAGCAGGAGGTGCAGTCTCTGAAGGCTTGTTTCCATGAGGTGATGAGAAATCTTGCTGCTAAAGTTGCAGAGGAATGTCAGAGTACTTGGCATTTTGCCATTTCAACCTCCTTCGTTTCCATCTGTTCCTAGAGAAGCAAAGGTGTTTGCCTGCTTCAGCTGTGCTTTGCCGGGGCAAGGGGGGGATCTCGCGGGGGGAGGGGGGGTGCAGCTCTTGGCCATGGAAGGAGGTGATCCCTGAATGTCCTTGTTGCTGATGCAAATGCCCTGAATCCTCAGAGCAAATTAGCCTTGACCCTCTAAGCAGTAGTTTGCAAGACAAAGGAACGCTGGGGAAGAGCCTGTGTGCTTATTCTTCTTAAGTAGATATACATTCCTAATTTCTAAAGGGTGACTTGAAAAGAGTGAGTACTAGAAAAGCCAGGTTTTCAGAAGAGCTGGACTTTGACTGAGGCACTTGGATGAAGTGGTCAGAGTTTTCAAAAGTGCTGAGCACTTATCTACAGGAACTGCTGGATTCTGGGCACATGTGAAAATCTGGTGCTTAAAAATTTCTTAATGACTAACTTAATGATGTCTGGCACTTCACTTCTATTTGCTGTTTCTCATAATTTTTCTTCCCTCCACAACATCCATATTGAGCCAGAAAGAAAGGAGAAAAAAACAAAATGAATGAAACAATGAGCAAACATTCATGGCTGAAATACCCTATTCCATTTTACTGTCAGGAAAAATGTAAATGATAAAGTGGAGGCTTTGACCAGTTTTGTGACAGAGTTTTTCCTCTCTGTTTCATATTTCTTGATGACATTTTAACTCATGAGACTGGCACAGCAAGACATCTTGGACTCGTCGTTAATCTTTCAGAAGTTTTCCTCGGACATTTAAAAGAGAGGGTCTTTTAACTTAAAAAAAAATGGAAAAATCAAAAAGGCAAAGGGATGGAGTACTGCAGGAAGCAGTCCTTCTCTGGCAGAAGATGAGGTAAATAGTCTAATAGTTTTTTCCATTTGTATTTCCTCTGGCCCTACTGTGAGCAAAAGGGATTCAGATCCAGCTGATCTCTCAGGTTGGGGGGTGAAGGAGACTGGGTGATATTATAAGCTGAGTACTGTGGCCTGCTCCATCAATTAACACAGGCGTGGGGAAGAAGCTGAGGGGAATAATGCCCCTGTGGTTTTACCCCTTCTCTGCGGGATCCTGTGAAATGCTTTTGCTGGCTCTCTGCAGAGTTGGATTCCTGCCAGGCTGTGGGAGCAGAGGATCAGCCACTGTCTAGAGCATTGCCCTGCACTAACCCGCTGGATTTCCATGCAGAAATCCAAGTGAGAATTAATGCTACTTTAGGCAGCCTAAACTTTGGCTGTGTTTGCTCTCTAGCTGCTACTGCGTAGCTGTGGACTGCCATGGCCGCTGCCACGGCCGCTGCCATGAAAACCGCTGGTGGGGAAGTGCTGGAGTTGGTGGAGGCTCCAAGGCAGCTGGCTCTGGAGTATTCACTGCTTGAGGCTGCTCTGGCTGGTCCATGTCCCATGAGCTCCCAAACAGCACTTGGAAATTTGGTATCCTGGAGCTTGCAAAGTTTCCTGGCTTCTGCAGTCTTAATTTTCCAGGAAAGGGGACAAGCTAAACCCTCCAATGGTTTGGTTTGCTGTTTTTATTGAAATTAAAGTATTAAAAATAATGCCAATAGTGTCAAACATTACTCCTTCCTGGGGGAATATGAGACAGGAACCAAAAATGTATTGTCACGATGCACATTACCTGAGAATTTCATTAAATTAAAAAAAGCAGTGAATAAGAAAGCCAATGACTGTTTTAAATAGGTAGGATAGAGTCTCTTTCCCTCTCTAGCCTGTTAGTTCCAGAAACATCAGCAGTGACGATGATCTAGTCATCTGTATTCTGCGGGCTTTAATGGGATGCCAGCTCCTGGTTTTATACACAAGTTTTCTGATAGACTGCCTATTTCAGAAAAAATTACAGTTGTCAGCTCAGTATTCAAGTTGTTAAAACTATCGATGTCATGAGGTGGATTGACCCTGGCTGGACAGCAGGCACCCACCAGCTCTGTCACATCTCTCCTCAGCTACAGGACAAGGGAGAGAAAATATCATGAAAGGCTTGTGGGTCCAGATAAGGACAGGGGGACATCACTCAGCAGTTATGGGCAAAACAGACTCGACTTGGGGAAATTGGTTTTAATTTATTACCAATCAAATCAGAGTAAGATACTGAGAAATAAAATCTAATCTTAACACCGTCCTCCACCCCTCCCTTCTTCCCAAGCTTAAATTACTCCCCATTTTCTCTCCCTCCTCCCCCCAGTGGTGCAGGCGGATGGGAAATGGGGGCTGTAGCTGGTTCATCACACGTTGTTTCTGCTGCTCCTTACTCCTCAGGGATAGGACTCCTCACACTCTTCCCCTGCTCCAGCATGTGTCCCTTCCATAGGGTGCAGTCCCTCAGGAACAGACTGCACCAGTGCTGATCCCCTGTGGGGTCACAAGTCCTGCCAGCAAACATGCTCCAGTATGGGCTCCTCTTTCCATGAGATCACAGGTCCTGCCAGGAGCCTGCTCCAGCATGGGCTTCTCATGCGGTCACAGCTGCCTTCAGGCATCCACCTGCTCCAGCATGGGGACCTCCACAGGCTGCAGGTGGATGTCTGCTCCACCATGACCTCCATGGGCTGCAGAAGGACAGCCTGCCTCACCATGGTCTTCACTATGGGTGACAGAGAAATCTCTGCCCTGGCACCTGGAGTACCTCCTGTGCCTCCTTCTTCTCTGAGCTTGGTGTCTGCAGAGTTGTTTCTCTCACATATAGCCCCTCCTGTTACCAAAACCTTACCATGAAGACCCAATACATGTCCCAGTGTTCTAAATATAAGAGGCACAATGTGACATATGAAGAGAAGAGCTCAGAGGGTGAAACATTTTCAAAAAAAATGACCATCATTCAAATGCTATAGGATCTGCAGTTGAAATTTTTTGTATTATGATGAACAAAATGCTACAATGGAGTTTGAAGGTGCAAATCAGGCTATAAGAAAGCATGAGTGTGCATGCTTTCAACACCAAAATGACTTACTGGCTGCTAATTAAATCTCTGGGCAAATGGGATTTCATTTTTATTTTTTGATGGAAAAAGTGGTTTTATTACATTTGCTTGGCTGACAGCCAGGAATACTGCTCAATACAAATCAAGCAAAGTTAAAGGCCTTCTGTAGCAACATATGGCTTGTTTGGGAAGTATGAGTCATAAATGGAACCAGATGCAAAAAAAAAAAAAAAAAAGAAAAAAGTTTATAAGAAGGTAGCAACTGTCCTCAGACAGATGCTGCTATTGTTATTTCTGATGTTTCCACCTCCTTGTGAAAAATTTTTACATGCACATTAGTGAACAATATTTTTACCATCATGGGCTGTCTGTTTCAAAGCCCTTCAATGGCATAGGTCCACTCAGTCTGCTCATGTAGGGACTTCATACCTTACACAAGCTGTTTTCTTCTTGCGACTTATTAAAACACGATTCTCAGTACTGTTTGTTTCCCTCCTGGTTTCAGGGTGTTTCTTAACATATGCAGGATTGGCCTTTAGTTTGTTCTCCAAGTCCTATGTAAATATAGAATAATTGAAGTATGTCCTTGCCTCGGAAGAAACCCTACGGGTGCTTTGTAACCACACCCTGTGCATATCTGCAGGGAGGGCGTGTGTGCATATGCCTGTACACACACAGTGAACCCAAGTGCCAAGAAAATGACAACCAACATGGGGAGGGGAGCCATCAAGGCCCATCTTCTGCCAAGAACTTCGACTGCCTGTAGCAAGGCAACAGGTAAACAGAGCACTGATGGGGGGGGTGAGCAGACTCATTTTGGCACCATTAGTGTAGGGCTCACAGCTCTTTGCCTGCTGACTACTGTCATTGCTGCGTGTCAAGGACTCCCTGCAACCACATAAAGAACTACCTGCCTGTGCACCCATTGCTGTGTTGTGTACCCAGGGCATAGCTGTGCCTTTAGCACAGGGGCCCATAAATTTATGAGTTTGACTCTTGAGCCCTAGATGCCATGTTCTTTTTGCCTTGTGTCCATATTTCACCCTTTTCCTATTTTTGTCCTAACTTCTCCAGGCCTTCACTCTGTGTTTCACATGAAGGTTCCCAAGAACTTTGTCAAAATCTAGGCTATCAAGATCCCCTTCCTTCCCACATGAAATCCCCTCATACTACAGGTAAAACAGATTTGCTGGGTCTCCCTGCTGGGCAAAGCCGATCTAGCCCTGGTCCAACAGGAAATAATGTCTTACATGTTCAAGTCCTGTAGAAGAAAATGGTCACATGCCCTTCAGCCGTGACATAATCCATACAGTGCAAGCAGTGGAGGTGCAAACACTATTTGATAGGGTAGGCTGTCAATCAATCTCCTTCACTCAGTGGTGGACACCAGATGATGAGTAAACAATGAACACCCCATTGGAACATGTTGTCCTGCTTCATGTGTCCTCCCAGCTCCAGCTCTTCCTGCATCCTTCTGTTGAGTCTCCTCTAGTGTGAGTCTGCTTGCACAGTATAGGGCTGTCATGTGGCTCAGTCCCGACACACCTCCTTAGAGGTGTAGTCCTGCTCAGTGGTGGGCAAGGTCCTTGAAGGACTTGCGAGGAGTCTGCTTTGTGCTGTGCCCTCTTCCAATGGGATTTACAAGACCTGCCCAGAGCCTTGTTCATGTCCCCTATGAGGAAAACTCAGTGCTTAAACCACAGCTTGAACCACTGCCCTTTTCTTGACAGGCATTCTTTGTACTTAGGAAAAAGGCCATTGTATTGACTAAGTGGTTATCTGATCCCACAGCATCTCACCTTATTTGATCCGCAAGGTTGGTAAGTCACCTGCTTCTCTGAGTGGAAATGCATTTAGAGTCACTGTGTGTGGCTATAGCCTGTCCAAAATGTCCAGCCACAGTCATATCAGCTCCTGCCTCTCTCACTGCAGTTCAAGCTACTGCCTAGCTACAAGCTAATCTGACATATAAGGAGGCTGGATGAACTGAAGAGGGGCAAACAGCTCAACTCATAACTCAGGTGTATGCTTACTCCTTCTTATCTTAGTGAAAAGTCAAACTACTGGCAAACGTTACCTCCCAGGATTTGCATTACAGCATACATACAACTCTTTGCACTTTAGGAATTCAGATTGCATATCTGAGTTGGAATTGTTATTTCCCTCTTTTGTACCTGGTTTCTGCTGGTGTCTGGAACAATGATAGAGGAGAGTTGGCTGTCAGTAATTTTTAAAGCGATATCAGAGACTGAAGCTAAGGAGTGAGTTGCTATTAAGGCTGTTGCTTTGTATTCACAGAAATCCTCTGGGAAGGTAGAGGGAAGTTCAGGAGACTGCACTGGCCTCTGGGATGAACAAGAATCTATCCCCTTGGTTGAGAACCCAAAGTTCAGCTGGATGATGCAACAGGATCAACTGAATGTATAAAAATTTACGCCCGCATTAAAACCAACCCTGTAACACACAATGCTACTTAAAAGCAGCTAGATTTTGCAATTCTTGCTCATGTTGATGACATCAACGGGATTACTGAAGTGAACGGGTGTTTATTAACATGAATAAGAGCTGTGCTATGTAGCATTAAATGCACCCAAGTTGGGCTGGGGGTTTGGGAGTTCATGTTCATGACTAATGCTTGGTGCTTGCTAAGAAGAGCTGGGAGTGCCAGCAAAGGAGCTTCCAGCTCCTGAGGGGAAAGGCTTTACTTTCTGTGCATTAATTGTGTTTGTCTTGCTCATTGTGAAGGAAAAACTGAGCTCTCCGCATACCCTCCAAAGGCTTTCTTCCTCAGGAAGAACTGTGGGAGGTTTTGTGTGCAAATGCTTCGTAAGAAGAAAAGACCAAGAGAATAGAAAAACTGTGTCTCTATAGCAAACTCCCACAGAGAGAAATTTCCAGGGGGTTGGTCCTACCGAGAGAGATGTATGTGCTTAACACACCCAGAGAGGCCCCATTCATTAAATATACTTAAAATCATTGTATGGTCTGTGCCTTAACTTGTAAGCTCTTTTAGTCGCAGATTTTGTCTGCCTCTTTGGCCAAGATTTTGTTTCAGACAGTGCATCCTTCCAAGCACAACACTTGTGGCAGTGTAATGGGTAACCCTATTTCTTTAGCACAGAAAACCCAGTAGTTGTTTCCAAGCTCCAGGGTTAGATAACCCTCTATCATGTGCTGGAGGCCAAATTTCCTCATGGAGCATGCTTCCTAGACCCTGGGGAGACGTAGCCTGTCCCTAGTACAAGGCAGCCCTCTAGAGTGCCTCATCTCTGCTGGTGTAGATCCTACAACAGAGATGCTGTGATTTAATTCAACAGAGGATTTGGCTTTTAATTCTGCATTATTTTGATGAGCAGTTGGATGGGAAAAAAAATGCCTGGAGTTGAGTTTTTCTTTGACTTTCTGGGGTTTCCAGGTGAGTACAAAATAAATCAACAACCACCAAAAACTGATCCGTACTTTTGTGGACCGTATATATCTCTCCTTATACTACATGTGATTTCAATGAACCATAGACAGCCGTCTTTAAAAATCCATTCGTTCCACCTCGCTGAATTCAACATTGTGATGGTGATTGCTATCATAACCCTCAGTGCTGCAAACTCACGGTGCCACAGCAAGCTTCAGGTTTTTTTACACAATTTCCTATTGTCTTAGTGCTACAGTTTTTCATGGTTGCCCTTCATCACCAGCCTAGTGACCATTTACTTACAGCTGACAATAGCGTATAAGGAAATAATGCCTGCTTTGAGATGTTTGTTTCCATCAGCACAGAAATGTGGAGGCCATTTAGGAAGGCCTGGAGGGACAAAGCCCCAGGCTACAAATGTCCAGACCAGAGGAAGGCTCTGAAAAAAGAACAAAGTTCACAGTTTCCCAGGAGTCAGGGATAGGACACTGGTCTATTTAAAGTGCAAGTTGATAACTGAAAGAGCGGGAGATAACAATAAAGGAAATAGCAAAAACCCACAGAAAGACTGGAAGGATCTTTTCTTATAGTAGGATATATATACATATGTGTGGAGACCAAGTTCAAATATCCAAACCTGTGAAGAGATATTTTAACAAAGAGCTGTACGTGAGGGGCTGGCTGCTGCTGAGAATGAGGCCAGGTAAAACATTTGAAACTGACTTCTAACTTGTAGTGAATTGCTTTTTGGAAGTTTTGGTATATTGAATGTTCCTCAAATAGAACTCAACTGCTTACAAGCAAGAAATCATTCAAGCCTTTGTTTCGAATATTTCATTTAAGACTCTAACTCACTAGGGGAAGAATTGAAATTTCAAGGATAAAATGAAATATGTGAAACAGGAGCAAACTACAAAATTCAGCCTTCAGTTTTATGTATTCTGAGGAAGAAGAAGATTTAATTTAAAGAATAAAGTGTCAGTGTCATGCGTAACAAGTATAAGTCTTTGCTCTCCCATGGAATTATTCTTGATATCATGGGAGGATAGGTTGCTCCCATGGTACTGAACACATATTTTGCAAGATTCTTCTTTGTGTTGTACTTGTGGCACCTTATTATCCAGGGCACTCTAGTGAGCCAAGTAAAGTATATTAGTCAGGACATACAAGAGATTAAGTACTGTAATATCTCAGCCCTGGCAGATGAATTTTAGGATTAAAGGGTAGGTTCAGTTCCGTGCATACTGCATCTCACCTAAAAAATCCATTGCGCAGGCTTGAAGGCTTTACCCACATTCACAAAGCCCTGTAGCAACGGGCGAGGGTCGAAACAGCAGGTGAAAGGTGCACTGGAAGCCACAGATCCAACCCTCCATGCAGGTGGTTCAGGATATCGGTCCTTTGAGACTGATCGGAGATGACAGTCTCTTGGGGCAGCACCCTGAACGACCAAGCAGCCTTTTCAAGGACAGCACTGCTTGCTCCACTTGGAGAGGGGCCTAGAAAAGGTGGCCTAAACAAAGCTCATCTCCACCTTCACCAGGTTGGTCAACCACAGGCCAACAGGCATCTTCTTCCAATGCGGTCACACAAAGATCAAAAGACAAAGGCACGCACCTGCCTCCAAAGGTGTACCTAAATTAACTCTAGCATGTTGGAACATCAGAACCATGCTCGATTCTGCGGATAGCGGATGTCCTGAGCGTTGTTCTGCCCTAATTGCCCACGAACTGTCACGTCTCAACATCGACATTGCTGCTCTCAGTGAAGTTCACCTTCATGAGGAAGGCAGCCTCAGAGAACATGGTGCCGGTTACACACTCTTTTGGTCAAGTAAGCCCAGAACCGAAAAACATATCTCAGGAGTCGGCTTCATGATCAAAAGCTCTAGTCCATACAGCAGGTGAAAATCGGCAAGGCAGCTGGGGTTGATGGAATTCCACCCGAAGTCTGGAAACATGGGGGCCTTGCACTCCATGCCAAATTTCACGAGTTTGTGGTGTGTTGTTGGGAACTAGGTGAACTGCCATCAGACCTTCGTGATGCAGTCATCATCACTTTGTATAAGAAGAAAGGAATTAAATCAGACTGTTCAAATTACCGTGGTATCACTCTGCTCTCCATTGCTGGCAAAATCCTGGCAAGAATACTCTTGAACAGACTAATACCCACTATAGCAGAAGGAATTCTACCTGAAAGTCAGTGTGGTTTCAGAGCCAACAGGAGTACCACAGACATGATATTTGTTCTCAGACAACGGCAAGAGAAGTGTAGGGAACAGAACAAAGGTCTCTATGTAACCTTTGTTGACCTCACCAAGGCTTTCAATACTGTGAACAGAAAAGGCAGATTTTGGAATGTTTAGGTTGTCCCTCCAATTTCCTTAAAACGATCATCTCACTCCATGAGGATCAACACGGCCAAGTCAGATATGGCAATGCACTTTCTGAGCCCTTCCTAATAAAGAATGGTGTGAAACAAGGCTGCGTTCTCGCTCCACTGGTCAGATTATGTGACCAATACATCTGTTCTAGAACAAGCAGCAGTCACAAGTATTGAGGCCATGTTGCTGAGAACACAGCTGCGTTGAGCAGGGCACGTCTCAAGGATGAAGGACCACCGCCTCCCTAAGATCTTGCTTTATGGTGAACTTGCCAGTGGCTGCTGCAAGAGAGGAGCCCCAAAGAAAAGATACAAGGACTCCCTGAAACAACATCTCAGCCTTGGCCATATTGATTGATCAACATAACTGGTCTACTCTGACCTCCAATCAGGAGGCCTGGAGACACACCATCTATAACGCTGCTGTTTCTTTTGAGATCGCACACAGGATCACTCTCGAGGAGAAAAGACAACACAGAAAGAATCATGTCTTGCAGAATATACCACCTAAGGAGTCTTTCTGTTGTGCCTTCTGCAATTGGACATGTCTATCTCGTATTGGCCTCATTACCCACCAACGCACTTGTAACAAATGTGGATAGAGCCTTCCTAAATCTTCGTTCACGAAGCCTAGCCATGATGATTTTGTTACACTGGAGGCAGCTAGTGCCTGTGGCAGATGTAATGATTTGTGGGGGGTTGTCTAAGAACAGTTTATGCGTTATGGATTTTGTAAATTTATGTGATATGGAAAACTCCATTCTATCAGAAGGATGATCTTTGTGTTGCTGCTACGTTTCACCCTCTGACTCGGACTAACGTTCCTAGGAGGACCTGGCACAGGGCTTGCAATGATAATTAGTGGTGCCATTGCAATGCACTCATGCACTAATGCTGAGTAATGTCAATTCAAACTGGTTCATCGCTGCATAACTGAGTTTGGCAATGTTGTCACCTGGCAAGGGACTGTTGTCACCTGGCAAGGGACTGTTGTCATCAGATGAGGTGAATCAGAAACTGATCTGACAAAGGATGAAGAATGTACTCTCGAATCATTTTAAGCCTCAGTCATCTCATATAGCTGAGGAACAGCCTGGAGGTGGAAATCCTTAAGACAGGGAAATCCCAGCACTGTTGAATGCACATGAATTAACAAGGACACTCAAGACAGTGGATGAAACAAAGGGCAAGGGACAAAAGCGGTTCAGTGAAGATATTTGTCCTTGGAATTCAATTAAAGCTTAAAAGAAAAAGATAAACAAAATCCCATAAAATTATGTGTATGTATCTAGTAACTTTTACATGTTGGGTTACATACCACATTTGTGTTCCCAAAGAACTAATACATAAACCAGAATGTTTGCTTCTCCCCCCCTAAAACTCTGGAAAAATAAAACTCTGGGAGCTCTGTCTGGACCCCCAGAACAGGTAGTTTTCCTGTGGGTCTCACTTCCCATGAAACACTACTAGGTGAAGTATTTCCCATTTTAGCATGGATTTGCAGGATAAACAGACTCTGGACAACTGTTAGGTCTTGAGCTAGATTTTGCCTTTCAGACCAAAGGCAAGGAGAACAAAATGAGAGGCGGTGCCATGAGTATGTGCAATGAATGCACCAATGAATCCCTACAGTAGCCCAGTGGAAGTGGAAGGACTCCTGATCAGACAGCAGCCCATCTTTGCAAACTTGTCAAGGACAACTTTCTATCAAATAAACATGAAGGAAAGAAGGATGCAAAATTGGGCTTTTGTACTTTGAAGACTTTATTTTTGAAGCTATGTTTGCTCAGCAAAACCATCCAATTTGACAATGCTACAGAAACTTGAGTCAAGAAGATCAGTTGGGTATAATGAGGAAAAAATAGGCCATGAAAGGACTTTTCTAAGGTTGAAGCTGTTTTCAACAGAACATCTCAAAAGCTTGGTGAAGGCCACTTGCAGAAATTGTACCCCGATTCAATGGGCAAAGAAGGAAAACATGAGACACTCTGAGAAAGAGAATTTGAGGACTGAGATGCAGCAGAATCACCTGTGAATTGCACGAGAATATGAGAGTTGTCTCACCTAAGATATAACTGTAGTGAGAAGGGTCATGCAGAGCAGTGACAGAAAATAAGGGACCCAAAATAAGCCTCATAATTATCTTGGGTGCAGAATGTCACATGGAGTTGAGCAACTGTTCCGATCTGGGGAAATTACAGGAATTTAGAAAGTGGAATTCTGAAGATTGAACAATAATCTCTGAATAACTGGGACAGTGTATTTCTTTGCAGTTGATTCATGTCATAAATGACAGAAAAGAATACTTTTATGTGAACACATCAAACAAATAGTTTGTAGGCAAATAGTCTGTTGTGGTAAAGTGGCCTTGCCTCAGAAAGCAGAAGATATAACAAATTGTAAATTGTACTAGTGTTCTAGAAAAGAGATAAAAACAGTCATCTGAGTCTGATTTTGAGATCCGGGTTAACAGATGTATTTTAAATTTTAACTATCAGAGAGTCTCACTGGTTATGGATTCCTACTTGTTTCTGCCATACCTTTGATCCAAACAAGTATTACATGTATTTTATAAAAGACAACTATGACAACCCCAAAAGAAAAAGTGAGTCAGTAGATTTCATAAAGCATCATTTATAAGACAGCAACAAAGTTCAAAGAGATGAAAATGTCTCCCTTTAAAATAGGAAGTGGCCTGACTTTGCCCTGTCCTTCTACTTCCCTCAGTATCCTGGTTAAGAAGTCTCCAACAACTGCAAGCTTGATGCAGTCACTTAATGATTTCCCATCAGACAAAGAATTGCATAAGATGCAGACAGGGTAAAGAGCATTGGCACAGGAGGGATGATGTTCGTTTTACAGAAAAGGATCTGTGTAAGACAAGAGTGGCCTTTGTGCAGCCTTATTGTGGGATCATCAATGGATCGTGGTTTTGCTTTTGTTTTGGTTTTGATGTGTGTAAGCCTTTGCTTGAGGTAGAAATAGGCAATCAATATTTGCTGTCAGCAGCCAACTACTTACAAAATGGCTGGAAGTTTTTCCAGGAAGGAGACAAGAGACCCTGAGAGTAAAAAAATTTTTTACCTGATCTGATAAAGGCATTTGCCGAGATGTTTTTGAACCTATAGTTATTTAGTAAGTTTATGAGGGACTGGAAGTCTACCCACCCCAGCATCGCACAGGATAGAGGAAGAGTTCATTGGAGCTTGTCTGTCTTAACAATGAAGTACTGCTTTTGGGATTTGGCATATCCCACTTCTTCTCATTAGTTACAAGGATTTCCAGATTGTTTCCTCCTCATTCAGGTCTTTGTAAATGAAACAGTCAGTGCTCAAGAAACACTAAGCTTTTGCCAAGCCAGTCATCCTAAGGGAAACTCCCTGCATGGCCCCAAGCACTAAATGCGCAGGACAAAGCAGGGCCCCTATTTGGTGGTAGAGGGTAGGTTGACTTGCTGGAGCCTGCTCAACAAGTGTGCTGCTTCAAGTACTGCATTTCCTTTGGTGCATTCTTCTGATATCTCTTCCCTGGGAGGAAAAGATTTTCCCCAGCCACATAAATACCCCCTGAAATAAAAGTACGTAGCGTTCCCAGATCAACAGTGCAACCTACTGGCCATTTCACTCTAATTAGCGCATTGTGTCCTCAGCAAAATGCAGTCTCCAGCAAAATACAGTCTCCAGCAGAATGCAGTCAGTCTTCAGCAGGAACCTCATCGAGTCCTCGCAGACATGCTTGATTTATTTACAGCACATCTTTACCAGCAGAGTCATGATACCCACCGAGGGTGGCTCAAATACCTTTGACTTGTGGCAGATCACATATATCTTCATGAGGAATTTGCAGTTACTATAGCAAAATAAGTCATTTAAGCTGCCTTAAGTTATTTCTTGGAATTTCCTTTGATTTATTCATGGTTGGAGGATTTGCAATTCAGAGTTTTGGCAGCTTGTCAACAGTTTCTTTAAGGGAGAGATGCATTCCACAACCTTTAAATAGTTCAGACCGTCTTGGTCTTGTCGGATGTGTTTTTTACATCTGACTACATTTGTTATGCCTATAGTTAAGAAAAATTTCTTGCAATTATTTCCACTTTCTAAGCAATTTAATTTTTTCCTTAGAGCTTGGATTAAAAAAAAAAAAAGGTTACTTACCTTGTAGTTGATAAGAATACAGGAGTATACATGACAGGTCGTAGAAAAAATAATAATTCTTATTATACAACCAATAAAATTAATTACTCTCTGACATAATAATTTATTATCTCTTTCTGTGTCTTAGGCTTAGCACACCTTTTCTAGGTAAAAAATTGTCTTTCTTGTAGTCCTTCGACAGTGACTTTATCAAATAATTGCATAACCATAAAAAGTAGTGTGAAGTACAATGTTATTTTCAATGGCAATTATTGCATTTCTGAAATTTGGCCTGGGTTAAACATAACTGTTCGTACTGATCAGAAAACAGACATCAAAAATGTTTCATCACTGCTTTTATTCATAACCATCCCCTCCTCTATCAACCTTGGATTTCATTATGTTGCTTATCATGAATTGTGTAAATAAGAATATAAATAGGCTACAGTTCCTTTACTTGCTTCTTGAAATATAATTTCACCTCCATTTATTTTTGGAAATAAAAAAAGAACCTAATAATAATATTTTGAGAGGTTCTAGCTCTGTCCTGGGGAATAATGAAGGATGTTGGTCAAGACAGCATCCTAAATCTCTTAAAACACCCCTTGCAAAAGCAGGTTTATCCAAACTAAGAGGGCCCTGACCCAGCTAAGGACTTAGCTGCTTATTTAGCTTTAAGCCTCTGCCGAAGTGGCTCACTAAGCTAGCTTCACCCTCCTCTGAAGGGTGCAGGATGGAGCTGGGGGAGTAGCAGGCATAATTTTTTGAGTCAAGAAGGTTTAACTCACTATGGTGGCGGAGGAGGAGAAGTGTGGGAGGAATATGAACTGATTTCAACTTACCAGCCTCAAAGAAATGAGAAAAGAAGCCTGAAATTGTGCTGCTTCTTTCCCTTCCTAACAAGAGAGCATCCAGTTGCTCAAGAGATCTCCTTGCCTGCCGAGAGCACTCTCTGCTCCCAGCTCAACCAGCCCCCATTTCTTCTCCTGTGCTGAGTACAGACACAGGCCATAAAGTTTATTCATTATTCATAATTTATTATTTTCTTACCATTAATTTATCTGTTTATGAGAAGATTTTTTTTCCATGTGTAGATATACAGGAATTGAAATACTGAGGTAACCTTTGGACTTGAAAATGTATGGAGGCGAAATAGGCAGTTGGTATCATTGGAAATCACCCTGTAATTACAAACTGAAACATCTGTTATGATTGGGCTTTGGCTTGCAGGAGCTAGCATAACCCCCCAGGCTGAAAGATAAAGGTCTGCTGACGTTAAATGAGGCTTGCAAATTAATGTAATGAATGAGTTTTAATAATAACCTTTTGGAGGTAGTTCAGTGTTGTTAGCAGTAAGTAATAGAATCATAGAATCATTAAGGTTGGAAAAGATCTTCAAGATCATCAAGTCCAACCCTTGACCAAATACCACCATGTCAACTAAGTGCCACGTCCAGTTCCTTCTTGAACATTTCCAGAAATGGTGATTCCACCACCTTCCCAGGCAGCCCATTCCAATGCCTGACCACTCTTTCAGTGAAGAATCTTCCTGATGTCCAACCTGAACCTCCCCTAGTGCAGCTTGAGGCCTTTTCCTCTTGTCCTGTTGCTGGTTGCCTGGGAGAAAAGACTGACCCCCACCTTGCTATGCCCTCCTTTCAGGTAGCTGTAGAGAGTGATGAGGTCTCTCCTGAGTCTCCTTTTCTCTGGGCTAAACAACCCCAGCCCACTCAGCTGCTTCTCATAGGACTTACTCTCTAGACCTTTCCCTGGTCCTGCCAAGGATTTGCTGTACTGGCCTGAAGGATTGGGACAGGCACCATCAGGGAAAGTAAGTGGGAGTGTCCTCAGTTTTTTTGAAAATCACCATATTCTGTGTGTGGCTGCTGTCAGTTCTTTCATGACTCATAACTTCAAGAAGGTCAGAACTTTGCAACTTTATCTCCAGAGGTGTGAACAGAGTGACTTTAACCAGTGTGGTATTGTTAGATCAGGCCTTATTAAGACATACTTCTGAATCCTGAGGTTGAACCTATCTCATCCTTTCAACAGCCAGGGATAAAGCTGTGATGGTCAGCAGCTGTGACTATGTTTCAGGGCCAAATGTGCGAGTTGAGAACAGTGTTTGTGGCTACAGTAATGGGGGAAGGAAAAGTATAACCCAGACATAAGTAGTAGATGGAAAAACCCTCAGACATCCTTGTTGCACTGATTATTATCTTGAGTCATCGCCTTTAAGGGAGATGAGACTTTCCTCAGTATGGCAGAATAAGACGAGCTCCTTTAATGAGGTTAGATACCAGAGACATTGCGCAGTACCATGAAGTTCCCTGGGGGAAAAACAAAACATCCAAAAGGATGCCTTTTCACTGATGAGAGTCGAGGTCTAACTGTGGATCATCAGTGTTAAAAGAGCAGGCTTGGAGAGCTAATAAAGCCACCCTACCTATGGCAACTGGAAGAGGCAGCTAGCGATGGGAAGATCTGCGATGCTGTGAGGCTGCTCTGCTCCCTGGCTAATCTTCCTCTAGACCCTTTCCTGCCCCTCAGGCTCAGGGTCTGTCACTGAGAGGTCCTTGTCCTGCCTGTCGGAGACTGTCCCTGCACTAGCTGCCAGGTGGCCAGCGGCAGTAGCTTGGCAGCAAAGCCTCTGTGATGGCCAGCCGAGGCACGGACGGTAATGCTAATGCAATGTGAAACCTCCCCCAGATAGCGAGGCAGGCAAGCAGAGGGGAATGAGGACACAGGCAAACAAAAAAGAAAGGGAAAGAAATCAGGCTGTCTCTTTATCTCCTTTCAACAGACATCTGTTACACAATGTGTGTCTTTCTGCTGCTTTATATAGCATGCGTTAAGTTTTCCTGCTTCCTGCAAGCACTGTTTGGGACAAGGAGTTGAGATGAAGCATGCATCTGCTCTTCTTGAGGAGTTAAACTCACGAAGACGAAGGTGTAAGCTACATGAACCCCATGACCCCTGATCTCTGTCCTGTGACTAATGTAAAGAACCCCCAATCTGGCTGTTCCAGCTTGAAAGCCACTTGTGCCCAGGCTGTGTCCCAGCGGCCTTAGTGAGTTTCAACACCAAAGGCATGGCTGGTTGCTCTGAATAACACTGTGAGAATTAAGAAAGCAGAGCTGTCCCCTTTGCGGTTAAACCTGCTGAGCATCCTCAGCCACCAGCTGGGCAAACAGGTTGTCACCAACTTCAGGTAGCCAATGTGGAGGGTTGACCCCTAAACTAAAGTTGCCACTTGTCAAGATGCTTCAATGAAAATCTATTATTTTTTAAAAATTATTCAATAAAAACAATGGAGGAGGGAAAGATCAGAGATTTCACTTTGCATAGAGTGACCTGACAGCACTGAGGTTGAGTTTTGTTTTTTAATTTTTTTATTTAATTCTGTCCCAAGAATTTATAGCTCTCTATATTTTTTGTAACAATTTGGAGTGAGTTTAGAAGCTTGATAGTCTCTTCATTACCACCTTTTCCTTTTTGAAAGTGCCAGACTCTTTTTTGCACAAAAGACGTATTAATAGACTAAGAGTTGTTGTAGTGATAATAAAATAAAAATGCAATGTGGTTAGCACCCTGCTGCAGAGGAGCAGTGAATACAGTCACCAAGTTTGTCTAACTCAAACCAAAGGGGCTCTCAGGAGCCCCCTCTTGCTCCTGCCCGCAACAGAGCTTGAACAGGCAGAGATGTCCCAGTGGTAACCAGTCCCAGTGAAACTGCCAAGAAACTTTAGCCAAGGGACCCCAGCCAAGAGCTGAGATCCAAATTTAGTTTTGGACCTTTTGGAAGCAGAGTGAAGTGTTTGATTGTGGAGTTCTTGGTAACTGCAAAGCTCGGGTGAAGTTCAAAGCTAAATAAAGTTTTTGGCAATGTGAGGGAAAATTGGTCCTGGGATAGCAAGCATGGAGGCACCACAACATCCAGTAAAAACACCCCTGAGCTATTCTTTGGTGAAGTGAACATTTCTCTGGTCCCTGAAATGCATTCATCGCCCCTACTACCTTTCAAGATAATAGCTATGAATGCCTCCTTTGTTATAAGACACATGCTGCCCTGTGTGTGTGGGAGGTGGGTGTTACGATAGGCATCATACGGCAGTATTCTGGTATTTTAATAAATGAGCTTCTGCTGCAGGTGACATTACTTGAGTGTAAAACCAGGCATATCTGTCTCCTTAGTAAGATACAGGGTATTTTGTGGGGGTGTGAAGTAATTTTCTTTGAATAATTGAATTAATTAATTACAAGTTACATAAACGTATAAGGCTTCAATTGCCCATAGTACCTGTGTACCATTCACAGAACTCAATGTAATATTTTCTTCTGATTACATGAACACTCTATTCTGAATATGCCAAACAACCTTCGTTTCTCCTTTTCTGTAGTTCCCTGAGAACTACTTCTGTAACACCCATGAGATGTGAAGAACAACCAGAGACCTCCTACAGGGAACAATCTGCCACCAGAAGAGCTGTGCATTTCACAGATTTTTTTGGCTCAGATGCCAACTCACGCCCTCATTCTAAGACAAAAAAGAATCTTTAAAAAATTGTAAAAACTTTTTTTCTTAGTGAATCAAAGTCTCAGAACATCTAAAGTGTTCAAATGATTTTGATTGAGGTCCTTGCAGACCAAAGAAAGAAATGCTAGATTCACAAAAGCTGCTGTGGGAGGATATATTATCCAGTAGCCTCAAGCATGCATTAAGCTTTAGGAGAACTAGTTCAGTTTCCATCTCTGAAGAAATCTAAGAGCATGAGCCACTTAGGACAATGTTTTCACTAGCAGCCTGCTAGCCAGTTGTCCCTGTGCAAGGCTGGAAGCATCTCTCCTGATGAGACATACACTCTGTGTGCAGCATTTTACATTCGTGCCACATTCTCTAGAAGCCAGACAGCCACTTCCCAGAAGCATGAGTCATTTTCACATTTGTCTTCTGCTTCAGCTCCTGTTAAAAGGATTTTATTCCAAGTAGAATGGCTTCAAATGGGGTATCTAAGGAGACTCACCTAAGTTTAGAGTAACTGGACAGAGATCTGTAGGACTTTCATCTGCGAGGTCAAAGTGCTGGATTCAGATCTGCCTCTAAAGGATGTACCAGAGCTTTGAGTGGGTACCAAGTGCTCCCCAGCACAGTGTCTGAGCCCCTAGGCACTCATGTGCCACAGGTAGCATCTTGTAAGCACCTCCAGGTGCTGAGAACAAGGGGCGCTGGAGCACTCACCTGGGAAGTGCAGGAACACCGTGGTATGTGAAAAGTTGAAGTGTGACACTTTGTACTGTCCAAGGTTTCAGTCACCATAATAACTGGAAAACACAGTGTATCTGAACGAAACAGCCTGTGGTTGTGGACATATGTATCTGAGGTAGTAGCTGGGATGCCTTTTCCATTGCTGCTGTTTCTTCCAAAGGCTTGCCTCAGGATCATAGCTGAATTAAGCAAAGCTGGCTACTTTTGTTTGCGGCCTCTTCAGATGAACTCTGGGAAACCAAACAAGAACAATTCAGTGACAAATTACCAATCATTAGCACATTGATGATGGGAAGCCCCATATTCTTTCTTTCTTCTGCTCTTCAGTTGTGTAGAATAAGTGCAGTAAGCATGAAATACAAGTTTACAGTACCAAGCTGTGTATCAATCAATTTTTGCTGTTCTTTGGTCTGTAAAAATAGTAACAATTTAGCTTTAACTATTCCATTTTTATTTCATCTTCAAGTTCTCTTTTTGACATTCTTTTCATTTTGCTGCTGTTTGTTGAAAAGGACTGAATTTTTCCAAGATCCTCCGGAAATTTCCAAGTTGTAGAGTTTTGCTTTGGGCTTCAGTGATGCCACTTGTGACAATGTTTAGATTTTTACTTCAATTGCACCTCTGAGTCATAGAGCCACATTTCTTCCTTCTTTTCTTTCCCTTAGAAAAATGTTTCAAATCCCTCCCTCTAAAACTGCTTTGGCAATATTAAGAACTGGAACCTTAAAAATTAATGGAGCTGTTTCAGTGTGTCTACTAGAAAGGCTTTATTCACTAGTTTTGATTATGTTTTGGAAATAAGCAGGTTCAGATTTGCAATGGTGTTCACTTGTGACTTTGTCTTTTGGCATGATATTTTAAAATCATAATGTTCCTGGTGCTGGATGTCCAAGAATAGTGCAATTTCGTCCCTTCAGGTTGTTCTGCTGATACCAAATGTCACTCAGCTGCCTTATAAAGTCAGTGAAATGTGGAATAAACCCGTCAGTAGCCTGGGGAAGTACCCTTTTCTGGGTGGCTTCGTGTTCCTTGGCAATTTTATATGCCTGCATACATTATCCTTGTAAGTGTGATCTGATGTGTAGGTGGTCCCTATTTCTGACATATTACATTTATCTGCATCTCTGGAGCAGCTTAAAAAGTCAAGCCTTTTTTACAGTCAGAATATTACCATGAATATGATGTATTCTGGGGACTGCTTTCTGCATCCCAAGCATTCAGTTAATCAGAGCTGAAGCTCCAGCTGGCCGTATTTTGCCAGTGAAATAAAATGGAGCTATATAGGGAGAACACATGAAGGCGTGCAGTAAATTTTTATGAGCCTGAGGATGGAATGACCACATTGCTCAAGATTCACCAGCAGAGAGCTATGAAAGGCTTAACCAAATAAGTGGCAACTAAAACTTTACAGTGTTTCACATTGTCATGTACTTGTGCCCTGTGTGTAATTTTAATCTCTTGTTTACATCTGCACCGGTGAAACTGAGGACAGTACATGTTGCCGTACAGTCACCCAAGAAGCATGATTTCATTTAGTTTGTTCCTGGGTCTTCCTTGAAGTTACTTGGAGTATTTTCATGATATTTGGAAACACAGGGTGGTACACAGCCAGGAGGGAACTGTGTGGTAGTATTGCCTTCTTCCTTTTGTGCTGCACAGTGGTCTACCCTGTGCCAAACACTGACAGTGCTGTAGTCTATAGCTCTTCATAGGAACTCTTATCCTCTAGAAAGTATACTTTGTAGATACTGTGGAAACTGAAATGTATCAGTGGTGCTTATCATTGTATAACAAGTGATGAAATACCGATATTTATAATGGCCAGAGTATATTTGTTGGACATCTCCTTGAACTAAAACTAGAGTTAAACATAATCTTGAGCTTTGTGCCTGACTTTAACCTTCCTTGGCTTCAATCTGCTTCAGGGTTTTTTTTGGCATTTACTTTTTCTATTCCTCATACAGGTGGTCCCTCTGGTTCTCCTTGTATCCCAGCAAGGGTCATGGAGGGCCAGGACAGGCAGAGAGGAAGGGAGAGGGTGTCAAGTCAATGCATCAGGGAGGAAGAGGGAAGAAAAATCACCTCAGTAAGGACAAGAGAGCAGAAAGCAGAGCAAGACAGAGTAAAATAGTTGGCAGTGAACAATCAGACTAAAAAATGCAGTAAATAGTCTTGAGACCTAAGTTCTTCTGAATCCCAAGCTGAAAAAAACCCTGAGTTACTCAGCCTCATTCACACAATGGGAAAATCTTTAATTTTGAAAAGCCATGTCTCCGCCATTAATGCCAAGCACCTCCCTTCCTGTTTCTGGCCTTAACTTGTTCACCAGTGTAACCTTGGAGTCCTGAAAGATGTTACTTTAGAGATAAGCCTGTCCCCAGGGAATCACTAAAAACAGGGATGGAAACCACCTCAAGCGATAATGTAACCCCTGTTTTTGCCACAGACAGTGGAAGGCAAATTGCATATATATGGGCTGGGGGGTGGGGGGATGGGGGCGTGGGCAGGGTTTATTTGCTGGAAAGCTGTTAAGCAGCACTTTGGTAGAATGGTTAGGTAATGGGAATGGCGTTGCATGCAGGAGGTATTGGAAACTGCCAGGTAGAAATGAGGTACTTTGTGATGACGGTGAAGAGGCAATAATACAAGTTAATGACTGTGCTCTAAGTTTTCTCATCCAAATGATTTAGGGCCAGGTGGACATCCTGAATTGACTGGGATGTTCTTCATTGCACAAATTCTAATCTGCGGCAGGGTGGAGGTAAGGACTAGGAGGGCTGCAGCAGGACTGTAACTGCGCATGCTATGCTGTTAGTGCAATCGCAGTGTTGAGCAATGCTGCCCTTCACAATGACAGCAACGATGGATCTAGCTTGATTGCTTTATAGGGTCAATAATTTGCAGTGATCAACTCAGCAGTTGAGCAACATAAGAAGCAAAGTGACCTCTTCAAGAATCCTGACTATTTCAGACATCAAAAGTGGTGTGATTCTGAGGAGCTGAAAGTGTTTTCAGACACAGGGTGCCAAGTTCTTGCCCTGTGAATTGCAAAAAGTTCAAAGATGCAAGTGCTGTTTTTTCACATATATGAATGTAGAGTAATGGGGAAATGAGGAGAACTAATGGGAAACCCGATACTTAACTAAGGTACAGAGTTAGTGTGTTAGCATCTGGCTGCTGAAAGCCAATATTGGAAAGTCAAGAGGGAAAGTCACCAAGGACATTGAAGAGCTCTCACTTGGAGTGAAAAAGTCACAAAAGAACCCTTCCAAGAAGAGCTTCAGCATTTATCCTGACAAAATTCTGCTAGGTGATTAAATTAATAAATACTTCTGCAGAACACAAGCAAAAGAGATTGTAAGACACAGAACAGCATCATTCCCTATCGGACAGTGGTGTGGGTGGCGAAACTTGGTCCTTCCATGCCACCTAGCGTAGGAAGCTGAGTAGCTTCCTGCTCCTGGTAGCAACTCCAGGACCTGCGCATCCTGAAAAGCGGGGCTCTGCAAGTGGGGTTGATTAAGCAGGAAATTAAGTGGAGGTCAGAAGCCTGATACTGTATGAACCATCTCGCCAGTGTGGATAAAAACCTGCCTCCAGTACCATGGCAGTAAGTGATGGTTGTTGCTTGTCTGTGTTTGCATTATGGCACACTGAAGGGTTTTAGAGAGAACTATGTGTTTTTATATGTTTTAACTGAAAAAGAATGAAGTTACCTAACTTGCAGCTCTCAATACACTGGGGGAAAAAAGGTAGCATGGGTTGTTTGCATCTGACATTTAGTAACATGGTTTGAGTCTTCATTTCTGCGGCTAAAACTCTACTATGGCCAAATGGATATAGTGTTACGTTCAATGGTTGGTTTTGGCTTTTGCTTTGCTTTGTTTTGTTTTGATTTGTTTGTTTGTTTGTTTTGACTGAATAGGAGAAATTTGTATTTGATGGCTGATTTGTGTAAGGTGAAAAAATGTTTTCTTTCCATTAGTAGCAAAACAGTGGATAAAAAGGGCCCAAAGTTGTGGTGAGCTATGTAATTGTTAAGCATGCACATGCTTCAGCGGAGTGCTTAGGAATACTTTTCTCTAGTGCCAGTCACTGCTAAACCAAGGACTCTTGATCTTGATGTTACTTTGCAACATTCAGAGCTAGTTTCTCTTTGACACAAAAGAGCAAATTAGGTGGGAGAGAATTCCGATAGCCTTTCATACTCCTGGAAAATCTATACCATCTCATTAGACTTGTTCAAAACTGCTTCTTAACAGATTGCAATGTCAGTCCAGGATGTTATCAATCCCAGAATAACCAGATAGCTATATATATCTCACCCAACACCCGTGGACAAGGGCACCTGCACGCTGTGAGATTGTCCTATGCTTAAGATGTGAAGTGTGTTTATAAGCAACTTTTGAGAGTCATGGTTGCTAAACTTGATATATAAAGAATGAAATGATCTCAGCAAAATTAAAAAAAAACAACAAAAAAAAGACAGTTACCCTGAATACTGTGCTGAAGCCTGCATCAAACATAAGAAAAGGTAATTCATATCTAGTTTTGGACTTAATAAATACCTCATATCTCCCATAGCTTTCTAAATTTTCTTCTACCACTTTGTTTATTCCCTCTAGAAAAACAGCTGTTTGAGTCATCCAGCCACTGTCTTGCTGAGGCTATTGCCTACGAAAAGAAATGATCCAGGCTTAAAAGTAGATCTGTGCCTGTCCTCCACCCTGACTCCTGATAGATGGCCTCACCTGTGTACAGGCTTCTGTGCTCCCACATGCCTTTATTGTGGTACAGGTAAGGTGTGTATGTGTTGTGTAAACAAGGAAATCCCTAAAAGCAAAAGAGCACTTCAGAAGTTTGGCTTGCATGATGGTAAAATGATGACATATAACTACACCACTAATAAGGGCCATATGTCTACATTTTGTGTCGAGAAATGGGTGAAACACAGCACAGGGGAGGAAGAGATGGAATGTCATCATATGCTTTCCATTTGCACCCACATGAAAAAAAAGGATAGTGTTTCTCCTCCTTCTAAGGCATTGTGATGTATGTGTCTGGTTCCATTATTAAAAAAAGATTAAAATTATTTAAAATATATTTCAATATTAAAAAAAAAATAGCTGGACGTTGGACATTTTGAATTATCAGCCAGACTCTTGGCCTACCTCTTTTTTCCTTTGCTTGGAACTCCCACATATTTCTAGTTAATAGAACCCCCAAAATGATTGATGTTTAAATATTTAAAATCCTTATTTTTCAACATTTTTCTGGTCTAATTATTGATCCCACAATGTTTAGTATCCAGGAAGCAATCCTAAGTTCCTGAAATCAAAACCACCTTCCAAAAGCTAGGCTTTTAAAAGATGAGTCATTGGCTGGCACTTGAGCATTTTTTGGCACTTTGCTTAAATGTAAGAGGTTTTGAGGACAGTTTCTGTGTGTGAGAAAATAAAAAAAAAAAAAATCAAATAAAAAAATGCTTGGTATGCAGCCTGCCAACTTTCAGAAAAGAGTGTAATAAAATCAAACTCCCCTGGCAGAAAGTAGGGGCACTCTTATATTTGGAGTTTAACTCTTTCTTTCTTCAACAGTCGGTAATTTCCATCCTGTATTTTTTTTAAGTCCAGAACTGCATTTCTCTCTCTTTTAGAATGTGTCTTTTCACTGCTGAAACTCTGGGTTCTAACAGGGCTTTGGTTTGCTCGGGAGGTGGGGAAGGGGGAGGGAGTTATGGGAGCCAGGTTTTCAGCTTCCTCACTAGCTCCCTACAGGAGTTATTAGTCCATACTAGGACTGCTGTCCCTGAGGCAAATCCCGGATTGGTGCAAGATATTTCATAACTGATGCACCTGGGGCTTGCCCTGCCTCTTGGTTCTCTTAGGCAAGACCTGGAGAAAGGAAAGAGTAGGCATCTAACTGTCAGCTAAAGTGCTCTTAACATCTGTCTGTAAATAAAAATCTTCTCATTTTTTTTCAACATTTTCCTCCTGAAAACTCTAGTCCACTTTCAGGAAGCTTTGCAGGTTCAGGTCAGCAAATATTAACATTAAATAGAGGGGGAGCAGAAAAGGCAGGAGTTAGGATGTATACCTCCCTGTACTGAACAATCCCAACGAAAATGAGTGTATTCTTGGAAAGGTGAATGGTATCTATTAACCCTTGGAGGTGGAAGACCTATTGATCATATGCATAGAGTACCCATAGCAGAGAGGGCAGTGTACAAATTGCTGGGGCACTTTCCAGGTCAATAGTACACTTGCATGATCCATAGTGCCTGACAGGAGTAAATGAGGAATAATTCAAGTGAATCAAGAGAATCTAGGTTGATGATTAAGGTGTTTTTAAATGTTCTTACACTTTTCCTCATGCTATTCTAGATTTGCAACTTCCCATCAGCAGCTTGTCCCTCCACAGTATTCTGCAATGGCTAAGCATTGTTTGGGTTGGTTCAGGCTTTATAATTAAATCTACAAAGCCTCTGTTGCAGTATTTGTGGAAAATATGATGATAGTCTGTCCTAGTTCATCACTGGATGGGTGTAACCCAAAACTGTGTATTCTATAGCCTTCCATTCCATTTCCCAGAAACTGTTGTCAATAGAATATTCGAACCCTCTGCCCAGAGCAGCCTGACTCCTCAGGCTACAAACTAGGTGCTAAGAGGCCTGTGAGATAGGAGGGTGTTTTTGTCCTCACATCCATTGAGGAACCCCCCGCCCTGAGGGAAGTACTGAGCATTCCTGCCTGAACTGGAGTCTTGGGACTTTTTTAACCACTCGTGGGATCCAGAGGAAGACTGCAGATCACCGCTCTCAACCAGACTGCAGACCACCACTCTCGACTGGACTGCAACCACCACCCTCGACCAGACTGCAATCACCACTCTTGACCAGACTGCAACAGCACTCTCACCAACAGATTTTTCCCCTCTCCCTTTATTTTGGACTCAGGGGGCCCAAAGAACACCACTCTGTTCATGCCCCAGGGTGCTGGGTTATACATTTGGGTTTTGTGGGTTAAAACCAATTGTTTGTCTGTATAATCGTACTTATTGTATTATTTTATTAAATTGTTATTCTGACTTATGATCTCTCTTTTGGGTTGAGTTCATTTTCCCCTGCTGGTTTACTTTTAAACCAGCACATAGTCTTAGAATTTCCATTCTAGGTATCTCCTTGATAAACTGCAAGATGATGAGGACTGGGGCTGCGTACCTATGTTAACACTTGGTACATGAAACTGTGTTGTAGGAGATAGGTTGGAAGAGCTCCCCTAGACTCAGGAGACATTTTTCAAGCAGTATTAGCAGCCAAACTAGAATGGCTATGGGTTATCAGCAGCATCACCTACTGTTACATGACTCTCACGTCAGTCGTGCCTAATCTGTCACAATGTGCTCATTCCCAATGCGAAGTAACCCCCCCCCCCCAATAATCAATGAAGTTACAGGATTTGGGGGAAGAAATATTCTGTATACCTGATCAATACAGACCTCTAACATTCAAGCAAGTGCTTTGAAAACTGAAGCTGCAGAAAGCAGATATGAGCCTCTCAGGGCCTGTGGCTGTTCACATTGTGGCTGCAGAGAGCAGCTGGGGAAGCTCTTGCCTGCAGTTGAGCAAAGAAACTGGGCTTTCCTTGCAAAGGTGGCCTCCCATGGCACCCTGCCAAGGAGGGTACACTGAATAATCCTGAGCATTGGGCCTTTGCCCCTGTATTCCCCTGCTGTGGTCAGTCTGGTCAGTAGGACGGGAAAGAACCATGTGATTTAAGTAGAGAGGACAGGTGCAGATAAGGACACAGACAGTAATGAAATGAGTAGTTGGATTCACGGGGTTGGGAAGCTGACCTAAGGACTGAGGAATGTCATTGGGGACGTTGGGGTAGGGACATGTGAACTTGGCAAAGAAACTGGGAGGGGAAGCCAAAAAGGGAGGGTGTGCAAAGGCTGAGATTAGATGGGGACCACAGAGAAAGTCTTATTCTGGGGCTGGGTTTGTCTCGGATTTGGGAAGAGGACAGGGTCCAGAAACCTGGCAAGTGGAGCATAGCACTGGTCAGGGAAGGGATCAGGAAACAGCAAAAGAAAGAGTTGAAGGGCATTGTGCTGGGACAGAAAAGAGACATCCACTCGAGCATGCTCCAGCCTCCAGAGCTGGAATAGGACCCAGTAAAACTGTGTGTTGACTTCATCATTGTCTGCAAATGCCTTTCAGACCTGTTCTTCAAGACAAGATGCAAGACCATGTTTTCAGCTTCTTTTGTGTTTGAGAATTTGGCTGAAATGGAGTAGAATAACTTTGCTAGATAGGGTGAAAAGTGAAATCAGGAAAGTGAGACATGATATATACCAAAAAATTTGTGTATTCTTTTTCTGCATTGTCATGATGCATTTTTAAGTAAAAATCACATTTTATGGCCAGTTTGCCATCAATTCCTTAATTTTCTGTGTAATTAAGCCATTAGGTCATAAATTTCAGCAAATACTTGAGTAGACTAATTTTAGAAGGTTATCATATAAAAATAACACATTATTAAATAAACACAAGCATGTTCTCTTAGTTTATCTTATCAATTTTTGCCATTCTTAAATAATTTAAAAATTGTAGCAGACATTTTTCTCTTACTGTAGTTTCTATCAGCTAGCACAGAGGAAAACAGCTGATCAAGACATGCGTCAATATATCCGTGCATTTCAGGATGAAAAAATGTGGTAGTTCCTGTGATTCTTAAATCATTTTGTCAGGGAAAGTAAGGAAAGATTATCAAAGGTTGTCTTATCACAGGAGTATTTAGCTGTGTTATGTAGTGTATTAACTTAGTCGTCAGGCAGAAAGAAATATATCTCCTCAGCTTCTAGTTAATTTGTAGAAAGAAGAGATTCAGGTAGAGGAATGGTCTGACACAATTAACACTGCTAGGAAAAAGTTTACAACGAATTGCAAAATTGAAACCATTTTACTACAGAATACTTTTTACACTTTTCACACTTTTCAAATACTCTTGATGCAGCTTCAGTCAAAAAATAATCATGAGCCAATTAATTATTTTTCTTCAGTTTTATTTCAGGAGTGTAATTAAGTGCAGTCTTTGGGTAACAAGAAGGACAGCACTTTTCCATTTGATTTATTGTTAGATTTTTTTTTCCAGCTTAACATCAGTGTAAACTCTGCAGTGGAAGCAAGTATGACCAACATTGCTCAGCGTTCCACTGCTGAGGCTGGATCAGTGCATTCAGCCTTCCTTACAGTTATGTGATAAACACACGGGAAAAGATATCTGTAAAATGAGACAGATGAGCACTCTGCTTCTGTCACTTATGGCAAGGCCCTGCACAGTCACCCTCTAAGCACTTCATTGCCTGAACTGTGACAAGAGGAAGGTTATCAGTCCCATGCAATGCAATGCTAATCTAGGATATTTCACCTGGCTTCAAAACCAGAAGCAATGGAGATGTGCTTGCACTGTGCCAACACAACCCCATGGGTTGATCGGACTCCACTGAGATCTTTGTACTGCACTTTGCTGTGTACTTCTACTGACATACCTGGAAGTTGCTTCAGTGTTTCTAACATTGCCCGGTGCAGAGAAATGGAAAATCTGATGGTATCTCTTTGCTAAATCCACACTGAAATACAAGCACATGAGGGGACAGTATGCTCAGCCTCTGGTAAGAGAGCACAAAATACTGGTACATTTGCTTCTTTCTTATTGTCCTTTACAGATGGCCTTTAGAATATAATCTTGAGTCTTTTTCTTTTTTTTTCCTTTTTAAAAATAAAATGTAATGTTGCTAAAAGCTATTTAATGAAAATAAAATCTTTTCCAGAACAGGTACCACATGAACAGCCCAACTTTCCTTTCTGCTCTTCATATTTTTACCACATGTATTAGCAGTGCAGCTTTTAAGGTTCTCATCCAGAAAAGTACTTGAGCAGGTGCTTAATTTTAAGCATATGCTTAAATGTTTTTCTCTCTTAAACCCCTATTCTTGGCTTCCACTAGGACTGCTGAAAAGGGTGATAAATGTATGGAAGTTTCTGTGATGTAGAAAGCTGTCTATTAGCAATTCCAGAGAAACCACCAAGTGATTCCACATGGACCACCAAACCGTCTTCAGAGTCTAATGATTTTCATTTGCTCTGTCAGTCCAGGGTAGACTCAAGATGAAAAGTTATGTAATATTTTTCCAACTCCCCAGGCTATTCAGTCCTCCCTCCCATCATTTGTTTAATACATTCCACATATGTTGCTCTGGTCTCCTGACACCAAGGCTGTTCCTGGGAACAGCTGAATTCCCACATGAGGGAAAACACATTTTCATATGTTTTTCAGTATTTCAAAAGTGTTATTTTATTTAATAGATTTAAAATATTTAAGCCTCCACCCTTCCACCACCCCTTTGGCGTGCTTTTAGTGGGTGTCCAAAGAGACTGTAGAGTAGAAACGAGAAAAACTACAATAGTACAGAAAAACATGTTTTTCATAGGAGTTCAGGGTACCTTATAGTCAAGAAATATGTTACAAATAAACTGAGCTTAGTTTCCTCTCAGGAGGAGACCAAATCTTCACCATTCTGTCTCTTTTCAAAACTACTTTTACTGTTTTAGTTTTAAGAGCTAATAAAAAATACAGAACCTGACTCTCCTCTTGCGTCAATTTTAGATTGGCAATGTCATGGTTATATGACTCCATTAGCTACAGAACTTCATCAAAATGTCAGCACTACATCAAGAAGGGAAACTACATCCATGTTACCTGAAAAATTCTGTCCTACTACTATTTTGGGGACCCTTTGTATGTGCAGATCAGAGGTATCTCTTTAACATGGAAGTGTTAGTCCTACATGAAACTGAACTGGGAACAGAAGACAGTGGGCTAAATTCTTTAATTACATGGAGAAAATAGGAGAAGAAAAGAAGGTAAACTCTTGAAGGTAGTTTGTGTTCTTAGTCATACCCTTTTATCTTGCTGAAGTCTCTGAAATTACAGAGGACAGACTCCAGTTACCCTATGAAGCTCTAAAAAAATAACATTTATAGAGTGATATACTGGCACAAATAAAGGCAGCAGGAGTTATCTCTTGCCTCTCGTGTGAGAGGATTTATGCAAAGTGTAGATGTTATGGGATGCTGAGCCATTTGGGCTGGAAGTTGGTTTAAAGAAGACAGAAGTTCTCTATCAACCTGCACCTCAGGAAGTCTTCCATCATCCCCATATCACCATTGGCCAATCAGAGCTTAAATCAGTCCAGCAGTTTAATTACCTAGTCAGCCTCATCTCCTCCAAAGGTAAGATTGACGGAGAGATAGACAACAGGTTAGCAAAGGCATATAGTGCTTTTGGAAAACTCCATAAAAGAGTATGGTGTAATAAACACTTGAAAACTACCAAGATCAGTGTTTACAGAGCCATAGTGCTGTCTACTCTCTCATATGGTTCCAAATCATGGGTCATCTACCACCACCACCTGCATCTCCTAGAACACTTCCATCAATGCTGCCTCCGTACAATCCTAAACATCCACTGGTCAGATTATGTGACTAACACGTCTGTTCTAGAACAAGCAGCAGTCACAAGAATTGAGGCCATGTTGCTGAGAACACAGCTGCGCTGGGCGGGACACATCTCAAGGATGAAGGACCACTGCCTCCCTAAGATCTTGCTCTATGCTGAACTTGCCACCGGCTGCCACAAGAGAGGAGCCCCAAAGAGAAGATACAAGGACTCCTTGAAACAACATCTCAGCCTTGGCCATATTGATCAACATAACTGGTCTACTCTGGCCTCCAATCAGGAGGCCTGGAGACACACCATCTATAACGCTGCTGTTTCCTTTGAGATTGCACGCAGGATCACTCTCAAGGTGAAAAGACAATGCAGAAAGAATTGTGTCTTGCAGAATATACCACCTAAGGAGTCTTCCTGTTGTGCCTTTTGCAATCAGACGTGTCTATCTCATATTGGCCTTATTAGCCACCAGCATGCTTGTAACAAATGTGGATAGAGACTTTCCCAAATCTTCATTTGCGAAGCCTAGCCATGATGATGATGATGATGATATGTTATGGGGTGCAATGGTCGTATCTCATCTGAAGAATAATGTTCTTGCCCATCGCAATCAGGTGAAATTACCACAGCCTAGCAAACAATAGATCCTTGGAAGAACAGAGTATCACTTAGCAGCCTTGGTGTTCCATAATTGTGAAGCTTCATGCTAGAGGAGACAGTGAAGTTATCTGACATGAATCACAGAAAACAAAAGTAACATAGACCATTGAAATTAATGATCTTTTGAGTAGAAAGAGTATAGAGTCATGTAGTGTTCACTAACATGTGGTCTTTGGGATTTCAGTATTTTTCATATGTGGGGAATCCAGCACGATGATCCCCAGCATTTTTAGTTTCCAAAAAGAGTAGAAAACTCAGCAAATTAGACAAAACATGACAGAGCCAGAACTCTGCTTTGCATCTATCCTCCCTTTCTCTTATCAAACGTTTTCTATTAACACTTCTCCTTTATTCTAAACAGTGCCAGAACTTGAATGAGTCACTGCTTGAGAAGGGCTTTCTTGATAGCAAAGGCAAAGCAGCAGCATTACTAACAGTTTCAAAACAAAAGGGAATACTTGAACATACAAAAAAGGAAGCACTAAACTTTTTCTGTGCTAGACCATCACTGGCTTACTGTCAACTAATTAGGCAGCATCCCGAGCAATGATGAAGGGATATATTTGAAAATACATTTGGGACTGTTTTACAAGCATCAGAATATTTACACTCATTGTGAGTTTTCCCCGTCTTTCCTACTGGGTTATTGTGCTAAGAGTATTTGTAGTTAAGACTGTTGATTCCCCCTGCCCAGAAAACAGCAGTTTCTTTTGGTGAGTACTTCAGAGGTTTTGAAATTTGGTTTTGGTCCACATGTGGTGGAATGAAAATTGGAATTTCAGAGTTTTTTAGCAATAACAAATTTCTAAGAGAAGAATCAGGAGAAAGAAAATACTCAAAAGAGGAGCCTGGCATTAACCTAGCATATGGGAGAACAACAGCTGGTACAACTCCTGGTAAGGTGAGGACCTTATAAATAATACTTTCAGCTATTCTACATTCTTCTGTGATAGCTGGAGGAAACTTCTTTGATTAACAAAATATTCCAGGTTTGGCAGAATGTCAATTCTGGAAATAAAATATCACTGAAAATACTTGGATTAGCTGTACTGAGAACCCAAGAGCCAACTTTAAGAGATTAGACCTGGAGGAATGGAAAGTCAAGAGATTTTCAGATCCTAATCTTACATTGCTTTTAGAGGAAGCTGCCTCTAAATTACATTGATTCAACAATATACAGTTTCGTGAGAAAGTGTTAGTGGCACTTACGTTTTACTCTAGGAAGCACAAACAATACCCCAAGACTGTGTCTGCAATGCTAAATGTGATCCTGGTGTCTACATAATCCCTCTCATTAGCAAATTGATATTTTTTCCTCTGAACAGTCATATGGCATTAGAAAAAGCCTAAAATTTATAAATTGCCTCAAAAAGCTGAGAAACTTCAAAAACTTCAGTTGACCTTTGTAATAAATTACCAAGAAAGGAAATAGAAGCAAGGAACATAAATAATCTTAAGAATCATCTTGGTGTATTTATGAACAAAATATGAGCTGAGGGATGTGGTAAAAAGCAAGAAAGTTTAACAAAAATTCAGGTGAAAGAAGGGTAGACATACTAAGGCAGCTGACTTTTTTTCTGTTCTTAAACAGTTTTGTGCTTTAATCACAATCTAGAAACAATATAGGTCTCACTCGAGATCATAAACACCTTTCCTATATGGCCTAATTCTATAAAACTTGTAGTTTTGCGCAATATCTTCTAATTGCAAACAGATACAGTATCAATTCTAGGTGTAACAATATATCATATCTGGAGAAAAGACAATCTACTCAGGAATTTTAAGGAAAATTTCAGGTATACTGATCCAAAAGTGTCCCGAACAGTGAGCTTGATCCTGCACCCTCTGCATCCTGATCCTGGACCAAAGTGGTGGGCTGTTGCTAAGTTGGGTCTAGAAGCTACTGTGCTAGTGCAGCTCTGCACTGTCAGAAGTTGTCTGGGGTTGGCCGCCACACATGCCCTGCTCCACTTCTGGTTTGGACTCAGTTGGCATCAATTTAGGGCTCTATATACTGTGCATTATTGTGCTGTGTACACTTTAACAGTCCTATAGGACTGCTGGTTTAACTTAAAGCAAAACTTGAATTGTAAATGCATCCCAGAGGTACAACTCTTAGTGTCTTCTGGCATCCACTTCTGGTCCTGGAAGACAGAAGTATTTCTGTATTTTAATACAGAGAACAGTATTTGAAATTGGCTTTCCTGCATACAAGGGGACTCAGATGTTGAACCAGACTTTTGAAAAAGCCTCTTTGTGCTTGTGTTAAGTGTGTGGTTTCTAGGACAGAAAAAGGCCAGAAGGGTAATCCTGTGGCTCTCATCTTCAGGTGTCTTGTATGTGAGGCATGTAAGAAGAAGGTGGTGGCTGTCCCCATGGCTCTGCAGTGCTTGGGCCACGGAGGCTGGTGCAGATGGGGGTGTGCTTCGCTGACAGAGGTTGCAAAGTCCCCTTTCTTACCCAAGAGGACTGCACATCTGGAGAGGTCTAACAAGACTGTAAAGACACTTTCTCCTTCATTCTCCTTGATTCTCAGTGACACTCGTAGAAGAGCACCACATAATCTCTTTTTGTTTATATAATTTTATAAGCTTATATAATTTATTAATAGATTTTTTTTCTCAGAACTGCAAAGGTCATAATAACTGTCATGGAGTTTTTTGTTTCAGATTTTTTTATTTTTTTTTTTTTGCTACAGTGTTTTGCTACCTGTGTTTTGATAGCATCGCAAATCCCTTCTACACACAAAGCCCTTAATGAGAGCAGAGTGGCATTTTTAACTCAAATTAGTGAGCTCACGGGGGAACATTAGCTATAGTTTATTAGCTCAGCTCCCCAGTTGCTAATCCAATCTCTCTGCATGGCAAGCCAGTCACTGTGTAGTGCAGATGTTATTTCACAGTGTGCTCTCACTCCAACCAGGCTAGCGCATTAACTGCAAGGCAAGGCAAGGCAAGTGATTTGGTTCTGCAATGAAGGTATGGTCTTGGCAACAGAAACAACAGAGTCATCATTTGCAAGTGGTAGGCATAAGATGTTACTTCTGCGTGAAGGATTTAACCAAAATTATCCTACAGGAGATGCTCAGGGGATGGCCTTCTCCGAAGCTTTGAGATACTGTGTTTGAATCACTTATGAGACATACATTTTTGATTTATACATTTGTTTTTAAAAATCTCTTTAACACCTCATCAACCCATCAGTGTTTTTGTTGTGTCTGAAAAGCATGTGCAGTACACTATCCGTAGTCCCACTGGGGACAGACCCACCAGCCTACCAGCTCTTCTGCACAGTTACAGAGCATATGTGACAGAGAGGTCTTGAGAGTGACTATGTGTGTTACAGAGCTAATCCCGGATCTCAAAGACTGAGGGGGCCTTTTTGTGTCACAAAATTCAGATAAGCAAGCTGATCTGTGAATCAGAGTCTAGGTCTCCCTTGTTTACTCCCTTTGAAAGTCAAGTTGGCAAATTCTAGCTTAACACTACTAAAGATCACAATCAGATATCCAAAATTCCACCAGCAGGCTTTCCTGGTCCTTCCTACTGACAACCTAGGTAACTCCCTTTATGGTGTTTGTGCAGTTTCTTTGACACATACCTTTGTGGTTCTTGGTCTTTTCCACAGACTGGAGATATGTAATTAGGTGGTATTTAATTCTTCCTGGAATGAGTTTGAGAGCAGTGACATTGGAAGTACAGAGTCTTTATTATAGTGTAAATTCCCCTTAGTTCACTCTCTTACATTTATGTATAATTTTCTGCCCTGAATTTTAAAGGGACAGTACTGATAATCAGGGTAAAAATCTCCAATATATAGCAAAAAGAAAGACTTGTTGACTGGTGGCTGTAGGGTAGCTGAAATAATAGATAACAAACATTCTGGCCCCCCTGACAGAGTGTATGGTTAGGTTGCAGGACCAAAATTTCACTTGTCCTCTGCAAGTTGCTTGTTTAAAGGCTTTCAACTCAAGTTATGTTCTGGAGAAATGAACAATATAGTGGTTTATACATGGAAAATCACATGGGTTGATAGTCATAACCTAATGGGTTCACCATATTTTTCATTCAGAATATTTTTTACCAGTTACATGCTTTAACTAAATACCCTAAAAATACTTGGAATTGAGTATAGTTTCAGTATAGGTAGGTATGCAAAAATTTAGTAAAACTAGTTTTTCATCAGAGTATGGAAGGTAGTGCAGAGAAAGGCATTGCTGGGTCAGAGGGCTATCAGCTGAGTAGCAAGATGTGAGCTGTTAAACTGAACAGGTCTTGTGACTACCTACTGGGGAACTTCTATTTTCTGCCTTGAGGAAAATAAATCATACATTTTTGCTTAAATATAAAGGTTTGATGAACAATGCATTGGACAGAGTCCCACTACTGTAAGTGGATCTACAAGGAGTTTGCAAAGATGAGTTACCAGCCAATACATTATATTTACTGGCACCAGCACCAATCCTATCAGCATCAGGCCCCTCAGACAGGCTGTGTTGGGTCTATTGCCTGGCCTGGCTCAGCTGCCCAAAGGTGATCCCTTGGCACTTGCATTCCAAGACTGCTGCAAAACAACAGGCAGCTGTTTCTTATCTCACCACTGAGGGAAAACTCACTCCCTTACACAAAGCCATTCTGTCTCTGACATTCCTGCTTCCAGCCAGTTCAACCCATTCTGCAGTTAGACCTTGTTGCCCTCCATACCAGATCATACCTTCGTCACAGTTACAATTTGAGTTTTCCCTTCACCTATTTTTGATAAGACCATCAAATACCAGCCCAAAAAAACCTGTCAGAGAATATTTACAAATAACTATTAGAGGAACTTTCTTTTCAAGTCTATCAGCAGGTGGTTCATGTCCTGAAGCACTAGAGAATGTCAGTTCACATTTTTACATGCAAGTTGTATGTGGAAAAGAAAAAGGGAAGAAGTACATGAACACTATGGAGTTCCAAAGTATTTAATTTTCTCCCTTAGTAATTACTGAAAAATGCAGATTAAATTCTTTTCCTTTGGCCCACACCTTGCCCTCAGATTCCTGAATATCTGAGTGTATCTTACTGAAGAGGAACTATATTCAGAGTGCTGTCCAGATTGGGCTGAAAGATCCTCAAGGTGAGTACCTACAAGCTAATTCAAGGAATGCAATCTCAGGCAGTTTTTCAGAAATGCCAAGATGTTTAACAGATGTATAGTCTTTCAGGGTTAAGCTCTTCTGAGCTACAGTCTAATGCTGATGTATTGGAGGCTGATAGCTGGTTTCTGTGACTGCAGATCTCTGGCTTAGATGGCTTTCATTGGAAAAATTCAGTTATGTGCACTAGAAAATCAAGCCCTTGGACACTGCTTACTCCATTTGCTTTGTAAAAGCAGCACCTCCGTGCTCACTGAAAAGTAGATGCCGGAGTTCAGTTTTAGAGTTATTTGGATGCCAAATGGTGTTTTCTAAAAGATCTTTCAATCTGTAAATACTTTAAAGTAGATTAAAAGTCTCATCCCCTGTGAATATGTAATTATAGTAGAGAATGCAAATTTGGTGCTTGAATAACCCATGTTAGATATTTTAAGCACATACTTCCCCTCTAGATGAGTTTTCCATGTTGAACTTTATTTCAGTTAATTGTAGGTGTAGACAGAAATATTGGAGTTGTTCCTATGAAGAAGGAAAATATCCTGAGTATGGGAATGCATTTCAGATTGAAAGGACCTGACTGAAGGATTTCAAGCAAGTCCTAGACCAGGGGTTTTATTTATCTGAGTTTATTTTAAATGACATGTGAATCTTCCTCCAAGAGCATTCTGTCACATACCATCTTAAATAGAGAAGATTTTTGTTGAATTGATAGATACTTTTGACTTCATTTTCCAGATACTGTAGCCATGCTACGTAACTGGGAACAGTTACTAGAAAGGTACAGAAGATAAATTGGCAAGTTTTCTCTACATATGTCACAACTGTTCTTATATTAATTGTCTGAACAGGGAGTGAGAGTTCTTTGTCTTTTGGAAGCATTGATTTTTTCCCCCCCCCCAACTGGAAAACAAGGACAGAAAACAGTAACTACCTCTTATTCTTGCCTTGCACTCTTTTCCTGGGCTGATTTGGGAATTTGAATGCTGTTTCCTGGCTTCGTTTGTAAATCTGTCCTAAACTGAGTCATTTACATTTGAGTTTTTGCCCAATGAATCATTTCACTAGCTCTCCTTAAAATCTTGAATTAGCTCTGTGTGAGAAAAAACTTGGGAGCATTTGCATTGGTGGAGGCAGGGAGGAGGAGAAGAAGGAGTAAAAATGTGCTTTATGTGCCTGCTCAAAAACATTAAAGCTGCTCATTGGGTCAGTAAGTTCAGCTAAGTTCCTTCCTAAATTCTGCTGGATATCAGATAACAGGATTTAGTTCTTATTCAAGTAAAGTTTCACAGTGGTGGTCTTCCACTGTTTAAACACAACATAAATACAATTTTCTGCTTCAAGCTTTATCTCTGTGTCCTTGTGAAGCTGATTTAGGGGAATAAGAACCAAAGAATTATGGAAACTGCTGATCTGGGTTTATCAAGGTATGCAGGATTTCTTGTATCTAAAATGAGCTATCCTGAGCGAGTTACTTATTTTCCATTGAGTAGTCTGTGATGTCAAATCATAAATCAAATGCTCGTAACAAAGAGCAACTTGCCAGATGACAAATAACATTGAAAATGAAAGGTTTCCTTTCTCCATGAAACATTTTGAAATCTTAAATGATCTTGTTACTAGCAAGTGTAACAAAATACCTGGGAAAGAAAAATGACTAATAAAATTTGCAAGGGTCGATCTGACTGAGATTTTTCTGCAGACGGGCTTTGACCTTGGAAAGAGGCAGAATACCTTCCTCTTTGCTGGTTGCTCACAACCACAGAGGCTGTGAAGCTACTTTTTCTTCTGAGCTCATCTGCAGCTCTGCAGGAAGTTGCTTAAAGCCACTGTCTGAGCTCTGATGCTTGCGTGGGCTTTGGGGGCAGCACACTCCGACAGCAAGCCGCAGGGTGAGACTGGTCTCCACCTTGGCAAATCCTGCAGTTTCAAGGTCTCCAGCACACTTTCTGATCCTTTCTGCTTGTACTGAAGTGATGGAGAGGATGTTTCCATGGAAAAACTTGGACTCCTGACAGGCCAGAGGTAGGACATCCCTGCTTCACTACACCACCCCAAGCAGAATTGCTCTGGTTTCACTGTTAGTGATGCCCCCTTGGTCTTCAAATTTGCCTGTAAAACTCATTCCTCAGCATTGGTACAGTTCTGATTTCATGCGTAAAAAGTACTTTTTTTAAGCATTTCACCATTCGATGAAGACAGATTCCTCCATAGTGTCTTTGTTTCCACTCCCTACACATATCTCCTGTAGATATAACATATGTTCATAAAACCAGCTGGAAGTGGGACATATAAACAGCAGTCACTCAGCAGTGGCTGCTCATGCCAGCTTCAGCGGAACACAATGTGAGGATTAATTTTATATTGTCCTGCTTCCCTACATAAAACAACTCTGCTCTTGGCACCAGTTTCTTAGCTGGTCAGAGAAGTCAGAAGTCAAAAAAACCACATGAGTTTGCACTAGCTGAAGGTCTTTATCTATCTCTGAATCTTCAAAAATCTCTCCTTCCTAGGGGGAAGGAGATGAGGGGAAAGAAAGAGCACTTGGCTATACCAATTGAAAGCCTGTTCTGGTCTGGTGAGAATGCCAACACACGGTGTTAGTGGTTATGTTACTTTTCCTACCACAGGTGTTAAACTTGGCATTGGAGAGAGCTAGCAGAATAGAATGAGTCCTGGGCTCCTGCAATGCAATGATGTTTCTTTAAATGGTCTGTTTACTTAGGTTGAAAAATTACAAACTGGCAAAACTGGAAATAGGTTTTCCATTAATCCACAAAACAGCTATAGCAAGGAAGAACAGATGTCTCTGCTAATCCCCTTTCCCCAGTTCCCTCCAGCCAGCAACTCACCTCTAAAAGGGTTTCTCTTGTGGATCATTAAACTGGCTTTTGATCTAACAATGCCTCTTGTGCTACAGTTCCATAGGTTGTGTTCACAATAGTGAATTGAACTGATTTTAAAGCCACCAAGAATGTGTCAGATGGTCCATCGCTTACTCATCTGGCATGGATTTGACACTTTTTTTTTTTTAATGAAAAATCGTCCATCTTCCTTCTTCTTTAGTGAAAGAAATACCACAGAAATGTCTTATCCTAGCACAGACACATCAGCTTGTATCTTTGCCTTCTGTCATAACGAGTTCACTGACACCAGGACTGAGGTGAATGCTTTTTAGTTAAAAGCATCATTGGTAACATGAATATAATTGTAAGTCCTGTAGCAATCATCACATGTCCATAAACTGCACCACAGCATTTGTGGATTCAGTGTAGCTGGGATTTTCTTGATTTACTTCTTCTTTCCTGTTTTTGGCCTCTTCATTCACTCTGCAAGCTATTTGTGCTTGCAGAAGCACAAATTATTGTACCTCACCAGCACTGAAGGTTCCTCATTTTTTTGTTTAATGCATCTTTTCAGAGATGTTTCTATAGACCCTTACTATGACCCTGGATGTTATCTAGCATATCTGTCAATATTTCAGTGAATCAGCAAATTAAAAGGTTTTAATCAGTGCAAGGAAGTTTTCTTCCCTAATCAATGCAAAGATTTCTTCACCTCTTTGACCCGCTTCCTATGAACAAAATGGATTTTTTTTTTAATGAGAAAATACAAAGTCCAGCTTCAGAAAAAAAAAAAATACTTGGGTTATTCTATCTATTAGAATTAGTGGAATAATCTCAGAGCAGAACTCAACACTTGCTTGACTGTTCTGTATTGGATGATAGGGATGGATTACAGCAGAGTGGGTGTCAGGATCATTTGATTTTCATGTGCTTTTATAGTTCAGTGGCATCTGTGTCTCCTTCTCTGGTAAAAAAACCTGGAACCAAAGCCTTTTAAACAAATAACTGCCCCAACTTGTCATAAAAGAGATGCAATATGGATTGCTCACAAATAAATAATCCTGCAGATTTAAAACTCTGACAGCAAAGTCCAGGAACCTCACTCTGTTGTAGAGCTGAACACAGAAAACAGTGAAAATACTTTTTATATGGAGGGATGATAATTTAGACAAAAGCAAAATTATACTGTCAAGTTTTTAGCATACACTTCTGTGGAAATTAAAGGAGTATGCTACCCCAAAAGTGGATGGCAAACTGTATTTCATGGGTAAATGTTCCAGGCACTGGTCTGACATAAAAACAGGCATCTCCTCAGGCTTCATGTTGAAATTTGTATGGCACTTTCTGCTCCTTGCCTCCGCTTCCACCCACCCTGCACCTGTAGTCTTTGCCAAAGGATATAACTTGCTCTTCTTTATCTGTTCACTTGCCTTTCTGGTCTGAGAACACTCTCTCAGCCTGGAGCAGGTGTGAAAACTTAGAACAGCAGCTGCGGCATTTTGTGCTTCAAAAGGAATTGGCATTGGTGCAGTGATCATGTTCAGTACTTGCTTATTCTTTTTAAATCATCTAGCCTTTTTACCTAAATGAAACCATGTGATCCTTGGGAACTGTGAAGTGAACAACTCAAAGATGATTTTCTGTTCAGCATCCTCACCTAAGTCCACTTACTCCTTTGTTTATCATCTTACATGGGCATCAATTATCATCTTCCATTCTCTCTTCAAACACGTCTTTTGAATGAAGGTTGTGAACTTTCCCTTGGTGTCCAGTGTATTTATGAAGTATGCTAGAAGTCCAGCAGAGAAAAGGAAAGATACACTCCAAATTAAATGACAAAAGGATGATGCCGAACTTGTTTTGGATACAGCCCAAGGGAAAAAACGCAAAATTATTAGTTCAGGTACCAGCAGCCCAGACTGTGGTATTTTGTCTGGGTTGGCTTTTGGACTGTGCACTACTATTAGACAAGTATTGTAACAAAGTAGGAAACCATTTTCTGCCAGAACAATTGAAATCTAAAGACATGCATTCACTTCTTTAGACATAAGGTTTCTTTTTGTTATGTCTTTCCATGCTTTTGTGCGCAAGTGAGAGAGAGAGTACATATGCAGGTGCTCTATGATTTTAATGTTAGGCTTTGGGGAGAATATATATGCCACATAGAGTGGGGATGGAGAGCCTAAATAAACCAGATGGGAAAAGAAGGTAGGAAGTGTTGTGGATTGAAAGCACAAGGCTGGGAACTCGATAAAAATGGTAGAAGAGGTGATGAATAAAATGGAATCAGTAAGTAATAGAACAATATGTATTATTGTGTATGTTGTTCCCATTCATAATATATATCTATAAAACGTATCTGGCACAAAAACATGCAGGAAGGGAATTTGAAGCTCCTTGCACCATTCAATGAGTGAGATGTCACACCGAAGGACGGACGCAGGCAGCATCCCAGCTGTGACTGATGTATTGCTGTCAGGATGCACACACTCCCCTTGCAGGGGAAGCAGCTCAGGGTCAAGGAATGGTGTCCAGGACCTTACACCTAATGTTCTTGTACTGTCTAAAAATGCCTAATGAGACAAGGAGTAAAATGCAAAATGCTTTTGATGCTTGGAGCATAAACTGCTCTTTATGCCTCTTCCCAGGCTTTCTCCCTGCTGACAGCCAGAGGAACCAGAGCGTGTGGCTGTGAAGACGCATTGTGGGACAGTGCTCAAGACACCTCCTGGGAAGAGGAACAGAGCCTGATGGCCATCAGATGATCTTCGGGACAGCTGGCACTTTAAATGAGTTTATTCATAGTTAAACATTTCACATGAGTTACTCAAGAGAACTTGTTTGTTAGAAGCAGGTGGTGACTAATCATCTTAGCCCACCTTTACCACATTCAAGAGTTGTCAGAAAGCTGACAAGTAGAAAAACCTCTTAGTAACTCGTCATTATAACAAGCTGACATAGGAGGCACCGACCCCCGCTGCTGTTGGATTAAAATGGGAAAAATAGGGCTTCCAAGTTCCTTTTCCTTGTCCTTGGAGCTTCATTACTTAGGTAATGGCAAAAATATGTTCCTCACATGGTGAAACTAATACATATATAATTCTTCTTCCCCACACAGAAATTAATCATAACTTCCAAATTCAGAACTTAAACTTTTTTAACACTTATTTTGCTGTTGCAGCTGAGATTAGAGATTTAGAGAGTCTTCCTTCATGGTCCCATGAAGTGCCTTATGTATTGCCTGTTAGCAAAACAAGTAAGCCAGACTCCAACATTACAGGTCAAATTGAAAGGAGAAAGAAATGGCTAAGCATCAGAGTATTCTCCAGCGTGGAGCAGATGTTAGGGTGCCCTATACTCCATAGCTCTAGGCAGTGAGAAGAGCAGCTCTGAGCTGGCTGGGATCTAACCTGAGGGGTGACACAGCCATTTTCTTTTCCTCAAGCTGAGGACAGGCCAAAAGGCAGAATAAAGCTGCTTTTATATCGATTTTGCTGAGATAGGGATGACAGTAGTTGGGTGAGCCAAGAGAACCAGCTTAAAATGTAGCAGATGCTGCTTTTAAGCCTGAAAAAAAAAAAAAAAAGAAAATTAGCAGTGCAATGAGGAAAATATCCTGCAGCTGGGACAGAGAACACTGTAGGGATGAAAGGGAGCTAGGTATCCTTTGAGATGGCAGATGTACTACCAAATATTTATTTCTTTTAGTATTTTCTTATGTCTTTAAAATAAGGTAGTAGCTTCTATTGTTTCCTTTGGCAGCTTATTCTAGCCATGAGTTCCTCTGTGTAATGAAATTCCACCTACAGTAAATCTTCTGAGTCCCTGACTGTTCCTGAGGTTTAACTCTTCCAAATCTGTCTCTCTGCTGATCTGCCTGCCCTGCATTGAGTTAATTCCAATTTACTGGGAGATTGACATCAGCAGTTCTGTCCTAGATGTCCTGGACTGTCAGTTGGATGAACTAATTCATAGAATCATAGAATCAGCTGGGTTGGAAGGGACCTCTGAGATCATCAAGTCCAACCCTTGATCCACTACCACTGCGGTTGCTAGACCATGGCACTAAGTGTCACATCCAGTCTCTTCTTAAAAACCTCCAGGGACGGAGAATCCACTACTTCCCTGGGCAGCCCATTCCAATGTCTGATTACCCTCTCTGTAAAGAAATTCTTTCTAATATCTAACCTAAACCTCCCCTGACACAACTTGAGACCATGCCCTCTTGTCTTGCTGATAGTTGCCTGGGAAAAGAGACCAACCCCCACCTGGCTACAACCTCCTTTCAGGTAGTTGTAGAGAGTGATGAGGTCTCCCCCGAGCCTCCTCTTCTCCAGGCTGAACAGCCCCAGCTCCCTCAGCCTCTCCTCATAGGATTTGTACTTGAGTCCCTTCACCAGCCTTGTTGCTCTCCTATGGACCTGCTCCAGGACCTCAATATCCTTCCTGAACTGAGGGGCCCAGAATTCACCCAGCCAGCTCCATTTTCTCTTATTTATCCACTTGATTTGATTACTGAAAATCTTAGTCTTTGTTCCTGCCTAAGAACTCATCATTTTGAGCTGGAGAATCACTCCTTGTAAATTCAGTGTATTTATTTGTCACAGCTGGAATTTGTGCCGTTTGAGCCCTGGATGACCCCAATCATACCAGTCGTCCTACTGTGATGGCCAGTGATCTTCAGGTTGGGCTGGGCTGGCCACGTGCCTGTGTGAGGGGTCCAGAAAACATGTCTAGAATGGAATAGCTGAGGGAGCTGAGTTTGTTTAGTCTAGCGAAGAGGAGGCTCTGGGGGACCTCACTGCTGTCTACAACTACCTGAAAGGAGTTTGTAGTGAGGTGGGGGCTGGTCTCTTCTACCGTGCCTGCAGTGAGAGGACGAGAGGAAATGGCCTTAAGCTGAGACAGGGGATATTCAGATTAGATATTATAAAAACTTTTTACACTGTTAGAGTGGTCAGGAATTGGATTAGGTTGCCCAGGGAGGTGGTGGAGTAACCATCCCTGAAGGTGTTTAAAAGGTGTCTGGATCTGGTACTCCATGATGTGGTTCAGTGGTTTAGGAGTTACAGTTGTAGAGCTGGGTGGATAGTTGGATTTGATGATCTTAAAGGTCTCTTCCAACTTTGCTGATTCTATGATTCAGTGATTCATTTAGTGAGATGCTAGCACTGTGGTGCTCATATGTATGGAAAACATCTATCATGACTGGGAGAAACAAAAGGCACACGGTCCCAAAGCAGGCTGTTGGCCTTTCCAGGGTGGCTTCTCTGATTTCCTATCTTTCAGAGGCCAGTTGATCCTTAGTGACTTACTCTGCAGGTCAGCCACAATTTGTGAGCAATTATGCCCCATTTCATGTTGACTATATGTCTGATGCCATAGCTGCAACAACACCAAGCAGAACTCTAGCTATTTCTCCTGACTGCACCAAACTGGGCACTGACAAGTCACTCTTTGACCTGATGCATCTGCCCAAGAACCACAGAGCAGTCAGACCCAAACACCAGCACAGAGGTGGTAAGTTCAGTAAAAACAGGACCAACTGATGGATGCAGGAAGCCAACAGACCTTCCCTGACAGCTCTGGTCAAACAGCAACTGGGCAGCCACATCGTAACCCCAGAGACCTTCCTTCTGGGTTTCCTGGCTGCTGGCCTCATGGGAAATAGGGGAGTTTCCTGTGCATAGTAAAGTCTTTTCCACATTGCAGAGTTTTCTGCCTTAGGAATATTTATCAACTGCTTGGGAAATTTATATTATTTCTGGAAATAAGTGCTGATTTATTAAGAAAAGAAGGGCACAGTCTCCTGAATAAACTCTACAGCTTCAAGATATCCTTGAAGTGCCAGCATTTTTCTGTGGAATGCTGTATCCATGACTGCTCTAGGCAAAAATGGTCCAAAAGGTTGCAAATAATGACCGTGAAGCCACCAGCTGCAAATACCTGAATCCCATATACCTGTAGGTCTTGAAGGCATTTTACCTTTGTGAAATCAAACATAATTCCAAGCAGACAAATTCAGTTTGAATAGCTGTCTTGCCTGACTAAAACCTACGGAAACTTAACAAAGAGCTTCTAATTTTGCACCTAATACGCTAGAGTACTTCTGATTACATTAAAATGCTGTGTTTTAGTGATCACTTCTACACCATATTGCGAATGTGACTTCAGTAGCCCAAACAACAGGCTGAGCTCCTTCTGTTTTTCTCTGACTTCAGGAAAAAGAAACAAACAACATTTTCAGGAGTCATTGGCACTTTGCAGATTTCAGAGTATTTCCTCTCTTTACATACAGAATGTCTTTCTCAATTATTTCCTCACTATTTTCTGGTAAATATTGACTTGATATTTATTTTAATATACACTTCAGCCAAGAGAGAGAATAAGTCCAAATTATATAAACTGAAAGGTGGAAGAAGAAATTAGTGTAGAAGTGATCCAGTGTCCATGCTGAAGTCAGAAATGGGAAACAAACTGGAGCTTAAGGAGAACATTTGAACATATCAAGAAAGCATTTTTTTGAGACATAGTGTTTCAATCTATTCATTCTTAATTTGCTTTCCTCCAGCAGGAACTGCTGAGCTTGTATTAACCAACATCCCTCTGTGTCATCCAAACTGCTCCTCAGAATTCCTCTACTTTTTTGCCATTGACTAAAACATTAAAAATGAAGCTACTCTGAGGGAACAAACGGTATGTGTGGATTCTGGCACCTGTACCAAAGATTTGGTCTGTATCTCTAGGTAGTGGAAGGCACTTACTCACTGGAAGTTAGATGCTTGAATACCTCTGAGAATCAGAGCTTTATTGGGAAATTATGTAAGCTTATTTCTCTTTTTTTTTTATTGTTTCCTTTTACGATCCATTTAATTCAGATGGCAAACATTGTGAAAAGAAGTAACCTTACTGTTTAAACATTCTGACAGCTTAATACATGAACAACTGCTATGAATAAATATTTAGTCCAGGTCATTGCATATGGTACTGCCTTGCTGACTGGCTGAAAAGAGGGAGGCTAGAAATGACAGAGAAGAGGCTGTGTGCATAATGTTTCTTTCCTACAGCGGAATAGGAAACAGACACCAACTCATTTATATTGACAGAATCTGAGTATTGGCTTAGTTTATGTGTACAAGAACTTTTCCTTCTGTGTGATATCATCGGCTTTCCCTCAGGAGCTGTGAAATTACATAACTATTGAACAACACTGTGTTAAATCTCCCAAACTTGCAAGGAGGAATGTATCACCTGTCAGAGAGATGTCACTTTGGCTGACTGCTGAGTCCTTTGAAATAGGCTCTACCCTCCTTTGCGCATATTCACTGTGAAATGGTTTAACAGGACAACGTGATTTATTTCAGTTGACATAGCTTCTCAAGTAAATGAAAAAAGATTTGTTCCCTCCAATACATTAATTAAGCCACAAGTAAATTATGACTATTCAAATAAGTCCCTTGCTATATTTACCTGGGAGCATCTAGCTCTGTGTACCCAGGTACCAAATGTGTCATAGCTGCATTAGCTATGGGAGGAAATAAGCCCCAGAGGGCTTCTGCCTAACAAGTTTGTTTTCTGTCCAGTATTTCAGTTTGTATGATTACACAAATCTTTGTGCCAGAACAATGCACCCTCAGTAAATATAATTGTTCTACTGCTTTTTTCCTTTCACTATCTGAATTTAAATGACTGTTTATATTGTGGTTCTGAACAACTAATGCTCCGTTGTGGATCTTACCTTCAGAGATCAGGATCAGTTGTAAAATTCTTTCTCTGTTTTGCAGGCAGAAAAATGCAACATTGAAGAGAGTGACTGAGTTCCAGACTCTGGATCTGTGTTTGTATGTTTGCATACTGTTCTTGACTTACTTTCATCGGTGAGTTGAAACCATGGGTGACAATATACTTCTCTTCATGGAAACTGAAAAAGAAGTTTTGGAATCCTATTTACACAGAAAACTGATCTGAGTTTGAGAGATGGATGAGTTTCTTTCAAGTATCACTGTGACCATAAACTGCTAGTTACATACAAAGATCATTTTCCAAACAAAAACATTCAGTTAAAAGCATGTAGAGGAAAAGATTATACTAAGTAAAACTCTATCACTTTCCGCTTATCTAAGCTCAATCTTTTCTTACAAATGCCACTCTGTTTTGCTCCTCTTGGGTGCTCTGTCACTTCAAGATGACCTCAATAACACATTATATTTACTTACATGAAGACCATACATGTCTAAATGTTAAACACACACAGTAGAGCATAAATGTGGCTTAGATCTGCAAGAGGACTCTGAAGAAAGATACATTTGGTCTTGAAATAAGATATGTGTCCCATCAGTGGAGATGATTAGACCTTTGGATGCTCTATTATAATAGTCTTTAAAATATTTTTTTGAATGTCATGAAAATAGCTCTGTCCAGCAGTGGGGAAATCTTTTACAATTTGGTTATGCTGTGGTAAGATGACCACTGTAACATTGGCTGTCATTTCTACTATGAAGAAAACCCCAGAAAAATAACTTTGTGCAGCTCAGTTGCATTACTGATTGTCCCTGGAGTCCCTAACCCATTAAGAATACATTGGCAAGACTTCCTCTGGACTTACTTGTTGTTAGAAACTGAAACTGAGCAAGCTTAGCATATATGTGTATATGTATATATATATGTGTGTGTGTGTGTGTATTTATATGTTTATATCCACACTCATTTATAGCACATGATAAAATGGAGCTCATCTCATCTGTCTATCTTATATGAAGAAGTACTGAAGTATCAGACCCACTGTTGCAGTTTAAGCCCAGCTGTAAATTAAGCACCACACAGCAGCTCCTGCAATGCCCCCCCTCTCCCCTCACCCCAGTGGAATGGTGAGGAAAATCAAAAGTAAAACTTGTAGGCTGAGATAACAACAGTTTGATTATTGAAAACAAAGTAAAATATAATAATAATAGTAAATAATAATGATAATGATAATGATAATAAAAAGGGAAAAGAAAAAAACAAACAAGTGATGCACAATACAATTGCTCACCACCTGCTGACCAGTGCAAAAACCCGTTCCAAAACCAAAGTCAGCCCCACTTCCAGGTAACTCTCCCAGTTTATATAGTGGGCATGATATTCCATGATGTGGAATATCCCTTTGGCCAGTTTGGGCCATCTGTTGTGGCTATGTTCCCTCCCAATTTTTTTTCTTTTGTGTACCTACTCACTGTGAGAGCATGAGACAAAAAAAAATAAAATTCCCTGACTCAGCAAAGCCCAAAAAATCAGTGTGAAACAAGGACACACACAGATCTTCATATCTGGTGTTTTTCTGGTAAATTTTAAAAGGAGATATGTAAAATAAGCCCAGAAGTCACACAAAGGTTACATTAAGCCAGTTAACATAAGTGCTTCATTCATAAATTAAATGGGAGCTTTATTCATAAATTAATGAGACACAGAAAAAGTCTTTGATCAAATAGACATGCTAGCTAGAAGAAATACATACATGCTGCTTAGTGCAATAGAAATTGAAGAAGAAAAAATTTAGCTAACTATATTTTTCTGACCTAAACCAGTGAATCAATAAACCCTATAAAACTTGGGAAAAGTAAACCACTTTTTAACCTATATGGAACAGGTTATGGTTCAAAAAACAGTTTCCTTAGTGCTCCCTCCTGCACCCCTGTTGGTTTTATTTTCTGGCCACACTCCCTTACCAATTCTTTTAGTCTCTATTTACAGCATTTTGCTCAGTGAGAAACTCCCTGACTGTATTCATACCAAAAAATGTGGTTGGTTCTACTACATCACAGAGGTTTTGAATTTGCAGTGTGTATATATTGATTTTTTTTCCTGAACAGGAAAGATGCAGTAATCACTGAATCAATCAATACTGACAATTGCCATATGGAATTTGCTGTTGTTACACATTATGTGAACTATCTTTTACTGAATTGACTTCTCTGAATCTTACCATTGTACCAGAATCATCAGAAAATTTCAAGATGAACAGAACTGTAAGCACCTTGAGTTGCCTGCCTTGGAAGTTGACATTTGTTTGTACTTAATATTTCTTATTTCCTGTAGAATTGAAGGACTTGTACCTTCAAAAATTCTTTCAAAAATGAGCAAGACATTTCTGCATTTTTCTCTGCCCAGAATTTGCAATTAAGCTATTGCTTGCTTAGCCCAAGATTGCTCCCTTTGAAAGAAGAGGAAAATGCCAGAAGTATAATAGCTGATGTTTTAAACCTCTCTCTGGACTACAGCATCCATTTCCCTGAATCACACAGAGATGGGTCAACGAAAAAGACCCTGTGTTTATTCTGGTAGGAATCCTAATCACTGTCAAGGGAAACACTGTCTTCAAAAAAAAAAAGACGTTTTAGATGAAAATTCCCAAAAGACTGACTCTCAACTCTGATACCACTATAGATTCAGAAATGAAGCAATTAAAAAAAATAGTTCAGGTGTTGTACAGACTCCCACTGTAATGCCAGATATTTTTAGTACTCCATAAGGATTCTCACCTCGTGCTGAGTTGTACTGTATCTCTGTTCAGAGACAGGAACGGTGCATCCTGCACAAGGAAAGGGCATGTGATTTCATAAGAAGATGCAGAATACAGAGCAACAGAGGATGAGGCACAGACTCTTTCCTTACTCCATTCCTTTTTTTCCCAGGATTTTGCAGGAACTTGCTGAAGGGAGACGTTGGTAGTGCCCTGTGGGGCATTACAGGGCAGCTCAGGAGAAATGTTTCTTATAGATAGACAGTCGAGGATTTTTTCCCTCCCAGTCACAGACATAAAAAAAAGGATATTACACAAAGAATAGAAAAAAAAAAAGGACTGGAGATGTTATGTTATAGAGGGGCTGGACAGAAAGAAATAAAGTCAGCAGGACACCTGGATGTCAGCATGATGACGTCCAAATGTCCATCTGGTATCTATGCAGAGGATAATCAGAGTCTGGTAATCAGGGTTTTGAGGTATACTTGGAGAGTAGAAAGGAGGTTCTGAGTAGAGACAGGGAACACAGAAGAATCAGTTATGGGGGGAGGAGTTGGGGAAGTAGTGGTCAGAGACTTGTCTATCAGGAAATGTTTTAGCAGAGCAGTGTTCATGAGGCAGAGTTTCTTTGCTGTCAGTGGAGGAAGAACAGCAAAAAGCCCAACTTCGTTGCTGATACTGGTTTTTTATTTCATCTGCTCATGTCCTCAACACTGCAAATGAGTTCATTCACTCGAATTAATTCCAGAACAAGTAAAGAAACAAACTTTTATATGTTTCTGATGTATTTGACACTGATGTTTAACTCTTCCAGTTTTTCATTTGAGAGTAGAATCAGAAGTAGCAGAAGTCTCAGAGAAGGATTGTCTTCGTGCAATTTCCAATGGCTTTTTGTTTTTTTCAAGAAATGAAAGATGCAGAAAGATTGGATAATCTTTCAGATGTTTGGATGGTTGCTTGAATCAAATCTAATCCCCAACCCTTTCAAAACTTTTTTGCTGCAAAAGCATATTGACAAACAGACAGCCAAATGCAACAGAAATAGGTTCTGGTAACGTTTGTAATTGAATTATACTACCAGTAGAGTGCTGAAAAAGAGGGCCAAAATAATAAATATAATCAGTCTGAAATTTGTAATCAAAAAATTAGTCAAAATTACTCTACAATCAAAGTCACTCCTTTGTCAACCCTTATGTCAACCCCTGCTAGTATGGGACTTCTACTCTTCCATACTTAAGAAAAGTGATACTTTTTATAGCAGTTCAAAGGTTTAAATTCTGGCTTATTTATGACTTCAAAACATTTTATCTTCCTCTATAGGACTCTCATTGCTTTTCCACTGACCTATATATATTCCTTTCTCCTCTTCAGGACAAGAAAAATCTCAAGATGTTAGGGATGAGTGGTGTAATTCTTGGACACCTCCCTCTTGGCATGCTCTCTGTTCTCCAGCTCCAGAGCAGGAATTGGTCATGGTACTCCTTCATTTATTCTTGGACACAAACTTTGTAAGTCAGAGCCAGATTTGTGGACTCAGATTCTGCTTTAATCTGCTTAGACTTGTCTGGCTAGTTGAGTAATGTTTTGGAGGTGGAGAAATCTCAAGTAGAAAAAAAGGAGGAAAGTTTAATATAGGAGATAACATTAACCTTCTATTAACAAACCCCACACCATTCACAACACATTCACAGGACATGACCAAATGACATTTTGTTCTCTCTTTTCACCCTGTCCAGTCAAAACATATTCTAAGTGAGACCAGCAAAGGAAATGTAGAACTTCAAATTCCAGCATGTGAAAACACATTAATCTCAGCAATGGAAGAGTTCCTTAATGCCTGATTCTTATCAAACCATCCTCTGCCATGTCAAGTGGTTAAGAAGTATTGCTTTCTGAATTCCAAAATAAATTATTCTTCACTTTGAGAGAAAAATGTGGGATTTTATCTGAGAATGATTATTGTCAAAAAAGAGGGTTATTCTGTCCTTTCCTACCCAGACCTGTGCATTAGATGACTCTGCAAGTGAACATCCCACTTACCATGTTTAATAAAACTGTTTTCAGGACACTGTTTTCACTTTGTGTGATTAGAATCTGCCTGATATAATATGGCACAAAGCGGAAGAGACTGAGATATCATATCATCTTTACATCCTCTGAAAAAGCAGGTCTTTTTGGGTTTCTGGAGATACTGTTTTGTGAGTGTATCCTTCTTATGAGATTTACTGGGGAAGTGTAAAATCAGTGAGGTAAGATGAACTACTCAAAATCATACTAAAGTCCACAAGACCAAATTACTAACACTTTGTACTGAATATCAGCTCTTTAAAGGATTCATCATTTCTAGATATATTCCTACAACATATATGCCCAGTTTTTTTCTGCTCCAATCTCTTTCAGGAAGGGGATGGATGAGGATGTTTTCATAACTGGTAATTACCAGTGCAACAAAATAAACTTCCAAAATATCATGAGGTTTCTGTGCTTGGGATAAGGCACAATTCTGAAAAATCAATATATTTTTGTTGGTTTGCTTGAAAAATCATCTTGAAAAAGGGTCTTCATTTTTCAAATCACATAACCACAGCTCAAACACATAAACTGAAAAAAGTGCTGTAAGGACATAAATCTTCACAGAAATCATAATTTTGTCATGCCATTATTCCTGCTTCTTGGCACACCATGCAGTCATTTTCCATTCATTTAGAATTCAGTCAAGTAGGATCAATTCAGGCTTTGCTTGTCTGTATCCTGTGCCATGTAATGAAGCTGCAAAATACAAAATCTGACTTCAGCCAGCAAGACCATTATAATGCTGTTCCTTCTGTTTTGACCTTTAAGTAAGAGTGTAAGGCAATGAGTGCTGCCTATAACTAGCACTTGTGGCAAAATATTGAGTGCAAATATGGATGATGGGTCTGTTGCAATGAATCATCTAGATAACATTATCTAAGCAAATAATTTATTTCAAATGAGAAAGCTTCATTAGAAACACTAACACTACAATGTCAAGCAGGCAAAATTTAGGAAATGGCAGAACTGAGATGGACTGTTCGGCTTCAATGCAACTCTCTTAATATCTGCCATGTTACAGTTACATTAGAAGGTAGTCAGATGTTTGGATAGGATTTTTCCCTGGATGTGTTCAGTACATCAGTACAGTTCATGGTGTTCTAGTAAGTATAGAAGATTGTTCTCCCTCTGATATAGAGTGTGCATAGCTCATGAAAACACGATCTGAATGTAGGACTACACATTTCCTGGTAGATCTTCTGCTGGTCTTGCTTAAGAAAATTAGTGCTTCAGAAAGACTGATCGATCCTCCCTCTTACCATATATGCACATAGTCACACATGCGCTCAAGTAAGTGTATTTGTAAGATTTGTAAGATGTCTGTCATGCTCATCACATCTTTATAAGGCCTGTGCAAGGCAGAGGCACCAATCTCCTTGCGCAGTTCTCACAGCATTCTCTTAGCCACAGAAATTGGGACACCCTGGCAGAGGTTGCCCATTCACTTTGCACAGATTTGGAGTGCAGCACTGCCAATCCCCTTCAGGCTGCCTCCCACGTAGTGCAGTTGGTTCTTCAGAGCTGATGTTATGACCAAATTTGGGCAGCTTTCCTGGGGACATCCCTGTCTGATGTCTTCTTGTCGTGGGTTGACCTTGGCCGGATTCTAGGCACCCACTGAAGTCGCTCTGAGCTGGGAGAGGTCACACAGGCCAAACAGACTCAACATGGGTTTAATATTAAAATTTATTACTAACAGGATAAGATCTAAAGAGCGAGAAATAAAATAGTCTTAAACACACTTTCTACCCATTCCTTCCATGTTCTCTCTCCTCCTCCCACAGCAGTGCAGGAGACAAGTTCACCCCTGGGGCAACAGGTCTTCCAAATCTGCTGTCTCGTAGGTCACTCTTCCATGGGCTGCAGGGTGACAGCCTGCTTCACCATGGTCCTCACCATAGATTATGGGGGGGGGCACAGCTCTGAGTCCTTCCCCTGGTCCGTGGGGTCCCTCCCACGGGTAACAGTCCTTGATGGACCTCTCCAACGTGAGTCCACCCCTCAGGCAGTAGTTCTTCCATATCTACTGAACCGAGGGTCACTTCTCCATGGGGTGCAGGGGGAATCTCTCCACCCTGATGGTCCTTCATAGGATGCAGTCCTTCCTAGGGTGAGCTGTACCAATCTGGATTCCCCACAGAGCCATGAGTCTTACCTGGGAATAACCTGCTCTGGCATGGATTTTCCTCTCCACGGGCCACAAGTCTCTTGAAGGACTGCTCCATCCTGGGCCTTCCACAGGGGATAATGACCTTCTTCCATGCATCCATCTGCTCCAGCATGGGCTCGGCTGCACCATGGCTGCCCCGGCCCAGCCCGGCTCGACTCGGCTGGCGAGAAAGGGAGGGCAATGCCCGACGGCAGGGGCCACTCTGCCGCCCTGGTCTAGCCTGCAGGGCACCCCCCCACACCCCTCGCATTTCACCTTGGGGGCTTTGGTGCTGTTGGTGCTGTTTGGCTACTTGGGCAGGACGGGCTCCAGCACGGGCTGCTCGTGGGGTGGGCCTGGGGGGCTGCAGGGCAGCTCTCTGCAGGGCTGCATGCCCTGGCCCTGGCCCTGGCCCCGGCCGCCCCTTCACAGGGGCCACCGCTCAGCTCGGCTGGCACTGCCGAGAGCAGCACGGGTGGCTCGGCCGGGGTGCTACTACCTGCTCCAGGTTCAGCTCTTCCCTGGCTGGAATTCTTCTGCACAACAACCTTGTTCTTAAATATGTTATCACAGAAGCATAATTATGGGCTCTCCATTGGCCAGCAGCAGGAAGTCCCCCCTGTAGCCAGCTATCATTGGCTTCACTGGGGGGGAAACTTCTAGCAACTTCTAACTGAAGCCACCCTATGTAGCCCCCACGCTACCAAAAAATCCAGTCACCTCAACCTATGACACTTCTTTATGTATTTGGTGTTATAGAAAGAAGGTGCTCAAAAATTTAAAACTGTACAGTGTGGCTGAGCTTTATTAGAAAAAGTAAAGCATAAATAAAACAAGTGACTGTGCTTCCCAAGCATGATACAAGTATTAAACATTCCTTGGAAAAACCTGGTGAATAGAGTAGGTAGAAATTGCCTCTGCATTGCAAATGGAGAAGTCAAGGCCTGAACTGAAGAAATCTGCCAAAAACTATTCAAAGACAGAAGGCTAAATGGAATTAGGAGTTTTCATCTCCAATTTCTGTGTTTATTCTTCTTAACCATAGTGTTCATAATTTTTCACATACTGCCTTTTATTTTTCAGCACCAGTACTTGGCCTTGACAGAGAGCTTGACAGAGGCACTTTGCAGTCAGCTGGAGTCAGCCAGACACAAATAATCGCCTTGTGAATGTGTGGCATTTTCTTGTCCCATTCAGTTCAACTCTGTAAGTCAGAGTGTCTGCACAGCAACCTGCTGTGTATATCATGTACTGGGTTAAAATGCTTCCCTGCCATTGCAGCTTTCTGCAGCTCTGTTTGCTAGTGCACTTCATCAACTGGCTATGCAAAGAAATTAAAACCTATTTTAGCAAGCAACAACACAGGATGTGCTATCAATAAAAATGAAAGAATGTTTTTATACAAATATTTTCCCTAGACATAAAAAAGGAGGAGCAACTATCTCAGATCAACCCAAAAACGCAAGCTTCAGCATTTAACCAAACATCACTTCCAGGAGAAAATATCAATTACTTTGAAGTGAAGGGCATAACTTTCATGGCATTTGATAGACAGAATTCTAGCACTAGTATCTACATTTATGCAAGGAATCTGTTGGAAAGCTTGCCTGGAGTAGAGTAAAAGGAATAGGAAATTGTGGCTGGTGAACACAAGACATTACCTGAGAACAGTTTGTTTTGTTCTAGCTCAAAACATGTTACTCACTGCATTGACTGTTCCAGACCCACTTTAAATGCCTTTTGCAAAAATTCTCATCATATTGAGTTATTTGATGATCTAGGCTGCCAGTCTAACTTATTACAGATGAGGCAGTAGAAAATACATTTCTATTTTCCTTTCTCTGGTTCAACACTGCACATTTACATCTCCTGGAAGACTGAAGAATCACCTGTTACTAATATTTCACTTACTTTTGACAGATGTTAGAACCAAGTGGTATTTTCTAAGCATCCTTGGGTCTGCATTCTGTTTTCTCATGGCAATTTCCACTTCCTTTTCTGCTTTTTTTTGTTTTGGTTTGGTTTTTTTTACAATGCTCAGTGAGGTACATCCGATTTTTATACGTATTATCCTCCTAGAGCAAACATCTTAAAGCACAAAATTGTATCTCTGAAGCACCACACCAGTAGGCTCAGATGGCTTATTCTAGCATTTATATTTTTTAAAGTGTGCAGTAACTCCAGTGAAGTCAGAAGAGGTACTTTGTAGTGAGTGGGATTTTACACTCTAAAGTTATGTAGTGAGTTCTGGTATCCAGAGCTGCTCTTTGATAGAGTATACCCAGAGAGGTTCATCAAGGGGAAGCTCCCAGCAGCCAGGTTTCCACTGGCAATTGCAGAATTGTTTTGGAAACCTGTGCCCAGTTCTTTTTGCATTCTCTTCCAGTGAACCAGCTCAATCAGAAAGTTGTTTGGAGGGAAATTGCAGTGGCACTCGATTGTTAAATATTATTTTATCACCTTCATGTGTCCAATATAGCTTCTACAACTGGGTCATTTGATTCTGCTACTGCTGGCTAAATAATAATTGTGATATCACTCCTTACCATTATCTTAATTTCTGTGAAGAAAAGAGAGAGATTGGGATTCATTATCTTGTTAGAGTAAGAATTTTCCTAACAAGTATTCCAATCAGTTCCTCCAAAGAAACGTTTATATCTTGCCAGCAGCAATCACTTCAAAAAAACCCAAAAAAGCCCAAACCACCCCAAACTCACTGAATCACATGCCACTATTTATCAAATCCATTTTTCCTCAAACCACAGATTACATATCATATTGCAAATCATGATGCAGCAGACCAAACACATGGACAGGTAAAGATGTAATGTCATATTTTCTAAATTTGAAGGGATTTATCAAGTATGCTTTTCTGGGTCTTTAGGCCTGGTCCTTTCCGCTCTTTCTGCTAAAACTTCATTTCTCGGGAGAAATATTTCCTCTAGAAAGCTTCCTCTCATGGCCAATCATTTGAAATTGTTGGCCAAAAGGAGAGGTCATCTTTGTTTTTTTCCAAATGTGCATTTTCCAGCTAGCAGGAAAGTCTATGGGTTTGCAGGTACCTGTCTCTATGGCAGAGTGCCTGGGAGCTCTGGCACTGCTGGTTGTCCTAGTGCCACTGACCCCTGAAATTCTCTTTTGTATCCTACCAGGTCCAGCTGTAGAACATCTGCATAATATGATGACTTTCATTAGTGTCTTTCTGGAAGGCAATCTTTAAAATGAGGTCAAGTTAATGTCCTATGCACACACAGTACATGAGTGGCTTTTGGCACTGGTAAATTGATCTGTGTAGTAAAGTGACTGTTTAAAGTGATAATAACTAAAATTGTTCCAAAAAGTTAAAAATCAATTTACTTTATTGTAGTGGGTTTGTAACCCTCCCTGGGAGGGAAACAGAACTAGGACACGTCACCTGATGTATATTTTACCAATAAGCTATTCTGTACCATGTTACGTCAGCTCAGATATAAAGAGATGAGAAGGAAACAACTCTGGCTGCTCTTCTGGGACGACTGCGCAGGATAGACGACTGTTTTCGGAGGAGGAAAACAGCTTTCGTGGGGAAGTAGTCTTTATTGTTAGTTTTCCCTCTGCGTATAGTGCTTATAGTTCTTTTTTTTCTTCTCTGTGTAAATATAAAACCGCCTTTCTCAGCAGCCTCTGTTTTTGCAAGTTTTTTTTCCTTTCCCCCTTCCCTCCTCCTTCTCGCTTTGAGGGGGGGGGGTTGGGTGGACACTGAGCATTCAGCCAAAGTAACCGATAACATTTATGTGTGAGCTTGCCAATCAGAAAAGGTCCAAGACTTTATTATTTAGCAACTTTCATTCCAATTTTTCAATCTGTATATAGACTTTTTAGCAGAGTGGGCATTGTCATTTTTTTTAAACATACTTATGTAACCATAAAACCAAGCCTGTTGAAAACTGTAAAGTCAATGTCCAAAACATGTTAGGCATCAGTTCAAGAACTTGGAACAAAATTACTTACAACTCTTTCTACCCATTTTTGCAATCAATTTGTAAAACAGGTATTTGGCTCCAATTCAGACAGTGACATTCTGTATTGTTTGTTTTATTATCTTTGATTAATGTTTTTCAGGCAGTTTGAAATTTTCAAGTGAAAAGAATTACAGGAAAGTAATATGATGTGAACATATGATACAAAAGAATCAACTTTTCAACAGGGTTTGAAATCCATCATGGCATCTACTATAAAGGAGCATTTGTGGTAGTATTGAATTAAGCAGAAGCTCAAATGATTAATCAGAAAGTTACTCTATCTTCCTTGACTTTAGTTCAAAGATTATTTAATTTTAAGGATTTCGTCATTAAGTTGTTCTTCTTTAAGAATTACTTCACTTGTAGATTTTTGACTGAGTACTAGACATATTGAATCAGGCATATTCCATGACGAATATAATTTCTAGAAACAACCCCCTCCCCCTTGTTTAAGATTATCTAATTAATGTGAATTAATCAGTAGAATATGAAGGATGTGGACAATGCAAACCAAACAAAATTGATTGCCAGACAGAATTTCATCCATAAGTCACTGGAAGATTTCCCTGTATGGTGGTGGTAGATATGACCACTAATAATTTAAACAGCTAATATTCTTAAAATAGAAGATTTTCTTATAAAAAATGTCATGCAGTCCTATGTCTATTGATTCTTTAGACATTTACATTAAAAAGAATATATTGAGATAAACCAAGTCTAATTACGATATGACATTTTGTGACACTGTGATACCTAATAATCAGTTAAGACTGTGACTCAGAAACTAATGTTTCTGTGTAACTTGAAATCTGGCATTCAGGAATCCTAGAGTTGTACAATCATACATGGAAATTTAGTATGTGCATGGGGGGACAAATATCTTTGGTTTAGAATTACTTTTTAACGTGCGATGCCTGGAACAGAAGAGCCCATTCTAGAATAGAGATATTTTCAACCCATTCGCATTTTAGAACAGAAGTTTTAGGATTGTATATAAAGTAAAAAGGTCCTGTAATTTCATTACTTCAAATACTTATAATTATTTAAAACACAAAATCATACCATTTTATAAAAGCATCGTCAAATAAAACAAACTTCAAGTGTGCTTCCGATACGTAATTCCGGTTTCTTATTAAGGACTGCTTAGCGTGTAATTTATGGCTCACTAAAGTGGCCCAGATTCCCTAGACCTAAATAGCATTCAGACAGTTTAAACCTCAATCCCCGGGGAAAGGACACAGAATGAAAACTCTGTTCCTGCAGGGACTGTGACACTGCAATCTGAGCTGGGCTTCCCAAGCTGGCAGAGGAGCAGAAGGCAAGGCGTAGAAGAAGGATGCTGACATTTCTGTGTCTAAGGCCTGTGCAGCGTAGTCCAAGGAGCTGGGCCCTGCCAGATCCAGCACCACAAAGGGGCCTGCCACGGTCCAAGGGGGGATGGGGCCGTTACACAGCACGGACGGATCCTCACTTGGGGTAGAGGTGCAAATGGAATACCTTATTGAGGCGTGACTGAGGTTTTATGAGTTTAGGCGGGGAAAGGGCTAGAACATGGGGAGGAGCATGAGACAGACAAATGGGGGAGCAAATCGGGGTAGGGACACAGGCAAAGGGGGAGGAACGTGGGAGGAACCAGGGAAGGAAAGGGCAAATGGTAACTGTCTCCTCTCTGCAGCTTTTTCAGCCTATCAGAGAGGGGAGCAGGGAAGCAGGGAGCAGGCAAAACTCGTGGCAAGCCCGGGCATACCCAGGGTGTGCACTGTGTAGTGTGAGTACAATGCCATACACATATCTGAAACCACGTAATAACAGTAAAGTCCATATAATAAAGTCCTGTCAATTGCTGTGTGTCTTTCTCCACACCTGGAACCGCTTCCATCCTGAATCTTGCTCCTTCACAGGGGCCAGCACTGGGAAGCCCCTCACCCCAAAACTCACCATCTCTGGTGAGTGGCAGCATGAAGAAAGAGAGGTTACTGGCTTAGATGGTGACTATGTTTACACCTTGACACATCAGAACTATCTGATCTTAAAGCTTATCCTATCTAAGGTATTGCATGGGCTGTTTGTGTAAATGTCTGCATGGTATTGTTAGAAAACTATCTGAAGTTCTGTTTCTGCTTCACTGGAGCAGGAAAGCTGCAGGCTATGAGCACTCCAGGAATGATATAAACATGTCCTTCATACTTCCATATTTTCAACTTTTAACAGCACTGTGACATGTCACCTTTTGATCTCTGGTAAGACAATTTCTCTCTATAGCTAAAATAATAGCATTTATATATATATATATATATATATGTATATATATATATATATATATATAACTTCTGTTTTTGCAATAATTTCCTTTAGGAAGGAAAAAAATTACTCTTGATTACATGTGTGCTAAACCAAACAATAAAAATTATACACCAACATTTCAACAAGTACCTATCATCGTAATGTTTATTAGAGTGGTAGAGTTAAACATCACCAGCAATAAGTATTTTTGTGGGTTTTCAGGAACTTGCTCCTCATGCAAATTTTTCACCATATGTTTGTGCACTATGCTTAATGATGTCTGGAACAATGAAGCATAGTGCAGTACAATAATAATGCTAAGTTCTCTTACAGAGCAATTTCACAATAATTTTAAAAGAAATTTTAGTCATTTAGGGACTATAGGTTTAGGCTAACCATATTTAATGAAATTTTTTCTAAAGTCTATCCTGATATCATCAGCAATTCTGGTTCACAGATGAGGATGCAAGTAAATAGAAGGGAAATATTTTCCAGAACCATTAAAAACAGTAGGCAAGGAGAAAAAATACAGCTGTGGGAAAATAAGGTGATTATTTTTCTAAATATATTTTATCATATTTTCTCTATTTTTATGCTACCGCAATGAGTACAAAGTTATATGAGTTACTTACAAATGTCTCTTTGAAAGTTGACTTGACTTCAGTAGTATATTGCTTACCAAATATTTTCCTCATGTAAGGCAATACATGGGGTTAATTTGTTGCTGTCCATTTGCAATGGTAATCATCATTGCTTAAAATTAAAAATGTGTTGTAAGTAATTTCAGTTCATCGAAACACAGATATTCTGGAAGACAATATTGTATAAAGTGTATGGAATTACTATCCAATATGTTGCTGGACAATTTGAGAGGTGAGATGGGGAATCGCATTTAATTTATAGAAGTACAAACAATATGCAAGAAATTGTCATTGTGCTGTGATAATGCAAGTGACACTGACATTTTTGTGGGGCATGCAGAAGGAATTAATCAAATTTTACAACCCAGTCAGGATATGTGAGTGCTGGATAAATATACACTGTGAAAGTGGTGGTATAACATCATTGCCAGTGACAGCTTGCGTCACAAAAACCAAAGTCTGAATAGGAACAGCAATTTCTCTTCTTTCATTCAGATGACATCAAAGGTCCATGGGAAATTTGTTTTCATTAACACATTCTTCACTGATGGCAGCAGGAAAAACATTTTTGGTCTGGAAAAAACAAATCAACCTTTTTTGAAGTAGTGAATATTCATAACTTTTTTTGATTTAAAACTTCTTAAACATATGGTTTGCATTCTGATGGATTAGAGACTTCAAAATCATTATATCACATTTTCATGTTTTCATTACAGTGCTGCCACACAGGCTTCCCTCCCTGCCCCTTGAAAAGCTTTTTCTAACTGCAGCTGAGACCTTGGCTCCAACAACAAGCATGAGGTAAAGCCTTCACTGGGACTCCTTCTGACCGTCATAGAGTGCAAAAGGCTATCACAAGGTTTTCTTTTGTGCTATGTACATGAAATGGCTCATGCAAAATGGAATCCCAGAACAGCTGAGGGTGGGAGAGGCCCTCTGGAGACCATCTAGTTCAACCTCCCTGCTCAAAGCAGGGTCAGGTGGAGCAGAGAGCTCAGGACCATGATCAGTCAGATTTTGAGTAGCCACAAGGGTGGAGATGTCACAACCTCTCTGGGCATCTTCCCATGTTCAGACAACCACGTAGTGAAAAAAAGGCTTTTCTTATGTTTCAGTGGATTTTCCTGTATTTCACCTTGTGCCCAAAAATTATCGTATGATGAAACTATAGTTGCAAGAGGTCTTTCAAATTGCATGACTGAACCAAACAAAGTCATTCTGGGAGGTTACAAGAGATACTACCTAAAGAAATGAATGCACAGGCAGGTATGCTCAGTTTTAAATTTTGAAGCAAGTGAGCTGTCCAAATAGAAGAGCAAACCTGGCTTAAAACACAGCCAGAAAGGCAGCCACTTTTCACCCACTCTGGATTGTAAGGATGGAAGTCTCAGCTGACACTGGCAAGGTCATATGCTGCACAGACAGCTCAGCAAACCTTTTCTCATGCAGAATTAATGATCAGGGTATGAAACCACACGGTGGAACAGTTATTTAGGCACTAACCTACTCATACTTTTGCCTTGATGGTTTGTCTGACCAGAGAACTGTCTGGATGTGCTCCCTAACAACGATAACGGGTTTGGTGAGTTCCCTAGAGAGACAGACATGAGTATTCAAATGCCAGAGCAGCTCTGAAATGCAGGGCACAATTGAGTGCCTGCAGGTTTCCTTCAGCTATCTACGATCACTTTGTTAATCTCCTCTTGGTCAAACCACATGAGAAGTGATAGTGCTCTCTGTATAGCAAAATGCATATGGTCTTGAAAAGACAAAAACTAAAGATGCCTTGTTGGGTTGTAGGTATGATAGTTCATTTGTGGTTGAAAAGATTTTTGTCCACTACTGTGGATCTCTCTTCAGCAAGAGTAACAATATCATCCTTTAGTCTGAGCAGTGCCATATATTCACAGGTCTCAGAGCAGCAGAGTGGCCACTTTCTTTGCTAGCAAATGAAAAAGGGAGCATAATGTTGTTCAAAGACTTGGCCCTAGAAACTATGAGATTTTTATCAAGACATGCTGAAATGTGGAAGGGAACTTCTCAGTAAGCTTATTAGTGGCCAGAGATTTATTTGTTTTCAAAATTCTGGCACCTGACCAGTGCTGTTTGCTCTCACTGTACACAGTAAGCAAATGTCACCGAATCCTCTATACATCAGCATTTAGGAGGTCCACAGGCAAAACTTTTAAATACAAGATGTTCATGGGTCAGTCAGTTTGTAAGTGAAAGCCTGAATGTTATCTCAGCTCCCTGAAAGTCATTCCATTGGTGTGGATTTCCAGGGACAGGCCTAGAGGAATGGAGGTAGCAATGGTCAGGCAGAGTGAGAAGAAAGCAAGGACCAGACTGCTGACAGCTGTAGCAGAGAACAACTCTGTCCCACTCATACCCCCTTCAATCCTCAGCTCCATATGCTGAAACTAAACCAGTGGTTATGAGTGGAGCTGTAACCAATGACAATATCCAGGAGACTGGAGACATGGCAAATGAACCGTAGGAATAGACTGGAGGAAATAGGAGGAAAAAAAGGACAGAGGCAGTGGCATGTGAACCACTTTGATGGGTTGAATGGGGAGGGCACAGGATCAGATACAGAAACCTCAAACTTCCCAACCTGGGCAACAGGAGGATAGCTCACATGGGGCCTGAATTCAGATGAAGAGAAATAATCTTCTCTTTGTCCAAGCCAAGAAGACCTTGAAGCACAGCCTCACGTTTCCCATGTACTTTAACTGCCAAAATGAGTAAAACCTGGAGAGAATGCCTCTGTGTTTCCTGCAGGCATACCCGTGGTCAGGATTACCCATTTGTGGACCCTAGAAGGCCTGGGGATGAGGCAGGTGCTGGGAAGTTCAGTATGACCAAGGCTCAAGGAGCCTTGCACTGCCCAGAGGTAGATATTTATAGACTCTGGTGGTAACTGGAAAAAGCTAAGGAAACGCAAAATGACAAGCAGAGCCTTTGTTCCTCTATGTCTCTCACCTGTGCTCAGTGCTACCTGCAGATATGTCCTCTCTTTTCTCAAAGGAGGCAATTGAAAAAGGTTTTTAGTTGACTCTAGAGTTTTCCTGCACAGAGATGGAGGTATTATATTTCTGATTTGTCCTTGTCTAAATTTTTTACATTATATTTTTTATTAACTCTAGAAACACATTATAGAAGAATACAGTAAGGTTTAGCATGCTAAGTCACAAAGCAGAGCTTGGTCCTTCAAATCAGATGTTGTTATACATTCAATCCTAAACCTTCCCCTCTCCAATTGAGCTTACTTCTCTTCTGTATGCAATGGATAATGGAAATGACACAAATGTCTCCTGACTGTGTATGTTTCTCCTTTTCTGCAAGTTGGGTCCCTTGGTGCTTGAAAATTCTTTTCAGGAGTTTTTTTATTACATATGTTGAACACGTAGCAAGTATATCTATAGCCCTAGAGTGAATTGTGAGGTGGCAAAGAGAAAGACTTACTGTCAAGAGGCCTAAAGTTATAATTATTGCCATTTTGGAGAAAGAGGAGCTTTGCTTATGCAAGTGTTTAAAATTGACCAAGCAAATACTTTTAATGCCTTTATTCCTGTTCCCCTCTCACAAATATTTGTTGGAGTCTGGTAATTTCATTTCACTCGAATAAGCACCAGATTCCTTTGGGGAAAAGATTGGCTCTAGGCAGACAATCTGTTTAGCCAGCTTCTTTTCTTTAGAGGGAAAAGAAAAAGATGTCAACACAAACACAAATCTGTGATTGATGAGATGTTTCAGGACAGCAGGAAATATTTCCAATTTTAATTTGTTTTGCCCTTTAATGATGAAGAAAATAAGGAGATCCTTAAAGCTTATTTAACTTACTTAAACTTATTTGCTGGCCTGCTAATGGCTAGACTTCGGCCAAGGATAAAATAAATAAATAAATAATATTTCTTCTGTTGAGCCAGGGAATTTTTTTACTTTTAGCTTAGTTTTCAAAAGGCGTTACTTGTATTAGTACACAGCTGTGCCAGCCTAGCATTATGAATATGATTAAGTGTGTGGTAATGAGTCCTTGAACATAGTGCATTTGGGTTTTTTTTGACCAGTTAGTCTAGCACAAAACTGACAATTCCTGTGGGCAATGTCAGCTCAGAGACCAAGAACACAATGGTGCCAGTGACCAACATCTGGTCTAGTTTCTTAGAAAATCAGGATTGATTTTCTAAGAATAACTGAGCACTTTAACCAATAGGGATAGATTGGTTTAGGAAGTGGGTTTCTCTTCTTAGACTTGTTTCCTTGTGATTAACAAGAAGACACTCATTAGGAAAATGGATTTGAAACTTGATAGCTGTCACTCATGTCAGTTTAAATTTGTATAGACAAATTTATAACATTCAGTCCTCTAAGAAACAAATTTTCCCTTAGAACTTACATGGGTAAAGAAAGAGAAAAGAAAGGCTTTTACGTCATCACAGTATTGCTGTTTCTCATCTAGACAAACCAGTGAAGTCTTCCCAAGAAGACCTTCCTGATTTCCTGCCTCTTTTTCCAAGCATTTGACTGATTTACTTGATCATTCCTTAGGAATGTATTATTTTCAGGAATTTTGCCCATTTGATTTGCTAAAAAAATGTAAGTGTAAAATTATTGTTTATTTGCCTGCCCTTATGTGTTTAAAATCTGATTCAAAATGATATGTTTTGGAAAGATCAAAAAACACTCTTCTACTGTATTTCCTGTGTGGGTCTTGATTTTATCTAAGTTCTTTTTTTAAGGTTGCAATAACTCTTATAGTACAACAGATTTCATTTGAAAGAAGGAAAGAAGTGTTTTCTTTGCTTTGCATGTCTAGTGGATGAACTTGATTTTGCCTTTCTTGTTACAGACCTGTAAGGTTTCTCCTACTTTGTGAGAGGAGACAATGCTATAAGAGAGCATGTAAGGGATACTGCCTTGGTTCATAGCAGTTACATAAAGGAGGAGGAATGAGGAGGAACCATGTTACCAGGCAGCACCTGCAACAGGTAGAGCTCCTATTTGTACTATAACTCTTTCCACACTGGCCAAGTGGTCTTTCAGCTGCTGAGCCTGTGCTCCAAACAGAGTTTCTTTGAAAATGAGCAAAGTTCAGCTCAAGCCTAAAAATCCCAAACAGCATGGATTGTCTAAGTCTGAAAGTGCTCAATGTGTGAGACATGACAGGTCACACTGTACTTCAGTCAAGTCTTGGATCATTGCACTTGACTTCCAGCTTATTACCAAGGGTGTCTCTGACTAAGAGGAGCATAATTTCCTTATCACCACATGTGGTATCATTGGAAATTGGATTTCCCGTTCCATCAGCAACACTTCGCAGTCTCAAAGGAGAGGATTGTCTTTATATTTTAGTGTCTCTTGCAATACAGAGTTCCCTCTTTCTTTTACAGAGGGTGTACAGCAAAGGTGTCAGCAAATTGCAAAAGGGCTGTCTGTGGGTGTGGTTTCAGTAAGCCCCCTTGATAAACATGGAACCCTTCCTAGACACTTCTCTGCAGCCAAAGATTTAAATATTCAAATAAATATATTTAATGACTCAACGATGTTCTCCTTCATTGGTGTGAATTTTCCTTTACTCACCAGAGAGAGCTGAGAGAAGAGCCAAGTGGCTCGAATCATGATAACCATGTTGCCAGTAAAAGGCGATCTGTATGTTTTGATTGGCAAAGGCACTAAGGAACGTACCAGCTGTGAATTATTTCTTCTCCCTGAATAAAGGGGTTTGCAGGACAACTAAAAATAAAGTCAAATTATCTTGGGCTGATAATGATAAGGAAGTTGAGGAAAGTCCAGAATTATCTCCACCACGATGTTTAAAATTATGCACAATTACCATCTATAGTCAAGCTACAGACTGCTCTACACATCTCTGAGGAAGAGGGAGTGGATGAACTTGAATGAGGACAACGACTCAGGAAAACCTACATCCATTCTCCTGACGTAGCCAATATTAGATTTTCTAAAGAAGACTGTGTATGTGGGGGAAAGCTGTGAATTAGCACTCTTCGTAAACTATGGAAAATCTTAGTCAAGGCAGGGAAGTTGGAGATGCAAAGATCTTGTTAATCCATCTTATTCAGATTTATCACTCCAGAAGGGCTCTCTTGTGATATTTTCTAGTGGTTCATCTAGCCTCACTTCAGTTCATATCTACAAGGTTATTACTTTCTCTTGCTTTTTAGGAATAGTGATTATGCAAAATGGGAATCCAGGCTTAACTACTAAGAATTGGCATCAGAATGCATAGATAAACAGAGAAGGTCATTAAACCGTTCTTCTTCTGATGCCATGGGGTGATAACCACTGAGAGAAGGTTGGCCAGAAACTGTGAGGGGCCCAGAAGTGAACTGCTGCTATGCAGTGGCCAACCTGTGGCCAGCTGTTGTCTAGGTGATGCTGTCTGTATTGAGGCACAGCTGAAAGGAAGAGAGGATCCCAGAAAAAAATATGATACTTTTTACTTTCACTGGCAGGAGAATGCCTTACACATAAACCATGAGAAAGGCTTTGTTAAAACAGAAAACCCTATGTATTTTTCAGGTCAAGCTACCATGTAAACCATAACAGAATTTCTTGCAGGTATTTCCATTTCAGGCTTTTGGGTGAAGCAGGAGAAACTTTACAGATCTCCAGGTCTAAATGATGCTGGTGCCATGAGTTCAGAAGAATCTCAAACATAAAATTGCTGAACTATCACATGTGGCAATAATACATAGTTTGAACCTTCAGCAATACCAAAGAAAGGAAAGTTGATAAAGATAACTTAAGTCCCTGAAGAGTGGTCTAATTTTTCACTCTGGAAAATCAATAGAAAAACTTTATAAAGAGTAGAATAAACAGATACTGGATAATACATTGCAGAAAGGAACAGGCAATATGGATGTTATCAAGGCAGTTACATCTCACAGAGCTGTTGGAGTCCTTTGTATGTAATATATGTGGATCCATGTAGTATATGTGAACTTTCTAAAAGCTTTCAGCAAGATCATTAGCCAGAGGTCTTAAAAAACCTAAAAACTCCTAAAACCCTCTCCAAAGAGGAAAGAAGCCCCTTTGGGGCAAATAACTGCTAAAAGATAGAGAATGAAAACTTTTAGCGTTAGAATGAGGTTACTAATGGAGCCCCATGAGAGATGAATTACTGCAGGCTGTACTGTTAAACACACCCATACACAAATAGAGAGGTGATGAAGTCTGAAGGTGATTTGAAATTACTCAGGGGAAAAATGACAGTAAGAAGCTGGAGTGTGATATCACACTATTGGGCAACAGGGGAATAAAATTACAGATGAAAAGTAATGTAAATACTGCACAGGGGAAAGGGGTGGGGGCGGCTACCAGCAATCGCTTCAGACATGGCTTGTTTTTTATACTTTTTCCCAAAGTACCTGTAGATAGCTTCTGTTGGCCAGACAACAGATGGATGAATTTTCAGTCTGAACAAATGTGGCATTTTGTTGTGGTTAGAAATTTTAATGGAAAAATCGGGAAGAGATGCAGATTTCATCAGTCCACTTTAAATGTTTTCTGCTTTCTTACCCTTTCTGTGGTGATGAATTTTATCTTAAAATGTTTGAATCATTACTACTGTAATACTGACAGAAGACAGACTTATAGGACAATACATATAAATTGTGTCATTCTCACCATGCAATCCAGAAAACAGAGGAAACTCAGATGAGGTTGCAATGGCAATAGGATTTGGGAATATAAGCATGTATAAATACTTGAATGCTTCTGTTTTATATAATGTTTTATGTAAGACTAAAAAATCATGGTTTAAATCTCTTAAGAGTTCACTTCTGATCCTGTGAAATGTTCACTTCTGATCCTGTAAAACACAGATAAAATATTATATTTTGGACCAGAAATGAATTTTAATACTAGCATGGCTAAATCTAGCATGGATGATTATATTATATTTATGCAAATATAAAGTTTTAACCTTTTTTTCTTTGCGTGTGTTTTTTTTTTCCTCCCAGTACTGATGTGTTTCTCTACAGATGCTGTATTGCACTTGCATTTATTATATTACCCTGGAGATTTAAGAGGTTTCTTTGTGTGCCATTTTGAGAAGGATCAAGGTTCTCTGGTGGGCAAGAGTGAAAAACATCATCATCAGTGCCTTGTTCAGGGCCTTTCAGTCTGATGCTGTCATAGACCAAAACTTGTCTGGCAGTGGCCTTTATGCATCAACACTGGTGAAAGGAGCAAGGGGCTGGGAGGGATTTGCCACTTGAAAAGCATGTCCTCATTCAGAGATGTCATCTAGAAAAGTCTTAGCTCTCCCTCTCCTCTGTTGTAGTCCATGTATTGGGTGGAAAGATGACATCAAAGAGATGTATCTACGCTCAGAGACAGAATTTCTATGTTCTCCCTAGACCATCCTCTGCATGTGAAGAGTCACAGTGGATTAGATACTGTTTACTGCGCCCTCTTGTCTGGCAGAACCATGAAGTGAGGGTCATCTTTTCTCCTATTGATTTTTATTTCTCCTCTATGCTTTCCCCTAAATATCATCCGTTCTATACTGGAATGTGCTGCACATGTTTGCAAAGCGTTATCTTGTGTAAATCATAAGCTCAAGGGTTGTGACCCTTGTGTAGCAGTGAGTGGAACATGGTCTATTGCTGAAACAGAACCTCTGGAAAGGGAGGAAGAATAAATCAGAAATTTGTTTCTGTATGGTGAAGTAGAAAAAAAAATATGGGAAGAATTCCCCTTCATAAGCTGTATATCATACTTGTAGTTTATTGAGCCCAGAACAAAGATTTCATCTGTATTTTCTTTCTATTACAGCTCATGAACTCACAACTGGAATTTGCTTTTTATAAAAGAATAAAGGAAGAAATAAAAAAAAAAGGTGCAATGAGCCAGCCCATAAAACAGTATTGGATTCTAAAATTATATTATAATTGGAATTTTTAAACCTATGTAGAATTATTACTATGCCGAAATATCTGAAATAGGATATTTTCAACATAGAAGTTAAACAAAAATAAACACCAGTAGTATAGGACAGGAAATTACAAATTGAAGCACTCAGTTTAAAAGGGATTATGGCTAATGTAAAATAGGCCTTTCACTTAGCACTGCTCTGCTACTTTGGCAACTGTGCACCAGAAGGCAGTTACATTATTTGTGGCTATAAAATGCTATGAGCAAAGTCATGTTACAGAATAATTAAGTTGAGAAAATAAACTTTGTGAGGAGTCCTCTTACACCACCACTTAGGCTTGTTCCTGCCTCAGCAATGGTGATAAAGAAAGGAAAAACAGAACAAGCTCCTTAAAAAGGGGGCAAAAGCAGAGTGCCATCTGTGACTCTTCAGTTTATCTTCAGTTCTTCCAATCCTGGGTCTGGGTTGTTTTTTTTTTCTGAGACAAGGAATAGCTTTGGTTTCCAGTGAGAAAAGAGCACATAGAACCCTCAATGCCTGTTGAGGACCAGCGGGTCCAAACAGGTAAACAACAAAGGGACTGCAGCTTTCCCAGGCTAGGATCCAGCACTGTCTCCCCACCCCTGACCTCATGAGTGACCCAGAAAAGAAAAGGAGTAAGAGGAGCAGAACAACCAAAACCAAGGCAGACATAGCAGAGGCAGAAATGGACATGTTTGCACTCCTACGACTGTGGTGGTTGCCCCATGAAGATGCCCAGCCACTGGAGCCTGTAGGGCTAATTCTAATCTAACTTGATGTCTTATGGCACTGCTGTTACACTGCCATCAGTTCTGGTGCGTTGCAAGACCGCAGTGAGACCCTAAATTAACTGCTTAAGCGTTGAGAATGTTTACTAAGTATTTATAGAGAGACCTCTTGCATGGACAAACATTTCAGCCTGTAGCTGCATCAGTTATGGTTCAAAGCAAAGGGTTTAGCCTGTCCCAGTGAAAATGTTGCTTGGTAATCATTCATATCTTAATTCTTTAGAATTTACTACAGGGCTGGGAAAGAAGCATCATGTGAGATAAATAGAGTGACAAAAAGATGTATGGGAAGAACCTGTGATTATTAACTGAAAAAATTCAGCATAGACTGTAATTCCACCAGTGTGACTATGCTGATTTATGCCAGCTGAAGCTGATTGTTTGTTTGCTTGTGTTAATTGCATTTAAAAAGTAAAGTATTCATTTCTAATCCTCATGTTTGCAGAGAAGTGCTTGAAAACGTAAGTGCATCTAATTGTTAGAAGAAGAAGAATGCAATTATAAGACAACCTAATGGTATTAGGTTAATCTCATGGTACTTAAAGAAAATGATTCCTAATTGTTTTCAGACTATTTTGAGAATTTGATAGGAGTTTTGTAAAATGGTAGTTTTCCCTCTTTTTTGTTTTTTATTTTTTTCTTTTTTGGTGCATCTTTCAAACAGTGTCAAAAGGCAGTAAACATTACTTAAGGTAAGCAATCTTTTGCATAAAAATTAGGCAAGTTTGACAGAAGCAGATCTAGTGAATGTAGTAAGCAAATTATGTTCTGCTTATCTGGAGAAACTGATTGGTTCCTAGGAATTTTGGACTCATGAATTTGAAAATATATTTTCTCAAAATTTCACACCAAAATATTTGAAACCTCTTTTGATTGAACAACCAGTAAGAAAAGAATTTAAATCCATGACCACACTGAAATTAGTTGCAAACTTCTAATTATTTTCATTTTTCCAAATAATTTAACGTTGTAAAGTATACTGGTTTGGCCATAATAGAGAGTGAATTCTCCATTCACCAGCCAGATACAGAACAAGAAGCAGCATGTACAGTCTACCAAACCTTTTCTTGCTTTTATGGCTTGCCTTCAGTGGTATTCTGCCAACGTTCAATGACTTACTGGTGTTGCTGCTGAGCCAGACTATAACAAATGTCTGTTTCCTAGGGATATTTTTCCTGGGCTCCAGAAAGAGAAGAAGCAATTATTTTCTCACACTCTTCAGAGTGTAAACCTGGAAGAGGGTGAACTCAATGAAAGAGCTCAGATGGTAGGTGGGGAGCACAGCAGCTTTGTTCGGAATTTCTGTGTGACCATGCTGTGTGTTTGCGTGGTGGTCCTGTGGGCACTGGTCAGGGGAGAGAAACCTATATGCCTGTCTTCTTCACAGACCAGTCTACTTGGCAAGCTAAAAAGCCCCAGATACCATGGAAATGTAGAAAATCATTCAGTAAAGTGACCAAAATTGTTGCAGATGAGCAATAACATCGCAAAGATGTCTAAAACTTCTTATTTGTCTAATATTCTGAAAGAATTAAAAGAAAATAAATGTCAAAGCTGACTCTGAGGTACCTGTAGGCCCCTTCAATTCACAGCCAGGTGCTCCAGAGCTGGGGGACCTTACAGCTGCAATTCATCAGGCATTTCTACTGCAGCTATTTATTATTCAGACCTAGCACATCAATTTCTTTCCCCCCCCTTGCTTTTTCTTAAGGATGTCCCAGTTTTGCTGAGCCCAACAGTTATCCAACAGCAGGTAGCATGTAGAATGTTGACTCGCCCCCTCAACACCAAAGAACAGTGCCCCAAAGAATGATCTACAAGTCAAATGGTATTTTGGGGTGACAAGGCTGAAAAGTGACTTGCAGGTCACATTGCTACAGGATCCAGGTGGCTTCCCTGCAACCCCAGACCTATATGGAAGTTGGATGCAGGCAGTGATTTTGCAGACATGTTGGGAATTAATTTTGCGTGTACAACATATAACTCAGTTATTCTGCAGATACTAGGCGAGGCAAAATTCATATATGCAAAGAGCCATATGAAACTCTATAAAATAGATAAGACCATTCAGGAAGCTGCCAAAGGGGATGGTAGGAGGTAGAGACAGCTCTTAGACTGACTACTGTAGCCTGACTTGCCCACTCAAAGGACAGTAAAACTATTTTTAATTCAGCCATACACTGTAGCCTGTAATGTCCTCAGTTGTTGGATCTCTGCACTGGAAGAGTTCAGAAAGAACTTATGCTAGTGCCCTAAGTTATAAGGTCCTCTCCTGGGAATTCTTATTTCAACGGATTTTCTTTATATCAAGCAGGAAAAATTCTACATGCTTTTACAGAATGGGAAAAGTGTGTTATCCTCAGTGCTGCTTGCAGTCAGATGGCACTGCTCAGGAACAGAGGAGCTTCTCTGAACACAGGAAAGCACAGGTTTGAAACTAATGTGGAATGAAAAGTGATATCTGACAAAAATAAAACTTTGTTTTGACCACTATTTCCCGTAGCGGTTTTCTTTTTAGACACATAAATACATAAAAAGAAAACATCTGTCAGTGTCTGCAGGTTTTTTGTATACACAGTTTTTGTTTTAAATTGAAAAAAGATGCTGAAGAATTAAAAATGTGTAGTTTGTTAACATATTCCAGTAAAAGTTTTTGAGACTTTTCCAACATTTTCTCTTATTACTCTTGAATGTCTTTGTTGCTTTATAGCTTACACATCAATTTATCTGTGTCTTTACCTGTATTTGAAGGCAGTTATACCACACAGAAGTTTAACATTTGGCATGTGACAGATTTCATAAGAACACCTTTGGTCATGGGTCTAGGGCTCTTTAATGTTGCAGATGAATCTCAGTGACATTCGTTTTTCCCTGCTTCCCCTCTCATGTGCTTTTTTATGAACGGCTCCATACAGAAGTTGGACTGGGTTTATTGGCCAAGTATGAGCGGCAGCACTTTTCAGAGAGAGAAAAAAGTTCAAAGAAAGATAAAACTTCCACTTTTGCATGTCAGTCACTGCTGTGGCTACAGGAGCACAGTGAGCACAGACACAGCTGCAGCTGCCACCAGCAGCATGACTTCTAATGGCAAAGGCTTCTGCTTGGCTTATCACTACTTACTCCATGGCTGCTTATCACTCATTATTCCTCTAAATTTCTAGATAGGATTTTTTTCTAACTGTTCAGTACCCTGGGCCTTAATTAGTTTATTTTTAGTCATCCACTCATGCCTGAGCACTCCCAGTTTGCCTGAAGCCCTGGGGCTGCTTGCAGGGATGGTATCACTGATGCTCTGCCACCTTCCCACGTGCGGCTTTGTGCCCACGGCTGCACCTGCCGCTGGGCCACTGGCTAAGAATAGTGCCCTGTTAGATAGAGTTATCTCTAAACTGCTGCCAGAGGAAAACAGTGAAAAACGTGGCACTGCTGAGGGTCACAGAGGAAGCCTAGGGCTGAGATAAAGAGCATGAGGCTCTGAGGGTGCCAGTGAGGTGCTTGGGAAGTGCTATCTCTTTTCTACCCTTGTGTCTACCTCTAAGCACTGTTGTGCTCTGAGTGCCAGAGTGCTCACCAGGAGATCCACGGGAATCTTGAGGACAAGATGACAGCTGGAATAATGATCTTGCAGAAACTGAGCTTTGCCTAGCACTGCTGTCAGGAGGAAGGTCTTAGTGGCATAGCAACCGCAAGATGAAAATGGTCAGGAATGTGAGGGAAAGGGGAGATGGTGTCTTACTCTATAATGCAGTTTCCTGCTGGGAGGAAATCCTGTGGTGCTCTAGCAAGACTCTTACTGAGCAAAGCTCACAAAACTTAGGATTTACTAGTGCTCTCTTGCCTTTCTAATGCCTTGATGCATGTCTCATGTCCAGCTCTATTTGGTCTCAGTGCAGAGTGCAGCAACTCTCCCAGATCCCTAGTAAGGATGAACATCCACGTTAGGCTACACACTGAGTACCCAACTCCCTTCTCCTTCTTCACTCCCTGTTTTACAGAGGAGTGGCTCAGAGGAGTGCCCTGGCAGGTCCCTTCCTCAGAGGCCAGGCCATGTGTTAAGCCCCTCACTGAGCACTAAATACAAATTGTTCCAACAGAACCACATTCAAGCCTGGACATCTCATTGTAGGTCTGATGTTCTTTGAGCAGAGCGACCCAGAGGGCCATCCACCTGGTGCACAGTGTCACAGGAGTCACATGCCATCCATCCTGGGGACAGTCTTCGGGGCCAGACTTGGGATGGCTTTTACCTCAGAGTTTCATGTTTTCAGGAGATAAATGACACAATTTAAGGCTGCCCTTTGCCTTGATTTTTAGTTTTGGCCCATCCCTGAGTCTTAACTATAAATTTGTTTTTGGTTTAAGCTATCTGACAGTTTCTTGCAATTGATAGATTGATCAGGACAAGTGGAGACAGTTGATTTATATTTCAGTAAGTGTGCTTGCAAATGGTTTTTTATCCTCTCAGACAGAGAAGTGCAAGATGTGCTGTTCATTCACTCTCATGCAGTGACTGACCAGCTGCAATTCCCCCTTCTTTACTCAAGACTTTGATGTCTGTTTTCACCTATAACTTGAAAGCAGCATTCCTTCTGCTGACAAATGTATGATAAATCCAGTATGATAGAGGATTTCTTTTTGTTTTCCCAAAAAAACTTCAGATATTTTTAAACACTATGTTATCCAATGATTTGTAAGTTGATGTTCCTGCCTTTTAAAAATGATAATTTCATTTACATTTAGAAATCATTTGGCTATAAAGGCTACAAATAGTATTGCCTCATGCATCCACTCTAAAATAATTTATTCTTATGACCAAAATCGTTGCAAAGACAAGCAACCATTTATCATTTTTTATACAGCTGGTTACACCCTGACTCATAGGCACAAGAAGAAGCCATCAGTAGCATGTCATACTTAATAAATCAGTGCATTCAGGTCTGGAGCACATAGCTCTGTTATAGCAATTCAGTGTGCATCAGCTGAGTGAGGACTGGCAGCTGCTAAGCGCAATTCTTAACTTGTCACAACTGACAGGTAAAACATGTTAGAGAGAAAAAGAGGTGGATGAAAAACTTTCACCTTGGCAGTCCTGATGACTCAGGAGGACAGGGCAAACTTTTTAAATGGCAATAGCTTCATCATAAGTCTGAGCCCCAAGATTTATGGAAAGGGAGGGCTGAGTGCTTGAAAAAAGAGGTCAAACTTTGTGGATGTGAGAGGCCAGCCAAGGAGATAACACGTGGTGAAGCATCCACCCATGGCTTTAAGCTTCTGCTACCTCCACAGTGAAAATATATGCCATAAAACTACCTGAATTTAAAAGCTATTGCTGTGCAGCTAAATGGATCCTGCTAAAATGTTAAAGCGGATAACCCATAGATGTTGTTTGTGCATTTGTGTTGCAATATATGAGCAAGTTCTGGGGAACCATAGCTCCAATGCCCCATTGAAAGGACCTGCATGCTAGAAAACCAAAAATTGTATAGGGAGGCTATGCACAATACTAGGCTCAGGCCGAGCTCTTCATCTGAGGAAAGTAAGAGGGTTCTGATCAACCTAAGTGAAGCTGATGCTCCTCATCATCCTACACAGCATGGCTTGATAAATAAATCATAAGTGTATGGTAAAAGAGTTAAAGCATACTGATCCTGTTTTAGCTGATATAAAGAAAACTATTTCTGTGAGTAAGATAGGAATCTTATATGTGGGTGTTGGTTAAGTGGACCCTATCCATCCCAAACTGGACAAATGGAATTGTGCAAGACAAACAACCTTTGTTTTCTGAACTCAGGCACTAAGTCACTGGTAATTATTTAGAACAGGTAAATGGGCCAAAACACTTCATAAAACAATATTTGTTTTGTTCCTCAGCTATTGCATCTGCTACTTTTCCACATCCACCTTAGTATTAAAATGCTTCTCTTGGCATTGTGCCAGCCAAGGGAGAAACAGGCTGGTTGAAAGTAACCACATGCCAATCACAATCACTGGGCTGCTCGACACACATTGAAATGTCTGGTTAATGGGAATAAGCCATTGCAGCTCCTATCATCAGGCAGCCAAAACTGTTGTGATTTGTATGCACCAAGACAATTCAAGGTTCGTGTGCAAAAAAGCCCTGTTAGGCAGAGATTACAACCTAAGGAGGAAGGACTGTTTGCCAAAGGGAGAATTTTTTTTTCCCTATGGTATGAAAAATAACAACAATCAAGCCATTTAATTTAATGTCTAAAAGTGGAATTAGGTCAATACATTTATTTGCAAATATCCTAGAAAACTATTTGTTTCTGTAGCTTGACTCTCGGACAACTGCAGCTAGTGTTTTACTTTTGTAATGGATTGTTTATATAGCAGTTCAGAAAAAAAAGCAGAGAACAAACACATGGCCCCATGACCTCTCTGGGATGTGTGTATGTGCATCGGGGTATTCCTGTCTACACATGTGGTACCAATATGTGTTGTTCCTTAGATCCTTCCCACCCCACTGCCTGCTGAGTACCTGCTGAAATGGCTTCTTAAACAGGGGCCACTGCAGCAGACTGTGCCTGCTTGCCAAGTGTTCGAGAAGTTAATTCTTGCCATCCCTGGCAAATGTCAACTTTTGAGTAAACTCAACAGTTTGAGGCAAACTTCTTCATCTGAACATTACCCCCGAAGCTTCTTTCTCACCTTCTTTTTTCAGCCTAACCAAAAGAAAACACTGAAATGTCATTTGCAGCATTTTCAGCAATGGATGTATTTCTTTCAACTGGGAAATAAAGGCCCTGTCAATTTTACTGGTGGAGTCAATGGAGGTGCCAGCTGCCATGCTCCCACAGGCAACTGCATGAATTTAGCACAAAGGTTAAGAAGTGAAACAAACATCTGAAGCTCTGGCACAGATTTAACCCGGTTCATAAAGGTGCCAGAGACAAGCCCCAGTTTCTAGTATAAAAAGCTCACACAAGACTATACTGGAAGTTATACTGAGCAAAATAATAAAGAAAAAGGAAAATTGAACCAGAAAGGTTCTCAGGAGAGTGTCTGCTTCCCACCCCCACCATCCCCCATTTAAGGCAAATGTACCTCTGTCAAAATCAACCCTGAGATACATATGCCTAAACCTAACTCACCTCTAAAACCCACCTCTAAAACGGACCAGGGCTCATAGGCAGTGTAGCAATGGTGCTTGCACTTGCTCCTCCAGCACATGTGCTGGTTACTGCTGACCTCTGCACCACAGCACCAGGCTGCTCAAGAGTTGGGAGATGTGGCTGTTGTGGTCATCTCTGCTTTAAACCTACAGCAACACGTTTTGGTAAGTGAAGGGATGGGCTGTTGCTGCAGTGGAGAGAGGCTGGTGACTGAAGTGATTAATGGTAGTGTGGAGTGTGATGGCTGTGGGCTCCTTGTTAGGGAGGGTGAAGCTATTTGGTGGATGAGGCAGTTGTTATGGGCAAAGGGTTTGCAGCTGAGAAATTGAAGTGAGAAGAAGATAAGCCAAGGTGAGAGGGTACTTATGAATTTTTTGTGGGAGCACCTTCCTCCTCAGGCAGTGTGCTGTGTTAGTAAAAATAGCTACATGAAATTAAAGAGGATCATCATAGGGCAGGAGGTTGTCTCTGTGTGTCATCTGATACTGCTGTCAGTGTTCGTGATGGCACCCATGAAGAGTGGGTTTAGGAAGCCCAGGTTCAGCCTGTTCTTAGTCACCTCCAGACAGAGGGTCTTCTCTTTCCTGAAAGTCTTCCGGTGCTTCAGTAGGACATCTTCACCTTTGCCTTCAAGAGGCAATTTGTAGACTATCCTTACAATAGTTTCCAAGTGATGTCCAGTCTGATTGCAGTGAGAGGCTTTCTTTGCTTGAATATAGGAAACTTCATATACAGCATCTGATAGGATAAAATACGATCAGAGGATTGCCTGTTCACTTCAGTTTGGGTGAAAGCAAAAGGGAAAGTGAAGAAGACCCATCTTTGGAAGGCACTAAAAAATCAATGAGAATAAAAGAGCAGAATGCGTTAAAATCAACTGGCTGTTACCCAGCAACAGTATCCAACAGCCACACTCTCAGGGACAGGCTGCTTCTGCCTGTGCTGATCTTTTGCTGACTGATCTTTTCTGCATTGAAATGTGCATTTGGCTTTTCCCTCAGTTCTGCCCTGCCAGCTCAGGGCAGACTCACATCACCATGTCTCTGACTAAAACTGGTGCAAAGATCTGAGGATCTAATCCAGCTAAAATAAAGGTAAATTCTTCATTTCTGGTAAGAGCTGCCACCTAACTACAGCAAGGGGTGGGGGCTGCTTTGGACTACCATTTTAAATAAGTCCCAGTCTGCCTGAACGCATCTTGCTAACATACAAGAGACATTAACCAGACTGCTTCAAATCTTGCTCCACAGTTACCACCGACTCTAGGCTACACCAAAGAAAGGGTGAAGAAGACACCCATGGGTTGAGGTCCAGCAAGGCTGCTGGAGCTACATCTCCTTGAGCTGCCCTCCCTGCGGAGTTCAGCCCAGGCCTCTGCAAACACACACAAAACTCCTCTGAGAGCTCTTTGAGTTGCACTCTGCATGGAAAACCACAGTATTTCAGCCCCTGTCATCCAGTGTCCCTGAAAAGCTTTGCCAATGCTAGTTTCCCATGCATGCCCTCCTTTCTTGAGTACTCTGTCATACACTGTCAATTATGGCTGAGTAGTGCTGCATAATCCCCAGACCACCCTGCACCTCAGATAATTCTAAAAAATGACCATATCTGAGCAAGGACATGTTTGCAGCCAGACTGAGAGGCATACTAGCATGTCTGCTTTCCTGGGAAGTGAGCACTGGTTGTAGGGAGGACATAAACTTTGGGGAGCTCATGCTGGCTCCTACCTTGCACAGAACCATACTTGTGTAAGGTCACCAAAAGTTGATATGCCAGTAACACAGCTGTGCTGTGACTGTGAACTTGTGCAATACCAACAACATAAATATTTTGAAGAAATGATGGTGTCATGACATCTGTCATATTAGTCTTGTGCCCTGCTCTGTACACCAAGTCTTGACTGTTCCTGGGCCTCCCTTCCTACTGCTCCTTCTTCCCACAGGCATGCCCGTGGGCTGTCTCCAGAAAGAGTAAGTGAGCCCAGAGCAGGTCGTGAGGCTAAATCAGGTCATGTCCTTCCCTGCCCCCTGCCCCTCCTCCCATCTACTTCAGACCACCCCTCTTCCCTTAGCTTAGTGCTAGTGAAAGTGTGGAATCAGAGGGACATGCCAGCGAGAGTCCAAAATTGCAGACCAAACATATTAATTTCAACACGGTGCCATTCTCCAATGGAGCAGCTTTCTGGTCAGTCCTGCCCTACAACAGAATGGCCATGGGGCAGCTGTACAGCTGAGTCTGTAGCCCAGCAGTTCTGCACTATGCTTGAGCTGACCGGGTAATGCATACCAAGGGGAAGGAATATGCTGCCGGGGTTTGTCCTCCCTGGACAATTATGCATACAGTGAATTTCTGAGTCACAGGTTGGCATCCTTGCAGATCAAATCATTTGCCCGGTACTGGAATAAGCAGTGTATAAGCCTGAAATTGTGAGCAGGTTCTGTTTGCTCAGCTGACAACAGTGTAGCAGTTGCTAATTCCATGCATCCCCTCAGAGCAAAAAAGGAGAAAATGTAGCAACCGGCAGAGAAAATACAGAGAGACTCTATTGCACTTTCCACTAAATACGCCCAAATGCAGGCAGACAGCTCTCTCCCCTCACTTCCCTGAATGCAGAGTGTTTGCTTTTTCCGGTGATGTAACCAATTGCTAAATAATAGACAAACCTGGTATGAACTCTCCTACTTATCTCTGCGCCGGTGTGCATATGGAAGAACATTTCTGCATTTTTCTCTGGATTTTAACATCTTTGCAACTAGAAATACGCCACTGCCCTCTGCTGGAAAAGCACAAGCCAGGCGAGCAGAAAAGAAAACCAGAGTGGAATTCTGTAAATGTGTAACATTATTGCATTTACTGCACTTGGCACGGGAGAACTGTGAAGTGCAGCAAGACAGGGAAAGTGGGAGTCATCTGCACGCAGGGCAGAGCAGCATGCACTCTCTTACCACGGCTGACTTTCTCCCTCATTTTGGAGGGCTTCCAGGATGGGAAAAACCTTGCAGTGGAAGAAAACATCAGACCAGAGTTATCAATCTTTCTTCTATGCTTCATGTATGGAATACAGCTGGGGTTTTTGAGAACCCTTTTCTATCTAAGGCTATGTTTTTTGAGAGGCCTTACTAGAATAGCCTGGATAAAATGTGCCCAATTTAGGCTGTTACATGCTAAAGACTGAAACTGGCATTTATTTTGTAAGGTAAAGATCACTCAATGCACCTTGAGAAAACCATGTCACTCAAATTGCTGTCAGATAGCTGTGGTTATACTATCCATACGGAGATCCCCTCAATGTGCACTCCTCATGAGTACTAAATCTGGACTTAATCTGAGACCAACAGCAGCATGGGCTTTGAGTGAGCAGATGTATCTGAATGGGCTACCTTTCCAGAATAGGCTTCCATAAGTTTTATTTAGCTATTCCTGGTGTGGTGTTTATCAGACTGATTTCTCATCATGAGGGGCACTAGTTTCTTCCTGAACTACAGAGGTATTATTGCTAGGTTAGTCTCCAAGCATGGAAATTCTGGAGTTGCTGCCTTGAAGAACCATGACAAATTTTCAGCTTAAAGCTGGAGGGTCAAAAATACTAGTTTACATTGACAGATGCCACAAATAGCCATGGTGCTGTGTTCCACCCACTCCACTGGCCTGCCTCCGTTGCTGGTCAGGGTGACATATTCTGAGGAAGGGGCAAGAAATCCCATTGAAAGTATATGAACATGCAGAGCAGCCCTTGACAACTGTCCTTCCCCTTCTTTCCATCTCAGTTTCCCTTTCTCTCCTTTCTTTTTCCCTTTCCCTTTTCCTAGTGCTACAGTAAATGATTGTCCTGAGGATGGAAGTGTCACAATAGTGACAGGAGATCTGAAAATTAAATGGACCGAGTAACCAAAGACTAGCTAAGTGGAGAGTGAAGAGGAAAGCCTCCTTGGCATAGCAGCCGCTGGAGCACTGGGCATGAAATGTCTGCTCCACAGACTGGTTTGCATGATTGACTTTCCTGACATTAACTTCAAAGCCCTTTGCCTAATTTGCTGACCCATATATGGGTTTACATCTTTATATACAGTAAATGCATAAAAACTTTTTATAATGACTCCATGAATGACACACTGCTGCCCTGCAACTCTGTAGCTGTCCCTGTGGTTACACAGATGTGTCTGATTATAGATCAGCCTTTCAAAAGCAATAAAATGAAGTGACATTTTATGTAACTCAATGGGTTACAGTAGGAAGCTGTTAACGGTAGAGGATTAAAATAAAATTGTTCTTGGTATTTAAAAAGTGATGAAGTGAGGAGAAAAATAAATCCACCCCCAAATGCTGCAAATCACTCCTTACAAGTTTGGCATCTGCCAAGATCCTACTTGGAAAAAAAACTGGGCTCCTTCCCACACTGTTCAAGGCATAAATCTCAAGGGTAGTGTTCACCATCCACAGACACACATGGACAGACCATACACAGGCATACCCAGCATGCTTATTAATAAATGTCACCTATTCCATGGGGATTTTTAATGCTTTCTAAAAAATATTACTGCTAAATCTTCATATTTTGTGCATTTTCTGTGATGAGACTTAATCACAGATCTAACACATTTCAACAGATTTCTGTATTCTTTAAAGGTAAGCATGTAAAGGTAGACCACTCGTGAGACATTTATTGTTTATAGATTAGTAATCACTAATCAAGTGATTGGCTCAAGAAAATATTTCAGCAGTGATCAAAGTATGACTACAAGTTGAAAGAAGTTATTGATAATGAGGGACTAAATTCAGCTGGAGAGAAACATATGAAAAGAAATAACTTCTGAGTTTTAGATTATTCATTTGTATTACTTTAAAAGATCATCCCAGCATATTGTCTGTTGCCTTGATTTTCCTTTCATTTATATGACGTGACTGCTACCATAAATAAATGAGCTTGCATAACTTCTAGATCATTCACTGAATGTGGCATTGAGTAAATTACAGAAGGGAAAGGCATATTCTGCAAAATGTGTTCCTCTGATGAGATGGAGTTAGTCTTGCACATTTATTTCCAACATTTTGGCTAGGCATGTACCAGAATTCCACTGTGCAATTTTTGGCATTAAACACTAAAAAAGAAAAATAAAAGTAAACCATTCATTATTAAAAGACTTTAATTATTTGGAACGCTAACATCAAAACTGTTTACTTAAAAAGATTTCTTTCTACTTTAGTCCATCTTCAAACCTGTTACACTATATTTCACTGACTAGTATTACAAATTAGATCAACATGTTTTCTTATACTTGTAAAAGATAGAACTACAGTAAATCGTTTCACACGGTGTTTAGAAAAAACATATATAAGAAATTATTCTTTCCCTCTTCTTCTATGATAAAGCAGAAATCTAGTTTTAAAGTAACAAGAACAGTCATTACAGAACTGAATATATTTGACATATCTAACCTCACAAATAAATAAATATATACAAGGGAGGTTACAGCATGTCAACTACAAAACAGAAGCTTTACATTGTAGAATTGAGAGCATTCAAGAGCTGACATAGACAGTTTAAGATTACTACATGGTAGTAAAAAAAAAGAAAAATTCAGGAAAAATATAGTAGCTGTACATTAAACTGATAGGTTACAGCTCAGCTTCATTCAGGATACTGTGTTTTCTTTTTATTTATATTTTACTGATGTTTATATTTTACTGATATTTTTATTTTATTTATGTTTTATTGATTCCTTATTTTTTCAGGAATGTTTTGTGTTCCTTTGCTTTTAAACACCTTAATCAGGTATAAATCTCACAGTAAGCTGCTATGTGAACCCTATTATCTACAGTAGTTAAGCAAGTGGGATGATAAAATATAAGTTCAGTAAATGCTTGTACATAATCTCTCCCTAGACTATTTCACTTATTAAAGATATCTGACGACACTCATCCCTGTTATTAATAACATTTTAAGTGAATCAGGTTGACTTTTGTTCATACCACCATGTAAGTATCTGCAGTTATAAGACTGAGGTGTCGTTAAGGCCCATGTAGCAACAACAGTGTTTCTGGATGGAATACCATCAGGACATCCTCCTCCCACCAGGTGTTTGCAGCCAGGGAAAATATGCCATTTGTGCGGTCACAGCATTAAATGATCTCTACACACAAAAGCATGTGCAAAGAGCAGAGAAAGCACAAATCCACATCCCTAATCACTGAGCATCCACCTGCTTGGCAACTGAAAAATCTCAGCACAACTTTCTGGTCACCTTCTGAATGCAAATAATTAAATATTTGGCTAAAAATAATTTGGTTAAAAAAAAGTAATTTTAAAAATGAAAACTTCCATTAGGAGACACTCTCCTCTGAAAATAGTACTTGAAAATACCTGTGATGTTTCAGTGCATGCTTTCAGGAATGTGTGCAGCTACAATTTTTATAAAGCCTGTCATTGGATCAAACATGCTTAATGAGGAGAGACGCCCTTTTGCCACTCATGGCCACATGCTAATATGTCATATATTTATAAAGTTTAAACAAGTAAGCATTTTATGCTCTTGTCTATTCTCTGCACATATAACACCACCCCACCCCCCCCCCCCCCCCCCAGTCACTGTGGACACAGTGTAGCAATGTAAATTCCCTAATATTGCCTGAAGACTGTTTAAACTCTGTGCCTCCAACAACCTCCATCAAGTCATCCAACAGGGATGCCTGGAAACATTAGGTGCCTGGAAAGATGTTATTTGTTTATTATTGGTAAATGTATCCAGGTTATTCTAAAGTTGCAATGCCATCTGATGGAGGTGCCTACACATACAGTATATCTGAAATACAGAGACTGACGAACTCAGGGGTTTACAAAGAATTCACCTTGTATTTAAATACTTAAGATTAAGTTTTAGCACCATCCATTGTTTTTAGAATGTCTGTGGTACACTCTGTGGTTTTCTCTGTCATATTTACAGTGTGCATTATAACAAAAATATGTGTGGAGAGAGTTCTAGGTATTTATTTATAGATCTATATATAGTTGAATGTCTTCAATTTTGTTTTGTGAAAAAGAACATTAAACACAGACTTGTGATGGGAAATGCTGGATTTCACACATACCAATCAATAAATGCTGAAACATGACTTTGTGTAAATTGTGTTTCTTTGTACATGGACAAAAAATGGCCTGAATTTACAGCATATACTGTTTTGCATGATTAAGTCTATTTAGTTAAAAATGGTTTAAAAACCCTAACTGGTGTAAGGGTTTTACTAATTTCTGAATAAAGAAGAGTCAGCACTAGACAGTCAAGAAGCAAGAATCTAACAAGTGTCATAGGGAAAATCCATATTTTCCAGTTGAAAAAGACCATCAGTAAACTGTTCAATGAAAGCTTGCCTGTACTGCGTGAGATGTCTGCTATTTTCTCCAGGAGTCATGACTTGTTTCTCTTTGGACTATATAATTTGAAGTTAGGCTTGTGGCTCTTTAGCCTTAAAAAATATTTGCACAGGATTACAATTAGCTGTCCAGGTATCACGTTGGCTGGCACACACTTAAAAAACAGCTCAATACCACGGTGGAAAATTGTCTTTTTCCACAACAGTAAGAAGGTAGAGAAATGGGTCCTTAAGTGGAAGCTGTTAACAGAAGAGCATTATAAACTGGGGAAAAAATAACTAAACAGGTCACATTCTATGACATCCACTACTCTCAATTCCAGGCAGACTTTTTAACTTCCTTTGATTAAAAAGAAAATAAATCATAAGCTCAGTTAGAACTTTGTGCTACGACTAAATGTGTCAGACATGATGATATTTTTATAGAAGTTGTCGGAGTGAGGATTGCAATATCCTTTGACCTTGTCAATAACCTGGTGGACGGGGATGATTGATGTCTGTTCTCCATCCTCTTGGGCAAATTTTGAAGATGGCTTGTCAAGAAAAACATTCTCTAGGAGGAGGAAAAAGCAACAAGAAGTTAGGGCCTCTTACGCAAACTCACTGTTTAAGAGATGTGTCACTTCCATATAGATATGCCTTCAATTGCCACTACTGCTGAATGAAATTACTGCCCTAAAAGCCAGCAAAGAACTTTTTGGCTTGACATTGCTTCTTCTAAATTCTTTTAAGATGCCTGGTTTTGTGGGCAGACCTTTCGGGTATTTCTTGAAATTATCCCCCTATTCTTTTGCCTAAAGTGTAATTGACTCCTATGACTTTTTAATATATTAATTTACTGTTGATGCTTTGCATCTTGCTACCTTTTGATAGCACAGGAATAGGGGTGGCCTCCATAAATAGCATCTCCACTTAATACAGTAGTGGAAAATGACAGTAAACAGATTTAATTATTTCAACAGTGGAGGTTTTGAGCTATGTACAGAAATAACATAATCTGTGCAGAATGTAGCAGAAAATGTCTTGCATCTTAAAGCAGACAACAAGAGCTGAAACTGGCCTAAACCTTGTGCTTGTCTAGCATCACCTTTTTTTTTTCCATAATGTGGAGGGTACAGACTGAACAACTGTGGGGAGAAAAAGATGCAAAAACCAGGCATTCCTTCAGAGTCCATGAGCTATAAGCCAAGGGTGAAGCTGATGAGAAAAAGGAGCAAGGAAATTCCCAGACAGACTGAGAAAGTCTGCTCCAGTGGCTAACATAAGTGCTGTTCGGAGAATGGTCAGTAGGTAGAGCTCATGTAGTGAGAAATGAGAAGGAGAGACCTTGTCTCTCATTTTCTCAAGTATGTTGCATTAATGAGCTTTCTTTCTTATCTCTTCCACTGCAGTGAGTAAAGCTGGAACTAATTCTCTTAACCCAGGCAAGGTTTGGACCATTGCAAGCTGACAGTAAGGTGGAGTACCCTGGGAAGCAATGTTTTCTACAGGTGACATTTTTGATGGCTGTTTACAAGACCTTGGTGAAATCACCTTCAAAAATTCATTGTTAAAGGATCATTTAAGAATTAAGCGTATTACTTCAAGTATGATTCAATAAAAACTTTTTTCTTAGGAATAAATGAACTGAAAAATAAACAGTAACTGAAAAATAAACAGTAACTTGCCCCTGCAGAAGTCACGATATCAAGCCATAAAAGAGTATAAAGTGCTGCAAAGGAGAAATGGCTTGCAGACTGAGAAATGAAAACAGTTTCACTCATGAAAACAGAAACAGGCATGTTCAGGAATATTGAGATGATTTTTTCAAAGCACCCAAGAATGTCCATGAATTGCAGTGAGTAACTCCATGTCCCATAGCAAATTTCTGGGTACTCTGTGCCTTTCAAATGTATGCATTTACCAACCTATGGCTTCACACCTAGATACAGGGTTAAAATCATGTATCACTGAAGTAAATGGGAGTTGTATCAGCAAATTCTCTGCAGACATAATCTTAACTTCTCATTCATAAAAGTGTTGCATAAGTACTATCTACAAGTAGTTTGTTTCAGGCTTGTAGACAGCTGGGGCACAAGATGCCGAAGTGACCTCTTTCGTCCACCCATAAGGGTCCACCCAATATTTGTGTTGGTGCATTCTGCATTCAAGCAGCAGTTCACAGGATGGCTTGCAGGCATATACATTTTGTCACTCAGAGTTATTCTGAGTGTGACTGGATATAAAAAGAAAAAAGACTAATACGATAATGGCCACAGACCAAATAGAAATACATTATCTTAAAATTCCTGTGATAACTTTTATAAATACTAACAAATCTTCTGGAACTCAATCAGATTGGTTTTGCTTTTTAATGTATGCTTTGTGTATGGGTGTTTCAGGACAATTTCCTTTACCCAGACTACTCTACACAAGCACTAATGTCAGGACATGGTCTGTTTTCTAATATGGTATCTTCCAAATGCTTCATGCCCCATGCAGAGTGCAGACACCCGAAGTTTGAAGCATGCTTATCCTTTGATTCAGCATCAATGGAGCAAGATGTAACAGTGAGAAATAAGCAGTGTTTCTGATTAGCAAAATCCTTTGTGTCAATGAGGACATCATGCAAGAAGCATCCCTCCACCCTGTTTCAACCATGCATTCAACAAAAGCAATTCTCACTTTACCTGTAATGCTCCACCACTGATGAGGAAAGGGCCTTAGAAGACATTATCTATACCACAAACACATGAATGCTTGTGTCAATTCCAGGGAGCACATTATAACCATATTAACAAGACTTGCCAAGACACATAGCTATTACATTATTTGCCTGCAATTTAGCTAAGTCATCAAACTGAGAAATTCAGCTGTATTAAAAATCAGAATATGAATATTATTTTTTATTACTTTAACACGAGAAGATATGTTAGTATATGTTAGCAAAAATTCCTGTGAAGTATCACAATAAGATGTGTATTTTTAGAGATCAAAGCAAAATGCATTAAAATTTTAAAAATAAAACAGTCATATTCCCTTAATACCCATTAAATGTTTACATTACAAACTTCGATTACCTTGCCAACTAAAATCCCTTTTAGGAACAATTTATGCATGGGATTAAGCTCCTAATTTTTGAAAAAGGTATATGAGCAAGTTTCTTTTAACTTACTACTTCGTATCTGGAACAGTTTCTTTGTTTTGCTTTAAGAACACATTGCAAAAACTCCAGCCCTAAGTTTAATTGTTAGCCTGATAAATAGTCCCGAGTCCAACAAAACATTTAAGCATATTTTTATCATTAATCCCAAGACCAAGAGTCTAAAAACTGATCTGCCAAGAGTACAAATGGGGATTCTCTGGCTTCAGAACACAAGGCTGTCCTCTACTATTAAATCAACAGCAGCACTGTGATCGGTGGGTATTAAGGATGCTATTTGTGGAAGACTGCTGGTAGAAGTGTCCTTCCATAGGGAAGAGATGAAGACAGCTTGATCAGGGCAGCTGGGTGCACTGAAGACCAAACCTGACATGGCAGCAAAGACAGGCAGCCTAGGGAGGCAGGCACCAGCTGTGTGCTCCCAGCACAGTTGTGAAGAGCAGTCCTGAGAGCAAGCTCAGGTGTTATCAGGGAATTTCTAAGATACACAGACATTCTCTATAACCAAAAAAATTTAAACTCTTATAATACCTGATGTGCAATCCCTCTTGCTAATGGATGCAATGAATATTGGTCACTGGGAAAATAACAATTTAATTCTTAAAAAAATGAGATTTCTAGACAAAAACAGTGTGCCTAATCAAATCAGGCAATGATCATCAATAAAAAAAAGGAAGGTATTTCTTGGAAACTATGCCATGTATCAACAAAAGAGAGTGTGCCATCATAAGAGAGACACTGGAGACTTATGAAAACAATTTATACTTAAGAAACAACATAACTTTCATTCTAGTAAAATCATCTACTTCATACATAAACATTGTTTCTAATAAAAATTTTGAAACAAGTAAACACATCTTTGGGTTAAATATGTGCACAGATTTTATTACCATATGTTTATAATAGAGTATTCTGTAATAATGTATGTGACTTTACACAGGACAAAAACAGGAATTCACCAAAACAGAGTAACAAAAAAAAAAAGTGAGCTCTATGTGTAATTTTCTGAAATATGATCTCAGACATAACCAAACTTGCAAATCATTCCAGCTCCTCTCTTTCTTTGCTCCCTTAAAGTCTTCTTAAAATGAGCACATTTTCATGGTATGAGTGGAATACAGATGATGCCTTTTATTACATATACCATCGACATCTAAATAAATAAGCAGTAGATATGGCATGCTATTTGTAGAAGGCCAAGACTTGTAGAAGGCCATGCATAATCTAGGAACACTGTATCCATTTCCCAGTAGGCTCCATTTGTCGTTTTACTCATAAATGTTTTACAGTTAGATGGAAGGAGTTTAACCATGTGCATCAGCTGTGGACTTGGACTCTGAAGACTTGATTCCTATTTCCAGCTGTGCTGCCAGCTTTCATGTTACCTTGGGTGATGAACGTCATCTCTCTGTGCTTTGGCTACCCTGTGTTTACAATAGGATAATAAGCAAGATTTGCTTTCATCACACCTGCTTTATTTAGTATGGGAACATACCAAGGTCAGAACTACATATTGGATGTATTGCATGTTAGATAATGATTCTTATTAAAGTAACATATAATTAAAAAATACACTACACAAATTGATGAAATTTTCTCACATTGACCTTTGGGTAGAAACAACTACTGTACCTTTAACACGAAACTATGTATTCAAAGACACACTTGCACACAGTGTAAGAACTCACCTGTATGGCTGTTTCGTTTGCAATATGTATTTGTTGTAGATTTTGATTTGGATGTTAAGTAGGTTGAATTGGAGCCGATGGAACTAGAGGATAAGGATTTCCCAAGATTATCAGAACTCTTCTTTATAATATTGGTTGCCGTTTTGCTCCAGTCTAAAAATGATTGAAAAGTTTTACATAAATAACTACCATAGATACTAAATGCCTAATTTATTCAATTATGATTATTTCAGGTAACAGATGCATTTCTTAATATTGCTTACAACAAACAGCCTATCCTTTTCCTGTTAGGCAGCCTCTTTTGTTCTTAAGAATCAAAATTATTCCAACTTAATTTACTCCACCACAATAGTTAAAATTGGTGGCTCTAACACTCTAACAATCATTTGTTAGATTAGAACTGTGAATAAGGCCTAGCTTTCCAGGCTACAAGAGAGCAGAGAAGCTCTGTAGCAGTATAAGGATACCATACTTTCATGACCCGAAGAGCAAAATCTAAAGGGATGGATAGGATCATTTACAGTGATCTTACCATCTGAGGGCTTGATCTGCTGAGGAAGACACTACATACTAGCAGATTCTCAGCTGATTGTTTAGAATATTGGTGCAGTATTATTTTACACTGTTTATTCAGTCATTCCCATTTTAAGAGTTTTGTCCAAAGCATTAACACAATAGGCTCTTATGCTGGAACAACTTAAAAAACTAATACTGATAAACTGAGTGAGGAAAACTACCAGTGAAAAACTCAACAGTCTGTCCCAATATCAGTAGAATAAAAGCATCTAACTACTTCTGTATCAGATACTTGCAGGTAAGTGCAGGAAGTTTCACATTTGAATCACCTTGCTGTTATTCACTGTACTTCAATGAAATTCACAAAATGGAAAAGAAGTCCAAACCAAAGACACCTAGGTCACTTTATCCGAAATCATTGCTATAGGGTTTATGTATGCAAGTTCATATTTGACTTATATTTCACTGTTCTGCCTGAAAACGGTGTCAGGTTCATGCAGATTAAAACCAGCTCGTAGAGATTGACTGGTTAATGCTAGACATAATGACATCACATTAACTATACCACTGAAGTATTCAAATCCTTCATGTTTTTATTTCTATCATATGCACAAGCTGCTCAACAGCAGTATAAAAAAAAAATAGTTTGATCCATCTGCGTTTTTCAGTTCAGGAGTTACAGCATAAACCACACAGAAGCTGAATGTATGAAACAATTTGGATGTCTGATCAGAATGAATATGGTTTTCCCAATTTGTATTAGCTCTTTGAAATAATGAATCAAGTTTTCTTACTACAAAATGAAAGTATGTTTTAGAGTGTACAATGAGAGTACATTCCCTAAACAAAACAGAGCAGGACAAGCAAAAGTCTTGATACCAAAGCAGTTACTTTAAACCTTGAAACAAGCCCTGTATGCCAAGAGAAAAAGAAAGGACACAAGGGTATTTGGAGAACTGTTATTACCCAGGACAGACTGGCTTACCGTAATGGGCTATGAGCTTATGCCACCTTACATCAACTCTAGATTTGAACACTGGTCATTGAGCAGGAACCATATGAGAAAGAATTATATGGTCCAAATCACCATATCAGGCAGCAAAGCAAAATCCAGTTGCCTGAACACAGCAATCTAATGCCACCCGAGATGGCCAAAGGTGCAGGAAACTACAAATGCAGTGGCCCAAGTGTTACTTTTATGTGTCCAAACCAACTGCTCTCCTTGCTCCCTGACTGTTGCAGATAAAGTTGAGCTTCAGCCATGGAACCTAATCAGGCTTCTGCTTAAGGAATTTTCTATATTTCTGAGTGTCTAATGGTCTTTCTGAATTAAATGGTGAAGGACAGACAGTTTAAAAGGACAAAGATAAAAGCAAAAGAAGACAGAATGTTTCTACACGGCTTTTAAGAGTTGCAGCTACATCAGCCTAGCAGTTCACACAATTCAGTCAACATACTTTAATGAAGGAGAAAATGAGTAAAATGGATTTTGAATGACAGAGTTTGAATCTCTGGATCCTTATTTAATTTTTTTTTTTGCATGGCCCAAAGGGCCTTCCAAAACTATGCTTATAGCAGTACAAAATTTACCAGCTGCTTTCAGTGGAAAACTGAGAGACTTGAGAGTTTTTATGAAGTGATATCTGAAAAGTGCTTTGGCACTGTTAGTACTGAAGTGACAGCCTGTGATTAATATATTTTTCCACATCTCTGGCTTACCTTTTATTATATTAAAAGTAACTAACAAGCTGTTTACCTGGACTTTTAAAGACAACTGCAGCACCTAAGGATGGGAGCTGTGAACTGTTTTTACCTGAATTGTCTGCCAGTCGGAATCTGCCACAACAGAGATGTCTCCTCCATTGTTTCTGCACATTTTCTTTCATAGCACAATGGAATACAAATATAAACAAACCTTGAAAAAAGCAAACAAACACCAAATGAAGCATGTATTTATAAACAGATAAACAGATTAACTAAAGTCTATGATCAAAAGTCTATGAAGTACAAGCAAAGAAAAAATAATCTTAAGATTTTGTTATTGTCATCTATGCTTCATTTAAGAGGTATGGAAATTAACTAAAAATTTTCCCATCCTCTAGTTGCTATATGGGTATTTGGGATATTAGAATACAGAGAATAGGACCCATTTTATTGGCACTGTTGATATAGATTCAGCTCAGTGCTGACCTTTTAGTTTTATTTTTTTTTTGGCTTAGAGGAAAATGATTAAAAGGTTTTTTCTTTGAACCAAATGACTATTTTGCAACCAACAAGACTGCAAGAGACAGACTGCAAAGTAAATACAGACACTATGATATTAGCAAGGAGATAATTTATCTCCTTCTGTTCCATACCTACTGATCTGTGGGCTGCATTCTTTTAAAACCAGAAGTCTTGCAAATGGCATTAATGGGTGTCCTAAAAAAGCACACTTGGATTTACTTGCATCACATGTATGTACTTGAAAAGATTATGAAAATGTTAAGAATATGTTCAAAAGTATTAATCAGGTGTCCAACTACAAACTTCCAAAGAAAATGAACTGATTTGTGCATGCAATTGCAGTAAAAGTGTTTAAGAATGTTTTTGCAGAGTTGATCTTTCTCAAGCAATTGTTAAATTTTGATTTTCAAGACAGGAGATAAGCATCCTACCATGTGATAAAGTAGGTCTTAACAAGACATATGGTACAATTTCATCATTCTACAGATACACTTTGGAGCTAAATATAGCAGCTGGAAATCTTATGTGCTCCTGGTTTTTCCCAGGCAGGCTCTGTCTGTGGAATCTTTCGTTGTTCTCCAGCTTAGCCTATTCTTGTTTTACTCGTATTCTCTGGGAGAGAGCCAACCTGAGGCTGAACACCTGATTGCAAAATGCTACTGCCAAATCCCTCATGATTACATATTAAACATGAATAAATGCTACATAAGGTGGGCAAACGTGGTCAAGTGGCTTCCTCTAATACCATTCCTTTATGATTAACATGAATGGTTCCATATACTAATGAGTACTGTGTTTCAGTTGGTAGAACAAAATGGCAGGGTATAGCTTGGATAATAATGCTCTAGACACTCAAATTATCTTCTCTCCTCCAAATTGCTGAGGTCTAATTTTCCACTAATGCATGTCATTGAACTGGATTTGTATTTGCTTATAGCCATTAGGCCAGGATGAGACCTCTGAGATCACTTAACTTTAGGTAAGGGTTGTGTCATGAAACACGTTTTTCCCAAATTTTTTCAAGAGCTGATGGGGAAAAAAAAGGAAAAACACAATTTAAAAAAGGCAAACATACCTTGATGCATCTCATATGTAACCTCTCTCAAAGTATGGTTACTGTGTTTGCATTTAGTGAAATATTTTTGTGTGATTTGTTTAAAACACACGAGCAATTCCAATGCAATCATTAGCAGCTCTTACAGTCTTACAGTCTTAGAGACATGCAGTTCCTCTTAGGACTTCTGCACAGCTACAAACTTTGTAAATTGATGCTTTATTAAATCGCAGTAAATGTTTGGAACATTCTGAATTGTTAAAAAAGAAAATGCATATTCTGTAGTAATGCAAAACAAATGTACTGCATTAAGTACTTTGCCTTTGCCCTGTCTGGGCTTGGTCTCCAGAATTTTTTTCTCTGTATTTCATTATTCATTAAGTTTACAATGTGCTTTTAGTAGTACAGCTTTGGTTTTGTTTCCCAGAGACAAATCAGACCCTAGGCTTGGCTGTAGCTTGGCTCTGACTTGAAAGTATTTGGCTTGCCCAGGCATATATATAAAATGAGCAGCCAAAAAAGAAATGTTCCCAGATTTTTTACTCTGTGCCTCAAGGAGAGAAAAATAATTTCCTATGTAGATGAAATAGCAAAGTACAGTAACACCAGCAGTTGCTGCAATTTGCTTTTTCACTGCCAGTGCACAGAAAACTGCTGATGGAGGCTGCTGATATGGCTTAAAATACTCGTGCAGCTTTTAAAAAACTTGAGAGAGAATAATAATAAACGTATTTATTAAATAAATGTATTTACCAAGGTCTCAATAATTAAGCTCATGCTAATACTGCTGAAAAATTTGCCACACTGAACTGCTTTTTGGCTGCTAGGAAATGCCTCTTGACACAAATCCTAATTTTTAGTTTGTTCCATTCCACCCCCTTACTGGTACATGAACACTGCACCACTTATATGTGATTTTAAACATACCTCTTTTTTCTTTAGCTTTGCCTAACTCTTTCACAGCAATAAGTACTTTCATATAGGAGATTGTTATCTTCCTGGGCTTGATGTGACATGCCCGACCGTATACTGTGTCGCTATTGCTACCACAATCCAAGAAAAGCTCATCACTCTTCTTTTTGCGTTTACTCCTCAGCTTTTTCACTTTCATCTTCTGACTTAGGTGCCTTCCAAATACTCATTTTCCATTAAATAGTGCTGTTACCCCACAGAGACTTAAACAGTGGTGGTCAACCTTGTGTGCACTCTGCACATACAAGCTTAATTGATTGCACTGGAAATTCTGGTTACAGAAAACTTGTTTAATTTGATCCTTGGCATGCTTTTCAGAATTTAAATCTTTTTTCATGTTCTTCCCATACTTCTAATCTCTCTAGGCCCTTCTGAATTTCTCACACAGACACAATGCAGCAAATACTTCATTATGCTGCTAGGGGAATATCAGAATCTGTCCTTTGGAAAAAAAGGCTTCAGTAAGAACAATAAACCATTTTTGCCATTTTGCCCAGAATTTTAGGTTAAAACTGACCCAAACAAAAGCCCAAAACATTACTCTCTTTCCATGAAAGTACAATAAATCTTTTAGCACAATAAATACATCTCAACTGTATCAGATAAAATCCACACAGGATAACATTAAGTACTTTTTCCATAAAGGGAAGATATTTTGCTAACCCTAAGAAAATTTAATTTTTATCTTAATATTTGTGTTGCAACACGTATTCCTTCAATGACATTCTTGAGTTTGTTTTTTGTTTTGGCTTTTTTTCAGGCAAATGAATTTTTTATATCAATATGTGTATGGTATAACACATGCCCTTCCAATAATCTCCTTGGGTTTTTCTCTTCCTTATGCTTTCAATAGTTCTTTATTAGTGGGTAGGGTAAGAGTTGGTTGAGAATCTTATAACATTTGATACATACACAAATTTTAGCTCTGAGCTGAAATTTTTTCTAAATGTCAGCTATATAATTCTGTAATTTATAGCCATTTGAGTACAGTTCACAACATTTTTCAGAAAGACAAACTATGCTGGAAAATTAAAATATTCAAAACTTGATTAAAGGAAAGGAAAATAATCTGACTAAAACAGTCACTGGATTTTTCTTAACCAAAGAATATCCCATAAGTCTGTGCTATCTCTACACACTGAAACAGGAAAAGAGGACTGAATTTTGTTTTATGAGCTTTTCATGTCTTAATAAAATAGTTGTGAGCTTTACAGATTCCCTACAGGAATAAAGTAGGGAAGAAGGCTTCCTATATTTGAAAAGAAATGTTGAAGGCAACACAGCATCTATCTCAACAGTGAACACTTCAGACTGTTAGTCAGGAATAGCTCTATTTATAATATAGTGCATTTTATGGAAAAGACCTTGAAATGTCAACTAATTTATGAAATATATTCAATCCACATGTAGCTGGGATCATTATTCCACATAAGGGAAATAAATCAATGATGGTTTTGTATCAATGGAAAACCTAGAGATTGAATATGAGTTCCCAGTCAAATTACTGGGCATAGTATGCCCCAGAACAGAGCAATAGCAATAGCTCAAATATTATTCATTTACAGAACAAAAATTCAGCTTACCTTGCAAAGAATTGAAAATTGAGAAGAGGTACAGGAAAGGGAGAGTCAAGGGACCCCAGGCAAAAAAGGCAAAGCCCCATGTCATGCCCAGCAGGAAGGTCAGGCTGACCACGCTACGGAGGTTCCTCAGGATCTCTTCCTTCAGGCTCCGATTAGTTCTTTTCCCATTCCTCCCACAGATTTGCACCATCACCACAATAAACATGGCAATATTCATTAGAAACATGATTCCAAAGTAGCCAGCACAAGTCACATAGAAGACAATTTCATTCTTGATCCAGCAGCTGTTAAAAAAATACAAAAAATGATCACTTTTGGTTAATGCAAACTATCCTCCAATTATTCACATGACTACAAGGAAAACCAGTCTATTTCTGATTCCACTGATGCAGAATTACACTTGAAAATGAAACCTTTGTCCATTTTCTGTTTGAAAATAGAATGAAGTCCAGAGGTGTCGTAAGTGACTATGGCTCAGAGTACTATCACCTTGGAAATCTAAGGATTGTACCACAATTTTGTCAAAACCAATTATAAAGGAAATCCAACCTCAGATACAAGCTGTGGGAACTGCAATCCTATCGTGAAAAGTTTAAACAGTACAAGCAGCTTCACGGCTGTCATCTGTGTGAAGCATAGTATGTTTTAGTAACAGAATGGGCAAACTTGGATCTTCAGTGTTGAAATTTCAACTTTTTGCCACTGGAGCTAAAGGAGAACTTGTACATGACTGGAGAAACAGTAGGACTTTTGAGGTAGCCATTTGACAGCCAGCCATATGAGATATCTAGCTTATATCTCTAGCAGCAAATGGCCTGAATGTTTAGGATGATACTATAATAGACATATAAAATGACATTTTTATTTATCATGATGAAGCTTTGCCAGGCAAGGAACAGAGCACTCATACAAAAATTTTGGCATCTGGAGATTATTAGCTGGACATCAAGAGAAGAAAGAAGACTATCGAACTACATTGGCAAAAGACTAGCTTACTTAAAAAGGAAACTATTTTTATACTACTTCTTTCTTTGCTCTTACCTAGAAAATACAGCTTTCATATAAGATAAACTAAATTTTATTTATTTATTTTATTTTCCTGACAAAACCTATAAATTTTTCTTCTGCCAGAGGAGTGTTTGTACCTGGCATTGGGTAATACAGATTTTCCTCCACTTTTTCTTATGGCCTTCTTCACATTTCAGAGTCAAATAACTTAGAAGACAATTTTGCCCATTTTGCTTGTTTAATGCGTCTTTGACTTTTCCAAAGCAATCTGACTGATGCTAATTTTTTTTCCAAACTATAAATGCTCAATTTTAAGAGATCAAAAGAAATACTCACAAGTCATCTCCTCCTTGCCCGTTAGCATCTTTGCCATATAATTCCTTGCCATAAACATGACTTGCACTTGTATTAGCACTCGCTAAAACAATTGCTATCACCAGAGCTGGTAAACCTGTAACACAAGAGAATTTGGGAGCTTTCAAATTTCCTAAACCTTTACATTCACCATGCTAAGCTGAATTATTGATGTCTCCATCCCTATTGCTTTAGTACAGAGTATCCTGAAAAAACTGCACTGAGAAGGTAGAAGAAAACAATTTTTCAAACAGTACAAATATACAGAACTTCCAAAGCACTTAATGGGCATTAATGAATACACCTTGTAACCTTCTGTGAGGCAAAACCCATTATTTTAGTATGTGATATGGAAATGAAAATAACGCAATCTCCCTTAATTAACCAAAGTTAAATTTGCAACTTCACATAGGCTCTCTAGTGAGAAGATTAAAAAAAATATTTTAAAAAAAGAGTTTTAATGGAAGGATATTATTGGGATTTTTTTGAGGGATTTTTTTCAGAGATGCTAATGGGAATTCATTAGGTTGGGTAACTGGGGAACATGAACTTAAATCTGTAATTTCTCCACTGCTTCTCTCAACCGTAAGCCCCTCCACCCTATAAAACAAAATACATATTTCTTAATAATAACATAAAGGGAGTATTTTGGGAAAACAGACAACTACGCAGAAGAGAACTCTGTGCAGAAAGGTACAGCTCAAACAAAAGAAATGTACGTTTCCTGATATGCCTTATTTACATGTCTTACCCTTGCTATAACAGAACAGATTCAAAGGGGAAGAGGTTAATTTGCTTTTCCGACCACTCAGTCCTTGCTCTCTGCTGAGGTTGCCAAAGAGGATGCTAGTTGCCAATGGAAAGACATCAATTATCAGCTGTACTGAGGTCAGTGCTCTAGCCATAAGGTTAATGGTTTTGTATTGTGTTATATTATTTCAAACACAATATGTGCATTCAGAGGGAAGGCACAGATTCCTGATATAGACAAAACTGAAGAATAAAAGCCTTGCTGCCTGGGCCTTGTAGTTATTTTTCAGTATTACATTTTCCATTTCAGACCTGCTTTGTACATTGCTTAGGGCAGCCAGGATCTCTCTGTGTTTTAAACACCGTACTGAAGCTCAGAAAATTTGGGTTGTCTCTGATTCCACCAACTTCTACATGCATTTGTTGGCAAGAAAATTTAACCTGAACTTAAAGTTTTTGAAAATCAATGCAAAGATGCCCATAGGCCTTGCAGTAACTGCAAGAGTTTCTGCATTCATTGTGTGCTATGGTTCTTCATCTCTGATAGGACACTCTTGTTTCCCCTCTCCCATTCTGGCCTCTCCGGAGAGCAAGACCAGTTTATCCGGTCTCTCCACTCATCCAAGGGCTGTGAGCTGCCCTGGGTGGAGGGTGCCAGTTACAGTGTATTTACACAGAATTATACAGGGGAACTTCGTGCCAGAGAGGGCTGGCTGCATGCCAGCACTACTGCAGGCGGGAGGGGGGGGAGGGGGGGGAGGGGGAGGAAACACCATGTTGATATTAATTTTGCTCTGCACTTCTGACAGAGAGCTTTTATATAGCAGCATTTATAGAGAGCATTTTATATAGCAGCATACATGCCATGTAAATATTGCATCTTCAGAACTCACCCCAGCCAATGATGCAAAACTTCAGTATGTATCGCCGTATATACGTGTTGAACACCTTCACCAGAGCAATGTACATATGAACAGCTTCTAGTCCCATCCATGTAAAGGTGGCCAGAAGAAAAAAGTGCAAGAGTGCAGCTACAGCTATGCAGAGGCCATCGATATCAAATGATGCAATCCAGCCGTCAAGCAAAAAAATCAGGTTAAGAAAGAGCAGGGCTGTGCTCAAATTCATCAGGATTTTGGATGGGTAATCTCTTCGCAGCTTCCTAATGAGAGAAATACAGGTGCATGTGATTAACTTGCTGTACTCACACAAGCCACTTTCAGCAGCTGGGTTTACTGGTTCACAAAGTAAATAAAAGTACAGGGATCTCCTCCGAGCTGTAAGTGTTTGTCCTGTAAGACGTAGTGATGTGTACTTCTGTGTCAGATTGCTGAAGGCTTCTGCTGTGTGTAGTGGGGGTAAGCTACCAGTTCTTTAGGTCCTTAATGAGCTAATTAACTGCCATAATATTTTAGCAACTGATTTTTTCTTTAAAAAAACCCTTTCAAATTAAATATAAAACAGTACTTCGTATTTTAGATAGAAATTGAAAACAAAAAGATACAGCTGACTAGAAGGTCATCTGTGATCATTTTATATGTAAGTCTTCACTTAATTTTTGGAGTATATTGTCCAGTGCATGTTGTTTTCTGCTTGTTTGTTTGGCTTTTTTGAATAGGATCTTAGGAAGACTGAAGATCAAGTAATTTTTTTTCGAACTGATACACATTGAAATGTAGGAAATTTGGGGCAGCCAAGAACTTCTGCCCTCTTGGACCAGAACGTTGTGCCATAGGTAATTTAATAGGAATGCCATCATTGAAGACATTTAAAACTTGAAAACCCCCACCTCTTCCCTCACCCCCAGCCAACTATCGTTCTTTAGCAGCTACTGTGTCTTATCCTGTTACAGGCAGAATGGTTTCTTTGTGCTGACATGACTTCATTTTCTCTTTTCACTGTTCACAGAACTGTATCACTTCAAAACTTTTGCCTTCTCTTGAGTCACTTTCACATTTAAGTAGAACTGCTGTTGAAATTGTTGTACCACTTCACAGTTTATCTTCATTTTATCTCTCTTCCCACCTCTTTCTGAAGGGCTCTTGAATGTAATTGTGCTAGCTGGAAATTTATTTTTTTATACCTGGATCATGATATGTTCACATAAGCAAGTTCTTGTTTATTTTTTTATAAAAATCCTGTTTGAGAATTTTAAAATAATACATATCTGTTCAGAATCTAGAGCATTCTGTATTCCCAAAATAGCAAAATTTTGACACACATTCACCTTATTCCCAGGCCTGAGCAATACAACACATTAGAAACTGGAGGAAAGACTCTGAATTTATGTCTCCTTGAAAAAACATTTCACTTTTACAATAGTGTGACCGTGATTTTACAGGTTTGTTTTTTTTTTAAAACATAGATTTCCCGTCCTGGACAAATAAACCACACTTTACATTAGTTACATATCCATGCAACTAATTTATTTTATTCAGCACGTACAGGTACTACCTTTGTGATGTCTTTCACTTACTCAAATGCAATGTATGTTAGAAGAGTTGCAGCTGAAAATATAGCAGATATTCCACAGCCTATGTAAGTGATAAAGGTCAGGACGTTGTTATTCTGTGAGTCTATTTGTGTCACACTTCTCTGAAGGTCCTATGTGAGAGAAAAGGAAGAGATATCAGTTATAGCCAACACCTCTTCTATGAGCACCACACTCTTTGTTGGTAATTAGTCAAGTAAAACTCAAAAGCACTTTGGCAATACCACTATAACCTTGACACGGGGGTTCATTTTTACTGAGTGTACTTTGTCTATAGCTGTTACACCTCTCACTTCCTTCCCACAGCTCTCCAAAACATTGTGCTTTAAGTATTATAACTGCTCGGAACAGCAGATAGTCAGAGCCTAGTTCTGATCCTTATAATTCAGTACCAGGAGTTCAAACGTCCTTCTCTGGAAAAGTCTCCATAGTTTTTAAACTTTTTAGTTTTGTTGCTTATATACAACTGTCTTTCAGAAGATGTAAGATTTAGGAAAATGTAATTTAAAAGTTTTCATACTGAAATGTTCAACATTATTGGGAACTTCTGACATTACTTTTTGTTATTAAAAGTTCATAAGAGTTACTGTAGCTAATCATCTACAGATGAAATCAAGGGCAAGATACTGCTTTTTGGTTTTGTGGTCTGCTTTGACATAAAAGCTAAAATTATAATAGAACTGGTGTGAAAAATAGTGATGAAGACAAAAGAAAAGATTTAGAAATGAAACAGAAAATTCTGAGGATTTTTTTTCCAGTTTTCTGTCTAACTGTAACTGCTACATAGTACCATCTGAGAATAAATGTCAGTGTTATTTCCTTTATTTAAGGACAAGAAACTATAAGAATGTTTGGATCTATATCACATGCAAGCAAATGCTAGCAGATAACGATGTTCATTCTACAGTCAGTGTCACTGCTGTCCCTAGCAAAACTATCTAGCAAAAAAGAAACAAAATGCTACAAAACTTCACATGCTTTGTAGGAAAAGGCAGGAGCAGCTTTTTTACAGCCTGTCCCAACCTTATATGACAGTTTATATATACATAAGGAGAGTGTTATTTGAAAATAATTTAATAGCTGAATTAAAGTCAGAAGCGATTATTAAAATGGAAAAGCCATTAGAAGGGTCAAAACTGTGTAAAAATCTACTGGAATGCAGCCCGAATTCAAAGAACTTCTGCCTTATTTCCTACTGCCACTAAAGCATTCAGGGAAGAGAAGGGACTCATTGAATATATCCTAAAGAAAGCCTTTTCTTTCTCCCTTTCAGGATGGAAAGTGGAACAAGACCACAATTTAGCTTGCAAGAAGTCACAAAGTTAGTGGCTTTTTCATATCTACAACTCAGCATGATGTGAAGAGAGCAGTCCTATTAAGAAGGGTCTTGAAGGCCAAAGCTGAAAAAGTCAGCATGTGTGTCTCTCTTGCGGGGTTAAACTCTTACGTGATACTGCCGCAAGTTACTTCAAAACCCAAATACTTCCACTTAGGAGCACTGCTGTGACCAAGAGCCAATATCTTTTCTGCAGTTATGTTTTAGAGGCCAAAGAATGATAATTTCAGCTGGAAAGAAGTGTTTCAGGCCATTACTGAGCATAAACAATCACCAAATGCTAAGAAAAGATAGCAGTATTCAGTTTTTTCATGTTGGGATCTTTTTCCCTGAAAAACACTTCACAAGTGCAAATTGTGGGAGACAGCTGAAGACTAGAGGCTATGCTACTGAGGCTAAAGTGCACTCTATGGTTCCCTCTTTCATCTCGCTGTTAGGCATTGCTCTACCTTTCTCAGACACCCATTCTGGAGACTTTGCTTAAGGCTCTGACAGAGAATGAGCTACAAGTTCTGTACCACCCCACTGTTGACAGACTTTTTCCCAGAGCAGGTCTGTAATGTAAGGCATCCCCAAAGCTGATTAAAGCCAAGTAAGAAAAGAGCCAATATATGCTTACACATTTTGCAAAAGAAGGTACTGCTTTATACTTTTTGACATTAGATAAGTCTTGTCAGATTTGCAGCCTATATTTGCGAGGGACAAATTAGCCTCTCGATCTAAGGATGAAAGGGAATTATTGTGCTCCCTTGACTTTTCATCCTCATTAGGAGTTTTACTGACTGTAGGACATTTTTCTTTCCCTGTTTTTCCTGACAATATGTGTCTCTCTCCCTTTTGTTCTGAAAACAGCAATTCCAAATTTTTTTCATGATTTTTTTTTCTGTGAACAACTTCCCACTTTCCCAATCTGAAAATTTTAAATATACTTAGACTTGTTTCTCATTCACTTCCCTCTTGTCACACCCTCAGCTGCAGGTCAGTTTTGACAGATTATACTACTGAGGGATATGTCGGGGATCCCCTGCACTTCAGGATCATTAAGATCAATTTTTTCTGTTTCTCTGTGCAAGTGTTAGTACTGGTATTTTGGTATTGCTCAGAAGCCTCAACCCCAGGTCTTTTGTGCCACAGTATTTGCAAAAGAATGTAATAATTTGTAAAGAATTTAATAATTATAATAATAACAACAATAATATTCTTTCATTACTAACTTTATTATTTCATTCCTGAATCCTTATCACTAGTTACTTTATTATGAAAAGATAACTTTATGACAATAAGGGGGAAAATTATTTATTATTATTATTATTAAAAATCATATGCAAAAGAAATAACCCAAGTAACAAAACCGAGACTTGTCTTGACACAAGAGAAAAACTGCGCTGCTGTTCCTAGGAAAGGTAACTTGGTGAACAGCGAGTTTGCCTACCATTAGGACCCCAAAGTGTGTGAGGTGGTTGCATAAGCACACCGTTTCGTTTTCATTGGACTCTGCATCCACTTGGCAGCCCGCAGAGTTCCAGCCACCGTTGCCACCTGTGGAAATGAAACATGAGAAACTGCTGTCCAACAAACACGACAACCTCTCTTTCAACAGATTTCTCACTTCACCTTGTGCAAATGCAGAAGTGCTCTCTCAAATTGAATGAGCAAGCATTAAAAACAACCAGGAGAGAAGCAAGTAACAGATTTCCTAGTTTCTGCAGAGAATCACAGCAGGTGAGTGTCTCAGTAATAGACTACTGAGCAGAAGCAATAGATGGAGATCTATAATAAAAGTAGGGAGCTTTTTGGTTAGTGAATAAGACCTACTATGTGGATCATGCATTAAGACACACCTTAGTTTTACCCAATAATAAGATAGTTTTAGAACTCCCTTTTACCCCACTGATGTGACGTGTGCACCTGCCTGCCTCCCACTCATATATCCTCATTTATGGCCCAGGACCAGAGAGGGTCCTTCCCTTCCTCCCTGCAGCATGTAAAGGTGGAGGTCAGAGTGGATAATCCCAAAGATCCCTTGTGGCCTTATGAAAAAACTCGGAATAAACTATTCCCTACTCACCCCACCTAAAAAGGTCATTCTGAAAAATAAGTAGAAAGATTTTATTTTTAAAAATTAAATGTTAAAAAGTAAAATCTGTTTTCTTCGTTTTCCCCCTGCTAAAATATGAACTGATTTTGTGAAATAGTTCATATTCTCTGACTTCTAAAGACATTTTTTCATAATTCCTGACAAAATCCAGCATAATTTGCTCTGTAATTTCAAGATAATCAAATGCTCAAATTCAAGACAATTTCTCAAAAGACTGTGAAGATGTTCCAAAACCACTCAAAGCTCTTCCCCACTTAAGCAGCCACTGGGAATAGTTTCTTCCCTGTGTGTTTCTCCTTTATTGTGCTTCCTAAAGTTCAGCTTCATAGGTAGGTTCTATGATTTTGTGCTCTTTTTTTATCCTCCTTCATTCTCCTCAGTTGTTCTGTATTTCCTGCTTTGAAGTACAAACTTGAATAGCAAATTTTATTTCTTGCAAGACTCTCTGTATTAAACCTCTCCATCCAAAATCCTACTGCTCTGTTTGATTGTAAAGAAGAGCAACATGTCCGTAGTGATCTCTAAAATAGAAGGATATGGAAAGCCATCCCAGAGAACAAACGAGCAGTTAAAAGTATGGCTAAGAACCACTGTTGTGTTTGAGTAGCATTATAATTTAATTTGCGCATACAGACAAATCAGTGAAAAACTGCAATCAGCTATGGAAAAGTAGAGAAACTTGATTGAAAAATTTACAATGTTACAAACATTTGCATTAAAAACAAACTTTGAAAAGGAGTATATAACATCTACTGTTACAAGTAACTATATTAACCAATTAAAAAATTATACGCTTCATTGAATGGACTTAATTGAATTCTGTAAGGATTAATTAGGAGGAAAAATGGCAAATACTGTATCTGATTTTAAAACTCAAAACAACTTTATTCCCCACATGAAAGAAATTACAGTATTTTTAAACTTACTGTTTTTGTCCATATCCCAGAAGACACAGGTAGGTTTAGGATCTTCCTAAGAACAGATGCAAAAGTAGACTTTGTGTACCTCTTCAGGCATAAATCTCATCAACATTTACAACAGTTATTGTAATGCATATTTCATTTACTGAGCAGAATAATCCATATCATTTAGACTGTTGAAAATTTGTCTAGTGTCAAATTAGAATTTCTTCTGCTAGAAAGACAGATTTGCCCAGATTTTAAAATCTAGAGCACTGCTCCTCTGCACTGTTCCACTGCTCCACTGCTCCTTTTTCACATCCTCAGAACAATGAAGTTTTATTGTCTCAGTGAAGTTATCTTTGAGTATGTCTTTATATAATCTAAACACTTTGTACTGTTCACTTTCTTAGGGCTTCTCTGTGAATCCTTTATGTACATCCTTGACAATATGCAAGTGCCTGCTGAACCCAAGTGGAGGTTCTTTTGCCTCCCCTTAAAATATTCATGGTAATGAAACGCAAGATAAAGTTAACGGAACCGTGAAAATTACAAACTAGGTTCTTACAATTTACTTTGGTATTACATTTTAACATTTTCTTTTTTAACATCTCTAGTGCTATTGCCTCTTTTGGATTAGATACTGAGTGTGTCTGAGAACAGAGTCAAGCTCACCCGTTTTTTAACTGAAACAGTATGTGCCAAAAGATTGCATTTGGTCTCTATTTCCCTAAATTTGCTGTGGTCATCTTTTAACGTGTTCTGTCCATTCCTCCTCTGCTGAAAACCACATAACAACAAAATAATTCAGGGAAGTATTAAATTTGATCAAAGAAGTTAAGTAATTCTAAAGTTCCAGTGTTATAAATCATGTCCCTGCTCAAAACCATGGTCATGAACAGAGGTTTTACTTAGTTATTGGCACAGAAATTGCTTCTGAGGGACAGAATGAACAGTTTTTCAGGTAATTCTTAGACCATGAATGGAGTGCGAATGCATGAGGATGGGAGAGGTTACTTGTTTTAACTTTTTGCTTACGTGCTTTTGTTCTAGAGTTTTTGATTTCCATTTATGTTCTTACTCAAAATCCATCCCAATAAATCAGGCTTTATGCTTAGCCTTTACCACATGCACTCTGCATTCCTGTTCCTCTGAATAATCAATCTTGTTTTACCTGAATTTTGGTATGCTTGATTGTAACCTTCACATAATCCTGAAGATCCTGAATGGTTAAGTTTCCAATACTGCATGCCACCACAAAACTGGTCAAATTGGCAGGATTTTCTGCATCCTTTGAAAGATTAAGAAAAACATAATAAATGCTTACACAGCACATAACATAAAAGCCAGAGTACATAGTTTCATTTTTGCAGCATGCCAGAATAAGTAAGTTGTCAGCATTTCTGTACTTTTGATTACGCAACATAAGAACATTATGTTTATAAAATCAAATTATGGGTTAGCTTCACTGAAGTTTCCCTATTTTCCTTATAGTCATAAAACATACATGGGCACAATCATAGAGAGAGGTTAGAAGGCAAACAAAATTATAACTCAAACAATGCAGCAGATAACAACTCATGATATGATTAGCTCATTTCCCTAAACAAGAATGAACTAGCTCCCTTATTGTTGACACTATCCTTTTGAGTAGATGAAAAGTTTTCAGAGAATAACCTGTTTTCTGTGTATGGTTGCTAAATCATCCTCCATCTTAAAATGAATGACTAAGAAGAAGTAAACAAATTCAAAGCAATGTTATGTACTGAAGGAGGTAGTATTTTCTGCAAGGTCTTATTTGATGGGAATTTAAACAGAATTCTGATATTATCACTGAGCAATACTATTTTTAACCTGCAGCTAAGAATCTTCCAACTGAGAAGTTTTCCTTGGAAACCAATTATTTATTAAAATGGAAATACTAATTTCTTTTGATGAGCTTCCATTGAGACCTGCATAGTTACATGCCTGGTTGGGAAGCTTGGTCACTGCCTATGGCAGATCTTAGGTCAAATGAAGTCTATTGTCACTCACTTTCCCTCCCAAAATCTGGTCTGTCAAATTCCTGAACCCTTGATTCCTTCTGTCTAGGGGTTTTATTAACCTAACAAGATGTCAGGTATCAGCTCAGCACTGGGCTCATGAGATCCCACCACTTCTGTCTTCTAAAAGACAGAACAGCTTCAGTTTTTAAGTACACATTATCCTGAGAAGACTATTCCATTCCTTAAAAACCATATCCAAGAATTTTCAGATGCAGTATTTCAGATTATACTGGACCTCTGTAACAAAATTTCCTAAAACCTTAAAAGTCGAAGAGGAAAGAAAATTCAAATATCTAGATAGTTTTTTAGCACTCAAACAAGACAAAATCTCTTGGCTACCACCTAAATTTTAACATCTGACCAAGTCTGTGGAAGTCCTTGGACATATTTCTACAGGTTTCAGTCGATTGTGTCTCTAGCAGACACGAAAAACTAGAAATAAATATCGGTTGGTCTCTCTAGGGAAGGCAATTTAATATATTCTTACTCATCCTTAGAAACAAATAGAAATAATGTGTGTATTAAAGTAAAATACAGGTAACTACTTATTTAGCTGTAAGGCCATGTTCAGCTAAATTAAGGGAAAACACCATTCCAGTGTTTCTTAACATAGTGAATGAAAGGAAACTGGCACATCCAGGGCATAATTCATTGTATCTATTCTATACATCTAGGTCAAAATACGACTTGCCTAAAAATAAGTGTCCATTTTAGAGGTTTTAGGGTATTCTGCCCACTCTCCAGTTGCTACTGCAGAAGATGTCACATCTCTTACTCTTACAGGTTCACTGTCACATCTGTCAGTACTTTTGTACCTTGGAGTATCTCAAATTGCAATTGCTCCTTTGTCTGGAGAACTGATGCTGAGTTCTGCACTGGGATGAGTTATGTTACACCTCAACGGTGTCTATTCCATCGACTAGCTTTGAAGGCAACTTATGAACAACAGTTCAGGCATTGATGTGTACATAGAACACACCTGCCTTTGGTGAAATGAATCCCACTCTGAATAGCTTTAATATAGTCTTCTAATTAATATAACCATCAGATTTTAATGAATGACAAGATAAAAGTTTCTGAATTCTCCCAGTTGCAATAAAAAAACCCCCTCCAGTACTGTAAAGTAAAATGTTTCACTGTTACATTGACTACTTACAAGGAATACAGCTAAGAGCATTCGGGTTTTTTTAACTGCAATTGAAATAAATGTATCTATGACATACTTTTATTCTAATGAATAAAGTTACTGGGTTTGAGATGGCATGTGGATTAATTTATTTGTAGGCCTTATTTTAACGTCCTTTTTTTAACTTCCTTTATTTTTAGACCTACTAAAACACAATTTTAATTGTGTTGATCATACCACCCATGAATAGTTTGAAAAACACACAAAAAATAAAAGGCATTTTAGTTGCAAACTCAGATGCAATTTTTCCTGGTTTTTTGCTTTTTAATGGCTTATTAAGTATCACTTAGAAACACATTCTAAAACTACTAAAGGACACATTCTAATTTTATATGATTTTATGCCATAGTGACAAGAGTCCATCTGTATTCTTCTGGGTTTTTTTATTAAAGATATCCATCCTGTTTTTCTCAAAAGCAGGCCTAAAATTAATCCATTTTAAAATAGTTAAAATACTTTGGGGTGTATTTCAGAAGGCAACTGTGGGTCATGGGTATTTTCTTACCCTAGATTATCTGATGAATCTGGATACAGTGCCAATAAAAACGATAATATAGAGACAATACAATACTACAGAGTTCTGCGGATGCACAAGAGTCAAAGGTCACTTAAAATACTGATGGGAAAACAAACTCAAGTCTTCTGAGACACATTCTACAGTTCACCATGAAACAATATTTCCTTCTTAATTATCTTTTTTTGTTTTTTCAAAATAGATATGGTTTTGGTTTTCTGTTTTTCAGGTTGCAAACTCTTTATACTTTTTTTGGCATCTACCATGCAGGTACTATTTACAATTACCATTTGATGGGACCCCAAAAAGACAAAACCCAAATCTACCTGAGTACCTTTATTTTTCAGGTGTAAGTATTGTTATCCTTATTCGCTATTAAAATACAGAGAGCTTATGAGAACACAGATATGAAAAGAATAGTATATATCGAAACAAAAGTTCTCTGGCTACTGACCATCAGCCCAGAGTTTCCAACTGAATATAAAGTAGCCAGCTGGATATGATTACTAACCAACTCTTATAACGAAAAGAGAGTACTTGCAGTGTTACAGGCCAAATTCCCTTCTGATAGAAAAGAACCTGGCTCCCCTGAACATCAAGGACTTATATTAATGCATTTAAACATAACTTACGCCCTTTAAAAGGACATGCTACTTTCCTCTGATCATAAGCAGCTGGGATACGGTTTTCCACAGATTACTGAGAAAAGGTTTATCTTACATTTCACAGGAAATGTAAGTCGCAGTCAAATCACAGACTTTAACCCATCTTGGGCACTTCAACTATATTGTCACTCTGAACATAAGACTGTCTTTAGCGCCTACATTTGGTATCATCTTTTAATTCCTGTAACTCACAAAACACTGTGAAATGATTCCTACACTATAGGAAACTTTTAGCAGCTGGCTTTGACCTACCCTATCTGAAATTACTTCAAACACATTAATGTTTACCTGAAAAAGACCATTTTTATTGAAGAAAGTAAACTGAGCCCTGGATATAACTTCAAATTCATCTTGACTTAAATTCTTCAGTAAACTTGGTGGCAGAACAACAGAAGCAAAGGCACTTGTCTGATCCTTGTCAAAATCTATCTGTTAAATAAAACAAGAGAAGAACATGTTCAAACAAAAATCAAACCATCTGTTGTCCACAACTGGGTTCACACCTTTACACAAAGATATCTAAACATGGGTATAGAATCAATCAAAACTTATATGACCTGTGTCTATGTAAGAGTTGATGCAATAAACAGGGGTTTTTTTAAGGCTTAGTAGGTTTGCCACCTTTCCAGCATGAGATCAGCCTTCTGCTATAAAAACGTATTAGATAAAACCAACAAAGAAACAAACTCCTCCACAGCTATAATGATGATTTGGAAATAATGGATGGCAATAATGGCAGTCATAATCATTTTCAGTAACCTTCAAGATACTTTTTCTCATAGAAAATAATGCTGAGATTTAAAAAATATGCTCTGAATCCTGTATTAGTTGGATTGATCCACATATCTGAAATAATTTTCTTATGAGCTTTTATAGTTTCTCTACTACAAAAAGGAGATCTTAAAACAATTATTAGTGTCACCCATCTATATTTATTGTGCTATATAGCACAAAAAAAAGACACTTTCTGCCATCAATATAAATGTAATATATACTGGCAACGTGTCAGACATCTAAAAGCCCACTGTGGCCCAGGGATGTTACAAGTGAGTACGAAATAAGTGAGGATGCGACCTTGCATTTTATTAGCAATTCTATGACTGCACACTTTCCTACCATGACATACTCAAGGTGTGCCACCGTAGCCATCAAAGGAAAGGGAATAAGCCATCTCACTATGGCTCTATAGTAAAAGCATTTAAGAATTTTACTGTGAGATATGGAAACTCACACTTCTGACTTCCCCAGAGGCATCCTGATCATGTATTTATGCCTCTCACTATGAGACATTTGATTCTAAAAGCACCATTAGCTAATAGAAAGTTAAAAGTCATAGGTTACCGACAGATCATTCACTGGTTTACTGTGAATAACAGACACCGTGGTAAATCAGTCAGAAGTGGTTCATAGATATCTCCTGACAAGGATAGATGTAGTTGAAAAACAGGTTTTCAGAGGGTAATTCTGCTACAGTAAACAGAAAGTGTGTGTGATAAAGATGTCCCAGGCACTGTCTGCAAACAGAGTGGAAGAGACTTCTATAAAGAAGCATGGATATATTACAGGAACAATTTAATAATATGAATCACCAAAACCTAACTTAGTCAAAGGTTTGGTAAGAAACATAAAGACATAGGGGACTGAAATAGAATCTTTCCAAATTGCCATGGATAAATTTGCTTGATATCTACTTTAAAAAAAAAAAAAAGAAATAAAATCTGGAAACATTCTGACATACAGCTTGTTACTGTTCCCTGATGAGCCTAGGATAGGACATCACATTGCTGATGAAAAACATGCGCTTTCACAAGGGAATCTCCCTCCAGGAGGGATAGCAAGTATCTTTCCTGACAGGTATGGAAAATATAAACAGTGACCACAGCTCCTGAAGATTTTTCTAGCAGGAAGGATGCTAAGAATTCTCAGTCAGCTGTTTGAAATGTGAAAGCCTCAGAAGAAACTCATGTTTCAATAGGAACATTATAAATACTTTGACAGAGACTGGATTTTATGACTATTTCGGCAGTGCTGTAATAAATGATTCCAGGACGAGAAGATTCCTGGATGTCCTCAAGCCACAGATGGTAATTCTTGTTATACAAGCGAACATCCAAAACCTGGTTTTAGAATTTTTCCTTTCCTCTTTCCATAAATAAAGGATGAAATCTGGAGGAGAAACATTCCTTTGAAAACAAAGCTGAAAACAGCTATTGAGGAGCTTCATTAATATGAGAGCTAAACAAAAGTAGATTTACAATTATCAAAAATTTCTGATAAAATTGATTTAAAGAAATTTTAGCCAAATGTCTATGAATAGAAATATGTGAAAACTCAATTACATGAAATGTATTAATATCTATTTAAACAGCACCTGAATTTTGATCCTAAGTCTAGATACATGTAAAAGGCCTGAAGCCTACTATGTTACTACTACTTTTTAAAATTATTCTTAGTCTCTTAGACCTTTAAAGATTAGCCTTTAACTGTTCGCATAATGACAAGTATTGTTGAATTCAGTTTTGGTTCCTCTGGCCCAAATGACAGTAGATTTTTTTCTTTTTCTGTATAATATTTTCTGTGTGTTTCTCCAAGTAATGCTCACTGTACTTGAATGGTTAAACACCCAGGAAACTGAGATTACATTGTCACAGACTTACTATTTAACTGCAAAAAAACCCTGAAAACATTGTATTGCACTTTTGAAAGCATTCAGGTGCCATAAGATGCAGTTAGGCATATAGTGAAATTTAAAGTTTCAGCATCTCATCACTACAGATTTCCAAAGAACCTTTGGAAAATCCTATAGGTGCTCATGAGCATCTCAAATTCTATTTCAAGCTTTCAGATGTCTGATTTTTTCTATTTGGAGGGGAAAAAAAAGAGAAAAAATATTTTTGAGGTGACAATAAATACCTTTAATATACTAGCCTGTCTAGGTACTGTAGCACCGGAGACCTTCCTGCATTTTGAGTGATCTCTGTTTCTTTTTTTTTTATGTCTAGGCTGGCCAAGCTCCACATGAATGACTTGAACTACGTCAGACATTCCTAAATGGTACAAGCTTAACAACCTATGTGTGGACAACAGGATCAGTCGTAGGTCTCTTTCAGCAGTAAGTGTTAAAATTATACTGGAAGATTGAAGACCTATTGTATCTGAAGAAATCTGCATGTGGATACCTACATCTAGGAGTCTTATTCTAAAGCTGAAAGGCATCAATGGAATTGTTAGCTAGTGTACAATGGATAATACAACAGACTGCTGAAGATTATTTTCCTTTTTCACTAGTAAAAAAACTCACAAAACTAAAAAAGGGTCAAGTTGTTCTGGATTTATAAGCAAATCACTTTTTATCTGCATGGAATGTGAGTTTATCTGTGTTTCCTGTCATTCAAGGAAATACTACATTAATCTGTTTGGATGATTGCAGGAAAAAGGAAATAAAAAGTAAGGGGAGAATTGGGAGTTGTAACTGTTTTTACAGGAACCACAGTAAACACACTTGGAACAACACGCACATTTCATGTTCAAATACAACTGTTGTTCTGTACCTGGAAATCAGATGCATTATTCTGTGGACTGACACTGAAAGAACCACCTTTGAATGAAGTTGAGTTTATAGAAGACACTCCAAGTGCGAGATTTCGTGTTGAAATACTCATGGATGGTCCAGTGAAATGGATCTTTAAAGCCAAGGCATCAATAGTTTTTAGAGCCCTAAAAACAGAAGTTAAATTATTCTAAAACAAAAGCTTTTGACTGACAGAAACTATCTGACTGACAGAAACTATCACTGCTCCTGAAATAATTTTTCAACAATACTTATATCTATGCTGTGTCATGTGTCAGAAGACTTCTTTTTTTCCATTGAAATACTTCGTCTTAGTCATACACATTAATTTTAGTACAAGAAGAAATATTTGTGTATCTAATTTGGAAAATTCTTTTTGATGAAAATCAGAAAAGTTTGATTTTTGTGCTGCAATCATTTGCCTATTTATGGAAGGATGAATCCTTACAGCCTTGCAAGTTGCTCTCAAAAGCTTGTCTCAAATGAAGAAATACTTACTCTGAAGATGAGGCTGCCAATACACTATCTGAACTGGTTAGAATATTGGAAAAAATGGTCACCACAGTAGAACCCAGAGATTCATCAATTTCTTCATCATTAACAATTTTTTTGAGCTTCTGCACAACGTCATTTACTTTGTCTGAGGTTAGCTGCTGCCCTTCACCAGTGAGATTCAGAAGCTGATTGGCTATATCAGCTGCATTTTCTGTAAGCATACAGTCAAGTAAAAAAGAGAAAATAATGCATTACAGTCCTGAAGTAATACAGAAATACAAGTTTTTATTCACATTGTTGAAATCTAGAGAATGTTCCAGGGTGCTGGGAATGATCATAGGATTTTATAATTTTGTCAAATTTATAATTTTATGAAAAAAGTATATAGAACCTGCTGATTACATACAGTCCTCATTGGCTGCGTTTTTCTTTTCTTTATTTTGATTTGAGTTTGTAAATCAGAACTATTATTGAAAGAGCTGATTGAAACAAAAAGTAAGGAATAAAAAGTCTATTTTTTCTCTTTTTTTTCTCCTTATGTTATCCTTTTTTTTTTTCCCCACTGGGAAAAAGAGGTTCACTCTTTCACTATTACTGAAAGAGTATTCACTCTTTTAAGCTTTGTGAAGAAAGACTGACCCCATTGCAAATGTTTCAGTTCTTTCAGAGGATGGTTCTCTTACTCATCAGAGGGCTGGCAAGTATGACACACAAGCAAATTTCATGAGAAGAATCTTCCTGGTAAGGAAAGTTTTATAGTGTGTCCAATGGCAAAACACTAGTGTAAATCACATGTTAAACTGTAACTTCAATGCCACCTGGACAAAAACTAATGTGAATGCTAACCTTTTACAATATCAAAATATTTGAGATTTATTGGAATTCACAAATAAGATTTTGAAATATCAGCCTTCTTCAGTCTGCAACTGGCTGTGGGTTTTTAATGCTGTTTTTTTATAATACAGCTTTTGGTACATTTACTTTAGAATGTTTACTTTACATGACATGATGTTTTCCTATAGTCTGACTGCAAGTACTCAATCAACTACGTTATGAAGCCAGGCTCCCTAGGACACCTCTATCAATGAAGAAAGAAAAAGAGGCTTCTTCAAGAAAGCAATCAGAACAGGAGCTTACTTGTAGGTGCTCTGAAATACACACAAGAGTATAATTCTCTTGACTAGCTCTGACAATAAAAAAAAAAGGGCCATAAAATTGTTGTCTTGTTATTTTATTACTCCTTTATGGCCAGAGTGACATCAAGGGGTATTTTACAAACTGAGAATAAATCTGAATATGTCTGATTGTAAGTCCAGTGAAGAGAGTGGGTGTCTTTCCCCTGGCAGCTATAGGCATTGGAAACATTTAAAAATTTGTCCTAACTTGAATATCAAATAGAGGCAAGATACCACCTTCATCTACTCCTGTTTGAATTGCCTGAAGAGTTTGATTTATTTCAGTAATTCGTATTCAGAGCTTTTAATGGGTGAGCTGAATTGAACCCGGCACCCTTCCTCAGAGTTTAATTATTTACTCTGATTATTTAGAAAGATTTTCAAACAACTTAGCATAAAGAAGAAAGATATTCTTCCTTAATGTAACTTCCTTATAGGAAGCAGTAATCAAAGTCTACCACACTATTCCTTTAGCCAAAGACCAACATCAATATACCCACCTGTGCAATTTCTAAGATCAGGTTGACCCCAGTATGATGTATAATTCTGCAGACCCAAATAGCTAAAGAGGAAAATGACAAAATTCACATGAAATATAGTAACAAAATTACATACATATTTCATAATTCTTATGCAGGTGTCACAGTGGTCCACTCTTCTCAATTCACAACATTGCTAGCAACATGGCCCCTAGTGAAATGCAATATGAATACTTGAGAGTGGTATAGAATCAAATGTGATCGATTAAGTGACAGCGCAAACAGAAACCCTAGTTCTTTTGAACAAATTACCAGCTGATTCCTATACTGACTTGACAAACTGCTTCAATGGAAATTCTTGCCTTTTATTTCAGGAAATACCCAAATGCTAACACAAACTATTATGCCCCTATTATGGCCACTCAGGTGCTGTTCCTATAATTTATCCTTGATGTAAATGGCTTTGATTAAGTCAGTTGCAAGTCATAATACCTCTCAGAAGAACATGCAGAGGAGCTATGTGAAGATATAAATTATGCCATCCAGGAAAACTAGGGCAAGTCACTTTCAGATCTAGATCCAAAGTAAGGGGCAGATAAAAAGATTCCCTTTTTTTTTTTTTTTTTTTTTTTTAAAGCCTTACCATAGCAAAATACAGAATCACAGAATGGGTCAGGTTGGAAGGGACCACAGCAGATCATATGGTCCAACCTCCCTGCTCAAGCAGGGTCATCCTGGAGCACATGGCACAAAATTGCATCCAGATGGTTCTTGAATATCTCCAGTGAGGAAGACTCCACAACCTCTCTGGGCAATCTGTTCCAGCGCTTGGTCACCCTCACAGTAAGGATGTTCTCCCTCATACTCTGGTGGAATTTTCCGTGCATCAGTTTCTGTTTGTTCCCTCTTGTCCTATTGCTTGGGACCACCAAGAAGAGCCTGGTTCCATCCTCTTGACATCCTCCCTTCAGATACTTAAGAGACACTGATGAGATCCCCTTTTAGTCACCTCTTCTCGAGGCTGAAAAGGCCCAGCTCCCTCAGCCTTTCCTAGTAACAGAGATGTATGAGTCCCTTAATCATCTTTGTCACCCTGTAACAATGGCTCCAAAATTAAACACACTTTTTCCTCAATTTTCTTTAACGACAATCATGTTGTCATAGCATGGCAAAGGCAGGATGGTGAAAGGGAAAAACTTACCCTTTCACTAAGCACATGATAAAATAACATTATTCCTCAGCTGATCACATTTAATATAACAGCACACTAGCAGGTAACCTTCTACTGTGGGATGCACAGGACTAAAAGAAACCGTTAGAAGAGCTTTCTCTTCTTTTGAAACACATCCCACCAATGCTCCATACTGGTAAAAGCTAGTGGAGTCAGAGGGAAGGAAAGCACAGCACAGGGCAGAACACAGTAATTTTTTTTAGGAGAAGTGCTGTACACAGACAATCAATGGTATTGTGTAGACCACAAATAAACAATAAAGATAAGCAATACTGGGACAGCAAAGGCCAGAAACCTTAATTTTTAATGATTCGGAAGTTCTGACATAAAAACAGTTTGACTTCTGTACTACTCGCTCTACAACAAAAGTTGGTCAATCAGGATCAGTTCTTGTACAAGATTAAGAGGCTGAGGAAGTGAGTTATTTAAATATAATGCAGGTTGCTTTCCTGTTTGGCACAGAACCTCAAAGCTGATTCATATCCATGTTGCCATACTGTTTTCAAGAAGTAAGAGATGTGGTCTTCTCAAAACATGTTCCAGATGCAATGTGGGCAGATAAGACTAATATATTGCCTTTAATGGTAATCATCCTAAATACTGAGCAAATTAATTAATATTGCATCATCATAACCATATTTAAGGCACTCGAAAAAGATCAAAGCCATAGTGTTTTGGTCATACATCAATGGAGGTAATAATATTCCCATTTTACAAATGGGAAATAGAGATACAAAGTCTTTTGTAGATGTTTGCAAAGAAAGCCTACATTAGGGAAAATATGTCCTAAACCTTAAAAACACAAGTTCAAATCTTTAAGCATAAGATTATTTCCACCTTCAGTTATGATTAACTACTGGCAAAATGTTTGTTTCACAATTTCTTTTACTTTCCCCTGATGAGATGAGATGTTCTGGACTAACCAAATACACATCTCAAATTCATAGAATTTTATTCTGTTTCTTACACATGGGAGATGGTAGTAGTGGAGTGGTAGCATATGTGAAACATTGGTTTCAGTAACATAAACATCATGGCCAAGTACAAGGTCCTGAATGTGGGCAGGGCAATCTCAAGCACAAATACAGGCTGGGAGGAGAATGGATTGAGAGTAACCTCGAGGAGAAGGATTTGGGGATGTTGGTTGAAGAAAAGCTTAATGTGAACAGTCAACACAAGCTTGCAGCCTAGAAATCCAACTGTATACTGGGCTGCATCAAAAGCAGTGTGGCCAGCAGGTCAAGGGAGGTGATTCTGCCCCTTTGCTCTCATGAGACCTCGACTGGAGTGCTGCATCCAGCTCTGGGGCCCCCAACATAAGAAGAATGTAGATCTCTTGGAGCAAGTCCAGAGTAGGGCCACAGAGATGATCAAAGGGCTGGAACACCTCTCCTATAAAGACAGGCTGAGAGATTTGGGGTTGTTCTGCCTGGAGAAGTGAAGGCTCTGAGGACACCTTATAGAAGCCTCCAGCACCTACAGGGGGCTACAAGAGATCTGCACAGGAACTTTTTACAAGGGCATGTAGTGATAGAACAGTGGTGAATGGTTTCAAACTGAGAGAGATTAGGTTTCAGATATTAGGAAGAAGTGTTTTACTTTGAGGGTGGCGAGATGCTAGAACAGGTTACCTGGAGAGGCTGTGGATGCCCCATCCCTGGCAGTATTCAAGATCAGGCTGGAAAAGGCTCTGAATAACTTGGACTATTGAAAGGTGTCCCTGCCCATGGCAGGGGGGTTGGAATCAAATGACCTTGGAAGGTCCCTTCCAACCCAAAACATTCTATGATTCTATGACTTGAATAAAGCAGTTTCATTCTGTAAGAAGATGCTATTTTTATAATCACTTTGAACATGTATTAATTTTGGGCCTCAATATGCCCTACAGAAGTGGTAGATGAGCCTTTTTTTCTTATCAATCAAGTACATACTGCATGCACAAAATCTCTCACAGTATAGAAATCGTCTTCCTGAAACACAATACCAGCCAATGGCAACCATTATAGAGAATTTAGATTAACAACATAACCAGAAAGTTGCATCTGAAGCAACTCAGCTTCTCAGACATTTGAACACCTACCAGGTTCTTGATGCAGTCTGAACTGAGCTCCCATGGCAAAACGTGAAGTTGGTCACAGTAGGTCTGGTATCTGGCCAAAAATAGTTTGGAGGGTTTTCTTCAGCTAAACATTTTTCTGTAAAAAAGAGTGTTAATATCATTGTTAACAGTAAATTTCACCACCTAACCATCTTGCATTTCTTGTCCTCAGCACATCAAACAGTCTACAGTACAAAAACTGTCTTCAAATTAAACTCTTGGTTGTTTGCTATAGAGTGTCAATAGATACTGCTGTTGCTCAAGGGAAAGGGCTGAACATGCATGCTGCATCCATTTGCATTCCAACAGCCTCCATCTCCTCCCTCCCAAAAGAAAAGTAATCTTTGACTGGCAGTAGTTGAATGGGAAAAAGATGACAGCTAAAAAGAGACAGATTAAGGGCAGCAGCTGGCAGGAGCACAAACAGCATTGACAAGTGGGGACGAGAGGCCTTGGAGGTCCAAAATAGAGGTCATTTTAGCTCTGGCTGTAAAACATACTTCTTTATCCTCAAACTACCAGAGGAGCTGTCAGGAACTGTCCCAGCCTCTGAACCAGACAGCAAAACACTGACTAAAGCAACCTGGACAACTGTGTTTGTGTTAAAATGATATCTTGACCATGGCTTTCTGAGATTAGTGGAACAATGAAGCTTATAGGGACAATTTAAAATCTCCAACAGTCATATCATTTGGAAATGTGTGATTATTTTAACACAGAAGATGCTTATTTATAGACAAGCAAACAAAATTTGTTGTATAGCAAAGCCAAACACTACTTACCCACTGGATCAACATCCACAGTATGAAGTTGATATCCTTCTTCTATGGTTCGATTATTACTTATGAGCTTCTGTCGGATGTCTTCCTCTTCTAAATTGATGTTGTTGGTAGAATTATAAACCAGAAGAGCCAAAACACCAAAACTGCAAGGAAAATTATCCAAGTGTTTCAGCAGAGGCCAAATGTGTGGAAATAAAAATATCTGATTTTCTGAGTACAGAACAGTGTCACCAACACAATGCTGCACATTATCTGTAAATTATTTTTATATATAAGGCCACAACAAGAAAATATGGTTGGGAAATTTCATCTTCTAGTTACCATTAAAGAAGCATCTCATTAAAAGAGCTAAGAAATGTTTTCAGAAGAATTAGAATATTTTAAAAGATATTAAAAGATGAAACCATAGACTTGTGAGTTCTAAATGGGTCCTAATTAATTTTAAAAATCTGGTTGCTGATGGCTTAGAAATTTAAGAGCTGATTCATGCCACCCCCAGAGGATCTACCTCTACATTGACTACAAAGGAAGACTAGAAGATTAACAAAGAACAGATGCCTAACACTTAAATCTCTGGATTCTAATGGAATGAAAAACACCATGACACACTTCTGAAGCTTTTAGATGTAATTACGAAAGTCAAGTTGCTCAGATGAGTAATTCAAGTCTGAGCACTAATAGCTGTTTTGTACTGTGGCCCACTGCTACTTTCTTGGGCATAAGAAGTAGTTCAAAGTGCCCAAGTCTCTTTCCTGTGAGAGAAATAAAACAGTCCCCACCCTTGTCCAAAAACATAGCTTTTCTGAAAGGGAAACCATGAACAGCCAAGCAGTTCTAGCAGGACAAAGGAAATAAGCTCACAGTGGAAAGCCCAGAAATTTCCTCCTGGGACACAAAGAAACACATGTTGGAGACAAGAATATGTTGGTACCCAAGAGCATTGGTTGGCTCTGGCTAGTAGGACATGACGCCACTAAAGTATGGAACACTGGATCTCCATGCAAGCCAAAATGTGGAAAAAAGGAAAAAGCAAACCTGCTTTAGGCTGTCTTCATCTTAGCCTTGCCCTTGGATACCCATCAGCCTGAATAAAGACAGACCTTTGCAGTGTGAGCCATTCCTGGCAGGCTGGGAAGCAGCAGCACTGCCAGCACACATACTGTGAGCACGGCACAAACTAATCAGAGCTGCCTTCACCTGCAGCCCCCTGTGCAAGAAAGCAACAGTCAGCTAAAGGGTCTTGTGGTCTACAGAAAGAAGCACAAAAAAACTACAGGGGTGCTGAAGAGGGCTAGTAGGGTTTTCAGGTACTGCTTTCTATGACAGACAAGGACTTCAACTCAAAAAAAATCCTCCAGAAAGACATCCCCATGATGACAGCTCAGAATTGTACTTTCCAGAGATGCCTAATCTGGTACAGTATAAAACTACATCTTAGTGTACAGGTATTGCTCTAAGATGGCAGATTTAACCCTCTTTCTGTCAGGCATCATTCTGAAAACTGAGTAACTCCATCCAATAATTCTGAAGTACTCTCTCATAAGTGAAATGGCATTAAAACAATTGGCATTAGAAAACAACCTCAGTCTAGGAAAAAAAGAAAAACCAACAAAAAGGAAAAGCGAAGTCCAAACCTCATACAGAAATCACAAATGTGAACTAAATACTCCACACATTTAACTTCTGCAGATGTAAATAAATAAGTAAATAAATATACACAGTCCCTGGTTGTTTATTTTCTTTTATTGTTGTTGAACACCAGCACACTTTTCTTTTTTCTTGCCATATTTACTGTTTTACTGGTAACATGTTACTGGAGACGAAAGATAAAAATGTCACCACCTGCTGGCTTGGCTTGCCTTTTTCCCAGTGGATGTATTTTAGCAGAGAAATGACAACTATCCCTGGCCAGGTTGCTCCTGCCCTGCTCCCAGATATACCAAGCTCCTCCTAACATTCCATTCGTCTCTGTGGAGTGTTTAACATAAACAGCAAATAGCCTCAGTAGGGTAGATAAGCATTAGTAGGCTTTTGCTGTATACCTCGGATATATTACAAAGCCAAGTTTATTATGGCATTTATTTTTAGAAGAAGCATGGAAATTGCCTAAGCGACTGCCAATTCCTTCAGCCCTTCAGTACTTCAGCCTGAGTCTCCTGGCACTTAACCATTTTTCCTAAAAGATCCTGGCTTCACTCGTCTATTCCCTTTACTTCAGAAGAGGAAAACTTAATATATTTGATGCCACTCCCTACCTCAGCACTCTGGCTGCAAAAGAGTTCTGAACAGTCACTGCTACTGTTAAGCTGCCTGTTTCAGGACTCCCAACTAACCAAAATTATATTTACTACCCATAACTGTGCAGAGGGATAATAGTAACAAAATAGAATGTATAATGATAGATGAGGTAGAACTTGTTGCAGTTATCTTGAAAAATTATAGAGGAAGGTATTGATAATGAAGCACTGATAAAAATAATCTCTTAAGCCAATCTGTTACTTGTTTTCTGAGAAAATCCTAGATCACAAGTCATGTATACTATATAATAAGAGCCTCCTCCATAATATGACAAAAAAAAGTCTATTAACTTTTCAGAATGACTCATGCTAGCTTCCCAAAGTAAATAAATATCTTTTAACTTGACAGCTGACGCAATATGAAGCTGAGTGCTTCCTTCCACTTTTGTCACACTCAGATCGCAGAAAGAAAACATTTTAATGGTGAAGAACAAATTCTCAATTTGGGAAACAGTAGCCCTACAACTCTGCCATGCTCTGCTGGGGTCACTGGATTTGCTATTTATTGTGTGCCATATAAAAGCAGATAGATTCTCACAGCAGTAATCAATTACAAATTACACATAATCTACAGTAACCTGTACTTCCAGCATTACAGCTATTGATATTAAAAAAAATGGACTGTGGTGTATGTAAACACAATGAAGATAAGTATGTTTCTCTTTTCTTTGATTGAAATGGTGACAGCTGGAGCAAGCAGGAAAGCAGGGGAAGACCAGTGTTTCTCCCACTTTGTCCTGGTCTGTTGAGCTAAGCTGGCTCAGAGAGAGGAATTTGCTAAGCTGCACCCTCATCAGAGGCACAGGAGGCGGTGGTGGAGCCTGCACTGCCATGGCTTGTACCACAAAGCCAGCTTTATTCTCTGGCAGCGTGACTCAGAGCTATTCCAGGACAGTGTGCCTACACACGGGCTGTGGTCTCACTGCTTCACGATGCAAGGAGCCTGAAGGAAGGATTAAGAAACCATGTGAACCATGCAGCACAGACTGTCTTGTACCTGAAGAGACGTGGTTGATAATTAGCAATGCACATTTCTCCTTTCTGTTGTACTAGACAGGCTGAACCAATACTGAATTACCGTTGTTGTCAAACTGTTTCACAAATCGCTATTAATTTCTTTCATAGTTAATGTTACTTGATTTAAACAATATAAAGAATCATTTTTAAAGAAGCTAAATACTCAGGGAATCTAAATTTCCACTCAACGTCACTGGGAATGTCATTGCTAACTACTGTGGTGTATTTTAAAAAGCTTTAAGATGTCAACATTAAATTCTTTATCAATCTTGCTGTTATGTTGGCTCTGAAGACAAGCAGCGATGGGTAGCTATAACTCAAGACTGGCAGCACAAGTAGGCCCACAGAGTCACCTGTGAACAGTACTAAGTTCTTCACATTAACAAGACAGACAAAAAAAGAGCTGACTACTGCATAAGTCACTCAGTGAAGATGCAACACAAAGAGCAGACAAAATGTTAGAAAACACACAGAATGAGACCGAAATAACTAAAAAAAGTAGAGGGAAACTAAAAGCATTCCACAAAAGCATCTGAGTTGTGGATAAATTTTTACTTGAGGTGATTTTGATTGCAATACTACTAACATGTTCAGAACAGAGAGCAAAAAACTATGATTCAGCATAACACAGACATTCAAAGTAATGCCAAGGATAAAGAGTTTCCTTCCTCAGGAGAAGGTGATGTTATAATAAAATATAAAATCTGAGACTTCAAGACACAAAACTAAAAATTGCAGCTACTTTTTGGACTATTAAAAATAAAAGTATCCTAAGCCTTCCTTTTTAAGTTAATGACGGTTGTAGCAGAACAGTGTTGCAAGCACCATAGTCATGCATCTGTGCTTGTCCTTGTGTCTCTGGGCCTTGCTGCTCCTTGCAGATCTGGTGTAGGAATACAATCAACTATGGTTTTTCAACAGAAGGCACTTATAATAAGTGATAACTTGGTATGAAGGCTATTCATTATTACAGAATGTTGCAAAGAGCCAAAACAGAAAGGGCTGGAATCCCTCGCATTTAACATCTGGTCTTTGCTGAAATGAGTTTTTGGTTACCCTTGAACTGTGTTCTGAAACAACGAAGAAAACCCCCGTTCCCCATTCCTCATTCCCCAATGCACTACTTTTCTAAAAACAGCATCTAACAATGTCAGACCTACATTAAAACTAGTTAAAGCCAGTGGAAAGATAAAGGAAGTAACTGGAAGCTGGACCAAGAGCAAGAAGCTTCAGTAAGAGATTAAGAAGAGATCATCCTTCAGTCACTTGAAAGGAATTCCCAACCTCCTCTGTCTGTGATGAAGGCTTTCTTTACAGGTCATGGACACAAGATCCCAGCAAGCCACTGTGGAGAAACCTGAGGACTTCTGCTTGGCGTTTTGTTGGTTGGTTTTTCAAACAGAATATTATACGTAATATACACATTGTGTGGCATTTTAAAACGTTTCTCAGCCCTAGTAAAGGCTGTCCATTACTGCCTTCAGCAATGGAGGCACTGCAGTTGAAGTTGCACAGAGTAGAGGTGGGCCAGGTCTAAGTTGTTCCTAAAACCTCACCAGTAGAAACCAGGAAAACTTTTGAAACAGGAGCAGGCATCACAGATACATTCACTTATAACAAGAATAGCATAATTATTTTATAACAAATAATTTGAAGTAATCTACAAAGAATGTAAAAAGCCTAACACTTCACTTAGGTCTAGAAAAACAAAATTATGCTGCTCTGATGTTCGTAACTTCTGCCTAAATCTAATTAATGTAAATTCTATCCAAATGCATTAAACTTTACATTAAGCAAAACAACACCCAAAACCATGGCATGCAGGATCCTGAATGTGCCTCACTGACACTGGTGGCAAAACTCCCACAAACTTTAAAAAGCAGGACTAGGCCTGGGCAGTTCTGATTTTTTCCTTTCCTTTCTATTTTCATTCCTAAGAGAAAAGATTTCTGTTTAGGTTTAATAGTCTTTGCACCACAGCTACCACTGTGGTTTTTAATTTGGATGAGACATTTAACAGTACTAACATCAATGTTGTTTCCCATAGTAGAAGCAATTGAACATTGGAAATAGGCCAAAATTATGAAATCAAGCAGTGGAAGCTGGAAAAAGCATAAACTTACTTGTATGTTAAGTAGAGAAAAGTTTATAAATTAATTGGGGCCTGAATCCTCAAAATTCCTTGGAAAATAAAAGAAGAAATGAGAAGCAGGGGAGCTGAGCTGTTTGTTAAAGACCAATTCCCCTACTGTGAGGCAACACTATATAGTCATCTGACAAAACCCAGGATCAGTAGGGCCCTTCTGAGAAAAGGCAGCGGCAGCAGTCACAGGAAGCTTTGACAAGGCTGCAGAGTCATAAAAGGCAAAGAATTAATGAAAGAAACAAACACATTTATAGTTTATCTACACAAAATCCATAAATTGGTTTCACTTTCAAAGGTTTGTGCAAGAGCAATGGGGAACAAAGAAAGAGCTATGTCCACAGGCCATGCTGATTTCCTGTCTATTTTGAACAGCTGGCCTCTCATTAAGAGACGGTAACAGTATGACCAGAGGTAAAAATTAAACACAGACACAAAGTCAAATATAGCTATGATAAAATTCTGTCTAATAAAGTAGTTAATAATCTACCGAAGTATTAACTTGATATATACTTCTGTCATCCAGGGATGTCACAGTATTAAAGGTGCTGATGATAATATGCACATTTAGACTTGGAACTATCTCTCATCACCAGGTACACGAACACCTAATAAGCACAGTGTACTTTGGATTTCTGCAGCTCATTGAACACAACAGTGAAAGAGAAACAATCCAATTAAATAATTTTCTTTTGTTTTGCTGTTGTCCAGAATGCGGTACAGTTTAAAATATTTTTTTGGAAAACACCTATTTTTAACATGACAAAAAAAGCCAGCTTCCTACCTCCCACTTCCAGCTTCTGTTTCTTCTCTGAATCATTCTCTCTAACCATTCTCTCTCTTTCCCATGCAAGAAGACTAGGTGAGGAGACTGACAACTGAAGTTCCTCGATAAGGTAGCAGTGTGGTGAATTAAGGTGAAGCAAAGCAAAACGCATAGAAAAGGCTGAGGAAGGTTGCTTTTTAAGGTTTTATTTTACTGCTGTATAAAATACTAATCCAAAAGAAAAGGAAAACAAACATACGTGATCTGAATTATAAGAACATGAATTCATGTAAAGAGAGGAAAAACCTTCTCAGAGAGCAATTTTTAAGAATTATGATAGCATCTCAGAAATAAGGCTATGATCTTGTGGAAAATTAAGAAAAGGGAAATAAGTTTTAGTGAGTTAGAGTTAAGATTAATAGGTTAACTGCTGTAAAAGATAAAGATAAGGCCATGATAGTTACTGCTTAGGTCTTAAATTTTAACTGTGGAGTGAATTTCTGTTCAGATGAACACGAAGGTAAATAGAATAGGAAGTACTTAAAAACAAAGTAGAATGTCTTGAGACTGCAACAGTCTTGTTCTTGGCTATACAAAATGGAGAAATAAGAAAATAGTTGGACAACTATTCACAGAAATAAATTATAGGGATATTTAATAGTAACTGCATGAAATCACATTATGAGCAAGTTCCATATGACAGCCATAACATTTCAGTGGATCATCTGGGCAGTGAGAAATTACCATTACTTCCATCAGGTATTAGGAACTTCTAACCTTTAACTTAATTTTTTATACTCTGAAATTTTACCCTAGTGTCTTGTAGGATTTCCTAAGAATCCTATCCAGGAAAAATCCAAGAAAGTGGAAAACCTAACAAAGAATCTTGAAAGCAATGAATGGGAAGCAGTAGGAAAAAAGAGTTTGCTTTCCGGATCTTCAGAAGTTCAACTTCCTCGCAAAATCTAGAAACCTCAAAGAACTGCCAGTCTGGTTACTAAGCTGATCATTCTTTTTTTTCATAAGGGAAGGATGTACAAGCATAGATGTATGCTCAGAAGAACTAAGACCTAAAGCTGTTTCAACCAACTTTTCTCAGATGTTTCTTCTGTAAGAGGTAAATGATGCATAAAAATGTATGCAAGACATGAAAGATATACAAAAAAGGACAAAAAATTACTGTGTATATATATTCCTACATACGTATATGTGTAATAGGTGTAAATTTTGTTAGTCATCTATCATGTAGCTCACCTAAATTTTTAATTATCCCTGTGTTACCACAACAGGGTAGGCTGGGCTGGATTTTGACTTCTTTTTTTCATTTAGTTTTTTAAGTTTTTATAGTAACACTCCTGATTATTTGGAGAACATTAACATTTCGTGTGACAAGATTAACACTTATACTAAATTATTCAGAATGATGACAAAATGCTATTTGACCTTGACAGAAAGTGCACTAGAGCCTTTTCACTAGACCAGGCCACCCCTGACAAACTTTATGACATATTATGAACATGTAATTCTATTGCCTCTGAGATTACATATGATGATCAAAATAAATAGAAATGGGGTTACTTCCCCATAAGAGTAATACATTATGAGAAGTAATTTAGTGGCACTGTATGTCAAAAAGGGAGGAAAAGGAAATGGAAAGGGAAATTACTAGAATAATTTCTCCCTCTTCACCTTTTTTTAGTAGACCAAGAAGAAGAAAGTGGGAAGTGGGAAGACAAGACAAGAAGAAATCAGGTGTGCAGCCAGGCTGCCAGCCTCGTAAAAGATGCAGGAATAAGGATGGGGAAAGCTTAACATTCCTCAGCCATCCCAGATTGTTGGTATGACCTGAGGCATGGCCTCCACTTGAAAGGCACTGCTGGCATAACCATATCATTTAGAAGTGGGAAAAAAAATCCTACCCACATCACTACACCCTACTGCAAATGTAGGTCAAGCAGCAAAATAGCCCATTCAGAGACTGGGCTTACAGTATACCAGTTAAATGGTTTTGCCAACAAAAGCTGTCTTTCTGCTGTGTCTGTGTGGGAAGCAGCTACTACCTTTTACAGATCTTTTTGCACCTAGGTAAACTCTGTAGAAAACTGGAAGCATCACTGGCTACTTCCTGATGGTAAATTGGGAATCCTGGCCTATCTCTGAAATTAAAAAGCCCAGCTTTTACTACCATTATCATGACAGTTCTCAAGAGTCAGCAGCTAAAGTCCTTTTCTATGGGACTTTTGCCTACACTGCAAATAGATACATTCCACACCCATTTATTGCCCCATCCTCACAAGACTAATGATGTTTTGGTTTCCTCTCCTCAGTTTGGTCCTAAGATTCCCTCCCTCCCCATACTAACCTCAGAATCAGCCTGCTGCTTTCAAAGAAACCCCCAGAGGTCAAATTTTCAGGGGGTGTGACCCATCTAACTTTCTGCCTTTGAGGTTGTTCCAACTCTAGCGCCTCAAAGCCCAGCAGAAGTCAGGAAATGAGAGCATATGGTAAATAGTTTAACTCACACCAGTTTGGCTTTCAATTCTAACATGATTTTTCAGTGTTTTGCATCTAGTAAGATGACTATTAACTCAAAAGGCTCTAGTTAAAAAGAACAAATACAATGACAGTGGACAGACACCAGTGTACTGGAGATTGTTGCTAAAGAAAACTGGGTGTGCCATGCAACTTACATATCATATCTCTATTCAGTTCTCTGAGAGATGAAACCTGAGCTCTGAAAAAAATTATCTGTTAAGGTTTAAAGCTCCGGAGATTTAAACTAAAACAAACATGATAACCAGTATTAGGTTTCTAAGCACATCCAAGCACTCAGCTTGTCAGCAGTCATATATTTGCAGACTTGCAGCATATGCCAAAAATGAGACAATGAATCCAATAATAGAAAATAAAGCCTGTTGTAAAGCCACTTGTAATAGCAGCTGTTGCCTCTATTGAGAAAATGTCTTTAAACACGTTACCTTTTAATACTTCTTTTTTCTCTTGCTCCCTCTTTTATGGAGCCTGGGTGGATGCTATAAAAGAAATAGACACTATTTAGGATGGGATAATTCTCCAAAGGAATACAGCATAAACATCTTCCTCCTTAATTTACCTGATGTTGACCACATATACAGTGTAATTCCAGTTCTGGAAAGTACGGTTCAACTGAAAAACAGGAAGACATTGATCACATGAATAGTGAGATGTTAATGGGGCTCTTCATTGCTTAAGGTACAGTTAGAATTTCACCCTTCTGCCCCTTGAGAAACTCCCTTCAGTTTTGCCAAGCAAAGAGAACACTCTCACATTTCAAGGAGGTGAATGTTGAATGTTGTATTTCTCACTGCTAGTGAGAAATGTGGCCTTTTTTATAGATAGAAGGAAATCTCTATAACGTCATGACACAGTGAATAGGCGAGTGCACAGGATGCTGACCTTTTCCTTTTTTCCCCTCTTAAATTCTCAGGAACACTTTGATAAAAATAGATTTCCTGACAAAGCTACCAGGTAAATATTCACCTGAAAGTCTTCAAACTTTTGATGATCTTCTTTTCAGACCTTTGTACTATTTATTCTGAGTGCACAGTGGCTGCTCGGTTCTCCTCTCAAGAGACACTTTTGCATACTCTGCTAGGGCCAAGTGACACCTTTCTATATTCTTTGGCTCAGGCACCTAAAGTACTTTGCCTGGCTACTGATGCTAAGAGAACAACCTTGACAGGTGTGGATGATTGCATTTCTGGTTTGTAGATTACTACTACAGGTGGTTTCCCTAGCTTCTGAAAGCTGAAAGCTCCAGGTTTATTAAAAGAAAAATAAAGAATAGTTGCCATATATTCATGATATATTTTCATGTAAGTAGTTGTATAAAGACTACTTACGAACTGTGTTAGTGTGACTATGTGAACATAGTCAAAAGAACAGAGAATATCTGTATTCAGGCAGGAAGAACTTTCAGAGACAAGAACTTCAAGAATCCTCCACCCAGAGGGCCCGGAAAGGAGCTTATGTCTACTAAAATGGGCTGAAAACGCAGAGACTACTAGAATCCTCAGCAACTGACCCATGGGAGAAGCCTTCTGAAGCAGAGAACATAAGGATAAACTGGAAAAGTTTATTGCTTCACACAAATCAACACTGTCTGGCTTTTTTAATAATTTCTTTCACCATATAACTTCAAAACCATATTAGCATTTGGGCAGAAAAATTTTGTCCTGTATAGTGATGTTGGAACTCAGACATCTACCGCTTTCAGTGGACAATTACAATTTCTCCATACTTTTCAAAATCTTACCTAGTATATACATTTCTTAAGAAGTGGAGACATTTCAAAATTTTATCTATAGAGCTGAAGAGCCCCAGTTGAATTCACTACTGCACAAATCAATAATAGAAAGATATTTAGAGAACACATATTTAGAGTTTATTTGGTAGCCTATTTTTTTCCTTTTCCAACTGATAATATTGATGCACCAGATTCATATATGTAATCACACAGGAAAGAAACTTAACTTACCCATTCTGCAATGACATCATGTACTTTTGACACTGAGTTGGAGTTGGAACTAAAGACAGTTATAGATATCCTGTAGAATAGCCCACCTGTCCATTAAAAACAGCATAATAATGTTAGAAACTGAGAAAATTTACCTTTTTAATAATGAGACTTTAGTTTCATGATTAATATAAAGATTAGGCTGAACCTCATATACAAGGACATCTCAGGCTCTTCTCGGCATTATAAAGTTTGAAGTGAACAAGGCCTGCAGGTTTGGGACCATTCTCGCTAGTGCTGTTGATTTTGACAAGAGTTCCCTTCCCCTTCATATTTTCAGAGACATTTGAAATGTGACATGGAAATTCACAGACAACGTATATAAAAATATTATTTTGCATATGCCTCTAATGTGGTGTGTTAAAGCAATATCATGAAAGTGCCATTAATTAAAAAACTATTATAATTAATGAAGTTTGTAAAAGCAGATAAATACTGCTCTAAGTCATATTGTTATAATTCAGAATTGAACCACTGCAGGTTACATTTAAAACTTTGTGAGAGCAGATAGAGCTCATCAACTAAAAGTAACAAGGTAACTGAGGACATAGGAATAGGTGTGAGAAGGGATATACAGCTCTTGTTTCAAAAGCACAGTCTTTCTCTCAGGCCTGGTGATGGCCAGAGAGTAGATGAACTCACATTAGCTTTACAAAACTGGCAGCTGAACAAACCATCTTTCAGTCACAAAATGTGTAACACTTGGCTTGGTGCAATTTTATATTCAGAAAGCTGTTTTGAAATGTCACTGGGCAAATATAAATTCTCTTTAAGCTCATGAGTGGGTAGGCAGCATTACAAGATTTTACATCTAACAAATAACATCAAATTATTTCATGGTTATGCTCTGTGTCAAAAGTCTGTACTTCTCACAAGTCACTTTTTTTTTCATTAAGCTACTAAAAAGCCTCTAAGCTCCACAGTTGGACAAAATTTCCCAGGATGTGGGGGAGGGTTTAAGAACTTCTGGATGAATTCACTTGCATATATGTGCACATGTGGCATTGCTTGGTTCAGGGCTGTTACCAAACAAAGTTGTGGGTCTTGATCACAGATACATGTATTCATATAATCCTCTGCAAATCTTACAGAGACAGTATACAGGACAGAACAGGGCATGACAATAATTATACAGAAATCCCTTTCTGTCTCTGATTGTAAAGGAACTGCTCTATTTTTCCGAATCTAAATAAAAGATCTTTTATTCTAAGTGGAGCAAATGTCATAATTTTACAACATCATAGATAATTATTGTACAAGAGCTTGAAACAGAAGTATCTGAAAAGAAAATCTGAAGCCAGCGTTTTCCAGTTTAATTGTGCATACATTGGTTACTATCTTATTCATGAGTATTGTTCGTTCTTATCAATATGGAATTAATCACATGAACACTGAGATTAGTCTGAAAATTGCTCTATGATAAAATACTAAACATGGTTTCCTAGTTACCTTCTTTGGTAAGCTATGATTAAATTTTATATATGAATAGAAAGAACTTGCTTTTTGATTTAATGTCTTTTTTTCCTCCCTTAACTCAGGAGATACACAAATTCGATGTACAGTTTAATCTGAAAATGTGTTTTAGTTTTATATTATTACTGTGATAGTTTTGAATTTAAATAAAAGAGGAAAAAATTAAGTCTTTGAAAGTAAAAAATTGGACTTTGCGCAAGTTGAAAACACTTGCAAGACCTGGATCTCATTTATATGTATATATCTTTGTATATACACATATACAATTTTATATCTATAATGTACGTGTGCTATACAGATACACACATACAGAAAGTGTTCATTTAATATATTCTCACACATATAATTACACATATGTATAATTACAACCTTATTCAGATAATTATACATATGGACAAAACCACTTTAATATAGGAATATGCAAAGTATTTTTAAAATCAAACATAGTAAGTACAAAACAGTCAATACCTTCGAGATCTCCACCAGATAGTGACCCAAAGCATGGTTTTAATAAAAAAGAGAATAAGAACAAAGAGCAAATCTATATTTTAAAACACTCTCAGGAGACTGCAGTGGCTGATAGTAAAAACTAAAAATTTTTTCTCACTCTCCACATTAAACTGTGGAAATCCCATCTCAAAATGCTGACTGAAAAAAAAAATATGGGTACAAAATTGATAAAAAGTAGCCAAAGATAATTTGAAAATAAAAGAGAAAAAAACAGCATGGATATCAATTCTCACCACACCCACCATCAACTACAAAAATATAAAGGTCAATGAAATACCAGTATTTTTTTTAAAATTCTGTTAGGCAAATTATCTAAATATTCCTTTTTTAAAAAATCTTTGATTTTTGAAATTAAAATCTTAAAAAACATGTAAGTAAAAAACATTCATACAATCCCAAACAATTAAATGGCATAAAATTATATAAAATACATGGCAACCAATATATTATCCTCACAGTGTCATGAGAGCTGTTTTAGAGAAGTACACAAATACTAGAAATCACATTAATGACATGTACTATCACTAACATGTTACAAATTCCCTTCTACTGCAATTAAATTATTATTCCAAAACATCTTCATATGCTAAATCGACATACATCTAAAGGATGAAAGACAGCTACTTCTGTGTTCATTCTACAAACTGAATATCTAATAGATAAGATGATGTGGGTTTTTTTCTACATCTAACTTAATAGCTTGACATACTGTAGGTGACCTCAGGTCAACACAGGCAGCAAGAATCAGTGAAGAAGACATAAACAAGACAAAAGGACTGCAGCAGAGCTAGTAAGTTGATTCAGTGATGGGTAAGCGGTGCTGTTTTGGCTTGTCCCAGATGGTAAATTGGCCGAGGAATGAACATGTGCCGAAACTGATGACTGATGGTATATTATAGAAGAAATTTGTGTTTGGAACCGCATGAGAGAGTGATGGATGGCTGCTGCAGCAGCTGTTGTCAGAGTGCCTGTCAAAACGGTCTCTTTGTGCTGAATAACAACTCCACTATGAAAATGGTAGAGGTATCGCATCATTCATTACTGCAGTTCTGGATGACTCCAAAATAGAAGAGCGATTTGCAAAATGCTCATAATCAGCATTTTTAAAATCCAAGACATGAGTAGTAACAATATTCAGAGAAGACATTCCTTCTCTGTCCTTGCTGAAGGATCCATACCCCTCCCCTTCTGAATCCCATTCAGAAAACCTCAATATGTTTGTTGGTGTCAAAACAGCAAAATTCCCTATGTCTTCATTATTGTCAATGTTCTAGTGACCATAGAGAGTATCTCAGACTGTCCACTTGATTTTCAATGGAGTTTTGTCCTAAAACAGTTTGATAACAACATTCTACTGGGTCCTAGGACTGAATTTGTCAGTTGGATGTCAGGCATAAACTTTGTGTATGTTGGGTTTGCACATGGAGTCTCTACAGAGATTAAATTTGTAATGCCTTCTGAGTGATGTTCCTTAATGTACGTAGATTTTCTAAACTGAAATGCACTGTTTGCTGGTAACATAGAAAAGTTTTCCTATCAGCATTGCCTTCTATCATTTCCATGTAAAAATTTTCAGGTGCCAAGTCTAGCAAATCCAGCCTATTTTTCTGGAATGGTGGTATCTCCTGTGTAGATGATATAGAAAAGCCAGAAGGAGAATGATGTCTGTCTTCTTGAATGTCAGAGGTGATGTGATGACGAAATACGGTCTCATTCCACCAGTTCACAGGCTCCAAGACACACATGAAATTGGTTGTGTTGATGTTGGAGGATGAAATCTAAATAATTTCTTTTTTGTGTTTGTAAGCAGTGCTGCTACTGCTGCTGCTAACAGGAGAGCAGAACGCTGGCTCAGAGTCAGAGTGACCTAGTCCATTTGCCAAAGTCCATGCTAGCTCTGCATTAGGACTTCTGCTGTGAAGAAGAGGAACTGCTGCATTCACAGAAGGCTCTATAACTGCATCTACTGCATAAGAAGTGCCATGAAGTGCACTTCTAGAATAATTAAAAATATTTTCATTTGGCAACTGTTCCATCACAGTATTGTCTAGGTTGATTTTTTCTGTAAAAGCAGCCAAAATTTCACTGTGTATCTCAGAAGCAGCTGACGTAGACACAGTTGGAAGAAACAAGCTGTATGGATTTTTTCTCACTGGGTTCTCATCTGCTGAGTTTTCACTGAAATGAGGTGAAAACTTTGTTTCACTGGCCAAGTAATTGGGGTTGAGATAATTCCTATAATTTTGACCCCTTCTATCTTAGACTCCTGCTGCCACCGTGGTTGTGAATGGGAGAATTCAGGTGAATTTCTCTTCATTCTGAAGATAAGTGTAGCAGGAAGGCTGAATTCCAGCAAGTCTGTGTGCAGTAAGCCACAAAGTTAATGGATTAAAGAAAATATATGTAATGTGTATGTTCTTGGCTGTCTGCTCTTGGTTTAAAAATCAACTTACTTGACTGGAGAACGATGCCAGTTAGCTGAGTGAAAGTTCAATTTGCTTCTGCCATAAGTGAATTTGGCTTATTTTCTTAGTCTTTCTACTTTGCCCTGGGTGTTTCAAAGCCACAGAAAGGACTTAATTGTCCAATTTTTATTCATATTAACATTAATAAGATTTGATTCCTTCTGTCATTAAAAAAATTAGAGTAACTGCTCATGGTGAACACAGAGTGAGTGGATCCACAAAAAGGAAACAAACACAACTTGCAAGAAATTTTCAATATTTTCTTCTCACTTTTACAGCTTACTAAATCCAAAGAGTCTGGATTCAGATAAATTCTTTCACATTGTGTACTGCATTGCCTGATTGCCAACGTACAATAAATGATCTGCCAAAAGGAAAAATACTCCAAGAGTTTTAAATCCTACAGTAACAACTGATGCATTGGGAAAAAAAAAACCCAAACCAAACAAGCTAAAAACCAAATGACAAAAAACACCCAGATCCTAATTTATTTCTGTGGAGCACACTGAAAAAATAAATCTTTAAAAAAATAAATCTTTAAGCCTCAGATGAAAATTGCAGAAATCTATCTCTGTGTTGTTAATAACATTTAACAACCATCTTTAACAAATGAATAAATATTTTAGCAGCACCTCACAAAATGATGCTCAGTCTTTAGGAGACAGTGATATCATAGAATTTGAGAAAACCTCAAAAGAAATCCTGGCTTTAATCCTGTGCTAATAATAGGCTCATTTACTACCTTATTTTTTCCCTTAATCTTTCTAAATGAAAAGTAAACGATATGTGATACTGTCAACATTTTCCCTAGTAAAGTCTGATCCAGTTCTTCTTGAAGTCAGTGGAAAGATTCCTGTTGACTCAGTGGAAGTGGCTTTGCTCCATAGGAATGGTTCCACTTGGCTCCTGCGCCTGACTAGTGAGGAACAGACAATCCAAGCATACTACCACCCTGGCTGCACAAGCGGGAGCCACACAATCTGCAGCCTTGAAACATTTCAACAGCACAGCTCTTTTCGGACCCTTTTCAAAAATCCCTCTCCCTTCCGTAGTTCTTTGCATGGGTAAATACAATGGGTGACACAAAGTTAACCTCTTTCATAGAAGAGCCAGGTAAACATGATACAAACAAACACTGAGTTTGATTCTGTTCTCATTTGCACCATTCTGACATGGTCCAGTGAAGTTAGTCCTGATTTATTTCAGCATAAATGAGATCAGAATTGAGACATGACCCTTGACATTATGATAGTCGGAAAAAAACACACCTTAAAATACAACAAATTTGCTTTACACACAGTACAAGAAAAATGTAACACAGGATTTCTTACCATTGTTTGGCTTATCGTTTCTATTAGTATCAGGCATGTTAGTGGTGACAGTGGGTGGTGTAGGAGTAGTAGCATTTACAGTAGCTGGTAATAAAGATGAGAAAGAGGTGAACTTGAATGAAATATGAATGTTAATAAGGTAAGACAAAATGGGAACAATGCATGACCATGTAAAATGAAACCATCTACACACAATGCCATAAATGTTAAATAAACATATTATTTTTTCTGCACAAAGTGATGAATAGATATGAACTGAGGCCCCAGTCCTGCAATCTTCACTTGCATTGACTTCACTGGGAGTTTTGCCAGTGTAAAGTTTGCAAGATCAGTCCTATACTGCTTTCATAAACTCAAAATCCTCTTATGAGAGCTTTAGATCGAAACAGCTGTGCAAAGACCAGAAAATAAGTTTGAAGATGCACTTATTGCCTGTGAAAAGAATCATTGTCCCGACTCAAAGACTGAATATGACAAACAAATGAGAAACTAAAACATCCATCTAATTAACTCCATCCATCTAATTAACTCCACCGAGCTCCAAATAATAAAGAGAACTGAAATCAGACTTGGAATAGGTGAAGAGGAATATATATTTTGAAAGCTTGACGTAGGAGCTCAGCTGTACTTTTCTCACTGATACCAATAGGAATCACTCCAAACAATTCTGGAAACCATCTGGACACTTTCCAAAATTAGAGGGAGGAGCCAAAACCTGCAATTTTTCCCCACAGTAGACTGGGTGGGTATACGTGCTAGAGGAATTCAAAGATTATGCCAATCAATTTTCAAATAATGATTTGGGAAATAATTTAATTTTGTCCAGTAACTCCCAAGGAATGCAGATCCACTCACTGACACATTTACTTTTCTCCTGAAAACTCTTAGTTAAAATCTGAAGGTTGGTCTGGTAAAATCCCAAATGTTACATGGCTTTGGACGACCTTGACCAAGAAACAACGTGGAAAGGTTAAACAATCGTATTTTGGACAAAAAATTTTTTATGTTTTGTTATGTGGATTTAACTAACCTTCTGAGTCTGAAAGTCATAAATTCAAGTCAGAACTTAGGGAGTAAGTTCATGTTAAGGTTTCAGTGAGACAAGACAATTACGGAAAGAGAAGAAGTTGCACGCTGGAGCAAACAGGTTATAACTGGGAAAGTGAGCATATAAAGCGACACCTAAAAAAAGCTCTTCTCTCATGAAACCTCAGAGCTATATTGTCTGAGAAACAAGTTATAAAGCTTCTAATAGATTGTATCTTCCAGTCAATGCTGTCAAAGCAGGCATCTTTTAATGAATGAAAATATTTACTAAGCATGACGGAGAAAACAGCTTTCATCAGACTGCAGCTGATCTGGCACCCACAAACTTTTTGCCTGGTGTTATTGCACAGCATACAACAAACAAACAAAAAAGGAATCCAAACTTGCCTCTCAGTTTAGAGAAAGTCTGCAGTGTCGACAGAAATAGACGGACATCTTTTTATGATTTCCATGATTATTACAATAATGATGATGGCGCTGAACGGGGTAAATCTGATATGGCATCTTATTCCAAAGTGATGAACTGAACACAAGGGACACTTTACCAAACACTTTTTAGAGAAGCAAAGTGAAAATACTCAGTCTTTATTGAATATATGATGGTCTAGGAAGTCAAGAGAGGCAAGTTTGAAAGGCAATATCTTCTACTAGACAAGTTAATAAAGCTGGAAAAAAGGATAAGGCTTTTAGAAAAGCAGGTTTGTTTTGATGAAAGTGTGCCCATTTCTGCAGCCATATTAGCTGACGTAATGATAGTATCTTCTTTTCATCCCGTGCCACTTTGATATAGGAAAACACTCAGAGTTCTTCCAAGAGAATATACAAAGTTATTTATATGATGGCTGCATTACCCTTTACATATAAAAAGACTAATACTGAATAATTGTGGATGCCTCATTTACCAAGGTATTTGAGTGGTAGTATTTACATCACACTGTGCTTTGTGAATATGATGCCTGAAAATTACTGTTTGAATCTGATTATGAACATTAACAGCATATCACTTTCCCTGTGGAGACCAGTACACTATGCTCCAAGAACCTGAACCAAATTTACCTCAGGAAAATCTGGGAAAAGTAAAATAAAGACTGACACAGATCCCTTACTGGCTTTCCAAGAAGAGTACATCTTCCCTTTTATATTTGACCTAATCTGATTTACTTGTAATATTGGTTTTGAAAGAGTTCTCAGACTTCCTCTTCCCCTCTTATATTTTATTCTCTCCTGTCTCCTTCTTCCACCATTTGTCCAGAAAAGGTTTACAGAGCTAGACATTTTTGGTGCAGTTGCTGCTGTGATTAAAGTCTAACATAAAAGGCCAACACGTTATCAGGTTTGTGTTCATGAAGGTGTTGTGGAAATGCATTGATGTTGTTCATGTAAAGCACTTTTTATGGAACTTCAGCATCTAAGGAGAACAGAACAAATTAACCATCCTTGCATGTCCACTGATTCACATGACATGGAAATCTTCAGGGTTCACCAATTCCTTGCATTCAACTGAGCTGACCTTTAAAGACATCTAATGCATTCTTATATGTGGTGATTTTTACGCTATTAAATCCTCACTAAGTGCTGTAGCATGTGTTGCATTAACTAATAGCTACTGGATTTTGCAGTTTAATGTTGATTTTTTTGCCTGCTAATCTCAATGTATCTAGTCTCAAAATAGCTTATTGAAAAAAACTATGAACAAGAGCCACTTCCTTTATTTCCATCTGCTCATTTTTTATTTACAGATGTACGCACTTCTTATACTGGTTAATATTTTACTGTCAAAATGCGCAGGAAGAAAAGATGGGCAGAAAGAAATGAAAGCAGTCAATTGATGCAGTTTTGATATAATGGAGACTATTTGGAAAATGTATTATCATGGGAGCGATCACATTTTTTCCACATATTGTACATACAGGACACCCACACACTTGATGAGACCAAAGAATTCCTTTCCTTGCTATTTTTTATTGCCACTCACCCTTTTAGAAACAATAATAAAAAAGAAGTGGAATAAAAAATCTCAGGATTTCCCAAAGATGAAACTGTGAAAAGGACCTGGGCTTCTTACCTTGGCAAAGGCTTCCTAGGTTTGCACAACTGGTTGGTTCAATTGAAGAAGAGGGAATTAGATATGAGCCTTTAAAAGAAGAAAGCGAATAATTTAGAAAGGGTTGACTACTGGGCATAAAGCTATCATGTCTGAAAACATATTATATCATTCAGTGCAGTCCCCTTCCTAATTTCTCTCAGTGACAAAACTGACACTGCCATTTGCCTATAAGACTTAATGTGTTTTCATTTTCTGTTTCCTCTGCGGGATCCTTGAAAACCCCGCTGACTTGCAAGTTATAGTCACTTGTGTATCCTCCCATGGTTTTCTTAGCTTTCACTAAATAACATCGCATTAAAGGAATGCAGCTTGCATGTACTGTGCGAAATGAGTTTAAGTAAAGGTTCAGTATGGCCATAGGATTTATGCAATCTTTGTGAGTAATAACCCCTGCCTTGGAGGAGCAACTACACTCTGCTACTATAGCACAGGTTACCCACCACACAATTCTGAGTAATCTCCCTGTGACAGACACCAACCAGATAAAAGGTAATTAAACTTGTTTCTTTGCCCAGGGTGTGGGTGTGATTAACATTCTGGTATGCATGATTTATAAACAAATAATGTTATAAGTCTGTATCTCTACAGAATTGTTCATTACAACAAGCATACACTTCGATGATCTGGAGGCAAAAACAGGGTACGTAAGAATGGCTACAGAAAAACAAACGGTGCAACTGAATTAGTTGCACTTTGTGTATCCCAGAAGTTCAGCTGCAGACAAAGCTGCCTTTGCACATTGTGTTAAAAATAATGAGACCATAGAGCACTGGCAAAATGTGAACCTACTAAGAGTGCCGCCCTTTTGGCTTTTGCTTTACTACCTCAGAATTATATCAACTCAATGAGGGTGTCTCCTTCCATAAAATTCAACAGCCACCATCCAGCAGCTTGTAAAGATAGCTAAGGAAGTATTTCCTGTGATGCAAGATAGAGGTAAATTCACTCCCTTGGTATATGAACTCCAGAAAGGATGTTCTAAGTGAATGCACTACATCCTGCATGAGCTTTCTTTTTCCCCCCAAAATAAATATGCTAATATTAAACAGTCAATATCAAAACATACTCTAAGTTTAATCTCTGTTCTGTAACATGGACCGATGACCTGAGAGTTGGTTGGAAAATCTGCAGGCATTCATATTTTCTTTAGTATTTAAAACAAGACTGCGATTTTATTTGGTGAAACTAAAACAAATCCAACCCAACTTTACAAAACATTTAAGTCAGAAGACTGTTGTATTGAGTTTGCATGGCAAGGGTTTGGCAGCAGCAGGGCTACAAGAGTGGTTCTGTGAGAAGCTGCAAGAAGTCTCTCCTATGTCCAATGGAGACAATGGCACTCAGCTCCAAAAACGGATCTGCCACTGGCCAAGACCGAGTCCATCAGCAACAGTGGTAGTGCCTCTGGGATAACAGATTTTTAAGGAGGGGGAAAGTTACAGGACAACAGCAATGCAGCCAAGAGAGGAGTGAGAATATGTGAGAGCAAAACCCCGCAGACACCAAGGTCAGTTAAAAAGGAGTGGGAGGAGGTGCTCCAGGTGCTGGACCAGAGCCCATGGTGCAGCCCATGGTGAGGCAGGCTGTCTCCCTGTAGCCCATGGAGGTCCACAGTGGAACAGATATCGACCTGCAGACCATGGAGGACCCCACGCTGGAGGAGGTGGATTCCTGAAGGAGGCTGTGACCCCACGGGAAGCCCATGCTAGAGAAGTCTCCTGGAGGGATCTGTGGACCCACGGAGACAGAAGCCCACGCTGAAGCAGGTTTGCCAACAGGACTTATGACCCCATGGACTTGTATTACAGGCAATTGTGTGACACATCTCACTCCAAATGTCTGACTCAGACATCCATATCTGCTTGTCATAATAGACTTTCTTCATAGTCAGTGGAGAGGAACAAGCACTCCTACAGCAAAAAAACTTCTGACTTCACTAAGACATCTTCTCCAGTATGAGATGCACTGACCTGTGGAATAGCCTTTTTGATTCCACTGTTCATAAACAGTACTGAGGGCAATTATCTCTGCCTGAAAAATTGTCCAGCTGCCTAAGGCAGAAACATCCCACACTGAGTTAAATCTGACAGTGAAATTAAGAATTCCTTTGGCCTTTGGGAATGAAGGACTCATATAAAATGCACATAAAACAAATGCAATTGCAGGCATGGAGACACATGCTGCCACATTATCCTTAAACCGAGTAGATCATATCCTGCTATAGGTGTAGCCAATTCAGACTTCAAAATCAGAACCAGAAGTTGTTTAAACACTCCTCAATTTGCCTGCACTGAACTCTGAACCAGTGTTCAGTAGCAATAAAGTGCTATCATTACCTAGGCTACTTGTTTTAAAATTAGTTCAGATACCCAGGCTGTGTATGTATACCTTTAAATGCAATCTGTGCAAAGGTATGGCAATAAAAACAGAATTCTGTCAAGTCCTACACAAGCACCCCACCATGACTGCACAGCTGTGAAAACATTAGTCTAGGGAATAAACTAGTAAAAGGTAAAACTAGGAAAAGACTATCTGAAACAATCTGCCAGTGTTTTCAAGCTCCACAAACCTACTTGTAAAAGCTTTGTCTGAAAAACCCTGAATATAATACCCCTTGATAAACATAAGCACTGTTCAGGCACAGATACGTTGAGATCACGGCTAAATGCTTGGCTTGCTTTTTTTTAAAGTGACATGCTGCTTCCTGGTGAAGCATTATTGGAGCTGTGTGAAAACCCCTTTTCTGCATAAATCCTTCCATTGCTGTTAAATGAAGCCTAATCAGAGTCAGCTGTCCAATGTTAGTGGTTTATTCATGGTTGATAGTCTGACTCATCAACTCTCCTGTTGAAGGATGATTTTACAAAGAAGGCTTTTACTCAAGGAGAGGAAGGGAAGAAAATTCTAACAATTTAATCACTGGGATTAGTAACCATCTTTGAAATGGTATTGCATCCAGTATTTTCTTTTAGGAAATACTCTGGCTCAGGAAAGCCTTTATCACAGAGGGTGATTTAACACCTAAGAAAGAAAAACACTTACTAATGAGTTAGTTTTCTCATAGGCTGATTTAGAGGAAATAACAATGCTTATACGTAGATACATTTTAAGTGACCTGTATAGACTCCTGGGCCTAAAGTAGGAACACTAATATACTTTTTCTAAAACAGTGCTCTGCTGGACACTGATATCCCAAGGAATAAAGCTGTGCAATGAAAGTAAGTCTACTGTTTCTATTACCACAGCTGTGATACTACATTTGTGTTACAGGACTGTACAGTCTTTAACAGAAAGAAGAACAAGACCCCTACTTCAGTCAAAATTAAATGAGACTGCAGCTTTTAAAGAGGTTTTGGTAGGTTGTTTGGTAAAAGTGTTATGGTAGTCATCATGGTATAACAGTGTAAGAAGAGTAAGATTTTTTGGAAGGTTATTTGCTATGAGATCAGTTCATACTGATGAAATAGAAACAACTTTCTTGTCCAGAACACCTTTATCAGCCATAGTCAGATCAGTCTTTTCTTTGTTCTGGTAGAAAGGTGAAAGTATCCAGTTGCTTCTGGTTTTATAGAAGTGTTGCTTAACCTTTTTTAGCAGAGGCACGCTGAGATCTGTCTCAGTGGGTCTAGCTGTGATTGTGTCTCACACTTTGAGTAAAATAAAGCAAGCAAGATAGCTTTTTTAGCCACCTTAATCCCTTATGAACTATTAGATACAGAAACTAGCATGTCTTAGTGGTGCCAGCTTCTGTTCTAAACTAATGACTCTCTTAGTGCTGACAGATGCTCTGTCAGGAGATGTTTATATTGACACTACTTAAACTGTGTTTAAACCAGTAAGTAATAAGGTGTCAGAGGAGCAAGAAGGCAAAATTGGAGAGGACATTAGACGTGAAGAGACCCCACGTGGTTTAGAAAGAAGCAATATCTGTAACCATTTTCTTTGATTTTTTTGCTTTTGTTTTTGTCAACATGTATTCATTATTATTGGAGAGCTTAAACTCTGTGGACATGCAGTTTGACAGCAGCTCATTTTACAAGCATCATATGTATGTGTATAGGCTGTCCCTGGCCATAGTTCAGATTTTCCATTGTGCGTTTTATAATTATCTAAATATCCCCAAAGCTATTAAGCAAAACATTCTTTAAAAATTATTATTATTATTAAATTATTTATTACTTATTGGTTTTTATTATTATTCTTCTAAAGTGACAAAGAGTTTTCAGCTTTGATTTTTTTTTTTTCATTTCAGCAGAAAACTGCCAACCAGCTGTAAAAATATAGACATATACAAAAAATACATCTGGACACTCATGAGAATCAAGTGTCTGAGCCATGAAATGAGAACAGGTTGGACAATGTATTGAAATTTATCTTCTAGAGTAATCTACAGGAAAAAAGACCTTCAGTAATTACCAATTAAAAGAAGGACTGATAATACATCATCAGGGAGACAAAATCTGATGATTTTGATCTAAAACTCTTCCTTCCTGTCTGCCTCCTCTAATTTAATATTTTCTCCTACTTTCCTGTCTCATATGAATTGTCATTTTGTCACTGATTTTGCTGGCTTTGTACACTCAGCAGAAGGCTACCAAGCGCTCCCCTGGCTAATCAAAGGGTGAAAGGGCAGGTACAAAAATATTTAGTAATTAGTTAGTTAACATACTTTATTTTTTTTTCTCCAGAGACCACTGTAATCTTACTTGGGGCTAGCAGGTAGTTGCAGTTATCCCCCTTTTGCATGAGCCAATAAGGAGTGTTTGGGAAAAACTTTGATCTGCAGACCATTTCAAGCAGCAACTCAATATACTTAGGGGACTTGTTCTTTTCCTTTAAGGAATCAACTCTATACCTTTCAAAGCCTCTGTGTTGGTAAGAGTTGAGCTAAAGTCTAAGAAAGGTAAGACCTAGCTATTTTACTTTCACAGGAACACTCTCATCTTTTTCCATCTTGGTATACGATATGTTCAGCACAATGCAGAAGTGTGGGGGGAAAATAAGCAAAAAAGTCTTGGCAAGGCATACTCACCACAACTCAAATTGTTTTCTGCTTTCAGTGCTGAAGTTGGAATACTCCAGAATTCATTTTCCCAGTCTACAATGTTTCCTTTCACATCGCAGCTGAGGTTGGCCAGCATTTGTGCATTCATGGTGAAATTCCAGAGGCGGAAGTTGTAAATGTCTCCATTTAGAGAGCTCATTTCATTGCTGTTAGAGCCCAGCACCAGCCTCCCATTTCCAGGGATAACTTTGTCAAAGATACCTGGACAATGCACTGTATGATAGGTGCTTTTGGCATATATACCTATAGTCTCTGAGAATCTGTCCCATACAACACAGAGCTGTTGAAAGGTTCCTGTGAAAAACTCTGCATGTCGGGGCAATGCATTCTCAAGGATGCACTGTGTGCCTGAGATGGACATAAAATGGCCTTTTGTGGTCTTTCCGAAGCTGAAGAATTCTGTCGACAAGGCATTAGTGTAGGAGAAAACCTTCCAGTCGTCATTGTCATCACTGTTGCCTTTGGTTGCTTCGAAGCACAGTGTAAACTGGCTAAGATCTGGCACTGAGACAGTCTCTGCCACAGACACAGCATCTATGTCGGGAACCTGGGGAATGATGACTTTCTGATTCCTCAGAGACACAGCGACTAGAAACAAGAGCAGATGAGTAAATTAACAAAAAAAAATTTCATCATATAGAAATATAGGCAGACTGGCAGCGGGGTTCAAAGTAAGATTCATTAAATCAAACATTCATTAGGTGGTATTTATCACTGTAATTGTCATAGTTTGAAATTGGCCCCCCTGCGAGGCTGGGGGGGGCTCAGAGGTGATTGGGTGCCAGGGCAGTGTTCCCTGGAGAGCCAATCACCACTCATGTTGTTCGCTTCTGCTCAAAATCATATATCACAGCACCGGAAATGGTTGGCAGTGCAGTCTTGTTGTTTTGGCTGTTGGTGTCTGCTGCATGTAGGTGGAAAAGGCCAGGGGGCGGCTGGGCTCCCTCTCTCCCCCTCTGGGGGTGTGGCTCAAACTGCCACAGTAATATATCAATAGCACACAACAAGGGGAATTAGACTTAGGAGTACACTCTGCTGAAAATATGCAGAGATCCTTTCAATGGCACAGAAAATGCTGTGTAACAGCTAACAAGCCCCTACGTTGCATTAAGAGCAATATTAGGACATATTACTTGCTAATTTCCAATTCTGCCTCAGCTCACTTTATAAAAATTACTACTCATTCATTGACTAAGGATGCACTAGGCAATGGAGTAAACCAGTTATCTGAAAAACACAGTATGACTTGCTTTTAAGATATATTATTTTGATTACTTGTCTGCATGACTATATTACACCAGTGAAGTTCAGGCCTTGCTTCTTTTAATTATCACAATAGAAGAAAGCTGCCATTACATTCCTTGGCAAACTGAAGCTTTTTGTTTCTGAATTCAGCTACTGGCTTTCTGCAAAGCATTAGGCATCTTCTCATTTTGTCCCTAGCAGCTTTCTGGTTGAATACTGCAATAGCGTGTTCATGAATATTTATATCTAAGCTGCTCACTATTTGCTAACAGTTGGGTCAGCAGTTTTGGATTTTGCACAAGTGTCTAGAAATGTCTAGTCCTCCTGTAAATTATGTACTGCTGTAAAGGTATTTAGGCTTTGGCAAAATTGCTCTCTCTGTTATTAAGTATTCTCACTTTCATGGACAAAATGACAGTCACCAAATGTGAGAAGACATATCCCATGACATGTGCTTTTTCTCCATGAGCACATTAATGACAATTCTGTTCACTCTATTTTGGAGAACATTAGTTTTCAAAACAAAATGTCGATATGCTCAGTTTTATTGGCACATTTATGGCAGCAAAATTCTTCCAGCAAATTTCCCCACAGAATTAAGTTTCTGGCTATCAGACATGCACAGGCAGTCAAGATCAGATTGCAGCAGCTCCTGGTTTTACTTCTGGCTCCACAGTTCTTTGTCAGACCATATCTCCAGCAAATGTTTGCTACCTCTTACACATTTTCACAGCAAATATGCTGGAAGTGAAACTGTTTCTTGCTGCACCTGAAGGATAACTGCCACAGTAGCTAATTCCTAGACTCCTCTGGGATTTTTCAGTGATGTCACAACTCTTACACTTATTACTACAACTTTTGTCTTCTCAGAATGAAATAAAAACCTTTTTAATATGAGAGGGTGAGACAGTAGGGAAGGGTGACTGTCACATCATACTTGGGAAAAGATGCAGATATATGGGGTATAAGGATTCTGTGTCGTCTGTGGTACTGCAAGTTCCTTTTGCCAACCAAGACACAGCTGCTTGCAAAGACTGAGCTCTAAACTACCATATTTGGATATACACAAGGACATAATTTGACCAATATATTACATACTAAAAGAACATAAAGCATTGCTCACTATCCGCCAACCCACCAACTGCAGAACGGGAGGGAAGAGAGAAAAATACTGGGCTTTTATAGTTACTGGATTTACTTCATAGATTTATTTTTCTTCCCAAGGGAAAAAGTATGTTGTAACAATTTTATAGATAGAAAATGTGTTCAACTCTCCATTGAAAACAGGGGCATTTTTTTAGTGGGGTAATTATACTGTAAGCTCCTTTACGTAACATGGAAAGTGTTCCAGAAGAAGTATAAGGATTCACGACTTGGAAAAGAAGAAAGCTTATTCATATGAGCACTATTCAGCCTGTGTTAGGGTGGTCAGGAAAGTTGTGGACCACTTGGTCAAATTTAAACAGTATAGAAAGAGAAATAAACAGAGAGGACATTGCTCCCATACTGAAGAATTCTCCTCAACTTTGCTGTATGAAAGTGCAAAACAGAGAAGCATTTTGTCCCCATGAAGAAAACAGAATCCCGTGCAGGTGTCTTTCCCGATTGCTGTTGCACACTCAGTCATCACACTGACGAATTTCAGATGCTAGTACTGGAGAAACTGCTTATTCTTTGAGGAAGAATATACATATATTCTTGGAATATTCATCCAAGTGTTTATACTACATTCAGAATGATGTTAAATTGTTTCTCTTAGGAAGACAACTGGATTACAATGGACATGGGCTTTTCTGACATACTGCGATTTTCTCATGAAGAAGGTACAAAAAAATTTACTTGCATCTCACTATCTCACATCTCATACACCCCTTTATGCATAAGCAAGCCAGGAGTCCCTAGACTGCATTTTACCATCCCTTGCAGGGAAAACTGCTTTCCTGTCAGCTGATGGGCTTTTCACCACGGTTCAGTGCTTGACTGATGCCTTTGTCTGCCCTGTCACTGATGCTGAAGAAATGTGTCAAACTTCAATGAGATCTACAAAAGTCTACATACCAAGTGCCGGTTTGAGAGTGTCTTATTACTACCTCAGTGAATTGTGCTATTAATCTGAGCTACTGCAGTACTACTCAATAATATGCTAATTTGACATTGTCTCAAGCATTTTTGTACTAACAGCCATCTCTTGGCTCTCTGTCCTCCCCTTTTGGCAATTGAGTGACTTTTACTGACTAGTGGAGCTATTACTTATGCAGTTAACTATTACTAGAAAATTATTTACCATGCCAGCTCTTCAGCTGGTGTAAATAGACATTAATTTCCCTAAGACTGGCAAAGCTGCATTTGTTTACCAACTTGCTATGGATAACAGAACACACTTTGCAAAACTCATTTTGAAACTTGTTTGTTCTTACATAACACTGAGCTGTCACAGAAAAGCTGTTCTATTCCCAATCTACTTCCCTCCCAAAACTCATTGACATCTGCAATGAGGATGAGTTGTAATTTCAATGTGTGTGCGTGCTGATGTCCTATTGTCCACTTGCTTTTATAACTTGAAAAGCAAGTGGTACATTATAATACCTTTACCAAGCCCATTTTCTGTATCCATTTCCAGGTTAAATGTCACTATGATCTTTGTCTGTAACAACCTTCTGAAACTAACATAATTGCACAACTGTGGGCAATAAGCAGAATACAGTTTTAATTTGCCCTAGAAGCATGTGGCCAGCTCTCCCAGCATCCACGGCCAAAATCAAGATGTCAGGTGAAAGTTACACATTTGGAGTAATGAAGCCAAATTCATTGGCCTCAGTCTAGATGCTTAACAAAAAGCCTTAACACAGACCTTCTGAACCAATATATATGAAACATTGAAATACAAGTCACTGGTGAAGGTCTCCGACACTTTTATTCACACTGGGGAATAGTCTTCTTTTTCAAAATAAAAGGATTTCCAAGACTATTTAATGGTGCTATCCATGAACAGAAGGCACTATCCAACATGGCATAGAGGTAATATTTTTGCTTTCATAAAAATACATTACCTCTAGGTATATATACACAAAGGGCTCTCTGACTATGTCTGTGGACCTTTTCTCTCTTCCTCATTAAACACAGCTGAGGGCAACATTGCATCTTTAAATTCCAATTGTAAGTCATCTTACCCTTACAGTGATAATTAAACATTAAAATATTAAAGAGGAATAAAGAAATAAATCATTTGAATAATCTGACTGCAAATAATTTTTATGATCACTTGATTTTACAACTTCTTACAACACAGCAAGAGCTGCTATTTTCAAATAGAGAAACCTTTCAGAAAATTTGCTTCCACTTTCAGAAGAAAACCAATGCTTCTAGAATTATTACTACATTCATTTTGTCAGCATGAAAGGACCTCGATAGAAAGAGATATTGTCAGCTCCTCTGTGATGTTACCTTTTTAATTTTAAGAACTGCACACAAATTTTGCTGTCAAAATCAGGCCTACTTTTGTCTTATCGTTCCTGGGAGTTACTATCTTAATTATTTTAAAATATATGACGTGTAATAAATATTTTTAAAATTCAAATAAAGGAAGATGTGCTTGTGACTGAAGACAGAGCTGCCAAGCCTCCCTGCTCTGTGATTTTAAGGCAGCCAGCCAATCCGCAGAACATAAGTGTGCTACAATAATGTAAATGCTCAATGCAGTACTAGTGTTCAGTTTAAGGTGTGCAACTTCTACAAAAAGAAAGCCTACTGAGAGAATGCAATTGGAAACTAAAGAAGTGGAATGAACAGTGAGCCGCATATGGGGCCTGGCAGTGATCATCCTAATGACCTCCATTTAACATCATGCAACTTCTAATTAACGCTTTAAATAAAAAAACAAACACCAATAAGAAGCTATTTGCACCCTTCTAGGAGAAAAAGCAGGAGTGTCTTGTTTTTTGCAGTTTTAGGCTTTTTAAAACCTTTAAAACCACTGTTATGTGTCTAAGGAAGGGAAAGAAATATCAAGGAACTGGAACAAAAGGTAGCCATTTGCAACGTCGGTTCATTCCTGGAAGTTCGTTCCACAGACTGGACAAACTCTGAGAAGTTCTACTTTCTGTACAAACTCCTCCCTACCACTGGTCATTTCACTGGGCCAGAGGTCTGGGCTGGTGTTGTTTCTATCTCAGCTAAGTTCCCTGTCATGCTGTCTTTAGGTTCCTATGTCCTCTGCAGGTACGCTGACCTGAAGGACATGCATCCTGCTTTCAAATCTGCCCGCATAAATTGGTAGAGGCAGGAACTGTTAGGCCTAAAATCTTTGCATGTGAAAAGTTTTTCTAACACATTTCCTGTCATGTGTCAGAATAAAATAATTTTGATTCAAAGAAAAATAAATTAGTTAAAAAAACATACAAGAGAACCCTGCAGTCCCCCCATCCTTTCCCTTCTCATGGAGGACTTGATTCCTTTGGGAATTGTCATTCTAATCCTTATAGGACATTTCCTTCTAACATCTATAAAGGGATGAAATGCTTTGGTTTTACTTACTTCGTACATAACTGGCATTAAAACCTTTCTTTTGGATACTGAAGTCACTTTTAAATGACACAATCATTTCATTCCCAGTAGAGTTATAGGATAATCCTTTGGCAGTGATGCCACAAAGGTTCATTGGACTTTCTCCATTGTCTAATGTCAGTGAATCATAAATGCAGCCTGGAGCTTCTTCAATGTCAAAATCAATAAATGTTAGCTGTATGATAAATCCATGAGGTGCTCGGATGATCCACTTGCATGCTTGGCTGTTGGGATAGTCACTGGGGAAGCACGGGGAAGTGAAAACTCCAGAGGGGTCAGTTAGCACGATCCTACAGTCGTAGCATCCATGAGCTGACAATAAAAACAGAGAAGGCTGGAGGTCAGGCAGAAAGGTAACTTAAAAGGCAAGTAATCACCAACACAATAAGTAAATGTATTTCTATACAGAAAAATATAAACAGAGATGGGAGAAAGAAAGGCAGGAAAAGGCCTCGTTTCTAGTGGGCAAAATGCTGGAGGAATAGTACAGGAAAAGAGTATTTTATATAAGAAATCTTACAGCAAAGAAATATAAATTATACTGCTAAATATTATTTTGTGCACATTATATATATTTGCCATTAATATTGGCCTGATAAAGGCAAAGCGAATGCAGTCTTTTTGAATTCAGAAAGGCAAATTCTGAAACTGCTACTTCAAGAAAGATGACTGGTACAATTTCATTTTTTGACTGCTGGTCTGACGCTGACTGGTGGCTGTCCCAGCAGCTCTATGCCATGCCACTGTTTCCAGAGAAGTGTCCCCAGCAGCATGAGACGGGTTGAAGAGCAGCAGAAGTGGCAGCTCCTGAAGGTTAGTCATCTGCATTTCCAGCTAATGCATTCCACATCACCCAGAAGAGTAGCAGTAAGCTACTGGCTTTTGAATCAACAGTAAATTACTGTGTTCTCCCCATGCTGAATCAGCTCCATTGACATTTTTGTGGCAGTCAGGCTTTAAGAAATTCTTATTGTATTCCTCATACTCCTTTGCTCACCTGCTGTGCTCATCCACGAGAATTGCAAGCCCAGTTAGCCCCCAGGGTTGCGTTTCTTGTTTCGTTTACATTTTCTCATTTATCATATATTTACTTAGCATAATATATGATATAATTACCATAAACTTCCTGCTGCTAAAATCTGTAACAATTTGTCAAAGCATTACTGAATAAACTAGGTGGGAACTGAATATCACCAACAGATAACCTAAGAAAGTATTTGTCACATTTATGCTGAATTACTTTGCTAATATTCCATCAAGCCACAATTCTGAGTCAAGTACTACAAGTACGGAAAAAATAGGACAGTGTGAATACGCATTATTAGCTGCCCAAACTAAAAAAAACTAAAAAAGTTTGTGAAGTGCAAACTACATATGAAGCACCTATAAAATAGCAATAAATGCAACTTACTTCTGCAAAGAGCCCTTGATGTTTCTTACCACTACCTGGGATCTGATATTTTTCAGTCACATTTAAATGCTGTTTGGCCTAAGCAAATGGACCCTGACCCTGTAAAGCGACATGTCAAAAAAAGCAGTTTACATCCGCAGGTAGAATTGTTACACTTTTTATAATTTTTTATTTGCAAAACACAAATCATATGACTGCAAAGAGGTAAAGAGACTGTTTGTTATTTGGGCTCTCAGAGCCAAATGCAGGCTGGTTACATTAGAAAAGCTCAATGGGATCCTTCTTTGTTTAAATGAGAAAAATGGATTGTCTGAAATATTTGCAGGTAGCTTTGGGAAGAAGTAGTGCTCCTGGCATTGGAAAACTTGATCTGTGTAGTATAAAGAGAAGCCTATCCATGCTGATTTTCTCTGCAAATCTTTACAGTTAGAGGACTATTCTAACCTGCACTGCAACCCTGGTGTTCCATTTATTAACCAGAGAGGGAATATTTACTTATTGGTATGGTGACTCTAAATCCTGCAGTTGTACAAACAGACGATGGCTTAATTGTCATCATAGATTTTGCACAGATAGGTATAGCTTTTAGAGAACCACCCTAGATTGAAAGGAGGACAGGAAAAGCATGCTCTATGCCACAAGCCACTGCAGGCAGTCTGCTAGTCCAGGGCTAGTGAGCCTTTACAGGGCAGAGCAGCTGTAAGACAGTTCTGGCTGGATCTGCCTCCCACTGGAAGGCTCACTGATTCAAGCTCCTGCCTTCCTTATTGCTAGGATGAGAGCTCACAGGGGCTGAGAATTTGGCAGCATGCCTCACTCCCTCTCCTACTCATTCCTGCCAGAGAAACAAATGACACAGTCATGGGCAGTTGAGAGCTTTCCCTGAGCACTCAGATGGACTTGGAGTCAGGGACTAATCTGTTAAGTGATGTAAATACAAATAGGAACATGGGTGTTAATGTACACTCATTCGTTCTAATGTAATTTTAAGGCATTATAAAACATTGCTGAACCACATAAAATATGCTACTTGTCAGTAAAACTGTTGTTCCTTAATTAGTAGAATATTGCATTCAACCTGAGACTGGAAAAGTCAAATTTGTCCATCAGAAAAAATACTGATGTTCCTTGTCTTTATTAATTCTATTGATTGTCAACAGTCAAAACAGGACTCATCTTTTCTATTCATCTCTCCCTTGAGTATGTATCATTGTTTTGAGGCTGCGTAAAAAAAAAGTCAGCACACATAAGAAAAAATACTTTTATCCCTGCTGTCACTGCAAATATTAAAACATAAATGTTGTTTCTGGTATTTTTTTTTAATAATTTAATTTTCGCAGTAACGTATTCTCATTTTATTACATCCATACAGTTTTGTTGGTTTTACATCAGAAAAACCAGCCCCTAAATTTAGGTAGGAAAATAAGTGCTCAAAACTTTGCATACACAGAAGAAACAGATTTGGTAAGCAAAATAGTTTACTTTTTTTGAAGTGGGTTGGCTCCATTTTGGCATAGTAGCTATTCTGTCCATGACTGCAATTTGAAGGAGAAATATCCTGTTTTCATGCAAATGTCCACAGTAGTAAGTAAAAAGAAAAGAAAACAAACAACAAAACTATATATAAACAGAATGGTTTTGAATGGAACTTTTTGCACAGCTTCTCATGAGACAGTTATTTTTCTATAAACATCACCTATTTTACTCATTAAAGAGAAAAACTGGTGTGGCAACCTTAGGCTGTCAGCCAAAGCTGACAGATATTTTGCAATCCCATTGGCCCAGAGCAGTTCTGAACTACGGAGACTGAATACTTGTTGCAATACACACCACAAATATTTCCACAAGCAATCCAAGATATTTATTGATTTTTATGCAAACAAATTTAGGTATGATATTCCTGGTCAGGAACTCCACATAAGCAGAATCTGCTGACCTGTAATTTTTACCACTTTAGACCACAGGAAATTCACTCTCTAAATATATTTTATACAAATATATTTATACAATGCCTTTCTCTTCCCCCCCCCCCCCATATTCTTTCCCAAACCAAAATGAGCACTTCTTTAGATAGTGAAATCAAGCACTTAATTTCAACATTTTATAAACTCAAAGTTACACTTTCTTTTCCCTGCATCATACTCATACTTCCTATAATAAAAGAATAATTAAGCTTTTAGTGTGACACTTCAACACTATGCTAAAAAGGGAAATGAATAAATTCTTCTGGAGTACCCTAGAGCTTTCACCAAAGTTATCAAAGCAATTCACAAATGTTAATTGACTTCAGAAGGGGAATTAACTATAGTGGAAATGGCATGGAGATAATGGGACAAAAATGGCAAAACTTTCCACAGATTTTGGGTTCCTCAAAGAAGAAATGAGACTTGATTTTTCTTAACTACTTGGTATTTGTACAGGGTTTTATATGTCCAAAGCACACTATCAATGACTTGAAACTGCAGCTGGGAGAGCACTCTGCCAATCTGGCCCGCTGCAGAAAATAAAAAAATGAGTATTTAATGGCCAATGGAAAATTTTGGTTACAGCAATTTGGCTATCTTTGATAGGAACTTGTCAGTGAAGGCAGGAATACAATCCCATTCTCGTTGTTGCCGACGTTCCTAACCATGAAAACATTCCCCTCTCTTCTATGAGTCTCCTGCCAATTTTACATATATACCTTTTAGTTTCTATAAAGGGGGAAGTATCTTATACTATTCTGAATCATCTGAAGACTGCCCTAAAACTAAGGGGCTAAGTGAAACAGTATGTGATGCATTAAAGATTGCACCATACCAACAGATGCGTACACGCAAACTTCATACCCTGTAGAAAAAAATTAATTGACCATCTTGTTCTGTCTACTGATTTTGTCTCTTTATAGGACTCTTTATAGAGTCCTAGCACACAATTCCACCACTGGAACTCATGAAGACACATGTAAGCATTGAAATGCACAATTTGAAAGCAACTTTCATAAGCCAGTTGTGGGCAGCTGAAGCAACAATCAGACACAGAGTTACAATACTTAACTGCAGATTTGGGAAGGAAACATTCTTTATATAACCTTATCACATTTGTTCATACTTCTCTTTTTTTAAAATTTCTTCTTAAATGACGAACACATTCCAGTACTTGCCTCCAAAATCTGTGTCATATTTTCCTGTAGCTTCCCACATTTCTCTACTTCTTTCCATTATCATCCTTTTCCCCCAAACCTATCTTTTACCCTATTATGCTCTGCACTTCTTTATCAGGCATGAGTTTTGACTTCTACCTCTCCACCTGCTTTCATTTCTGCACTTATCCAAGCTTGGAGAAGTGATGGACAACAAGTTTCGTTTGGCTGAGAATTTTCAGAAGAGCACAAAAGCGATCCAGCTTGGGACACTGTCTATTTCAGCCCTAAAGACCTAAATTTTGTGAAGGTTAGGATCAAAAGAAAACAGCGTCTCTGGGGAAAAAAGTCTGCATTTGCAAATTGTGCATTATCCAGTTTGTTTTCAAACTAATTGACACCTTGCATTGGGTCTTTCTTTTTCCAGCTGTGGGATGCAGCATTTTCCACCTGACAGAAGCGTAAATGACTACATATGTGTAGGCAGTGGCACAGGACACCAATGATAGCCTGCGTGGGTTGAATTAACACTACTGGTATTTTTTTTTAATACTTTAAAAGGTTCCTTCATAAAACAGAATGCTGCTGGATTTCATTTTGGCATGAAAATTAAATTTACTTCTCTCTGTAGATGATAAAATTTTCATATGAAAATATCCTAAAATAAATCTATGTTGCTCTGGAACTGAATTTTCAGAAAAAAAACCCAAAACATTTCATGCTAACTCTAGTCATATTAAAGTGGACAACAAAATCTCCCCTGCCTGACAGAATTAGGCCAATCCTAAACCACAGAAAATATTACCTAGAGTACCCAGCACTTTAGGCATAAAAAGCAGTAAAGAATTAACTATAATTTGCTTTCATGTTGATGTGGGAGACCTTTTAAGCACTTTACATGCATTTGAAAAGGCAGCACTTTTTTTGTGATGGTGATTTGAATTAAGTAGGAGAGAAACACAGCCAGGTGACATGACAGAGACACTTTTAAGTGTGCGGTGATGGCCAAAATAGAAAAGCTTTACAATCATTTGCTGCAACAGCATGAAAAAAAAAAATCTATTTTGATGAACATTAGGTGGAAAAAAAATTTGCTTTGAATAAGCAATTAATTGTCAGGGGTTTTTTTCTATTTCAAGGATATCATAACACAAATATGGCCAAACATTAGGTTAGATGTATTTATGACTGCAAATAGATGGGTGAATGAGGTCAGAACGGGCACACCTGCAGACAAGCAAGAGGAAGGGCCAAACCACCAAGATGTGGGTGGCCTGGAATGGCTACAGAACAAACAAACCCGTGTTATTCCAAAAAGACACAAACACCAAACTCAGAACAGCTATCACATGGCAAGGCTTCCACAGTAGCTTATCTTCACTTTAAAAATCATTTTGATGTAAAGGGGATCTGTAGATCTACAAAAATATCTATATTCAAAGTGTGAGCATATTATTTGCAAAGAAATGTCCCATCATTCACTCTGAACATAAAGTAATGCTCTGTTCTGCTTACTCACTCGTAAGTTAGTTATGAGATATGACTTAGACAATTTTCATGCACAATATGAAGCCTAGCACTCTTCTGGAGCCTCTGCAGACCAAACCATGTACTCTGCTCTCTGTGCACTTTTTGAGTTCAGTCTGAGAAAGTGTAAATGAGGAGATGTGACAGGTTTACTTTTGCTTCTATATTTGCTATCCCAATTGTAGAAGCTGTTTAAGCTCCCAAAAATATTATGCTACAGTACGCTGATAAAAATTACCATATACATACATAATTTAATGTTAGCATGTATTGTAATCCTCAAAGCAAACAGACAATTCTAATTCTATTTAAACATCCAGATTTAAAAAATAAAATAAAGGATTATCTCTGCAATAAATAGAAGTAAAGTAAAACTCTCATCCTGATGTGTACAAAAGTTTGTCCCTACACAAACAATGTTACAGGGCTGAGGTCTACTGTTTGGAAGCCTAGCTGTGTCCCCTGATTTGTAATCATCACATGGCACAACTTCTACTTCAGCCTTTCTACTAGGTGTGCACAGCTCTAAATTCACAAAAGTTTTGAGCAAACCCTAAAATCTCACAGATACGATTTGAATTTAAGCATAGACTTAAAATTCAGCAACTGTTTTAAGTCCTCTCCTGCACAATGGTGCCTTTGAGTCCTGTACTTGAAGCTTTACAGCCCTGTCTTCAGCCTTGCAGCCCCCTCAAGGCCAAACGGAGGACATGACTCCGTAACTGTTGCCCTCTGAAAACCACAGGGGAGGCACTGCATGGATCCGAGCAGGGAAAAAGACTGTGCCATCCTATCTACTTCTGATCATTTTATTTTCTTTTTAATGAAAAAAGTAAAAACTGGACCAACATAGGCAAACATCCATTCAGGGAGTGAGATCCACTCTCAAACACACATACGATGAGTATGGAAAGCTGGTAACCATGTGAATAAATAATGCTGATTGAATTTGGGGGGAGACAGAGGTTGATCTTTTATACCAAACTGTAATGAAATAGTTCCTTCCGGACTTTAAATTTCCTTTCCAAATTACTTTCCACCTCAAGACCAGGAAATGCAAAGTTTAATATGTAGAATTCCTAACCGGATAAACATTACAAGTTTCTCTGTGAAATCACCTGCGTAGACTCATCAGTAATACAACCAGCATAATTTATAAAATAAAATTTTATAAGCTTTATATGAGTAAAACTTTACATTATTCTCCTGCAACACATAATCAAACATATTTTGCACAGCATAAGTACAATAAAGTTGTAATTAGGAAGAATCTTTTGCATCTGTGTTATTCCTTATTTGCAAATGTGACTTTTTTTGTTGATTGGTAAGAAAACACTATTTTAAGCGCTATTAAAAACTCAGTCCAGACTCTCATTCTGCATCATTCCCATTGCATCATCTTCATAGTACTTCTTGTACCCAGCAAGAATTTAAAGCCTCCATATTCCTGACTGGAAATAGCACATAACCCTGGCAGAGTCTTTTATAATTCAATGAAAGACAAGACTGTGCTCTCACAAAATAATTCAACAATTGGGATTTGGCCACTGAATCCAGGAGACAAAGGGAGTACTATGCCTTGGCCAGTCCTATCAGCTTGCCTCACATCATCTCTTGCTGACGCATTATGTCCTGCAACATATGCTTTAAATGGCTGAACCAGTTGGTGCACCTAAGAATAATGAAATGGTAGGAAAAAAAAAATCTCCTCACAGGCTAATAGAGAGACTTATATGAAAGTGTAACTGTTGTCTATGAAATAACTTATTATTCCTGCTTCCTGTTGCTCTAGCCCTTATTACTTATCAGTTAATTAACAAATTAAATTTGTCATCACATGTAATTAGAACTGATTATTTTCTCTCTTTTGTAGGACAAGAACAAAGCAATTAATGAAATTGTATGTGGCAAATTGAAAACTGATAAAAGACAATATTTTCTCTTATGTAACACTGTAACCCCATGGAACTCAGACCTGAAAAGTACCAAAGCAGGGAATGTAAAATGCAGAAAGTGAACAGACATTTTTCCAAGTGTCTAATAGGACCTCTGAATCCCTCCAGATATAAAATAATTGATAAGGAATTGTAAAATAACTGTAAGGAATTGTAAACTTTCTGACTTATGTCTGAAATTAATCTTAACCAACTGATCAGGAACAGTATTAATAGTTCCACCTTGCTTGTGGACACACTCCCAGTCTCTGGAACTCAAATGCCCATATGGCTGTAGAACAAGGCTCTGGCACTACTTAGGCCAGTCCAGACAGCTCTTCTACAAACCCTTCCTGGGTACAGCTGAGCAGCCAGCACAGGTTTGAGGCCATTCCCAACATGCAGCCTGGATACAGCTACCCTAGTTTTATAATGTGTGCACCTGAGGCACAGCATGAGCTGGCCTCTGAGGCAGAGAATAGCCCTGGGCATATCTCATTTACTGGAGTAGAATTGGCCATTGCAGGTGTGGAGAACGGGAAGAAGTCATGTGAGGCAGAGACAAGGCTCTGTCTTGTGTATCTTATGTAGCAGCAAACAGAGCAGTTGTCGCTAGTTTTGATGTTCCAACATTATAATGAAATCTGGGAGAAACAGGTGGTATTACATCCTGTTTCTAACATGATAATCAAAATTATCTTTCAGGATACATGTGAGGTCAGTAACAGCAATAATGTACCAAAAAAAAATCAGGAAGAGCAAAGCTTAATTTTGAAATCAGGTTAAGATTAGAAGAGCAGAAGTGAGAATAGTAAATTACTGACTCGGGAAGCATTTACCGAGAACACAGGCAGTCGCCACCTACCACTAAACCCAGCAGCAAGCTTTTCACTAAAACCAAGATAGCAGAAGCTGGTCTGCACTTCCTCTTGACACAACTGTATGATACGGTCCTACACCAAAAGAGATTTTGTTATTTATTTTCTCATAAATAAATATAGAAACCATGGCTTGATTATTAGTCCTTTTTGTAAGGGAAACAGATGGACTGGAATTTTACACTGATTGAGCGTGTACCATTTGTATTCAGGCTGTTGAGACTTTGGACAGGACATTTCAGGAACTGACCTCTTGACTTCTCAAGCATCCTATCCAGCCCTCAAACTCAAAGGAGTTACCTAAGTATTGACATTTTCAGCACTTGTTACACACTGGATCTCCAAACCTTTATGATAGTCCTGGAAAGGTAAGAGCTGATGCTCTTCTCAGAGTGGGATGCTAGCACAATATAGAGACCATTAGACATTCATTGTGCTTCCAGATATTCTATACTGCACCCAGGCCCCATTTTGTGCTAGAATTTGGTAGGTATTTATTTCTTTTATTAAAGCCCTAAAAAAGCTCTCATCCCTCTTCATCACTCTAGCACAGATATCCTATCCCCTGACCGCAACCAGCTTTATCACAGCAGTGACTCCAGCAGGTTTTGATTGATCTGGGAAATTAAGGGAACCAGCTACAATAGAAGAAAATACACTCAGAGCCAGGGTGGGGGCCCTGCACTGCCTGTTTCCCCTTAGTTGTTTGGTTTTGTGCCAATGAAAATGGAAGTGGAAACAAACACACTGACTAGGTAAATCTGCCCTGACCCATATGAGTAGAGTTCACACTGTAGACAAAGTTATGGATTTCCCCCAGAGGGAGGGGGTAATGTGAAAATCCTGTGTTACACCCATTGTAACTTAAGAATATTTTCATTGGCATTCCTGTGATAATCTTATAAAAATAACAGAATTGACTTGCTGATTTTGGCCTGAGTCGGATTTTTTTTCCACAAAGTAACAGAAGTTTGGGACAAAGAGAGGTATTGGCAGTTCAGTTTAGATATGCTGGTTGAAAAAGTATTAACTAGTAACTATATATAGGTGAATACAATAAGCACATAAGCTAACGTGCATATCAGTAAAGAGAAAATTAAGTTATTGAAGGGATAGGGTGGGAACAGGTGAAGTGTTTTTTGAAAGGTTGATGCATGTAACAGTGTTTTCAATCTTGAGATCTACATATCATACTCTATCACAAATCATGGTAAGCTTTACAAAAGAAATGGTCATCAAGAATGTCGTGGTTTTGTCTACTCCGGCAAGAAGTTCTGGCTGCTGGCTCCCAGCTGGTCTGCCACTGCAGTGTTATAAAGAGGATCCCATCCTCAGCTGGAGTAAATCGATAAGCACAGTTAGCTTCAACACAACTACACCAAGCTGCACAGGCTGAAGAGCTTATTATGGCTAAATAAATTCTTGGGTATCAGTCGTGCAAATGAGCGTCATGCTTGTCTGGGAAGCTGTTCAAAAAATTAGTGGGAAAACAGCTGACAATCTTCTAGTGAGGTGTGGGTTGTAGAACTTGAGATCCCACCGAAGTACGTGGATATTGGTTAAAATAAGATTACATCTAGGCACAGGTCAGCTTCTTAGTAAATCTCAATCAGACAGATGCAGACAAGAAATACATTTCTTCTACATACACACTGGACACAGACTAAAGAAATTGCTAGAATAAAATTTCTAGGTAACAGAATATTCTGTGTAGTAAAAGTAGAAAATACTGCCTTTTCACTAGGTGCTTTACCCAACAAATCCAACACACCCAATACCCAAAGCAGTTTCCTTTTGACCCATGATGCCTTCAACATCTTTTATTGCTTGTAAGAGGACAGTTCAATTGCAGAGTTTACTTTCCCAGGCTTCAGTGTTGAAATGTCTTTTCCTGCTGCTACTATCAGTATTCTGAATAAGCATAATTTTAAACTCCCACAAAGGCCTCTAAAAAACACAAGGTGGAGGGGGTTATACTACTTCTTATCAGTGATATTCTTCAAGCTTTGTGTGTTAATTGGTTATATTTTGTGTTTAGAAATTTTTTTAGAATTGCTTAGCTATCCCAGAAAATTTGCTATTAATTACATGGACCACTTGCAGCAGAGGATGAAACTACATTTTGCTGGCGTTTAACAATATACAGAAGCTATGCCAAATTACTTTACACTAGAATTTACTATTATAATACAAGACTAAAGCATTCTAGACATACTGGGAAACACCAACTCAAAATCGATTTCATATAGGGCATTCAAAACATTTTAAGACTTTATTATCTGTCCTTTATACCAGTTTTCAAACTGTCTAGTGCAGTATTATTTGGGTTACTTATATTTCAGTACTTTAGTATTTTCTGGATCGTTTTATTAAGCCATTAAAAATAGATGCTGTTAGCAATATATCTGTCTCAGCTGATCTGCAAGAAGGAGCAATGTAAGTCAAAATATTTGAGTTTTTTTAACATCTCAAAATAATAAAGAGTTTTTCTTTTATAAAGAGAAATATTTTGTTCTATCCTATCATAGAAAATTAGCCATTCTTTCACCTTCCACAGAAAATAACATATTCAATGTCAACACTTATTATTCAATCAGTTCTGCCCAGACCAAAGTGAAAAGATGTCCTGAATAATTATATCAGGTATTTTCTTGTACACTGTTAATATTGAGAGGTGAGGAGACTGGAAGGTGTTAGAGCCTCTTTGCTAGCCCAAGTTTTCACCCTTCCTGCTTCATTTAGAGACTTGCTAGAAATAGTGCAGCTACACAAGTGAGATCAGAAATTACTTCTTAATATTTTTCATTGCTGACAACAGAATAATGCCATAACAGAATAATGCCATGATATGGCAGACTAATGCAGAATGATACCTCTTGTTGGGGGGAAGTGTGTGCATTTTGGACCCTTAGTGCTACTTTGATCTCTCTAATGCTGTTTTTTGGTCCATATTCTTAAACAAGGCATTCATTATAATTTTAAATAATTTCAGTGATACAGCATCTAGCTTTCGTATCATATTGTTTCTATCAGATGTAAATGTGGTAAGGAATGGCATACCTAACTCAAAACACTAATTCTTTCAACTGCTCTATTACTAATTTCCACCCCTAGTTTGTTGGTGTATTTGCTGGAGAAAAGAAAACATTATGAACACAGACAGCAAAGTCTTGTATTAAACGGTGAAGTGTCTCCTTATCTTTCACTAAACTTAAAATGACTGATCTTTGTGTGACTATACCCGAACCTTTTATTTTTTCTCACTCTGGGCTATGTGATTTATTTTTCTAACCTCCATCCAGTTCTCCAACTGCTCTAGACACTGAACTCCCACTGCAATCAATCAAAAAGTCTACCTACACATTCGATTGCTTTTTCCAACTCTATAAGCTTTTTCTACCAGTTCTCTAAAGACAGATATTCTGTGGATGAATGGACTTTAAAGTTAGGAATTTGATTCTGATCGAACTCCTTGAGTACCGACAGTATGTGCCCCACTTCTCTTTTTGCATCTTGCTTCTTTACTGAAAGCAAAAAAACAAATTTACAATTATCAAATCAGAAACAAGTGATTAACTGTGCCTTTTTTGTTAACTATGGCCACTTACCACATAAAAACTGAAAATATTCTCTCTTTAAGCAAGAAAACTATGATAAGCTTGACTAAGTTTGGCTTTAAAACCTCTCTGGTAGATTCCAAAATGCTTAGTGTCTTGATTTTATTATTTGTTTACATCTTAAAGAACAGCTTTACAAATATGGTGTGATGTTTTTAAACATGTCTGCTACAATGTTAAACTAATCTCTGTATTAAAGACGTGTATTGTATTTAATTATGCAATACTGGACCACTTCAATCTCAAATACTAAGAGAAATCAATTCTTCACTGAAAGAGGAATTCTGAAAATACACTTCTTGTTTGTCTGGGGAAAGTTCTTGTTTCCACAAATCCAAATCAGCAAGTTATTCAGCTTATTATAAGAACAAGAACGCTTTCTTAGTCTTAACAGAACTTTCTTCATGTGAAGGAATTTATTTTATTTTCTGTGATGGTTCTGCAATCATCAGCATTATTTGGACACAACATCTGAAGCACTTGCCACTTAATGGAAACTGCAGAGTTTTACAACTGATTCGCTCTGCAATTTCTGAAACCAAACCAAGCCAATCAACCAAAGGAAATCTCTTTCATGAATCTGTTATTGACATATAAAGCAGACAGGAAAAGGTATTTTGTTAGCTCTGGAGACACAGTTTAAGGAGGTTTTAAAAGATTAGGAAGTCTAATGACAGGTGCACAGTGTTCCTTAAAATGAGACGGGAAGTGAGTACGAGACAGAATTTTATGGCATCATCCTTCTGTAAAACTAAATGAACAAACTGTTCTCTCTTAATAATGACTATACACTAACATTTACAACCAAGTATTGTGCCTTTACTTGACCTTTAACACACTGTACTGCATTAATTGCCTTAACTATTCAATTAATGACAGCTAAGTCCTGGGTTGCTTCCATATTCCTTCTGTCTGAGATTATTTTTTAAAATATTTTCCTGAAATATTAAACTCTGCAGTGGTTTTGTATTCATCAAAACTTTGAAGTTCAAGCAAGCCAACATGTGAATTGATTTCAAAGCTTAACATTCTCACCTCGCAATTTTTCAGCTAATCTTTCTAGCAAAACCTACCTCAGAGAATACCAGTGACCATGGCACTCTCCTTTTCCACATCATTTCCAACACCATTTGTTATTACATTTCAACTGTTTTTCAAGGAGAGCCTATTTCAAAGCCACAGTGAAAAAGATATCTTCTTATTTAGAGCTGGAGTCCATTTATCAGTATTTTCTGTCTTTGCACCTGAAATATGAACTAGTAACTATATGAAAGTAACTGAGTACCTAAAGAGATTATCTGGACACCTCTGAGAATCAAAGCCCAGTTTGACTGAAAGTTTTCTATTTCTGAAATTCTCAAACCCACAGAGATTGAATCCTTCAGGATCCTATGTCCTGGCTCTTCCAATGATGAAGTCTGACTGAGATATAAAATAAAATGGGCCTAATAAAAAGAGTAAATATGGAAGAGACACTAATCAAACTCTAGTATTGAGCATTTGATGCTGAATTTCCAAGAGTACTTACAATTCCCACTGCTTTCCCATTACTTACCTTTTAATATAGTTTTTAATCACAATTTCTTTGATTCTGCAGATACGCAAAATCTTAAAGATCACAATACTATAACTTTTGAGCTAGCATTTGAACAAGCAATGGTACAAGCACAAAGACATAAACATACCAGTGTGGAGAGTATAAGCATACTTCTCTTAAAGAGGGAGAGGATTTTGCTTCCTGAATGTAGATTTACTTTACAGTAACAGTCAATAACAAAAGTTAGAAGCAAATAGTTAAAAGTCAGTATATTTTTACCCATGACTCCAGGTTTATGATTATGCAGAGTTAATCACAAAGTTTGGAGGGAGAACTAGAGAGAAATATCTCAAGTGTTATGGAATAAAATGATTAATAGAAAAGCAATTTGCCAGGTGTGACAATTAATAAAAAAGCAGCAAAACATAAAGCATATGCCCATTGCTATGACACCCTTCATTATGCTACCAGTATGACCCATCACAATACACTAAGTACAGCAGCAAGGTATTTAATTCGCCTCCTACAACAAAGAGAATAAAGCAGTGTTCTTGGGAGTTCTCTTGTCATTTTTTAGTTTGGGGTTTTTTTCCCAATTTCTTCACATATGCTGTGTAATCTATTAAACTATAAACTTGAGTTTATAAATGAACCCATCAATTACTTTTAACTCCACTCTTTTAGGATTTATCTCAGTGATTGTTTCCCTGCATTGAAAATTCGCTTCAGAGGCTACTGAAGCACATCAGTGCAGTGTTTAAAAGCAGTCTAAGGAGACTGGTGGGAACAGTGGCAGTCTCCCACATACTCAGCCTATTATAGGATCAAGAACAAAGTTAGTGTGAACTCTGTTCACTGTTGTCCACCTAGATATTCTAGATATTTCATCGAAAGTCTGGATGAACACTTCAAAATAGGGTAATAAATTATTAGGGTAATAAATTTAAGGCTTTGAAGAAGAAGATATGTTTAAACATATTAAACAAAAAATATACATAAAATGTATCTAATTCTCTTTATTTCAGTTCAAAATTCTACGCTTAACTAAAAGCTTTTATCCTTTCATCATCCTTTGCTAGATCATCTAATTTTAGGCTTCATCCAGAACTGTTTAAACTCAAAAGAAATTCTCTCATGGTTTGCAGTTGGATTTGGATCACACCCTATAGACTCAAACATGAAAAACTGTAACTGACAAAAACAGAACCTGATAGGGTGATCTGGCTGCTGGTCATGTACAGTTTCTGTCATAGAAACAAATAACCTACCTTACTATCTTCACACACTAAGTTCAACAGAAATATAGAAGTTGCTTAAAATACCTGAAGCGTGGCAAGATTTCATACAGAAAGCATACTACCTGTCAGTGACTATAATATCTGATCAGAAAACAGCAGGCAACAGAGTAGAAAAAGTTCTTCTTACTAAGAAACCTCACAGTTTGAGTTTTGAATTATTATTCAATGTGGTCCCTACCAGGCATACACAAGAAAGAGAAAATCTGCACAAACAAGAAGTAATTTGAAAAATTGTTCCAACAACATTGCCCTATGTCCCTCTAATATCTGAATGCAGCAAGTAATAAAAACTGTAAGATAATGAACCAAACCACAGCACTTTTCCAGAGTGAAAGAAAAACATAAATACAAGGCCTCACCTGGGAGGTAGAAGTAGAAAAAGAAAAGGCGAGAAGTGGTCTAAAAACATAGAATTAACTTGTTTGGTGAGTCTTGTCTGTAATGCAGAGTCACAATCGAACAACTACAGCTACTGAAAATAAGGTAAGGCATAGCATAATGACACTTTCCATGCTAAATGATGATATAATTGTACTCCACGTGAGCGTGGATGAGAAAAAAGCGGACAAAGACTAGTGAAAAAACAGTGAGGGCTGTATCTGACTCTTCCTTTCTCCTAATAGTGTCTCCTTCTAATATGATATACTATATCCTGAGAGCAAGGATACTGTGAAACATCCATCAGGCCATGGTACAGACAGGAATTAGGAAAAGGCATATTAATACTATGCTGTATAGGTTGGAACCCGCTTTACAGACCTGCTTAAACACAGCTCAGCCTACTTAACAAGTTGGTAAGTATTCCTTGCCATACCACAGTGAGACTTTTTTAGTGGTCATATTTCACTCATGCAAGTAAGAAAAGAATGAGTCGTGAGTCATTTCATAACAACTCTGCAGAAATTAGTTCAACACTATGGCTGTGGGACAACTTAGCTGGACTGTCAGAGCACAGAGGAACAAGGAGAGAGAGTCCAAAAATCATCAGTAAGAAGCAGAGTAAAAAGGATAGCGCTTGTGTAAACAGGAAGTAAAGGAAGTCTTGCATTTCACCCTGACCATAGTGTCTAATTGCTATGGATAAGAAAAATTAAACAATTCCTTTCACGCTACCTATGTGCATAATCAAGTAGCTGTTGTACTCCGCATGCCCTCTTATTGACCTAAATCCACCTTGCTACAGTCCTGTGACTGCATTATTTCTTCCACACTAGCCACTGACTAAGCCCAGAACTATGGTAGACTCCTGTAGCAGAATTTTAGGCAGCTCATCTGAGTTTGGTCAGGAGTTCATCAATAAAACTTAGTGACTTTGTGCTTGCTTTCTTCTAGAGGTTTTTATCAAAGACTTTCAGCTAGTAGCTCAATTCAGAAACAGTCAATATAGGGAGCTCCTTAGGGAAAGTATTCCTTTTTTTTTTCTAATTACTTGAGTAGACCCTAGTGCGAAGTCTAGTCTGCAAAACAGATGTTGGCCAAGAGTTAAAGAATTATTGTATCTACTTCCTTAAGAGACAGGCTATTCCAGATCTCCTAGTACTTATGAAATCTATTAAATCTATTTTAGTAGCTGTGTGGCTGGCACTAGCATCAATCATTGCAAGTTTTTCAGCAAAAGTTGCTGAGCAGTCAGTGTGTGCAAACCAACAGGGAAGTCTTCAGTATGGTTCAGGATAGCTTCAGTATAGCTCTCCCTTAGCACGCATGGAAAAGTTGAGACCTTTTAATACCTGCAGGTATTAAAATATTCATATTCATACCTAATATGAACCTAATACCTGGTCAGCTGATCCAGACATTAATTTGATGTAGCAAAGAAGTAACCTCCTGAAAATAAGTAGCATATGAAAAACTAGATGGAAAATCTTATTTCAAAAAAAAGGGAAAATTAAGAAATCTCCTTCAAAAATATTCTGCAAAGTAACAGTAAATAAGTGTAAAACCTTTTCATTGTCATCACTTTCAAAACCTTTAGAAAACCTTTTTTAAATATTAAAGGAAATTCAAAACAATTACTTAAAAATTTGTTTTGAATTTGCAAAGCAAAATTTTTTTCTCCATCATTAAAACACTTAATCTAGCATTTTTATCCTGTCACTTTTCTTTAAAATTGATATACTTTTCAGTTTAAACAAAAACAATATGTTTGGGGAAGAAAAATCAATCTTATTTAATAACAACTGAATTCCTCATCCAAGCTTTCCAGGAACTCCAATATTTTCTTTCCTCTTTTTATTGTGCAGCAAACTCTGAAATGAGACAGAGTGCTGGAGATCCATCTGTAGTCTAAAAAGCTTTTGGGTGTGCAAGACAGCTCTTCTGTGGCTGTCATGACTGCAGGTTTTTCTCAGTGAAGGCAGTTCCCATCCCCTCTTGTAGTCAGACTCAAGACTATTCACCCAGAACAGCCAAAACAGGCTCTGACAGCTTACTGGACTAACAGCAATTACAGCATTTTGTAGTGTGTGGTAATTGAGTCATTATGATCAGGCTGCAACAATCACAAGAAGGAAAAAATTCTTATAATAGCTCAGATGGTAACTGCTTGCATATTTTCTTCAGTTTGTATCAGTTATGAAAACAGAAGAGCACTTGATGATTAGGTGGAATGCCTTCTTTCCAACAGAACCATTCAGGTACCACTTGTATCTATGCAATGCCATAGAAACAAAAAGTTGATGTCATCCTGATCTAAATGGCTACGAAAGTGTGACCACATCTTCCAGTACTGAATCACACGCTGCACTACAGAGAACTAATGGTGTCAGTCTCAACACTTTTTTTGGCTCATCTGGTAAGTTTGCTTCATCCTGAACTCTAAACTTAAATATAATTAAGTGTCAGCAGCAACTTTAAGCAGTTTTTGGTTATGGAAATGGCAAAGGGTTGTTTGTAAGTAATCAGGCAACTCCTAGATTCATCTGTCAGCTGTGACTCCCAGACATTTGCCAGAAGAGTCTTCATTCATTTATGACGAGGCAAACAATTGCACCTTTTCTTTCAAAGCCAATTTTGTTATTGTCTGCAAATGCAAATCTTGCTATTTTATTTACAGGTAACCAAACCTTCCTGTTCTGAGAAAGCAGTTACTTTACAGGAAGTAACAGTATCAGAAGTTTCTTGGCATTTAGACTTACTAAAAAACCAAAACCAGCACAACAGTTTCGAATGGAAAGGTCTGAAAACATCTGTGTCTGAGCCAGATGATCTCTGAACTGCCCATCAATAAGAAAAAATCTATTTATGTGAGCATATCTGAGTTGATATGAGGATATGCAGAAGTGCTCTGTCCTTCTAGGGAGAGGTAGGACCATTAGTCCCATGGTTACCAGATCTGCACTGTGCAGAATAGCAGGTTTGTTCCCTCATTTGTGAGAAAGAATTTATAGAATATATGGTGTATTGCTGACTATCTTGGTTCCTTCTTCATCTTAGTTTATTTCTGTCTCTTCTCCATTTCAGAAGAAAGCAGAAATTAATGCTTTCTTTTTCCAGTGATGGTTCTTTTTATTCTTCTTCACAGTCTCAGGGAGCATTATATGAAAACCAGACATTTGACACCTTTCTCAAGGTGGTAAAACTGTGGTCTGGCTATTTGTTGCAACTGAAAAGGTTCTTCTGCTTATGTTTACAGTTGTGAGGAGCTACCACTCAAGTGAGTTGCTTCAAGCTTTCATTACATTTTAGTAAAGTAATAGCTCAGTCTTTTCCACTGCTTGTCAACATGATCAAACATATCCTAATATTTTCAAGCCCATTTCTGCCAGATGCAGTCTTAGTCTAGAGCACTGGGAGAGGAGTGTAATTACAAGTCACACATCCTGAAGGTATGCTAATAATGTTAACACTTGTAAAGGTTGCCAGTAACTGGCAGTCAGGTAAAACTAGTTTACTCCAATTTTTCCCTCTGACCAGACCAGTGTCTTCGCTACCACAAAGGATCTGCGGTATAAGAAATGCTAGAATTAGTGGACACCTGGACAAATAAAAAGTGACATTTTGTCTTTTAAACTTCTTGGAGTTCTCTGCAGGGTTTAGTTGTGCCATGTGGGTTAATGTAATCCAGCTGACATGGTTCACTTGGATATCCAGAAACTTTCTGGCAAAGACTCTCACCATAAGCTTTAAAGGAAACTAAGCACCATTGTATAAAATGGAAGGTTCTGGCACAGATAAGTAACTGATTAAGAGTTAGGGTATAGGAGCAAATATGAAGCTGCGAAAAACACAAGAAAGTCACCAGCAGAGTTCCATTGGGGTCTTTGCTGGGATCCACATTAATTAACATACCCAGAAAGTATCTGGAAAAGCAGTAGAAGAGTACAAAGTTTGCTGATGATGGAAAGCTCCTCCAGACAGTAGATACCTTGAAGGCAAAGTGCAAAGAACAGAAAAATGAATCTCATAAGACAGAGTGACTGGGCAATAAAATAACAAATAAAATTCAACATAGATAAGTGTGACAGTGCCCTGAGTGCACTAAAAGCCCTTAATTGGCTTTCAGTTCTTGCTAGACATATGCTGTAGGTGTATCTGTATCTGGCCTTTGTCTCTGGCTGCTCCTGACACGACTTCCTGGACAGACCCTGGCCCTACTTCTTCACCTCACCCTGTCTACTAAACCAGCTGAGACATGGTGAGACTGTGCCAGTCAGTGAGAACTCTGTGCTGGAGTCAGCCTGGCTTCCAGATCCTCCTCCATCACGGACAACCCAGCTCCTACTGCTCCCAGTCAGGTGACAGCTGGGTATCCCAGCCTGGGTTCAATGAAGATGTTGAGCCACAGGCTGAAAATGCATAGGTGTGGGTCTGGGGTGGGGATGGTCAGGGCAAGAGAGGGAGTAGTCAGGTACTTTTCAAGCTGGGAAAGAGATGATATAATGACATCTGACAAAGGTCTCCAAAAGGTCTTTGGGGGACAGGGAAAAGAGAGATAGGGAGTACCTGCTCACTGTTTTCACTTGGTGACCCCATGTTATAGAAGCCGGGTTCAAAGTAAGGAGAACAAGGTGATTCTTCATGCAGTGGGAAGGGGACACATGGCACTCCCTGCCTGAGGACAACTGTGGATGTGCAAGTTCAAAGGGAGAGTGGGCAACTAGTTGGCAGAAATCCATTACAGACTACTTAAAAGGCAAGCCACACCAGCCTCAGTGAGATTTGCATTCCCCAAATGGAAATAGTTGAAGACTGGGAGAATTTTGAGGTGAAGCATCATGTACACAGGCCTTGTTTTAACTCTTCTGTTCCAGGTGCCCATCTATAAACACTGGGCTGCTTTGACCCCTGGCTTCAACCAGTAACAGACTTACTTCTGTTCCAAGGGCAGATGGGCATCAGGACCTTGTCCACAGTTACAGGAAAATTAAATTATTTGATGACCTGTAATCTGAAAACTGCCACAGTTATTAAACATGTCGTAATTTCTGGAAGACTCATTTGTCTTACCACTGGCTACATGTCTGGAGGGTAAGAAAAATACCCTTAGCTCTAAAGGAAATCCTTTTTCAAATCTGATGTCTTAAGGATTACAATCCTTGTTCTTTTTGAGGATGTTGGCACCAAAGGCGCTAAGGAAACCGGGGGATGGTTGGCACTGCATGCCAGTTCCAGTCTTTCATCTAGCAGAATATCTTCACATCAAAGATATCCTACCCTTTACTGAATATATTTATTTATTTACTTATTTGTTGCTGAAGAATTAGGAATCTTTCCACAGAGCTCTGGGCACCCTGCCATTACTTCAGATACACAAAGATTTTATGTGTTTCAGAGAACCCCACTTCCTACCAAAATGCCACCTTCATTCAAACCTCAGTCCACGCAGGACCTACTCATCCAAATTCCAACACTCCCCAAGTGCTCCTCCAGAAACTAACACTGCAGAAGTGAAAGACCGAACATATTTTCTCTAGATAGATATTTTCTTGTCACTGTTTTGCTAAGTGTAACATTGAATCCTCTATTCCAAACACCAACATTTTGTTTTCTTTTTCCAACAGCATGATACAAATCAATCATCAATAAACTAATAATTACAGTGCCTTAAAACAAACAAACACACAAAAAAGCAAACAAGCAAGCAAAAAAAATCCCCAAAACCCAAAAAACACACCAAACCAAACCACACCCATGCACAGTATCACCCTAGAGAGAATACTGGAGAAGATGGAGAAACAATATTTTTCAAATGCACAACCAGAAATACCCATGGAATAAAAAATCAAAGGGAATTTTTTTTTTCAAGTGGTAGGAGCATGTGGGAAGTACATGGAATACCTCTCTGTTCATTTTTTTTCTTTTTCATTATAAAAGACTATGTACTGGTGTTACTTAGGTCATGCAGGACCAGGTTGCTGTTGATCTAACTGCTGGATCACTCAAAGGATGCAATAGATAATAAAAATAAAAAGAAAGGTCTTTGAAGCAAATTGCTTCACAGGGAAGTAGTTTGATTACTCCAATCACTGTCAATTTCAGCCTTCTTAAACTGTCTCAAAAATATAGTGGAGAACATCTCAATTAAGTGAATATGAGCGATACAAGAAAAATCAGTAAATTATATTTTGTTAACAAGACTTTCTGCTCTGCATATGGGATACATTAAAATTCTAACTCAGCACCTCGAAGAGTAATTATATTTTTATCTACATATACACAGCCATCTCAACAATATAAACTCCTCCCAGAAACATTCAGACACCACTAGGATTGTACAATCAAGGACTACTGAAGTTAGGAAATGCCACAGTTAACCTTCCTCTGGCCTTTGTGCATAGATAATTGAAAAAAAAACCTCAATTACATAATCACATACTCATTTTGGATCTCATTTAGTTCACAGGAAGGACAAAACACATGAAATAAGCAACTTTGCAGTATCCTGCTTTACCTCAATTCTTCAAAGTGTTACCCTCAGCCTTGAAGCAATTCCAGACCTCTCCTAAGACATAAACACTGATTTCCTCACGAGCTTTTCTCTGGTGTTCATTAGTATAACATTTGAACATTTCTTCAACAGTTATTTTAATTAAAAACTTACAATATTACTGTGAGGGAAGAAGTATTCTTAAATTCATTTTACAGAAGTGTAGCTGGGGAATATCAAGATCAGAAGAATCTTCTGATGTTAGGTATCTCATTTCAGACACACAGGACCTAACTTACTTATGATTTCCAGCATTATACAGAGGTTAATATAGTCAAATACACTTCCTCTTCACTTCAGTTGCAATTACAGATGCAAATCATTCTATAGGTTTAAATTAGACACAGAAAATGAGACTCATTGAAGACAGCCACGAAATTCATTTGCTTAGCCACCCCTAGCAGAAAAGAGCCAGAGTTTTCTAACATAGCCTTCAGCCACCTTAGCAATGAGCTTTTCTTGCAATCCAGTACCTCATTTAGTGTACAATTTTACCTCTGGCCACAGTTTAAGCAAAGACCTTAAAACTTGTTTTCAGCCTCATACCACGTCTGCTCTGTCCAAAGCTGGAGGCCAATGACAAAAAGTAGGTGGCTTTGTAATAAAACCTGCATCATCACCGTGGATGTGAAAATGGAAAAATCCATAGGCAACCTGAATTCTTCCATTCTGTTATTTCCAAATTACTGAATTGACAGCTTTCTAGCCTTAATGCTTTCTTTAAATTATTTTCTTAGTAAAGTTTTCTTCTGTTATTTAAAATAAGTAAAATTTGAAAACCACCCTTGTGCGACAGTCAAAGGAAACCTACCCCGCTCATCTACCACACAGGTATCTGACATTTCAACTGAATTAGCAAGTGCCGATTCTAGATTATCGTTCTCTATTGCACTAGCTGAATCCCAAGCTTTTCCTCACCTCCACATAAGACAGGAAATGATGAGAAAGTAAAAATATATAAATGTCTTACTCTCTGTCAGAATTGGTGTGATTGAAGGGTTGTGTTACTTTAAAGCAGTAACAGACAAGTAAGAGACATTTAAAAGCATGTGACATTTCAGAAATAAACATACTGTGTCATAATTAGAAAAGACAGATTACAGGGATATGGTGATATTTGTATATAATTGGGAGCCTAGATATTTACTCAAACCTCTCTTATTGCTGCTGATAAAAAGATGCTAACAATTAAAACCATTATTCATTCAAGTCTCATAGAGATATATTTTTCCATGATCGAAGCAGCCTTTACTCAAGAACAATTTACTTAAAGGGTGGACAAAGGCTCTGTGCTATTGAGCTGGATTTATAAATCTGTCAGCGCACACAGGCAGTACAGGAGATCCACCTGCACAATTCAAATAAACACAATAACATATCAAAGTTTAAGTTGCTTTTTAAACATATTACTATTTAACACTTATATTATTATGATATTATTACTTCAAGGGGACAACCCTCTTGGAGTAGCTTTAAAAATATAACAGGCAAATGGTTAACCTTAATGAAAACTTTGTATGTGTAATACATACCATAACCCCAAGAAACGTCCCTAAGGGAACATATTCACTAGATCATTGTTTAGACTGGGCATATTGGTCTTCAGTGTTTTTCATAATTGTTGACAAATTGGTAAGCATAGACCAACACTGATATCTAATGGTGCAGAATGTCTCCTTGCATTTGAAGTAACTTGCTCTTGAATGTATAGACTACCTCAGCCATACAAAGTCTACCTGCATAGCATTTGACTATCATGATATTCGTTACCACTGGTACTTGTATACATACCTCTAAGTCTACAGTCTGAGGCTGTAATTATTATGAGGAATGATATAAAAGGAGTAATGGGGACTGTTGATGAGAACTGTTGTGAGGGCCAGTATAAAATACTGAACCACAAATATGAAGACAATTAAATTATGACAAACTGCAAAGAACAAACTGCAAGCACCAGAGAAGAGCTTCTCTGCACGAAACAAAAAGTTTCACCAACTGCTATTAAGTAATTTATTTTTGTGACTCACAGCATTCATGTTTTCATGACCAGATTCTAGTTTAAGACCTTCCTTTGTTTTTATAATATGTAACATTACTTTCCATTCTGCTGTCATTGTATCATTTCTGATATTGAATTCTGTAAAGGAAAACTAATAGAAACCTAATGTGAAATACTACAAATTGCTAAGAGACTAGATTTTTTTTAAGTTTGGCTTGATCCCTGCTAATAGAAGATGTTTCTACAGATTTCCACATATTTCAAGTGAATAAACACAGTAGCTGATTAAGATAAGAAGCATTGGAGACCTCACCCTAAAGATTAAAACTCTGGCCAGGCTGAGCTGTCTTCTCATTAGAAACAGAAACTACAGTAAAATATGAGGAAAGCTCAAAAACTCATGCCACTATAATCAAAAGCAATCCACTTCAAGGGGAAAAAGAAAGCTTTCCTCTGCATGTTAGGATTAAAAAGCAGTCAGATTATGGATGGATGGGTAGGTAGAAACAAGAATGGATGTCTGGATTCTTACGATACTTTAAATGACTCTGCCAGTTACTGAACAATCCCCAACCAGATGCAGTAAACATAACTGAAAAAGAGGATGATACGTCAAAAATGCTGGCTTCTCCTTGGCTTAGTTTTTGAGTGCTGAGAATGTTATTTCCCACCAAATCTCAGAATCAGAGGTTCTCTGACTCCTGCAAATGTTACTGTGTCCTGCACAAAGCATGAAAAGTGCTGGAAGAAAAATTCAGTAATATTCCTTTCGGAAGAGATTGTGCATCTGAGTTTTTTGCTGGAGCTCAAGTCAGTTCTTAAGTACCAAGAAGGGATTCACGACATGGGGATTACACAGACAAAAAGCAGAATACAAAAACCTCTTCCATGTCACTGGGTGAGATCACAGTAATCTACAGACAAAACCCACAAGTTACAGCATATAATCACTGGCAAGTGTACATAGCAACTCTTTTTAGAGTTCTTTAAGCCTTTTTCCTTTCTGAACAGTGAACAGCAATGATGCAGCACCACACAAGTTAAATCTTTAAAGGCATGGGGCACAACTTTGGCTTCCTCTGACATAGGAACATTGTTTGGCTAAGACACGAACTACCAAGTAGTTTCTATTTGGACATCTGGGGAGGGATTTTCCAAAGAGCTCCACGGTGATGTACCTCTGCACTTATTCAAAGATAGTAAAACCTGCATTGACTTTGGTGAGACCCAGTAAAATTAATGATACGTAATCCAGTTAAAATGGAAAAACGACCAGACCATACACAGCTGAACATTCACTGAAGAGTTTTTTTATATCTTATTCCAGAAGTTGTGCAAAAGTATTTCAAGGTTAAAGCATATTTGTGTCAATTTCACCACTCTTAAGCACAAAAAAGCAAATTGCATGATTGTTGTGAGATTATTTCATTATTTTTTCAATCATACTATTACTAAGTTTTTTTCCTTTTTTGGAAAAAAAATCTCTATTTAAGAAAATTCGTTCTTTTAAGAAAACACTTAAAAGAAAATTTTAAAATGAACATAATTTTCTCCTTCAAATTCAGAGTATTTATTACATCAGAAAACCGATTAAGATGATAAAGCAAGATAAATGTTTTGAAAACAACAGCTTTAAAAACTGGACTCTTCTCAGCTACATATCTGATACATTCCATTGCTATGATGTGCTATTCAGAAAAGTTTTATGCAGCCAAGCATTTTTTTTCCAAATAGAACAACTTCAGATACTTTCGTTGAAGGTAACAGTCAAAACAGTCAGTAACTACAGGAGTTGCCTGAAAAAGGATACTTCTATCACACACATCAACATTGCTGAAAATGAGAGGAAGAAAACCATCTAAACCAAAAGACAACCGACTATGCCAGATATTATTTGCAGGTAACTTCTAAGTTACCAGTGTTTGGCAAGAGATTTAAAAATTGCTCATTTGATACTACCCACACGTGAAAAATGTGAACATTTTATTAGAAGAAAGGACTGTATACATAGAGAGATGTTTGCCTTTTTAATCCTCAGTACTATCTTATGATTGCCATGGGCCACCAGAAGAAGAAATTTATTATTCTACCAATGCGACGTCTTTCTTTTTGACTTCCATCAAGACCCTTCCAAGAATGCAGAAGGGTTAAAAGCAATTCACTTGTAAAACAGTGAAATAATCACTTAACAGAAAAGCAATTCCTCATATGCAGAGACAGACAGAGGAAAGCCCTGACAGGTAGCATTTCTGATATACATGCCTTTGCCAGTTCCAATGGCAATATCTTAACAGAAGCACACCCAATCCAAAACAAGATCAAAATACTAGACATCATGGAAACAGTATACTCCCAAAATCTGACAGGTCAAAGAAAAAATCCTGTGCTTTATGAACTACTTACATAATAAACTGTAACCAGAGCAGCTGGCACACACAGCATATTTGAGGTACCGGGCTTACCCATGTGAGCGAGGGGGTTCATTATTTTTATTGTTACATTTCCTTTAAATATCTTTATCAGTCAAACAATTTTTGTTTTCTAAAAGCCCCACAACCTGTAACTCACTGTACGAATGATGTCTTTGTTCAACACCAACATTTGCCCTCTTGTGTGTATATTAAATACATACTCGAAAAATAATGGTTCTCTAAACCAAAGTTAAAATCCAACATGAGTTGAACACCATTTGGGTGATTTGTTGTTCGAAACATTGGATAGGTGGGCACCCACACTCAGCACAAAATCTCTCAGTTATTTTAGATTTCATTACAAAAGACATATTACTGGTGTTCCTTTGTGTATTTCTAACAACTCATCAGTCAAGATGATTTCAAGATTCTCTGTATGCTCTCAGTTTCTGTAAAGTGAAGTATAATATATGACTAACATACTTTGGAAGTGGAAGATATTTAGATGAATCAGAAGAAAAAAACCACTAAAATATTGAAAATTTAAACCTGCTTAGAGACCTTTCCTGTAAATTGAAGACGATGAGAAAAAACAGTTGTCCTCACAACACAAGAACAAATGTCACAGAGGACTGGGTCACTTGTACAAATGCCTCTGTGATAACTTCAACCATGAGGTCTTTTTCTCCACCTAAATAGCAAGTTCTGATTAAAAAATGCCTTCAGCTTCATAGTATGGATTTCTCACTGAACAGCTCTTAATTAAAAGAGCTGTGAGAAGCCAGAGCATGCATCTGAACAAAACAAACTCTGTTCAAGATAGGGAGTCGCAGCTTTCTGGCTGACACCCATTAAGAAGCATATTCATGAGGGAAAAAGCTGGAATTGGGGAAAACTCTGATTGCTTTGTATCCTTTCAAAAATTAGGTTAGCTGTGTGACAATCTTTTCATGGATTTACCCTATGTTCTGCAAGAGCTAACTCTTGCAGATATTTAGCCCCGGAAAAAAAAGCAGCTGTTTTACAATGTACTGGGAGACAGTTGGACTACTTTGGGGATATCCAGAAGAAAAACGGTTTCAAGAATAGGAACTAACTTTTTGTCACTCTTTAATTGAGTAAAATATTTTCCAACACATGTTTTTTCAGTCTACAAGAACTTTCAAAAAATAAGTTCTCTGAAAATATGCCATGCTGACATTTCTACACAATATTAAATATCTTGCATCTTAATAGATATTGCTGCAGTTTTAGAGCATTACTCAATCTGAGTTACCACCGTGGTGGCCTCGATTGTCAAATTTGACTATTTGCAACACTGGAATTTGAACAAACCAGTAAATAACTGAAAGATGTTCAGAAATTGCTGAAAAGGAAATTCACAAAATGGGAATTGGTAAACATGTTTGGGGACTGAAATCTTGAGGACAATTAGCAAAATAGTTTCCAACCAACAAATTGAAAACAGTTAGCATACTGTTCATGTGGCTGTAGTCCCAGACAGTAGGGTAAAAAACTCAAAAAAACCCCTACAACATGGAAGATTAAAACTACAACATGAAAGATGATAATAATGGAGCACAAGTTCATAGTGGTACCAAAAAATTGTGACTGGAATTGTGTTTAGGGCGGAAATTGGCTTGATCTTTCAAGAGAAGGCAAACAAAATTAACTACTGGAGGCCAGACTACATAAGCAGTCCTCTAACTATGAATTATACACTTAATTTTCCTGTACTGCAGCAAGAGTTAGAGCTTAGTCTGTCATTTACAGGAACTGAGCAGACCAAGAAGCACTGAACCCAGACAAAAGAAGAGGTGTTTCTGGAAGTCCTCCCTTCCCTTGATATGGGAATTTATATTTTGGTTCAATGTATCACTGTAAGGGATGTACTTCTTTGATGCAACTTACCATTATTACACTATTATTTTCATTAGCTCTGTAGAAAATGTTTACAGTATATAGCTAAAATACTTTATTTTTCTCTCATAGGAGAGATACTTTTCCCTTCCATGAGGAGAAGAAAAAATCTGGAAACAGTACAGGTAAGTTATTTAATCAGAGGTAATTCATACACAATCTGAACAAGGAATGTACTTTTCTAGGTGAGTTTTCTTATATCATAGTATCTTACTAAATTGTAGCTACAAGTCCATGATTTTTTTCCATATTCTTGAAAAATAAAAGTCATACATACTTTTCTTCGTTTTAGTATTGTATATCTATCTCAGACATTTCTGTGCTGTGGTTTTATAAAAATGCAAATTTTAACATTTTATTATCAGGAAGTGATAACTGAGGCCTTGATTTAGTTAGTTGCATGTTACACCTTGTGTAAATCACTTAAGCAATCTCATTAAGTAACCAAATCCTATATTCTAGCAAAACAATCATTGACATAGCAATAGGCATCTCAAATCTGCAAGATCAGCTCTTCTGATTGAGAAATGCTGACTTTACAGTGGTAATCACTCACTTCTAAAAGGTCCACTGGGATATTAAATCAACCATTTTAATTACTCAGTATTAATTGTGATGCATACTGAAATGTACATCACACGATTGCTAGACCTGTATGTAGGGAACTTTTATCTGGAAAGCTTCTATTCCTAATCAACACCTTCACTTCATGATGCAACACTTGTCCCATAACTAATAACATGCTAGAAAAAAGTGACATTCTCAAAGACTTCAGTCTTTTAGTAAGAGAGAAACACATTTTGCTCTAAAATGTTCATTCACATTATTGAGAGGAACTGACAAATAGCATAAAGAATTATTTTTTTTTAAAAATAATAACCTTTATCAAGGGCAGCCTTTTGTAAAGCACAGTCACAAGTTATCTTGGGGCTATTGTTGGATATACCACTCGGGTAGGTACTTTTATTATCTTTTGTCATAGACAAACATCCAAATTGTTGCTGGCTATGTTTTTAATTTCTAACAGTGAACAGAAAAAAATGAGTCAAAAATAATTTATAAATGGATTCTGAAATCCTATAGGTCATAAAGACTGGACCTTCAGTGCCAGATTGTTCTTTCTTTAAAGGTATACTCTTTATGGAAAGGTAAATTATTTAGCCTGTGTTCTAATAAAGGAATGCAGAGACCTTGTAAGATGAGGTCCCAGTCAGCCTTGAAATTCTGTGATGTTTGAGCGTATTCCACGTGGGTTTAGCTATCAGTGCATATCAGAGGAGGGGGAAAAATCACCGTGTTTTTAAGGCAATATTGTTATGGTTACTGCAAGGAGGTCCAAACTCTTTAGGGAAAAGAATTATCAACACCATAAAAAATAATAGCTGAAAAAAGTAAACAGAGGTAATGAGAGGCAGGTTCCTGTGACATTCATTCCAACAGTAATTTACTTTTACATTAACAAATTGTCAACTAGGGGAAATACAAGAAAGCCAACTAGCAATTTTTTCTCTGTAAGGTTTGTATGAACAGAAATTCTAAACACATGCCTCAAGCCAGGAAAAAGGGAGATATTAAACAGAACATGAAGAGGATTGCTTTTCATATGTTTTGCTTAAGCTAAATTAAAATATAAAAGAAGACTGACAGAGAAAAGAAAAAGAATAAAAATACTTGAGAACTATCATTAAATACACAGATTCCTTCTGACTAATCTCCCAATTACTTATGATGTATGTATGCCTGTGTAAGGAAAGAGACTACCAGACTGAACATTTTTTCAAACTTTTTATGTTTCCTGAGTTTTTCCATAGCTTTCAGAAACATGAATTTCCATACTTGAGTCAGGGATGGCACTCTCAGTCACATTTACCCTACTCAGCTGTTGCTTTACTTATGCACACCTGTTCCCACCCATGGAATGCCATGAAAGAAGCTTCACAAAGCACCAGTAATAATGTTATAAAATCACTCCTTGCTGTACGCGAGGATTGCGCCGACTGACAGGGTTAATGCCTTGGCACTTCGGTTCTTGCTGTGCACATGGTAAGAAAGAGGAAGATAAGGGAATGTGCTGACAACCATTTCATCATTTGCTCAGTGATAGGATCTTTGGCCCCTGTCTGGGGTACACAGCTTGAGATCTGTGGTGAAAAAACACACTTCCTGACTTGGCTGTTCCAGATAAAACCCAATCCATTTTCACGGATGGCAATGTCACTAACTCTTGCTGCTAGGGCTGGTGGCATGAGCAATACTTCCCACCATACTGACTTCCCATCTCTTATTAGGCTGTTGAACCCACAGGTTCAATCTGAAATACTCCCATAAACGAGGGAGGAATTTAATCCCTCCTTTATCTACATAGGCCCAATTAAGGAGCACAACAGACAGAGATGATCTGATATTGGGATCATCATCAGCCACGTGGCTGAAGGACCTGCTTTCAGATTTATTCTTTTTTCTAACCTCTCCTTCTTGATGAATTAAATATAGCACAAAATTTTGCTTTGAATCACCACTAAAATTAAAATTTCAAGGCTTGTAGTAGAACTGAAACTACTCTTTGGTGAACTTCTAGGAACTGATTAAACCCTTTTGGGAACATGGAAACGTGATTACAGACATCAGTGCATTTTACCCATAGATGACCAAAACAACAAATCCTCACCCTGGCATTAGCTACAGTCATAGTAATTCTATGATAACATCAGTATGGGGCATAAGAAATAGTATAGTAAGAATTATAAATGTCCTCATGGCTTTACTAAGATAAAAATGAGGCCACTGCAACAGGACAAACACCAACACAAATTTTAGGCAGAGCAAAACCACTGTCATATTCTGAGAAGTGCAGTTTCCAAAGGATCTCCTCATTTCCCAGATTTTTAACCAAAATAGATTCTACAGGGCAACGATTACGGAAGCACTATAGAAATAGGGAAGTTTGGAAATTATTTAATGTATTTCTCGGCCCCAAGGAAAGAGGAATGTAGATTTAAACCATTTCTGGCAGATATTACTACACATTCCCAAGGACTGAGATTCCCCAGTCTTTCTTGGCAGTCTATTCCTCTAAACCTTTTGATGAGATGTCCTCCCTTCATTTACCTTGCTGTAATTTAGGCCTATTCTTTTTTTCCCTTCCAACTGCCCAGAAAGATCAGTCTATCCCTTCCCACTGCAGCTATCTCTTTAAATAATCTCAATTTTTATGCATTCCCCCCTCTGACTACCCTAGACCAAAAAATCTTAGCTCTTTCAGTCTGCCTTCATTAGTTATGTTTTCCACAACTCTGTTCACTCTTGTTCTCTTTTGGGCCCTCTGAAACCAATGAAATGTACGTAGAAACAAAACGTTAGGAATGTCTGAACGTGATATAAAAGCAGATTTAACTAATTCTGTTTAAAACACCTCATTCTAACATCTCAGCTTCTATACAGTCCTTTCACAGGAAGATATGTAAGCTGTTTACAACGGAGGCGAGATATACACTCATCACAGGGAAACTGAGGCACAGCTAAATGACTCACATAAGGCCATCAGAGACATCTGCCCCACAGAGGAACGGAAACTCGTCAAGTTACTAACTGAGCTGTGCTGTAACTTCACCCTGTGTCACAACACATGATGGTAAGCCAGTCTGCCAAAACAGTTATGGCTGCTGAGATTTTAACTAACATGTTATATTTTTATAAATTATTTTCATTTTAATAATTTCTTTGTGTTCTTCTATTTCAACTGTCACAGTCCATCCATTGATTCCTTTGAGGTATCAGACCTATATTTTGGGACTGCGCTTTTGCTGCACCTGCTTGTCAGGACCTTACTTATCAATTTGTGGCTAAACATTGTTTCCACAGACCATCCCACTCCTGTTCTAAATTTTCTGCGGTGTAATCCTTCTCCTAACCTTTGCTTCTGAAAGCAGGCCAAGTGCTGTAGTTTTTCTCAAAGTAAACTATAAAATTATTACTTTTGCATTTTTCCATGTCACAGTGTGACTGATATCTTTATCTTAATGCATAGCCCCTTAAATAATCCATAAAACCTAGACCTGATGATCTTAATCCCTCGCTTGTATGTAACCTCCTCTAGGCAAAGCTTAATAAGCCCCAAAAGCTTTCTAAGCTTACAGCTCACTTGAGAGGCTGGATGAATGTCAGGCTTCATGGTATTTCTACTGTAACTTTAGCAAAGCTTAAACTGCCAGAGAGATTATGAATAACATATGAATCCACAGCCAAAGTGACCAATACCTTTTAAGAATATGAAATAAAAAATGCAGGAGCAGCAGTGTTTCCCACTTTGTGTGTCTTGCTCTATTAAAAAAAGCAGATGAAAATATTCCATTTTCCAACATAACCTATGCTTTTACATCAACGTGAAAAGAAATATGAATCCTGGGGGTCTACAGGCAAGCACTGCCAAGTGACAGGTTCCTGTAAAGGTAAACAGCAGGCTACCTATCATCTATTTCACTGTTGAACAGCAAACATTTGTCTATTGAATGTGGGCATTTCCAGGGTACCTTATTTATCTACTTATCATTCAGACAGATAGGGAAATATCTTTTGCATTTATTGAAAGGTTTGAAGATTTCAAATCTGTTCCTGTGGAGTCAAGAAAGGAAAAGCCCCCACAGGGATGCACTTGAGATGTAAGAGACTCAGGTTCAGGTCTTTGCTCTGATTTCCATCAGAGACCTGGTTCTGAGTTTCCTACATGCCAAGCCAGTGCCTGAGAAAAAAGCATGAACAGTTAGAGGCTGGAACACTTTGCTTTTACCAATCCAATGACACCAACCATTTTATTGCTGAAGTGGTTAGCCAGGGGCTTATATGATTTCATAAAAACACATCTTGGAGTTTGGCACAGGTCTTTTCACCCAGTTACTTGTTCAGTACCAGCACAGCTAGCGATGGCATGCTGTGGTTAGCTGAATGCACAGGTGAGCCTGTGGTTGGCTTCCTCTGTCCTCACAGCACACTGGCTTGGACCTTCTGCCTCATGGGACTTAGGCTTGCTGTGTCACCTGCACTTTCAATAACTGAACTGTTATCGAGAGGAATTAGCAAAGGCTAATAATCTTTGGGTCTTATTGTTCTAGTCATCAGATAACAGCCCACAGGACATGTAAATTAGATCAGGTTTTGCTGATTTACTTCATGCTAAGGATGGCAGCTGCACGGCCCAGGATCACCAGGACACAAAATCTGCCAGCCAATGGAGTCATAGGCGAGAGCAGATCCCAGGTATTCTTCTGGCTACACAATTTAATGAAAATGAAAAACACCTAATAAAGTGACATGAATCTGGAAACTGTTACTGCACAGCAACTGCATTGTTTTTTCTCTAGAAAAAAAAAGTGCGGGTATTAAAAATGTAAAAAAATGCACCTTTTACCTAAAGAAAAAAAAACATTATCAAAGAAGCTAAAAGCTCTTGCTATATATAAACAATCCTTTTTTCCAATGGCAAGTCTGTAAAAGCAAAAGTACTCATCCGATATGGAATCAGCTGAGCACAAGCTGCTCCAAAATTTTCATATGCTCCAGAATAAACTCCAGAGATTTTTTTCCAGTAAAGCAGCTGGAGCTCCTAAAATACTTTGCACTCTAGTGGTTAGGACAAGACATTTAGTAAATGAAACCTCTCATTCATATATTTAAAGAAAACAGTCAGAATGTATTACATTATGCTGTGCTGAAGTGTCACCACAGATCAAGATGATGTCAAGTTAAAACTGATTCTTCTTTACAGTGTATTATTATCTCAGATACATATAAATTGCTGAGGAATGTTTCTATTATATGAATCATAAAAGCATTTAAAAATAATAAGCACACTACAGTTTTTTACAACTTTGAACTAGAGTGAAGAGTTACTGAATACATAATTTACAGGCACAAACAGTACTGTGGAAAATAGAAGAGCTACATGATTACTCACAGTATTCCAAAAATTAGAAGAAATTCAAAAGAGATAGGCAAGGTAAACACAAAGGACAGCATGAAAGAATTAAAAAGAAAAAAAACCAAAGGAACAAATAGTAACAATTAATAACAAAAGTAATGAGTAACAAAACAAAGTAAGGCAAAATTATAAAAAAAACCAACAAAAAGAAAATTCAGTGGTAGCAGAACAAGGTATCAAATCACAACTAATTACTATAATGCATAACTTTCATCAAATTCTTATATTGTACATAATTCAGTCATACATAAGCATAATCCTCAGTCATCAAAACATTGGCTCCTAGACCACTTATTTATGCAAGAAGATAAATTGCTGACTTACCTGCTTGCTGCATGCATATAATATATGTGGTAAACAAAATGAGACAGTACTGCAGCTTCCATTTCCAGTGATAGCACCACATTTCACTTACATGAGACATCCTGTGGGGGGGAAAAAAAGCAAGAAAGAATTCAGGGAGTTTTCCAAGAAGACAAGAAAAAGAGGAAAACACTGTTGTTAGTCAAACAAGTAACTAGCAGTAAATAAAGTAGCACTTGAAAATTATGGATGGCCCTAGTATTGCTTAAATGGGGACACAAGTCTGCCAAAAAGGGTCAGAAATTATATTGTCTGGTTCTTAGCAGACAACAAAGTGTAAGACTGGTCAGCATTGGGCTTCTAAGCAGATATAGGTGGGTGGTATTTCAGTAAAAGAAACAAGAAGCACAGTCTGAATGAGTTAAGGTGTAGGGTTCTTTTTAAATACTTTTGCTTAATTTACCTAATTTACACATATAAACACATTTATGCTATTTAAACATATATAATTCATACATATATAAAGATGGTAGGTGATCATTTGCCTCTGCCCTTAACAAGGCTTTCCATCTCGCAGTGCTAATATTTTGACAGCTATAACATTTTCTGCTGAAAACTTTTATGAAAATCCTGAAACTTTCCTTGCCAAAATCTAGGAGCTCATCTGTGCTGCCAATGAAGTCAGGGACAGTTTTATTATTTAATAAAACAAATGCAATTATATAAAAGTCTCTATCAGTTATAGCTTGAAATTGAAGCTTCCTTTCCCTTGAAGCATACAGGATATTTAATGGCTAAACCAAAATGCTTCCTCCATAGTGAGCAGAAAAGGAAGCAAAAAAGACTTAATAAATTTGGACAGGTCTTTAACCAGGTATCCAAAATGAACGGTGTTCCACTACATTACCATCTCATCTTATTCAACAAGTTAGTGGCAAGCAAAAGGAAGCAACATATAATGAAACACAGCACACATTATTTTGACCAACTCCTTCCCCTCCTATTTGGTGATGATAACTGACTTTTGTTCAGTAAGATATTATCTACCTATACTGGGAGAAAACTTGTTTGCTCCACAGACACGGCTGTGAACCCGCCAGTGAAAGCTGGGGGCAAATATAAAACCTTTCCCAGTATCAGCTTCTGTTTCTTCCCAAAGCAGAAGCCAAACTTAATGCAGCAAAATAAACCACTATAAAGGAACAACTAATGTTTCAGATTAAAAAGTGGTAGTTCATCAAAGCACCCCCCTGGGCCAGACGCCAGTGGGCCCAAGTAAATGGCACTTCAGCAGACTACTGAAGACTGCAGTCAGTCAGACTTTCATTTAGTTCAGTGTTACACAGCACAGGTATCTGATTACAAAAGAATTTCAGTTCTTTATGGGTAGTTGTATCAAATTAAGAATCTGAAGCAGACTTATTTTTTCTGAAATACTGTAAAGTCAAACTTAACAAGTGTTGAAGACAAGCACAGAAAACACTGGGCTCTGAAATACAAGAATCTCTTTGATGAAGCCAGACACACAAAGTAACCAGATTATCAAACAATAGAATTATTGTCCTTCAACTTAATATCCAAAATCCCTATTAAAATTTCAGACAAGAGAATGCAGAGGTTTTGAAACCATTACTGTTCAATGTATACAATTCATAAATCCACAGTACTTTCAATATCAATTTAGAAAACACAATTTGAACAGAAGTCCTTGTAAGATACAAAACCAGTTGCACACACATGCAAGCACGTACAACATACGTATGTTTTCAAAGAGTGGGGAAATGGAAATGTTGAGGCTAGCAGCATGACATACCAGAGATACAAGAGAACACTGCTCTTCCTACAGAAGAATTCGCAGGTACTGATGAGCTACATGCCATCCTGCTGCATAATCTACGAATGCAAACGTGTAGAAGCAGTTGCATTACTAGTTTTTGACCGTTGCTTTGTTTTGAGCAAGCACAGATACAGTTATCAGACTAGGAAATAGCTGCAAACAATTATTTATTAACTCAGAAAAAATCTGTGTTGGTTTTTATCAAACTGAAACATTGTCTGTATCATCACTTTTGATGTCTCTGTGAACTCAGCCAAAGCTTTTGCTCATTTAACAGCTGGGGAATCCAAGACACCAAGTTTGAAATACTTGAGGAAAAATAACATGACAAGCTTCTGCTGCCTAGGTCTGGTGTGAATCTACCCAGTCACATTGCCTTTAGTGCCTTTCTTAAAGAATATGAAATTCTGCATTAATCTGAAAGAGGTATTTAATTTGGCCAATTTGCTATTGTCAATGTTCACTTGCATTGCAGTAATGCTTATGAGGCCAGTACTTCATGGTACTCCCTGGTGACCGTTTACATTCTGTTTCCTCATCCTTACTTATGAAAGTAGTACAAGTTAAGAAAGATTTCAAGAACATGGATAATCAACAACAGAGCAGAGTATAAATAAGTGCAAACAGTAAGGCAGAAAGTAGGTATAAAGATTTTTCCCCAGAGAAAAAAAAGCTAGATAGTTATACAATTGCTATTAAAAGAATATACAATTCTCCACCCAAATAAATAAACAAATATGTAAAAAATACCAAAACTGTCTTCTCCACTTACATTTTTTACAGTTGAAGGACAAAACAATTCTCTTTACACTACATCATCTCAGTTGACAAGAAAGGTTTATCAAACTCACACAAGAATGACCACAGGAGAAGCATGCAACCAAAACACTCCACTAATGTGGGCACCATGAGTCAGAACTGTTTCTTTTGGAGAGGATTTTTGAAGAACTATTTTACAAAGCATAACCTCTACCTGAGTGCTACAAATAAGTGAGAAAATCACTTTATTTATATATATGATATATATATGATATATATTTGATCTTGTGGAGATAAAAAGTCAAAATTCAGAAAACTGACTGCCTACAGCTTTCCACTGTGATGTGTCACACCCTTGTCCACACAAGAAATTGTCAGGGATGGAAGTCAGCTAACACATTGCCAACAAAAAGGCTTCTTGCACAACAAAATCCATCCGTGATATTTTTTAGTGTGACATCCCAGACAATTATGATAAGGTAATTGTAGTAACTGACAAATAAATACTTCCAAGACATTAAAAAGACAGCCTAGCTGCAGATAATATTCACCTCTTAATACCCACTATGTTTATATTTATTTTAAAGTTCTTTTTCTTGATTATTTGTGTTAATTAACATTTAGAAGTGAATCCAAACAGCATACGAATAATTCAGTACAAAAACTAGCAAACAGTTCTGGGCTAGTTTATAGCTTATCAAGGGATGATATGGTCCCCTGACAGCACTGACCTGATGGCTCTTTGGTCTTGTGTTATTATTTTTAACAGTATTAAAAAGATGTGTTCTGTCATTTAATATTCAGCAGCAGCACAGAGAATGGCTATCTGCACAGCAATGTACTAAAACACACCATGAGTAAGCAAAGGGACGGATCTTTGTCCACAGCAACATATATGGATTATTTCACTCTTTAGCTTTGGTTACATTAAAATTGCGGAGAGCATACTAAGTGTTCTTCTCTATTATTTTCTTCTCTATTTTGTATCAATTTAAATGAAAAATCCCTGTTCTGTCCCCAGCTGGTAACAGACTAGCAGTTCTGAAGAAATCATTGTAAAGTGTCAAACAGAGAACCAAAACATTTTACCTAATATATTTGGAAACTATTAGGACACCTGTGGTAGAAGTATATCCATTACAGCTGGATGTAGTCTCAAAACAGCAATCCCTCATAACGTTTTGGGTTTTTTTGGCCTTCTGTGGAGTCTGATAGAAGAAGTACTATTTTTTTCTATGGACTTGCATTTCCTATAGTAGACACTGTGTGATATGACCACTCTAGCTACCAATTCAGTAAAGTCCAGTCCACAGCTACTTCTATTTCCTATAACATAAGGAGACAATGAGCTTATTCACAATTCATTCCAGAAGAGCAAAATAGACATGTAATTTATCTAAACCATAAATGGATGTAACTTGACATAGTCCAAGATGGGATTACTGCAAGTTTTACTACGTCCAACTACTAAATCTTTTACTCTACGTGCCAGCAGCCAGCTAGCAAGAACAACATCATCACCTTTTAGGGAGTATACAGCTCCGCAAGACAACATACACAAAATGTGAATAATCCTGGAGCATATCATTTGTATACTGTACAGTCTCAGAACATGCAATACAAATTTGAATACACCATCTTCCTTGTTCAGAGCTTTGTCAAAGTTCCCTGAAGTAACATGTGAATTCTACAGTGTGCCTCAGGCACACTGACATGACTTTCTTTGGTCTTTGACATGTCTAAAGCTATTAAGGAAAAATGTTGCTGACACTTTAAAATTAAAAGAAAGATAAGATCAATTTCACAATTTTTTTTTTCTCACAGAGGTTGTAAACAAAAATACTTTAAGCTTAATCACTCTCAAGTGGAACTACAAGTAAAAGGTGATGGCAACTCACAGTTTAGTTCACAAAGGTAGAGGAGTTGATTTTAACTTTGAAATCCTTGCTTTAAACTGTAGCACATGAATGTCTTGAAAGATTAATTACACAATACCCCTTAAAAATTTCATTTTGTTAAGCACTACTTGTTCCTAATTATTCTTACAGTCAACCTTGAAAACACTATCATGCTCATCAAAAGAGATGAAAAAAAATTAAGACTGTTCCTTTTAATTTGAACAGTATCAGCTCTATCAGAGCCATCTAAGTCCCTTGGCTTTCCTTTCAAAAGAAGCTTTTCCAAGTTGCAGGCAACAAATCTGCTGGCTGTTTCCAGCTCAGTAGCACTGCAACATCAGGTCTTTAGGAACTCCTTTTCATTTTCTGCCTCAACTTCACGGTGTACTGTGTGGACCCCCTACCCTCTTCCCCTTGTACGGATTCCCTCGGGTCTAGCCACAGGTCTTCGCTCTTGACTGCGAACGCACCGGCGAAACGCCAAACACCAAACCTCAGCACTTCGCCTTACCGTCGGCGAGAGACAGTCAGTAAAGGAGAAATATCTCGGGGAAGGCGCCCAGAGGCCACGGCACCAGCCCGCCCGGGGCCAGGCAGCGTACGCCAGGAGGGAGAACCCCCGACCCTGCTACGACGCCCCCGCCCGCCCCTCGTCCCCCGACGGCGGCAGAGCCCCGCGCTGCCCCCGCTCCGCCGTGCGCTGCGGAGAGTCGCGGAGGGGCTGGGAATGTTTTATGAAGGCCGCCCGGCACTGCCTCTCCCCTTTTTATTTTTTCCCTACTTGTTCTGGCACCGCACCTGGAAGGCCCCTCGTGGTGCCTGTGGTGCCAGAGCTTCTCGACGTGAACGACCGCGGCCCCGAGCCGAGAGGCCGGGACCGGGCGGGTGCCGGGGCACCGGCGTTCAGGGAAAGCGGCGAGCGGGGCCGAGGGTTTCGCTACTGTGTCTGCAAACACGGGAAAACTCACTAGGACGGTCCTAAGGACGGGATTAGAGTGCCCTGTGAAAGGCAGCGGCCGTCCGGGAGCCTGCAGGGCAGCCGCCGACGGACGCGGAGCCCGGACGGGGCAGAGCCCCGCCAGTCCTGCCCTCTGAGTTCCCGGCGTGAAATTCCCCCGTTTCCCCATTCCTTCAGCCCTACCTACCTGCGCGGCTCAAGCCTGGTATTACTCACCACCTACTGTGGGTGGTGGCGGTGGGGAAGCCCTGCCGCTCTGCCCGGGGTTCCCTGCCCCACGATGGAGCCCGCGGGGATTATCCGCGCTCCCCCAGCGCCGCGGGTGGCCGGCAGCAGCCCTCGCCCCAGAGACCGGAGAAGAGACTTACATGGTGACATTACGGGACGGCTCTACTCCGGCTCTCAGCAACCATCCTCCCTCGCTGCCACTCGCTCTGCCTCTGGCCCGCTCCCTCGCCGGCTTCTCGCAAAGGTCATCACTCCTTGCCCACCTCTCTTCCCCGCCCGCGCTGATCCGCTCCTCCTCCGCCGCGATGCTTCCCCCCCCCCCCCGCGCCGCGCCGGGACCTGCCTCTCTCTGCACAAGTGGAGGAAACTTCGGTGCGAAGGGAAGTCGCCCCCGCAGAGGGCAGGGGCCGCCCCGCCCGCTGGCCGATCCCCGCGCCCTGCGCCCCGCAGTCAGGTGGCGGCTCCGGAGGCTCCGGCGCGGCCCCGCGGGCTGGCCCGACCCCCCCGCCGCACCGGGGGCAGGACGGGACCCGCCGAGCCGCCAGCGGGGGCCCCCGCGCACTGCTCCGAGGACCTGCTCCACGGGGCTGGCGCGCCCCTCTGGGCAGAGAGGTGGCTACCGGGACCCCGCTGCCTGCGACCCCTGGGACGGCGCTCCCCGGGCGGCACCACGCGGCACGGCCATGTAGCGCCCCGGCTCGATGGTTAAGGGCCAGCCCAGGGGTGTGCAGCCCCCAAACACCCCTCAGGGGGTGGTAGCCACAGGCCCAAAGCCACCCGCAAAGGACACAGGCCTCCTCTGAAAAGATTCCATACCAGGGACACTGACCTTGGTGGTCACAGCGCCCTGGGCATGTTGCACCTCGCAGCATCCCAGTGGCAGCAAGGCCCCTGGGGGCAAGCACACCCTGCACACCCACCACAATGTGCACTGCAGAGGTAAGCGCCCACAGATGTGCCTGCTCGCCCCAACACTCTGTCTCACTGTGTCCCAGAGCTGTTGACACAGACCCCAAGGCACTTTATGTTGGTTTCCTTTGAAGCATACAACACACTATACTTGGGATACAAGATGGGTAGGTGAAGGTGACGCAGCTCTGACCTACTTTCTGAAGCGTGCAAGGCAGTAATGCTGCTCCCACATAGAGTGCTGGCCCACACCTCACTCCTGGGTAGCGTTTTTGGAGGATGGTAGCTTGTGCCATTTCCTAAAGATCCTGAGTTGCTTTGTTCAGTTGAAATCTCTCCAATGTGCTACTGCACTACAGGTAGGTAGGAAAACAAGGATAGAAAGGAAAAACCAAAAGGTCAGCAGAGAAATCCAAAATTTTCACAGTACTCTATGGATCTGAGCTGGCCGGATGAACAAGGATGGGGGAAGAAAGTGAATCATCCAATGAAGTTATCAGCCTGCAATGGCAGTTACAAGCAAACAGAGTTCCTATTTTAAAAAATAAAGAAAACATCACTAAATTTTTCATGAACTTTATACTGAACATTAATATTCACTTATTCTGGTCAATTTTTATTCTCTGTCTTTAAAACCTGAAAGCTATAGGCCTGCTTTCATTGTAAATTCCTGGCACTGAATGTGGGTGCAGGAACCTCTGGGCCTGTGTCAGCCAAATCTACACGGCCAACAGTGCAGGCTTGGGCAAAATCAAACTAAAAGTTCTCACAGCCTGGGTTTATTGTACACCAGCTGATTGCATTTACCTTATGTGCACAGCAAAGTCTGTGCTTCTAGAATGCACTGCATCACTGTGAGCTTTGAAACTCCTGGGCATATTGGACCCACTGTGTATGAGATGTGTGCAGTAAATCGAGAGCATCTGAAAGAAGTCAATCTGCCACTCATAAGGAGATTAGTGATATGTGTGTAGTGTATATTTGCTGGCTGTGTTGGAAACTTCCATCTTCCTTCCCTACTTGGAAGGCATTAAAGGTGATTGCAATTCCAGAACCTTGCAGTCAAGCTAAAAAAAAAGGAAAAAAAGAAATCATGGGTTTTTTTCCCCATCATGTTTTTGTTGAGCTGTTTCTTGGTTAATTCTCCTGTTCTGAATTTGCTGTCATATAGTTTTGCAATCGTCAGTCTGCTTTCTGCTCCACAATAGGAGCACTGCTACTCCTGGATCTCAAACTGGACACTGCCCAGTGAGAAATGCCTGTACTGTCTTGTGGGGATAATGTGCAGTGTAGATTTTCTGGACACTGAAGTAGCATGTTGCTGGAGACAGTCTCAGAGCTGCAGAGCAGCAAAGAGAAGCCTAATCGGTCATGAGAAAATGCCCATCATTATCTGGCAGCAGCTCACTGTGCCACATCTGCCTTTAATCAATAGTGAAACAACTTGGCATGGAGTGGCTAGGCAGAGAAGGCTACGTTTCTGGCTGCTGCTTAGCAAGAGTGAGAGTTTCTGTGTAGATTACAGTGACAAACTGCAGGCTACCTTACAACACTCGTCTCAGGTTAACATTGCAGGCTGTGTTTTGCACAATATGGTTAAGAGGGAAAAAAATTACAAAAGTCTGGAAAACAGCGCTATAATCAACAACTGAAAGGTACTTTATATTGACATCTAGTGAGTGATGCCACCTGAAAGACAAGCACATCTTTTTATTCTCTTCTTACTGCATCTGTAGTGACAATGTGGCTTCACACTTATTTTTACTATGCTATAAGCAATGGTGTCTGAATATTTTTAGGTACAGGGGTAGCATATTCTACAAATAATCCAGAATGTTTAATGAATATTCTGAGATGATTAGTGAAATATTTTGTATTCATTTTATAGGCCCCTATTTTTATGGCTTTGTTCATGTATTTCTTTAAGCTTACAGTTAGGGTGGTTTCCTTATATTTTGTGCAACTTTGCATGGACTTCTAAAAATATTTATAAGAATGTCAAAGAATGGTTCATAAACAATATGAAATACCATATTTTATGTCTGTATACTTCATTTTAACCTATGAGACACATGATTTTTCACTGAACTTTTGTTTCGAAAATTTCCTCTTTATTATATCAATTTCATTTAGGAAAATCTGTGTTTATTTTCCAAAGAAGTGCAAATACTGAAATTTTATTGCCCATAACAGTGCAAAAGAGAAAACACTTAACCTGGAACAATAAAGAGGAAGCTGAATATAAATAGTGCACCGCTATAACTTCATGAAGAAAATTCAAGATCATATGCATTCTCAAAAAGTCCAAGGGAAAAAAAAAAGTTATCTTTGCATTTTATAATCGTTCCAGGTTTTCTGCCTGGTCATTCTCCTGTTTTGGAGAAAACATGATAGATACCCACAGCTGAATCTGAAAGTTCAAAGGTGAGCTCTCAAAAGCTGGTTTTCAGGATCAAAGTCTGGGTGTTGGTCTAAAAGGTGAAGTAGCAGAATTTATGTGAACGGTTGGGAACAGCAGTTCACACCAATTCAAGAATTCAAGAAGTACTTCAGACTGTTGACATATAGCAGACAAGGACTCTGTTTCACTGTGCTTTTACATTAAGTAATCTCTACAGTCCCACAGCTTTTCCTTTTTGAGAGTCTTCTATCCCTCTAAAGAATACTTAATCAGCTCCCAGATTTCCCAGCACCGATCGGCCTTGTTTGCCCCTACCTGTGTCACTGCAGAATTCATTTTTCATAGTCCACAGGACAATCTGACCAAACTTCCTGGCTTTTCTACTGCCAGGAGGTCTCTAAACAGCTCCTTTTCCCTTATTTTCCCTTGTCTGAGAGATTAAGAGCCTTATGTTTCTGTTTCAGGTGTAAAGGCAGTGTGAACTGGATCAGGAGTGTGTTTTACTTCGTTTAGTTCTTTTTTTTTTTCCAGGGATATATTTTCCCTTCAGATTTGAGATGCCTTCCAGACAAAGCTGGTTCCCATTAGTAAGAGACTGAAGAGGTGGCAAGTCAGTTTTCACTGTGGCCCTTAGTGCAATGGTTTCAATTAAGTACTGGGCAGGGGCACAATGGTTTTGCCTAAGTACAGTGCTGAGTGAGTGAGCGTGTTTTAGAGGCTGCTGACCCAGTAGATAGGGAGGAATGGCATGCAGCCTGTGTGCTTGACCAAGTTCCATTCAAACATGGGCTTCCAGGAACTTGGGAGGCAAGGAAATTGTAAGGACTGTATTGACTCAAGTTAGTAATTGGTGAAACTGCCTATAAATGATTGCACTGACATGTATGTTCTTGAATTTAATTTTTTATCTCCTGAAAGCAAGCATAAAGTGAACTGTAACTCTAATGTATTTTTACAATGCACGTGCAGAAGTTCAGGGGCTAACATACACTCAGATGTTTGCTTCATTGGTACTTTGTCTGTGTGCTTTCATATGCATAAAACTTAGGTTATGAAATATTTCCTGTCAGGGAGGTTACCACTAGCTAAAACATTGTGCATTGTGCCAGGTGAGATGTCTTTAATGAAGTGCTGAGAGCATGGCGTATCCAGTGCCTGCACACATTGCACTCCATAAAATCCTGTAAAGTCTGTGACCTCAAGCAAAGCACGAGATAGATCAGGCAGCAAATTAATTTGGATGGTTTTCACAAAATATTTGATATCTTTGATCACTCTTGGTTTTGAGCCCATTTCAACTCCTTACTCTTGATCAGGCACTCCAGGGGTCCTAAACCTTAGCCTGCTGGATCATGCTGCCACTGGTGGTTTTGCACACATTTCTGATCTGTGGGGTTGGGAGGATGCTGGAGGTCCTTGCTTCCTGAACTTTCATTTCTCTGAAGGGGAAGAGGAGCTTCGTAACTTTTTTCTAGCTTCAAATGATTGAACTTAGAAGTGCTGCTCATTTTACACGATGATGCAATCTTACTATAAAAAACCTGTAGGATGATTGTTATCAGCAATGAAAAATTACTGGCAGCCTGATCTGAGATGGTGTCTGGTGTTTGATCAGGAAGATAAACCTGGTAAGAAAGAATCAGAGGATATGCAGGGAGAGCTAGTCATTTCGGTGTGATACAAAGCACAGGGGAAAAAGCTCAGTAGTGAAAATAGAGGCTTCATCAAAGATATAATTCTGCCAAGTATACTTTTGAATTTCTTAGATATGAACCAACATGGTAAACTATCAGATTAAGCTATCCAATGTGGCTCTGTGGCTGCAAGTCATTTGAATGGTTAAGTTCAACATCAGCTTAACTCCCCCACCTCCTCAATAGATTAACTCTGAAATTGGAACTATTTAGAGAAGGTTACACTGATAGCTGGGGTCTCTCCCACAGTGTTGATGCTGGGAGCAAACGCACCAATATTTTTGTACAAGACCAAGATAACCTTTTCCTGCCAGCATCTGTGTACAACCTTCTCATGAATGAATACATACTTGACTGGAATGAGAATAAATATTCATCCCTGAAAGATTCTAAAATGTCAACAAATTTGAATTTTGCTCCACATATGTTACTTCACAAATAAAAAAATTCTAAGGAGCAATAGGTTTCAGCTGAGTAGGGCTATATTTTTATGGTACCAGTTAAATTTATTAATCTCTAATTCTGGATTCTTGATTTTTTTTTTTTTCTGTCACAGATTAGCCAGTTTGGAGGAGTTAAAAAACCCAGTCATTCACCTATTTTTAGAACCCAACTTTTCCTACAATACAACTTCTGGGCAGGATTTCTCACTTCCAGTTTCTGTCCAGATGTTAAATATTTGGAGCAACTGGAAGAAAAGCTGACTTCATGGTATTTCCATCAGGTTCCACTAGTGGAACAACTGGAAACCTCACGAGGAAAGCCCTTCTCTAAGTGTTCAGATTAGTTTTGAAGACTCAAGAGCTTAGGAAAGTTTGGATAAGTTTTGAGTAAGCATCAAAATATTTGGATGCTTATCAGAACTGAAACCAGAGTAAACAGTATGAAGTTCATTCATCATTCTTTGTAAAAACTGCACAAGTGGTAACAAAATTGTAGAATCACATAGAAATAGTAATAATTGCATGTTAATCACAATCAATTAACTTTTTCCCATTTCACAAAAAATAATATACTTATGCAGAATGGAAATCAGATACTAAACAAAAGTGCAACATTAAAAAAAGGATTCAAAGAGCAGAGTTGTAGTTCTATGGTGAAAACAGTAAACATACAGATGTATAAAACCTTTCTAACTTTTAAGAGAATGAAAGAAAAAATGAGCTAGAACCATGTTTGTGATTAACTAGCTGCCCACTACTCTTCTGAAACTTCTCACTGTGTTCAGGCTGAAACCACAGGAGTTCCAGACCAATGTTTTAGGATAATACTGTAAAGTATTGTTTTGAAGATATGAGAAAAAGTACTTGCAATTCCAGGTTTAAATAAACTATACAAAAACCCCCCCAAAAATATTGGTTCAAAACTATGTAAAAATTTGACCTGCCTTTAATTTAAATTCCATTTCCTGTACGTATGCATCATTATAAATTACAGAAGTGCATATACTGTCTGTTCCAGAAGACGAGAATGAAATGAGACAGTTTCTTGAGCCTGAAGCACAGGTTGGAGTGATAGAGGTAATGCTTTGTCTGGCAGCCTTCAGCACCCCAAACTGAACAATTAGGAATGCTTTAAAAGCTGAACTAAATAGGACAGACTCTGGTGTGAATTCAGAGTAACAATTAAACCCATGTTTTGGGCTCCCAGGGCTCATTAAGTATGAGAGCAATTAATTAAAATAAAAAGGTACTGATCAGAGAAAAAAAATCCAAGCCCTGAACTTTTGGAAGTACATTTTTAATTACCCTCATCATAATATCTGAAAGGTTGATTACACAGTATACTTAAGTGAATACATGGATTTACCATAATTTTCCAAATAGAAAACTGACAGAGAGACGGATTAAGAGCAAAATTACAGAAAAGTACCCACATACTAAGTGTCCAGACTAAAAATGTTAGGATATTATTTTTCCTTAAGATTTCTGTGATATATTTATAACACTTCTGAATTTTTTAGTTGTATTCCTGTTGAGCTCAGGTTTTCTCATAGTAAAAATTAATAGGGAAGTGTAAATACAGCAGTTAGTAATTATTTTTTTCCAATCTAAAATACTTTATGGCAGCGGTAGGAGCCAGTTTTTCATAGCTTCCTTAAAATAGTGTTTGTCTGCCTTCAACTCCTTTCCCAGGCATTGGTCTCCTTTTCTCGCTGGTTGCAGGTATTGCGCACAGTGAAGAGGCATATCAAATTCTAAAAATAACTGTGATTCTTGCAGGTGGATGTATAGACTTCCATCAGTGAACAGAGCTGGAACCTTGAGGAGGGTGTGATGAGAACCGAAAGGTTTTATAACAATATATAATGTTATCTGGCTACTTCCTAACCACGTCCAGCTCACGGAGCTCCACTTGAAACTGGATCACCTACCTCCAGAACCTCCAGTTAAGCCACCATATTTTATTCCAAGTTGACCTGACACAGTAACAACATCCTGCAACTAAAGAAGAGAAAGCTGTGAGGGAAAACTAATCTGAAACAGATTATAATTTATTTACCCAAAGGAATACTGCTAGATGAGCCAAAATGAGTTCAGAATCACTAGGTTAATATGTATTTGCCTCACCAAACATGAACTTTTCCATAAAATGATTTGGAATCCACATCTCTGCAGGCCTCCTTGTGACTTCTTCTTTGTATCTCTCTTTTCCTTTCACAGGCAGAATAATTGAAAAGAAAGGTAAAAAGCAGTGAAAAGAACCTGAAAAGCAAAAGCACAGTCTCATTAAGAGAATGATACTGGAACAGGAGTATGTTTATGTGATTGTGGCAGATAAGGAGAGTTATCAGTGGTCACTTTCCGCAGACCAGCTGCAAGAACAGGGGAAGGAAGTCAGCAGTGGAGCAACAGACATCAAAGCTTTATAGATTTAATTCAGAATTGTCATAGAAGACCTAGTCTAGCACTGAACATGCTCAATTAATTGTGAAAGATGAGTTAGACACATATGTTTTTGACTTTATTTCTCTTTAAAGACTAGTGTGACTCATCATAGAAGCAAGACTGTATCTACTTGTACTGCAATGTGAATGTGCAGTCCCATGAATATCCCATTTAGTGAAGTGCAATTAAGACTGTGTTTGTTGGATGTGCTTTTAACTTGTCATACCTCAAGTCACTTAATTTTTCTAAAATATTTAAAATATTTTAAATCTTTTGTGAAAGTTTATGCATTTTCTTCAGTTTCTAGTATATAGTAAGACATAGTAAAACATCCTAAAATACACTCTCAGGAATTGAATTAATGTAATCTTTTAATATTACTTTTATGGGGCATGTGTTGGATGGTTAAATCTATACTTTTTTGCATAATTTAAGAGAGAGTGCATGAGAAAAACAGTTGAGGTTTTATTTCTCCATGATGAATAAATAAGATCTGGAAAATTTTGTGGGGAAGGGGAAAGAAACAAAGAATCTCTACTTCTCTAACTCAAAATTAGGGCTTGACAAGGCACAGGAAAATATGCAAGGAGAAAAGAACATATTTTCCATTTTACTCTGTGCTTTACTTTGGTGCTTCATTCTTACCATTATAAAGTTTTCCTAGCCCCCCTTCCCCCCTTCTTTTCTTCCTGCCCCTTCTGCCCACACCTTTCCCCCACAAATAGTTGATGGTAAAATTGTTTCAATTTGAGATTTTAAAATAAATGTTATTCAACTTAACTCTATATTTTTGAAAATTTTAAGTGCTGTTTTTTCATTTCTGTTTGGAAAATATGGACCAGTTCTACCCTCACTAAAGGTATCTCCTGTACTCTTTTGCTAGGACCTGGAGACTGTTTATTTTACTTCCCTAAGCATTAGGGATATATGGATATATTAGGGACTGTATGGATATAAAACATAATCCTGCCGACTGTACCCCTGACTGCCAGGAGGAGTTTAAATGTAGATATAACTGGCAGTGTAATCCTCCCCCATACCACAACCCTTTCCTCAGGGCTAGGGTTAAAAAGGCACAGGACAGTGTTTACCAGTGAAGCAACTGCAGCAAGAGACAGTAGCTTACCCACAGCAAATCCCAGCCCAAGGGAAGAAATCACTCATTACTGGAGCAAGGAGCAAGCTTTGCCCACAGAGCAGGACACAGGAGTAGAGGACAGATCCCACAGCACAGGAATTGGGGCTGCTTCTGTGTTCCTGTGGCTTGCTTTGTATTTCAGACATAAGGTCTAGGTAATTGTGAGAGTCGCTATTACTTAAATGCTCTAAGTCTTACATTATAACACTTATTAGGGTTACTGTGTTTCTAAGACAAAAGAAATAAGCAAAATCTCTGTTAATAATATTAATTACTGACTACTTATATACACTTAATCTCAGAAATCTATTGCAATAAACAGAGAGAAACCGTTGCAAATAATGTAAATACAGGTATAAGTATAAATATTCAAGATTCACAAAGTTTAAATGTGTTTGAATATCGTTCCCATTTAACTTTCTTATTTTGCTATTTTAAATCATTTTCTTTAGAGGTAGGCAATCATGACAATGCAAAGGGTTAAAGAGCAAATTCCAAAGAAATCCCTTGTATGAAATCTTCTGAACTTAGTTTAATGATATTTTTTGGTAAGCCACAAAGATTAATTGAAAAAATATAGTAATTCTTTTGAAGTTCACCATTTTCATTAGGATGTTGAAACGTCTTCCTGCAGCTAATCTTTGTCTAATCTATTCTGAACATACTTATTTATTTTTTCAAATAGAATAGGAAATTCAGACAGTTGAAGGTTAGTGCTGCTTATTAATTTCACGACACTGATATTGTCAGTAATTTATTAAGCTAGAGGTATTTGGCAAACCAGTTAGAGTTAATGACTCAGCAGCTTAACTATGTCCCTAAAGCAATGATCTCATATACAGGTTATTTTAAGTCCTAAGTTATAGGAGTCTAGTTCTGAATGACTTGATTTTACCATCATCACATCATAGCTCACATCTGCCTTGGGATCTTCATTTAAAGTCTCAGCAGAGAAGTGAATGGGACCATGGTGAGGGCCAATGTCTCTCTTATGGCAGGTCTATACCATTCCACATATGGACAAGACACGTTAGCTCTATACCGTGGGAAGGCAGCAATGTCTACCCCAAACTCCTTCTATGAAAAGGTCAGCAGCACTGGAATCTCACTTTCAAATACCCACCTTAGTACATTTAAAGTAGTATGCTGGAAATATTAATGTGTTAGTAGAGTTATTCTGTGTATCATTAAATGAACCCACATTTAGATACTCAGAATGGGTGTTCCTCTGGGTGCTGTCCTTTCTGTCTTCTTGCAAAACATGCTTCCTCCCTGTCTCCTCTCTGCCCTTATTCTCTCATGCCTTTTTGGATGATGATGGAAAAGGAAACAGCACAAAGGCTTCCTAATTATCTTTCTGTCCCCTAAGCATGCCGCGCTCCACCTCCACCTTCTTCTTGCTCAATAATAGGCAACTGGATCCACCCTCTACTGGAATTTCACACAGCATCTTAGCAAATAAGGCATATGTAAACAAAGGAGTGCAAAACCCTAATCACTACTGAGGAAGAAGGGTGAGTATATGAGGTGACAGAAGACAAACATCTATAGGGTGATTAAGAAGATCCAGAAAATTTTGGGAAGTGTTTGTTCCTTTGTGCTTCTTGATGCACAGCATGCATAGGCCCATAGATATGTGTTGCTGTGTTTTTCCCATGGCTTTCCTGAGGAAGTGGAGATGTGCTAGAGGAGTGTGTCTTTGGGTTCCAGTTCAGTTCTCTCATAATGTGCTATGTAGAAAAGGGAAGGGAAAGATATAAAAGCCTGAAAACATCCTTTAACTAAGTCTAGCTGGTGAGTAAGAGAGGGGAGAAGTTAAGAAGGAAGATGCAGGAAAAATGGTAGAAGCACTGAAAATTAATTAGTAGAAGAAGACTGGATGGATAAACCAAATAGATACTGAAGAGGCATAGGCAGGGCCACATAATGGAGAGAAGATAAATGGAAATACTGCTAAAGAGCAAAAAAATGGCAAGACACACTGTAGTGAGAAGAGGAAAGAGTGGAAGATGACAGAAGGAAGTACAGAAGGAAAACAATACATTAAATTGGAAAACTTAAAAAACTTTAAAAATATGAAATAAACATTAAGTTTATGAAAATTAAAATTATTAGATCAAAAGGAAGTGGGTGTGGAAAAGATGATGCAAAAACTTGGTCCTGGAGTTCATACACTGGAAGCAAGCATTTTTGTAAATATTTTCACAATGGAACTGTAAATGCACTTTTCAGAGCACTGCTTTTAGGTATCACACATATTATGTGAGAAAGTGTGTGTAGAGATAATGCCCACTATACTAAATATTATAAGGATGAACAATCCAAATCATTAAAAGCCATGAATTTACAATCATTACATTCTTCCTCCATTTCTCATTCCTTTTTTTTTTGTGAACTTGAATGCAGACATCCATTAAGCTAGTGAGGAAAATGGAGCTGAATTTGATCTAGCCTGCCTGGAATGGCTCCCAACACTACTTGGTTCAATAGTCAGCAAGACTTAAATGGGACTTTTTGTAGAGTTTCCATAAATAACCAGCTCAGATTCAGAAAAGTCCGAATGCCCCAAATTCATATGAAGTCAGTAAGAAGAGTATCTGTTAAGCTGCTATCCAAATTTTCTCCCTTTATCTTATATCAGAAGAACTTCCTCTATCATTAAAAGCAACCTCTAGACAAAATCTAATGTTTTTTTTTCTGAGTTGTCATAACTAAATAACTTTGTATTATTGACATAGACATTTCAAAAGACAAGAAGAATCATTATGATGTCTCTAGTGATGGTTATTGAGGACTGTCTCTTGAAACTGTACTATTGTTCTCAATTTCTTTACTCTCAGTCATTTATCTGGTGTATTTGGTTGGTGTGGGTTTTGGTTTTTTGGTTTTTTTTTTTTTTTTTTTCCTGGTCGCTGTTACTACTTAAGCTTCTGAAAACACAACTAAAAGACTATAATAGTAACTTAAGACATCATCAACTTAGCTGTAATGTTGGATCTCAGGACAGGTTACTGATTTCAACAAGTACTTATACTGCAATCAGCAGTGGAAATAATTTGAAACTGCTCTGCCTTCACAAGCAGAGCAGATTGCCCCTGAGGTTAAGGGAAAGGTTCCCACTGACTTCAACAGGCTTTGGATTAAGCTGTGAATAAGGATCTGTGCAGGGTAAATACTGGTGACAGAATCTGGGGCTTTGCCAGATAAACACAGAAAGGGAGACAGGGAATTTCAGAATGCTTCATTCCTGGAAGAGATGAGACTTTCTATCCTTTGTTTTTTAGCTCCAATTGTTCCTCATCCAAAAAAAAGGTCAGGAGGAAAGAAACAGGAGAAAAGACTGAATTTTTCTTTTGCTCTCAAATATTCAGCAGAATGTGAGTACATTCATAAGAAAACATTCTGTTTTTAAACACTCTTTGCTAACAATCAAAATATAGGAAGGCATAATCTAGTCTGTGTGTTAGAACCCATGGACAATTCTTATAAACAAGGTTTGGGGTTAAATGTCAGAGTGTACACTGCAGAATTGCATTCCCCATCAGCATCTATTTTGTAGTTGTTTGAAAATAGTCTGATGATTAATACTGGGACATCCTCTTCAATACAGTATACAACATTACCACTCCCTCTTATCCAATTTGGGAATATTAAGAGCTAAGGAATACTCCTTTATTGAATGCTCTTTTTAATGAGATTACAGCAAGATATCCCTTTAAAAGCTGTTTTTGTGTGGGGACACAGCAAATATTCCAATTTTTATTGAGCAATGTTTCTCTTAATTTTCCATCGGTTTTCATATTTTTAAAGAAGTGAAGTGTTAATGCTTTCTGGATTATACTAGATTTAAAATTTGTTACAAAGCAGGGGGGGGAACACCTTGAAAATAAATAACTTACGTACTAGACCAGAATTAAACACACCAATTTATTTTCAAAGATGTGTAGATGTGGCACTTAGGGACATGGTTTATTTGTGGACTTGGCAGTGTTGCGTTAATGGTTGGACTTGATCTTAGAGGTCTTTTCCAACCAAGATGATTCTATGATTCTATAGGCTGGACATGTATTAAAATCATCATATGAGGCACTGCAAGGACTTAAATATTGTATTCTTTAGATCATCAATGGTTTAATCACTGTTTTTGTCTTCAAGCACTTTCTGCTCAAGCTGTCATGTAGAAAAAAAAGCAGCAAATGTGAGCACTGTATTAAATTTGTTGTGACGCACTGGTGTTTTTAAGAAATAAAAAATAGATCATTTTTGACAGAAAAGTAAGTTTGAACAAAGACTGATGCAGGGAAGCAAGTTCATAAAGACTGTGAATTTCCAGCGCAAGGGGAAAGCATTTGTTCTTTTCTTAGCCAGAAAGCACATTCATCTGTCCCAGCGTCAGCAGTGCAAATACGTGCAATTTACACATTATTGTCTAAGCTTCTGAAAAAAATGTGGCCCTTGAGGCTTTCTTCTTCAGAAAATACAAAGTTAAGCTTCCCACTAACATTTTTTTTTTTGTTGGGAATCATGTAAAAGCAGTTAGGAAGCACAATTAAAAAATCCCTTGACTGTAATGCATTCACCACACCCCCAAGCCCAGTCTTAGCAGGAAAACAATTCGGTGATACAGCAGGGTTGCCTTATCATGGCATGCCTAAAAAAGTCATCTTGACAATTAGATTGCTAAAGCATGGGGCGAAATTCATTGCAAGTTTAGTTTATAATGCAAAAGTTGTTGCAGGTAAGTGGGATGTAAAATTTCATATTCTACTTTGTTAGTAGATGAAACCAAATATATCAATGAGCCTTGATGAGATTGCAGGCCCTCTGATTTAGGTCTCTTTTAGCATGGAATAGGTTTTTACTTTAAAAGCACAATAGATTCAAATGCCTGAGCTTTTGGGTTTATTTTCCCTTGAGGTAATAGTTCCTTGGCAACTGACCATACCTCTTCTACTTGATTTGCATAAGAAACAGCAGGACAGTGTGAATAGTTAGTACAGAAGACTTCCTCTTCAGAGAAAATGTCGTGTGTTATGACCAAAATATATTCATATATATCCTATACACACTCATATGTGTGTGTGTGGGTGTTGAGTGATAACTAATTCATTGTCTGCATGGGGACTGAAAGAAACTGAGAACTCCTAGATGCACACTGAAAAAGAAGTGCTGTATTCTGAAAATAACATGGAAAAACAATCATCTTGCAAATATATCTGTTGCTCAAGTAAAGTATTACCTTAATAAAGGAGCTAAGAACCCACTTGTGTCTATATAGATGTAATTGCATTCTAGTTTATTATTTTAGCTCTAGCTTATGATAGAATTACTCATTTAAATTACAGATATAATAAAAACTAGTCCTGCACAGCCCAGTGAGTAAAATCACCAAGACAACACTTAAGATCTGGAATCCAAATGAGAGTAACACTGTCTAACCAAAAATCTATGTTCCCTTGGTTAATGTTTTATTTATGTATCTTTGCTTGTATTTTAAGCTGCTTAAACCATGGAAAATGCAGCCTTTTAGTCACTCCTCTCACAGCCATGACGCACTAAAATTTCAAAATTGTCTTCTGTTTGATGGATGCAGGACTGGCCCCCCATGGTGTTGATACCAACAATAGAAAGAAACAGCCTGGAAAATTTTGGTACCTACAGTATGGTCTTCCCTCCAACATGTACTGTCCTCCTCTTCACAAGAACATACTGCCCTTCCTCTCCTGATCCTCGCTGTGCTTTGGAGACTCCAATCCTGCAGATTCTATCATATCCGAACTAACAACACTGTTCCCTGTAGTGCTCAGGGCAATGCAAGAGGATATGAACCTTAAATCTTCTCTTTTCCCAGTCTGGTTTCCTCCTTTTTTTGTTCATAAAGCAAATGATTTCCCATACTGTCATTTTTTTCAGACTACAGACTTTTACATACATCTCTTTTCCTTCACACACCCTCCATCCCACCTCACTGCATCCTCAAACTCTGCAAGTGGATTTGTTAAATGAGGGAGGCAAGCTGGCACAAACCAGCTGAAAGAAAGGTAGCTGGCAGAATTTCACTAATTTGGGAGCTTTTCTTAGAGAAGGTTGTATTAACGTGGCTTGGAAACCCACATAGGCAACCCATCATTCTGGCTCTGAAACCTGTGTGAGTAGCTGCTTAACACCGATACAGGGGAGCACCCAGCACCTGTGCTCAAACCTTTAAGAAAGAGCAATAGCTGCCAGGGGAAGGAAGAACAGAGGAGGAGAGTCGAAGGGGACATTGCCTGGGACACGGTTGGAGACACTCTTCAAAGGAGGTGCCCCAACATTGAGGGAGTTATGGCTTTGAGGGACTTCAGCTTTGGACAACCCATGTCAGAACAGGGACACCCCAGAGGGCCTATGGCATGTGAGTCACTCACGCTGGATGTGTGTGGAGTAGAGGAGAAAGAGTAAGTAAGGAGTGTCAGAAAGTAACCATTGTTCAACAATGCCAATTTCATGCAGTGCCCTGTTGTAAAGGTACTGAGACAGTATCAGGAACAGTGTGGCCAGTGGGACCAGGGAAGTGATTCTTCCCTTGTACTCAGTGCTGGTGAGACCACATCTGGAGTATTGTGCCCAGTTCTGGGCCCCTCAGTTCAGGAAGGACTTGAGGTGCTGGAGCAGGTCCAGAGAAGAGCAACGAGGCTGGTGAAGGGACTGGAGCACAAGTCCTATGATGAGAGGCTGAGGGAGCTGGGGCTGTTCAGCCTGGAGAAGAGGAGGCTCAGGGGAGACCTCATCACTCTCTACAACTACCTGAAAGGAGGTTGTAGCCAGGCAGGTGTTGACCTCTTCTCCAGGCAACCAGCAGTAGGACAAGAGGGCATGGTCTTAAGCTCTGCCAGAGGAAGTTTAGGTTGGATAATAGGAAGAAATTTTTTATGGAGAGAATAATCAGGCATTGGAATGGGCTGCCCAGGGCAGTGGAGGATTCACTGTCCTGGAGGTTTTTAAGATGAGACTGGATGTGGCACTTAGTGCCATGGTCTAGTAACCACAGCAGTGTTGGATCAAGGGTTGGACTTGATGATCTCGGAGGTCTTTTCCAACCTGGTTGATTCTATGATTCAATGCAACAGGTGATGAAAATGAAGGGAGTTGAAACCAGGAAGAGTAGAGAAGTGATATTTGACTGAAGCTGAACATAGGAAAGGTGTGTCACTTGGTGTTTGTTTAATTGTTAAAGCTTTTCTGAATCAATCATTAGAAGGTTATGTTAACAGGCAATAAAAAAAAATTCATAAGATAATTGAATTATTTGGTTTAGAAGGGACCTTAAAGACTGTCTCTGCCCATGGCAGGGACACCTTCCACTAGACCAAGTTTCTCAGAGCCCCATCCAACCTGATCTTGAACACTTCCAGGGATGAGGCACCCACAACTTCTCTGGGCAACCTGTTTCAGGGCCTCACCACCCTCACAGTAAAGAATTTCTTCCAAGTATCAGATCTAAACCTGCTTTTTTTCAATTTAAAGCCATCAACCTTTGTCCTATCACTACATGCTCTTGTAAAAAGTCACTCTCCAACTCTCTTGTAAGCTTCCTTTAGATCTAGGAAGACTGCTGTAAGGTCTCCCTGAAGCCTTCTCTTCTTCAGGTGGAACAACCCCAAATCTCTCAATGTGTCTTCATAGGAGAAGGGCTCCAGCTCCCTGATTATATTCATCATCCTCCTCTGGACTCACACCAACAGGTCCATGTCCTTTTATATTGGGGGTTCCAGAGTTTGATGCAGTACTCCAGGTGGAGTTTCACAAGAGCAGAATAGAGGGGCACAATCATTTCCCTTCACCTGCTGGCCACGCTGCTGTGAATGCAGCCCAGGACATGGCTGGCTTTCTGGGCTGCAAGTGCATATTGCTGGGTCATGCTGAGGTTCTCATCCACCAATACTGAAAAACTCTTCTCCTCAGAGCTGCTCTCCATTTGACACTGTTTTATCTGCAACAGCTTTGGAGTCACCATCTTGTATTTATAAGCCACTGCAAATAATGTCTTCCATCTTACCCTTCTACTTCTCATATGCAAGAATGCTCCTCCCGATTTCAAAATAAGCCCAAGCATTTTTCAAAAAGTTCCAGGTACAATTGTGACCTTAACTAATTCCTCTAAATAGAAATGCTGACAGTGGCTAACTCACTGCTGATTTTGTTAACTGTGTGCATACCGCTGATAAACATGTTGAGTTTCACATGCTGAGAAAATACAGGCAAAATTTTCCTCCATCCAAACTGAGGCTTTGTCTCAGTCTGAGGAGACTGGAATGTTTGCTAAAGAGGATGAGTTATGAGATAGACCAAACTCCTCTCTCTCAGCAATTGTAAATTCAAAAATTAAGGGGCTTTAATCGAGGAAGTGTGGAAGAAAAGAAGAAATAACAACCCTTTATTAAAAGATATATGTATATTGGCAAGAACAGTAACAGAACATAAAAACAGCTAAACAATGGTCCTGTACCCAGAAGTTCCCTTCAAACAAAAAAAAAAAGTCTGAACACTTCTCTGTCTTTAGCGCAGTTCTGATCACGGCCGGCAGGGGCGCTGTTGGATCGCTGGAGGTGCAGGGCCTGCAGTGCTCTGTGTTGGCCTGCAGGGGGCGCTGTCGGGCTCTGGCGGTCACCGCACGGGAAGGGGGTCTGAGGCATGGTCTTGGATCATGGGAGAAGCCGAAAAGAAAACGGGGGACCCTTCCCCCCGTGGGAGAAAAAGGGGAAGGGAAGCAGTTCACTCCCACGGGACTCACTGTTGTCTCAGATGACAGTGTCTCAAAGCTCCGCCCTTCTCTCCCCGTGGGCACGCAACTCTCTGATGAAAACACAGCAGATCCGGGCTGGAGACAAGAGACAGCTCGCAGGCAAGTTGAGGCCAGTAGTCAGAGCTGACCAGGATGAGAAGCCAGAAAGGCAGGCCTCCAGGTCCCCTCTCCAAATGCACGCATGCAGACCCCCGTCTCCGTCCCAGAGTGAGAACTCCGCGGTCTGCCCTGTCCTCTGTCCCGTCTGCCAGGTCCCCACCTCTCCAAAACCTTTCCCCCCTCACTCCAGCATTTGATGGACCATTAGCTAGGAATGCAGCCCGGCCAGCCATTTCTTTTGTAAGGCTAGTTGATTCCCTTCCCCCTTCCCTATTCGAACTCTGTTTCTCTTACAGGGAAGCAGGGAAAGAAAAATTCCTCTCTCAGATTTATATCCTATAACAGGCTTATTTTCCTGAAAAGCCAGTTACATTTATATATACATACATATAAGCATCTAAACCGAAATTCCTATTATGCAACTGGCATTATCATGTTTATTGGACATTTTTGAAAATAATGAGAAGCCTTTTCAACTGGTATGGCACTTTAATGGTGAGATGTGAAGTGAATAATTAAATTAAGTACCAAAGAACTTGATATATAACTCCTGACATATCCTGTTATAAGCTTTAAGATAGGAAACTGCAATTTCCCAGTGCAAACATATTTTAGGCTTAATCTAATCAGAATGACTGTGAATCAATGATTCACAAGTTTTATGTGTACACCCTTATTATGATATTGTTCTTAGAGTCACATAGTTCCCTTTATACCAGAAGAAACTATTCTAAAATAATTGATAGTCTATGGTTTGCCAGTATTTCTTCAGAATATCCTTTCAGTGCTGTCTGCAGAGAAATAAAGGGACTAGACTTCCCTCAATGGCCACCAAATGAAGGAAAACCTTTTTGTAATGGTTGTCATGACCATTTATAATATTTGTTAGTTTGTCATCCACTCCTACAGTGGATTTTACAGAATTACTGGAAAAGAGAATAGACTGCAATTTAATTCAATCACAGCAACCAAAGGATGGAAACAGACCCCACACAATTGCTGTATTTTTTTTCTCTCTTAAGAATGATACTGGCACCTAAACAAAGAAAATTTGAGGAGGAGAAGGAATCTGGCTTTCATTTTTGGAAAGTATAACGGTAAGCCAACAATATGTCTATGGAGACAATAACATATCCATCTCTGCAATGGCTTTGGCAGTCATTCTTTGGTCTCGATTTCCTATTACACAGTGTTAGAACTCAAGGTACAAATGCTCTCTCCACCTTGTCCTATTTCCCTTTTCCTCTCCTCTCCTAAAAAGTGAATGAAGTCTCAGCCTTCTGGAACATTATTCCCTAAAAGAAGTTATGCATCGTCCAGACTGTGCTCATCTGGCTCCTTTCCCCTCACTGCTTCTAGGAACTGGAATGGTTTTCTGAGTTGTCCTATTATGATCAAAGCCACTTGTTTTCACCTTAGCACACCACCAGCTCATTTAGATGCCAAGTGGGATTCCATCCCATCCTTCATGGAATTATATCCACCTTCCTGACTAGAGTTCACTGCTGCAATGCCATGAGGCAGGGATTGTAACAGGGCTTAAATTTTCACTTTACTTCTTTTGATACTGAATCTCAGTTCCTCCTTCACTTGGAATGCATATTGCTTAATCTTTCTCTCTACCAATTGTCTTTGTAACATGTTGGTTGTAGGTTTTTAACTGCATGTGGCAATCCTGCCACATTTACTGAAAGCTGCATAGTACATAGGTGTTGGACTCCATCATGGGGTCTCAAGACAGCCCACACTTTCGTGGTGGATCTGGAAGTGGGTGTACTGAACATCCCAACAAGACCTTCTACCTGTACTGGCATACTCAAACATAAACTAAAACCTGATGACTCAGAAGAAAGGTCATTAGATCTAGATAAATTAGAAAAAAATTAAAGCATTTGAAAATGCTTCTTCCTTGCTAAGGTTGCTTGCTTTAAGTAATGGTGCAATCTTCACTTTCTTCCTCCAAGTTTTCTGGCCTGAGACATCCTGGACAAGACAAGAAGGTAAGATGCCCCCTTTTCTTGTCACAGTCGCCTCAAGAAAACACACAGCACCAAGCACTCTTGGGAAATCAGAGCACCTTTCTTATACATATGCATCTGTATGATCCATAATTCAGAATTTATATTTTTTTTCCAGGTCTGAAAGCATTAATGGGACATTGTCTTTACTCTCTACAGGTTTTTCCAGAGGTAATGGGATGGCAGGCTTGTGCATATAATCTTCCACCATGTGGTTTAAGAGACTAGAGCTATGTTTTTTGAAGAAAAGTCTGTATTACCCTTCCTTGTAAGCTAAACTGTTGGTATTGTCTTTCTCTTGAGATTCATTTTCTTGACTGTTGCTTCAGTCTAGCTGACTTGCAGGAGAGCTTCTAAAACTTTTGTGCTTCCTCCAAAGTCTTATTTTTATTTTGTCAGATGACAAATCAGCACATGGTAACAGAACATTTACTAGACTTCATCCTGTCACTGTAGGAAATTATGTTTCTGTTTTCTCCGTTATGTGCCAAGATTGTGCCTTCTGCCTGGATGCCCTCTCCATGTATTTGTCAATGGGACTTGAAGTTTACAATGCAACCCTCCCCTTTGTATGAGCTACAGAATACATCTGAGCTTGCATTGATGAGTATTTCTATCTTGTCTTTTACCAGCCACATCAGCAAGAACCCTCCCTCCAACTTTAATTGGAAATACATTAAGGATATAGCTGAGAAATATCTCTGGTTTCCATTATGAGAAGTGGAAGCCTGTTAATAGTAAGGTTTCCAGGTATAGGATAGTGAAACCAACTCTTTAGAGACCACATTTGCCCACTGAGCAGACATACATCTAATGAAACGTGTGAAATATTGCAAGGATGAGATATGGAGACTTGTCTTTCTGGCCTTTTTGAGGACTATGACCTTGACACACAAACAGTTTTCTCTGCAGTAAATAGAACTACAACTGAAGCTGAAAGATGCTGGGAGAATATACCAAAATAAACATTTTGTGGTTTGGTTTTTTTTATAGATACTGAATTGTTGGAAAAGTCAGGGTGAGAATCACCACCAGCAGTACTTGACATTTACATCTGACACAGAACACTCATCAAGTAAGATAAGATTTCAATTCATGAATGGGTTAGCAAATGGCTGTCTGGCTGCATTATAATCCACAGCTAGAAAAAGCCATTTTTTTCCAAAAATCTAATCCATAAAAACATAGAATCATTTAGGTTGGAAAAGACCCCTTAGATCATTGATTTCAACCATTAACCCAGCACTGCCATGTCCACTACTAAACCAAGTCCCTAAATGCCACCTGTGCATGTCTTTTAAATACCTCCAGGGATGAGGACTCCACCACTTCTCTGGGCAGCCTGTTCTAGTGCTTTACAAGCCTTTCTGTGGAGAAATTTTTGCTAATATCCAATCTAAACATTCCCTGATAAAATTTGAGGCCATTTCCTCTTGTCCTGTCACTAGTCGCCTGGGAGAAGGCAATTCACATGAAAATTTTATTTTAAAAGTACCTAAATATAAAAAAGAAAACACTTGTTCCATTTCTGCTAAAGGGATCTACTACAGAAATATAGCTGATACCAAATACTTCTTTACATACAATTTATTAGTAATATTTTTGCATGCACCCTTTGAAAAACAGGAAACATTTGGGCGGACTAAATTGGATTTGGTATGGCTCCAAAGGTGCTTCAGTGCACACTGGTTTCAAAATTGAACAATTATGGTATAGCAGTAAAAATGCTATTTTGGTCTGAGAGAAAGAACCAGAACATGATCAGTGACTAAAGTACCTGTGCTAATGGAAAATGCAGATTTAATGCATTAGAAATAATATTCCTAAAGTAAGCTCTTCTCCAGTAAAGGGCATCACCAAAATGCTTAATTTAATGGGCAAAGGAGTAATTGAGGACACTGTTACTTCACTGTTCAGAGAAACCTGTCTAATTTAATGATTTAAGTATAATCTGACTACTTAAACAGTAACATACAAATACCAATATTTTAATAAACCCAGGTCCAGAAAGCACTGTAAACCACTTGTTGCAACCATTCACAGTACTGCTGGCAGCAAGGCAGCCCAACACAGGCTTCCATTGCTGTACCAGCACTCCTAACCCTACGCCAGAAGGGATAACCAGCAATTCTGAAACCCAAGCTGCCACAATTTTGTGTTAGCAGTATTAAGGTAACTCTGGTTACTTCTGCTAAAATAATGCTCCTCAGTTAAAGCTAAACAGCCTTCAAAAGTATGCTCTTGCTTTGCACATGGAAACAAAGAGCTCTCTTTTGGCTTTATCAGTTGGCCTAAATATTTGGGATTTCAACAGCATGGGGAGTGGGAAAATGATATTTACACTACCCACCTTTAAGCACTTAACGTACTTCCTTCCCCCTCCTTGTCTCCAGTGTCTGCCTGGTTTACGTTTGCCGCAGCTATAGCACCTCTCACTCCTCTGGGAACAAAACACCAGAAACAGCACATCACCTCTAGCTTTCTGATAAGTGGCAAGGAAACAGGATATAAATTCACATGACAAGTACTTGGCTAATCATTTTTCATAAGTGATAGTGCTATTATATTAGATACTAAACAGGGAAAATGCGTGTACAAACAGAGCCATTAATCTACTTCAAGTCATTCACAGATAAATACTTTAAGGATCAGGTTCTCATTTACTTAATTGATTTTTATTCTCCACATGTTTGTGCAAGATTATGACGTAAGAAGTCAAAATCAACAGTTCTGGTGAAACAACTAAAGAGAGATGTCAGAGAATACCATTATGCAAAGAATTTATGTACAGAAAGCTCTCAGTGTCATCAAAACTATCATCGAGATGAGAAATGTTAATATCAAACCAGGAGGCTGCCTTTGGAATGGACAATGTTGCATTAGTAACAATGAAGACACCAGAGTTTACAAATGTATTGCTTTCTCTAAATTTTATACACCTATAATTCCAATTCTCATAGACTACACATACCTGAAGCTTACTCAACTTGTTCCAAGAACTCTAGGTCTATATGGAAGTTGCTCTCCAGAACAATTCTTCACCTGGGCAGACAGGTAATTTAAACTGAACAAGCATCTGCCTGGTATTTTGTAAACAGAGAGGTTTTAACAGTACGTATGAAGGAAATGCAAAGAGTTTGCTTTTCTATGGGCATTTTAGAATGGGATATGATGATTCTAAAGTTTTATTCTATACTGTATCATACTATCATACATGGAATAATTAACTCCACCTATTTGGGAATGAGAAAAGGTGGAAATATGAATCTTTAATTCTTGACTGGTGAAAACATGCAGATCTTATGACATGTCACTGTATATTTCTCTATAGCTACTTCTCCCCAGTGAAGTCTCTAGTCATGAAAGAGAGAAACTGAAGGGCAATTAAAACTCCCACTTAGTTGGTGCATTTGAAAATAACTGTTACACCTGTTGTCATTCTCTTTATGTTTCTGTGTATCTGTCCAGAATTGGTGTGTTAAAGATGTAACTTTAATACTGATATTCTAGAGAGTTAAAGAGGTTTAATCCAAAATTCCTTATTTCACTTGGACAATACAATTGGTCCTATTACACTCATTTACTTGTTTACATACAATTTGTTTTCATTGTGATAATTTCCACAGTGCATGGTAGTACAAAGCCTTAATTTGTAACACTTTGTGCCATTATTATCAGTTTAGGAGTTGTGACTGCTGAGCCTAAAGCACAGCTAAAACTCAAAACACCAGCATAACTGCTGTGTGAAATAAGAAGTGTGAACACTAATGAAAAGAAAGGATTGGTTTAGACTTTCTAGAATCACCACACTCATTTAATTCCAGGTATGGTTTATTTGGTCTCCAATGCCGTCATTATTAAAAATGAGATTTATAAAGCAACCTTTTAATTGGACACAAATCTCATGCTATAGATGTTGCTTGAATGACAGGGACATGGTTTACTGATGGACTTGGCAGTGCTGGGTTAATGATTTTATGATCTATGATCCTCTTTCTAGCATTTGGATAACTCAAATGCCATGTGGAACAAGTTGTGTATCTCTCGTGTAGTTCCATAGCGATGCTGAGTGCTTAGATGGTCTTCTGTAAGATTTAACCTGTGACAGGCTCTGGGAAGCAGAATTTACCTAGATATCCTGTCCTAAAATTACTTGGAGGGTATTGTTTCCCATTTGTTTACCTTCTTCACCACTGACATAATTTGTGTCTAAATTATTGGGTCCTGCATTGATATAAAACATGCATTAGAACATGTATGTTTTTTCACGCTTGGCAGACCTACAGGAAAACAGCAGAAAACCAGTGGAAGAGGGGATTAAAACAGAGAAGGCAGATTAGATTGTTCACAGGAGTAATCTGTCGCAGCACTAGATACCAGATTCAACCAGACAAGTAAAATGGATGTAGTCACTGTTCCATTAAAGCCAAAAGTCTGGTTAGAGGGAATGGCATGAATAGTGTGAGTCAGTGTGTGCCCCAATTACTGACCGTCTCATGCTTGCACCAGTGCAGCAAAGCATGCCAATAGGGATCCTAAGGAAACATAGTTTAGAAGAACAGAATTTGTGCTGAAAATACTCTCTGTAATTGCACATTCTCATTGCACATTTCAGAATGGTTGATTAAAGAAATTATGAATAGCTTTTACTGCCAGCTGTCTTTGCAGAGAAGCAGAGATATCAGTTGGGGAAGTCAGAGCCCCTCCAACATGTATGTTTCTTATGGATGATTGAGGAATAGCCACAGTGGTGATCTCTCTTGTCTGGAGATGAATTAATGTAATCTTTTGTACACCAATGACATGTTTCTTTGGGAAGACAATAAAATATATTAGAACTTCATCATTAGTAAATTTTATGATTAATAAATTGTATCAGGTGAAGCAAGAAGCACTTTGTTGGACCTTTTATTATTTTGGTTACTCTAAATAGCAACTTTTCTTAAAATTTATCAGTTTTATTAAGCTTGTGCTATAGAAAGTAGAAAACATGCTTAATAGATGAAGGGTCACTAGTTGAATGAGACTCACAAGAATGTACCAGTAAAATAAAATTAAAACTTTAGATGTTATAATATAAATCCAGCATAGAATCAAAGTAAAGGCTAGTTTCTTTTTTTTTTTTTTTGTTTTGATCCTAATTCCATATTAGGGATCATTCATAAAGCAAAGTTAAACAGAAATGCACAGCTCTTCCTTTAGAAGTTTAAATCCATTATGAAGGCAGGAAAGTAAAAGCTCTGCCTGATCCTCTTCTCTGCATGCCTCCTAGTTTTGCCAAGCAAGTGCACAGTAACTGTTGACTCCAAACAGGCAAAAGTAGGAAGTCCAATTAGTCTGCAAAGAGATGGTCATTCCTTTGTATCTAACTGACACTGGATATACTTCATTCAACACATTAATACACTCCCATTTTTAAAAAAAGGGTGCTTTGTAAAACTCTGGCATGCTTACATCCTGTTTCTGTCATAATGCATCATACTGTGGTCAGAAGTACTGCTATTGGATACCAACAAGAGCAGCTTCCAAGATAAAATACATACTTAAATCTTATTTTGTTTTCAAAATAGCACTCCTGTTTGAAAGCAATTAGTCTAAACTAAAGACAAACAAACAAACAAAACAAAAATCCCCAAACAAGAAAAGCAGCACACCTGTTGAATAGATAAATCCTCTCTATAGAAAATAGGCAGCAGTTACATAGGATAAGGACAGCTGGAATTATGCAAAGCTCAGGGATGCTATTTGACACGATGGCCTGCTTTGAACTCTCCTTTGGTTCACATACCCTCAGGGTTTGTCATCCAAGAGTCTTCCAAAAGACAAAGCAAAACCCAATCAAAATGGAGTCTGCATTACAAAATACCGATCCATGGCCTTTCCCCCTAAACTAGTGTTGGTTCACTGGATTGTCATTTTGACAAATCTAGGCAAGTTTCACATCCAAAACTGTAATTAGAGAAAATAAACAAAGATCCTGTTGAGAAATAATACATTTATAATTATAGTGGAAGGAACAACTGAAAAAACAGTACTGGCCGATGTGGAATAAGGCTACTTAAAAAAACCCAAACAACAAACAAACAAAAAAACCCCACATATGAAGTGATGCAATTTTCTCCTTGCAGTTTACAAATTGCCTGTTTTGTATAAGATGCTCAAGAAAAATACTGTAAAGAGGAAAAAAAAAATCACCTTTGGTTAGTTTGCTGACTTTTAGGAGTTGGCAAGATACAGAAGTAAGTGAATCCCTCCATCAAGAGCTAGGCTGCTTTGAGTAAGAATGCAGATCTGGAACAAAAAGTGAGAAGTTGGGAAAACCTGTATCCCAGGAAAAAGAAAAAAGGAAATTCTATAGCATGCCAACAATATCATGGCACAGGTAGAACACTCCGCTCTCCAGAAGTGCCCAGATGGGGGTATGCCAGCTGGTAGTTACAACTTCCACTCCCAAGCAAATCTCAGAAGTAGCAAATACAGGTACAGGTACACGTGACAGAAAAAAACCCCTTCATTATATATATATAGTTCTTTTTGCACCATGTGCTCCACAGATACTAGACCCTCGTATTGTAAAGGAAATGGACAAAATCATGACAATAATTGATGACATTTAGTCTGTATAAACTTTGAAATTGTGTTAAAAATTTTTAGGAGCAGTTTAGTAGCTAAAATCTTCACAACAAATTAAGTCTTCAAGCTCTGAACTGATTTTTAAGAGTATTTTTTGTTTTGATTATCTTTGCTTCCACTTAAGGCAATCGGGATATAAGTTTATACCCACTGCCCATCCTTTTCCCCACTTCTCCTTTACATGCTCTGCAATCACGTCAGCAAAGAATATCTGTCCCTTCTCCATGAACCTACAGTTCCTGTAGCAATTACACAAGTTCATGAAAATCATGCTTGCAGCAATGCATAAAACAGCATACATATGTGCTCCATCTCAAGAGAACAAAGCAAGCCATTCCCCAGCAAGTCACACAATTTTTACAACATAATGGTTTTAAAAAAACCCCTACTGACAAGCCTAAAGTACCTGCCATTACTGTTGCTACATTGGAGGGGTGGGATTTGGTTTCTTTTAAATTGTTCACATGACTTGTTCATGAGGCATGGCAACCAACAGGCTGGCTGCATGCATGGAACAGTAATTGAAAGCAATCAGACAGTGGTAAACAGAATAAAAAGAATAATTTTTATTCCACATAAATAATCATACTGCATAATCTTGTCTGTAGAGAATTCTACATACTTACTGAAAGGTCCAATTATGTCCCCATGGAAGTGCTAATTTCATCATTTAAGTTAAAGATCTCCATGGCTCTAGATTCCTCCTCCCATAAGCAGAAAATCTGACATCTTGATACTAAATTAGATATGACAGAATCAGACGTTACTAAGTCAGAGATAGATGTTCATATGCTGAATTTTATTATCTTTCTCTTCATGCAGAACTGCACCAGGTAATTTTCTTCTCTCCCTGCCTATTTTGATGACACTAATTTGAATTTGTGGTGCCAGGGAAAGGAATCACTGATGAAATGTTTATTTGCATTCAATAGCTGAATGCTTGCAAAAAATTCCGGTGTGATCGTGTAGCATGCTGGCTTGTTTGTGAATGCTGTAACACAGGTTATGAACTTGCATTCAGTGGAAAGTGTGGCATTTAAAAAAATATCAGATAGAAATGCATGTGCTGTGTTTAAATGTTTATGAGGCAAAATACAAATTTGCAAACACTTCCCCAACTTTTTAATTTGCCTCTACCTAGCCTAAAATACAATACAAAGTACAAGAGTAGTTAGTTGAGCACTTTAACTTAGTAAAAACTCTGAATAAAAAAGGTCTGTGCAAATCTCTCATTCTGGACAATCAAATGAATCAATGTGTAATCCATTAAGAAAAATACTTGAAGGATGAGTGAATTTTGTTGGGATAGTTTGCTCTCCCACTTCTAGCCTCTCTTACATTTTACTACTGAGAGACTTCAAATATATAAAATCTTGGTTTCAATTATATCTTGCCAGCAACAAATATTAGTTACATTAGAAACTGTAGTTTCTTTTATACTAACAAGAATGATGCCCACACAGAATAAAGACAGAACCTCACAGTATTGAAATAAGCGCACTTCTCCCCAAACACTCATAGCAATAAAGATGTAGGCAGTTAAATTTTGAACATTTGTTTTATTTTAGAATCTGGGTTCATTTTTCCTTTCTTCCATCCACCTCTCTGTGGAAATTTTTGTGCAAAATGTGCTTTCCAAATAAAGTCCTTTTACTGGGCACTGCACAGAGCATAGCTGGAAAAAAGGGTAATATGAATAGCCACCCTAAATTTTCTATTATTTTCTATTTTTCATGTACATAACTTCATAATTTACATTGCATTTTTCATGAACAATATATGCTATGATCATTTTAGTGATGTAAAGGTGTCTTAAAAAATTTATGAGATATTAGTTACCTATAACTAATTCCCTCTACGATGTATTACTTATAGATACCACAGTGTTAACTAATGAATTTCTCCTTTCAACCATCTCCTCCACTCCTTTTCAGTGGTACATTTTCAGCAGCATCTGCCCCATTGTCATCCATGGTTCTCTCTCTTCCCATATCACCTCATCACAGTCTACTGAGAGGACCTCTGCAATAAAACTGCCAATTGCTTATAGACAAAGCCAAGAAGACAAACGAGATGAACTTCTATGAACAGAAATTCTGACTCTATCAGAAAGTCTAACGAGGGAATGGGAGTCTCATAGGACGAGTTCTAGAAGAGAAAAAAAAGAGCAAGAGTTCAAATGTAGCAAAGAAAAACTATTTCATAATTTTAAGCATGTCTGAGGTTACCAGTTGTCAAACACTGGAGATAAATGGCATCTAAAATGGCATTAGGTCTAAGTCGTAACACACAGAGAATTAATAATTTTAATTGCATTCCACAAAAAGTTCAGATTTACTATTTTTTAGAGTGAAGGGCGGTCCCCTAGTGACACAAAGTATGAAGTAGTTATCCTTATCAAAATGACCAGCTCACTATACAGATGCTAAACATTTCTCACTGCAGGATAAATTTTCTTCAGGAATCAAGACACACACAACAGATATTAATCCATGTGCTCTGGTATCCTCCTGGGAGGCCCAAGGACTCGCACGACAACACTTTTGTGCCAAATCCCAGAAGAAATTATTTAGTGAGTCTTCAAATGTTATGAAGTGCTTGACAGTCCTACTATAAACAAAGCCACTCAGTTCTGGTTTCTTTACTGCTTTTAAAGGCTGCAGTACACATGGTGGCTACTGTGTTCGGTCACATGAACAAAACAACCCTCTTCTGCAGTCTTTCGTACTTTTTGCCAAAGTTCCTAGACAGTTGAGTATAATGGCAGGTATGCTGAACTTAGCCACTCAGTGAGTGCCAGTCAGCAAGACCTTTGTTTTGGAGTGATGATGGAGGAACCCACCAAGGTATAGACTGATTCAACGTACTATCTTTGCAAAGTATTTCTGTCAGTTGCTTGCCAAAATCTCAAGAAACTACTTTAAATCTAAGTCTTAATAGACAAAGAGTTTCAGAAAAATGGCTGAAAAAATATGCCAGTATAAAGATTCTGAGATTAGAACCTCCAGTCTGGAGAACTATTAGCATACCAACACCTGGATCCATTAATGCCATTACCATTGTTCCAGCTGTATTTTACTCAACAAGCAAAGCTTTCTACCTGAACACAGCAAACACTTATGTATATGAGTACTCTTACTGTTGCAATAGGACCATTCACATGAGTGAAGTTACTCAGAAAAATAAGTGTAAGATAAAGGCCAGATGTGTGTGGTTTCTATTATCAAATGGCTGCTGAGTTTAAGTGCAGCAGTTATGAGTACCTGCATGCCTGCTTTACAAATACAGATTTAGTATCTACACTGAATAAAGTATTTTTCCCAAGACTGTGCTGATACACTTGATTAACTTCAGCACAGAAGAAATATTTGCTGATTTTTTACAACAGCTTACAGAGATTTCAGTATGGGTTTGTTCCTGCAAAGCTGTATTCGTACCAAGAGATACAGCCTCTATTTTGAACAGTGCCATATCTTGATGCTCTACATCTCAACCTCTGAAAAACTCTTCCTATTGCAAATTTAAAAGGTGTCTGCATTGAGAAACATGCAGACTGTGGATATTCTTTCACAATCACAAACAAACATATATTAGGTATTGAATTAATACAATCTAGAAATATCTCTTCATTCTGCCCCACACTATTATCCACAAAATGCTTACAATGCTCCATAACAAACATTAGGTTTAATAAAGATGAAATTATGTATCACTGGAAAACACTGGGAGAAATGGGGTTATAACAATGTCTCAAGTGTTGCAATACCTTTTCTAATAGTTACACTTCCAGGTATTTTGGGTGATGAACAATTACTCAAGGTTGAGCAGAAGCCAGAAAAACCTTCCCAAAGCTCATCAACTTGACAAACAGAAATTTTAACTCTAGAATCACTACAGTCTTGCAATCAAATCCATAAATTCATCAAGTTATCTTAAAATAAATTAATGCTTCGTCCCTAATGCCTTAAGAAAGCCATTCTGTAACTAATTTTTTTCAATAAATAAGATTTTCATCATCTCAGTAGCCCTTCTTTGCATCTTGTACTGGTAAATAACTTTCATCAACAATGATGAGAATCAAACCCAGGACTGTCAAGTGACAGTGTACTTATTCACTGTACTGACAGAACCTCATCCAATGCACCCTAAATTCTCATTATTTCACTGTACTAGGCAAAGCTTATCAGAATTGCTTCAGCTTCCAGTATCCTAATTTTTATTAAAAAAATACTCTCTTGTTAAAACCCAAGTGAATGACTGTGTTTTCTGTTTTCAGTTTCACTCCAGTCTAGTCCTTCAGTTCAAGTCATAGAATTTTCCCCAGTTCTCTGCAGGTCTTGCAATAATTCCCAACTTCATCTCATCCACAAATCACATGTGACTTAGACGGTGACCTCAATCTGCATCACTGATACATGAAACAAGATGTGTCCTTAGGCTGATCTCTCTTCGTTTCCATCCTGAAAATAATTTATAATTTACTTTTTCCACCAGCTTAAATCCATCTTTCAATTCTCATGTTAATCTATTTCAACCTAAGTATTTTTAGAGCCTTATGTCAAGCATTACTTCAATTTGAGTAAACTAAATTAATTACATTAATTTTCTAAAAAGTGACTATTCCAAACCACCCAGGATGAGGCGCAGAACTAAAGGGCAAGAAAAAACATACTATATGCTATCATACCCATGTTTGAACTTCCAAGGCTTCTGTTCACAATCTGAAGTAAGCTTTTTCTTGTGGTTAAACTAACAGGTCTGAAGTTGATCACAACTTTCTTTTTTTTAAAAATACATTGCTTTATTCCATTTAAAGTTCTTATTATTGTACTAATACTTATTTCAGTATTGTAGAATGGGGGTTATGTTGGATTTCTGATGAATCCAACATTTTAAGATTTGCACTAGATACTACTACTCTATATAAATTGCTGCCTGTCACTTACAACTACATTGTTTCCATATCTCAGATCTCCTCATGCCTTCCCATTGCCTCCCAAATTATATTATCAAATTTTTTTTCCGTTTTTTCCATTCTCATTATACATCTTCTCACTACATATTAATACCTACTCTGCCTCTCCTAAAAACTCTATTTATTTTGGGAACTTGTTATAATAATCAGCCCTTCTCTGGTTGTTACTTGTCAGAATTACAAAAATCCTGACTATATTAAGAAGTGTTAAATCTAAAGAAGCCCATTTTAAAGATGGGTTAACTGAGACAAAGAAAAGTTGACAATTCCACCAACTGCTTAGCTGGAGGTCTCGAAACTCCCAGAGATTAGTTTGTGGGCTCTGACTTGGAATATAGCCCTGAGTAGTTAATTTCCATACACCCTTCTTAGGATATTGTAGTCATACTGCTGTCAAAGAGCCTCTGAAGCTCAGAAGGAAAGTACAATCACTTCCTTCTTCTTTATAGCACCTACCAGCTAAAACCCAGATCGGATAATCTTTGCAAATTACCTGAGAATGTCTAAACATGTGCACTATCACTCATACTTAGCATTGTATTCAAATAAAGCAACCTCCCCTCTAGCTATGGGAGCACCAGAGATTAAATACAGACACTGAAAATGGGGAGGCAAATCACAACAGGAAGGAAAGCACAAAATCAGTAGACAGCATTTCAAGGCAAACATGGATGTCTGTAGTTCTCTGCAGATATGATGCAGTTACTTACGCAAGCTCCCAAGTTTTCTAAAAGGGCCACATCAAGTCAATTTTAATTATTTGATAAATATGTGCTTATAATAATAAGCACAGATTCCAAGGATGAGAGGATCTGCTCCTCTCCAATTTCAGAATGCTGTCAACTTGTATTTTTTTTTGCTTCCCTTTTAGAGCTAGACTTAGTCTCTGCTATAATTTCATCAACTCAGAAAACTTTCTTTGGTGCTACAACTCACATTTTTCCCAGTCTGCATAAAAAAAAAAAAAGTATATTTCTTTTCTTGTCATTCCTGTGCTCCTCTCCATCTCTCCTATCTTCCTGTAATCTTCAGGCATTTTTTTGCATCTCTTTCAAGGTTCTAAAGAAATCAGACAACAACTCTAACCTCATTCCAATCACTGTCCTGCTCCATTCCCATGTGGGATTTTAAGTATTTCTTTTATTTTCTTCTGCAATCATTTCTGCACCCCTTCTCATTCTATGGAGAATATGATTTCTTTTTCTCTCCTCTCTTTCAAGTTGGTTTTCAATACTCTTATTTACAGGTTTTCTATTCTGAGATCATTTATGATCAGAGTGCTCCAATACTCTTGTAAGCCAAAGAAAGCTCTGCTGGCAGCATCGATACTCTTTTCTCACTGACAGTGAAATATCTAATGCAAATTCATATTTTCTATTCTCTTGTTACTGCAGCTGTGCACTCAAAGGTGGTGATGCAGTAGGAAAAAAGCATTGCTACTTTTCCCAACAAACTTGGTTAAAATTGCAACATTTAAAAAGAGGTACTCTGAGGTGATTGTGAACAGTTGCTGTCAGTATCAGGTTGCACTGGTGGTTTAGAAACTTGGCATCAAAAACCAGGTTTTCCTAATCCAGATATCCCAGCTCAGGCTCCAATTCCATAAACTGCACAACAAAGGACATTTTAAAAGAAAGCAAGAATTACACTTTTTAAGCATGGGCACTTTCCAATCTCAATCCAAACATTACCACAAAGCCTTTACAATAACAGAAACCATATTTGTTCTTTAGTAAATCTAACTTCCTCTAAATTTGTGTTCTCATTCTTTTTGTACCTAGCTCCTGTTTTACTGTTGACATGAAAAAGGAGAAAATCAAACACGATTCATTTGGAATACCACACAATTAAATGCTAGCTTTTGGCCCAATGCTAGTACATTTTGCATTAAGAGCAACACTTGTCAGCAGTATCTATATATTTGTACCTGATATTTTCTGAATACTTGTAAACAAGGTAGTAATTATGATTTTTGGAAGGCATTCCTATAGCTCACCATTGAATTTACATGCATTATATTATAAATGCACAGACGTGTCTGCACACTCACCACCTCCCAAATTCTACCTCAGTAAGTTTCTCTGTTGTTAATTTTTCATAGGTCAATATTATATAGTCTCAAAAACTACAATTACAATCACATGCTGGAATGTGATCATACTTAAGTCTGTGCTTCTGAAACTTCACTTACAAAGGACATCATTAAAAATTCCACCTAAAATTACTTCAACAATTTGAGAACACTGCCTCCAGTAAATCCAATTCATGCATATTTGAAAAAATCTCCACTATTTCATAAAGGATCACCTGCTCCACAAGACACTTAACAGGCTTTTTTCAGGAATCCTGAAGTGTAATATGGAACTTTTCCTGGAGAGAAGTACAAAGAACTGCAAAAACACAAAGTAATACAAAAGGCCTTTTAAGTAACAAACATTGAACAGATTTACTAAAATTCTAGCTTACATGATCAGCAAAACTGAACATGGAATATCTGACAGAAAATGCCTCTTTCTCCTTTTCTAAGTAAGACTGAGAAGATTAAGAACTCATAATTCAAAAGAGAATGGCCAACAAGCATGTAGGTGGCAATCACATTGAATAAGGGAGCTGCTGACTGCAGTATGGAACAAAATCAGCACTCTCCTTTATTTAACACTGTACTTGTATGTTATGGAAATCAGTTGAGAGAAGCTATGGGTTGATACTTTATCACTCAGAGCAACTGTAAAATGAATCAGTCAACACTTAAAAGCTCACACTATATTTTACAGTTTTAAATTCCAGTGCTTAGGACAAATTCCAATTTGGAATAACTACAGCCTAACATTTTCAAATGTGTACACTTTTCGAACAGTTCTACAACACTGGTTTGTACTTTTGGGCTATCTGCTGTATTTAACACTGTCCCAGAGGCTATACTTAATGGAATGGAAATATTTTGCTATAATTTACTTTTGGCATCAGTTTGGATGATAAATATTCAGGCTGTTACATCAAACATTACCAGCTTAAAGATGGAATTTCAAACATGGTTTCATGAACTTTTATAAAACTTAACTGAAAAATAAATGATCAGAGCAAAAGTATTTTATGCAAAATAAAACTCAGTATGCTAAGTCAAGTATTGTTGTCTGAAGGTTGGTATTCGGATATGTTAAAATTTTACATGATATTTTATACCGTATATCTTCTAAACATTAAATTTTTTTCAGAAAGAATGACCTGATAGCTTCTTTAAGAAATTCTAAAATTTTTGTACTAGCATTTTCATCTCCATTCCCCTCAGGAACACTTACTTTACTTCTTTCGAAGCCGAAGAATGTTGATAGATTTGTAAATGATCATTCAAGAAAATTGCTTATGACTTTTACATGGCTTATTGCTTTTTTACTGATGATTTCCTGATTTCCTAGAGGAATCAAGAGGTTCAGTATAATCATGGCCATCAGACACTACTTTACACGCTTTAAGAAATACTTAAATTTTCATTTTCAATCTTCTTAGTTACGTACTTCCATTTCACATCATTGAATCACAAAAAAAAAATCAATTTTAATTTAAAAGCCTCAAATTAAATCATAGGTTGCTTATTTTTGCATGTAATAAAAAAATCTTTGGGACTTTTGTATTATTTTATAAATAGAAACAGGAAAACTGAATTTCCTCCTAAAAATGCTGAGGACTGATGCTGGTATTAGAAAATAGTAGTATGATCCTCAAGTGGAAGCAACTTCTGATTTTTTTTATAGCAATGCCGAATGGATTTCATAGTAATGCTACAGTGTAAAAGATTAATTATATACATAGAATAATTTTCAGTAATTCAGTTTACTACTGACATGAGGGATCTATCTTGCATGAAGCACTGTACAAAACACAGAGTTATTGCTCAGATCTGTAGAATTACTGTAAAAAAAGTTTCAGATGGTTTTATTCTAAGTTTCCCAAAACAATTAACATCTAACCCAACGCGCTGTTCAGATTAGCATGCTATACCAGATCAGAAAGCAGTACAAAAAATACCATGTTTTATCTGTTAAATCTCAGTCAACTGAAGTGCTTAAGCATACATTTACAAGTTTCATATTACCCCTTTCAAATCTGATGACAAAGATTCTACACTCTTAAAAGGATACAAGCAACTAAACTTTAATGTGTACTTATGTTTGATTTTCTTTTCCTCATCTTTTTGCTTTGAATAAGACTTATTTTAGTCACTGCAAAGCAGTACAGCTATAAAAATGTAAATTTGATCCAGTAGCTTGGAAAGAAAGAGATAAAATGTCATTTAAATTATAACATAAATCAGACATGCTTTATGTTGTACTCAATTATTATGTCATGCCAGTTAAAAGACTACTTATTCTTTCTTTTAAACAGCATGGAGGGATTTTTAACAATCAAGAGCTCTATAATTGCAAGGGCAGATTTCATAAAGACTCAAAATCCAGTTTCCAAGATATTTTAATTAAATCCCAAGTCCAAAAAGTCTCCACAACAAAGCAGACAGGAAAAATATTAGTTGAAAAAACGAAACTCTATGACACTAAGACCAGAGACAAACCTATACTGCTTTATTGGTTGAAGAACAAGCTTTTTTTTTCAGTCTCTTAAAGATGGAACAGTTATGAAGTAAATCTCCCTAAAAGTTCATGTTTAGAATCTCTGCCTCCAGTTTCAGGATCATTGCTGATAAATATTAGTACTTTCCCTTAATTTCCCTTACATATACAAAATTGTAAAGTGTTCACACAGAAGGAGCAAGAACCAATAACGAAGAATACATGTTGCAATCCATGCAGCTATAGGGGATTATTCTCTCTGAAGTAACAAGAGATGTTTTCTCCAGTACATTTTAAAATGAGATGCAAAGGTCCTCAAGTCTCCCTCAACCTTGACTTATGTCTCAGGTAATACAAATACCGAAATAATTCATTTACAGAATAAAGTTCTTCCTACTGTGGATCTGTCAGCCTTCTCACATTCTCTCATTTTAGGAGGAAAGCACTAATCTTAGTTACCATTTTAAAGCTATTATACTTATTAAATAATTGTCTGGAATAATAAAATAAGAGTAAGAATTTTAACAGAACATCCTAATTCTCAAGTCTTTTACAGTCAGCGTTTTCCCATTCTGATAATCTAAATACTGCAAGTATTCTAACTTTTGCATGGTGTTCGTAGTACTTTCTTCAGTATTTTGCTTACAACAAGCCACTGCATTCATGTTTCTAGCTCCACTGTCTGTAAGATGAAAACAGAGATTCCTACTGTACCATTAATTACTAATCTGACAATGAAAAGGGGTTTCATTGTCCTGGGTGATGGAATTGAGAATTTCTGAGTAACTCCCCTACCCTAACAGGTACAGTAATAAGATGTTAGTTTTTTAGGCAAAAGACGAACTGTTGAATAAAGGCTTCATTCTCTGCCTGTAATTAGTAACTTGAGGGCCTTCTGTAGATTCTGCACAGCAGTGCTCACATCTTCATATTGCAAAGCACTGCCAGCATATTTGCAATACTTCTGAGCTCTGGCAAAGTCCTCTGGAGTCAAGCGGACTTCTCCTGCAAAAACATAAGTATTACAGTTACTATAAAGGAAATCTGACTTAGGCTTCCTTTCTTATGATTTTTATGTTAGACATATAGTTGTGGTAATTATTATGAAAACCAGGCTAATATTTGTGGTAGTACTACAAAGCCCAAGCTATGGAATTTCTTTTGTTCTCTTTTCTTTCCATTTATATAATGCTGAACTTCTTTACTTCTGGCATTTGAAAAATATGAGCACCTTTCTAAACACTGGTATTTGTATGACCTAGTGTCTTTCAAAAGTCAAGATCTTTGAGAAAGATGTGCTCTTCATCTAAGGCAGCAGAGGAGAGCTTTTAAACAACCTGTAAGAAACAAGGACAGTGGTCTTTGTGTTTACAGTATAATTACTCTGCTCTCTTCTTCAGGAATAATACATTTGAGTTAGAAACTGTTCCTTCTTAACTGGATAACTTTTCAAAATGTAGAATTCCTCACCAGCATGTTTTCACACATTTTATAATTCTGTTTTTCCAAATAATTCTTATGTTTCCAATTTTATGTAAGATGACTGGAAACAAGATTGATGTCATTAAATGTGCCCATTTTTGTAATACTGGAGAACACTAGCAAAAAATATTCTCATAATATACTATAAACCATCTGTTACTTATTAATCAGAATATTTTCTTAACATAAGTTAAAATATTGGGAATTCTGCAACGCTCAAACACATGCATTCAGTCTTCAAGAAAGCACAGTAGGGACTTATGCCCTAACTGGTAGAAGATTTTATATATGAATAGCATCAGTGATGTGTGCGTAAAATAAAGCACAGTTATGTTACTGTACCTCCTTCCACCCATAAATTCACTAGGAGTTTTAAGGCTAATCCCATGCCACACCAATAACCAATGGACAAATTATAAAACCTTTACTAAGGTTCTTTCAGAACAATTTAACTTGTAAATGATGGATTTTTATGGACACGGATAAATAATTATATGAAACACTAAAGATTATGTCTATATTTAATAATTTCCAACACAGCATTTTATTAGCAGTGAACAGATTACACAGATTAAGAGAAAACGCATTTTTAAATGCACCATAGATTTTATATAAAAATTGATTAAACAAAGATTTAGCTCTCTGAGTACAACATTTTAAGCAATGACATGAATATAGTTAAACCCACTTTTATGGCACAACTTCAGTTAGCTGGATCCTTTCTTTCAAAAGAGAACTGTTGTTAGCAATACTGTGAGAACGTTTACTAAAGAATCTCAGTTCTTATCAAAAAGTGTCTATTGTATTTGCTTTTCCTTCCCCCAATCTTATTATTTAAGAACAGCTTTTGAACAAATAAAATGAAAAACCTGGGAATATTAAAAACTAGACTGGTCTGCTGGTTTTCAAAACAACCCTACTCCAATAAAAAGCAGAAAGGTAAGTGCTCTTAAGCTTAATTTATCAATTTTTAAAACATACTCTAAAACTCTACTTATCTTCCCTTCAATAAATAAATATAAGCATTGAGGGACATAAAAACTTGGTGGGCTCATTATAATTGCAATGTATATTAGTTTACTGCTGAATAAATGAAGCCACATTACATCTCTTAAAATACGTACACATGTGAGTAAATACACTGAGGGAGTGCATAAACACAGGCACACACTTTGGTTATTTTGTAGCATACATAAAGTTACAGAGTAGAAGCAGCTGGGGTCAATCTGCGACCACATTACTGAACATCTTTAAGGAATTATAAAAGACCAGTTCCCCTCAAAGTGGCTTTATGCTATGATGCCAAAAGAAACTACAAAATCATTCTTTAAAAACTGGCCAAGGCATCAGTCCAGTATTCAACTAATTTATTGGAAGCAAGCCTAAATTCACCCGTCTAATCTTATTTTTACAGTATGAGCTCTATTAATGTTTTGCTGGCATAAAGCCTTATTTATTATGAAATCTACTTCAGATGCTATTATGACATAACTTGAGGGAAAAAAGTTAACAGTTTTAAATTTATAAACCAAAGTTTACACAGTAAGGGTGTTGATCTTTTGATGTACTCAGTAGCCTGAGCTCCTATTGAAATCAGCACCTCACAATGGACAAATAAAATAGAAATAAACTAGTTCTGTGTTCTTAAGTTTTCAAAATAATGTGAAACTTAATTGTAATGACTGCCTTAAATCAAAGGTATAAACACAGAAGTGAGTTACCAACTTTAATCTACATATTCTAAGGACTAAGTAGTTTCGCAGGAAAGGACCTGGGGGACCTGGTGGACAACAATTTGTCCAAGAGTCAACAATCTGCCCTTGCAGTGAAGAGAGACAACAGCATCCTGCGCTGGATTACGAAGAGCATTGCCAGCAGGTTGAGGGAGGTGATCCCGTCCCTTGCAGCCCTAGTGAGGCCGCATCTGGAGTGCTGTGTCCAGTTCTGGGCTCCTCAGTGCAAGAAAGAGTGACTGACATCCTGGTGATACGTCCAGTGAAGGGCCACAAAGATGATTAAGGGAATGAAGCACCTCTCATATGAGAAGTGGCTGAGAGAGCTGGGACCATTCAGCCTAGAGAAGAGAGGGCTCGGGGGAATCTTATTAATGTATATAAATACCTGAAGGGGGAGCATACAGAGGACAGAGCCAGGTTCTTTTCAGTGGTGCCTAGTGACAAGACCAGAGGTGATGGGCATAAACTGAAACACAGGAGGGTTGTGTCTGAACATCAGGAAACAGTTTTTCTTTTGAGGGTAACCAAGCTCTGGGACAGGTTGCTCAGAGGGGCTGCGAAGTGTCTGTCCTTGGAGAAATTCAAAAGCTGCCTTTTGTATTAAGTGACATTTTTTCTCAAACTTCCTCCTTCAGTGCAGCAAATTGTACTACAGAGAGAGTGCGTGGGCAGGGGGAGACACAAAGGACATGGTCCTGAGTGACTGGTTTTACAGGACCCTTCCTTGAGCAGAGGGGTTGAACCACATCACCTCCTGAAGTCCCTTCCAACCCAAAGTATCCTATGATTCTGAGCTCTAAAACAACACCAAGATGGGAAAAGTTTACTGTATTTATCCTGAAACAAACCTGTTTCTGTGTCTGCAATTATTAGCACAGTAGTTATATTACTGAAACATGAAAGGCATATGGAATCCAAAGCATGATTCTTTTTGTTTAAGAAGAACACAAAGTGAAAATGATTTAACTAAAACTGCTGAAAATCGTGTTGGGAAAAAAGCAGTTTTAGAATGAAAGTAGTGTGTATTTTACATGATATATCTGCTTCTCCCTAGTGTCCTCTTCTACCCATCAGATGTTTTTCCTTTTTATGATGCCCAAATATAAGGCAGTTGATTTAAGAATATTTCAATCACACAAACTGGTGCATAAAAACAGTGATGGCAAAGGTAAAAAATGGTTTTTGAAACAAGATGCTCTTTTTCCCCATTAAAGCACTTGAAATATTTGAAAGGATTTCTTTTTAAGATCATAAAAGCACATTCAATGTCAAATTATTATTTCTACATTATTATGCGCACAACTAGAATGGACAAATGCTTTCTCTATACTATGCCACTTGTGGAAGGGAGCATATGGCAATGTAAGAAGATCTTATAAAAACTGTGTAGCACAACTATGAATGCATGTAGTGTTAGCAGAATCTAGGGGTAATAAATTTTTTAAGAAAACTACACCAGACAAATGCACACACACACATGCACAAAGCTGCTGTGTAGCTCTACACTCTGTAGTAAAATACATTAACCAGTAATTAAATGCAAAAGTTTTGACACTTCAGAAGTCATGTTAATCTCTGAAACCTGCTCCCACAGGACAGGACAACTATTCAAAGACTCATGCTGACTCAAAATCAAAGAATACTGTTCCTTTAACTTAATTTTCTTTTGATAAAATATTCAACTCCTCTCCACCAAAAGTTTTTCTCCCATCTTAGTATTAATCAAATTGCTTCTCGCATGTTATGGGAAGGAAAGAAAATATATCATTTATTCTAAAGATATACATTTGATCTTACTACCAGAAGGAGTCTTGCAGGAATATGTGGAATATCCTGTTTGGCTATGTCTATACTAGCACATTCAACAGTGCCAAAGAACGCGTCTCAGCACTCAAACTTGACTGTCTACAGTGTCAACCTGCTGGAACACGCTCCAGTATGGTTTTGGCCCAAGCAAACTAGCACTTTCCCAAACAATTCCTGGACATGACTTGTGGTCAGAGCAGACTACAGACCGTTCAAGCAGTCTTCACAAGCTACCTTGTTTAGAAGGTTTAAAAGTTTAATAGTATGGATGTGAGTGGTTCTGTGCCAGCAGTTCTCCATGCCAAATATTTATAGGCACGTATAATTTGTTAGTATAGACAGAGACACTGTGTCTAATCATGAAGCAAGTGTACTTTGCACTGTGCTAGCTCTATGGATCTATTGGAGGGCAACATTGACTCCTTCCCATGCAAAGGAAACTTCAGTTCCATGGGAATGGTACCTACCTCAATATGGAGCAAGGATCTAGCCCAAATATATATATTGCAACTAGGAGCTGGGGGGGGCTCCTGAGTCCCAGAGTTTAGTATATCCCTTGAGATACAGGCACTTCTCAATCTACTTATGGGTCAGAGAACAAGGCTACTGTGTAACAGAGTACTGCTGGCATCAAGGGGACTCCTCAGCAGCATGAGAAGAATGGTATCTGCCCTTACTCTTACATGTATAGTTGAGGGGAGGATGCTTTGGGTAATGACCAGGCACGCACAATAGGACAGAGACAGGCACAGACAAACGCTTTCCATTGCTCTCAAGCTTTTTAATTCTACACATACAAACAAAGCTGTCACTGCATCTCTGCTGACTGACACATGCCCTATGCCCTCTTGAACTCCTACATAACTGAAAACGTATTTTCTAAGCTTTTAGAACTGAGGATCTGTATGACCTGTATGACCTGTATCAGCTCTTCCAGTGCACTTCTGCAAAACTCCCTCATAAGAATGTAACTTTGAGCTGTTCCAAGACCCAAACTTGCAGTGACACAACAGATGTGCACAGGAGGAATGCAGGCATACAAATACTCAGGTTAGGTCAAGTTAAAGATTTATCATGGTGCTTAGCAAGGCTCTTAATCACACAATATTACTTACTACGCATTCTCACAAACACACTCAATTCCTTTTTATTTATGTACTTATTAAACCAGGTTATCACAGGTAAGTGGTTAGAGGTAGCAATGCACTGATACCATTCAGATATTGAATAATATAAATATCTATTTCACGGACAGAAAAACTCCTAGAAACCAGTTAATTTGTCCAAATGTACATGAGTGTTCAAATTAGAATATAGGATAATTCCAGCTTCATTGTCAGTCACTACTCTTTCACAGGTTTCCCTAAGGTTAGCATTTATGTGCACACTTCAAAGCATGGTATATGCAAGCAGACATAAAAATACACATGATATAGGTTATTAGTGATTTTAACATCAAAGGCAGATGGTATCTTAGAAGATAAAAGCCTTGATTAAATGGTACATCAAAATGACATAATTAGCAATACCTTATAAATTATTTCATTTAACATGGGTACTACTTGTAGTCAACAAGCACACATAACAATTATGCTGCACCAAAACCACCACTGGAATGTTGCAATTATTTAATGAAGTGAATATATAACTTACATATTGACCCTGTAGAACAAATTTTAAGTAAAGGGAATGTGTATTAATGACCAAAAATATAATTTAGCAAGGCCATTGGGAATATAGGCTGTGCTAAGTATATCACAACCTCATCTGAGAAGTAAAAACATAAATAATAAAAAGCCTTACACAATGGTAGCTCATGGGTTCAAAACAGTCAGATAGACAGCATTAACCACACACTGCAACAAAGCTTTCAGAAACTATTAAACTCTTAGCAAAAAAATGCCTAGGTGATGTCAATTCTTTTTAAAATTTTGGAATTAGTAGCATTCAGATAACAATGACAATATTTCTCAAACTTCTTCCTGCAGTGCAGGGGAGACAAAAAGGACAAAGTATGCCCATGTACAAGCAATACAAATGCCACCAGCTTACCTCCAGACTGAGCACTGTAAAGGGAAGGATCGACTAGAGGAATATTCTGAGGAGCAGGTTGAATGGTGTTACTTGTCACTCCTGCAAATCAATCCAAAAAAGACGGACTTGGGTTATTTTTACTCAGGCTTTAAAATAAACAAACAAAATGGAACAGGTACACCTAATGATTCTTAAATTCAGCAGCTGATAGCTTACTAATTCGGAAAATGTGTAACAAATAATTTTAAAGCCCTCACTTCATACTATGAAAGTTTTATAAAATTATACAGAAGAATATTGTCATCCATGTTGTCATCCATTTTATCAGTACAGGATTTCACAGAAATTTAATTTCAAGCATCAAAAAGATAGGAAAACACTACTCCAAGAGACTCCCTAGAGCATTGAGGAAAACCTGCTAAAGAAAAGTGTGAGTTAACTTTGATGTCTGAAACTTAAATTCTACATTTTAATATCAGAGACAATCTCTATTATTTAAAGACTCATGCCTGTCATCTAACACTTGCAAACTATCTCCTTCCTAATTACTTCAAAAACAATTGATGAAAATAAAAAGCTAGCTAGAATTAAAAGAGAAATGGTGATGCTAGAAGAAACAGCACTTCATGCTGTGAAACATTCTTGTATGTGTTCCCATTTTAGACACACTCATTTGCCTAGATCCAAAAGTGTGCTTTTGCAATATGTCCAGTTCATAGCAGACTAACATAAAGTTATTTCTACAACATCTGCTATGTAGGAAGATGGTATAATCACTTTTCTAAATTATCTGTTACTGCATGGAATGATTGATGGGGTTAAAACTATATAATGCAATGAAATTCATGTATTCCAACAAGGTACATACTCCATAATTTTCAGATATGGTAAAAACAACACACTCTCCCTCCCAGACCCAAAAAAACCCCACCTATCTGAAGGATTTCCCTTTGATAAAACTGAAAAAAGAGCATCCTGAACTCCTCATAGGTTGAAGCATTTTTAAAATGAGAAAGTAAAAGGAGGGATTGTGTGACAAAAACATGTTCAATAATATAAAAAAGTATCTAAACAATAAATGATCATCAAGATTGAAATAAAATTTTTAATCTTATTATCAACCATTATATTTTATGGTTATTATAAAAAGGTCCCATGAGGTAAAAAAGTTGTATTCATCAATCCTTGAAGACAATTTTTTTAATACTGCAACTCGGAAGGAACTTTGGCACATAATAATAAGGATGTAGGAGGCAATATGTTTAGCAGTAGGGATAAAATTCCCATTAACAATATTGTCTGAGGTCAATCACAGTAAAGTACTTGCACAGGAAAAGGAGCACGAACCAAAAAGAAGAAAAGTATGAATAGTACATCAGGAATTATTGCTGTAGTGTTGCTGTAGCAATTTCAACATTATGTTGGATATGCTCCCGCATAAAGAATGACAGCCCATCTACACAGGGAAAGCCAAATATGAAATGAAATAACACAATTTCATCTATCAAGTGAAAGATACAAACAGCGCTTTATAGTATAGATGTTGCGATGCAACATCATTTTACTGGTTCTAGAGAAGACAAAAAATTCTGTCTGCAGGGATAGTAATTTTTTTAGTCCATAAATCTCTTCTGGCAAAGTGCTCCAAAATATGAATTACACATTTTAAAAAACGTAAAAAAGTATTCCCTATGGCATTTTTATAATATTATCTTATGAAGATGCTTTTGCCACACAATACCTGTGTTATTCTACTTTATAGGTAAGGGAAAGTGGGCTAGAGTTCATCTCTCAGTAAAGGCATGGATTTTTTAGGTGTGATTTGGACATACCTGTGTTATGAGGTACTTCAGCTGGAGTGTTGGCTGGTGCATGGGCACCTGGTGGTATATGTATGCCAGTGTAATTACTAGTTGGTGTGTTGTTAGCTTCATATGTAGATGATGATGCTGGTTGAGTTGTTCCACTATGGACAGAAGACGACCCCGCTTCTTCCTTTTCAACATCTGCTAAGATGACACAAAACAGGAATTACTGCAGCTGTTCCGTACAAACACTTGAAAACTCTGGCTTTCTTTAAAACCTCCTTTCGAATTTTTATTAGTAAAAAAATTGCCACTACAGTGTGCCAGAAAACATCAAGCCACCTACAATTGATTTGACAAAATAAAAAAGTAACATACCATACAATAAAGATCTAGAAACTCACATACTTTCAGAGGTCTCTTCTGTTCGAATTGAAGGATCATTTCATTACTGGTCTGAATATAAGAAATCTTTCTCATTAGAACAATCCCTTATACATTCATGTACTGCATCCACAGTAGTTAAACAAGATGTACAAACATGCAGCAATCTATGTTTTAATATATACATGAATCAGAATATGGAAAACTGTATTTGCCCTACAAACTCTTTGTAAAAAACTAGATAATCCTTTTACTCCATATCAAACCATGGATAAATAGCAAAAAAGAGGAACTTTGGGAAAGTAATACCAAACAAGAAAACTAAATGCAGCTTAGCTAAGTCATAATTGTATCTAGAACAGTTACAGTACATAATGTTCTACAAAAACAATATATCCCATAGCATGTACAAAGAATATACATATTATTTTTCAATCTCGTCATGTTCTTAAGGTTCTGGTCTAGTTTATTCAATGTTGCTTTAAAGGCTAGTGATCAATTTATTATGCTAATGATCCAGTTACTTTAGAACATGGTTGATTTCTGCTCCTTCATTTGAATTCAGTTCAATTTAAAACAGTTAATTTTCTTTTGCTGTGTATGTATTCTCCTGTATCAATAATGTCAGATGGAACAAGTACAGTTTTGGGAATTGCTTATTTAACAGACAGTTCTTGAAAGTGAAAAAAAAAATATATAGGAGCACAAAACTCATATGTGTATAGAGCTAGAAAAAGATGTTTTTTTATGAAATCCATACTGATCTTCAACTACACAAGATTATTATTATTATGTTATTCAAACACTTATACTGCTTAATAATGAAACCACCTACTGTTAAAAATATTACTATTACAAATATAAGAATTTTTTCCCTTTAAGACCCTCTTCCTCCCAGAAAAAACTTCAGGTGCTACCTTCACTAAACACCTTTTAAGTCACAACACTATTTACTAAAATAAAAGGCTACAAAGCAGAGTAAAATCAACAGTATTGTTGTTAGAACATTTTTACTAGACTTTAATAAATACACTGTAGTTTTATTAAACTGTTTCTGACATAGGCAAACAAACATCTGGCAGATTTCTGGAAGACAAAGGGTATCTTAAGGAGCCAGATATTTCCTTTCCTATATTTTTTGCTAGTAATTCATACTACAATATTATGTGGTTAATACACATGGAAATAAAATTAATGCCTGACAACTGTCAAAAAAGAGAAGAAAACTTTATTTTTGAGGTTCAAAAGTAAACAATGAATGTCTTTCAAATAATATTGCAATGATAAAAATAAGTTCAAATGCTGTATTTTTCAGTGGTTTTGGTGTTAACTTTAAAAAATCAGTTTCAGAAAAAAATACATTTAACAAAAACACAGAGGCTTACTACACATAAGATGAAAGAAATAGTTATGTACAACACTCATCATGCTGTCTGAAGGTAAGGCTGCCCAATATTACTTGTAACACTGTTACCAATTATAGCTTTGTAAAATTGTAGCTATAAAGTTGGCTTCTCCAAGCTGGGCGTCTGCATGAAGCTAGGATTTCGGGAAAGTTGTTATAAAAATTACTAAGCCACTTTTAAGAATGAGGCAGTAAGATCGAACATCCTTCCACTGTACTCAGTATCTCAACTAGGAAAAATTACCTGTAAATTCATGCCCAGACTTAAACCATTAATGCATTTATTCCTTTGTTCTGCCCCCTGTAGCTTCCTGTTGCCCTTATCTGCTTTTCCAGTCCCATTCTGATTTCTCTTTCTGTGCACTAGGACTTCATACCCCTGCAACCTCTTGCCCCATACTTTTGTTTCTCTTGCAGTAATCCCATCTTCTCTCCAAGACATTCTCAGTTTGAGCTTCAAGTTCCTCACTGCATAGTTCAGGGTCTCGTCACTCCTGTAACAGTGCAGTGCTGTAGGGAGCACTGGCCATGGAAAACATGAACTCAAAAAAGTCTGCCAATGTTAAAAACAACCAAAACCAGTGTTACCAGTGCTGACCATCCTTAATTACAGTGCCTGCAAAAGGAAAATTCAATAAAGGCAATCTACTTTTTAATCAGGTATATGTACCAAAAGATTAAGCTCAACTGTTTGATTTGCTCATTATGCAACTGGCCAGTGTTAAACTGTATTAAATGTAAAAGTAGTTTTGTTTAAATTAACTCTTCTTAGGTGTTTAAAGTGCCCAGATATCATCAAAGCATTGTAAGTATTCTTCCTGCAAAGCAAATATTTAAAAACTCTTTATCAAAGATTAAAGTATTAGAAACATTTTAAGATACGCACTTGCAGTATTTGTGAATAGTTTTAACAGTAGTGCCAAATAAAAGGATTTCACACTGCTGAAAAAGAATATTTAAGTCAACAAACTGTTTTTAAATTCTGCAGTTAGAACATCCATAACATTACTAAAAAAAAATAATCTTTTCCAGGCAATGGGAATGAACACTAAAAAAAATTAGAGAATTATTTTCTCATAAAGCAGTAGTAACCTAGAACTCAAAGTTCCTTGCAATTTGCTTAAAGATGCTGAAATACTAGGCTGTGAAACAGTGACACAATTGTTTTACATGTCGTTTCAGCTCCAGCTGAGTTTCTTGTCTTGGAACCTCATAAACCTTTGTGCTTGAATCCCAGCATAATGAATCCATAAGCTCTTCATATTTTCTGCAAAGCTACAGTATACCCACACCATCTGTTTGCATTTTTAAAATTATTATTTATTTATGGAACACAAGACTTTGTGAAATAAGACTGATATCCCTGGCCCCATAACCAACTATCCAAAGATACTTTTGTACAAACAGAGGATTCTCAAGGCTTAATGGGATTTCCTTGTCTAGTGTAAGGAAGCACCAATTATGACTTAACTTCAGCAGCTTAGTGCGCTAAATTTAAGAGTAAAAAAAAAAATTATTTTTGAGGAGTCCAGACTTCTCCAATTCTATGGACTCCTATTTTTAATGAATTCAGAGATTTAAAAGGTATCAATTTTAATTTTAAAATGTTTTCTTTTTCTCATTCTGCTGCATTGTTTCTCTTTTGCTTGAGATGTTGCTATAAGATTCATAATGTAAGGTTCTATTGGAACACTGATTTTTAAAAAAAATACATATACATCCAATTTTTTTCCACAACATTGAGAAATAAACTCCAAAGTGCATCAACTTTTCATACAATGTTCTTTCTACTAGTTGGAACTAATAATGTTTTCTCAAATTCTGTAATATAAATGTAGATTACATATTACATATTGCAGTGTAAGCAATTACATTTCATTTATTTACTATGGCTATACTATAACCATTTAGAACTTTTAAATATTTCCATTTTTTTTCCATTAGTATAAAATCTTGTTGGATGACCTAGGGCAAATGCTAAGTAACCTTTATATGTTCTCTAGGACTTGTATTCCAACTGCATTAATAAATTAAGCATGTTATTTTAAGGTTTCCATGGTGGCATCCTGACAAAAGTATCCATGAATCCAACAGCAGAACTGCATAAAGCATGCCTATGTTGCCGTAAAAACATCTCCAAGAGTTACAGTATGGTTTTCAAAAATCACAAAAAAACCCCAACACTTTGGAAAAAAATGGTAATTTGTCAAGCTTCAGAGACCTAGCTTCACTCTGTTTAAACAGACTTTTTCCACTTGCTAGGGGAGGAAGAAAACGAGCAAGCAGAAAGGAATGGGGAAGGTCCAGTCGTACATTCAAACAATGTTGCTTTTCTTCTTATGATGCACAAAGCAAGAACTGAAACTCTCTTTTACTGATTCTTCTCATAAAAATTAATTTGCATAAAGTTTTTGTCTTGGTTGTGTAAAACATTAGGGACACCTACACTGTGGAGTTAACTGTCAAAATAAATGTCAGAAAAGGTATTTTTCATTTCATTTCTCAGAAAATAAAAGTGTGAGAAATTATCTTTCTACATGAAATACAATTCCACAACAATATAAAAAGATATTGACAAATTACAGATCTTGCAGGCTCCCTAACAGTAAGGATGTTAAAATTTTGGCTCACTCAGCATTTGCGTCCCTTTTAAGTTGCATGTAGATATAACTTGGTAATGGAGAGCAAGAGTCTTCACCAATTCACCTGTACTGAACCACAGTGAGTACTAAGGATTTGAGTAAGGCCCTGAATTCTACTTTTACTTCTACAACAGTTTCTTTTGCAGCCTTGAGCAAGTCAGTTATCTTTGCATTCCATATTAATAAAATGAAGAGAGAACCTATTTGTTGCTGCTGAGCAATAGCTTCTACACAAGTTGCACACACAGATTTTTAGCAAAAGCTTTGTAATATTTACTTAGAAATTCTATTTTTGCAGTTGTTTACAATTCACAATTTGTTTCAGATAATCAGGTGAGCTTTACCACACTATGAGCCAGACCCCTAAAGAGAACTCATTTAAAACTAAAAATATTTAACTGAGCTATTCATTACATTCAATATACCAAAAGACTGTTCTCCCGTATGTTCCATTTTTCATTAAATCATCAAACTGGTGTAATTTGACAAAGATGTGATGAGGTTTGCAGTGGGAGTTGCAACTTGCACTTTTAGAGGTGGCTATATAAGTTTTATGAATTTATGTATTAATATAGGTGATTGATATATTTATACTTGTGCGTGCATATGTACAAAGTCTCATATACTAGGTCAGAAGAAAACTTCAAACGGTTAATGTTAGTTTTTTCATTAGGTATGTGAAGAATGATACATAGAGGTTATTGTCATTGTGCAGAATTAGTCTATTTTAATCTGCATAGTGAAAATATCCATTCCAAAGACATCCTATTTCGTAAGAGATTAACCTCTAAAATTCATATTCAATCTGTGTTGACTGAGGAGAAAAACAAAGAGACCTTTTATTAATAAAACTGATCACTATCAAAAGCAATTGGTTAAATGCAAAAAGAACTAAACATCCACAAAGCATTAAGCATAGAAAAACTGCAATCAAAGGAAAAGTAAATGGGTGAAAATATTTTCAAAGTTAGTTTAATAAATTACATACAATTTCTATTTTTATATATTTTAGAAATGAATATTTTTTGCATATCTTTTGCTTTTATCAATAACTGAAAAACATAATCAGTTTACACACACCATAGTAATACTTTTTTCTGGCTTAGCAGTTTAACCAAAAAAGTTTTGCACATGATTTCATCTGACTTCACAAAAATATGCATACATCTGTGAAGTTTGCAGATCTCTACTTTAGAAGTAGGGTAACATCTATAAAGATTAGAAATAAAAATATGGCAACTCTGATTTGATTGTTTAGTTACTCTTAGTAAATATACACATAATAAAAAAAGAGAACAGAGCTGTCTTTCTCAGAAGAGATTAGGATGTGATCCTGTAAGAGAGTCTGCTTAGTATGTATTCTGTTACTTTATAGAGAGGCTAGTTCATGTCTGCTCAAAGTGGTGTGTCTGTCTTTAAAAAGCTCTAAATGAGAAAGTTTTGAATGTCCCTAACATTTCATACTGAAGAGCCAGGCCTTTTATATTAGCAGCAATTTAGACAGGTCTGAGTGTATTAAATAGCAGACAGTAAAAGTTGTAACTTAGGAGGTTTAAAACAGCCTGTTGTAATAAACATTCATTTTGGTTAAGTGGATGTGCTTGGAAATCCCCACTTTACCTAACAGTTAGAGGATTCAAGGAATCCTGTACAGGAAGCTCAGGTAGCCAGAGGACCACAAGGAAAAACTGAAGACATGAGGAAAAGGTGGACAAGTGAGAAAGAGGCAGGAAATCCAATTGAAAAACAGCAGACCTGTTTTGAAACCCACAATACTGTACAGGGAGAAAGGGGTTGTCTCACAACCAGGTGTTTGCTTTGAAGTTGAATTCACCTATGATCAGTTCATTTTCAAATCCTATGTAACTTCTGAAAGAGGATAAACTGGCAAAGGGATCATAACTTTACAGAACAGATTTAAAAGAAGGAGCGTGAGTATTAATAAAGAAATACAAAGTTCTGCCCCAAAGCTGACAATGCCTTCTTAGAAAGTAGCTGTATTCAAAATAATAATCTCTACTACAAAGAAAAAAAATATTTTATTAAATAAGTCAATCAAACAGTAAAGTCCAATAAAATTAACAGCAGGAAAAGCGGAAAAGAAAAAGCAGAAGGTGGCCCACTGTGAATGGAACATTAAATGGGGAAGCTTTGCTTCCTGTGGGGTGCTCCCTGAAAAACTGTGCATACCATCCATTTCGGTCTTGGCACAGCCCTCTGCTCTTTTGAAAATAAAAGAAAAACATACCGAAACTCTCTCCTTCCATTCCAATGGGGCCAGGCTGAGGAGTCTCTCCATTCTTTAAGCAGTTATGAATGTATGCTGCCTTCCACCTGGCGTACTTCCTGTGCTGTGCGTTCTGGGGAAGGGAAAAGGCCAGACATTTTACCCACTCACTTCTGTGAATTTATGCATTCAAAACAGAAATATAAACATGTTTTCCACCTTGAGAGAAGATTAGAAAACTAGACTGCTTTCTCTTCTGTCATTTGACATCCCTTTAAAGACAAACAACATGTGTGAAATTAACAGGTGTATTAAAAAAAAAAAAAAGATAACAGCTCTAACAGGATCTCAGCATGAAAGGAAAATGTGGAGATCTTCGATTAATGCAGCATGTCAGGAAAAGGAAATAAATTATACCAAGACCATCTATTCATACCAGTATGAAATGCAGAGCACTGTGTAGGAAGTACCGATGTGACCTGATGATGAAAGTTTTCTATCTCCATAAATTTAAAATGACTATTCACTTTAGATTTAAATACCTGAAACTTAAAATGTGACTGATGCTGATCAGTAATATAAAATCTTTTCTAATTACATTATTTTAAAATTAAAAAATTTATTTAAAAGCATGAATACAGAAAGGCTGATGTAGATGCAGATTAATGTGATTTGTTTGGGATATTCTAGGACATATAATATTTTGATTTAATATCTTCACAACGTAGCTAAAATTCAGATGACGGACCTTTTTTGCAAATTTAAACAAACTGCTAATGACAACCTTAATAGTACAGTTAATAGAAAAAATAACGTGTCTTTAAAAATAATTATTATATTGACAGTCAATATATTTTTTTGCCAACTCTCCTTTTCTGAAATGGTGTCAGTATGAAGCAATAGCAGTGAGAAGTGGCTGCCTGCCTTTCTGATTCCATTTCCATGGTAACAGTTCGAAATTGAAAAAATCAACATGATTTTTCATTATTTTCAGTTTCTGGGAAAGAGAAATTGAGGAAAAGCATTTCACCTGGGTTTTCCTAAATTCTTTTCAGAAAACATGAGTGATTGAAATAAATGCCAGAATCTTAACAATTTTAAGATTTTCCATTTCATTTTTTAAAATATACTTTACTGTTCCCGGGTACAACCTTCAACATGTCAAAACATGAACTGAAGATTAGCCACTTTGTATTTCCTGGGACTGTTTCAACAGTTTCAACAGTTTATTTAATCCAGGAATTCTCAATTGTTGCAATAAATCTTAAACTGATTATGTAAATTAAATACTTTGTCATAAATTATATGAGAAATGACCAGTTCTGACAGTTTTGAAGTAATATTTATCAAGGAACAAGGCTGAATATAAACAGAGATGAGAAATTTAGAAGGATGAGTGGAATAAACTGGCCAAATCAACAATGCAGATTGTGATAGCATGCTTCACATCAACATCACCACCTGAAAGGTACTGGTGAACTCAAATTTCCACACTAACAATCACAGGTAAAGTGGTTTGGAAACTGAGGTAGACTGATGTCTCTTTAGAAGTCCTGACTGAAATTAAATCCAAAGTTTTTGAGAATTAATAAATTGACATTTAATACTGTACTTCACAAAGCCTATTGCACTGTCATCTAGAACAGGGTAGAGAAACACAATACAAAAGGTATCTCTAGCAAGCTCCCTTGCTCATATTTAATACATTGTATCCACCAGGACCCTTATGAAGCCCAAGAGAAAGATACAGTCTTCATTTTTGCAAGTAAGATTTTCTTCAGAAAAAAAGCCTATCCTTAAGACAGGTTTATTAAAATACATTCACTATACCTCAGAAGCAAAAAGTGCAATTGGAAAATCTGACTTTCTGCTAAATGCTTTCTTTTAATAATCGTTTCTGGTCAGTCAGTGTTACAGATTAAATTCCTTTATTAACAAACACACTAGGAGCCACAAAATGCAGAAATACTCATCCAGAGTATAGTACTTTTAGAAAATATTATTATGCAATATTTAACAGTCTGTACATCTCCCCTCTGTTCCAATACAGCAATTATTTATTGATAAAATGTGAAGATGTTGTTGTACCAGGTGTCCATGCCCAGGTGCTGGCAACATGGGGTGGCAGCAGTGGTGTCTGTGAGGAGAAGTCAGGGCTGCCCCACGTTGGATATAACTAGCTCCAGCAGACCCATTGTGGGACACAGGTGACACCTTCAGCCAGGCTGGTGGTGCCCCAAGGAGTGCATATTTAAGAATGGGCCAAGCACCCCCCACGCCCAAAATGCTGGATGGAGGAAGGAGAAAGGAACAAAGTGTCATGTCTGTCACGCATCCCAGCTGCAAGGGATATCATTCCAGAACTGAGAAGCAAAATTCTGTTGTGTTCAGTTTGTTTGTAATATGCACTGCTGTCCCTTTTTGGAAGACTACCCTACTGAATGAATGTTACTACTAAGGTTAATGAAAAGAACACTACTACCACACAGCTTCCTACTGACCTGATGAAAGCCGTGTCCCGTAAAACACATCTTCCAGAAAATCCTTTTGCCTACTTCTAATATTGAGATATAGAACATTCACCCTTAATTTTTGACACAATCCATTCATACTACCCAATAATCAACAACTGCCATTTAAAAAAATACATATTAAGTACAATACCCATTTTCTGATTCTAGGTGTCAAATATCTGCTTTCTATGCCTTGTTGTTGATTTAAAAGCCTTTTAGTAGTTGATAATACATATATATGAGGGCAATTACATGTTGAAAAAACAGGCAGATGATCTGAATATAGGTGTCATACTAAATAACCAGGTGTCAGGCTGAGCTTACTTCTGGCTAACAAAAGCTTCTGCAAAAGTCTAAGACGGTCACATCATATTTGTCCCATCATTCCTTCATGTGAAACTGGATGAGGACACTGTTGGAATGTTATGATGCTATACAAGAAGTGCACCACTGTTAAGACCATTTTTTTACCCTCCTTCCAATATTTACAAATGAAAGTAGCCTCAACAACTGCATTTTAAACTGAGCAAGTACAACTTGCACATTAGGCACACTTATCAGATTGGGGATTTACATACAGGATGTTGAGTCTGTGAATTCCAAACTGGGCATGGAAAAAAGCGAAGGCGGAAAAAGCCACGAACCTTTCATCATTTTTCCCTATGAGCATTCCCACTTGTTCAATGTAATGCTATGTGTCCCACAGTAATAATCAAACTTTGAATTTCTAACTGATACTTCCCATAAAGCATCCTCCAACAGGTAACAGTTGTCTAGTATTTCACATATGATTTATTTGAAACACTTAGTACAATTCTTTTTGAGTTACTAACAAGCATAAGACTATATAATCAGAACATATGTTCTTTGAAATTCATATTCACACATTATAAAGGCAACATCTGTGCTAGCAAAAGCAATCACATAATACAGTCGTATGCCTAACACTTACCTCTTCAGAGAGCTCCCCAAATACTGTTAGAACATCTATCAGGAGACTTGCGGTATAAAAGGATTTTATCATGTTTCTGTAAAAGAGAAAATATTTCGCTAACTTGGTAATGTCAGTCTTCAGAATCATACTACTACAAGTTGTCATTTTTAGACCATAATGGCTTATTTCAAGTCAAATATCACTATTCTTTTTCTTTTCATCTGATGTTACAGAACCTGCTTCACAACATTTAAATCTAGCAATATATTGATTAGTATCCTGACTACAGTGAAGAAAATGTTCAGTATGTTTTAAAACTGCTCATGTGTTCTGTACTTAGATTCTAGTTTGGAATGTTCCATGTAGGACATAGGAAATCCTATATTAGTTTCGAAAAATACATCAACATGCCATAGTAATTGCTGTAAACCAAACCACATAATGGATCATCACAACTATTTTACTATCCCTCAGTAAAAATTATAACGTGCTTGATGTAAATAAAGTGCAGTATTAGCCTGTGGTTTTAGAAGGCTTGCCAGCAGGTTAACAGCCTCTTAAGGAACATAAGAAGGAGGATACCAGATAATGTGTGAAGTTAGAGACGTACAAGTAACAACAAATCAAGTTTTCTAAAAGAGAAAAGAATGCATTAAAACACAATTCTTGTTCCCATTCAAATTAAAGGGAGTTTGGATATTCACATTCCCTGACCAGTAGCTTAATTCAGATAAGAAAACCAAAGATTTTCACCTACTTATGAAATTGTCCAGCTCTGTCTTCATTGTCTGCATATAAAAACATTTTCAAAGCATAATTCTCCACATGAGCAGAACCAACAATTTCCTGAGTAATTGCTTCATTATCACCAAATTGCTTTTTCATCTGAAAAGTGTTGGAAATATACATCAATTACTTTATTAGACCCTAGCAATTCTGCAAACACAAAATGAACCTGCTGACTTAAACAAGGACAATACAATTTAGAAAGAAACAACATACACTTTGTTTTACAAATTTCCAGCTTCTAACATAACAAAATGCTAAAAGCGGTGTGTGAAAGAGAAGGCACATTCTTTTGGAGAGAGAAACATTATGAAAAAGTAGCTCTGAATCTTCAATCACAAAATATTTATAAAAACCACAGAAAATCTCTGTAAAAGTTAAAAATAAACACAACTACAGTATTGTGAAGGAATAGCTACAGATGTTTTTCCCTTTAGTATCCAAAAGACCAGGCACTCCGAAGCCTGTGTCAGGATTCAACACAGTTCAATCAGTAAAGTAATCCAGGCTTTATAAAGGTACTGTAGATCAGAGTGATCATGTATAAAAAAAGCTCTTATAAAGCTTATTTAACTTACAAGCTCTTATAAAGCTTATTTAATTGCAGTTTATTATATCTTTCAAAGTGTGTGAGCCCTACCCTGACTGGTCTAGTGACCTATGGATTTACTGGAATTTTCAGTGTAAGCACTGTATCTCAATTCAAGACCTCTTTTCAAAGATGTTAGAGTACAAGAATCTTCAGGTTTCCTAATAAAAATCAGTAAAGCAAACAACCCTCTAACAGTTACAACAGGTGGATTTACAGCTTCTGAATAGGCTTACTGTTTGCACATGAGGAAATCTCAGGTTATCCTTAGAGAACAAAAACAGGAACACTGCATGATACTAACCTGCAGCCTTTATTTTGCCAAAAGATTTAAAAACAATCTCTGAATGGTAGTTATTTTTCATTGTGCGTGTGAAGAAACTGTAATCATGCAGGCTGCATTTCCATATTTTTTAGACTGCTGCCAACTTTTTAAGACATAGAATGTTGCCAGAAGAGTTACCTGATTTCAACAGTGAAGTATAAGCTTTCCAAATAGAATTTTAAATTTAAAGACTTTCGTCAACAAGTACTCTAAGTGGTTTTTAAAAAGTATTTGTTCTACAAAGTGTAATTTTCTTGTGAGAATACCATAATTTGTAAATTGAAAGATATGTAACTTAGATGAAACACAGAAGCTAACTCAGGAGAAAAGTTGGTTGCATACACATATATTTCCCCAGTCTGTCTATATACCTCACACTCAGAAAATAACTATACTTGAATAACTATACTTGATCTGACGTTCAGTGGAGATTATTTTAAACATACAAGTGACACTGTTATATACACTTCTAAAAATATTAAAGTTATTTGCTTTTGAAATTACCCATCACACAGTCTGTGATTTAATAAAGCAGTACTGGTGTTATAAATGTTGATTCGAAATTTGAACCTAAAAACCAAGCCACTTCAGTTTAACTTTACAAAAAAAAAAAACACCCTGAAACATTTAAATGAAACAGTCAGGTACTGGGAAAGCAAAACAACACAATTTTATGTAAAAATATTTCTGAGGGAAACATGCATTTTGGATACAAAATCACTGTGTTTAATTCACATTTTTGGAATATTATGACGTTTCTTGCAAAGGACAGATCTGGTAATTTCCAGCTATATCTACGTGGTTTTATTCTTTGGTATTGTAAAGATCAGGACTGTTTGTAAGCTTCTGTCTTAACCTCTAAAACACCCAACTGCAGCGTCAGTGAAAGCACAGACCTGCGGCGCTTCTCTGTGCCCCCTGGTGGTTAAGGGCAGACTGAAAATGGCTGCTGCTACATTACTGCAGAGGTCCAACTTTTCCATAAACCCAAGCTTCCCAGCCCACAAAACTGCTGTACTAGATTTGCTTAGAGGTGCTCTCTCTATCCTTCCACCACTTAGATACATGGAAGAACCTTCAGTGCCTGTGCATCAGATGTCTCACAGACAATTTTACCAGCAACTGAAAAATGAAAGCATGGACATTTGCTGCTCTTCTAGTCTTTCTACCTTTGAAACAGAAGGGGTAACTGAATGCTTCAGACAGATTAACTGCTGCAGTACCACATGGGATCCAACAAATTTCAACAATCCTTAGGAAATTAAGAGCAAACTCTTCTGGAGTTTTAATCTCACCTCTCCTGCCACCTCTCTCCCTTTCTGAACATGAAACCAGACTCATTGAAGGTGTCAAAATCTGATGAAATAACACACTAAGAAGTCACTGTACGCTGAATTTTCCATTACTAAAGATCAGTGATAAAACATAGCAAGAAGCACAAGGTGTGAAAAAAAAATCCAAATAGTTCATGTTTCCTTTTTTTTCTGAAGAATCTTAGAATCATAAAATGGTTTGAGTTGGAAGGGACTTAAAGGATCATCTAGTTCCAACTGTCCCTGCCATGGGTAGGGATGCCATTCACTAAACGAGATTGCTCAGGCAGGACCCATCCAATCTGGCCTTGAATACTTTCACAGATGAGGCACCTTTCACAACTGAAGGCTGTTGTACTAGTTTTGCACAAACTCTTCAGGCACTGCTGTGGCTAGATTTCGGACAGAATTACTAATAGTAAACATACAAAGAACTGCTGCTTCATTTTTCAACATTATTTTCTGCTTCCAAATGAGCACTTAAACCTTAAAACCCACACACTTCTTCCTTTGAGAATACTGAAAACTACAAGGTAGCAGAACAATATTGTTCTACAAGGTAGAACATAAACAGCTCCTAGAACTTAAACTGACCATTTGTACAATAACTTTACCTTTTTTAAATCTGTTCTATTTAAGGCTTTTTAATAGGATCAGATCCATTCAAAGAGCATGGCACGACCATCTCTGACACAGATTAGACTGCACTTACAAAAATTCATAGTATGAAATCTCCAATCTCTAATAGAGGATACGATCAGAAGTATCTTTATTTTTTAAAGTTTAAAAAACTCCCTGGGTACAACATTTTAGGTCAAAACTTTCAAAAGCATCTTTCAAAAAGGACTAGGCTAGTGAGTCCTACAATGAAAATAACACTCACACACTTCAAGGAATCAAAGGCAAATACATTAAAAAGGTCATCTAGAACACCTGTATTTATTTCATAACGAATTATGATTTGTCATGAGAATATGTTTGAATAAAGTATTGTAATTCATGTTGTCTACACAAAACCCTACGGCAAAATTTCAGTTATGTTTGTGCATGCATACATACACACATACAACTTTACCTCTTCCTTTACCTTTTCAAATCCTTCTGCCAATTTATTACATACAACTTAAATTCATACAATGTGCCTGCATACAGAACAGTTGCATCAATAACTGATGTTGGAGAAGATATCTTATTTGCAGAAGCTTAAATAAAAATTAAAGTAATATCATGAATCATTTTAAAGGAGACCGATAAATTCTACTTACAGCTTCCAACTGATCCATAAGCTTGGATAAAAATTTACGGCATTCTGGGGTTTTACTATCAATCTTCATCCCTGTTTGCATTGCATACAAACGGCCTTGAAATGATACAAAACACAAAAACAACAAAAGTGATTATCTAAGGCAAAACCCATTAGCAAACAAAGCAATGCCTCCCACACATCTGAAAGACAAACTCATGGTTTAACAGTGTAATGACATCAGTACTAGTGAGCAATGACAGTGAAATCCAGATATGCTTGGTCTTGCAGAGATATTAGGAGATATTTTTGTGAGACTTATGCTTTATTTTCCCCAATGACTACTCCCGCTGATTTCAAATTGATGTTTGTATCACTATTATGCAATATTAAGTGATTTTGTAAATTATCACTACCCTTGCTTGCAATGCTCTCAAATAGGAACTTCAAGTCGATTTGAGAGTGTGTGTATATATCTCAAAAATGGAACTTCATGTAGTAGGAACCAGTTAGCTTTAAAACACCACTTCATTAAACAGAATTAAGCATCTATTATCTCCATGTACATAGCATCAAAAAACTCAAGACAAAAACCTGATCTTTAAAGCAGACAAGACAGGTTTTATTAAACTTTATCTGTAAGTAGATTTGTCAGTTTTTAATATGATCTTGAAAATGAACAATGATGAACACCTTCTGATCAAAAATTATCTTTTTACTACCAAAATCTGTGAATTTTAGATTTGCACATGGCAGAACTTTATAGGCTTCATGAAACTGTGGGCAAACCCAAACAACTGTTATTTAATAGGAGAAACATGCACAGAGAAGGGAAAATGGACAGAAACATTCAGTAACCAAATGCAGAACATCTTCCACAAAAAAGGCATTCCACTAACTCTCACTCTTGACCTCTAAGGCAGTCCTACAGGACACTTTCTATGCTATGTAGGCTTCATCAAGTGACAATACTAAGCTAATGACTGATAGGTACCCTTAAGCCCACCTTATTTATCTTCAAGATGCTGACGTTAATATTAAACATTACTAAACCAGCACACATAAAGTTGAAATTAGATTTCAAACAAATTCAAACACAGAAAGAGACAGAGATTTGTATCTAAGGCACTGAAATAAATAAAGTCTACCATCAATTAAAATACCATCATCACATGACAAAGAATTAACACTCAGTCTTCAATTAAATTGATTTTTAAGTAAATCCTTGACTGTAAGCTCCCCTGAACACATTTCATGGTATAATTTAATAATATAAAACTTAAGAATTAATATAAGGGTTGCTAAACCTATAAGCCATCGAGATCAGTAGTTTCTTTTTGATGGATGGAAGTTTCAGATGTTTTTCAGACGCAAATAAATTGAGACCAATATGCATTAGGGTGACAAATTCAGAATACCCTTGGTCATTACTGGATATAGATTTATTTTACTTATTGAAGTATGCATCTTCAGATCTCTTCCATAACTCATTTACATTCTGATCCATATAAATGGATCTTGCAAATGTCTTTAGTCTTGAGGATGTTTAATAACTAAAAGATGTCCTAATTTTTAACTGTTACACTTGTGTTACCCATATGTGGCTTTTTTCACACTCTTTGCAAATACTTCCATTTAAATAGTGAAAGCAAGGTAATTTTTTTCCTCACTAATACCCAAAGGGGTGTATTTACAGGACTGTGCCATCTGTAGGCTTTGTAGGCAGCCTCGAAAAGCCAGCCCTTTCCCCTCTTAGGATTTCAGAGGCTCAGAAAAACTTTAAGACTCCTTCAGACACTCCAATGAACAAATGCAGAAGAGCAAGTCTTGAACATACAGAAAACACAGGTCAGAGAACAATAGTTACAGTTAAGAAACATGTTTTTCTTGTCCATATATAACTTTACACTGTGGCTGATATCAAGCAATGTTCCATACCAACACCACTTTCCTGCCAACAGAAGATTCTGGGACCAAAGTGCCCAAGAGTCCTTAGTCACTCACGACTGAAGGTCTATTATCCAAAGCACAGACTGTCAAGAAAACATGAAGGTGCTCTTGCAGCAGCAGTTCTACAGACACTAAGAACAGACATCCTACAGACAATTAATGTCACCTGAGATAAATGTGTTCCATCCGTCACAGCAATTACATCTCTGTACCACACAATCGACCATATGAGACAGTTACCAGTTTAGCCACCAATTCCCAATTTGGACCAGTGCCTACATAAATTGTATAGGAGATTTCCTGAAAGATCTTATTAACTGGTAAAAGGTCAAAGTACACTTAAGTTACTGTAACAAGAGAGTCTACTGTGATCTTCAGGAACTTTTGAAGTCCAGACTTTTTGCATACTCACTTCTTCACATACATTTGAAAGGAGGACTACTGCATAACAAACCTGTCTAGACAGGCGTCTGATGAGGCAGTCATTGAGATAAAGGCAAACGCTATTCCTTCTTTCTCAAGTAAGTGGTGATCAAGAAAGAGCAGGATGTCTGTGAAAAATACTATTAAAAGAGTATCACTACCTAGTAGCATTCCATACTAAAAGGTAGTCTTGACTCAGATATCACTGATAAAAGAACCTGGTTGTAATGAAGGATAAGGCAACTTGCAGGTCAGAAAATGCAAACCATACCCTTCCAGTCAAAATCTCCCCAAACATCAGTTTCAGTTGATGAACTGAAGATACAGAAGAAAAAGTACACTCTCCACAGTCTGAATCTCACCATTGCCAAACAAAATGTTGTTAAGTATGTTTAGGCACACTTACTGCTTTACTCAGCGCTGTTCTAGTCAAAAGTAGGGCTTTGGGATAGAAAACCTCTATCAACAATCACTAAACTTATCAAGCAAACAGCACGTAAAACCGCTGAAAAACTGAAAGAACTAGAGATTTCTAGAGACAGAAACAAAACAGGAAGACAAGGAAATAATTTGGTATTTACCTTTAAAGACACTACTGAAATAAAAATAATATTTTTAATGTTTCAAAATTTTGCTTTTGAAATTATCTGTATGAAGAGCAATATGTGAGTGAATCTGAAAGCAATAAGCAGTAAGCAATTTCTTTTCAAATCCCTTGCCTTATTACCAACAACAGGAAAAAGTGCCTACTTTTTCTAAGAGTTCTACTCTTTCCATTTTGAGTATTAATACATTGTATTCCTAAGGTAAACAATTAAATTCCAAATGCAGGTTTCTCCATGTCTGCATCTTTTGCCATTCTCTCTGCACTCTCTAATTTTGAAACGTCCCAAGTGTAGGCTATCTGTAAGACTGTGTTGGTTTTGATACTACTACCTTTGCCAATGAAGGTGTTAGAAGTCTCTAGTATATCTTTTACTTTTGTGTGTACTTCATCACACAAGTATTACTTATAGTAAAGATACACAATAGTAACTGAAAAATATGTTTTCATCTAGTGAAGGAAATCTATTAATGCCCTTTTTCTGTCTAACTTGCAGCAAATGGGCAAACCCACTAAATTTTCAGCAGCAATGAGCAAAATGTAACTTTCCAGTGTTAATATCGTCAGTCAAATTTTAAACTGGCAATTAATGGTTAAAGAACTGTCTGCCATGTTTATGTTGACAGGTAATCTCAGTAGCAAATAACTCATAAGCAAGAGGCTAAAAGTTTACTGCCTTCAACGTCTCTGCTGAGAAAGTCGACAGTGACATGAGTTCAGTTGCCCCCTCCCCCCCATATCTAAGAGAAAAGAGAGTAATTATTTACATTCCTTTAAATACAGCTGTTTTGGTTCCTGTAATATTGCAAAAGTAGAGGCATGTATTATTACTGTGCTTGCTAAGTCACAAAACTTTTGCTTTAATGGAAGTGGTTCAACTCCTAACAAGTGGAAGTTAATCTCCCGAACAGTATGGACACCACAGAAAGAAATCCTCTTAGTGTTCTGTATTACGAATGCATTATTTTACCTTATAAAATACCATACTTGAGATGCCATTTTACATCAAAATTATTTCATAGAAAAAAAAGTCCAAAGTGCATGCCCCTAATGACCGCAGTAGTATACTGTAAAACTCAACAACTAGACTTAAAGGGGCCATTTGCTTAGTAACATTTGATAAAAAAAATTCCTCTGTGAAAAGCCAAGCTTCTGGAAATGCTGACGTAAAAAGACAACTACATCCATACACTGTAGCTGCAAAAGTTTTCAAGTTTTTCAGCCTAAATGGAGTATATGAAGAAAGCAGACAATCTGGGAATTAAGGGACCTGTAATTCTCATCTCTCTTCACTATTTGTGATGAAGTTCTGGAATTCTTGTAAACATACAGATGAATGAAATTATTCCTTCTTTTTCTTTTATGCACTCACCCTAATAACAGACACAACTATTTTTTGCCCCCTTTATCGAAATCAGGTAGCAAAAAAGACTTTAATGCAGCCAACAACAGTAGCATATGCATAAAGTAAAGCACTAACAAGGTAAAGGAGTCTACATAGAGCTAATGTCTAAATATTAATGAATATTATAAGTAGAGCTAAAGTCACTTGTAATTTTATACAAGAACTGTTTTGCCAATTATTAACTACAAGAGAGCTTGCTCTCAGTTTGCAGACAGGACATTTATCTTCAAATTCATAAAGACTTGGCAAGTTATCATTCTCACAAAAATGTTTTGCCAAGACAACTACAAAATATACATCTTGACTTGCTGCCCTTAATCTTTGTTCAGTAAATACTAAGTGTGGGTGTGCTGGATGGAATTATACAGTGAGCTTTACAGAAACTTCTTTGCCTTCATTTATGTCACGTTATTTTTCCTTTGCTAACACCCAGCACAATTTCAGAGAAAGTATTTTGTCTTTAGTATGTGCCAGGCATTCATTCTCATACACATTAAGTTACTCCAGATTTATGTTTGGATAACAACTGAAACTCCCCTCACTCCCACTTTAAACTAACTCTGTGCCAAGTAAAAAATACTGGAGAACAAAAGTTCCAGCCAGCAAGCATGCACAAAACGCTGATTCTATGTTCTAAATTCTGTCCTCCTACCCATCTTTCTTTTTCCTGGCCTAACAGGATCAAATGATTATATTTTTTTTCCCTGTACATATTTAATTCTCTGGCATTCAAAAAGAAAAGTTATTAGCAACTGGAATATTTTCGACATTTGAGAGTAACAGATTGCAATAAAATACTAACAAATAACATTGCAGTAAACTTTAGCTACATTTTTATTCTGATTAAGGAATGAAAGCTTTTTCAGGCCGTAATTTATTACTCGTTCATAATCTTCACCTTCCTCTTCCTTTTGTCAAACCACTGACAGAAAAACATTTGTTAACTGCTTGGTACAGGAAGCCAACAGCTGGAATACAAATGTAGGAAGCAAGAGATACTACTGGAAACATATTTTCATATAAAAATGAATTATGCTTGCTTTCACGAACATTAATGTGCCATATTTCAGTCATGCAATTTCTGCGTACAAATCATAAATATATGGTATTTCTACATGGCTAAGTGCAAGTTGTCTGAATCCAAAGACTTTTAAAAATAGATCTAACAGTTCTAACAAACAAACTTTGAAGGGTCTTATACTGCCTCTTCATTATAAGATGCTGAAGAAAACTTGGCAAAAGACAAGATATTGGACTGGCAGCATCAATTCAAAAACCTAAAACATTCCAGAGAAAGCAAATTATTTTTAAATATTTATTTTAAAGTAAAATTAGTTTAAGGAGAAATGTAAGAAAAAAAGATCTGATATAAAAGTAGAGGGAATGAAGACTACAAACAAATTTAATTAAGAAACCCATAACAATAAAAGGATGATATCATGACCCCTTTGTCCCCTTAGGTTCTTTCACAGTATTTTAAGTTTTAGCAAGGAAAATGGACTCATAGCAGTATAATTCAGGGTCATGTAACATGCTAGACAAATTCTGTCAAGTCAAAATGATCTCAAATAAAATGTCTCTTACTTAAAATTCCTGACAGTTACAGTAAGTTACATTACAATTCCATTTTATTTGAATAATAGCAACTTGTAAACAAGACAAATAGGTGAGACAAAATTTCCAGTGACAAACAAGTGGTAACTATTAAGGTTAGCTGACAAATAATCTAGTAATATCTACTACAAATCCTAGGAAATTACTCTGTATTTTACACTAACATATTTCAGTCTGGTTTAAGGACTAACTTTGATCTTGTAAAATTTGAATAAGAGATCTATATGTGGAATTCGTAAGTTTCTAAGCTTTTGTACAATATTTAAATTACCAGTATTTTTAGAAGCTTGTCTCTACAGTCTAATAAAGAAAAGGAAATATTTCTAGTTAAATCAGAAAAACTACATTAAATGTAGGATTTATAGCAATTGAGATCTCTAGAATGCAACAGGAGGGCAAAGCAGCTACTCTGGATTAGTTATCGCCAAGTCACAAGGATAAAACAGCTTGTAGTGATTAGAGCACAAATCTGAAGCACTTCTGTGGAACACCCTCCAGTTTGGCTTAAACGGGAAGAAGAAGCCTATTTCGTGCCCTGGAAATCTTTTGGTTCAAGACGTTGTCAACTAGTTCTGGGAAGAAAAATTGTCTCTTTTGCTTTTTCTCTCCTGCTTGATCTCACAAAACCAGAAACATTAATACAATACTAAGATCCTTCAGAAGCATTTCTCTGGTGCTTTTGCATGTCAAGAATCTAAAAAGTGAAGAATTTTTCACACCTTTTTTAAGATCAAATTTACTGATCTCACATGAATGTTTTTTGATGTTTAGTACACTGTAAAGCAAAAGTCATCACAGCTCTGCTTTTCGGAAGTTACTAGAATCATAATTTCTCATGCTGCATCCATTAGATATCCAAACACTGTTGTGTGTTAGGGTGTTATATATCATGAAACATCAGTCCCTTTCTGGCAACTCACTCGCATTCTCTCAATACTTTTGAATCAGAACATTGATGCCCAGTAAGTACAGAAGTCCAAAATAAACTACCAATCATCTTTGCAAAGAGCTTAAAAACACTACTGAAAGGCTGAAACAACAGTCATTAAGGAAAATCTTGCTTTAAACTCTGAACTAGAAATTTTTGGAAGACACAGCTACTCTCAAGACTTACAATTGTTAAAAAAATTACTTCTGAGTCAAACTGTCTATGCCAGAGATAAAATTTCTTCAGTTATTACAGGCCAGAGATTTTTTTATCAGAGCCTGCCTCCTTGTGTCTGTAGAATAACATCTCAAAGTAGTCAAACAGTCAGACTCATTTAAGTTTTCAACATAAAAATTTATTTTATTGACTACCAATTAATTATTTGCCTTTTGCTAGACAATCAGTGTAGCACAGATTTCTGGTATTCCCTTATACCTGCTGAATCAGCTGATCTTTACTGAACCTGAAACAGCTACATACATTAACCATTAAGGGTCTAATCTCTTTTTAAGGAGAATTATTTTGTGAGATCATGTCCTGCACAACTTAAAAAAGGTTTTTTATTTCTTTACAGTCTATGTTCTAAGTAGAACACATTTAACAACCAAGTAAATTTATATTTGCTTCCAGACCGTATCATATTTTTATTGCTTCAATCAATTATGTCCATCCACTAACGACAGATAAGAAAGTAACAGTTTATACACAACATATAAAGGTACTGATCATATGCTGCTTGGAATTTGAATACCTATAAAGGAGGTTAAGCACAAAGGTTTTGTAAGGAATACACGGGACTACCATCAATAAATCCATTTTTTAATTTTTGCAGTGTTTCTAGGAAGTACCACAACAAAAAGTATCTGTGGTGTGTTACAGCATGCAAGAACATCGATATTCTTCTACATTTTATTTCTCACGTGGAAAATTATGTGGCAGTTGAAAAATACAAATAATCCCTGTTGTAGCTATTCATACGGTGTAAAACAGATTAACGTTCATTAAATTACTGTTTCTTTAAATTAATATATGCCAGCAATATCAAAAGAGTGGGAGTCCTGTCTTCACCCCACGTCACGGTGTCCTGTTCCTTGTCCTTGTCTGTGTGGGAGTGCAGCTGTTTAAGAAGCAGTGAATTGGCCTGGATGAAAAATAGCTTACTATTGGCTTTCATCATACTGGGGTTGGGGATGAGAGGTCAGAGAAGGAATACAGTATTTCTTTAGGTGGCACCACTGATTTATGCTAGCTTAATGCTTAAAATGCACTATACCCAAAAAAACATAAGAGACAAAAATGTATAACAGTGTATGCAAATAAAATGTGTAACTGCCATTTAAATTCTCGGCTTTAAGAGTGCACTATCTACCAGCTCTCATGGATGCTGATGAGAGACAAAAATATTAACAAGGCAGTAAGTAGTTACTCCTGACAATTTTAGTGCTAAGCTATAGAAAGCAATATTTTAGGTTGCAAACATATCTTGTCAGATATTTGCTTCTGATGTTCAAATTAATTCGTGTCACAGCTCTTATTATCAGAAATATACAAGTGGAATTTAACTAAAATGAACATAAATCAAAACCTAGCAAACATATGTCCATACTGACAACTACTGTGCTATGGAAACATTAATAATACTAGGACCAAAGCTTTGTTATAGGTATGAGCCACTTATGGCAATATTCCAAAGCTATAAACACGTCACTCTTCAGACTGATAGTTACACCCAGCAGATGACCAAAAGTCAGATGGTTCTGCCTCACAGAGCGGCTGTGCAAGCAGCCTTGCGATAGAACGTGCAGCACTGACTCACCACATGACCTGTCACTGCAGGGCCCCCTTTGGCTGCTGGGCCACACCAGCCTCCTGGTCCCGGGACACACAGTGCCAGTCATGCATCTGCAGATGAGGCTGGTGGAGAAGCACCAGCACAGAGAACACCACATGTTCCAGCACACACCGAGATTTCCTCACACTATTCCCTCCACACAATACATTATAGAAAATGTATAGAGCTCCTCTGAAACACATTTCAAAGGCTAAACAAAGAGATGTTCACTTTTTTCAGTGAAGCATCTAATGAGAAACACTGTTTTAACTCTACATAAATCTGCATTGCTTTCAAAACGTTATCTGAAAAGTATCCTGAAACTTTTTTGTATACCCAGACCTACACTTTTAAAAACCTATCTTTTCAGTAAAGCTTTTATTATTCATTGAATGCTAGCAGTATATGCAGTACGTTTTTTGGACAGTAGCAATATTAATAATTAATACTTTGGGATTTCACATAATTGTTCTAAACCCACAATGTTAAAAATTAATGGCTCATAAATCTTTTTGCTTCAAAGCCAGAACTAAACGAAGAAAAAAAAAATCCTACGAAACAGGAGTTCCGCATTTTAGTCAATCCAGACAATACTCATCCACCATGGGAGGAAATAAGTGTCACCAGTAGAACGCTGGTGAAAATTAATTCTTCTCCTTTGTGTATTTAAAAGAACAAAGGATCTGAGCAAGACCTAACTTGAAAAAGAGGTGTCACTGTTTTTCACTTTATGTAATATTTTAATTAGAATATAGCCTTCACTGTACTCAGTAATTAATCAGATGTGTTGAAGTATTCAAATGAAAAAATAACATTTTCAGACTGCTTAGGACAGACAAGGCAAACAACTTTACAGAAAATGGTAATTATCCAACATAGGCTTTTTTTTCCTCTACAATAAGACTTACATTAAGTTTCAGAATTGAAAAGACAAAGAAAAATAGAGTTCAGACACTTAACCATTTCTGTTTTAAAATAAAAATAGACTTGTATCTTGTCATCTATACTAAGTGCTAGTGTTTTTCCTGTCTAGCCAGATAGAGTGTTACATCTGATAGAAAAATCCAAAGAAACACACACACACACAAAAAAATCAAATCAAAAAATCAGTGCCTAACTGGTGATTCCTGCTACACAAAGTGTGCCTTGCCTCATGTTTTGCCATTAAATAAAGAGCAAATACTATTGAGAACAACCAATGTTCTAATATGTGGCTATCTCCCTTCTCTGGTTGCAGTTTTCCACATTAGCACAGTACTCCTGTGTAACACATAAAAGTTTATATTATTCTTCTGTCATTGAACTGACAAATTTTTCAGAGCTTTCTGAAGATCCAATTTCATGAATTCATCCTTACAAATTAAACTATATCTATTTTTTAGCTCTTTTTGAAGACAAGCCAAGTAAAACCCTCAGATGATCTTGCATCTCAATAAAAAGAAAAAAACAAACAATACTGTGACTACATACCCTCCTTCCCCTTAAGGGTAGTGGTCGTCACAGACATAAACAGACATTTCTGGTGATCTCAGGCATTTTCCCAGTGTGGTTTAACTGTAACAGGAATTTAAGACTAACAGCAGGCTCGAATTTCTTAGTTCACTATGAAAAGTCTTTTAGAAAGGCTCACAGTCCACCCTGACGACCATTAGCTTAGAAGCCATGTCAGCTTAAAAAATTTGCCTATTAATTTAGGAAGTTTTACAGTAAGATTTTGCTGTGTTCATTTCACTGAAACAAAGAGAAAAAGAGCCACCCACTCGCCCCTTTTGAGAACCCTGAGAAGGTGACAAAGCCCTGCAGAAAACAAAATGAACACTACTGGCAGGACCAAAGACTCTCAAACTCTAAACGCATACTCAGATACACGGGACAGAAAGGAGGTCTTCTCAGGAGGAGAAAAACTTCGAAAAGGCTCTCGAGTATTATTTTATACCATACTTATTACAGCTATCCCAACACTGACGGAACACTGGAGTTCACACACGTGTGCCCAAGCATGCACTCGGGCTGCTGGCATACGCCCCCGCCTGCGAAGGGCCTTTAACTCCGCAAAAGGACAGAGCCCATAGGAGGCGGGTCGGGGCAGGACCGCGACCGCCCGGCACCGCCCAGAGGTGGGGCCTTCCCACCGCCCTCGCGAACCCGCACATCCCACGGGCCCCCCAGGCGGGCAAGGCAGGGGAGGGGAGGGCAAGGGAAGGGAGGGGCGCTCCGCCCGGCGCGGCGACTGGCGGCCGGGGCAGGGGGCGGTGGCCGAGCCAGGGACCGGCGGGGCGGGGCGGCGCCGCGGCCGCCTCCTCCTCACTCACGTACAGTAGTACGCCACCACGGGCTCGCGCTTGTCCAGCTCCTGCGCGGTCCGCAGATGGTGCTGAATGCTCTTGAGCGGCGGCGGCAGCGGGGGCAGGGCCGGGGCCGCCATGGCGCGCGCAGGCGGCAGAGCACAGCTCTCGCTCCCGGGGCTGGCGCGCGCCGCTTCCGCTTCCGGCTCCGGGCGCCGTGGGCGGGGGCCGGCGGGGGAGAGAGGGGGCGGAACTGCGCCCCCTGCTGGCCGGGCGGGAGGCAGCGCGCCGTGCGGCGCGTCTGTCCGTCTGTCCGCCAATGCGGACCCACACCCTCAAGCGCCACCTGCGTGGCCCCTTAGTGCTTGAAACGCGTCCCACAGCAGCCGTGAGGAAGGGCCTGGAGATCTCGGGGCGGCCGCGGCTTCCCCTGGCCCTGCCTGGCCCCGGCTATGCCCTCGCCCTTCCCATCCCTCGTCTCCTTTCCAAAAGAGCTGTGCAGACCCTCCCTGTGGAGGTACACCGGCAAGTAAAATCTCAGATTGAAAAACCTGCCCCTTGGGCTGCGCCAAGGCTCACCAGGCGTCCGCGGAGCCCTTGTGGGCTGAACTGCACCTTCTCTCCTGGACCTCTGCCCTTCCTCCCGCTGGAGAAGCCGTATGCTACCGTGGTCTGGCTAATAGGGCTGGGCTGCTTCCCAGCAGCTGTCAGCAGGTCCACCAGCCCTGGAACGTACATCTTGTAGGATCACTGCTTCCCAGATAACTTCTTATTGGAGGGACCTCCAGAGATTTCTGGTTTTGCTGAGAGCAGATAAGAACAGCAAAAGTCGTGAACTGTCGAAGCAAAATGGTTTCAAATGGATCTCACAAATTATTTCAGTGTCTATCAGCTTCTCATTATGACAGCATAATTAAAATTATTTTTAAATTTCTTCTAGATATTCCTATTGCCAAACCTCTTCTTGGTCTCAAAATGACTGTCTGCAAGGCAAGAGAATGTGAATGCACCAGGGCATAAAAAAAGATGTGTGTTGGAGGGAGGCATGGGGTAGAAGAGATGGCTGCATTGTCTCATTGCTGGCATGGGAGAGTGCTGAAAAGAGAATAGAAGGGAAATGATGTCTGAACAAACGAAAGGATGCCAAGAAGGGAACAGAACAAGAAGTGGTTACAGGACTGGGATGTTGTGGTGGTATACTAGAAGCTGGCTGGCCCAGAACAGCTATATCTTTGATGTAAATGCAATCACATCACAATTACAGCTCTTTGTTAAGTGAGAACTAAAATGGTCATGATCGCTGACTAGAGACAAAACCGACTACAAACACATGAGCTGGGGATTGCTTTGAGTGCTGTCTGTGAAAATGAGGTGGCTCAAGTATGGTGGAGAACAATAAAAAAATCAAAGAAGCATTTACAGCGTGAACCTGATGTAAGCAACAAAAATGCTTCCTCAGTGATCTGGGAGACAGGACTTCATGTTCACTGCATAAAGAAATAGAATTGAATCAAAGAATCCCAAAGTGGATTATATAATTCCTTTCATAAAGGCAATAAAACCCCAAACCTTCAGATCATCTCAAATATATGCTAAGCATTTGAGTTAAAATCAGTGTAACACAAGAGAAACACATGAAGGCATATCAATCTCAGAGGGAGTAAGGGTGGAAGGAAGCTGATAGAAAACAATGTAAATGACGATTAAAGTGGTGGGAGTTTGGGAGACCAGGCAAAAGAAAAGTTTAGAGACCCTTGAGAGTACAATGAATGCCGGGCAAACAAATAGCAAATATAGGAAAAAGAAGTGTTGACAACAGTGGGGAAATGGTTTCTTTACATGAAGATAATATCTCCATCACCTTGTTCCAGACACTAATGACAGAATCAGTCACAGAAAAACATTTGCACTAAAAGGCAATAATGCACATTTTGTTTCTAAATGAAAAACAGAGGAATTTGACTATCTTAATTTCACAGGAAATGCAGGGAAAAAATTGGTGTTGTATCTCATTTACAAGAAGAAAACTTTTTAATATGTTCTAGATTTTGACCACCAAGGGAAAGGGCATAGTGCTGGGTAATCCAGCTCCTAAAGCTCCCCTGGGGGTCCTCAGGCAGTCCCATGCTAGTACTTCAAGGCTCTTGGTGGTTAACAAGAACATCCCCTGAGGGCTTGGGGGTTTTGGCACTCCTCTGACCTCTCTGAAGTGTTTGGAAATCTACACTACAGAAGAAGAACAGCAAGCAATGGAAATATTAAGCACCAGGGAAAATACTGACAAGGTTGTGATTAAATTATTTTATTACTATACAAATATCTGATTGTGATTTGCATACCATTGATCACAACTGTACCTAGCACATGAAAGTAAATTCTTCTTTTTAGTAGTTCTATCTATTGTATTCCTTTATAAATAAAAAAAGGTTTTTTTACCTGAGATTACAAGTTTCAATTGCAAAGAATAATTCCAGATGGATACTGACATATACAGTGAAAAATTAAACATGTATCAACCAAAGCACATGGCACATTATGCAAACAAGAAGTTAGCACAGTGATTTTTATTCCACTTGTAATGCTTGCAAATAATATCAAATAACTTACAAGTAAGTTTAATATTGAACAAATCTGATGGTGTTGACTGGACATTTGTTTAAGACAACATATATCTTATTCTCGTAGGGAAAAAAATAACATTAATGCTTTAATATAGTGAATGCACTGAAATTTATCATCTTGTTCTTGATCAGCATATTAAAAAAATCACACATCTAATTGTCACCCACTTTGTTTTAAATGGCCCAGATTCAATCAAATCCAAGACACCTAAATCATGCAATTCCATTTATGTAACAAGGACTACTATTGTGAGTGAGGATTACAACCTTGTTTGGGACTGCATGAGTAGCAGTTGGTGCTAAAACATTTGGTAATAATTTTTCCAGAATTTTCCAACTATTCCTGAAAGGACCCAAATGTCACTGGGACCTCAAGTTTTTATGTTTGAAAAACAAACAGAAAATAGCTAATTGTTATGATTGCTATTCTTACATATTTTATACAGGAAACTACCTCCTCCTTTCTTTCCCGTTTTAAAATCTGTTTTATTTCCATTACCTCACTTCAGCAGAAGGAAATCACTTGTAAATTTGATATGTTTATTAGTCCCTAAGAAGAAACTGTTGCACACAAAAATATCTGATACCTATATAAAGTTTGAAACCTAACCTAACCACATGCACTTATTGCATAGAACAATTTTAGTATGCAGACTTCTTTTTTAGCTGTTATTCTAGCAACTTTAGTCAGAGCAGGCAGTTAGGTGTGACACATACAGGAAAAAATTCTGTGGGCCCAATTCTGCAGTCATACACAAGCAAAACTCTCACTGAAATCAAGTCATTATTGGGTCTAGAGAAGGCTTATCTTCGATATTTTATTTTGACACTTTTAAGCCTCTTGTGCAAAATTAAGTCTTTACTTCTTTCAAAACAGGATCATACTAAATTATTAAAAATCTTCTACATCTTAAGCCAAAACATAAGGAGGGTAAGGCATTCCAGTCAGCACAAAGAATACCATGTGACTCTCTCACTTATAAAAGGAGATTCCCAGCCAGCACGTGAAACTAGCTGGACCACTACAAAGCAAGCTAGTATTGATGGATATGTTGTCCCCACAGTTCTAACCAGGAGTCTCTGCCCTAGGGAGCTGAGATGCAGGTTGTAACAGTGGCACTGATTTGGAAGATGCTCAAATGCTTTCTGGTACTCAGAGATTATGCACCATTACCGCTTAATTCTCAAGCCATAAGAACATGTAAGAAATTTGGAATAGTTTTTCTTGGAAGGTCAATAACCTTATTAGCCCCCATCGCATGCATTCAGAAAACCTGTGAATAACAGTACATTTATAAATTACCTCCTCTTCACATACAGACATTCCTCTGGAGGCAAAACTATTGTTTGTGGCAGGTCATGAAAATATGTTACTCTTGTAAATCTTATTGTCTTTAGTCTTGACATGGAAACAAAGATTATTCACATAATGTGGTAGTTTTTAGATAAGGAGTAAATGTCAGATGACTATTCTGCAGCAGTAATCGTGAGTGTGGTTCTCTTCTGCAACACTACACAGAGGACAAGAGATGTTTTTTGTTATGGCTTGAAATAATTTTGATAAAACCACAGGTGGACACGGTGGTAAATGAGTAGGAGTGGTTGACCTCACTGAGTTTTTAAGAAACCTAGCCTTCTACATGAGATCTCAAAAATTTCAGCAACACACAAGATCATTGTAATCACAGTAAATGTATACATTGCAATAAGAAAAATTGTCTTTTCAAAGTGCTCTGGCACCATGCACCGGGTAACGTTAAACTTTTTTTCAAGTGCTCCCACATCGCACATGTAGATTGCGTTCACTTTGAAACCAAAGAGCTGAATCTGAAGCCAAAAAGCAACAACTTCAAGGACAATCCTTAAGAAAACAGAGAAGATATAAAACCCCGTGTAGGATGACTTTTGGAGAATATCTTCCTGTTTGATGCTCTTACATGCAGCATAAAGGTGAAAAAAGGCTCCAGGTACGAGTACAATCACCAGCTGTAAAGCCCAGAATACCTAAAATGTAGCAGAAAGATAGCTGTCAGATCATTTACAACTGCATAGGGACAGTTAAAATGCACACATATTGGAACATTTTGCAAGTCTGTTTTTAACATGTATTAAATGTTTAAACACTTAGATGACAATAAAGGTAAAAATCACTGTTATGTTTTGATTTGAAATTTCAGTTGGTTTCTGAAACATTAGGAGTGTTGTTATGAAGGACAGAAAGCACAAATCCATATTTAGTCACAGATAAAGGGTTATTAAAAGGAATATACTAATGAAAAAAAGATAGGGATAATTAGCCCAGTCAGTTACTACTTCTTATATGGAACACTCATGTTTAAATTTTGCAGTTTATTTTCTTCATATTAGATTTTTGCAATTAAAAAAAAAAAAACAAACAAAAAAAGATAATTACCTGAGGAGTTATAGGCCTGAACTGGTTGTAACAGAAAAGATTAACCTCTCTCTTGTCTGGGTCACAGCTGAAATGCAAGGCCTCATTTCCATAAACAGCAAAGCCCAAAACGCCAAGGAAAAACATTCGAATTGAGCCAAAAAAAAGAGTGTGGAATTGGCCAATTACCGTTGGTGGCCTGAGCTGCAAATCACAGGGTTATTCACCATAAAAACAAAAATGAACACTGTTATTGTTGGAGGTCTACTTGCTCTTTTTCATTATCCAAAATATTTATTTTATTCTACTTGTTTTAAAAGGAGTTTGCCTATGAAGGCTGCTGTAGCTTTCTAACAAAATAACGGCTTACAACACTTTTATTGTTCCCACTAATTTTATATAAACGTTCATTTGTCTAGCAGTTGTCAGTTCATTTGTTTCACTGCCTTTATCTGTATTCCGCTGCTGCAGAACGCGCCAGACGGAGCTGAGCGTTTCGACCCAAAGTCTATTCGTTTTGCTGTTGACATGATGTCAGGTGATGGCAAAGCACGGACCGCCGTTCCACCATCAAACCCGACCATACTTATAACCATACTTATTCCTGCCAATTAAAGTTCAGGTCCCCACAGGGCCATTTACAGCCCCCCTCAAGCCGCCTTCAGCGTCCCGCCCGGCAGCACCGCTGCCCTGTGCCCGGGGGCGGCGGGCGCGGCACGGCTCCCGCGCGGTTTGGGGCCAGACCCCGGCTCCGGGCAGTGCCGTGGGGAGCCGCCCCTGGGTACTCACACATCCCTCCGAGAAGCTCCGGATGTAGTTGGGGGACATGTCTGGGGAAGGTACTCTGCGTGGGCGGCGGCGACCAGAGCCGGAGCCCTCCCTGGCCCCGGCCCTGGCCCCGGCTCGCTCCGCCCTTTGCCCCCGGGCGGGCCCCCGCGGTCGGGCCGGCAGGGGCGCAGCAAAAGCGGGGTCGGTTGGCGCCGGACGATAATCCCGGGCCAGCACCGTCAGCAGCGCTGGCCGCCACCGCCGCCCCCCTGCCGGCTGCGCACCTGCCCCTGCCCCGCTGCCTTACGCCGGCCTTTCACCGCCGCTGTACCGACCATCACCCCGGCCCGGCCCCGGTCCCGGTTAAGAACCCGGCGCATCGCTATCGGGGCTGCCGTCGGCTGGAGGACCCGGCACCCAGCGAGCCGGAACATCCAGAGTTTAATAGCTGCTTTTTAACTTAGTCCAATAAAAAAGAAAGGACACAAAAAGACTTGGAATCCGTTGGTCCACGATTCTGAATTCAAAGAACTAGCAATTGAATTAAATATTATTAACCACTCTAAAATCGCTATTAATAACTTAATGGCTATAATTGCAATTGATAATTTGCCAGCTTACTCAGTATGTGCAATTGAAAGATCTCTAGAAGAGCTAGGCATGTGAGCCCATACGGATGCTAGACACTCCTGCTGGTAAATAGCCTTAAGGATGTACCTCAACTCAGTGGTCTGAACCCAGTGGGAGTTTTACGAGAAGATGGAGAGAGGAAGAAGAAGACAGGAAACCAGTAAGGGGCAAATGCTAACTTGTCAATCACTGGAGCGCAATAGTTTATTTGGTATTTTGGGTGCACAAGAAAGTGAAATCCAGACGACAAATCCAAAGAGGGGCATTTATTCTTTTCCCTCTATCATGAGAGAACCTCCCTTGTAACTGGTGGCAGCGTGACTTCAGGCTGATGTAACAAAAGGCATTATTCCCTCTGTGATGAATGCTCAGAGGCATGGAAGCCTAGGCAGAAGGAGGGAAGAGATGGGAATCACGGTTCATTTTATGCATGGATTTAGCTGTTGTGTGTGTACAAGGTACCTCGATGTGACTGCATTAATGACATCATTAAAATAACTGTAGTAAGACATCAGAACATCCTTTGTAAGGGGAATCTGCCCTGTGTCTGCTGAAGTAGCTCAGTTGCAAAGATGTTGAAAAATGCTCCAATAAGTACATGTTATTTACTACAATTTCTAGTTCAGGCAGTTAATGAAATGTCTGTTTATCTCATGGAGATAAACAGACAAAGGTGCTGTATCAGTAACACCGAGAATGGGTTTCCAAACTTTTAATAATGCAATGTGCTGCTCTGCTCTGCTGCATAGAGTGAATGCTGAGGTTTGCGTATGTGGAATGAACTAAAAGCAATAATGCCTCATAGTGGTATGTAATCTACAATAAAGTACTGTGGTTCCCAGACTGTGTGACTAACCTTCACCAAAATGCAGTAATTGTGATTACAGTGAATTGTTTTTCAGTACATAATATATCTGGAGCTTAATTATCATCCAAAAGTAATTTGAATGTTCCCACAATAGTATGCAATGACTAAATTAGCTCAGCACACTGTGCAGATGTTTAATGTCAGTAATATTTCAATAATTTCATTATTTAAAATGTGAATTGCTATTGAAAACCTGCTGCTGAATATACTTCAAAAATACTTGTTTTAGTATTTATTATGATCTCTTTAAGCAGAAATGTTTATAAATACAATAACAGGAAAACTGAAAATTTCCTAGTTTCTAAATGAAGATAGATCTTTCCATGCTTTTCATTATGCTTGGTATAGTGTAATTATTTGCACATTAATTGATGCACATAAACACACAATAGTCATGAAGTTTGGTCAGCATTTGATTCCACTATAGACAGAAACAATATTTAAGAACACATTTTAGGTAAAAAAGCTGCACTATACAAATGCTACTTTGTATCTTGTTATTTTTAGGTGAGGATCATGTAATTACTTACCTGACTAGATCATCTAATCTAAGACAATCAAATCATTCTCTGTAGAACTTCAGAAACAGCACTATGGAAACTTGAATTTCTGTCCTGTGATAAAGATGCTAAAAGAAGAGTTATCTGGCAATGCCCTGATTTAGTTCTGGGAACACATAAGGAATACAGCTGCACTGAACTAAAAAAAAAAAATAAAATTCTGGAGAGGTCGTCAAATAAACCCAGTACAAACCCCATGAGCGTCTGCACTGAAACCCCCCTGAGTGTGATAAATGTGCCCACAATAAAATCGTCACTTTCTCTGAAGTGGCTCAATACCTACCATGTGAGATCAAGCACAGGAATCCCATTATCTTCACACTAGGAGAAACTAATAGCAATGTTTTTCTTTTGTCATGTGTGTTCAATAATGTGCTTTGCAACACCACATTAGGAGGATAACTTGAGATGGAAGTAGAGTAAGTTGGCATTGTGCAGTCCTTTTGAATGCAGTCTGCTGACAAAACTCAAGCCATTCCGTGGGACTTTGTTGACAGAAAATCAGTATTTGTTTTGAATCTATAGAAGCAGCTGTCTGTTAATTGTCTATCACAAACAAATGGCATGGAAGATGTTGATATCACACTTGTTTCCAAGTCAGTCCTAAGCCTGTCTTTCGACTCAAGTTGGCAACTCAGCTATGTGCTCTTTAACCTTTTAATGAGTTGGAGTCCTACTGAATAATCATAGTAAAACAAATGGAATCTAAATGCATGCATAAAGCTGCAGTTGTGTTTGGAGGGATGAACTGTGTGTTTAACATTAAGCACCCAATTCACTGCTTTAATAGAATGGTTAAATGCAGTGGCCCCTATTACCCTTGTGCCATGAAAGAAACAGCACCGAGAAAATGGCACAAAAAATTGAATTGGTATCAATAAAACAAGTTTTTTTCTGCAAAAAGAGAGGTAGCATGCTAAATATTGGAGAGCAGCTGCTTCTGACAGCTTTCCAGCTTTGTCTAATGTTGGAAGCACCTGAATTTCCATTTTGCTTTGCAGAGTTCCCTGTGTTGAAGCTTAGGTCCAGTGGAGGCCTCTATCAGTTGCGGACTGGTGCCTGCACTTCAGTTTGGATCTGAGATGGAGGTTGCTTCACCTTCTGCTAGGCCAGGAGTCTTAGGAGTCAGGTGACTTCCTCAGATCCTCCTCACTGCTGATTTATGTGTGGCACAAAAAATAGGAGGCAGGATGTAAAGTCTGAGAGCTGAGAGGGGTGGACTAGTGTCTAGGTTTATTGGATAGGGATATGGCTCAGCCATGCCACGCAATATGGGAAGATGTGTCATAAATACAGCTTCTTCCTCACTTTTTTTTAAAATTAATTCAAAGTCAATTTAATCTAAAAAAATTAAGAAATACACATGATGAATCACTAGTATTCTTTTCTACACATGGTTTGCCCAGCCATACAAACTTAACAGGAAGAATTTCTATATTGGTGTTTGTTGGAGCTTTCCAGGCTTGGGAGGCCACAAACTTCTGCTTGTAGCCCAGTGCTCCAGGGATATAGTACTGGTGTTAGACAGAGCCCAGCATTAACCACAGAATGTAGGTATTTCTTCTGTTCCCTGGAGCCTTGAAGAGGAAAGGACTACATGGCACATATCAGACATATTTTATGTTAGTTAGCTTATCCCTGAGCAGCCATAGTTGAACTTAGTGTTTCTCTTTTAAACATATTTAGTTTTCTAGCTTATGCTATTTGTGACATTCTCCACACAAATCCACAATAATTCTTATCTTTAGAATAATTCTTCTCATATCAGCTTCTCCCAGGGAGTGCACTGGCAATGCCTATGAGATGTTTAACTTCCAGTGCTATTTTACTAGTAAAAGAATTGTAGAGGCTTGATGTTTGAATGTCTAATCTTAGAGTTTGAGGTCTGGCCTTAGAGATGGGATCTTAGAAACTGAACAGTTGTCCTCCTTGACTCCAAACATGGAGTATTTCATACCGAGCTAGAGAGACCTCGTCTCCTTCCGTGCCTTTCTTCGACTCTGCCTACTCTTCCCAGCTGCTTCTTGGACCCACTTCTAGCTACCCACATAGGAACAGTTGCAAACCCTGTTATGTATTCTGAAACCTGGGGAAATGATCTATTTCAGTAGCCTCTTGTCCTTTAAATAGAGCCCCTAACTCAAGAAGCTGAAATGAAAATCTCTGCCAAAAAAACCCTCCATCAAAATAAGAAAGCCTCTATTGAGAAGTAACAAGAAAGAAAACAGGAGTTACTTAAGGTTATTGTACATTTGACTGTCTGGAAGAAGTCACTCTCTGTTACAATGCATGCCCACTTTTTCCAGCTGTGTCTGCTGGTCTAAGGTGTGATACTACAAAATTTATTGAAAGGCTTGGTTCCCGTGCTCAGTGTTTAAAATCAAATACTATTTCTTCCTTGGTTGTTGCCATGTTTCTTTTTAATGTGTGACTGATGATCAGGCTTTCAAACATGATCACTTCCAGGGCTGCATTTGAACCCAGTTTTCATTTAATGTGCAAGCACACATACTGAATAAAGTCTTCTTACTGCAGGTAGTTTTGGTGGCAGATATGCTTGAATTTTCATGGGACTACACAAAGCTTGTTGTGATGTGCAAATCTGGAATTAGCCCTGGAATTATCAAGTGCCTTGAGCTGCACAAACGTGGGAAAGAAGTGTTTTTTTCTGTCAGAACAACTTCTCGGTAGAGGGCGTTTGTGAGGTGTGTGGAGTTCCTCATTCCTACATGAACTGATTATGAATCCCTACGTTTGGGAATTACTGATGAAGAGTATTTACCTCTCACGTTTGTGGTTCCTGCCCTATGGTGTTGCATTCCCAGATACACTCCATCTGTGCTGGCTGATTGTGCCTGTGCAGTTTCTTTCTCACTAAGGACACTTACCTGTGGCACTCTCTCCCTTGCTCTTGTGCCAAGTACTGTGTCACAGCTGCATGATGAGATTGTCTCAGGGCTGTAATCTGAAATAAGATCCAAAGACGCAGGTGTACTAATTTTGTTTGAAAAGAGAATGAAGAACAGTTTATGTGGAGATCTGAATTCCGACTGGTTTATGTCAGGGTCTGTGGATCTTCCCCCCAATACCTTTTTGCCTCTGTGGGAAATTATATTCATACTGTTCGAGTGTATTCCCTTGTCTTTACACAGACATCTGTTGAACAACACTAGAAGCATAATCTAAATTTTTGTTTTCTCTGAGCTGGAGTCACTCACTCTCTCCAAAGCTTATTTCCTTGCTGTTCAGAGTTCTGAAAAACGTAGAGTAGATAAAATCAAGTACCGATAAAAATCAAGAACATAAAATCACACTGAAAATGTTTCTAATTCCTTAACCTTAGGAATTACTGTAGACTAAAGGACAGATAAAATTTATTAGGATAGAAGAAATTCTCCTGGAAGGCAGCACTAGGAGTGGTAATATTGTGCAACAAAAAGCAAGGAGTCTCACTTCTCTCCACTCAACCTGCAATAAGCTTCTGCCAACGGAAGCTTTTAAAGTGTTCTTCTGATGATATTCATGCGAAAAGACTCAACTTCCTCTTGTCCCAAATAATATTAAATATATGTTGAATTTAAACTGTTCTCCCAATGGGAAGCATATTGATTGTTCATATATAAACCCATTTTCAAATAAATTAGCAAAAGGATCATACTCTCAGCGTTAAAATTTAGCTCACAGTGTTAAAGACATATATTAGATCCCACAATGGGAACCAAAAAGACTGATTCAGAGCGTTAGCAGAGACCTGAATATTGATGATCTTAGAAAATTTCATATATGCTCAGCAAAGTAGAGGGTCACACCAATTTAGATAAATATCTAAGCCATCAGTAAGGCTGCCTCGGAGGAACTGTAGATGCATTTAACACTGTGTGGAGGAAACTTGATCAGTAACAAGAATCACTTCCAGAGGAGCTCTGTGACAATTCCAATGAGCCGCCTAGTGGTAAAGGTGAAGTCTCTAGCCTGATCTTTTCTGAGGCGAAGCACTGGCTGGGTCTCTAACAAATTATTCAGCATTATATGAGTCAGTAATTTACACAACTTTAACACATATCTTCAGGGATGTGAGAAGAATCACAACGATCAATCAATTGATGCAGAGAGGTGTAACTTTTAAGAAACATTAATGCTTTTTGTTTGATAATCTTAGTAAAAATTTATTTAAGAGAAATCTCTGATTTAATTCCTACACTAGACAGCATGCCATGGACAGACTATGTATCACTGCACATTGGACATGCTTTGCTTCTGATATTTGAGTGGACAGACTCTCCATACACCTGTCATAAACTCACAGAGCTTCAAGAGAACTCTTAATAACATGAATAAGCAAGTTTGCTACAAGCTCATACATACTCCTTTTGAGAAAAAGAAATAAAGGAATAAGTCTGCAGAGCATGTTAATGGCTAATGCTGTTATTCCTCTGCGTTAGTACTTTGTCTTGAAAACTTCAGTTCAGTAGGTCTGCCCGTCTTCCAGCATATGTACACGGCTATGTACATTCATGGCTTCTGCTGGAAACAGATGGAACTGTTTGGAAAGCCTACACACGTGCAGACACTAGGAAGTAAAAGACATTACCTCACTGAAAAGCGAGAAACACTAGGGACAAATGCTACTCTTCAAAGAGGCAAACAACATTCATTCTCCACTGTATTATACCATTTGCATAGTAAGTCACGGATAAAAGACAACACCTGTCTGTCTCCCTTTCCATGTCGAGACCACTATGAAATGCAACTTCGCGAATCAAACCCTGAAACTTTAAACACAGCTGATGCCTTTGAGTAAAATCTATGCAGAACCCACAGCTGGATGTCAGGAATAAAATCGCTTTATTTCCAAGTCCCTCGCTCCCTGTCCCCCTGCGTTTCAAAGCGCCGTGGTTTCACCTGGATAAAATGCTGGAAGACTGGTTTCCGGAGGCGATCCCGCGTTCTGCCCGACGTGGCGGACAGCCCTCCGGTTTGTCGGAGAGCATCTCTCGGGGACTGCTTGCGGAGGGCAGCGGCGGGGGGTGAGGCTCCCCTCGCCCCTCCCGCTCCTCCCGTCGTCTCCATCGCGCTCAGGGGCTGGGACCCCGCGGGACGGCGCCGGCTCCGGGATCCGCCTCTCCCTTTCGCGCAAGATCCACCTCGGCAGCTCGGGGCTGGGGGTGAGGGCACAGGCGCCTGCAGGAGGAGAGGCGGGGCGGCCCCTCCCGGTACCAGGTATAAACCGGGGCTGCGGAGTAAGGAGGGAGCTTGCTCTGCGCCTCGCCCCCGCCCCCGGCGCCGCCGCCCGCAGCTGCGGGCCGAGCAGCGCCGGCGCCGCTGGACAGCGCTGGCGGCCCCGGGGCCGCTGCGGGCGCGGGGAGGTGGCCGGACCGAGCATCCGAGGGCTCTCCTGGGGACGAGGGCAGGCAGCCTCTGTCCTGACGGCGTTCGCTGCCCGCAAGGCTTAGGATCTCTTGCCCACCTGCCCACTGGGACAGGCTTGTGCGAAAAGCTGAGGGGCAGAACATGGGAATTTTTATTTCCCTTCCCCGCCACTGCACCGTTGGACATTCTTCTGCATTTCTGAAGGGAAAAAACTCGTCAAAGAAGGGGAAGGAAGAAAGGCAGTAGGGAAGGGGGGAGAAAGTTGGTTGACTTGCAGAAAAGTAAAGCTTTCCAGTGGCTCCCACTGCACTTTGCGCTAGAGACCCTCAGTCCACCCGAAGCTGGAGGATGGAGCCAGAGCTCTCACCCGAGCTCACAACAGTGCCCCTTGGGGAGAATGGGAGTGCCCACCTGGTGCCCGACACAGCCCTGCTGCCCCCAGAGAAGGGCACGGCCATGTTCATCATCCGTTGTGTGATCCCATCGCTTTACCTCCTCATCATCACTGTCGGCTTGCTGGGCAACATCACACTTATGAAGATCTTCATTTCCAACAGTGCCATGAGAAGTGTGCCCAACATCTTCATCTCCAGCCTTGCAGCTGGTGATCTGCTGCTGCTAGTGACCTGTGTCCCCGTGGACGCCTCCCGGTATTTCTCTGAGGAGTGGCTCTTTGGGGAGCTGGGCTGCAAGCTCATCCCTGTCATCCAGCTCACCTCCGTTGGTGTCTCCGTCTTCACTCTCACTGCCCTCAGTGCTGACAGGTAGGAAAGCTGGGCTGCCAGTTCTCAGCTCTCTGCAGCTTGGGCAAAGGCTGGCCGGAGCTAGCATGAAAGGTGAAGTGCCCCTCTGGATAAGGTGTCCCTGGTTTGCAGTCCCCTCATTCCAGTTTGTGAGGTGCCCGTGCTGCTTCCCTCACTGATGATGGCAAGTCTGGTATTAACTGGAGTTAAAAGGTATCTGGAAATGGGTGTGCCTGGGCCTTCAGCTTCCAGGGTGTCAGCTGCAAAAACTGGGTTTAGCCCTGTCTTCTGCACCTCTGGGGTGGGCCTGTAACAGGCCATATACTGAAATCTTATTCTTTTGAGGAAGGTATCTGTGCCTTAGTAGAAGAGCAGGTTACCAGAGGTGACTGCCAGAACTAGCTTGGCTTCTGGGAATTCAGAGGATCCAAACTGTTCTGTTGTAATTGTCAGTCTTAAACTTTTGTTCAAACTATTCTTTTTGTCTTCTGAACTTTTAGAAAAGTGGAAAAAAAAGAAAATACCCCAAAACAAATAGAAAGTAACACTTTCATCTTCAGTACTTGTCAAATTAGGAAGAAACAAAGAGCTGGATCCCAATTTTTCCTTCCAATTACTGTGAATGGGTACTTAAGGAATTTATAACAACTGAGTGCCTGTTGGACTGTGCTTCAGGCTCTGAAAGACAAAATCTTGCAGTGTAATTGCAGCCTTGAATTAAATGAAATTATCTTTCTTCTGTTATCTAAGCAGGGTTTTTTTAAGTCAGAAATGAAAATATTTAATTCCTTCTCCATAGAAATTATCCCATTTTATTTTGTTGGGTTTTAAACCGAGGCACTGCATTATATTGGTGCATAATGTGAAGTCTTGAGTTTAGTGATATATCTTCACAATTACAATAATGTTTCTTTAAAACTTTTAATCCTTTTTCTAATAGAGTCTTGTAATTTTTGGGTTTTTTTTTGCTAATTCAGTAAATTGTTTGATTACACCTGAGGATAGTCTTCAGCAGACATAAATTTCAGTTGTATTTGAATCAGGACTGAACACACTTGTCTATAAAGACTTCATAACTTATGAAAATTGGTTATATTTTTTTAATAATAGCTTGCAAAACATACCTTAAAGTGAACACCTGTAACACTCTGATTAACTCAGTTAAAGAGTATGTCAAAATCTGTCCTTTAAGAGCCAAGGAAACCCTGCAGTGCTCTTTCTACTCTATTTCCACTGTTTAAAATTATGAATGTGGTATCTTATTTGAAAAGGGAAGAAGTTGCTTGTAGTGGAGATCATCTCCCAGTGAAATGTAATGTGAGAGAATGCCAGTGATTTAAGGGTTCATTCATTTGCTTTTTATATGGATTTGGAGCACTCATTGTCTGATCCTTCCTTTAATATCAGTAAAGATTGAAGAAGTAATAATGCTGAATCTGTTTACACTGAAAGCATTTAGGATTGCACATACCAGAAAACAGCTTCAGTTTGTGTGTTGAGATCATATAAGCTCATAATAAATACATTCCTCTAGCATTTTGGAGTCTGCAGTATATACCAATGTCAGAAATGGTTTTTACTAGGAATTAAACAACTCTGTTTTTTTTAAACTCTGCAATTTTATTTTTGGTTACTGAGAAAAAAAGCATTTATTTTCCAGTCAGAAGATCAGCCACTGACTTCAGAGACCAGTCTCCTAGGGGCCCAAGATATCGCTGAGTGAAGCTGGGTAAACTGTCAGTGGAGTTTGAGTTGGAATCACATCTACTTTTTTTTGTACGACACTTGTGTTGAACTAGAGGGTCCACTGGTGTGGAGGGGTTTGCGTCACACTAATTTGTAGCCTGATCCTAACATGTGTCATCTTGACTAGATCAGTTATGGGTAATTATGCAGGCAGATCAGGAGTGGTGGCAGCATCCTGCACCCAAGAGGTGCTGAGGAGGTGAGGCCTGGCTGCGTGCAGTGTTTTCTCTAGATAAGTGAATCTAGCATAGAATGTTTGTATGCAGTGATGTCACTACATGGGCTCCATTATAATCCAGTACGTATTTGGTCTGATACACAATGTCTTCTCTGTCTCTTTCACAGATAATGCTCAAAGTACCTTTTAATATATGATAATTAAAGCCTTTCCTGCTTTTTATTCCCTGTTGCCATGGGACTGTATGGAATGCCAGACATTGATTCCACTAAGGAACAGATTTAGGAATATTTAGAATTCCTTGCAACATGCCTGCGTGAATTAGGATAAGGAAGGTTGTCTTGGTTTCCACAGTGTAATTAGCACTTATTGCTTATGTGGAAATTCTGCATGATGGTTTACATGTATGTTGATACATTTAACAAAAGCAGCTACAGAAGCTATAAACTCTGAATGAATGTTACCAACAAACTGAAGATTTAAGGAAGAAAAAATAGTACTAATTGCATATATATATATTTTCTAAAGTTGCTTTATTTCGTATGGATTTTTGTCACAGAAGTCCCTTTCAGCATCAGTAATGCTTTCTGTCTGACAAACATGCACCTTTTAACTGAAAGCTTCATTATCTTGTACTGAGATGGTCTGAGTTTTGTTTTGGGTTTGGGGTTTCTTTGTGTATGTGTACAAACATGATATGTAATTTTTAACAATTCTTCCCAGACTTCCTTAGAGCACACTTGGAAACTGAAATCAGCTGCACACAGCATAGGTTACTGCCCACCCCCATCACAGGAATAGAAGCTGGTTCTTCCCATCCCTGAACTCCTGGTGGCCTGACTGACCAGGGAGTGGTGCCCAGATGCAGCCCCACACATGTTGGGGCAGAGAGGGATGGGAGTGGTAGAGATGGTGGGTATGGTGGCTCTAGAGATGATGCACTGGTGGTGCAGGGTGTTGGTGTGAGAGCAGGTTGCGATCTCCCTCTGCTATGGTGTGGGGAAGGCAGCATAGGAGCTGTGCTGCTGAGCCAGGCATCCCTTCTCACTGCCATGCAGGAGATGTGTAGGGACAGCACCCGTGCCTCCCATGGCCACTCTTCTCTATTGTGGAGAAACCAGATCACGTCTGGAAATGTTAATATTTCTCTGGTTTATAAAATCAAGGAAAAAAGAGAAGGTGGATTACAGAAAGAGAAAACCTAGTAATTACAGTGAAGATGTAGAAAATGAAGAAATGTAGAAATGAAGAAATGAAGAAAAAAGAAGGGGGCTGAAGGACAAAAATTAACAAAACAACAAAATAAAAGGAACTAAGGGCACCATAGGGCAGAACACCCCCAATAGCACTCAACACACCCTGAAAGTGCCCACAGGGCTGATGTATGAAGGCCAGGGATGCACTTCCTAAAGATGCGATGGGACAAGGAATTAAAAGTGGGGTCTCTGATGAGCTTGTTTCTCCATGGTTCATGGACTGCAGTTTTGACCAGATCTAAAGGATGTTACTGAGAAAGTCCTAGGACTTGGTGTGGTCTTTGATAAGGAGGATAAAAATAAAGAGTGCGAAGTGTTGCCAGAGGGACTGCAGCATGACACACATGAAGAAAATGTGTGCCAATATCTCCTCACTGCAAAAAAGGGCAGAAGCCACAGATGAATCTGACTTGGACCATCCCATGAACTTGTTCACTACTCCAAGGAGTGCCTTTCCAGTTTATGTCCATGGTGGACATGCAGTTAGCTCAGAATGCAAACTGGGCCCATGACGTTCCTCACTCTCTTCTCAGAGTAAGAGGTCTTGCTGCTTTGTTCCTGGGAAGGAGTCTAGGTAGGGCAAGGACCTGTTCCTAGTAAGAAATCCAGGTAGGGTGAAGACATAGATGGCAAGAACAGAAAGGTGTTTCCGAGGTGCTTTTCAGAGCTAGAGGTCTGAATGATACATAAACCTTGGTGTGGAGAGGTGGCTGGAAAAGCTCAGGAGGCAGTGAATTAAGAGTGAGTAACAATGTGTGCCTTTGGCCATTACTGCATTATTGTGTGGTACCCACAAAATGCCAAGACACTGGAGTAAACTCTGAAGGAATATATGTCAGTGTCTTCAAACAGCTCTAGATTTGTCCCACATAGTCTTTCCTTTTCTCCTTGGCTGTGGTTTATGCCTCATTTTTAATGTAATCTGTAACAATAGGATTAAATTTAATTCTGCTACTTTTCCTACATTGAATTTTCTTTCTAATGAAGGATTTAAATGTGTTAGCTCAAATGCAGTCCTGCTACACTCTAATGGAGACAGCAAAGCTGAACTCACCCTGCTGCAGTTAAAATAGCATCTTCTTTGCTTTCTTTCTAAAAAGTGTGACGTAAGGACACCTTTGATGAGACAAATACTTGATTAACCAGGTAAGAGTCTGAAAATTTAAATTCATACTTAAATAACTAAATACAGTGCCTGAGATGTTTAAAATATATTCTATAGATTTGCATAGCTAAACTATTTGATCCTTCTTTTCTTGGTTTTATTTCTTTGTTTATTTACTTTAAATGTGTAAGATATTAATCTGTATTTTTAAAACTGTAAAAAGGCTAAAAATGGTTTTTGCAAGTTTACTATTTATGTGATGACTTCTGATGACAGTTGGTAACAAAATCCATTTTGGCTCAGTTTGCATGTCTATTGTCTCCCTTTTTTGGGGGAACTAAGGAAGTGTTTTGAAGATGCTCAGAAGTGTAAAAAGCTGCACTAATAACTCCTTTAGGTTTTTCATTAGTAATAGGACCTTAATAAAAATTTCTTTTTACTCTTTTCAGAATTTACTTACAGTTTCTTCTTTTGTTATGGAAGATGCTGATTCAGGCTGAAATACTGTGATTGGAGAAATGTGAAATCCTCATTTCTTATTACATGTGGTGGAGCAGGTGAAGCCGGAAAGTGGACATGATTTCCTTTTGAGCTCTAATAGCTGATATTCAGGGATTAAAGAGCCTTTACAAGGAAAGTAGTATTAAATGACATCTTGAAAATTAACTGAAGAATAAAGAAAAAAAAATCAAAGGTAAAATGAAAGATTATCTGTATAGGAGAAAAACTGTATATAGTAGATGGGAAAAAAAAATTATATGGACCAAGTAGAAGTATGAATCTTCTTAGGAACACATACACTTGAGGTAAATGTATTGAATGAATGAGTCACTGAAGAACATTAAAATATATCACAGTCCAGATGTTTCTCTCACTGAAGGCTGTAGCAATATGGTTATAATTGTGCAATAACAGGCAAAGCAAAAAAAAAAAAAGAGTCATTTGGCAAGCTTTGTCTGTCACATTTTTTCAACTCGTATTTTAGTTTATGTGTGCCAACTTGATTTACAAAATAAACCTTGCTAAAACACCTTGGTCAAGTTAAACAGTGAAGCCTGTTCTCACCTATCTCCACTCTAAAATGTTCTTATTGATTTATATTCATTTTATACAGATCAAAAGAATATGATGGCAAATATTTCAGAAGAAACAAAAGGGATGTCAGAAAACTCCCACAGAACACTGCAGAATTATGTCTGGAGTAGGTTAAAGAGTTAACTATTCTAGGGTAATATTGTCCAAGCCAGGCAAGTCAAATCAAATGTTGGAGAAATTCCACTTGTGTCCGTCTTTACACAGCTGAAAATGATTTTTCAGTAAATAACATTTTCCTCCCAAGTTAGGCAACTGTTTCTCAAAATTCATGCAGACACCTACATATGTTAAACTCCTGCCTTTGTGCCTGTGTCCTGTGTGTGCTCTTCAACTCATACAGAAGCGGCTTAGATGGAGGATGGCAAAGTGAGAAATGGCTGTGATGTTTATCCTGGTCAGTGATCAATGCAGTGGCTGTGTTGCGCTGGCAACAGCCAGCTTTGCTTTGACTAATGCAAATGCCAGTGTCCAGTAGCTTTTCACAGGCCGCAACCTAAACCCTGGGAGACAGTTTCAAAAGCATCCCTCCTGTTTCCTGCTTCTTTGATCAATTCAGTAAAAGCCTGTGCCGGGGACAGACAAAATAGCTGCTAACCAGCAAATCCAGCCCAATTCTTACCAAGTATGTAAATCTCCATTCATTTATTTTATCTGTTTGGCTCTTGCCATGACATGGTACACAACTACCTTGCATATTACATTGCAATGGGTTAATACAAATCGAACTGTTGGAATCCTCAAGTCTGCATTTGTCATGTCCTTAGAAATTATGTCAAAGATCAAGTGTGCTTTCTTTAGGGAAAAACTTTTACATGTTTACTGTGATGATAAATTTGTTAGAGAATAAATAATAGATCTCTTTTTTATGTGTGCAGAGTGATGGAACTCTCAAATATTCTCCGGAAAAGGGATAGTTTAATTGAGTCCTCATTTTGAATAGTTTAATTATAGAAGAACTTCTGTATTTATCATATGAGTTTTGCTGCAGAACCATTCTTCCAGACTATATATTCCTGGTGCTAAATTATTTTCATGTGTTTTTATATGTATTAATGAAACAATGTATATGCAGTCGCAATCCCTAGGTCTAGACATGTATCTCCACTACGAAATTCTAAATCTATGCTGAGATTCAGCCAAGTTTGATAGTGTAATTACAAATGGCAAGTAAGTTATTACTAGTTCATGAAATTTTTGGAATGTATGAGGAAACCTCCTTTGGTGTCCATTACAGAGAAGTGTGTTTTGGCATTAACTTCACACAACTTGTCAGATATCAGAGAAAATAACCAGAGACGAACAACCCACATGTTCCCAGTTCAGGAAGGATATTGAGGTGCTGGAGCGGGTCCAGAGAAGAGCAACGAGGCTGGTGAAGGGACTTGAGCACAAGTCCTATGAGGAGAGGCTGAGGGAGCTGGGGTTGTTTAGTCTGGAGAAGGCTTAGAGGTGACCTCATCACTCTCTTCAACTACCTGAAGGGAGGTTATAGCCAGGCGGGGGTTGGTCTCTTCTCCCAGGCAACCAACAATAGGACAAGGGGACATGGGCTCAAGCTCTGCCAGGGGAGGTTTAGGTTGGATGTTAGGAAGAAATTCTTTACAGAGAGGGTTATCAGGCATTGGAACGGCCTACCCAGAGAGGTGGTGGATTCACCATCCCTGGAGGTTTTTAAAAAGAGATTGGACGTGGCCCTTAGTGCCATGATATAGTAATTGGAGTTGGATCAGGGGTTGGACTTGATGATCTTGGAGGTCTTTTCCAACCCAATCTATTCTATGATTCTATGATTCACATGAAGCTTGGTGTAATTACATCTGCTGCATACAGGTTTGTATATTTCCAGCTTTGTGTGAGCATATATACAAATAAAATTGTGATGTGTGTACAAACATGAAAGAAATGGATTATTCAATATGTTGTCATTGTATCTTGTATGATTTTGTTTATTCCCTCACATGACTATCCCAAATATGGTTTCATTTTTTTCCAACTGATTTTCACAGTATTTTTTTAAAAATAGTGTCACGTTTGTGTTTTGACTCCATGTTTGTCTGATTGTTTGTATTTTAAGGATTGCTATATTAACTTTTTCCTCTGATTTTTTTAATCTTCCTTTTTTTTCCATGGTATTTACTTGTTTTTTTCCATCTACACTGATTTCAGGGTAGACTAAGAATAGAAGTTGCAAATGAAACTGAACTGGAAACTTTTTTAAAAGTGGCAGAGTGGAGCCTTCTAGATGATAATACTGGAGCAAATAAATGAAGTTGCTGCTTTTTGAATTTAGAAATTAGAGATTTGGGGTCTAAATTCTCAAATAGTAAAATCTAAGTCTGTTCTAGATATATTAATAGAGATTTGGTTATTTAATTCTTCCTGGCTTGTAACATTTCTAAAAATCATCTGACCATGTGATGTTCTCTGCAATAGTATGCTATCTGCCATGGCATGGACTATAACTGAGTTCCTCAAGGAAACAGGAGGAAATGTTTTGTAACAGCAGAACTTTTATAAAGGTAAACTGGCACTAAACATAGTTTACACTCAGGATTTCTGCTTCCAGGCACTTTAGTGTCTGTGACTAATATTTTTATTGACCTTCTGCTCAATCAGTGATGATTTTGTGAGATCTTCTTCATTCAAATATGTATAGATATTGTTGCTGAGAGACATGTAGTAAGCATGCAGTGAATATGCAGATAAGCATGCATCTCTGTCTCATCAGTTGAAAGGTAGGGGTATCAATGGAATTTGGATCAAACCCATTTGGAGATATGGGTTTGTCTTTTCTCAAAGTCCTTTGACCCTTGAAGTTTCAGAACATAAACTCTGGAAGGATAAAACAAGATTAGTTCTTGTTTTCCAGGTGGTTTTTTTAAATGGAGAGCAGAGAATGAGTGAACAAAGCCAATAGTAGGTAAGGTGTCCTAGCTCCACATTGCAATGCCTAGTGTCTAGCCTAGGTGCTGACTTACCCCTCCCCCTCTCCACCCCTCCAGAGCAGAATCCAAAATCCAGAATCCCAAATTAGTGTTGGAATGAGGTAAATGCTCCAGAAAGGCAATAAAAGCCAAGAGAATACACATGCTAAACTGCCTTGTACTTTAAGAGTAGGGTTCTCTCCTCACAAGTGAAATGTTAATTTTGAGCTGCTGTCTAGCAGGCCTGATCAATGACTCTCAGACACCCTGGTTGAATGAATGGCTCCATTTTGTTCTTGGAGAGGCAGGTACCAGAGCTGCCTTTGCCATGGCAGTCTTGTGAAGGTTAATGATTTTGGTGTGCTCCAGTCATTATTTAAACACAACTTTGAGATCCGGCTCCTCAGCTTTTCTGTGCTTAGCTACAGGATCCTAATGAAGCTTAGATGCCAACTAAGTAGGTACAATCCTGGCATGCACAGCAGGGGAAATACAACTGCTTGCTTAGTTTAGAAGTTAAGAAAGAATGTGCACAGCAGGTTAGAACGGGCCAACCATTGTGCGAGGCTTCTGGATAATGTTTTTGGGACCAGGCACCTGAAAGTGTGTGGGGTTTTTGCCATACACATAAATATGTTTGCATATATTTATGTTTTATATATATATATATATATATATATATATATATATATATATACTCACAAACCCATATTCAACAGTACCAAAGCATAGACCTGAGTGCTGGAAGTCAGCCATTTGTCAAACAGTTGTTAGAGCAGTTCATGGTGTGGTTTTCACCCGGGTAAATCAATATTCTCCTAAACAATTTCTAGGCATGATCCAGTATTAAACACAAGCTCAGAGGCCATTACCAATAGAAGTGTAAACTGCCTAATTTTGTTGGAAGTGATGGTCTCATATTGGGATATTAAAAAGTTGAACTAGTCATGGATGTCCAACCAATGCCACTTGTCCTCCAGGCCTAAGAATAAACTCTAGCACTATTTAGTTTGCTCATATAAATGTAGCATAATTCTTTATTAGATTACATTCTTGTTTGCTTGTCTTATCTCGTCTCTCCTCTCTTTTCTCTAAGTAGAAACTTAGAGAAACTGCAGCTCTAATGAACACCTATTTGTCTTAAGATATGTGAACATATGTTGATGGGTAACTTGGAATTATCAAACTTAAATATAAATTTACTGGGAATACTGAAATATATGAACTTTTCTGAATAATAGCCACTGAAACAATTTACTAATTTTTCTTTCAGGAGGAGAATTGAAGAAATTACTGATGGTACTTTTAACTATTGCAGTTATAAATAAATGGCTTTAGAGAAGTAGAACTAAAAATCCAGATTGTGGGCAATGAGTTAGCATTGCAAGATTTGTACGAGCTTGTAAGAAGCATAGTTAGCTAATGTGAGGTGAATAGCAAGAGGAAGAAGTAGCAAGACAAGAAAAATGAAAAGGAAAACCAAAATTTCTTCTCTGATACACTGAGTGGACAGGACAGGTAATATATTTCATGCAGAAACACCCATCATCCTGGAAACTTCTGTTTTGATTGTTTTCAGGGTGGAGAAATCATCAACCAAAAGTTTAAATCGGACTTTTTTGTTGAAGCGTTATTGATAGCTTTTTGGCTCAACAAAGCATATTTCTGTAGTAGAAAACTTTTTTGCCTTGGGAAAATCTTGGGATTTTCCCCTTAAGAAACACGGAACACATGTCATTGACATTCACTTTAAGTGTGTTTACACATGGTCTGCTGGTCTTCATTTCAAATACTGTTCATTATATCAAGAGGTGCTCATTCCTGAGTGAATGCAATTCTCTGCCTTTAAGAGATAAGCACAGAATAAAAATATTGGGACTATCTGTGGAAAAAAACACATTAAGATATCTTTTTTGCATTGCAAGAATTTGTAAGAATAAAATAGAATAAATGCAAATTTCAGACAGTTTGTCTGTTGTGAAAGAAGTTCCCACAACACAAATGTGGGACATCACATGATCCCATATTGTTCTCGGCTAGATAAATTGTTCTCCTCTTAATTATTCAACTGGAGTTGAGTCAAATGAACTGCCATACAAGGAAAAGGACTTTGGTCCTATCCAAAATTTCATTCTACTGTAGTGGAATGGACACGGTATTTGTATTTTCAACAAATACTGACCATACAGCTGTGTTTTCTGTTCAGATATGTTTTATGTTGTTAGGTTTTTTGTGTTTGAAATCACCATGCAGTGACACAATAAAAGATTATCACATGAATGGTTTTGGTAAATGACTCTAGTTTTCAGGAAATGCAGTACTATGGCACAGCAACATCACTTAAAAAAACTTATTTATGAGAAGGCAAATTATACCAACCCCTCCAGCTTCAGAATCGAAATGAAAATTAAAGCCAGATAATATGGATTGTGTCTCTCCTTGCTTTATGACACTTCATTATTATATTTATTTTCATTGTGATGGCATGTAGAAAACTAGATTATAAATTAGTGTCCTATTTGTGATAGGTGCTATATAAACAGGAACAAGAAGAAAGTCCTTGATCTGAAGGGTTTTTAAGAAATGACAACAGACAATCCAGAATCAAAAGGGCAAGGAGATATTGTGGCAATTCTGGTTGGAATTGTTGGCTGTTATCTTAGTCCAGTTGCTGCCTAAGTGTTGTCTAGATGCTTCGTGTTGGTTTTTTTTGTTTGTTTGTTTTTAAGGTCATCACAACTAAGTACTCTAGAAAAGGAAGCAGCAATGTAGTGGAAAGACAGCTTAGCTCTAAGCATGAAGCAGCTTCTTTTAAAGTCAGGTGTGTGGGAGGGGAATAGCATTGTGGAAGCAGCAGAGACAGGAATAGAGCTTTCCATTCTAGTTTGAAGCTGATAAATACCTTTACGAATGGCTTTGAAAACAAAGGTTAGGAGAATAAGATAGATTGGTATTTATAAGGTAGCAACATGTTATAATGCTGGAGGAAGAGGATATTCTTTTCATCAATTTTTTGGGTTGTGTAGGAGGGAGGAGAATTCTTTCTATTGAAAAAACACTATACAAACAAAACCAATCTGCAGAATGGGCAAGTTTGTGCTTGTGTCTGTTGGCAGAAACCACAGCTCCAAAGAAAGGAAGTGTTTCCTGAGTTGGAGTCTCTTTGTCAGCAGTCATAATGATAAAGGATATAGGAAGACAGAATTTACATTAAGGTTTCTAATTAAAACCAAATGCGTATTTATGAATATTTCCTGAACTTCACATAAATCTATAATTTGCTTTTTTTCCATCAGTGAAGTAAAGGAAAAGATGGATTTATTTATTAATTTGACTAATTTGCACCTTTGCTCAATTTACTGGTGTTTTTTAATTGACGGAAAATATGCTTTTTTAAATTTGAATGGTTGGTGGTATGCTTTAGCCCTACATTGGTTCTATACAAAGGAAGAGTTTGTGTATTCACTTTGGGAACACTTTTCATTTCATTCAGTTTACATTTGATTTTATCTGTAACCTGTCTCTTTCTACTCTATATCTTTGCAAAGATATGAACAAGATGATGGATTTTGTACAGCACTTAGTGTCTTTTTCTTCTCGTTGACACTGAGTACTGTGAAGAGCTGAGCCCTAGGAAGAAGGAGGACACTTGTAGTCAGTAAAGTAGCAAGTAGAATAAAAGAAATTTTTTTGTACTAAACTCAGCTGTTTTGTGAAAAGGGGCACTTTGCTCCAATGCCTTCCAACTGGAGTCAGTCATAACTCAAGGAAAAGCATGATATTTTGCTGAAACAGCCAAAGTAGAAATATATGCCACGTCTTTTTCTAATGTGAAGACTTCTGAAAAGGTCTTCCGTTTAGAGATTAACAAATGCTAAAACAATTATTTGTGATACGGTCATTGTCTTGGGTCATAGGGCTGTGGTCAAAATAGTTTGAAGCAATGCAATGGGAAAGAAAAACTAAAAGTAATCTGTAGTACAATATATTATTTTTGTCCGATGCCCTCCCCATGCCCCAAAGACCCCAAACCAGCTCTTCCCAAAGAATGTAAAGTTTTTTAAAAAATGAGCAGATGTAAGGACTTGACGTCACCTCAGTTGAATGAAATGAAATAGAGGGTCTGTCTCTATGTAATGAAATCAAGGCGGACAGCAATAGGAAGCAGTTATTGAATAATAAGGTCACAGTTTGTGTTGGGTAGTATTCATGCTTTGTGAAGAAGCTTCTGTCCTTCTTATGGCAGTATAAAGGATTTCTTTACACCTTGGTGTCCAGGGAGTTTCTCATTGTGCGTTAGCAGAAATGGTAAACAGAAATTAACAAAGACTGTTTGCTGAGTTTCATTTTCTACTGCGTGATATGGGTGAAGATACTGTAAAAATCTTTCTGAATTCAGAGAAGATATGCACATAAATAGCCATTATTTTCAATTATTTAGTGATAAAAAAAATTATCACAATTCTGAGACAGAGGACTCCAAGGCACATTTTGACTCAAATATTCTCAGAAGAAAAGATACCAAGACAGTGCTCTGCTCCAGACATTTTCATGGCATAGCCAGCTGCAGTGCTGATTGCCAGCAAACTCAAAGTTGCTGTGTGGTGGTACAGCTTGAATCCAAAATTCATCAAATATCTGCTCATGGTGTTGAAAAGCTATGAACTACCTGTCAGGACTTGCAAATTAGCCATAAAGGATATCTGGGATCACAACTCCATTTCCCAGCAGTCCCTTCAGCAACTGTTATATTTGGGTATAAACTAACCCTTGGTATGTATTTAGACCCCTGCTCATAGCCATACATATTTAAATGTCTGTATGCATGTATGTGTATCTAGATGCTTGGATATGGAGTTTTATCACAAAGTGATAGGCATCTAAGTTAGAGTTCTCAGTCTAATCTCACTGTATAGCTAACAGAGAAAAATAAACACCTGAGAGCGTGATTTAATGCACCTGAAATCTGAATCACTCTTTGAAAGTATATCTCCACTGACTAGAAAGACCTGAAGATAGATGATGATGTACCTGAAGTATGAATCTCTCCTGACTCCTTTCTTCTTATCAAATTTTCCTTTAGATATTAAAGAAGAATATTTTTTCCAATTCTCAAAACTTTTGCTGTTTCAGAAAAAAACCCCAGCCATTTCAAATCACATTGAAAATAAAAACAAAAGAATTGAGAAAGCTAAAAGAACTTATGAGACAAAGCAACCTTCCACATTACTGCTCCTTAGACAAACTGAAATGTTCTGTTTAAGGTTTAGTTTTTAATAAAAACATTAAAGCATAACTTACTTACAAAAAAAAATAAATTAAAAAATCTATGGAAAACATTAAGATATCCCCCATAAATTTTTTTCAAAGTATACTTGCCCTTTTAGCATGTACATTTTCTTGTGGAAAATTTCAATTTTTCTCCCTTCCTGCAATGATGTTGTTTAATAAAATAATTCCTGACCAGAGTCTATCTCTGTTTGTTTACTTTACTTTGCTGTGGAGTGATATTTCCATTCTCTGCAATTCTTCCTGTTTTCATTGTAAGGGCTATGAAATTATCAATTCCACAAAGGTTTATATGTAATCATATATTATGAGACAGTTTTCCAAAATGCAGTGTAGAGCAGCAGCTTCCAACTATGGATGTGGAAATGTTTACTTTATGTAAGAGTTTAATAGTTGCAGGCTGTTGGGAGTAATTTCTGCCTGACTTTATGGAGATGTATATATTCCTCTGAGGAGGACTGGGGCTATCCTAGAGTAGGAAAGCTATGGTGGCAGACAGGAAGGAGCCCTGGGCTTCAGGAGCTGAGGAAGGAAGGAAATGCTAAGTATTTGTGTGCTGGTACAAGAGGGAGGTGGAAATACAGAGGTAGGATGCACATTTGGAGATTTGCTGGGGGGTATTTGGAGAAAGAAAGTGCAGAGTCATGGCTGATTCTGGGCTTTCACCACACTGGCTCGGAACGGGCACCTACAGCCACAGGTTATGGTGCCTCCCTCTGCCACCTCTGATGAAGATGTATACAAATAAAGGTAGAGATTTAGAGAATGCAAATTTAAGAAAGATTACAAGCCTCTTGACATTTCAAATAAGAGCAAAACGTATTATTTTAATCAAAACCATTAAGTGATCTTGTGCATCACATGTTGAATTTAAATACCTTTTAATTTGCATCTGCATTTTGATCAATTTCAGGTACAAAGCAATTGTAAATCCCATGGACATCCAGACCTCCAGTGCAGTGCTATGGACCTGTCTTAAAGCCACTGCCATCTGGGTAATCTCCATGCTCCTAGCAGTTCCTGAAGCAGTGTTCTCCGAGCTGGCTCACATCAATGACACGGATAATGCCACTTTCACAGCGTGCATACCATACCCCATGACAGATGACATGCACCCAAAGATCCATTCTGTGCTGCTTTTCCTTGTATATTTCCTTGTGCCTCTTGTGATTATTAGTATCTACTACTATCATATTGCAAAGAGTTTAATAAAAAGTGCTCACAACATCCCTGGAGAATACAGTGAGCATTCCAAAAGACAGGTAAGCAATTTGCTTTTTACATCCTGTTGAAAGATTTGTGTTTTGTATACACTTATAAATGAAAGTAAAGGAATTATAACACCCAAATAGTTTGGATTTTACAGAAGATGAGTTCAGTTTCCACATGAACTAAGACAAGGATTATCTGAAAAATCTAGTTTTCACAATTACTCAGTATTAAGCCCAGTATGTAAATTAATATGAACAAGGAAAAATATAAATTCAGTGCCATCAATCCACATTCTTAACAGTAAATGACATTGGTACATGTGCTTGTATATGCTGTTAATTTAACCATTACTTGTGTTCTTACTAAAGAATGATGTTTTTTGTAGTTAATGTAGACAGGCTTCACCTGTCTCTATAGGCAGCCATTTTGGGAAAGAAATCTTTGAGAATTGTCCCTCTTTTATTTGTGCTTGGAAATGAGAAAACTGACATAAGCAGGGAAAATTTATGTAGGAAATCTAAGGTCTTCTCAGACCAAGGAGTGCTGAAAAGATGAACACAGAGCATTAACTGATTATTTTTTGACTTTCTTAGTAGATCTTCCTTGGATATAATCCTGAACTCTCACTTTTCTAATATCCTTTCTGTTATAGATGCTATAACACTCTTGGTATATACCTTTGAGACAAAGCTTTTTAAAATGCTGGACAAAGCCATCTTCCCTGTAAGGCACAGGAAGCAGTAAGATAGCAACATTAGCAGGAACACGTACATGTACAAACACCAGTTTTGCAGTGAAAGTGCCTTGATCACTTTGCAAAAGCATTAGTAGTGATAGAGAAAAATACTTATGCCTATTAAAACAACTTTGAATGATTTTCTCTTCCAGAATTTTATAAAACTACTTCCATACTAACTGAAATCTCCTTGCATATATAGTATGTGCATATTCATTTAAAGGAAAGACTACATTCCCTCATGTCCTTTTTGAGCAGCATTTCATTTCTACTCTGGTCTGTTTCTTGTCAAAAGTGCGTACATATTAGCACTTCAGGTATTATTTTATTTTCTTGTGAAATATAGAGAGCCTTTTGGCTGAACTCTCTAGATGGAAAAAAAATGTTTAATTTATATCACATTTCTGAACTCACATGTATTTTAAAGTAAGAACATATTTTTTCATTCTACTTGTTTTTTTTTTCTTTTTTTAATCTATGAGGCTCAGAAGAATAGAAAATTCTGGTATACTTACATGTCTTCCAGCAAGAGAAAATAAATTCAGACTATTGCTATCAAATCATGTTTCTTTAGGCCAAGTGTAAAATTCACTCTCTGCCTCTGCACCTTTTAGTTTGCTCTTGCAATGTGAGTGCAAATGCTACCAAATTGAAATGTTAGAGGTTTTCCATCTTTTGGGAATTCCCCGCTGTTTTTTGTTTAGATAGAGACAAGAAAACTACTTAAAGATTAATTTCACAAATTTTGAAGCCCTGTTAGAATAAATTTGCTTCATTTTTTTTTTCCAGAAAATTGAGCAGAGCTAGAAAACTTTCCTGCATTTGCAAAATTTTCATACCTCATATACATAATAAATTTTTTAGGAAGAATATGAAGAAACTTTCTGCCTCTCTTTGGTGCCTTCTATCTGTCCAGTCTCTCTCTCACTTTGGATTCACTGTGTAGGCTCATATCTTGCCAAATTTTCAGCCATTCTCAGTAGCGTCACTGTAATCCATTATAACTTAGTGCTGAAATTAAGGTACATTTCATGTCATTATTGAAGATTTAATGGAACCTTTCACTTTACCCTGGAATTAAGATGCTTTATACTGTGTAATGCAGTTTTGGTGGTTTCTCTAGGAGAGAGGGGCAAGCTGAGGCACTTCAGGAAAAACAATGGGATATAAACATATATGTATATATATAGAATGGCTAACACCCTAGTAATGTCTCTACATTTCATTCACAATGTCTCTAGATTTTAAAGCCAACAGTTTCTAAATAGCTTTCTAACTAAAACTTAAGTTTCAAGCCAAGCACTGAAAAGATTACGGTTCATGACATCCTTTGGAGCTTACTTTTAGGCTAAAAGCCAATGTTTCCTTGGGTCATGAATCAGTCTTGCTGTGTATATCGTATAGAAAGAGCAACCTTGTGTAACTGCAAACAGCTAGGATCTGTCAGTGAAAGTAAACTGAAAGTGGGAAAGGAAAGTAAATGAGACGGAACAAGTAATTCAACGCGTGAAGGAAGCATTTTTACTGGCCTTACTTATGATAGTTGTTGAAGCTAATATAAAGCAAAATACTACATGTTTTAATTAGTCTGTTATGTGGAGTAGTTCTATCATTGTTGTTCATTTGGGTTCTCTTCATCTTTTTAGATGGAAACTCGGAAACGTCTGGCAAAAATTGTTCTAGTTTTTGTTGGCTTCTTTGCTATCTGCTGGTTTCCTAACCATGTGCTATACATGTACCGATCTTTTCATTACAATAAGATTGATCCATCAACAGGACACATGGTTGTTACCTTAGTGGCCCGAGTGCTAAGCTTCTGCAATTCTTGTGTCAACCCATTTGCATTGTATTTTCTCAGTGAGAGTTTCAGAAGGCATTTCAACAACCAGCTTTGCTGCAGGAAGAAAGCTCAGCAAGAGAGATCTGCCAGCTACTTGCACAACTCTTCTGCCATTCAAATGACTTCCCTGAAAAGCAATACCAGGAACACAGCAACGACCATGACACAACTGAATGGGCACAACTTGAAACAAGAAATGTCATTATGATTTAACATGTGTAATTTTTGACTGTGAAACAAATTTGAACATTTTATTTGCAGTTTGTAACTCACTTTTGGCTCTCGTGATTAGACTGTCTAAGTACTCCAAACAGAGGTTCTCTCAAAGTCTGGCCAGTATCAGATTATCTCACACCTAGTCTGACTCTTAGATAGAAATGAGCAGTACATTTTATTGAGAAACCAAAACTGACTGGTGTTACACTGTACTTTAAAGGACATGCTAGTATGTGTTTAACATGAAGGAAAGCAGGGTATCTGATATAATATTGCTTTAAAAAGTTTAGATTTTCTGATTTGAAAAAATATGTATTTTCAACTGAATATTGATCCAGGCTTATGTTTTACTCTAATAGATTTTGCATTATTTTAGCTGTGTGGTATCTACAAACATTGCTCATTAAGACTGTTAGGCATTTTGGACTCAATTAAAGGGCCATTGCAACACATAAATTCTAGTTTCAGATAAAAAAGTATTCAAGTATCGAGTGCCAGATCTTTACCTCATTGAAATCCACCTTGTTAGTTCACTTTGGTAGATGTACATGATGAGATTTTACTCTTTGAAGCTTCTGTTTGCTGCCGAGGTCAGAAGTTTATCTGCTAAAATTTCATTCTTTTCATGGTTAACATATCAAAAGAAAAATGTGTGCAACATGCAGGTTTTCTAGAACTCAGTGTCTGAAAGCTCATTTCTCTGACTGTTAAGACTGTGGCACCATTGGTTTAGAGTTTCTACATGCTATTTATTTGCTGCTACCTGATGTTGTTGATATCAGTACACAGCTAAGAAGGATGCTAAGTGTACTGGGAGGGCTGAACATTCAAGAAGGTAAAATTCTGAGTGGCTACTTCACAGGGGTTCTGTGGCAAGTTTTCATACAGCTCAGCAGGATCTCAGAGTGCAGAACCCAGATTAATACCAGACAAAACCAAACTGAAGGATGCCATGCAGGAGCACACTCAACATACTCTGATCGCTAAGGATCATCCAGACCATGGGCCAGATGAGTCCTAGTCTGAAACAACCCACAACTAATGAAACAGGGTGGCTGGCATGAGTAGCTGGCATTGGTTGCTCAGTACCAGCTGTTTGCTTTCTGTGTTTTAAGCACATGTCTTATGAGGAGTTGCTGAATGAGCGGGAGTTATGTAATCTGGAGAAAAGGAGGCTCAGAGGGGCCTTATCAGTCTCTAAAACTCTGTGGAAGGAGTTTGAAGCCAGGTGGGGGTGAGTCTCTTCTTCGAAGTAATAACTGACAGGCCGAGAGGAAATAGCTTCTAGCTGTGTCAGGGAATGTTTAGATTACATTTTAGGAAAAATGTTTTCACTGAAAGGGTGATCAGGCATATTAGAATAGGCTACCTAGGTAAGTGCTGGAATCACTATCCCTGGAAATGTTCAAAAAGAGTGTGTATATATCAGCTGGGGATATGGTTTAGTGGTGAACATGGTGGTGCTAGGCTAATGGTTGAATGCGATGATCTTAGAGGTCCTTTCCAATTTTAACTATCTTGTGATTCTATTCTATCTTCTAGATCTACTCCTAATGCACACACTGTTTACCAGTCTCAACAAGGCTCCAGTACTGTTGAAAATCTGATACTTTTTCTTTTCCTGAAGGCTCATGTGCATAAATAGTCAATGCACTTCTGAAAATCCTGTCTGAGCTGCCTAAAAAAATGATTTTCTAATGTTTTTGTTAGTCATTCCAGTGCCATGGGCAGCATACATCTTTGTCATTATTCCTAGGAGGACATTTTCAAGGTACATGGTCAGTGCAGACCTGGGATTTAAACAACTGGGAATGCTGTGTGAGGCTCTAGTACCAATTACCATCACGTCCAAACAAATTTGCTAGGAGGATCTGCTCCTCTTTTTTTCAGTTACAGATCTCTGCTAGGGATACTCCATACAAAGCTTGCAAAACTGCCCTTCAGATCTCAAGAAAGCAAGAAGTTCAGCCCTAAAATAATATATTTTTTTAAAAATTTTTTCAATCAGTTCACATGCCAACACAGGTAGTCAACTAGGCACAAAGACGGAAACATATTTCTGCTGCTCAGGCAAGGCTGTTCATAGAAAAGCTTCTGGGGAGAGTCAGAGCTGATTCCCCCTTACACAGCTGCATGGTGTCAGATGAATAATTATTCCCAAGCCAGGTGAGAGGCTAGCTGGGGCAGGGTTTGTTTTGTGTCTGAGCTTCAGAGAGAAAATGCTCACAGTGTCCTTCTTAGGAGAAGGGGCAGTAATGGCAGATAAGGGCACCTTGTGAAATTATTTTGTTATGGCCAGTTCATGAGCCAAATGTAATTTTAAATACCTTTCTCTTTGAAATTGGATGGAACTGCGCCAGCACAGATCTCTCTGTCACAACACTGTATCCTTGACTTCTGCAGTGACTTGTCTAAGGTGAATACTAGAAAGTAAACCAGAAATTTAGATTGGATTTCAGAATTAGTTTCCAGCCTTATAAGTTCAAAAGCTGAAGTGCTAATGCAGTATAGCAACTCACTATTCCTTTTGTCCTTATTTATGCACTTGCATTTATTTAGTTCTGTTTGTAACTGTGGAACCATCGGAAGTTCAAAATTTCTTTCTCAATTCCCCTGTCTTCAAGACTAGTCATACCCCTGCCCCAATTTTTAAAGCAGCAAGAAGTTAAACTGATGTAATCTGTACATGATTTAGCCAATTATCTGAGAAAAAAAAATCCCCAGTTGTTACCACTCAACAGGGAAAGTAATAGATTAGAGTTCTTAATGTCAACCAGCATGGTCCAGTTGGATGGACCTATAGGGTGATGTAATGTAGTTAAAGTTGTGTGCAGCATTCAAATGAGAAAACTTATGAAGTTCAGTGTAGTTCAGCTCCATACTACCTGCCCTAAATGATTGCTGTTGCCCTGTGGCTTCAGTGGCTCCTTGGAAGGTTTTACACAAACGAGCCAATTGATTCGAACTTGTAAATCTATGTGTAATGGTTTAGCAAATTGTCACCTGTCGTGGTTTAGGAATGGTATTCCACAATCTAGTGTTCCCAAAGTTTTGGATTCCGCACTTCTGATCAGTCTCGATTCCTTTTTACTCACAAATATTTCACACCTGCAAACCACAAAAGCTTAATCTTCCTCTGTCAATTCTTAGTGCTGATCACTGACTGCAATCAAGTTTCCCATTCATTTGTGCTGGTTTTTTTCTGGTTCCCAGCTCCTGATTTTGTTTAGCAACTTTCTACACTGCATAGCATTTCACAGGACTTCTAAATCCATTGTGTTCTTTATTTCCTAAATGCATTTGTCTGATGGGGACATTACCAGATGATACAGGTGCCCTACCGGAAAAATAATAATCTAATTTGTAGTAGATTTGATGCTTGTGTTTGATTCATACTCTTCACTCAGCATCTTAAAGTGCTGTGTGTGTTATGGACAGCATGAGCCAGCTTTCTGGCAGAACTGCAAGATACATTATGTTTCTTTTTGTTGTGAGGGGAAGGTGTTCTAGACTATAATTCCTTCTTGTCAGGAAATCAGCACAATTTTGGTTCATTATTTCCCAGGCCTAATACTCCAAGTCTGTTTTGAGTAAGTAACCTAAACTGTATATAGGTCCTCTCAAATTCTTGTAGCATGGTGTGCTGGAATTAGTTAATCTTTCTGGAGCTTTACTGGATGTATTGCTAGCCCAATATGCACATTTTGGAAGTGTCTGTTACTGTGTTTCTGTACATATTGTATACAAGTACAGCTGTATGTATAAAGCTATTTTCAGAGAACACTACTTGCTAACAATTAAATGATTGTAGAACACATTTTATGAAGTATTTTCTTCTAACTGTAGTCAAAGAAACAAAGGAAATCCATAAATGAGATCGTCACCTTTTCACATACTACATTTAGATCTGTGCTAAAACAGTTGTTAAAATACCACCTGATTATTTCTTTCTGTTATGAAAACTTTCTCATTTCAGAAACATCAGTTCTTTTCTGTCTTCCTCTCCTGAATTTTGAGATGGTGTCTTTCAAACATATTTTTGCAACAATTGAGAAAACTACCATCCCTTCTCAGTGTTTGAAAAATGAGGGAATAGAGGCAATTACTGTTTCCTCAGTGTAAGACTTTTTTTTTCTCTAGACTAAAGCTAGTACAGAATAAGTCTGATAGCATCTTGTCACTCCACCCTGTCAGTCATATAAACATTATATACACTGGTGAATTCTGAAATGTCAGTATGGTTAAATTCTTAACTGACCTGAGACACCACATTTAGTATTACACTGTGACATAATAATTATCTTCAACAAAACCACTTCAGTTACAATATGGAACAAATCTTTGCAACACGCCTGCCCCATAAATATTTTTCTTAGCTCAGTCAAATAGGTTTACAGAAATTATGTCCCAGAAGTTAGTCAGGCTGTGAAGTCTAGGCTCAAAGGGGGAAGGTGATAAGACCAGTGTCGTAGTTTGAGACCCTTAAAATCCAATTCTCGAGTCGAAGCCCCCCTACCACATCTCACCCCAGTGAGATGGGTTTTCCAGACACTAGACAAGACTCAATATGAGGGGAAAGGGAATTATATTACAATCACTGTACAAATAAATATTACAATACATCATATACATAATCTTAACTATCTCTCCTATGATAAATCAGTATTTACAATGGATCAATCTCTTCTTCCAGTAAAAGTTCAGAAGGGAAGAAGGAAGAGATCGTTTCCACTCTCAGAACAGCAGTGTCTCTCCTCTTCCATGCAGCAGCTGTAGCTGGACTGCTGTAGCTGGATCTCCTTCCATTACACACAAGGGGGGGTCTCCTCTCACCCCCTCTCTCTCCCGTGGACTGCGATATCAGGGACAAGCTCGCATCACCACATCATATCATGAAGTGCAGGGGGTCTTCATGACGGTCCCTTTCCTCAGGGGATTCACCCCTGAGTCAGAACGTCTCGGGCAGCTTTCAGTTGAAAGCCTTTGCCTCAACCATTCTATCAGAGCTCCTGTGCTCTGTCTTAGCTGCTGCCAGCTTGGCAGCAGCAGCGGGGCAGGGGGGCAAGGTCACCCCCTCCGCATTCCGTCTGGCCGTCCCAGTCCAGTTCCGGGATGTCTTGAGCTTCTTAGCTCCTCTGTCCGGTGCATGCTGCACTCCAAGACTCCTCTCAAATAGGAGTCCATCTCCTCCTCCTCTCTAGGAGGTCTCAGAGAGGTTTGGGGGGTTTGTTTCAGTTCTTACCCCAAACTCTCTCTCTCTGTAGAGCTTAGTCCTGCTCTGTCTCTCTCCGTTGGAGATCTCTGTGTCTTCCTGCTTGGCTGCAGGCCGTCTCTGCTACATCTTATCTCTTTCTGGCTCTCTGCCATGGTTCTGCATCCACTGCTGCTCTGCTGCCGCTTTTAGTATCTCCTGCTGCCCACTCACAGTGGAGAAAGACTCTCAGCTTCTCAGTCACAGACTCTGGTCCAGTTTATTACTGTTTCCAAGTTTCTATGACTCCAGCTGGGGACTGGGGGGCCGTGGCTCCCCAGAGGGGCTCTTGCCCCTTCTCCTCGTGGCTTTACAACATGGCCACTTCCCAACAACTACAACATCCTTCTTTTCCGGTCTGGTTGTGATATGTTTATATTTTGCAGGAGTGCTGATTGGTTCAACCCCAAGGAACACCACCCCCTTGGGGGTTACCATTTTTTTAACTCCAGGGGGAAAACTTTTTTTCCCCCACCACAGCCAGGCTCACTAAAGATGAGCCTAGGGGTGGCATACCTGGGATGGAGGCAAAACCATTAACCCATTTGAAGTGCATCTACACCAATGCACTCAGTATGGCCAGCAAGCAGGAGGAGCTGGAAGCCACTGTACAGCAGGAAAGTTATGATGTAGTCACTATCACAGAAACATGGTGGGATGACTCTCACAACTAGAGTGCTACAATGGATAGCTATAAGTTCTTTAGACATTGTACAAGTGGCTGGCAAAAGTCTCATGCTTGCTGACCCTTGTACTCGTGGGTGACTTCAACTTGCCAGTTGTCTGCTGGAAATACAGTGAAGCAGAGAGGAAGCAGTCTAGGAGGTTTCTGGAGTGTGTGGAAGACAAATTCCTAAAAAAACTGGTAAATAAACTTTCCAGAGGAGGTGCTCTAGTAGACCTGTTTTTTCTGAACAATGGAAGACTGGTGGGTGATGTGGTGGTTGGTGACCGTCTTGGACATAGTGACCAGGAATGGTAGAGTTTTCAGTCCTGGGTGAAGTAAGGAAGAGAGCACCAGCAGAACTTCCACCTTGAACCTCCAGCAAGCAGACTTTGGCCTACTTAGGACATTGATTGACAAAGTCCCTTGAGAATCAGGGGACTTTCCAAAAGGGCAAAGGACTCCAGGAGTGATGGGTGTGCTTTAAAAAGGAATTGTTAAATATTCAGGAGTAAGCTGTCCCCACGTGCATAGAAAAACAAGTCATCAGGAAAAAAGACTGACCTGATTAAACAGAGAAGTTATGCTGGAATTTAGGGAAAAAAAGAGAATCTATCATCTCTGGAAGGAGGGTCAGGTAACTTGAGAGGACTACAAGGATGATGCAAGGTCGTGTAGGGAGAAGATGAGAAAGGCCAAAGCCCAACTAGAACTTGATTTCGCTGCTACAGTTAAAGACAACAAAAAAAGTTTCTGTATATACATTGGCAGCAAAAGTAGGGTCAAGGAGTGTCTCCATCATTTGTCAAATGCAGAGAGTAGTGCAGTGTCAGGGAATGAGGAAAAGGTAGAGGTACGTATTGCCTTCTTTGCCTCAATCTTCAATATTGAGACCAGTTTCCTCAGGATACCCAGCTCCTAGAGCTGGAAGTTGGTGATGGGGAGATGAGTGAAGCCCCCATAACCCAGGAGGAGATGGTTACTGACCTGCTACGCTAATTAGACACTCCCAAGTCTAAGGGCCCTTATGGTATCCACCCCTGAGTAATGAGAGAACTGGTGAAAGAACTTGCCAAACCAGTATTTGACTGGAAATTAGCAAAGGTAATGCCCATCTACAAGAAAGGTCAGAAGGATGATCTAGGGAACTACAGGCCTGTTAGCCTAACCTTGGTTCTGGGAAAGGTTACAGAAGGGTTCATCCTGAGTGCCATTACACAGCACATGCAGGACAACCAAGGGAACAAGCCCAGCCAACATGGATTTATGAAAGGCAAGTCCTGTTTGACCAACTTTGTCCTTCTATGACAAAGTGACCCTCTTAGTAGATGAGGAAAAGACTGTGGGTGTCATCTATCTAGACTTCAGTAAAGTGTTTGACACTGTCTCCAACAGTATCCTCCTAGAAAAACTGGCTGCTCATGGCTTGGATGGGTGGACTCTCCAATGGCTAAAAAACTGAGCCCAGAGAGTTATGGTGAAAGGAGCTAAATCTAGTTGGCAGCCAGTTGCTAGCGGTGTTCCCCAAGGCTCAGTTTTGGGGCTGGTCCTGTTTAACATCTTTATTGATGACGTAGACATGGGAATTGAGTGCACCCTAAGTAAATTTGCAGAAGACACTAAGTTGGGTGGGAGTGTTGATCTGCTTGATTGTTGGAAGGCTCTGCAGAAAGACTTGGACAGACTCTATTAAGGGCTTAGCACAACTGCATAAGGTGTAATAAGGCGAAGTGCTGGGTCCTGTAGCTGGGTTGCAGCAATCCCATGCAGCACTACAGGTGCTACAGTCACTGTAGGAGTGACTTGAGAACTGTTCAGGAGAAAGGGACCTGGGAGTGCTGGTTGACAGCCAGCTGAACATGAACCAGCAGTGTGTACAGGTGACCAAAATGGCCAATGGCATCTTAACCAATATCAAGAATAGTGTAGCCAGCAGGAAGCCATCATCCTAACCTGCATTTGGCATTGGTGAGGCCACACCTTGAGTGCTGCATTCAGTTTTGGGTCCCTCCCTTTAAAAAGGACATTGAGGTGCTGGAGTGTGTCTAGAGAAGGGGAATGTGGTGGGTTGACCTTGGCTTGACACTAGTTGCCCACCTAGCCACTCTATCACTCCCCTTCCCAGCTGGATAGGGGAGAGAGTAAGATGGAAACAACCTGTGGGTTGGGATAAGGCAGTTTGTTAAAGCCAAAGCAAAACAAAAGCTTGCATGGGCAAAAACGAAGCAAAAGATAATAAGATTTATTCTCTATTTCCCATGGGCAGCAATGGTCAGCCACTCCCAAGAAGCAGGGCTTTGGTATGCATAATGGTTCCTCAGCAGGCAACCATTGCAGACAATGAATGCCTGCCTTCCTGGTCCTTGCCTTAGCTCTTATATCTGAGCTGATGTCATATGGTCTGGAATATGCCTTTGGTCACTTTGGGTCAGTTGGCCTACTTGTGTCCCCTCCCAGGATCTTGCCCTCATTTGAGGAAGGAATGCTACAGTGCTGATGTTGTGCTCAGCAGTAGCCAAAACACCAGTGTGTTATCAACACCCTTCTAGCTACCAATACAAAGCACAGCACTGTGAGGGCTACCGTGGGGAAATGAACTCCAGCTCAGCCAGACAACAGGGCAAAGGTAACAAGGTTCACGAAAGGTCTAGAAAATATATCTTACGAAGAATGGTTAAGGGAGCTGGGTTTGTTTAGTCTTAAGAAGAGGAAGCTCAGAGGGAACCTCATCACTCTCTACAACTACTTGAAAGGAGATTCTAGTGAGATAGGGACCAGTCTCTTCTACTGCACCTGCAGTGAGAGGACTAGATGAAATGGCCTTAAGCTGAGACAGGGGAGATTCAGATTAGATATTAGAAAAAACTTTTTTCACTGTTAAGGTGGTCAGGCATTGGAATAGGTTGCCCAGGGTGAGTCATAATCTCTGGAGGTGTCTAAGAAGCTTCTGGATCTGTCAAGAGGTGGATTTTGTTACTTCATTCTTTAAATAAATGGAGTCATTTGTGAGTAAGAAGCCTTGCATCATTAGTGGCTCAGTGCTCTATTGATTCACCTTGTAGTGGATGTTTGACTCAGAAAAAATACTCTTGAGTGAACAAAAGGAGATATTAATGCTGTCTTTCTCGAGGGGAGGATGGTACCGCAGCTTAGCTGGTTTTAACTCTTCATGGTTCTCAGTGCTTCATGAACCATTCTGTATTACTGCTGCCCAGTGCCTATGGACTGCATTTCTTATGCATCTTCAACAGTCTACCTCCAGCTGACCCACTGTGTAGAGTGTGAATGCAACTTGCTGCCTTAGCTTCCATAAAGCTGGAGGGTCCCATCTACATGGCATCTGAGACAAGATGTCTCTGCTGACATTAGCGATTTTGCAAGACCTTGCTCTATAGCAGACAGCCCCTCCTGCATTTGTACCATGTACTGCTTACCTGCCTGTCAAATAAGATCCTTCTAATTTCAGTCCTCTCAAATTCTTCTCATTGCAGGGCCAAGGCCTGTAGTATATTTCCACTTAGTGAAGGAATGGTAGTGTTCCAAACCACCTTTGTACCCCCAGGAGCTGTATGGGCTCCCCTGCCTCAGTTTAACATTATAACTTCTTGAGCCAGGTCATAGGCAGCCTTACCAGAGGGGATGCGTTACTGTGTCTGTTGGTCACCAATGCAAGTGAGCTAATTGGGAACATCAAGTTTGGAGGCAGGCTGGGCTGCAGTGATCATGCATTGCAGTCCTGAGGGGTATGGGTGAAGTAAGGTGTAAGGTTAGATTCCTGAAACTTAGGAAAGCAGATTTTCAGCTCTTCAGGAAGATGGTGGAATCCCCTGGGATACTGCCTTCAGGGACAAAGGGGTGGAATGGACCTGATAGATTTTTAAGGAAGTCTTCCAGAGAGCACAAGGGTTAGCAATCCCCAGGAGCAAGAAATTAGGCAAGGAAGGCAAGAGATCAGCATGGTTGAGTAGGGAATTGCTAGTCAAACTAAAAGGAAAGCAGCAAATACACAGACAGTGGAAAACCCAGGTAACCCAGGAAGAGTATTGAGATGAAGTTAGCTTGTGAGGAAGCGAAGATGGAACTTTACCTGGAAAGGGACACAAAGAGTAACAGGAAAGGCTTCTACAAGTATGGTCAAAAAAGGTGTACCCCTGCTGATGAACAACACTGAAAAAACTGGTAACAATGGAAAAAACTGAAGCACTCAATAACTTTTTTTCTCAGTCTTTAATGGCAACCTCCTTGCCCACCCATCTCGAGTGGATGGACAGCAGGATGGGGACTGGGGGAGCCAAGTACCTCCCATTTTAAGTAATGATCAGGTTCAAGACCACTTGAGGAACCTTAATGTACCTAAGTCAGACCCAATGAAATGCATCTCAGAATTCACAGGGAATTGTCTAATGTAGTTGCCAAGCCACTTTCCATATTTGAAAAGTCCTGTCAGTCAGGTGAAGCCCAAGGTGACTGGAAAAAGAGGGTCTACAAGAAAGATGGAGAGAAAGTATTTACAAGAGTATGTAGTAACTGGACAAGGAGGAATGGCTTCAAACTGAAAGAAAGTAGGTTTAGGTTGGATATTAGAAGAACTTCTTTACTGTGAGGGTGGTGAGGCACTGGAACAGGTTGCCCAGATATGTTGTGAATATCCCATCCCTGGAATTGTTCAAGACCAGAATGGATGGATCTCTGAGAAACCTGGTCTAGTGAAAGGTGCCCCTCCCTGTGGCAGGGTGATTGGAACGAGATGATCTTTAATGTCCCTTCCATGACTGTATGATCTATAGCCAGGTTTTTCTAGTAACCTGGCTCAGCTGCTGGACCAGAGTGCTGACAAAGCAGAAAAAGCTAAAATCACTGGTGCATCTCTCTTGTCTTTTAAGTGAGACATCATTGGTATCATGACTTCTAGGACCACAAACCACTCCCATAGGACTTCTCTTTATGCATGGCACAGGGAAGGAGCTAAAGATAGCAAGGATCACTGTAAATCCAGTATTTCGTAATTTTGGAGATCTTTCCTTTGTCACTCTAATGACCTTTTACTGCGGTTTTCTTGAATGTTCTGTGTGGTGCTTACACAGAAAAGTGGTTTTGTGGGTTTAGCCTTTATTGAAACGAAGTGTTTGCATCACACTGGCAGCTTGTATCACAAGAAGTCAGGCTGCATTTCCCAGCACACTGACCAGTACTAACAACAGCTCGAGGATACATTTCAATTAAACATCAAAGCTTCAAATCAGCTTATACCTGGACAGGATTTAGCAGTGCCTGACCAGAAAAGCAGCTAATAAAGATGTATTTCTGAATAATATTATTAAAAGCTGAGCAGATGCAAATTCCCAGTTTGGCTCTTTTGCCCACAAGTGCAATACAGGACAGAAACTACGTGCAGAGAGGAGGAAATGGTCTTTTACACAGTATGTACAGGAGGGCCAGTGTGCCTGTGAGATTCCCAAAAGGGCAAGTACGTGCTAGGAAGATAACCATCTTCTCAGCTCCTTTTCAAAGATGAAAAGATGTTTTATGATTATTTTATAATGACAGTAGCAGCCTGGTTTGGGTTAAAAAAGGAGCACATTGCTAGGGAGTTTTCTACCTTTCAGCAGTGTGTAACCAAGCATTGAATAGAAGAAAGACATTGAGGTGCTGGTGTGTGTCCAGAGAAGGGCAATGGGGCTGTTGAAGGGTCTGGAGCACAAATCTTATGAGAGGTGGCTGAGGGAGCTGGGGCTGTTTCCCTCAGGAGGAAACTTATCACTCTCCACAGCTACCTGAAAAGAGGTTGTAGCCAGGTGGGGGTCAGTCTCTTCTCTCTCGTAACAAGTGACAGGATGAGAGGAAATGACCTCAAGTTGTGCCAGGGAGAGTTTACACTGAATATTAGGGGAGAAAAAAATCAGAGAAGGGGTTATAAAGCATTGAAACAGACTGCCCAGGAAAGTGGTGGAATCATTGTACCTGGAAGTGTTCAAAAAACATGTGGCTGCCACACTTGAGGACGTGGTTTAATGGTGATCATGGTAGTGGTGCTACGTTGACCGTTGGACTTGATGATCTTAGATGTCTTTTCTAGCCTTAAAAATTCTATGATTCCATGATTGTATCCTGCAGATCAATGATTGTTTACATAGGAGGTCATAGAGTCCTTCCTCCTCTTTGGGAACGCTCATCAGCTTTCTGTGGCAGTGCTCGGATTGTAGATGTGTGATCTGAGAAGTTAGTGGTGATGTACAGTATCAGCATTCAGTGACATTCAGATGCCAACAAGCAGAGCTGTTGACAATTCCCATGACATTGTCAGGTCTGCAATCAGACTCTGTAACTGGAGAAAAAAGACACAATATTTTTAAGGCTCTTGTATATAAGAGAATGAAAAGAAGTAAGAGGAGCTTTGCATTACAAAAAAAGAAAAATTTTTCTAGGTCTTAACAAAACACTTACTTAGTATTTGGCATCTTACTGCCATTTAGCTAACCTGCCAAAGCTGATCATCATGCTGACCATTCAGAAAATTGTTTTTAAAATATAGGTTTCTCTCTTACAGAAGCCATTTTGAAAACCAAAAAATGATTTTTGGAAAAAATAGCTTGAGCTTTACAAGTTAACCTAAGTCCACATCAAATTACCTTGTAGGAAATGCTAATCAGGTAAGCAACTAATTACCACCTAATCATTAACATTTCCCATTAAATATTAAAAGATAAGGAATCACAGCTATTTTTCACTTGAAATTTGACCAAAACTTAGTAAAGAATGAGTCAAGAAGGGCCAGTTCTTCAGGCCAACTGCTTTTGACCCTTCTGCCCTGCATTGTCTTGTACCTTATGTTGCGCCTTACATAGAGAGAACATGAAAATACTTTCTGCTATAAGTTTTGGTCATGTAACTAGCAAGTAATCTCAGATGCAAGCCCTTAAAAGTGTCAGGAATTCTCTGAAAGAAAAGTGATGGAAGTAAGACAGTAGTCTGGATCTTTGGTTTTGGTCTTTTTAAAAAATTTTTTATGCTAATGGATTGACATATAGCTTAGAGATGTTTGTTAAGACCTCATTTTAAGTCTGGAATAACTAGAAATCATGAGTTCAGAAACATTATTTTGGGCTTACATTGGTGTGAGTACAAAACAGGAAACCTTACTCTGTATTTTCTAAGAAGGTTTTTCTGTACTAAGGAATTAGGTGATACTGATATTTCAGATTCTCTTACTTTCTCTTTATCTTTCCAATAGAAACTCTCAAGCCCTGAAATTTAACATGAATTTATGCGTGTTTATTCTTGGTGGTATAAAGCCATAGTAAATATATAGTAAAATATTCTTACACGACTTTAAATTTTTCTCAAATACATGCAAACCAGTCACAAAGTTCTTATTTATATCCATAGGAAATGCATATAAATATAGAGAGGACAATAGTTCCTCAAAGTGCTTGTGGGTTATAAATCAGACCATGTGGGACCGAATATCCATTGCACTACCTCAGCAGTTGCCTGAGTTGCAGAATAATTGGGTTCTAATTAAATTTTACTTTTGGAGAAAAGCTGCTAAAAATTAAATCTTAAGAGCTTTGTGTTTCAAGCTGAGAACATGTTGGCAAATGTTCCTTGTAATAAGCCTGTTAAAAATCCATTTATTCATCTCATTTAGCCTCTGTAATTCCCACAGAAGCACAAAACCAACAAAGAACAACTGAAAACTAAACTCAGGTGTCCCATGTGATGGTTTCCATTAGGATTGTTAGAAAAATTGAAATTCTTCCCAAGAAAAGAAATTATACAAAAAAATCTCAACAAGTTCCTCTTGAAAATGTCACATTTTAGGTGAAAAAAAAATTAAATCTCTTAAGAAAAATTACAGTACTACTTGAATCTAAGCAAAAATTAATGGTTTTAGGAGAGGAACACAAACTGCCCAATTCAAATTCTGGCATAAGTCTTAGATCTAGGGAACTGTTTGACAGTCCCCATGAGGAAGTGATATACGCAAAAGGTCAAGTTTTAAAGGATCTGTCCTGTATACTGAGAATTTTTACCAGGGAATCACTTTTATATTAACTACATTACATTTGGCTTTTATTTAATGTGAAAGATATCATTATGAACAAGCACAACACAGTAATTTGATGGAAAGACAGAAGGTAAAAGTGGTTATTCCATCAGTCTGTCCACTGAAAATAAAGATGTCTTCTGACACAGTTTAATATCAGACACTGCACAAGTGAAGCCATGACACATCAGAACACTTCAGTGTTTTCCCAGAGCTTGCACAATGGCAGAACCAAGAGAAAGTTTTAGTGCAAAAGCCTTTTCTCTTTTTACTGCATACCCTGCAGGCAGAGCCCTTGGGTACACCCTTCAGTCATGTCAAATAGATTAAAACTTTCCTTTTTCGTAGCTGTCTTTCACAAAATCCTGTTGGATCAATGGCTGTGTGCAGTACTCATAAAGAATAAGAGAAAATGTCAAGTCTATGACTTTTTAGTTCTCCTGTGTTTTCTAAAATGTGGCAAATAAAGCCACATAACATATGACAAGTGAGCAGAAAATACTATAGGTCGTGTAATCAACTGAAGAATGCTGATTTTGCAGTGCATCTGTTTTGCACTTTCATTGCTAAGTGTCAAATAAGTTTCAAAGGATACAAAACCCTCACAAACCATACATACATAGCAGGGAACCAGAATAAATCACATACCTCCTACTGCTGAGTAGACTCCCATAGGCCTGCTGAGGGCTTCCATACCCTTCAGAGAGTGTGTTGCCTTATGGCATTTGTCTAAAGTGGGGATGGCTAACAGCACAGCACACATCAAGAAAATGGACTTGATAAAACCCCACAAAACCAGACCACTATTAGTCTGTTGATAAATCAACTACGATATTATATTAATTTCATGTTACTGAAGCTAAAGTAAAAGTTAACATTGTGCTTCATCGCACTGTAATCATTCATTCAAATATAGGCTAGACATCTAACACTGATGTGTAATTTACCTTCTACAGAGTGTGCTGCAGTGTATATGTTTATGCTTTCATCCAGAGTAATGCACAGCCTGAATGCCTGGATGTTTATACAATCTTGCAACTAGAAGGAAGCTTTTTGCTATCCAGTCATAAACGAACCCACTCTGTTTTTCTGTACGCAGTCCTTCCTCATTGTAATCATCAGAACTGTTGCAGAGAAGGTGGTCAAAATCCTTCCTGCTTTTCAGGACTCATTAACAGAAGAATGCCATTATCTGCAAAAATGGTGTTTGCCAGAAGAGAAAGGCATAACATTTGTAAGACCAGTGCTGAAAGCAGAAGTGGTTGAGTATCTCAGAGAACACTGTACCAGTACCATAGTGCATGCTTCCCTGACTGACCTAAAAAGACCCTTCCCTTCCATGTCTGGAAAAGACAGCTTGATCAGTCCTGCAGACTTTCTTGTGCAACTGAATAGCTGCTCAGCATGCCCAACAAGTTGGACATCATACATGTTCTTATGAGAGCACTATGGTGGCATGCTCATCAAGGAGGAGGAATTCCTCTGGCATCAGATGAGGAAATAATGAAAGAAGACAATAAGAAGGTAGCAGAGAAGAAGCTCCTAAGGTCTCCCAAAATAGGAGACATTACTCTGAAAATCTGACTTGGTTTCACCAAGTCCAGGGGGAAACATACTTCAGAGACTTCACTGTATTTTCTTAGGGTATGGGTGACTAGAACAAGTCAATGCCATAGATGTATCTGCACATCTTCCTCATAGGGGAGCCCTTTCTAAAGGAAGATGCATGGGTAAAGTGTCACATAAACAGAAAGGAAGAACTGGGTAATACATCCCTCATCAGTGATTTTGAACAGAGTTGGAGCTTCTTTTGCTTCCTTTCAGCAGACATTTCTAATTGTGTACTGCAATGTAATGTACACACAAGGATTTTCCATTCTGTCAGGCATTCTGATTGTTCACACCATGAGAAACATCTGGACAATTTCATATGCTGCAGTTTGTGCTGTAGCAGTTAAGAGAGCTATTTTTTCTCTTCTTATTTAAATTTGGTGAGTTTTTCAACTCCACAAGGGAAAGAAAAAAACCCAAAGCTGGAAATGAATCTTTTATACAGTAATATCATGATAGAAATGTCTTAAAAAAAAAAGGAAGAATGTTATATTCTCAGTCTGTTTTTACACCCCGAGGCTACGGTGATAAATAACACTTTGCTTTTCCTCTCCTTCCCCATTCCTGCGGCAGTTAGTGTTGTTCTTTCTGGAAAAACTCCACAGTGTAAATAATAAGACAAACCCACTTTTGCTATGGTGAGAGTTGAAGACAGAACACTAACTTGAAAAATCAATGGTCCTCATAAGATTATAGTTTTATGGATGGGGAAACAAGATATCTGAGACCAGCCTTTAAGTCTTAGGAGGTAATATATGAGACTTCACAGACTATACAGAACTAACTTTACCTACAAGAAGTTTATGGTACTTAGGAAGGAAAATTACTTAAGATGTTTACAGATTACAGTCTGTAATATGCTGGAGGATGTAGCAAGTGCCAAAGTCATGTGCTGATATGAAGCTGGGATAGAGGTAGGAGAGGAAAATGCCTAAAAATACAGACATGTTCTTGCAGCACCAGTATACCTTTCAGGAAGAAGTAATACAATAACGTTAAGGCTAGTCTCTAAAACTTACCACATATATGGAGTTCTAGTAAAAAGTAAACTTCTCTTTTTAGTGATTATCTTAAAAAAGAATGGTAGGTCTTTGTGGTAGGACCCTTACTGTGATTTGGAGGAGCACTTTAATAGAGGTATGACAGAGAGAGTGGGAAGTAGCTGAAAAAGTAAGTAAAAGGACCATGAAACACCATTATTTATTTTTAAAAGTAAATCCCGACATCCTGTATTGACAGAAGAGGCCTTACATCTGTTTTAAAAGCCTTACTGAAACAGGACATTGCTACTTTACTCTGAGCAGATATTGGAAATTTCAAGGGCAGATCATGTCTGGAAAAATTCTCAAACTATTGTCTAAAGCAAAAGCTATCTCAATACCTTCTTTCCAGTTTTTACATTCAAACACTGCCTTGTACTGAGAAGCAGCAGACTTCTAGTGTGTGAATGTGCCTTTTGTGCTGACTGAGCCAGCTTGACCTTACTTCAAAAAAACAACCTTAGGAGCATTAGGAACCACAGTACATTCCCATCACGAACACCAGCTGAGCAGTCCAGCCATGAGGACAGTTTGTACTCGGGGTACTCAGGCATGCAAGATATGAAGGCTGCAATGCGCTGGTGCTTTGGTCCCTCCTGGGACTGTGTGGGCAGGCAGAGTAGACCCTACAGTCCCTACAAACCTCGTCTATAACTTCTCTTATGCACAGACTGGAACTGCTGATGGATATGCTACATCTCCACTAAATCCCTTATATGTACACCTGATAGTCACAGGCTGTAACTCTGCATGAGTTACATTGCAGGAAAACAGAGTCATAGCCTGGACATATTTGGACAAGAGTCCAAATACTCCCTCAACACACTGACACACACAAGTACTGATAAGAATTAATACTCAGTGGATTGTCCTGGTGAAAATTATGAGCTGCAAATCTAATCAGAACTGTTAATTTAAATATTTATGTGTTGGGTCTGTGTGCTTGTATAACTGCACTCTCTAATCATATATACAGTCTCAGGCAGGTTTAGGTGTGTTATAGTGCATGTTGCTGCTGAGATGTTCCACTAGTCCAGCATGACAAACACGGACACGATAATTACAAAGCATTGTAGAATGGTTTGGGTTGGAAGGAACTTTAAACAGTTCCAATCCCTGCCATGGGCAGGGACCCTCTCACTAGATCAGGTTTCTCAAAACCCTGTCCAACCTGTTCTTGAACACCTCCAGGTATGGAGAGTACACAACCTCTCTGGGTAACCTGTTCTAGTGCCTTACCACTGACACAGTAAATAATTTCTCCCTAACATCTAATATAAACCTACCCTCCTTCAGTTTAAAGCTATTCCACCCTTAACCTATTGCTACATGCCCTTGTAGCAAGTCCCTCTCCAGCTTTCTTGTAGGTCCCCTTTAAGTATTGGAAAGCTGCTATAACGTGTCTCCAGAGCCTTCTCTTCTCCAGGCTGAAGAACTCCAACTCTCTCAACTTCCCTTCATAGGAGAAGTACTCCAGCCCTCTGGTCAACTTTGTGGCCCTCCTCTGGACTTGTTCCAGCGGGTCCACATCCTTAAGCTGGGGGACCCAGAGCTGGATGGGATCTCCTGGGGGGATCCCACAAGAGTAGAATAGAGGAACAGAATTACCTTCCTCAACCTGCTGTCCATGTTTTTTTGATGCAGCCCAAGATGCTTTCTGTGCTGCCAGTGCACATTGCTGGCTCATGTCCAGCATCTCCTCCATCAGCCATCCCAAGCCCTTCTTGGCTGGGCTGCTCTTGATCAGTTCATCTGTATTAGTACTGGGGATTGCCATGACCCAGGCGCATGTTGGCCTTGTTGAACTTCATGAGGTTTGCAGACGCCCACCTCCCAGGGTCCCTCTGGATTGCATCCTTTTCCTCCAGCATGTTGAGTACATGATGCAGCTGGGTGTTGTTGGCACATTTGCTGTGGGCGCACTCAAGCCCACTGTCCGTGTTTTATACAAGGATGTTAAACAGTGCTGGAGTGGTCTTTTCCTGGCCATGACGTGTTTTAAGATGTGTCTTTCATTTATTTTCTTTTCTTTCTCTGACTTATCTATTTGTCTTGTAAATATGTGGGCATGCGGTACCTTTGAAGGTTCCTACTCTTTCTTGCTGTTTTGAGCATTAGCAGAATGGAAACAATGCTAAAAAAATAACGTCATATTACCTATTTATGAAGTCTGAGTGTAAAGTTAGGCAAATATTTTCATTACATCCTACTCAAAGTATCTGCTTCATAACTCTTATTCTTTGTAAATGCTGAAACATAAATCACTTGCTTTTTGTATACTCTATGACCCTCAGTGATTTACCACTCAGAAAATAACAGTGCGAGGATCGAGAGCCTGAATTTTACTAATCTTACAGTTTATTCCTATAAGAACATTTTGTAAACTTAGACTTACTGTCTCCTATATTGAGCTAACAAGTAGATGTATCATTAAATTATATAAACATTTTTTAATGAAATATTTTAATTTTTTTTCCTTTTCTTGGCATGATAAATGCAATCTTCCTTAGAACAAAAAAACGCTCTTCTGAACTATGCATCTTAGCTTTCAATTGAAAGTATCTTTGATAAACTGACAAAAAGTGTGTTCCTTGATTCTTCATTCCCTATCTATAAAACTACTTCATAGTAAAACTATTTCATAGCTGTTAAGAAGGGTAAGAATGATATGCAGAAAGGTGGTTATTATGTAAAAAAAAAAAAAGGTGAAAAATCAAAAGCCTAATCCCAAGTTTGCATATATTAGCCTTAGTCCTCTCCCCTAAGGACAATATTCATTACCTAGAACATGTAATACATAATATTTTCTCAGGTGGATCTTGTATTTCCAAAAACTCTCAGGAGTTCCCTTGTTCCCAGACTTCATGCTCATTCAGCTTTTGGCATATCTGTAATGACTGAAGAGGGTTGATTAGTACGTACTGTGGTACCTTTTCTAATTAAGGCTTTCTCTCCAAGGGTGTGAATTTCACATTTTGGTAGTAAGCCACAAAGGATTAAACTCTTTGTTGTCACAGCTGAATGAGATTTGAGGTTACTTAATACCCTAATGACTGGCCCTGCACATTTTTTGCCAGTTCACTTCCCCAGAATTGTATTTCATAATATTCAACCTCAAATATCTTTTTTTTTTTTTTAATTTTTCAACATAGTACTTTTAAACAGAGTTGTTACTTTTACTAGTTCTTGGCAGATATTCTGGCTCTGCAGAAAATGTAATCTGTTTTGACGCAGGATTTCCAAAATATTCCTGTACTCAGAACTGACCAAATATACATATTTCTCTCAAGTGATTAATCCTCTAGCTGTTTTCTTAAAGCCAATTCTTTTGTTATGCTTACGGTTTTTCATCAATATAAGCACAGAGAAGATTTTTCTTGGGAGGAAAATGAAGCTGAAGAGTCAACCCTGCAGAAAGAGAAATATTTTCTTCACTGGGTAGAGGAGTGCTCTTTTGGTGTGTCTACAACAATGTAATGGACCATAAGTAGCAGTGGCTCAGTCCATCGCTCGTAAAGTGAAGTGGCTGCAACTCTCTAAGACATACAGAAGACTTTTATTTGAGAGGAATGTTCCCCAAATGCCATACTTGGGGTTTTAAAAGTCAGAAAATCATCACAGTGGGCACTAATGAGGTTAGTAGACAAGAAGTTGAAATGTATGCAGTGAGTTTCAACATCTAAATGTTATTCACTAATATACCCTACCAATCTACCATATTCTCTGGGGATCCACAATGAGTTTGTCTCCTAATTCTCCAGTTAGCCTTGGGATTAACATGCTTCCATCCTACCTTCCACCATTTGGTTTACCTTTTCTAAAGCATGTGTTCTACTAAACCTGTCAGGGAAGCCAATAATCCTAACAGAGCAGTTTTCACACACTGTACTGAATGGTGGATCCACTGTACTGAATGCTGGAAAAAGAGGGCAATCTGCTTATGGCCATCTTGGCTTTTGAGTAAATGACAAGAGCGAATAGGATAGGAAGAAGTGATTCCTTTGCTTGCCAGCATTACCTAGAATTAAGTAGGTGTTAGAAGATAAACCATCTGTGAAGAATAGGGAGGTGCCAAGAAGCTCTCATAGAGTAACAGGGATGTGAGAGGACACACAGGAAAGGCTGGGGTAGGCAGATGAAATCAAGCAGTGACTTAGTTAGCCTGAAGATAAAGCAGCAGGGGGAACAGGCTGAAGTGACCTTGGAAGCAGGACACTGGTTTAGGGGAAGTTGAATCTACTCAGTATGTGTGTCAGTAAGCTGCTGTATGCCTTTTGGCCATGCAGAAGCTCTCATAGCCTGCAGGAAGGAAGCTGCACTAAGAGATAGTGGCTCTGTGATAAAACTGCAGTACCTGTGGGAGTTCTGGCAGCTGCTGTTAACAGCTTGATGTATTTTCAATTTACTGTATATTGTTTTCTGTGAAAAAGGTCTATCTGGGAAGCAAGGAGTAAGGTTGCTTATTTCTAGGTGATATTGCTCAACTCTCACAGCACTCTCTGGAGGCTTCCTCTCCTGAAAGCAACTGGAAAGGGGGAAAACCTGCAGAGTGTGCCCAAATCACCTGATACCTTAATTACAAAAAAGTAATTGTGTTGATTGTGGGGTGGGTGTGGTGGATATTGTGGGGATTGGATGAATACCAGACGGTCCAAATTCTCCAGGATCCATGTTCTAGGGAACAACCAGGTATTTTCTGCAACAGCTTCCATGACATAGAGAGAAAGTATGCCTAAGACTGCCTTTTGGAGAGGCAGACTCAAAAAACAAATTGGGACAGAAGCCTTGTGTGCCTTTGCTGAAAGCTCCAGATGCTGGTTCACTGGCAGCTGCTGACTATCACTGCAAGTTGCAAAGTCACTAATTATTATTATTTGCAGAACAAATTGGTTGTCCTTCTACATATGTCTGCCTACAAACACCTGCCAGACAACTACCTAGTTGCTAGCCAGTGATCTTTGGACAGAGCGTTTCATGTTCTCGTCTACATTTCAGCTCACTGTTTTGAGGCAGTACAAATTAACAAAAGCTGCTTCAAGTGAAAAACTAGTTTAAAGCTGCTCTAGGTAATGTCCTCGTCACTGCCAGCTGCAGTGAAAGAAAGATCTGGCACAAAAAAGCAGTACAGTTGTGTTCTCCCAATTCTTATCTTGTATAGCCTTCATACTGACTCAGATCAGCGCACAGCATCAGGAAGCCATAAATGATACTTTATAGTTTCTAGATATCCTTCTCTGAATAAACATTTTTTGTATGCGAGAGGAAAAATTTGTGTTAAACATAAGCGCAAGACAGGATTATTACTAAAAAAATAACATCTACTAGCAATTACACAGCAACAGTTGTTTCCTGTTGCTTAAGCTAAGAGTATGATAAAGATAGAACTATTTTTAAGGTTCAGCAAAATTCAGTTGACTAACTAAATAACAGGTTATACAAATGATGATATAATACTGTGATAATGAATTTTTCTGGCTACGAAGTTTCTAAGTGTCAACAGAAGACTGGTTTTTGTGCATCCAGTTTGTTGCAATCATTCATCCTAAAGCTGGTGGTATCATCTGTGAGCATGACAACCTTATAAAGTCAATACATTGCTACAAAATTATCTAAAAACTTACCTTAATTGTCAATGTATTGATGCTGATAACTCATACTTCATTATTTGAGTTCTGAAATTTTCATACTTCAGACAAATGTTCAAATTAAAAATAAAAACATAGTATCAAATGTTATAGAACCAATCTGAAGAGAGGTAGCTGCTTGACATAATTCAGGCCACTTATTTACTTACCTGCAAGGTGTACTAATTATTTTGCAAGGAAAACTTTCTGCTTTCATGGGAGATGGACTTCATTTCTATTAACAGAAAAAACACATTTTGTTGCTCTATTTCACTCTAGATATTTTATTTATTTATTTATTTATTTATTTACCGTGGTGGACACTTAGTTGTGACCTAAGACAAAACCTCCTGTTGCTAATGATGGCCACTGAAAAGCACAGAATAACATAGATGTAACATGAGTAATTCTTACCAGGATATCAGCCCAGAGCATGTGCTTGATTTCCCACCATTCTTTACCTCAGTCTGCTAACTCATATGACAGCTACAAGAATGTTCTTCCATTACTAGGATTACTTGATGTTTTTTAGGTGCCGCACGATGGAAATGCCTTTTTCAATGCCCAAGGAACCAGAAACACAAGGAAGAGAGCTTAGATGTTCTTTCCTAACCAAACTGCTTTCAAATGATGACAGGAAGATGAGCTAAGTAATTTTCAGTAATGAGATAAGACAGAACTAAATTAATGGATATGCAGTTATAGAAAAGAGAGAATGCTTATAAATGAAACACTTTTCATTTAGGTCTGAATACATAGATCCACTTTGATGAGTTAACAAAATGTATTGCCTTTTCAGCACAACATTAGTTCTTAATAATATTAAAGGTATTTGATTTCTTTGACTGGGAAGAAAACCAGTCCTGGTCACAGCCATTGTAAATACTAATCCCTTTGTCTGTTTTATTTTCCACATGTAACACAACAATATTTCTATTAATTTCTATGCATTGCTAACATAGGACAGGACAGTCTTCTAGAAGGTAATTATTTTATGCTCAAAGAAGGTTGCTGTAATCCCTTTCTTAATCACCTTATTCATCGTATGGACACTGTGGTTTTGGATAGTGTGAGTTACAACTATTGAATTATCATAGCAAAGAGTGAACAGAAAAAAAAAGAAAGAAAGGGGAGGAATAGCAGCAAAATGAAATAGAGAACCATCCTAGTGAAAGGAAAATAAAATCAGTTTTAAAAATCTGTTTTATCTATTCATCGTGGGTCCTTCACAGATAACAGACTTGTATAATTTTATGGGAATTCAGGTATAACGTTAAATCACAAGGAAGAAGGATTTCCTTAAACACATTTAATAAGCTTCTTTAACTTTCAGAATGACTTGTATTGTCAGGAAATCTCCAATGAAGACTTCTCTGAGGCTGAAATAATACTGTATATCTCTTGGGGTGAAAGAAGAGATGTACAGGTGAAGCCTGAAATAACATGAATTGAGAAGAACTTTAAAGGCTCTCTATAACAAGTTTAACAACTGATGTTTTGTCTCTGATAAAGAGATATGCGTTCTAGCTTGAAACAAATGGATGGTTCCAGTCATTTTGATTTTATAATCTGCCTTACCAATGATTACCACTGACCTGGCCTATTTCTTCTGTATATTAACAGGACAGTAACTTATTTTTTCTCTGAATTAACCAGAATAGCTGGTTCCTGTCCTAAAACACTGACTTACATGATCTTTTCCAGAATTGTCTTCCATTCATTTTTTCTCCCTAATAAAGCATCAAGTCAGAGTAATGTCATTAAAAACCCCCTCTGAACCCTTTTTCACTCCTTAGAAAATTACTGTCAACCTTATACTCATTACAGTATTGGCTTAGACTCCTATCTTCTTGAATTTAACTGAAAAAAAAAAGAAAATTGAAAAACATAGTCATATCATGATACAGTTTGATTTTTATACTGGAAGATCTCAAAGTGGTTTTCACTTTGATTTTCTATAAGTCACTCTTAAGAGTACCTCCTAGGACCATTGTCTAAGCCACTAAACATTTTTACATGCCATGGAAAACGTACCATCCCGTGCCACTGCCTTAAGCAGGTCTCCCAGAGGAGATATACCTTAGCAAGTTAAGGCTTTAAGCTGAAAACACCTTACTGCACTAAAAAGGAGTGTCCTGTTAAATTCCTCTTTCACTGTAATAGCAGATAGATCCTGTAAAACCTTATGTCCTCTTGTACAAATCTGCTATTGGCTATTTGCATAATTAATCATATAGCATGAAATGGGATTCTAAGGAGCTACATGTTCAGGAGAAAAGAATACTAAGGCACAAGAAGTTTTCTGAATTAACCATTATTTTCTATCTCTTGGACAGTAAAGGGAAGTCATTCTGCATTTAACAGTTGTTGTCATCTCACATTAAATATAAGCAATATCTGTGAGGATGCAAACAGTAACTGCACAGGGAAACACTGCATCCTGTGGTGTTCGTGACCCAGGCCAGCCAGTTTTCGGTTGACTTCCTGATGCCACACATATAACACCCCCCAAACGAGGTGGAAAATTAAGGTCTTTATATTTGTACTGAAATTATATTAAAATAAATTAAAAATTATATTAAAATAAATTATAAATATTCCTGCCTGCTTGCCATAGGAAAGAGGGCAAATGATTTACCACATTTTTAAGGGATATGGCTTATCTTCTCTTGTTCTCAAGTTTTATTGCCTTCTAAAAAGCAAACTTTGCTCCTATGACCATGTTAAATATGAAGAAAGAACAAATCATCTGGATGCTTTGCATCATTTCTACTCTGCTCTCAAAGACTATAACTTTCTGAGACACTTATGCTAGAATATGACAGGGACACTGGAGAAAATAGAATTACACATAACTTTCCTTACTTCAATAGATTCAGCATTTGTTTCTCTGTGAAAACAACTGGGTATTTTTATCTCAGAGTCAGTACCTCCAGCAGCAAAACACCTTCTAATATTTTTTAGAGAAGATGTTTGCATGGAGTTTGAGAAACTGAATAAGTGGAGCTTCCTACAAAATAAAACTCTAAATAATATCTAATGCTGACTCGGACTGAAAGTCTGAACGCTGGATTACCCTTAATTACATTAATCAATGTATTCAATTACCATCTCCATTAATGACAAAACCTTGATTTATCTGCTTGAATAATTGCTAGCTGTGATCAGTCATCTGACCGAGCTTTTGAAGAAGAATGTCCTTTTACATGAAGCTAAAGTGCTATTTATGCTATTTATGCTTGGGTTAAGTTCAGCTCATGAACATGTGCTCTCTGATTTCTTTCTGAGAACTGGTCTTAGGCACAAACACTTTAGCAATGTTTTCTAATACTGTAGGGCTTGCAGGTGTTATGAGTCTAAGTCTAGCATTGGAAAATAATTCCAATACCTCTCATGGGTGATTTAGTCATCAGCTTTTCTCATTTTGAGTTGAAGTTGTCACTATCTTCTGATGCCTAGGCCTGGAATAATAAGCAGCTTCACAAGCTACTTGGCAGATCCTATAAAGAAAGATTTTAAACATTTTGAACATTTTGGAATGCACCATTAGATCTCAAATTATGTTTAGATTTGGTTCATTTCTCCCTATTATCAAAATGTGCCATATAGTAAAACAGCCTTTCCTGAGAGGACAGGATCCTTGCAGCATCCTGCCTGCTTTCTTCTGCATCATGGCCTCTAAGAAATAACTTTTCCCTTCTGACAAAACTTGCAGCTATAAATGCTAGCATTATTACCTGCTAATACCAGGAAGAGTGCTAACATTTTGCCTTGGGAATACCTGGTCCTTACTTCACTAGCCCTAGGGAAGGAAGGAGGAGGGAAAAGGAGTGCCATGGAAGTGGTCTCCTGTCACTCGGAAGTCCATGTTTCATTAAGGTGGGGAATTTAAACTCTTCCTTTCTGCTTTGAAGAGCAAATAAATTGCCTTAAGTTACACTAGCAACAACACTCCAATATGTGTGGCTACATGAAGAGAAGACGCAGAGTGTTCTATGGCCTCCAGTTCCAGATTTTGTCATGTCTCTGCCTGCTGAGAAGAGGAGCAAGTCATATATCCTCAAGATAAATAGATGCCTTTGCATATTCACAAGGATCCTGGCAGTGAGCATCATTTAGACTCTCATGGTGCAGCCTTTCCATTCTAGACTGATGTAGAGCTCTGTAGCAAAATTATATCCCTGTATTTCCAATAGCACAACAAACCACCACATTTTTGCAATTATAGTATCTGTAGGGTTGGGGTTTTTTTCTATAAACACAATCAGTTCAGGAGATGTAGACATTTTGCAAGTGTTATTCCCTAATCCATGATTTAAGCACTTTAGTTAGATTATATGAATATTAGGTACATCAGACAGTAACACAAAATGTTGGCTCATAGAAGCAATAGCTTATTTCTATTTTTTGCTCAATTTTAGGGTGAATATCTAAAACATTAGAAGGTTTTCTTTGATATATGACATCTTCTTCTAGTAATGAAATATGAAAATAAAAGCAATTTAAAATTTTCTTTATTTCTTGCACATATTCAAATACCTTAATTCTTTTCTTCTGGTTTCTATCTTTAAAGAAAAAAAAAAGAAGAAAACAAAGTCTATTTGCACCATTACAATAAATTATTGTTAAATACGGTGTTCTGAGTTCTGTTTGTTTCCTCTTCTTGTTGTGTTAACTTGATGAAATAACCTTTGTTACATTTCAACACAGCATCTTGATAAAGAATAGTATTTGTTTTAAGAATAGCCACATGTGTTTTTTGTTATCATCACCTCACATAAAGCCATGATTCTCCACAATTTTAAGACAATGTTCTCAGCAAGAGACTGAAATATCACAAAGAATGATCTCCTGGTGAGAAGAAGCAAAAAACAGATTTCTCTCAGCAAAATGCAAATTCATTTCATGGGGTTTTGCTCAGCACAGCAAAGGGAACCATAGCAACATCAGCAAGCATATACATTCAAAAGCTGTTATTAACTGATACGGCTGAGACAAAAATTAAAGAGCAAAATCAATAGTGTTCAAAGTTTGCAAGCAAAGATGTGATGATCCTTCAAATTTTGCATTTGGATTCGATGTTCATACAAAATCACGTATAAAGGTCACAGATACGTAAATTTTAAATCTCTCGGTTGCATTCCTACTGATATAACAAACCTTAGTAACTGCAAGGGTGCCTTGTGAACTGCAAAGCTTTGTGCAGCATGTAGGGTGTTTAGTGCTAACTTTTCCAGTTCCTAGAGGTTCAATGAATTAGAAAGATAATCTACCGGGCTGGCTGCTAATGCATATATTACACTGATTAACAGTCTTGATCTTTTCCTCCAGACAGCCTGTCATGACACCAGCATCAAATGCTGTTTTACTTCTCCTGCATATCGGACAATATTTTGCTTGGAGAGTCACAGTCTACTTAAGAATAATAACAGAAAAAGTCAGACTGGATTCAATCCATAAAGAAGTGATGGGAGAGAATATTATTAATGGCAGCACTGTAGCAAAAAAACCCAGAAACCAAAAGAATCCCCCAGAGTATATCTGTTTTACAATATATAACATAAATTTGAATTGAGATAATGAGTTTGGTTGATAAAGACTCTGTAAAACACAAAGCCTTTGAGTAAGCAGTTTGATTTATACTTTATGACCTTCAGATTGAAATCTGGCATTTATGCACAAGATAATTAGATGAGAGATGACCCAAAGCTCTCAAACCTTGTCACTGATAAGAAATAACAGGTGAATGGAGTATCTAGAACAGGAATTTCCATTGAAGATCTTCAAGGAGCAGCTTTCAGTGCAGCATGACTTGATATACTCATAAGTAATCAAGAATCAGATTAAAAAAAATAATAATACCTATGTACACATTAGACAAAGACAACACTGAGTCACAAGTAATGAAGGCTAGATAGTTGTACTTACAAGTTTCGTTAAATAATTAAAAAAAAGAAGATGTATGAATGTTACCAGATCCAAGTACAGAAGTTGCTGCCACACCCCTCTTGGCAAAAAGCATTTTCCAAACTTAACTAAGAATAGAATCACAATGTTATGTTGTAGCAAAAAGGTCTGGTGTTATCCTTACTTACAGAGGAAACAAATTAGCAAATACATGGCTTTACCTCTGTAAATGGCTTTTTTTCCTACAGAAGGAACACACTGAACTCCATGGCTATTCACATTTTTAGAAGGATGGTGGAAAATTGCACATAGGGAGGTGCTAAGACTGGAAGTGACGAAAGGTCTGTAATACATGGCTTTTTTAAAAGAATAGAAGGGTTCACTTTGTTTAGTATATTGAAGGGAAGTGTGAGAGGCAAAGTGATTCTGTTGTAAAAATATCTTCAGGAAGAGAAAATACTAGGTTTAATAAAATTTTTCCAACTCACTAAAAAAATTAAAATGTGATGAAGCTAAATGTTCTGGACTTAAAGCTGAATAATTTCGATGAGAAATTAAGTGCACTTTTACAAAAGCCATAATTATTCCATTATCGAAATCACCAAGATAAGCAGGAAATATTAACAAAACCAATATTTTTACTATCACACTTATTATTAGGATCTTCAAATGAAGTTTGAATTATTTCTGGGAATACGTGTTGGCCAAATTCAAATTACTGAGGTTAATTTGAGAGTAAATGAGAGAAAATCAAGATAGGCTAGAAGCCAAAGAAATTGCTAGTTCTTCCTAGCTTTCAGGATTTTCATCATCATTTCCAGATGTACCTTTTTAAACCAGGATTTTGTGTATATAGTAGCAATATATGGAACAGACCTAAGGGATATGTGTGTAAATTAGTAGAAGTGGAAAGAGGAAATATGTTTCTGCACATCTCCTGCAATACTTTCCTCTCTCCTTTCCTCTCTTCCTCCAAACCATCATGGTCATTTCCCAACGATAAGCTTACATAGAGAAGTATTTGTCTTAGAAGGCTAAGAAAGCTTGATGGAGGTAGTGCTTGGCAAAATGCTTTTATGTCTGAACTGCCAATAGCAGTAGTTCAACTGCTATTCAGTCCAGTTCAACCAAAAAATCCATAAAGCATATTGAAGGAGATGGGGCAAGGCTCTTTCACATATCCAATCACAAACAGCTGTCATATCTAATATAATCTGGAGAGTGGTAATACACCCCACTGTTCTTAATTTCTGCTCCAAAATGCAGTAAAATGTGATTTCTACTGCCAAAACCTGAGCAGATGGATAGTCAGAACAGCACTGTGGCTGACATCAGGACTTTACTTATAGCACTGGTATTCTGTGACTGTAGCTTGCTAAGCAAAATATTTGCAATGCAGAGTTAGCCTTTATGCTCTCATGCTTTTAGATCAGCCTTCGTAAGTCTTTAAAAAAAACCAAAAAACAACAAACCAAACCAAAGTAAAATTGCAGTATTCTAAGCTTCTGATTTTCAAAATAACAGCCCAAGACTAGAAAACAGTCCTAATCAAGCAAATACTTCTTCATGCAGAAGGTTATCTAATTCCTTCAATTACTGAACATTTTGTACAAAGACAAAGGCAGTCATTTTGCAATGAGCAAATCTCAGGGGACTGGGAGTAGCCAAGAATACCTGGAATGTTTGTGTGGTTGTGATGAAACCTCCTTATTAATTTAACATATTCAGAAGCAGCAGATACTATGGAATATTAATGCTCAGGATGCCTGAGGGCATGCTTGCAGTACAAATGGAGAGCAAAGCAGAGAGTCCCTAATTTATCATTGGACACAAGCTCACATAGTGTGACAGAAGCGCCTGACAGGTGTGGGAGGTCAGACCCACAGCAAAAGGTGCTTTCTTGAGGCAAGGCATGGTAGTTCAGAGGCTGTCTTGGGTGAACACAGCTTCCAGGGTCAGCTTTGGTGGATTGAGTTAACGGTAGCTATAGTCTGAGAGGTCTCTTGGCATGAAACTCTTCTGGGAAATTCTGCCTCAGCAGTGTACTACATATTGAAGCATTAGCTTCAGCAATATACCGTTTGCAATCTTGATAATTATGCTGAAATTTCCCTCCTAAATGCCTGTGCATGTAAAATGGATTGTGACCCAGCTTTTACATGAGAATGCCTTGTTATCACATGCTATGTAATACATGCTTTCTTTTTAGATCAGTACCAACAGTATTTTTTTGCAAGCTACTTTTCCTTGCTCACCTTATTTTTCTTCCTGGTTTACCCATAACAGAGCTATTCCCAAGCTGTTTGAAGTCAGCAGAAACACTGCTACAAACTTCAAAGGAACCTGAATGTGTTTTCAAGAACAGATCAGAATGTGCCTTCTGTGCTGAAGGATCAATTAACCCAGTGGATGGGAAGTGCAAGCAGAGACAGCACTAGGCTCTGCCTACCCCATAGGAAAGCATAGTTCTTCCAAGCAGAGAATATCATTGGTGCAGATTACCTGCCATGTTTGGGGATGTGTGCTTAGGATGATACTGAGTGGTCTAAAAAGACAGAAACCATTTTAATTTTTGACTGGTGATTAGGAAGGAAGAGTTTACAAAATTGGAAATGCTATATGTCTTGTTCCTAACACATCTTTGCACTGAAAATGTACCCTGAATTAAATCTGATTTGGTCTGATTTCAGTCAATCCGCTAGTGTTAGTGTTCCTATTCCAGAGTCCCACACTTCCCCCCATACAGCCTGATTGATTTTAAAGCAGACATAATGCATTTCTCTTTCTCACTCTCCCTGCCCCATTTCGTAAGCCAACTTGACTTAGTCGTGATATCTCAAACAACACAAAATTTTTACTTAGCAGAGGTTCTGATTGCTGCATCTGAATGGCAGGAATCATTGCCAAACCAGTTCTCTTTTTTCTTTTTCTTTTTTTTTTTTTTTTTTTAATTACTGTACAAAGAATGACGGCCACTTATATCTATGTGTTTTATGATTTGCTGAGTATCCGGATATATCAGCTGTTTTTTTCTTGTGCGAGGGAAAATGCTCCATCAGTCTCTTTTGCAAAAGACATCCAGATTAATTGTCCCTGCAAGGCTAAAATTCATAAACTAGTGGCTTTGGTAGATAGTCAACAAAATCAGCTACAAGTATTCACATTTTTCTGTGCTTATTGTCTTATCAATTATAAGTGATATAATTGGCTTTGTGCTTTTTGCATTCCAACTGCCTTATCACTTGCCATTTATCCCGCCTTAAGCAGTAGAATACATTTGCTGCTTAGATTTACAAATGGCTTACGAAGCAAGATCCCATTAAATCTGTGTACCTAGTGGTTTCCACTTTCATTCTTATAATGCCTCCATTTCATGATGAAAAAGCACAGACACTGCTGGTGGAATGACTGTTCAAATTACAGGTACCTAAAGATAAATAAAATCTTTTTCTTTATCCACAAGGGAGAAAATTCCCCCTTTTAAGTATGCATAGGAACTTCTTCTGAAAGGATGACTTAGGCCAAGTTAGTGATTATTTATGCTGTGAACAGAATTATGATCTAAATAATACATACAGAAGCCCAACAATTTACTTGAGCAATTAGCCTGAGGCTAATGTGCTTCCTTGACTGGTGATGTGACTCTGTGAGCTCTGTGTTTTAAATAATATTATCCATATAATTAATATAGATTGAGGAGATGTTCAGAATTATAATGAATATGGTAACTCTTCAGCTAAACAGATAATTATATCAGGAGGAAAGAATTAGCCAAATTGTGTTGGGTTTTGGCAGACACTAACATTGGATAACTATATTCAGCTTCATTTGTCCCCAGTCGATACAGGCAATCCAGTCTCCAGAGAAAACAGATGTACATGATTCAGTCTGTCACCTGGTTCACCATCTTCTCATGTGTTGTGTTCTTTTAATAGCAACAAGCTGCTACTGGTAGAAATTTGGCACAGAGACTCATGAGCAAAGCATATATGCATTTATCTGAACATACAACAAAGATTTGGAACTATTGCAATATTTTTAAAAGTTCCTTTTTTCCCCCTTACTTTATGTGCATTTTAATAAACCAAAGCTCTCTGAAGCCAAAGCATTAAGTTTCAGTGGAAACTCGTTATTCTGGATTCAGCTACTAGAGTTTTAGCCTCTTGGAAACAGATTACTATAAGTGTTCTTAATTTTGAAACATTTTGATGTCAATAGTCTGCCTGATGTCTCTCACTTTGGTCTTGGCAGTTTCAAAGTTCACTGCACAGTGATTTAGTCCTTGCTTGTGTGCCAAGTTACTAAATACCAGTGATAATGTTAATAAAAATTATTATCTAAAACTATGCCAAAAATATTCCTCATTTGGCAAAGAGAATGTGCATACATGTTATGAAAATATAAAGGTCTCTCCCAACATTAAAAAATCCCCAGAAACAGGGATTTTATAGGTGCAAGTGCATATGTGTGTATAACCACATGGATGTTTGTATGTCATATGTGGACTTTCACTCCAGAGACTTGCTTTTTTTGGTGGATTCATTGCACTCATTTCAGTAGTGCCTAACCAAAAAGTATAGAGACACTATGACTGAAAATAAAAACAAAATCAAAATAATTTTGTATTTGGTGTGTGCAAAGAATCATTCACCCTTGGCAGCTGTTAATAACAACTGTATAATATAGACCGTAAGCATGAGCCCCTTTTATGGCATCCTTTGTTTATCAGGCTTCTATCAGAGTGATGTATATTTACTTTTTGAAGGATAAACAATGTGAAATCTATTTTTTCTTGAAGAGTCTTCATCTTATTAAAACTATGCAAATTGAAAAAAGAGTTTCAATTTTTTTCATACTCAAGGAATATTAGGCAGGAATATAATTCAGAACAATAAATAGATTTCTATTAAACTTTTTTACAATTAAAATCAAGTTATCAAAACTTTCTGTATTTCTCACACAATCATAGAAACATTAATGTTGGAAAAGACCTCTGAGAAGATTGAGTCCAACCTTTGACCAAACACCACCATGGCAAATGGACCACAGCACTAAATGCCATGTCCATTTGTTTCTCGTACGTTTCTAGGGATGGTGACTCACAACCTCCTTGGGCAGCCTGTTCCAATGCTGAACCATCCTTTCAGTGAAAGAATTCTTCCTTATGTCCAACTTGAACCTCTTCTGGCACAACTTGAGTCTATGTCATCTTTTCCTGTTGCTAGTTGCCTAGGAGAAGAGGCTGATCCCCACCTTGCTACAGCTTCCTTTGAAGTAGTTGTAGAGAGTGATAAGGTCTCCCCTGAGCCTCCTTTTCTCCAGACTAAACAACCCCAGCTCCCTCAGATGCTTCTCACTGGACTTACTTTCCAGACCCTTCACAAGCTCTGTTCCCTTTTCCGGACACACTCCAGCACCTCGATGTCTTTCTTGTAGTGAAGGTCCCAGAACTGAACACAATACTCAGGATGTGGCCTCACCAGCATTGAGTACAGAGGGACAATCACTTCCTTTGTCCTGCTGGCCACACCATTTTTGATAAAGGTCAGGGTGCCTGTGCCCAGGCCTCCTTTGCTACCTGGGCACACTGCTGGCTTGTGTTCAGCTGCTGTCAACCAGCATACCCAGGTCCTTTTCCACTTTGCCCCCAGCCTGTAGCGCTGCATAGGGCTGTTGTGACCCCTGGGCAGGGACCAGATCTCTGCCTTATTGAACTTCATACCATTGGCCTTGGCATATTGTTCCAGTCTGTCCAGATTCCTCTGCAGAGCCTTTCTGCCCTCCAGCAGATCAACACTCCTGCCCAACTTGGTGCTGCCTGCAAACTGACTGAGGCTGCACTTGATCTCCACATCCAAATTGGTGATAAGGATATTAAACAGGACTCACCACAGTAATAAGCCTACTGACCACCTGTCAGCTGGATGTAACTCTATCCACCACCACTCTCTGGGCCCAGCCATCTGGACAGTTGATTGACCCTGTCAGAGATCAGAAGATTTGTAACACTTATGTTTCTCTTAGTGGGTTTTACGTCCCTAAACCTGAACATATTTGGACCAAAGACTAGCTCTAGTCTCTTTGAGCAGCTGATGGCATGGTGGGGTTCGCAACAATAACTTCCCTTTGACTTCTCTCCTGTATGGCACTAACTCTCCCATTGAACAGAGGAGCTGAGGACTTCAGACAACTGAACATATTTGGTACTTTGGTATCCAAATTCATTTAACCTTCATACTGTCAGTTGTCTGGAGTTTTTTACTGTTTTTTACTGACATTACTATTGTAATGTCTTAAACCATGAGATCCATGAAAAATTTCTACTGATTTTAATGACCTTTGAATCAAACACCCAGAGTTCTACTGGTTTTTAGTTTGATTGATTACCATTGTTTCAGAACATTTTCAGCAAACAAAACCAAACCCACAAACACACAGGAAAGTCCCAGTAAAGTTCTCCAATAGGACATGAAATTTATGTATAATCTACCAGTTTAACTACTCCATGACTCAGGGAATGACATGCATGATGAGTTTATGAAATTAAACTTGTCACAAAGAGGCCAAATGGGAGGTTTAATTAGTAAGCCAAATAATTGTAATCCCTACCCATTGCTCTGTTTGTGCAAAGTATTTGTGTCATCTTTCCATTATATAATTATATTAAAGAGAATTATTAGCTTAATGAACCCCTGAATTATCTCATTGACTTCCAAAGGCTTCCACCACTGAAGTTATCCAAACACCCTCCGAGCTGAATGTTAAATAAATAACGCAAAAACCTAGAAAATTTTTGCTATTGCATCAGTAAAAACCTTTAGTGACTAAGGTATTCTACAGAAAAACACTAAGGCTTGTTATTGAAGTAAACTCAGACAGCTGCTGGGACTGACCTGTGGTCTAGCTCAAAATCCACAATATTGTTTCGGACTGATTGTATGACCCTTCATACACGTTAAGAGTGAAGTACCCTAGACAGGATGAGTTTAGGGCCAACACAACCTTTGAAGATGAAGGCTCAGTGTAATTACAGTGTAATCAGTATAAGGGATAGATAATATCTCTTAAGCAGAGAGAAAATTGTCTATATATTTATTTATGTGTTTTTTATTCCTTTTTATTCTTTTTAAACTGAAATTATTTTCAATTTGTTTTAAAAAAGTTAATCCACAATAGACAAAAATTCAGTATTATGTCAGCCTATGATTTGTAACTAAGTAGAAAAATTTCATTGCCTTCCCTTCTTTTCTCGCATGTATATTGCAATCGCATCACATCCTTCCCTCATTTTCATGTCAAAATAGTAGGCTAAATGAAGCAAAAGAAACTCATCATGTCTTGCTTGTCAAGCATGACTAGTAGGACGTTCTACAATCTATATGAATTATCTGTCATTTTGCTCTGGCCAGGAAATTAATTTGTAACTGTTTTTAAAATCTTTAGTGATCATCAAAGTAAGTTAACGTTCAGAACTATTGAAGTACAATGCATAGAAAAAGCAACCCTACACTTCTTATTCTCTTATGCAGTAGTTGCAGTCTTATCTCTGGTAGTCCTAGAAAGAAGGAAAAATAATGAGTTTAGCTCATACTGACTGAGTGCAGCTGAGAATTTGTACTGCTTGGCAACCTTTAGATGCCAAAATTGCATTGCTATTCATGTGACTTGGCCCTGGAGTGGGAACTGTTGTGGAGTTGCTCACAAACTGCAGGAGATCAAAGGCCACAGACAGTTGTCTTACACCACATCACTCACTGTCCCTAAGTCATATCTACATCTACTTTACTTGGTGACTGTTAATGGGAAAAGTGAGTGTTTCATCTCAAACCCTCACTTGATGTAAATCAGTGCCACCAATGTGAGAAGAGTGATAGCATTGTAGGCTGCCCATGCTGTGTTCTGCTCCTTGGAGTGTATTTTTCTCTACATTAAATGTTAGAGAAATGCACCAAAAGTATTACTATACTCTACATTACCAAAAGCATGTTTTATTCATGTGTTAATGATGCCCCAGATAATTTAATTTAATGTATCCTTAACTTGCTATTTAATACAAATAACATAACTATCATAAAGAAGCACACAAAATTTTATGCAAAGAGCATTCTAGCTGTCTATTCCTAGTATCCACATGAAAAGCTGTTACTATGATATATCTTCTTGGCTAAATATTGTTATACGTTTAAGACACGCTTGATTGTATTAAAAAAAAACAAGGAAATATATTTGCTAAATTTAGCCTAATCACAAAGCTTTTTCGCAAAATGGTTGCTTTCAGAATATACAGAGAATTTGGGCTGTTTAGCATTTCAAGAAGAAAGAATAGTCTCTAGAAATTTTTTCTCTCTTTTTTGTATTCATTTGTAAGCCTATTGTTTATCTTGAAAACATTGTTCTGGTTGTACAGGAAATTATTAATTTCCTCTGTCTGTTTCCACTTCTCATATGCTTCTCTGTGATTTTCAGGCTCTGTTGCTTCCTTTTAGTTGCTCTACCATTTGCAGGGGAGAGGGGAAAAATGCTGCCCCTTTTTATTATATTCTCCTCTTCCATTCTCCTTACTGTGTTACATTTGTGCAATTCCTGTCTCACCTCTTTCATGCTATTTCCTCTCAGAATTTCATTGATATGAATTTCAAGAATATTTTCAATATTTTTTCTTAAAACAGATTTTTTATAATTTTATAATTCTACTAGTGAAAAAACAGATTTAACAAACAGGATCTGATCTTCAAACATATTTTCTAATGAAAGGATTAGACTGAGGGCAACATTCTCTGAGGAAAGCCCCCTGCACTTGCATATTACTACCAATACTATCGCAAAAGAAAGGGAAAGCAAGAGATAGTTTAATATATTTCCACTTCCACATTCCCAGTTTCTGCTATAGAGATGTTAAGGAGCTGATCTTCAGAAAAGTGATGGGAATGGGGGATAAATTATGTCAGGAATCCTAAATGAAGGTACCAATGTGCAGAGCACTGGGTGAAACTGAGCAGACATGGAAAGGCCTCTGGTTGGATTTTAAATGACTACACATGAGAAAATGTGTCAAGACATCAAGGATGATGTCAGAGTATCTGTTTTCAGTTCAGTCCTGTCAACAGTCTTTCATAATGTGCCTGTGAGTAGTTTGTGTATTGCTCTATACTGCAGTTATCTGAACTACAGCTCTTTATTTATCAAGAAACCTTTTCAAGAAGCAGAAAGAAATTACCTTTCACTTTGTATCTGTTGGCAGAGAAAAAACAATAAGTACACATGGGAAGCTTTGCTTTTCTGGATATTGCAAGGCAGGAGGTATATTAGGGATATGGGCTGAAAGGAGACAACCCTGAAAGATCCACATTCCAAGGAAAAGCAAAAATCTGTTTCAGAGAAATTCAAAAGGACATGTCAATATAGATAATTAGGGCAAATGTGTTAACACCGACCTCATAAAAAGGAGTAAAGAGGGAATATAGCTGGTCCTGCTATGCCTCAGTCTCACTATATACTGAAAGATGTTCCAGCTCTGAGATTTTTTTCTTGTCATGCTTGGACTCTCTGGCGAATGATATTAATGTTCACCAAAGGCATCATAAAACATAGTGGGAATTATGAAACTTTGGTAGCTACGAGAAATAGTAATGTATCATAAACCGTCATAAGGTAGCATAAAGTGTCCAAGCTAGCCAAAAATTAGTCCTTCAACAAAAGCTGGTATTTAATTTATGTAATACTTATGAAATATTTATTAGTTTGTGTGTATGTCTGTTTGTTTTTAATATTTCTACTGCTCTACCATCCTTTTTTTTTTTTTTTAAAGGACCTGAGGGAGAGTCTACATGTTACACCTTTGCCTTTTTTTTTTTTTCCTGCAGGACATGCTGTTCTGTTATGATGCGATACAAACCTTCTTATCTGTAGTGATATCAGCTTATATTGTAAGAACGTAGGCTCACATTCAAGGCTGGTTTGTAACAAAAGATAGTCAAATTGTTGTGGTCACCCAAAGCACCCCTGCTGTGTCTGTTTCCCTTAAAACAATCTCTTGGGGAAAAATAACTATGAGTTTGAGCAGAGGTTTGATGGCAAAGTGAAAAAATAAAGCAATCCCAAAACCAAAACCCAGAAAATTTCAGTTTACAACTCATAAAAAAACCCCAACTTTAATGTCCAATCTTGAGAAGGGCAGAGCTATTTCTGAATGGTCTGCTTACTGTATTGCCACTGGCAAACAGTGCTGCTCCACATCAACGTAATAGTCTTAATGCAGCACTTTGCCACAGCAGCTATCAGTATTCCAATAGATGGAAATATTGAGTCATCTTGCTATTTTCCTAATGCATTTCCAGAACTGTCAGGTTGGTCAAACCTGATGAGTATAATTGCTTTTTTCCAGTAGGTCCCCTGTCAGGTCTTATGACACCTATGCTTCCATGGTGCCTGAGAATAGCGAGTATCAGGAGCAAGATACTTCCATCTTCTTGTACCAAGGCTGACATTTTCTTATCCTGTCCTGTATGTGTGGAGCTGGAAGAATGCAGAAACTTATAGATTTCCTTGTCTTTCAGTCAAAATGCTTTTTAAATCCATTTGTAACTCGCACATTTACCTTGGCTTCCTTGTAATTGCTGTGAAATGGAGTTTCAGATTATTATTTACCTTCTGTGTTACAATTAGCATATTTCTAGTAGCTTCAAAATGGGAAACTAAAGCTGAACAGCTGAGCCTAATTAACAGTTCATGTTGCACATTACAGGAACTGATACTTGTTGCTTTTGGAAGAGTTAAGAGCCAATAGAATAACATTCATAATGGTTATATTAGGGTGCCAAACTTGTAAGTGTAATTAGTAAAAAATCATTGTCATTTGACTTCTGGAGATACTGCTGTCTAAGGAAGAGGGGAATGTTACATTATATTTGGGAGACTCATGCAAAGGAGAGAGAATAAACTTGTATTCTTCATGGTACAAATTCAAACCCAGTAGAAGACTGATTCATTTTCATCAGCATCATTAAATATAAAGATCACAGAGAAGATACATCAAGGGAGCGGGAGAAATCCATAAATTGGATTTCTGCAGTGATAATCTCTCAAACTTTCTCATCACTTGCATAGGGAATGATGGTATGGATATCTCCTGCACAGAGTACTTTGAGAATGGCAAGTGGCTTCCAGTTAGCATTGTCAGTCAGGCATGAAAATCCTGATTTTTACTTCTCTCAGCACTTCCTTGAAGGGTTAATCAAATGGTATCACTGCAGATTATCTGAGTCTCTGTCTGGGAATTGTTAGCCTTGCTCTAATTAAATAGGAGCCTTGAAAAAGCATTATTCTTGAAATTTATTACAAAGAGTACTTTTCAGAAATAGGTGTTTTTGCTCCTGATTGAAATACTTCCTTCCTAGACTTCCTCTGGTGAAAGGCCTATGGTTCCCCACATAAATCTGCCTATTTGTGATGTCTATATTAACCTTCAGTCCTGCTCTTACTGTTATTCCTCCTGCATGCATTTTTCAAAATGTTTTATTTCATACTTGCCATATGATATCCATAAATACTGGTCTCTGTCTGCTTCACTGACTTTTTTTTTTTTAAGGGAGGTGGGGCAGGAGGCTAACTGGCATTTCCTTTTTACCTTTCTACTGTTTTTTCCCCCTAACATTCTTACAAGAAATGTTTTAAGTTCCTAATTGATTAGATACAGGCTGACTGTTCTCAGGCAGAGATTTAGGTGAGATTCAGTGACATTTTCTTGTTACTAAACAAACAGAGAAAGTGCTAATGAATTGATCAGATGGTCTAAGTATCAGGAATATGAAGGAGATTTTGGTGTTTATAGCTGAAGTGTGTTCACAATAGGAACCGCCCTAGGGAGACAGACACTGTGTGAGATTTTTAGATCTGACATGATTATAGAGGAGTTCTATCAAGGCAAGAAATTGGGAACCTATGTTGATACCTGAAAAGAGGAAAATCAGGTATGCAAGAAATGAAATGCATGAAAGAGTAACAAACAGCAGGAAAACAAACCAGAAAAATTGCAAATATTCATGAGAATAATAGAAAACTGAATAATAGAGGTAGCTACAAGGCTTATTCCAGGGGCACTAAAAAACAGATAATGATCAATAAAATACAGCTGCAATACTTCTAAACCTATTTTACAAAAAAAGACACTAAATTAAAATATTCTAAAATAATGCTGCAAAATGCAGTAACAGGATATTGTGAAACTTGCAAACCCACCAATCTATATGTCACTGAAAACAACAGATGATTTGTATGTATTAGTCAATGAGTTTATGTTGTAAAACAGCAGAAGGTATTTAACTGCCTAAGAAGTGCACTTTCATTTTGGATAGAGGGGTAAAATCCTCAAATATTTTAAGATGGAACTCATTCCACTTACCAGAAGGATTATTAACACAGCTCATTGCAAGAACTATCTGGGACGTGTTCTATTTTTGGTATTGTTGTTTCCCACAAATGCACACCAAGTCCACACTCATTAAAACTACAGTTGAAATTCCACCAGATTTTTCAGTTATGTGTCCAGGAAACTCCAGGTTTATCACTTAGCACATATTTGATCTCGATCTCGGGTCTAGACTCTCCATCATTCACGCATTTACACATAATCTGGAACAAACTTCAGTACAGATTTTTCTGCAGATATGAGTTTGGCTTGCCACAGACCAGTTCTCTGACACTTACCTCTTCATGAACACTTTAATCCTGACCTACAGACAGGTCATTAGCATGAAAAACAGGGCGCTTGAGGAAGGACCTGACACCTTTAGACAGCCTCATTCCCTCTAGAGTTTTTTTGACCTTCAGCTGTTGTTCCAGACTATCTATCTCATCTTATACACTGGCCCCTCTGTTCGCCCTATCTATCCTTCCACTTTAGCAGCTTGGCAAATCCATAAACCCGCATGACTAGCTTCTGAGATATGGAGATTTACTGCACTGACCTGCCAGTTCATCTTGTGTATTATTGTAAGGAGCATTACCTGCTACATCTCCTGAGTCAAAAGCACAGTTCTCATGTGTTTATTGGGTTGAACTCATTAGATTCAACTGATTCTTGTATCTCAGTCATTAGCAGCTTTCATTATAATATGTTTGCAGAAGCTTGCTTTCTCCTACTTTTTCTCCAAGAAGCCAGCACTAGCTGATTTCTACAAAAACCAAACCAAAACAAAAACCAAAAGAAATCCCAAAGCCCCTGAAAATAGACAAAACATTCATTGTTACTTAATGTGTAAACTTACTTAGACTGGCAAAATGGATTAAAAGAGCACATTTTAATTTGAATATCTCCTAGAAAAAAAGTGGAGCTACTCCAAGCCTCTTGGTTTTCCTGGCACACATGGCACTTCTGCCTGACACCTTCCACCAACTTCTTTTTAATTCTCCCACAACTGTTATAACAAACTGTGAAGACAGAATTTCTTCTTCTGGGTTACACTTGCAAAATTTTTTAGCAGAACTGCTTTGTCAAAAAATAGAGACTTCTCATCTAAGGCAACTTGTCTCTATAATCAAGAGGTTTTACCCTCAGCTGAAATAACTATGGCACCATGATTGTTGAGTTCATGGTAGTCATTTTGCAAAATGGCTACTAACTGGTTACATGAAACAAAGGAAATGTCAGTTGCTTTAATGTGGATGCCCTTGAACACGTCTATTTTGGTACTGGACATGAAATACACAGACACAATGGAGCATATGAAGAGAATGCCTTGTAGTTCAGTTATAACTGGCACAGAAATGGGATTTTGATCTAGTCATTGCAGAGATGTACCAAGTAGCTGACCTCTGGAGGGCTGCACCACCTGCAGGTGGCTCTCCAAGTGGGAGACCCGCATTTAGACTGCAGAGACACTGCTCTGGTTTTCTTTCCCTGCAAAAAATCAGATTGGCACAGTAAGGTGGCTGCTACCTACTTCTCTGGGTGAAAGAAAGGCAGCATTGTAACAGTGAGCCTGGGGTAGAGCAAGAGCCTCCCAGTGCTGTGTTAAGGTGAGGCAGGTTTCTTGTCTCACCTTTCCAGAGTTAAAACTCACTTGTGCTGCTAGTGAGAGAAAAGGACAGAGAAGACATTCTGTTTTTATGAAATAATAAAAAAGCCTCTATTTTTCACCAATTCTTTATCATTACATTACTGAATCTTCCCTCTGAGTTCTTTCTCTAAGTGACCATTTTCAGTTCCAGAGGCCTTTTATAGCAAATTTTGTGCCTGCTCTTCAGACACAGGAATATACTGCTTGCCTCTTCTCACCTTAGGATTTAAAAGCAGCTTAGACATCACTGCAGAAGTTATAATTCTTTGCCTTTCAGTATACAAATAAAATTATAATTGTATCCTTTCCCACAATGGAATTGACTGAGGAGATCTCTTTTACAAGACGACTGATTATGGTGGCAAATCTATCTGTATCTTGTCACTTTTCTAGGGATAGGACATATCACTTTTCTGATCATATTTCAAAGTTTTTTTGGCAATTCAGTATGCCTGAGTTAGTTCCATAACTTACAAAAATATATATTGTGTCTTTATGGGTAGAACTGCCTTTTAGAAAAATTAGTCCTTGTACAATGAACAGCAGATCTGTGAACTTTACCAAGATCCACATATATGGATGTAAGATATTTCCATCTTAAATGGAAATAAGACAGAAATTTACTTCCATTAAAAGTAAATGGAAGTAAGATTTACTTACTTCCGTTTAAAGTAGTAAGATATTTCTGCTTGTTTTGACCTTGCCTCTGGAAAGAAACCAGATTCTGTTTTGTCATTCCTAATTCTGAATGACAACACTGCCTACACTATAAGTTCATCTTCTGACTAAATGAATACAATTTTAAGAATTATTATTGTAGATGGCAAAGATCATGCACAAAATATTTTCTGCTGTCATAATTTATTTTCAGCTTTTATCATGCTGCCAAAGTTTTATTGAGCCAAGAGTCCCAAGGAAAAAAAATGATGTGAGAAGATATAATTGAAAACTGTGCCACAATACATACAAGGAAAAAACCCTAAGATTTCATAGGTCATCTTGAAGTTTTGTAAGATATTGTAAAGTAAGATTAAATTTCTGTGTTAATTCTAGCAAGTTAGTTTGAAAACTGTCCTTGGAACGTTACTTCAGAGAGAGCTGAAGTTGTCTGACATCACTAGAAATCCAGCCATTCAGTCTCTACATACAGATAATTGCATTATTTGGATTCGTGTACCTGTCTAAGAACGAGGATTCTTGATTCCTGGTTCACTGCTCAGACTAACTTCAATTTAAGTAGCTTTATGCCTCCTGCCTCTCTCTTGCTTCCTGCACAATGTGCTTTTAGGACAGAAGTACATGGTGCACCCCTATGTCATAAAGCAGTTACACACCTCATGCTGAAGCAAGAAATGAGATGCATAATGTACAAGACTGCACAGACCACCTCAAGTATCTGGAAAAGCAAAGAGGTCTCTCTGGGAGAGAGAACAGTAATTATGAACATGATGGTGGCATGAAATGCATTATGGTGAAGATAGACTTGTACTGGGTAGAAATCACCTAAGAAAATAAATTTGCCTGTCATCCCTTCTTTTGTAGCATGGAACAGCACTATGCAAATTTAGGTGCTTTGGGCTATAGGTTATGTACTTGCAGATTCATAACTACAGTATAACAGGTACTGCACAAATATATTTATACTGTATCCAAACCACAGATAGTTAAGATGTTACTAAAGTGGATATCTACATCAGCATCCCCATTTATTGCTGGTTGTTTGTGTCTGTGTGCTTCCAAGCAAAGCCAATTTTTCCGTTGTTTATCAGTTATTGAAATCTCTGAAGGAATCACAGTACAATAATCCATGAACACTACAAACCTCTTCATTTTTCACTCAGTTGTCTTCCACAAAATGGACTTGTCTAGATTTTGGGCAGATAGAGTGTCTCATCACAATTACACAATCTTTCTCTAATATTTTAATTAACACAGACACAATTTCTGATAGTGCATTTATTTTCATTTTATTGGAAATGATGCACAAGATTTCCAGAGTGACTAGGACAATTTAATGAAACAGCTAACTTTTCTGATTTTAAACTGATTGGATTTTTCTGCAGCCAGCTAGCTCAGTTTATTTTTAATAGACTTTTAGCAAATTTTACTTTCATATAACAATTTACTTCAAGTAACAACTGCAAATAAATATGTGGTCCAATATCTCATTCCCAACAGACTTTCTATTTGGCCAATATCTGATTAAGAAGTTCTGCATAAAAACTTTTAATTACTTCCGATGACCGTCTGATTGGGAATATACTGGAAATATAATCCTAGGCCCTAGTACAGAAAGCAAAATCTACTTAAGTTTTGACTAACAAAAACATACCCAGGATTTTTGTTGATGTCAAGGAGGGGACTTTGGATTTGAATTTGGATGAAAAGGCACAAAAAAGGCGTAAAGTCAGTTTCCTGATGTGGATCAGCTAGTACAGTAGACCTGTCTATCTTTTGTCATTTAAAATATAATTCAATCAAATTATTTCAATATCAAACAGAAGAAATTAAAACCAATAAAAATATCTATTATACCTTCATGAAGGAATCAGACAATTTTTAAGTGGTTCATATATGTGTGAAGAGCAAAAACTGAGATAAAAGCACCCAAGTATATCATTTTAGTAGAATCAAAGAGGATTTGTATGACAAAAAGGAATGCTAAATAAATATCCATTACTATTTGAGCTGAGTAATGTAATTTTAAAAGGTCATTTTGTGTGATTCTGATTTTTTGTCCTCTGAGTTTCTGAAATGCCCCCTATACTTCCATACTTTCCCCCTTCACATTTCCCCCTTCACCTTGGTTCATAAGATAGGCAAGGAACATAAATGAAAATAAAGATATCTGACAACTCAATGTAAAACTGTGCCTTTTTGAATATGCATATAATGCAACAGCCAGATTACTCTGCTATATTTTATACTATAACCATTTAATGACAATTTTGCAGTGAGGTGGTGAAATCAAATATGGTTCCCAAAATTCCAGCAGAAACATGGAATCTACACATGTGGTATTACAAAATGTACACACTGAAATATTAATATTAATATTAATAGTGCATAGTGGATTGCCAGGATTACTGAAGGTGTTATTACTCTATTGCTCAGTACATCGAGATGCAGACATCCCTAAACACCAGCTTCACTACCCTATCAGTAGTTGTTCAGCCATAGCACTGAGCTGAAACTAGTGAGCTCCTCCTCTTCAGCATTGAAAGTTTTTAAGGTACAGGGTAAGATCAACGCAGCTTTATGGTTTCCTAGATTTATGCTTATGTGTCCAAGCTTCTGTGCTCCTCTCCTAATTGCACTGGGTTGGTTGTGCCATGCGAGTACACCTGCAGAATGCATGACATTTCTGTCATTGTGGAGTGGATGTTTCACAGTTGTCATAACCACACGGAAATCGCAGAACCGGAGAATCTCCTGAATTGGAAGAGACCCACAAGGATAATTGAAGTCCTACTCCTGACCCTACACAGGGCAGCCCCAAGACTCACACCATGTGCCTGAGAGCATTGTCCAAACCTTCTTGATCTCTGTCAGGCTTGGTGCTGTGATGACTTCCTGGGAATCCTCTTCCAGTGACCAACCACGCTTTGGGTGAAAAACCTTTTCCTAGTATCTAACCTAAACCTCCCAACAGAGCTTCGTGCCACTCCCTTGGGTCACTCCCACTGGTCACCAGAAATCAGTGGCTGCCCCTCCATGTCCCCTCGCGAGCAAAATGCTTTAAAATGGAAATGATCTCATCTGGGAACATTTAGAAAAATAAAATAAAATAAACACCATAATTTTATTGCTATAATAATACAGCAATATTATTAAGAGACTTGAAAGACTATTTGCTCTTTGCAGATCTTTCGATGACCATGAGAAATTATTTCACTTACACCTATGTGCGAGAAAGAAATAAATCTATTTAAGGCAAAACCCTCCAACATTGCAGGGTAATGGTGAAATTTAGTGTGTGAATGGTTTCTTTCACCTCCTTCAATCTTTGGTTTTAGAAGGAAGCAGTTACGTCATCACTATCTTTTGAAGGAGAGATCTCCAAGACCTACAAACAGCACACAGAATGAACAGTGGCAGGATAACAGAAACTATTAAACCCACTGGAACAGATAAAAATGAACAACTAATGCTAGAGCTTATAACTATGGGTTGTTACTATAATAATGGTCAGGCTAAATAAGCTGAGTGATAAGAAAAGGAGAAATGCATGTATAAGTTTTGTCAAGTGCTCACTGAGTTTTAACACACAGCAACAAAAGATAAACTGATTGACCTAGGAAGGACAAATGTCTCAGTCAGGCATTTTCAGGCACCAGTTCTTCTTTCAATAGTAAACTAAATGTATTGGTTGGTGGGGCTTCAGCATCAGACCAGGCATTAAAAACGAAATCAAACACTATTGAAGTGAAGGCTGCACTGTATGCCATGTGCACTGGAGAGGAGCAAAGATGAAATCTGTCATAAAGAAAGGGTAAAATTCCGCACTGAAAGGCAAAAAGAAGTAATGTCGTGCAGAATGAACTTAATGAAGATCTTAAGATGCTCATAATTTATTGTGGAAGGTACAACAGATATCTGAACTGCTGCTTTTTGAATGAAACTGACTTGTTTAAATAGTTACCCCCATGCTGAAGTCACCCCTCGATATTTAGCTAGAACTTTTTTCTTAAAGGACAGGCTGTTTTGTCTAAGCATAATGAGAGTCAGAAACAGCAGGGTAACCCTTGGTAATTGAATTTCATGGTTTAATCACTGTCACAGAAAATTATGCCTAATTTTTTATTTCGAAATAGTTGTTTTTTTCAGTCATTGGTTTTAGTCTGCCTTTCTCCACAATAATAAAAAGCTGTTTAATGATGGGTAGTTTCTGTCTTTAAAGAAAAATATACTTTGTAAACAGATAATTTCCTTTTTAATTTTAAAGATGTAAATACTTTCTCAAATTCTTCATTAATTTTTCTATGCTCTTCTCAGTATTACCTCATTTCTACTACCCTTCTAAACTTATAAGAACCAGAAGTAGATGTATTACTCTATTGTTATCTAATTAGAGTTCTGATTTTGCAGAAGTAATACTGCATTCTAACAGTATGCTGCTTTGTAGCACAAAGAATGTTGTTACTGCCATAGAGCTATTTGCATTTGCTATTCTGAAACATTGTGCTTAAGCAAGTTTCATTTGCCAAACAATTCAGAGCAGTCTCTCTGATCACTCTTTCCTTATCAGTATTTACCCCTTTATCAGCTCTGTGTCAGCCGGAAGCATTGGATTGCTTTTCTGTGCTTTTCGTGACTGATGTACTGAAAGCTTTCAGTATATTATCAGTTCTGTAAATGCTAGAAATACATCTGTTTTATGATGATTCCCCCTCGAGAATGGCATTTTGTCATCAGTTAATTGTATATATTTGAATCCATTAAATTTATGCTTCATGAATGCCATGTCTACCAATTTTTTGGTCGCTGTTGTGCAGCACTCAGATGAATGTCTTGATTCTGCCTATGTTGTGTCTTTATTATGTCTTTATGCACTGTAAGTAAAATCCTTTTCAATGACGACAGGTGCTTGACAAGACCTTGTTTCCATAAGACTGTGGTGACTGATATTAATTTTCTACTTTCTCTTTAATTCTCTGTGAGATAACGTTGATTCTTTATATTTTTACGCTCTTAATGGCTGAATCAACAGGCCTGTAGACTGACTGCCAGATGCGTGAGTATATCTGAGAAATACTGGCTGTTCCAGCTTCAGCTGCCATAAGTGCTGGGTCTGGGTTTTCTCGGTAGAGAGTTCCAGAGCAGCAACTGTAACCCCCCAGACCAACCAAACCACTTTTGGATGGCAGCAGCACATCTTCTCACTGTTGTAGTTTGCCAAAAATTTGTCTGGGGAGTGTTGGCTGCTTGGGAGACAGCTGCATGCACAGGAGCCTGACAAGCTCTTGGGAGTCTGATGGATGCTTGGGAGCCTGAGATCTCTTTCCTTTCCTGAGAAAAAATACTGTCCCAGATGGAAGCATTTCATATGTCAGCCTGGTTCAGAACTGCTGAATAAGCTGGTAGTTTTGTCCAGGAGCTTGAACAATTTTCCAGACTTTACTAAAAATAAGCATCAGAAAACTAGCTGTCTCCTCAAGCAATGCTTTTGTTACTCTGGTTAAACTATCTACCTTACATTATTCTTCCACCATTCACAGTGGCTATTAAGGACTTAGTTAAATATTAATATAATGAAAAGCACTTTGACATTCATATGCAGTACAATATTTCCTGACTCCTGTTCAAGTAAAAACCAGAAACATTAATTTAACACTTCACACCTTTAAATGTAATGACATTCATTCCCTATTCATGTACTCTGTCTTTTTTCTCCTTTGCAGTGTACTGTAGGTTTATAAAAATTCAGTACTTGCCTCTATATTCATGGTATTAGTCTGAAACAGCTTATAATATTTTTGGTTTGTGGTGTACACGAAAGGAATCTTCTACTCTGGAGGGTTGTTCTGTTGTTATGTTTGTCTCATTTTAATTGCTGCTTTATTTTCCAAGTCTGTAATAACAATATAACAGATAATAACTACCATTTTAATTCTCCTTGGATGTGGAGTAAACACTTTAATCCTGAAACATTAGGGATATTAATTTTTAGAGATTTTCTTCCTCAAAACACAGATCTGATTCTCATTCGCTTCACATTGCAAGAAAAAGAAGAATCAGGTCTGTTTCCCTCCGTAATGTCTTTCCTTTGCAGCACATATCCAGACGTGGTAAACTGCAATCAACTGTAAGTTTTATACTTTTCTGTTTCAGGTAGAAGGGTAAACGTTACATTCACTGTGCAAGAGCAGAGTTCCTTTGTGTATCTCAGTAGCTAGAGTGATGTTGTTTCTGCATAATGTGTTACTCTTGACTAAGAGTAAAGGATGTGATTTTATCTTTTTTTTTTTTTTTTTCATTCCTTTACATACAAATGTCAGTAACAAATGAGGGAAGTCTCCTCAGCAGGGAGGAGAGAATGGAGCTTCTCAGATTGGATCAATTGGGTTTGTTCACAAGGAGTTTGTTCACAAATAATTTAATTTTTATGGTTTTTGAAGCACTGAGACCACTGGCACTGTAAAAGAACATTAAATTTTCTTTGTTTATTTTACATGTATTGCTGTTGGAGAAGTTGACCGAAGTTTTTTAGAGTATTGAAACTGTGATTTTTTTCTTAGAAATCAGGATCTTCCAGCACATCCTTCCATGTTCTAAACTCTCAGGAAACTTGTTCCACATCTGTTGATGGTTTATTTCCAGCACTTTTCACTTCCTGGCCTTCGTAAGCTGTATTGCCAAAAACATTCAAATCTAATCTGAAATAAAATGTGAGTGTAAAGAACAAAAGAATGGGAAAAGGAACTTAACACAAATGGCTTTCTTGAGCTTTGATTAAACTGAGGTATTTCAGTCAGTCTCCTTGAAAGCCTGCTCTTCATCAGATTTAGAAGTATTCAGAGGAGAACAGTAATAATTTAAAAGTACTTAAAGTTTTTTCTGGAATTTTTTGTGTCTGGAAAGGAAAAGGAAAATGTATTGTGGAAAAATAACTTAAATGTCTGTTTATATTGCATCACTTACGTTACACTGGCAATATCCTTCTGTTACTCTACATTTGGATTATTTCTATATAATTTCAAAATGAACAGAGACACTGAGATGAAGTAGCTTGAGAAAAATATTATTCAAAGTCTTTGATGTTAATGAACATACCAGTACAAGAGTTCTGAAGAAATTCAGTGTGAAGCAAATCCTTTTTTCTTATTTATAGAAGCCTGTATACCTGGAAGTGAGCCAAGGTGTTTCCAATGTTGATTTTGAGGAAGTTTGTGGGTGGACATTGCTTATTGTATTCTATTTTTCAATAACCTTCTGAAGCATTGAGGGACTGTAGATTTTGATGTGTATCAATAAAAATATTGTAGTCTGTCCCTTAAATGACTTTTTAGGGGAGGGTTGGCTGAAGTTCTCACTTTTACTCATAGGATATAATAAATGGACACTGGACCTAATTGGTGCTCCAGAGAACAGAGAAATTGTATTTTAGCTTAACCAAGACTGGTGGCAATTAGTTTCTCCTGAAGTCAATTTCACAACACTATGGAATCAGAAGTAATACCCATCTGGTGTTTTGTCCTGTGCAAAGATTTCATTGATCCATGTTACCCCCAGTTAATCCATCAGCAAGAGCATTTTTCACCTATGAACTTGTAGTGTTCAAGTTGTAAGACTGTAAATGTTAAAGTACCATGTTGTTTATATGTTACATGTGATAGTAGAATTTCAATAACCAAAGCCTGGCAAATCTCAGGACTTGCCTACATTTATGAGAACCCTGAAAAAAAGCTACTTCTTTATACCAGACCAGCAACAAATGAAAGTGCAAGTACTAAAAACTATCATCACCTTAAAGCTGTGGAAACAAGGAAAAGAAGTTAAAGAACTTAGGACCCAGGTGCTATTGCAATTTAATGGGAATTGAACTTCTCATACTCAGCCAGAAATCCTAAATTTTGGACCAGATTTTGAAAAAATTTTATGTTTTGAATGAAGACATGGATGCAGTCATGTCCTCAGAAGTATGCTGGCTGCCTAGCACAGTAACATCCCTATCCTATAGCTGGAGTCAAGTAATACCAAAAGTAGATAAAGTGTTTGAAACTCTCTACTTCATTTTTCTTATGTGTTGCTTGCTGTTGATGACTCTTAATTTTCTGGCCATTTAAGAATACTTTATATTTATTCTTAGTCAGGAGGTAAAATAACTGATAGTATATTGCTGTCCTGAGACTACTATAGTAATCATGAACAATCTTACTTATGCCAATTCTTCTGAAACGCATTTCACAGGAATTAAGCTAAATATTTTCCTTCACAACACTTGCAGAGATTTAATTAAATCTTTCTTTATCAATGATAATGATAAAAATATATTTCTAATCCTTTACTGATTAAGTAAAAACTTGTTTTAAAGCTTTTAAGCTGCTTATTTTTCAAATCTTCACACAAATAATTTCAGAGAACATTGATAACAGAAACATTTTTCAATTAAAATTGTTTCTATAGAAGCTAAAATTTTGGAACATTTAGGATGTCCCCCCAAGTTCCTTAAAATGATCATCTTACTTCATGAGGATCAGCGCAGCCAAGTCAGACATGGTGATGCACTTTCAGAGCCCTTTCAAATAACCAATGGTGTGAAACAAGGCTGTGTTCTTGCACCAACTCTGTTTGCAATCTTTTTCAGCATGATGCTCCAAGGGGCCATGGCAGACCACGACAAAGAAAATGGTATCTACACCCAATATCGTATCAACAGAAGCCAATTCAAACTAAGGCAACTGAAGGCCCATACTAAGATCTTAAACCATCTTGTCCACGAGCTGCTTTACGCTGATGATGACACCCTTGTCGTCCACACAGAAGTAGCTCTGTGTTTAACATCCTGCTTTGCAGAGGCTGCTGAGCTTTTTGGACTGGAAGTCAGCTTAAAGAAGACAGAAGTTTTCTATCAACCTGCACCTCAGGAAGTCTTCCATCATCCCATTGGTGAATCAGAGCTCAAATCAGTCCAGAAGTTTAATTACCTAGGTAGCCTCATCTCCTCGGATGGTAAGATTGATGGAGATAGACAACAGGTTAGCAAAGGCATATAGTGCTTTTGGAAAACTGCATAAAAGAGTTTGACGAAGTAAACACCTGAAGAAAAGTACAAAGATCAGTATTTACAGAGCCATAGTGCTGTCTGCTCTTTTATATTGGTCTGAATCACGGATCATCTACCACCACCACCTGCGTCTCCTAGAACGCTTCCATCAACGCTGCCTCCGTACAATCCTAAACATCCACCGGTCAGATTATGTGACTAATACATCTGTTCTGGAACAAGCAGCAGTCACAAGTATTGAGGCCATGTTGCTGAGAACACAGCTGCGCTGGGCAGGGCACATCTCAAGGATGAAGGACCACTGCCTCCCTAAGATTGTACTCTATGGTGAAGTTGCCACCAGCTGCCGCAAGAGAGGAGGCCCGAAGAGGAGATACAAGGACTCCCTGAAACAACAACTCAGCCTTGGCCATATCTATCATCATCATTGGTCTACTCTGGCCTCCAATTGGGAGGCCTGGAGACACACTATCTATAACGCTGCTGCTTCTTTTGAGAACACACACAGGATCACTCTTGAGAAGAAAAGACAACCTAGAAAGAATCATGTCTTGTCAATACCACCTAAGAAGTCTTTCCACTGAGCCTTTTGTAATCGGACTTGTCTCTCTCGCATTGACCTTTTTAGCCACCAGTGCACTTGTAGCAAGTGTGGGTAGAGTCCTTCCCAAATCTTCATTCACGAAACCTAGCCATGACAGAAGCTAAAATAGAAGACTCTGCAATTTTTATAATCCAGTAGAGGTAACTATGTTTCAAAGTAACTTTTTCTTCTAGGTAGGCCTTGAAATAAAACAGTAGGCACAGTTGTGGGTTGTATGTATACAAACAGTATTCAATGGTATAGGTTGTATGAAGATCTTAATAGAAAAAGAAACTACAATCCTGCCACAAGAACTTTGTAATCTCTTTGTAAGAGATTAATTTACCAGTTTCTATTCCCAGCTGAGAGGAGTACAGAGATATAGTGAATTAAAAAATCTTATCAGTTACTAACCCAAAGTTACATATCTGAAGTCCCCATGGTTATCAATTTTTCCCTTGATATGATTCTAGGTTCTTAATATCTCTTAAAATATAGGGATTAAGTTATGCTAAAAGAGTTGCATACATAATACATGATGTTCTGATGTAGTCCATAAGATAATTATTTCCTATACACTTATTTCTCTCATAAATTCAGCTGGCCATCTCATTTCACCTATGGGGAGATGTCATCCCTCTATGGAGAGACCTTGTAAAACCCACCACTATGCAAAGCAGCCACTTGGCTCACCACATGAAAATCATTCAGGGACAATATTACTCTGACATCGCAGTCAGAAAATGAGCTGGAACTAGAGAAGGTAAACAGCTTGCTAAGCTTGGAAGCACCTTGCCCTTACCATACTGAGGAGAGACTCTTCCAATGGGGCAGCAAGGACAGGAGGATGCTCTTGCTGGCTGCTGTGCATTGGCTACAACAGCAGTTGCGTAGCAGTTGGGCATGGAGGGACACAAAGAGGGAAAATGGAGATCAGGGACTGCTTGAGAGAGCAATCTCAGAGCTGACCCCTCTCAGGCCTAAGCCACCCTCAGTATCAACCAAACCAATATCAGGACTCTACCAAAAGGGAAGGAAAGTGCTTGAAGCGTTTTTTGCTTGGAAGTGTCTTTTGCTGCTTGCGACAGAAGAGAGAAAAAGAGATGTTAAAAGTCAAAACCTGCAGTAATTCCCAGTATGAAGACTCTCAGTTAAATCAGTTCCCATAATCTGCTTTCCAGACCCAACATTTTTCCAATAATAATATTATAATCTCCCTGACTCATAAAATTCTTGAGTTCTTTTCTGTATTAGCCAAAAATTTCCTCATTCTGTTTCCAATAGATGTAGTAAAAAGACAGAGGTTGTGGCAAAAAAGTGATTTAATAACCTTCTTACTTCCTCCAAAAAACTACCCAATGTCTGCTTACAAAATGATCCAACTGTATTAGTAGCTGCCTAATTAAAATTCCATGCAGCTCTATGAAAGTAGAGCATGTTTATAACAAGATGATATGTACTCTATTTTAACGTGCTTTCTCACTTTGCTATTAACTAAATGTTACATTTGTTTGATACCTACAGTGCTATATATAACTGTTAACAGTCTCATGATGCTTAGTGAGCATATTCAGTTACTCCTGATTTATAAATTTTTCTTGGAAATTACTAGAATTACATTTCATTGTTGTAGCTACATCTAGCAATTGTGTTCTGGTGTATAACTCCTGATGTGGAGAAAACAGTGAGGAGGCTGCCTCGTCAGATGTGGTTTTACACAAAGTGTTCTGGGCAACTGCTAAGACATGAGGGAAAATGTTATGATGTTTCTAACACAGGGGCTTTTGCTGCAAAGTAAATGAGACAAGCATGGCAAACTGATCTGTGCTCCCATGTGCTATTATTAATGGGAAACATCTGAAAAATATACATTGTGATTTGTCTGTCAGTGTGAGCAGGGACCTGTGCGAAATTGTGTCTCTATTTAACACATGATGCCTTTCAATGTCAGAACCGTTGACTGTCATCTCTGCCCTTTGTGCTCAGCTGTCCTGTCATGAATAAAGCGTCTGGGAGTGGAGCTTCAACAATTTATTGTTTTGAGTCTTATTGCCACAGAATAAAATCACCAGTGTCTCTCGTGTGTCAATCAAGAAATCTAAGACAGGCATCTTCAAACATGGGTTCCCACAAACCGTAGCATCTCTGAAACATCAACACTCCATGGAGCTATTTCTTACAAAATATATATTTAAACAAAACATGCTTCATTATTTCACTATATAGCATATGGTTAAATTGCCTTATTGCCTTTAGGATATCCTTTTAGTTTTACAGATAAATATTTTTTCCCCACTGTTCATTTTCCTCACCCATTGCACCATTATTCATGACCATAAAGTACTCAGTTAAGATTAAAAGATTTGGTTACAGTCCAGACCTCTGGCAACATGATTTCACTCAACTTTAAATTTATCTTTCTACAATCTTTTTTAAAGCTAACGCCATTGCTGGATTTGAAGTAATAACATCACTGTAACTAAGTTCAAAAGCCTTTCAGAGAAGAGGGAAAAATAGGGGTCCTGAATCTGGTAACTTGAAGACAGAGGAATTGTTTTTTAGATACTGTCTACAAGATATTAAAAAAAAAAATCAGGAAAATGTTAATTGAAAAAAAAAAAAGAAGAAATAAAATTTGTTGGGGTAAGATCTTAATCAACAGCAGCTATTCTCTTCCAATAGATAACCAGCAGCTAGTTTCTTTCAGTATTTTGGCTTGCCAGGAATAGCCATACTAAACAATTGAGCGGTCTATTTACACTGCAGCCTGATTGACACAGAGACTGTTAGCTCTGTGCTTGTGCAGTGCTTGGTCTACTCTGTTACTTTCTTTTACTCTATTACCCTTCATGACAGAGTAATAGACATTCTCTTCTTCCCACTTAGCTCTGTAAACTGGTTGGTCCCTGTAGCAGAAATTAGGAAGAAAGAAAAAGCCCCATAGCATGATCTTTCTTTGAGATGTCCTCTGATAGGATACAATTAAAAAAAAAGTAATCATTATTGAACAAGACATTTGTCTAAACATATACATTTTATATAAATGCATGCAGAAGTGTATATTAATATATGATTTATATAAATGTATTACAAATATAACTTTGCCTTCATATATATGTCTGATTTAGAAAGTCAGTTATTTGATTTGTTCAATGTCACTCACTGTCATTTTTAATGTAGATTTTATATGAATAGGTATATCAATACAGAGACTATTGTGTGGGAATGAATGGCTGACTAAGAGAGATTAAAAGTCTGATGTACAGTTCAAGAGTGTTAATGATAGATCAGTGCTATTTTTCATGCAATTAAATGGTCAGGGCAATTACTTTTAGAAAAAAACTAAACCAAAATCTGTATTACATTTAACAGGCTCGTTATAGGGAGCTTGGTGGTATTTGACATTTAGCTTTATTAATTTTCAACAAGGAACATACAACTGTCTTTTCACATGTATGTGATCAAGAAATGCAAACAAGGCAAATAAAGCAATTTTTAAAATAAGCTATTCAATTGTAACTGAATGAAGTACACTTGAACTATACCGTTGTGAAGTAGGTTGGATGCAGGAAGGGAAGTTGACCATCTACCTATCTTCTGTGCAGGTATGTAATAGGGAGAGTTTGAAGGATGCCGAAATTGAAACCAAACACCGTTGAAAGCTCAACAAAAACCAATACTTAATACAAAGAAGTGGTGAAGTAAACGGGAACCCGAGAGAAAGACAAACAATGAGGGAATACAACACCCTACTCAGGTGTCACTTATGAGGTTATCTTACCAGCTCCCAGTGCCAAAAAATCCTCTGTAGCAGCTGCGTTCTCAGAGGGTCAGCAGGCTCACACGTAGCGGACATCCCCGCAAAAGGCAACGTGGTCCTTCGTGTGAAGCAAGCCACCCCAAAATGAGCTATCTGCTTTTTATACAATTAATTGGTGACATCTACCTGGACAAGTGTGGCCAGGACCGCCCAGCTAGAGGTCTTCAGTCCCACTCCTCATTATGCAAGTGGTATCTCTTCTGCGCGTGCAGAGGTACCTTGAAATTCCCCTTGAGCATGCGTGTTATACCTCAGAGGTCTTTTCTAATTGAGTCTGAGGGTTTACTTCATCATCCTCCTCTTCAATTTCTTCTTCAAACGCCCTTGAAAGGCTATCAGCCAATCCTAGGACTATACAAGATGCTCCCTTCAAGGACGAAATTCTCGTTTATCAGTGCTTGTTTTCTCATACTTTAACAGGAAAAAGATAAACTCACAGGTGGCTGGGCCAAACACAGACCAAAAGTATCAACGTCCAATTAAGCCCTGACACAAGGTACCAGGTTTAGGCATTGCTTAGGTGTTGTTCATAGACCCCAGTGGTCAAAATGTCTACTACAGGACCTAGGTACATGATAGTACATTAAAGATGCTGTTGTGGTTTTTGTTCAACATTTTTTTATTGCCAGCAGAGAACCACAGTTCCTTAGTGAGAAAAAGCAGGAGAGAAAGACAAGCATGAAAGGGTCTTGCAGATCACAGTATAATTTCATCTTTCTGGGGCTGAAAACTTATGTGAAATTATAAAGCAGTTTCCAGAGGATACAAAAATACCCACTAGAATTTTGGCAATATCTTAAAATATCTTAAAATCTATCAGTTAATTGTGAGGATATTATGAGGAACAGCATAGCCTCTGTGGATATTTCCAGTCACTATTTGGTCTTAAACTTTCTATTGTTGACAACAACCTTTTAATAATTTTCAAAATAAGAAATTGCTTGGAAATAGCAATATTAGCAACACCTCTTGTAATAAAGAGATGACATACATACAATTTATACCGCCATTTTCCATCATGACTATGCATGAATTATGGTCAGAAGCAGGTTGTCTTTGGAAGACAGAGTTAATATAGTTCAGTCATTAAAAACTTATATGAAAAGAGAATGACAGTATTCTACACAAGCTAGTCTCAGGCTTTGCTGTGAGATGATGTCTACCTGTGATGTGAAGTATGAGATTTACAGCAAATGTTGGCATGTTGAATTTGGTAATATTGAACCTTTCATTGATATTGCTGGCTGTTGTTCAGCCTCAGATCATTCTTATATTCAGGAAGAGCTAAACTTGATATGACTTTCAGTCAGTGTGCATGACTACATCTACATATAATCTCATTGGAGGTGAAACAAAAACTATGTCTGGGCATAATTCCCTTTTAGATTGTCATCTCTAAGGTAAATTGTGGGAGTACAGGATTCAAAATACTGGTGGTACACAAGTCTGGCTTCACAGGCTAATTCTGCTTAGTAAGATAGTTTGGACATAATCCTAATTAATGGCCTTCAGAACAGCTCCATATCAGAAACGTTACAATACAACTCATGTCAATATAGAAAAGGCTGTGTTTCCAAAAAAATATTTTCAGCTTATGATCAGATAATATGGCTCTCGTATAGATTCACAGGATGCTGTGAAGGGTTGCAAGACCCCACAGGAGATCATCTAGCCTATCCTGCTCACAACAGGTCCAACTAGAGCAGGCTGTACTGTGTCTTGTGTGAAGGATAGCCACAGTTTCTCCTATAAGCTTCCCTTTCAATTCATACAGATGATGAGTGAAATAAAAATAAACACATTTTTTTCCATGCAGACCTTCTTCTCAAGTGGAATTCAACATTGTGTTCTGAACCAGACCAGTATGAACAGCAGGCACTAAACTTGATCTCTCAGTTCTATATCAGGCTGTAAATGATGGAATATTACTTTATCTTTCAATGCTGTTTTTCATCAGGGCTTTCTCTTAACCCTGGGAGATATTTGGTGAAAGGATTGCACACTGCTATACTAGTAGAATGAGCCCAGCATATCAGGTCCTCCTCACCATGACCTCCTGCATCCTAGTTCGGCATAGGACTGCAAAGGATTCACAGAGGCACAGTGAAAAGCTAATTCTAATGAGGCATCAGATCACTACATGGAACAAAGTACAGGATTATTTTTAAGTATTTTGTCCCTCTTCACATCAATTAAAATGAGAGGCAAATCTGTGTTTTTAAGGAAATATTTTCACTCTAGCTAGATACATGTCAAAAGATAAACAGCATGAGATAAATGAGAAAACCTCACAATTTAAGAGTGGAATTATGATAATATAGATTAAAGCAGGATAAATGTTTTCTTGTAACATACATTGTGAGATAACTGTATTGCTAGGCACAGTGTGACTTTTAGTCTTTGACATGGATGACAAATTTTCATCTTACATTTGCAACTTTCTTATTAGACCAGAGAAGAAATATTGGAGAAAGAAGGGGAGTTAGGGAATAAGATGGGTGATCTTGGATTTTCCTCAGAAAGAAAGTGAAAACCAAAAAAAGTAGAGAGGAAGAGTGATGTAACTGAGAAAGAGGAAATGTGTATTAAAATGTTGCTTTCTTAATCAAATGAGTAAGTACCAAAATATCCAAGAATTTCCCTGCTAAAATAAATGAGAACACCTGCCTTATTCCTTTCTGTTTATATTGAACTGACAGGAAAGAATCACCTATGCCTTTTTTGAGCCCAGATCCTGCAAGACAGTGATGTAAGACAGTGGGGCTTCTGCTTTGGATAAAATAAATCATGTCAGTAAATCTTTGCATTACTGCACTTCTGAAGTGAGCTTTAGGATGGGAAAACTTAGCAAACAGCTGTAGGCAATTGTTCATAGAGATAGCAGCACAAAGACTTTGCCCAGAGAATATTTAGTTTCAGGGCCTACTGACACTGAACTTTTCTCATCCAGAATTCCATATTTCTGAGTCTTTTCATTTCTCACTTTTACCTAAAGTAGTCCACTTTCTGTCTTCTACAGATTTTTCTACTCTACTACTCACGGTGAATGCAATTTTTATTAGTATGCTATGAACTTCTTTTGCCAGGGGAAGATTTCCCTCCTACTTCACATCTGAATCCTCGCTAGCTTTTAGGTGTCTCTGCATCACATCATTATTGCTTAGTTTCTGAAGTAACTTCTTGTGTAGCATATAATGAAAAAAATCCTTTTGAAATCTAAACTAAATTTGTCAGCAAATTTTCTGTGATAGTGAACACCAGGAAACTTGGTCCTAGAATCATGAATGAGGTCTCTGTGACACGGTTTTTACGAGGTATCTTCAATACAGAACCAACCATAAATGCATACATGTCTAAAAATACATAACGTGTGACACCCAGCAACAGCAAAGAAAATAAAGACTATAGAAAAGGAGTTAAAATTGAGAAGAACCAAAAAGCTCATGAGACACTGATCCAACACAGATCACATAGGTCACTGGATCTCTGCTTGGGCTCCCATGGATTAAATCACCAAAGTTTTTTACATGTTTTGAAGATGACACCTGGCTCTGATTGAGCTGAGAGTTTGAGATGTACAGACAGCACAGTATACCCCTCCTCTTTTATATTAGGAGGTAGCTCAGGGGAAGCTCAACTACTGAAGAGTGGGTGCAGCCTTCCAGGGCAGATGTCCTTTCTAATGCCACAACACTAGGGAGTAAAACAGTATATTTGCAGCTCCACCTCCCCCTAAGAGTCTTGATGTTCTTCATTTTCTGAAATAGGGGAACAAAGGTTAAAAAAATAACAGCTGGCAAGAAGTTTAGAAAATAGAAGTGGGAATGAGTAAGAGAAATATGGACAGAAAAAGCAAGAGACTGTTAAACAGGAAATATATTGAGACAGGAGAAGATGGAGGACTCAGATAAAGAAGGAAGAAAACTGCAAATGTGATCACTGAATGCCCCAAGAGGGAATACAGAAAGTAGAGAACATTGAATCATCAATCCATCACAAAGGGCTCTGATACCCAACCCCATTTACTAGACAAATGTGCATAAATATTCTTATAGACAGTTAAAATATTGCATTTTGAAGAAGAAGGGGCTTATATAAATATATTAGCAATATTAATGATTTTAGACTGTGCTGGGCTGACCCTGGCCGCACTTCAGGTGCCCACCTAAGCTGCTCTATCACTTCCCTTCTCAGCTGGATGGGGGGAAGAAATACAACAAAAGACTCATGGGTTGAGATAAGGGCAGGAAGAGATCACTCACCAGTCACCATGACGGGCAAAAAGGACTCATCTTGGGAAAAAAATGACTTAATTTATTGCCGATCCCATCAGAATAGGACAATAAGAAATAAAACGAAATTTTGAAAACACACCACCCCTCCACCTCTTTTGGCTAGGCTTAACTTCACCCCCAGTTTTCTCTCCCTCCCCTCCCCCAGCAGTGTAGAGAAATAGGGAAGGGAGGCTGTGACCAGTTCATCACAAGTTGTTTCTGCCACTCCTTACTCACAGGCTGCCCCTGCTCCAGTGTGGGTCCCTTCCCCAGGGTGCAGTCCTTCAGGAACAAGCTGCTCCAGAGTAGGTCCCCTACGGGGTCACAAGTCCTGCCAGCAAACCTGCTCCAGTGTGAGCTACTCTCACCATGGGTCCTGTCAGGAGCTTGCACCAGTCTGATCTTCCCATGGGCTCACAGTCTCCTTCAGACATCCCCCTGCTCCAGCATGGGGTTCTCCATACTCTGCAGGTGGATATCTACTCCATGGTGGACTTCCAGGGGCTGCAGGGGCACATCCTGCCTCATCATGGTCTTCACCATGGACTGCAGGGGAATCTCTGCTCCCGTGACTGGCACATCTCCACCACCTCCTTATTCACTGACCTTGGTGTCTGCAGGGCTGTTTCTCTCACATATTCTCACTCCTCTCCCACTGATGTTGCTGTTGTGCCTGGGTTTTTTCCCACTTCTTAACTATGCTGTCCCAGAGACTCTACCACCATTGCTGATGGGCTTGGCCTTGGCCAGCAGTGCGTCTGTCTTGGAACCAGCTGAGATTGGCTGCATTGGACATGGGGAAGGCTTCCAGAAGCTCTGCACAGGAGTCACACCTGTAACTCCCCACTACCAAAACGTTACTACACAAAGCAACTGACTGATCATTGTAACCCTGACTGTGATCAGTGGAAATTTTGACATTGTTTCTTTGTAGTCTGTTTTTCATCTTCAGAGTGTCAGTGTTAAGGTTAAAGTGAGAAATGAAAGACAAAAATTATCTGTAGTGCAAGCAATGATCTCAGGTGGGTGATGGATTACCCCGGAAGATTTAACACTGAGCATATATTTTTGAAAAACTTGATCTGAAAGCTGTGTTTTGTACTGCTTCTGATAATACTTAGTGATATTGAACTGAGAATCACTGAGAAGATGGATTTTATCCCAGTGGAAATAAGTGGTGGGATAAAGCAAAAGGAGAAGGGAGACAAAGCAGCAAGGCACTGAAAAAATCTCTAGGAGGTCAGCTCAGCAGGGCAGAAAATGTATAGGCAGGGTTATGGTACATGTACTACAAACAAACATCATATTGGTGTGTGTTACAACTTCACATCCACAGCAGCACTCACATCTAGAAAGTTCCACGGTGTGGGAGCTTCACAGCTAAGATGCCTTTTCTCATGTGAAGAAAGTTGATCACCATCGTGTGTTTCACAAGAATTATTATCTCATTCACTGAAGAGGATACTCCTCTCTCAAGTTTTGTGTAGCTGATAAGCTAGCTGTTTGGAAAAGCTCTGTGGACTTTTTTTTAAAGTAAAAAATACTAAGTGTTGCTAAAAAAGTCTACTAAATTTTATCAACAGACCATGCTAATTTACAAATTTTACATAATTATAAGCTCATTTTTAACTCCCTAAATTATTTTCTTTTAAGATTTTTTCAAATTTATGATCAATAGAGCTTCATTAATTCCTTTCCTATTAATAACATCTGAGTGTATTATTTATTTGGTTGATTTCTATTCAGAGCAGGTGATGCACTTTTACTGAAAATAGAAAATTTCTAAAAACATGTTAAATTCTGTAATTTCGTATGATGAAATTTACCCACTTGTGATACAGTGTCATTAAGGCATTTTTCCTGTTTTCATTCCCTGAAAATTAGGAAATAGTCGTGTTGTTTATAGGTTGATAGGTTGTTACATAGTCATATGCATGAACATTATAGTTTCAAATTGTGCATGTGCACACAGATTTAAGTCTCCTATTAGTTCAACAGATACTGGAGTTTAGCTGTCTGGTTCTTAACTCCCATTGAGTGAATTATCTCTTGGTAGAGAGAAACCTTTACCACAAGCTTCAAGGGCTACTGTGAGCTGCGTATGAAAAAAAGCAACTGGAGATCCATTTAAGTGGAATACTGTTAAAAATGATTCTCAAGAAATCCGTTTTATATATGAAGCTGTGAAATCTGTTTTTCTCCTTCTCTGGATCCGACAAAGCCACGTGCCAGGTCTAGACTCGGCATGTTTAGCTTCTGTTTGTCCGTAAATTATCAAAGTTTCTTGAAGAATCTCAGCTCTTTTCATTTCCTGCTATTCTTTTTTCTTCTCACAGCTCCATGATAATATAGACCAAAAGGATTTCATTAGACACTCTTCATGTCTGAAAAACAGAAGACAAGTATTAAAGGAAAAGATATCAGGCATTGTGATTCAGGAGGTCAAACATGCTGAATGTAAACACAGATGTGGAAAATTTACAGAGAGGAATGACCACTGGTCCCCAACGTTTCTTTAAGTGACAAATACAGTTGATCCACAGTCATAAAAGAGTCAAATAGACTGCTGAGTGAAGAGTTTGGTTGTCTGCCTCCCTTCTGTTGCACAAAAATATACTTACTTTCAGTGTATTGTGAAAGACACTAATTTGTGCATTTTCAATGACTTAATAATAAATGTTAGTTAAGTCATTTACAAAACAGCAATCACTAAAACCTACTGTTTAAAAAACAAACAAAAAAACCCCCACAAAGATTCCAAAATGTTTTGAACATGTTTTCAACAATTTTATTTCTCAATATAGAAGTTGGCATATCATATAACAAATGCCTGGTTATATTTATGGTCACTCATAGCAATGAAAGATATGATCTCTACTTTTGTAGCATTGTCCCTTTGTAAATGCACTTTAAAAGAAAAACAGCAGTTAAAATTTAAAGAGTTTCTTGTTTACTGAATTCTGAAATCATACATTAAAAACATTTAGGAGGTGCAGTTCATTATTGAAAAGCGTGTAATTATTTTATTCTTTAATAAAACATTCACTAAAATACAGAGGAGTTAGATAAATAATACAAAACACCTAGAGATTGCTACTGTAATTACAAAGTAAGCAGACATTTGATTATATTGCTTTACAAATGAAGGGAAACAAAATTGCTGATATTTCTCGATAATTACAGGTCCTGCAGGTATTTTCTTCTCCCTAAAAAAAGAGGACTAAACAAATGCTGTGAGTCTGTAATGACTTGCAAGGTCTAGTACTAGGAAACTCTCAGGGAAAACTGTTGGTTATATGAGCATGAGTGATCAAACAAGCTGCACTTTTATTGACAATCCATTCTAGAATATAATTTGAAAATTCATTTGAAAATTTGAAAAATCATTCAAAATTATTTATTGAAATTGCTTTTTTACTTTTTGCTTCTAAATCCGGAAAATCTTCTTAGGTTTTTGTTTGTTCAGTCTCCATGGATTTGAATGGAAACCTCCGATTCAATAGTGTTTTGGTTTCACTCCACATAGTTGCAGGGCAACAGTACATAATTTAGGATACTGAAATTTTGCAAACAGCTGCACTTGGTAGCAGTACTAGGTTTTAATGCAGACAGTAATTTTCAAGGAAAAAATAACCAAATACCATGGATGAAACCAAAATTGCTTTGCAACCTGAATACATTGTTGATAAGGAGTCCATTTATCAGGACTCAATTTCTAAACAAAATTAAAGAAGTAACTTAAAATATATTTTATACAAAAGTGTAATAATGATCCTACTATGTATTGTCCAAAGTTCTGGTTTCAGTTTTCACCTGTTACTTGGACAACTATTTAATTTCTAATTTATCTTATGAATAATGAAAACATTACATTAAGAACCTAATAAGCAATACTTTATATGCTTTGGTAAAAGAGCTAGGACAAAATATTTAAGTTTTTGGGACAAAAAAGTGTGAATTATATACCCAAAAGAACTTGAATTTCTGTAGATAAAGGAAACGTTGCAGAAAACTTTTGTTAGTCTTTTCAGTTGGGCAGATATTCTCTACTAGATTTTTCTAACTTATGGTCAAAAGCCACTTTCCAAGATTAAAGATTAATACTGCATAATCCAAAATGTAAAATGGACAGCTGGAAAGTTTCAAATACTGAACTAACTGATAGTGGGATTGAAAAATTTAGCAGTAATTTCCGGGATGTGCAAGACAACATATATTAAAAGAAGAAGAAATATATGTCATAGAATCATATCCCAGAATAAAGATTCCCTCTTATCTGAGCCCAAGTAGAACCTCCCATTCCCTGCCTGTGGTAGGGAACAGATTGACTCGCTCCTCATTGCTAACCTTTCCCTTTAGAATGAATTGATGTAAAATGTCAATAAGTTTACAATAGAATATTAAAAGACAATTGAAAGTAATTTCAAAGTGAAAGAATAAGAAAAACTCATGGACATGTATTATTAGAGTTAGGTTCTTTTTCACTAGAAATGAACTTTTCTCTGTGACAGTTTCCTAAACAGCAACAATTTATATTGCATATATCATCTGTATGTATGATGTATGTATGCTATGCATCTGTATCTTATCTTTGTATTCACATACATAAAAACATTTACATATATATATACACAGAGAAATGTGTATGTATTTGTACACTTATAATTACACATATGTACACATACAAAGCAATACTTTATCTATCAGTAGTATCCTGGACCATATGGTTATATGCTTACATGTATGCTTACATATATGTACGTACACAGAAACACACATATCGGTATATGTATAAAATCTATACATCCTGTATGCTGTAGGCCATTACTTATAGCCATATTACAGGAAAAAAATATATACTAGTTTCAAAGCTTTCGTCAATAATGATATACACAAATACCAGCTGGGTTCCACTTCTATTTTCCCTCTCTCCAGTTTTTTAATTGTACTCTTTTTTGGATTGGCAGAACTGTTTCAATCCCTCTTATCAATGGAAAGTTTCTTATGCTAACTTAAAGGCAGTCACAGGGATTTGGGGGTTTTGCCTCTTAAGTTCAACCTTCCTTCGATTTGTATTTATTATCTTGATGCTTGGGAAAAACATGCAGTGATTTTCTCACTGTTTCTAGTCACAAGAG